>NC_141685.1:496915240-498165240 GCF_964263255.1 Lissotriton vulgaris
GACAGCAGAGTTCACAACTTCAATTGAGCGTTCCTTCTACATTAAGGACCACATTACATTCAACACTGTTTTCCTATCACAAATACACTTCTATGTCCTCAGATTCTGTTATCTGTAACTAAATAGCATTCTTCCATCTTTGTCTCAAAAACTGCCTTCAATCTACACTGCAGACAGCACAGTTCACAAGTTCAATTGAGCTTTCCTTCTACATTAAGGACCGCATTACATTCAACACTGTTTTCCTTATCACAAATGTAATTCTATGTCCTCAGATTCTGTTATCTGTAACTAAATAGCATTCTTCAATCGTTCTGTCAACAACTACCTTCACACTACACTGCGGACAACTGGGTTGACAACTTGTATCCATCAATCTTTCTGCCAAAAACTACCTTTGATCTACACTGCAGACAGCAGGTTTCACAACTTCAATTCACCTTTCCTTTTACATTAAGGACCGCATTACATTCAACACTGTTTCCTTATCACAGATACAATTCTATTCTGTCCTCAGATTCTGTTATCTGGAACTAAATAGCAATCTTCAATCTTTGTCTCAACAACTACCTTCAATCTATACTGCAGACAGAGACTTCACAACTCCAATTGAGCTTTGCTTCGACATTAAGGAACGCATTACATTCAACACTGTTTTCCTTATCACAAATACAATTTTATGTCCTTAGATTCTGTTATCTGTAACTAAATAGCATTCTTCAATCTTTATCTCAACAACTACCTTCAATCTACACTGCAGACAGCACAGTTCACAACTTCAATTGAGCTTTCCTTCTACATTAGGGCCGCATTACATTCAACACTGTTTTCCATATCACAAATACAATTCTATGTCCTCAGATTCTGTTATCTGTAACTAAATAGCATTCTTCAATCTTTGTCTCAACAACTGCCTTCAATCTACACTGCAAACAGCAGGGTTCACAACTTCAATTCAGCTTTCCTTCTACATTAAGGACAGCATTGTATTCAACCTTGCTTTCCTTAACCCAAACACAATTCTGCTGTGACCTCGAATTCTGTTATCTGTAACTAAATAGCATTCTTCAATCTTTGTATCAACTGCCTTCAATTTAACATGCAGACAGCAGGGTACACAGCTTGCATTAAGCTTTCCTTCTACATTAAGGACAGCCTTGTAGTCAGCCTTGCTTTCCTTAAGACAGAGAAAATTATACTGTGTCCTCACATTCTGTTAACTGTACAAAATAGCATTTATCAATATTGGTATCTATTAGTACCTTCGATATACATTACGAACAGCAGGGTTCACAACTTCAATACACTTTGGCATGTGAATTTCTCTTATGTCTACAAAGAAGAGCCTTCAATAAATTCTGCACTCACTAGAGTTCACAACTAGATACCAATACCGCCAGTAGTAGAAAAAACATTCAATACAATCTTGATTTATTTAAAACAGACAATTTCACAATGTCATCACGTTTCCTTACAGTTTGTACATTAGGAAATTCAGCCTTAATTTCTTAAAATTATAAATGTTTCTACTGTATGTCTTCAGATTTTGTATTAAAAAAGAGACAAAATGCATTCCTCCATTTCTGTGTCAACTACTGCCTTCGACCTACACTACGGATAAGAGGATTAACAGCTTCAATTCACCTTTCCATGTACACTAAGGACAACATCGAATGTAGCTTTGCTTTATTTAAGACAGACAATTGTACTGTGTCCACACAT
Source organism: Lissotriton vulgaris (assembly GCF_964263255.1). Taxonomy (NCBI): domain Eukaryota; kingdom Metazoa; phylum Chordata; class Amphibia; order Caudata; family Salamandridae; genus Lissotriton; species Lissotriton vulgaris. The sequence goes on from NC_141685.1 coordinate 496,916,963, forward strand.
TCTGTTAACTGTGACAAAATTGCATTCATCGATCCCTTTAATGAAGGCCAAAAGTAAATTGAAAAGAGAAAGTAACACATAATTTTTCAGACATTCTTCTTAGGAGAATAGATCGATAGATCAAGTTCTAAGCCTTTTTTTAATGACAAGTTATCTTCAGAGTAATGATTTGCAATCAGATGACACTACAATTCGTACCTATGAGGTTAGAAATGTGCTATTGTGAAACACAAAATTGTTCCTAGAAATGCAAAAGAAGTGTTACCTGAGGAACTTTTAGGGACACGTTCTAAAACTCCAGCGAACACTTCCAATTGTAATAGTATTTATACTGTAAGTTAAGAATCTATAAATTTTTTATGCAACTTTTTACCTAAGTATAATATCAAAAGTGTTAAACAAAAGATTATGATGTGGCACGCACTAGAGTCTTGCAGAGTGAAAGAAAATACTGGTTTGCAAAGTCATTCACTGCCTTGTCTTTCTAAAAAAGTATGCCGAAGTGTTTTTCAACTATTCAGAATGTTTTCAGTTCATCATAATCAAATTACAAAATTAATCAGAACATTGTATTACACAAAAAATCCAGCACTAATGTTAAAAAAAATGGAACAGTACTCTTTTCCGTGCATCTGTATCAGATGTTAAAAATGTCTCTGAAGAAATTCAGCTTAGTTACTTTGGTCCTCAGGAAAACTGTGCAGAAACTGAGATATTAATAGAAAAAAATGTGGAACAGAATGTACAATGTTGTACTGTAGATAATTGTGAGCAAAATAATACAAAGTTGTAGGTGATTTCACTAACACCAAAACACCAAATTATTCTTCCATTTGTTTTCAACAAAGTCGTTATAAAAATCAAACAAATACTGTTCATCTGTATTTAAAAAGAAAAAGAATAATGACAAAACATTTCGCAACTTATTTATCACAAAATTGTTTTGAATTGCATTTTAATCACCATATTTCTAAATATTTTTATAACAAATTAGATAAGAACTCAATGCTGTGCATAATAATGTAGACTTCGTAATAATTCCTTCTGAACTGATGGATTTAAATACCTATGAGTCTATTCTTATTAAACGTGTCCATCCATTTCAGGCTATTATTCGTATAGAGCCTAACTCAGAAAAATGTCCTTCTTTTCATTTACAGAGAGAACCCACCTACTGCTGCACCAAGCACAGCAATTACTGCAGCAGCATATTCAGCAAGCAATCCACACCCACAAATTAATCCTAATTTTGGTGAAATTAGCATTCTATGCATTTATTTGATGAAGTTTTGTCTTACGAGCAACAGTCTATCGACCTAATAAAATGCATGGATCAGGTGCATCACTATGCTCAACATTACTTTTTTGACATTATCTTCTAATTAGTATGAACTACCTCAGCCGAAAGCTGTGCTTAAATTGCACACTTCCTGCGTTTCGTGACTGGTATTATCAATTATTCTTCAAATCACATTCTGATTGAACATCAAGGCCCTGCATCGAGCCTTTCTGTTGTAACTACATCTACGGCTAAAGGCACTGGGTAATTTTCACACTAGCAGCCATTTTAATAAATGTATTCTTATAACATCTCATAACTTAATAGACCTAAAATAATTTCATCATGTATTCATATACCTCATTATCAATTTCAAAACTCATATAATCATACTCGATGTCATGTAATTCTTCCGGAAAATCAACATCTAACCTTTAAACTAGGAAATCACACCTAATATATCCAGCATTTATATCTTCCGCTTCATTCTCGCTACTTGTAAAAAGTATGTTCAGCTCTTCTATGACACTGTTACTAATTTCAAAAATGTGTTCAAATTGTGTTATTGATTTCTTCTGATGTAGCTCCTTGTACATAAACACTTCTTTTTATCTTTACTATAATATCAGCTCATGTGGTGATTCAAAAAAATTATATTAAATATTTATTTTTCAAATAAAACAATATGTTGTACATGAGTATTTTCTATTTTAAAAACATTGGAAAATTAAATACAATAAATAGTGTTACTCTACATTGTGTCAAGTGCTTCATTTATCCTAATTGAATTGAAGAGCTCAGACCCTACCTAGAACACCCCACATGCAGGACACAAGCCATCCCCACTAACATCCAGGTCCTTTGCTCACTACACCTGTTGGCCTCAGGTAGTTTTCAGGGGGTGATAGCCACAGCAGGAGGGGTTTCACAAAGTGCCCTTTTGCGCTTTTTCCATGCGTTCCTTGAGGCCATGGTACAGAGGATCCCACACCACATTTACCTTCCAAGAACCCCACAGGAACTGCATCAGACCAAGCAGGATTTTTATCAAATTGCCCAATTTCCCCATGTCATCGGAGGCATAGATGGGACGCACTTTGCAATATCCCCCCCTTCCCACAATGAGTATGTGTTTAGGAATCGTAAATCTTACCATTACCTGAACATACAGGTGGTGTGTGATGCTAAACACATCATAACGGACATTGTCGCAAAATACCCTGGCAGTACGCACGACTCCTACATCTGCCGCCACAGTGGGATACACCGTAGGCTCCTAAATGGGGACCTTGGCAATGGCTATTTGCTAGGTAAATGCTTTGCACAGTATACACAATTGTCAAGGATTGCATTTGCTGGACAGTGTCTAACCATATACCTTCCCCTCCTCAGGTGACAGTGCATATGCAGTACCTGGCTTTATTCTGATGCCCTACCTCAACCCAGCAAATGCAGCAGAGCGGCGGTACAACAGGGCACACATTGCAACAAGAGGCACCATAGAGAGGACCTTTGGTATTCTTAAAAGCATATTCAGGTGCATACACAAACGTGGAGGGGCATTGCAATACAGCCAGAAACCTGATGCTAAATAGTCGTCGCATGTGCCATCCTGCACAACATTGCAACCAGAAAAGGCACACCGGTGGAGGTCAGTGAATCTGACACATCTGATGTGGAGGACCCAGCTCAAGGACGCATGTCTGCCAGTGTAGCAGGTGCAGCTTCTGGCCGTCAGAGGCGGGATGAGATTACGCGCAACAATTTTTAAGTAAGAGAAAATGACACAATGCTAATTTACAATTGTCAGACTGTGTTTATTCCTTAACATCAGGATTGTAAAAGACACACAGGCTGAGTTAGAAACAATGTCCTTCATAATGTCCAGCACATGTTAATGCACAGTGCATGTATCCATTCATGGTCAAGTGTCCCTGCACAGTGGTTAGCTGCACCAATCCAGTGGTCCCATTGATGTGTCCTTACTAGCGGCGGGGGCGGAAGGAAGCTCCTGTCTGGGGATGCATATTATCTCCTTCACTTCTTTCAGTCGCCCTACTGTTGCGTCCACTACGGCGCCTATCCATGGTTGGTGGGGGGGTGGCGCTGCTCCTTACTGATAGGGCATCATCATCATTTGGAGTTAGGACTCCTGGCCCTGTGGTGAGGATTGCGCGCAGTTCATCTACAGCCGTAGAGGTTTGGAGCAGGGCCCTTCCCATGTCCTGGTTATTGTGCGCAAACTAGCACTGCATGGTGATGCAGCGTCTAGCTAGTATGTTGTTGGAGGAGGCCAGGCGGTTTACAGCATGTGTATACAAGTCCAGGCGCTGCATCTCCCCACACCTGGCTGCACGGTCAGCCCTGAGTTCGCCACAGAGTGCTTCCATGGCACATGTAATGCTCCTGAAGCCAGCTCTGACTTCCCTTTGGTGTGGCTTGATGTTTTGTGCTTGCAGGCGCTGGACCTGCAACATATTCAGCTCAAGCCCAGCAAACACCGACCCATCCCCAGGATTTACAGCACGTTTTGCAGCACGGGACCTGCGCCTGCTTAGGACTTCTTGCATTGGCTCTGCACGGCGGTGCTGTTGTGTTTCAGGCTGTGTGTCATTGCTTTGCCCATCCCCATCAGTGTCCTGGCCCTCGTCCTCCAAAGGGGGTAGCGGTCTCACAGCAATCCTCCTGCGACTCTTGGGGGGTTCACTGGACTAGCCCCATCCTTACTTTCTTGCTCCTGCGCAGATGCTGTTCTGGTAGGGGAATTGCCCTGTCTCCCAAAAGCCTGTTGCCTGATTTGAAGTAGATGCTGTGGACGGAAAGGCATACATTTAATTTCTGTTCTGACTAGCACTTGTAAATAAATAAATTTCACTTTTGCTAACTACACATTTCTTGTGTCTCATTTTCCTGATGCACATATGCATTTGGGTAATGGCTGGGTGTAAGTCTACCAATGTAATTGTGCATGTGACTACATCTCCCATAATGCATTGCAGTGTGTTTGCGTACCTGCACTGGATTACTACTTTCTTTCCGCCCAGGGTCACTGCTGGGTGTGTGGGGGTAGTTGAAGAGGGGTCTGGGGTGTGAAAGCATGCCTCTAACCTTGTCCTGGTCCTGGGGTGTCTGAGCTGTCCAGGTCAGCCACTCCTATGATGCTCTCTGGAACTAGTTTTGCCTCCACAAGTTTCTCCAATGGTGTTGAATCTGTGGCAGTGTAGGTCCCTGCACCAGTCTTCCTTGCTTGCTCCAATCTGGTAGCCACCTTTTCTCTGGAGCACTGGCGCATATCATACCATCGTTTGCAGAGGTCTTCCTCACTCCTATGTGTCACCACAACTGCATTCACCTTTTCCTGGATGTCTGCCCATATGCGCCTCTTTCGTGTTTCAGGCACCCTCAGTGATTTCTTCCCAAACAGCAGTTCATGGCTTGTTACCATTTCCTGGATGAGGACTTCAAGCTCTGCTTCAGAAAAATTTAGTTTTCTCCTCCTCTGGTAATCCTGCTGCTGCTGCTGGGGAGTGTCCTGGCTGGGCATGTCTCCTGTGTCCTGCATGTTCACAATGCACTGCAGTGTTCTCTCTCCAACACTCCTTCACTCTGGTAATCAGTAACACAGGTGCAGCATGGGTAGACACACTTCCTGGTTGTGATGTCATCAAGCTGCACCTGAGTTTCTGATTTGCACATTCGAAAAATTTTCAATTTTGCGATTATTTCTGTTAAGGAATTGCAAAATTGCGATTTTTTTGCCATCATAAATCGCGATTGAGGAAATCGCACATAAAATAGCGATTTTGATACATACCAGTTAGCAGTGTCCTGCGTTAAAGGGGCGTGCAATGGGTGTTGCTGTGGGTGTTCCCAGCAGCATCCAGGGACTTGAGTAATTTATAGCATCCTCAAAGTCAGTCTTTCAAAAATTCCAAAGTATAGGACATGATAATACAAATCCAAATGTTTCTCAAGAAAAGTCATAAACCGTGTCCCTGGGTCATATCTGCCCAAACGCTGATATTCCGAACATTTGAAAATAACTTTTCTTGAGAAACATTTAGATTTGGATTATCATGTTCTATACTTTGGAATTTTTGAAAGACTGACTTTGAGGATGCTATTAATTACTCAAGTTTGCCTGAATTGTGTTTGTAAAATTGATACCTAGTCACTTTGAATAAGAATGTACTTATGACTCGTCTAACATTTGGAAGAAATATCTAGTTATATGACAACAGGATACCGACATAACTTGAAGGAAATAAGAACGCCCTGAAGAAGTTCTGTTGTACAGAACGAAACGCGTTGGCTGGCTTTGGTACATATACTTAAGGAAAATAAAAGCATTTGAATATACACCAAGATTCAGCGCTTCAATAAGGACTTTAAGTGATATGATTTGATTGGACTTGTGCAAGTGGTGCTGTGCCAAACTTTGGAATATTCTCCACTACTCTCTACTACTCACTCTCTACTACTCCACTACTCTCTACTACTCTCTCCCTGCTACTCACTCCCTACTACTCACTATCTACTACTCTCTACTGCTCACTCTCTACAACTCTCTACTCTCCACTACTCACTCTCCACTATTCTCTCTCTACTACTCACTCTTTACTACTCACTCTCTACTACTCACAATCTACTTCTCACTCTTTACTACTCTCTACTACTCAATCTCTACTACTCTCTCTCTACTACTCTCTACTACTCACTCTCTACTACTCACTCTACTAGAGATATGGCGGTTTGCATGAAATGACTCTCATATAGAAGAGAAAAATAGGATATTCCGCTATGACTATATGTAAAGATATAACATATTCTAAGATGGCGTGCATTATACGTATGACTGTTGAAGTCCGTTGTTTGTGTTATAGATTCCTGCAAACATAGATAATGATGCCGCACAATGTTCTTCGATGTAAACACTGACGAAGGGATTCTACTACCGAAACGCGTCTGTTCTAAAATAAACTTTCTGATGAATTACTGCTGTTGCTCTCGTGAGTGCTGCTTTTCCTTCAACCCGGCTGGGCATTACAAAGGAATTTGGAGCCTGTATATATATATATATATATATATATATATATATATATATATATATATATATATATATATATATATATATATATATATATATATATATACATAGTTAGGATTTTTTTCCTATGGTATTTCTGAAAATTCTATGTGGAATAACTTTGGCGTTTGTGGACGGAATTGGCTGAAAGTTACAGGAAAATGGCACATTTTGTTTCTGAGCGTCCCCTGAAAGTTTGGGGGGGTTTCATGAAGTGGGGGCCGAGAAAAAAGGGGGGTCCCAAAACGTGTTTTTAACATTGAGTTTTCCATAGGGCGGTTTGACTCACCTTTAGCTCGAACGGCTGAATGGATTTACACAAAACTTGGCAAAATTGTAGATATGGTTTGCCCGACGTGCCTTTGCTATGTCTCAATATATGTGCTCCAGTGGATTTTGAGAAATTAACGTTTTAAAAAACAGATATATATGTGACAGAGTCCCGGTTAGCGCCCTGGTTCGCGTACCTTACGCGTAACGGAACTTCGCTAGGAGAAGCGGATTGGCTCCCCGGTGACTGTGAACATTCTAAACAATCCGGAGCGGCCCCCATCTTGTGTCTCGGTAGGATCGAGACACAAGATGTGGCAAAAACTAAGGGGGAAATAAGCATAAGGGGGTAGAGTACATCCTCCCTGACCCCCTAGGTTTGATGAGGGGGCTTTAAAAGGGCCTCGCGGGATTAAAAAATAATAATTTTTATATCTTTTTTTTGCGGGGGGAGCGCCTGGTACGCGCACCGGGAAGCGGTCCGGTAAGCGTAATATTGGGAAATAGGATGAAAGAATGTTCAAATATTGTATGTTTATTGATTGTTCTTTTTGTTTTTTTTTTATTTTTTTATTTAAGTACCAACATGTAGGTACCAATGCAGAGTCTAAAAATAAAAATACATTGTTTCCTTTGTGGATATCTTGCATGTTGTTTCAGAAGTTATTGTGGTATATGGAATTCATAGCGTAGTCTGTCAGGAAAGCAGAAACACCATGGAGGCAGGAGATGATAAAGAGATGTTAAATACACATTGGAGATGATATAGTGGAAGAAAGGAAGTAACTATGAGCAAACTTAAAGTTGCACATTATTTTTAAAGTCTAATTTTACATTATAATCAATTTGCTACGAGTTTAAAAAATACATATAAAAATGAATAATGTCTCAAACAATTTTTGAATTATTATATATAAATTTATTTTTCTGATTTGTTTTCAAAATTAAATAGAACTTCTAATAATTCTTTGTCAGAATTTGTCTCATTTTCAATTAGGAAATCCACAGATTCAACACATTGCAGAAGTTCAAAGTCCTGTGATTCATCAAAGAATTCTGATTCATTTTCTGTATCTTTGTTGCATTCTGCAACAATTTCCAAGTTAGTTTTGTTCTCTCCTTCCATTTTTGTGCTGTAAAATTAATTTAAAAAAAATATATCAGTACAGATAGGGCACTGTTGGGTTTAAGTACAGACAGGTAGTTTGGTTTTTTAAACAGTGATTTTATCTTTGGCCAGTGTATGGTATCAAACTGGAAGTAGAAATATAAAAAAATGTATGTGATAAAGCCTAAGTCAATTGTTAATTATACAAGACAACCCTAACTCCATCCATAACTAAAACAGAGAAGTCTATCTTATTCTATAAGTAATACAGAGGGATAGTATATAACTATCAGAAAATATTTTCATAATTAACTTAAAGTACAGAACATACTTCAGTTTTTAAAATAACATCTTACCTTTCAAAAAGAAGTTTAAGTTCTCAGTTGAAATGCACTTGATATGTACTTCAGGAAGTAGTAGTCAACATGGCTGTGTTTCTCTCTCTTTTGTTATATATATTCAGGTACATAACCAATCAAATGTCATGAAATAATAGAAGATTTTGAAAGTAGTATTTTAATTGGTAGTCAATTGTAACACTTCATAAGTGTTTTTGTTAGGTAATTTACCTCAGGATATTTAGTCAGGCTTACAGCATAATTTTCTCAATGGAATTTCATCAAATTTGGGTAAATGGTATGTAGTAGGGGCTATTCTATATTTAATGAAAGTGTCTCTAGTAGTTTTTCTGTAAATTACTTTCCCACCTTCTTTTATGGAGCGCTTACCGGTGCGCGCCCCGGTACGCGAACCGGCAGCGTAACGGGAGTCCTCCATTTTGAGTATCGGTAGAATTGAGACACAAGATGGAGGACAAACAATGTTCGGAATGGGTAGGGGGCATGGAAGACACTTTGTGACCCTCTAGGTTTTCGGAGGGGGGATTAGGACGCTGATACATGCAAAAATAAAAAATAAAAAAAAATAAAAATTTTGCGGGGGGAGCCCCCGGTACGCGCACCGGTAAGCGAACCGGGGAGCGTACTTTAGTGAAAAAAAAAAGTAAGAAAAAGATAAACTTTTTGAATGATCAGAGGTAAGGTAGCTCTGAAAAGAGCTATTGGGTTCTGTGGCTAATTTAGGTACCTACAAGTATGTTCCAATGCACACTTTTAAATAAAGGACGAATATTCTATTCCCTTTATCGGGGAAGTGCACACCATCTCTTCTGTAGATGTCTTGAATGTTGTAACGCAAGTTATTGTTGTATATTAAACCCATTCCATAGTCTCTCATGTAAGCAGAAACAAATTTATTCCGTTCTTTCTCAAATTGTGGAAAAAATTGGTTGAACCACTTACATTTCTGTCTTTGACATATATTTGAATATACCAAGGCAGTTTGGGGAAAAAGTGTCATCAATTGAAGAAAGGTGTTCTTTAAAAGCATTTCAAGACCAACCCCAGTCATAGTGCCCAAATCATATCCACCATAGTGCACTATTAAGAGGTCAGGTTTGGCAGATGCATAATTTTTTTTATTAAAAACATATAAAATATATTTTTGAATTAAAATAAAAATACTTTTTACAGCTTTTGATATTTACTATTAAAAAACCATGGAAATTCACTGAAAAAACCATAGGTTATAGACCATATATAGTTAGGAATTAGCATTTACAAAACCTTAAAAATTAAATGAAAAAACCATAGGTTATAGACCATATATAGTTAGGGATTAGCATTTACAAAACCTTATTTTACTCGCACAAAACCATTGAAATTTGCATATATAGTTAGTTGCACTAACTATAAATCGCGCACTCGCAATCCAATGCTGATGATGTCACATATTACATCATTCATGACATGGTCAGTGACATCACTGATGACATCACTGATGACAACTCAAATGACATCATCCAGTGACTGTATGTTTCTGTAAAGTTAAAATATGTCTTACATATTGAAGAATGAGTGGATGTATAAGTGTCTGGATGAAGGATTTAGTAGGTGCATGGCTGATTGTATGAGAGAGTGATTAAATGTGTCTCACTGAGTGGATGGGTTAGTGACTAAACTGTCTGAATTTGTGCATCATTATATCTGTTGTTCTGTAAACTGCTGCATGTGTTGATCAGTAGCTATATGAGTAACTATATGGGTTATTGATTGTTTGCCCAAGAATTTGTATGGGAGAGTGAGTGTGTGTGTGTGGGTGTCTGGGAGGTGTGTGACTCTGTGCATAGATGTGTGAACAGTTGATTCACTAGATGTATGGATTCAAAACTGCATGTGGAAACAACTGTATGGGCCGTTGACTGTGTGCATGAGTGTATTGGTGAGTGAATGGATATCTCAGTGCTACATGTCAAAGTAAGTACATATGTAAAACACAGTACCTGTGAGACTTGACATATATAAATAACTGTGTATAAGAGCCAGTGAATGTGTGAGTGGCTCTATGGATCATTGTAAACTTGTATCAGTGATTGTATAACAGAGTAAATATGTGTTAGAATATGTTAGAATAAGTAAGGTGTGTATAAATGTATAGTTGAGGAAATGGAGGTGTGATTGATTCTTTGCATAACTGACTAGGTGTATGAGTAACTCCATGGATGAGTGACAGTCTGTAAGTGTCTGTTTACACTGAGTGTATCTAAGGTTATATTAGATTCTGAAGAGGTTCATCGTATTATCACATGAATGATGTCATCAGTGTTGTCATCAGTGATGTCATTTGAGTTGTCATCAGTGATGTCATCAGTGATGTCACTGACCATGTCATGAATGATGTAATATGTGACATCATCAGCAGTGGATTGCGAGTGCGCGATATATAGTTAGTGCAACTAACTATATATGCGAATTTCAATGGTTTTATGCGAGTAAAATAAGGTTTTGTAAATGCTAATCCCTAACTATATATGGACTATAACCTATGGTTTTTTCAGTGAATACACACATATATATATATATATATATATATATATATATATATATATATATATATATATATATATATATATATATATATATATATATATATATATATATATATATATATATATATATATTACCCACTGGGTAGTTATAGTTAGGATTTTTTTCAATGTTAAATCTCAAAATTCTATTTGGAATAACTTTGGTGCTGGTTGTCCAACCTGACTGAAAAGTTCCTCAAAATGGCCTCGCGGCGTTCCGGCCCTTCCCTGAAAGTTTGGGGGGGATTCGTCAAGCGGGGGTCGAGATAAAAGGGGGGTCCCAAAATGCATTTTCCCCATGTTAATTTCCATAGGCCGGTCGATTTCACTTTTAGCCCGAACGGCTGAATGGATTTCGACCAAATTTGGCAAAATTGTAGGGACTGGTAGCCCGATGTGCCTTTGCTATGTCTCAAGATATGTGCTCCAGTGGATTTTGAGTAATTTAGGTTCAAACAAATATATATATCTATGGCAGCGCCCCGGTACGCGCCCCGGGGAGCGCACCGGGCGTGCTAAGCGACTTGCGCATGGAAAGCTGATTGGCTCTCGGGTGTCTGTAAACATTCGAAACAGTCCAGAGCGGCTGCCATCTTGTGTCTCGGTAAAATCGAGACACAAGAGGTGGCTACAACAAAGGGGGAAATTGGAGGTAGTTCTAAAAAGAACTGTTTTTTTTCTTCTTTTTGTTGTTTTATATTTTTTTATGTTTTATGAACATTTTGAACTTTTTTTGGCTTTTCAGAACACTTATATATTCTTTTTTGTATTTTTCATGGGGAGAAACGAAAAAATAGGGAATTGGAAATGGCTCAACTGGAGCGAAAAAAAAGAAAAGAAATAATTAGGGCCGATTGGGGCATTTGTGGTTGTCCCCAGCAAGGACGATGAGCTTTATGCTCTGTTCTCCGTAGGAGATGGTCTTCCCACAATATTTGCATGTGATTCTGAAATCTGCAAATCGTGGCTGAACGCAACGCATCGTTTCATTTTCTTCTGGTGTTGAGGCAGTGGGTTGCTTTCTTTTTGAGCTGGTTCTTGTTGATGGGGAAGGGTTACTGGCCAGTTCCTTCATCTCTGCAGCAGAATAGTTTATAGGATGCTTGCGCTGCATGTGGCGGATCATTGTGTGATTTCCAAAGGAATATTTTTTAAGAGGGTTCCCTCTGGAAAGTTCCATGCGACAGATTAGGCAAGTCACCTTGGCTGCATTTACCTTTTTCTTCCCCTGTGGAAGAGAAAAAATCTCCCAAATAATGTGTGGTCTAGGCTTGTATGGGGTATTGTGTTCTTGGAGAAATGTTCTCGTCCTTTCTTCCTCCTCCTCCTCCTCCTCTTCCTCCTCTTCTTGACCACCAATGAAAACTTGTGGTGGTCCTTTTGGTTGTTGTGGTGGTGGTGGTGGTGCAGATGCACCAGCTGCTGCTGCTACTGAAGCCATTATAAAGATGAAAATTGTACAGAGAGGTACAAGCAGGTCTTCCTCAGTCAAAGGACATAGTCAGAAGAAAGGAAAAAGGTGGGGTATTTCATCAGAAGGAAAAAAAAAAAGTTAGATCCAATGAAAAGTGTTATTTTCAGGTCACATGACCAGGGGCTTCATCATTATGAAACCAAAACTGTTATGAACCAATGAAAAGTATTATTTTGAGGTCACATGACCCGACGCGCTTACGCTACGCGCCCCGGGGCGTGCCCGGGGGCGCGCCCAAGTGTCGCGTCGCGTAAGCGCGTCGGAAGTTTACATTGCGCGATCGTATTCGCACGAGTGCTTCCGGGTGCGCTTACGCCGTGCGTTTCACGCAGACGCGGCTACGCGATACGTCACTATCATGTTTTCGAAAACGATAATGGCGCTTACGGGACGCTCCCCGGTGCGCTCCCCGGGGCGCTTCATATAATTACGCTTTCTGGGGCGCACCCCGGGGCGCGCACCGGGAGCGCACCAAGGCAAAAAAAATAATAATAATAATAATATATTTATATATTTTTTTTTAAAAATAGGCAAAATTGTAGGGACTGGTAGCCCGATGTGCCTTTGCTATGTCTCAAGATATATGCTCACGTCGTTTTTACGAAAATGAACTTTGAAAAATATATATTGGGCTATATATATATTAGAGCCAAAATGTAGCCCAATGTAGCCCAATGTAGCTCAAAGATGGCCACCAGAGACAAAAAACAAAAAAAAATGTAGCCAAAAAAACTGCCAAAAAAAGTCAAAATATAGCCTAATAACAGAATGTCCCAGAGAACAACTAGTGCGCTAACAGTCGTACTTATAAACTGACATTTATAGTTAGGAATTAGCATTTAAAAAACCTTTGAAATTCACGGAAAAACCATAGGTTTCACACCAGTTATAGTTAGGAATTAGCATTTAAAAAATCTATGAAATTCACTGAAAAAACCATAGGTTTCACACCAGTTATAGTTAGGAATTTGAATTTAAAAAACCTATTAAATTCACATAAAAAACCATAGGTTTCACACCAGTTATAGTTAGCTGGAAATTTTACTGACATAAAACCATTGAAATTCCCACGTTATAGTTAGTTGGACTCACTATAACTTGCGCGTGCAATGCACTGCTGATGACGTCACATATTACATCACTCATGACATGGTCAGTGACATCACTCATGACATCACTGATGACACCATCCAGTGAATGTGTGACTTTATGAAAAATAAATATGTTTTATATATGTATTTGGAAAGGTCGATGGAACAATACATTTTAAAAAAAGTGTCTTAATAGATGTTTTTTTTAAAAAAAAATGATTGGTTAACTGGCTTATTAAGTGTATTTTAGTGAATACATATATTAGGGAGTAATGTTTAAAAATTAAAAAATATGTATCAGTGTTTCTCTTTGTGCATAAGTGGCTGCATGGGTTGGTGAGTAACTACATGTGTGTGTGTATGGGTTATTAGATGTTTTTTTAGTATCAGTATGTGTGACTGTTTTGTTTAGTGTGGGAATTACTTACTACACTGACTCTTTTTTTGTATGTATTTTAAAGACTGCACATGTGCAGGACTGCATGGTTGAATAGTGTGGATAAGTGTATGTTAGTGAGTAAATGACTGTCTCACTAGTGTTTTTAACAGTAACTACATATGTTTTAATATAGAATATGTGAATATTGATGTATATCAGTGAGTATATGTGAGAGTAAGAGATTGTAAGAGTTCCTGTTTAAATAAGTATGTGTTTCGAAAAGTGATTGTTTAAGAGAATAAATATTTGTAATTTTCATTAGAAGTAAGGTGGTAGTGTGTGTATTGCTCTATATGCAAATAAATGGATGATCAATAGTTTATTTGCATGTGTGAGTATGTGTGTGAGTAACTTTTGGATGACTGTCGGTGTGTAACAGGATGTATAGGTGTATCACTTCATATGATGGGTGAGTATATGTATGAGTGACTACAGAGAACTGTTGGTGAATGAGTGGATGTGTATATAGATGGTGGAATTACTGAATTGGTTGTTGTAACTGAAATGGGTAAAATTACAGTGAAAGGAGATCTGTCACTAAGTCACAAGAATGGTATCATCAGTGATGTCATGAGTGATGTCACTGACCATGTCATGAGAGATGTAATATGTGACGTCATCAGCAGTGCATTGCACGCGCAAGTTATAGTGAGTCCAACTAACTATAACGTGGGAATTTCAATGGTTTTATGTCAGTAAAATTTCCAGCTAACTATAACTGGTGTGAAACCTATGGTTTTTTATGTGAATTTAATAGGTTTTTTAAATGCAAATTCCTAACTATAACTGGTGTGAAACCTATGTTTTTTTAGTGAATATATATATATATATATATATATATATATATATATATATATATATATATATATATATATATATATATTCACTGAAAAAACCATAGGCTATAGACCATATATAGTTAGGAATTAGCATTTACAAAACCTTGAAAATTCACTGAAAAAACCATAGGTTATAGACCATATATAGTTAGGAATTAGCATTTACAAAACCTTGAAAATTCACTGAAAAAACCATAGGTTATAGACCATATATAGTTAGGAATTCGCATTTACAAAACCTTATTTTACTCACACAAAACCATTGAAATTCCATATATAGTTAGTGGCACTAACTATATATCGCGCACCCGCAATCCACTGCTGATGATGTCACATATTACATCATTCATGACATGGTCAGTGACATCACTGATGACATCACTGATGACATCTCAAATGACATCACTGATGACATCACTGATGACAACATCCAGTGACTGTATGTTTCTGTAAAGTTAAAATATGTCTTACATATTGAAGAATGAGTGGATGTATAAGTGTCTGGATGAAGGATTTAGTAGGTGCATGACTGACTGTATGAGTGAGTGATTAAATGTGTCTCACTGAGTGCATGGGTTAGTGACTAAACTGTCTTAATTTGTGCATCATTATGTCTGTTGTTCTGTAAACTGTTGCATGTGTTGATAAGTAGCTATATGAGTAACTATATGGGTTATTGATTGGTTGCCCAAGTATTTGTATGGGAGACTGAGTGTGTGTGTGGGTGGCTGGGAGGTGTATGACTCTGTGCATAGATGTGTGAGCAGTTGATTCACTAGATGTATGGTTTCAAAAGTGCATGTGGAAACAGCTGTATGGGCGGTTGACTGTGTGCATGAGTGTATTGGTGAGTTAATGGATATCTCAGTGCTACATGTCAAAGTAAGTACATATGTAAAACACAGTACATGTGAGAGTTGACATATATAAATAACTGTGCATAAGAGCCAGTGAATGTGTGAGTGGCTGTATGGATCATTGTGAACTTGTATCAGGGATTGTATAAGAGAGTAAATATGTGTTAGTATATGTTTGAATAAGTAAAGTTTGTATAACTGTATAGTTGAGGAAATGGAGGTGTGATTGATTCTTTGCATGACTGACTAGGTGTGTGAGTAACTCCATGGATGAGTGACAGTCTGTGAGTGTCTGTTTACACTGATTGTATCTAAGGTTATATTAGAGTCTGAAGAGGTTCATCGTATTATCACATGAATGATATCATCAGTGATGTGATCAGTAATGTCAAATGAGATGTCATCAGTGATGTCATCAGTGATGTCATTTGAGAAGTCATCAGTGATGTCATTTGAGATGTCATCAGTGATGTCATCAGTGATGTCACTGACCATG
The DNA here is from genome assembly GCF_964263255.1 of Lissotriton vulgaris. Taxonomy (NCBI): domain Eukaryota; kingdom Metazoa; phylum Chordata; class Amphibia; order Caudata; family Salamandridae; genus Lissotriton; species Lissotriton vulgaris. Next base: position 496,932,828 of record NC_141685.1, read on the forward strand.
TCATGAATGATGTAATATGTGACATCATCAGCAGTGCATTGCGGGTGCGCGATATATAGTTAGTGCAACTAACTATATATGGAATTTCAATGGTTTTGTGTGAGTAAAATAAGGTTTTGTAAATGCGAATTCCTAACTATATATGGTCTATAACCTATGGTTTTTTCAGTGAATTTTCAAGGTTTTGTAAATGCTAATTCCTAACTATATATGGTCTATAGCCTATGGTTTTTTCAGTGAATATATATATATACATACATATATAAACATATATCATCTGTATATCTATATAAATACAAACATAAATGCATGCATACATATACTTATATGCATACAGATGCATGTTATTTACATGAAAGTTGAAAACACACTAATAAAAGCAAAGCTAAAAAGCCACCTCATTACAAACAGAATGGCTTTAACTTAAACGAGGGCGAGATCTATTGCATTTTCAATGCTTGTTTACTTTGGTTCCATCAAGTAGGCATTTAGATGTGTCACACATTTGCCATAAATTCTGAATGTTAGCACTCTAGTTGCACATTAGATCACTGTAGTAAAGCTACTGCTCACCAGGGACGTCTGCTGCTGGTATTCAAAGTGCATGTTTCAGTCTGCATGTCAGAATTTTTTTAATGAAATAGAAGAGGATTTGAGCAGTCACTCAAAATGATCCCTAATTTTTCTTTCTGAAGCACTAATCATACTTTCTATGGCAAAATTAACCCCCTCATGTTGTTCCTTTTTAAATTGAGTGTTTTCAGACTTACCACTTCATTCCAATCAAGATGGCTTCTGGTGTGCCATACTTTTGTCATAAGTAAGACTGTTAGCGCTCTAGTTATTCTTTAGAACACTCTGGGACATTCTGTCATTGGGCTATACTTGGGGTACATCTGGGTGATATTTGGGCTACATTTAGGCTCTTTTGTCTCTGGTGGCCATCTTGGGAGACTGTATGTCAGAATTTTTTAATGAAATTGAAGAGGGTTTGAGAAGTCACTCAAAATGTGCCCTAATTTTTCTTTCTGCAGCACTAATCATAATTCATATGGCAAAATATACCCCCTCATTTTGTTCCTTTTTAAATTAAATGTTTTAAGAGTTACCACTTTATTCCAATCAAGATGGCTTCAGGTGTGCCATACCTTTGTAATAAGTAGGACTGTTAGCGCTCTAGTTGTTCTTTAGAACACTCTGGGACATTCTGTCATTGGGCTATACTTGGGCTACATCTGGGTGATATTTGGGCTACATTTGGGCTCTTTTTTCTCTGGTGGCCATTTTGGGAGACTGCATGTCAGAATTTTTTAATGAAATAGAAGAGGATTTGAAAAGTCACTCAAAATGTGCCCTAATTTTTCTTTCTGCAGCACTAATAATACCTTCTATTGCATAATATACCCCCTCATTTTGTTCCTTTTTAAATTAAATGTTTTAAGAGTTACCACTTTATTCCCATCACGATGGCTCCAGGTGTGCTATACCTTTGTAATAAGTAGGACTGTTAGCGCTCTAGTTGTTCTTTAGAACACTCTGGGACATTCTGTCATTGGGCTATACTTGGGCTACATCTGGGTGATATTTGGGCTACATTTGGGCTCTTTTGTCTCTGGTGGCCATTTTGGGAGACTGCATGTCAGAATGTTTTAATGAAATAGAAAAGGATTTGAGAAGTCACTCAAAATGTGCCCTAATTTTTCATTCTGCAGCACTAATCATACTTTCTATGGCAAAATATACCCCCTCATGTTGTTTCTTTTTAAATAAATGTTTTAAGAGTTACCACTTTATTCCAATCAAGATGGCTTCAGGTGTGCCATACCTTTGTAATAAGAAGGACTGTTAGCGCTCTAGTTGTTCTTTAGAACACTCTGGGACATTCTGTCATTGGGCTATACTTGGGCTACATCTGGGTGATATTTGGGCTACATTTGGGCTCTTTTGTCTCTGGTGGCCATTTTGGGAGACTGCATGTCAGAATGTTTTAATGAAATAGAAAAGGATTTGAGAAGTCACTCAAAATATGCCCTAATTTTTCATTCTGCAGCACTAATCATACTTTCTATGGCAAAATGTATCCCCTCATGTTGTTTCTTTTTAAATTAAATGTTTTAAGAGTTACCACTTTATTCCAATCAAGATGGCTTCAGGTGTGCCATACCTTTGTAATAAGAAGGACTGTTAGCGCTCTAGTTGTTCTTTAGAACACTCTGGGACATTCTGTCATTGGGCTATACTTGGGCTACATCTGGGTGATGTTTGGGCTACATTTGGGCTCTTTTGTCTCTGGTGGCCATTTTGGGAGACTGCATGTCAGAATGTTTTAATGAAATAGAAAAGGATTTGAGAAGTCACTCAAAATATGCCCTAATTTTTCATTCTGCAGCACTAATCATACTTTCTATGGCAAAATATACCCCCTCATGTTGTTTCTTTTTAAATTAAATGTTTTAAGAGTTACCACTTTATTCCAATCAAGATGGCTTCAGGTGTGCCATACCTTTGTAATAAGTAGGACTGTTAGCGCTCTAGTTGTTCTTTAGAACACTCTAGGAGGCTGCAGTAGAACACAAAGGAATCAACTGACAGTCTCTGTCCTTGTTGGATGTACATGTTTTACTGAGAATGTCAGACTTCATTTTCACATGACTGAGAAAGATAATGTGAATTTACAGAAAATATGCTTTCAGTTTAGCTTATAGATCCCCTTCCAAACCACTGTGGGAAAATCATGAGATATTAGTTTTCTTTCAAACAATATTCATGATATCACAGCAGAAGGTTTTTTCACATGGTAAAATCACCTTAGAACCCACCACAATTCCTAAAACGAGTATGGTACCATCAACAAATGATTTATAATGTAACTAAAGTCCTAAAACCCTCTATTAACTACAATGCTTTTTAATGAGGTGCTATCATGTATATTGGTCCCAAGATGGCTGCCAACACTTCTTGGATGAAGTGCTGACAGCCAATCAGATCAGATGTGTGGTTAGGCTCCGCCCAGATATATATCTTTTTTTGAACCTAAATTACTCAAAATCCACTGGAGCACATATATTGAGACCTAGCAAAGGCACATCGGGCTAACAGTCCCTACAATTTTGCCAAGTTTCGTGCAAATCCATTCAGCCGTTCGAGCTAAAAGTGAGGCCAACCGCCCTATGGAAATTAACATGGGAAAAAAGCGTTTTGGGACCCCCCTTTTTTCTCGGCCCCCCCTTGATGAAACCCCCCCAAATTGTCAGGGGCTGCTCAGAAACAAAATGTTCAATTTTCCTGAAAATTTCAGCCAATTCCGTCCACAAACGCCAAAGTTATTAGACATAGAATTTTCAAAAATCCCATAGAGAAAAAATCCTAACTATATATACCTACTGGCGACCGCCAGTAGGTAATATATATATATATATATATATATATATATATATATATATATATATATATATATATATATATATATATATATATATATATATATATATATATATATATATATATATATATATTCAATGAAAAAACCATTGGTTTTAGGCCATATATAGTTAGGGATTTGCATTTACAAAACCTTATTTTACTCGCATAAAACCATTGAAATTCCATATATAGTTATAAGCGCTAACTATATATCGCGCACCCGCAATCCACTGCTGATGATGTCACATATTACATCATTCATGACATGGTTAGTGACATCACTGATGACATCACTGATGACATCTCAAATGACATCACTGATGACATCACTGATGACATCATCCAGTGACTGTATGTTTCTGTAAAGTTAAAATATCTCTTACATATTGAAGAATGAGTGGATATATAAGTGTCTGGATGAAGGATTTAGTAGGTGCATGACTGACTGTATGAGTGAGTGATTAAATGTGTCTCACTGAGTGCATGGGTTAGTGACTAAACTGTCTTAATTTGTGCATCATTATGTCTGTTGTTCTGTAAACTGTTGCATGTGTTGATAAGTAGCTATATGAGTAACTATATGGGTTATTGATTGGTTGCCCAAGTATTTGTATGGGATACTGAGTGTGTGTGTGGGTGGCTGGGAGGTGTGTGACTCTGTGCATAGATGTGTGAGCAGTTGATTCACTATATGTATGGTTTCAAAAGTGCATGTGGAAACAGCTGTATGGGCGGTTGACTGTGTGCATGAGTGTATTGGTGAGTGAATGGATATCTCAGTGCTACATGTCAAAGTAAGTACATATGTAAAACACAGTACATGTGAGAGTTGACATATATAAATAACTGTGCATAAGAGCCAGTGAATGTGTGAGTGGCTGTATGGATCATTGTGAACTTGTATCAGAGATTGTATAAGAGAGTAAATATGTGTTAGTATATGTTTGAATAAGTAAAGTTTGTATAACTGTATATTTGAGGAAATGGAGGTGTGATTGATTCTTTGCATGACTGACTAGGTGTGTGAGTAACTCCATGGATGAGTGACAGTCTATGAGTGTCTGTTTACACTGATTGTATCTAAGGTTATATTAGAGTCTGAAGAGGTTCATCGTATTATCAAATGAATGATATCATCAGTGATGTTATCAGTCATGTCAAATGAGATGTTTTCAGTGATGTCATCAGTGATGTCATTTGAGATGTCATCAGTGATGTCATCAGTGATGTCACTAACCATGTCATGAATGATGTAATATGTGACATCATCAGCAGTGGATTGCGGGTGCGCGATATATAGTTAGCGCTTATAACTATATATGGAATTTCAATGGTTTTATGCGAGTAAAATAAGGTTTTGTAAATGCAAATCCCTAACTATATATGGCCTAAAACCAATGGTTTTTTCATTGAATTTTCAAGGTTTTGTAAATGCAAATTCCTAACTATATATCCACTATAACCTATGGTTTTTTCTGTGAATTTCATTGGTTTTTTAATAGCAAATATGAAAAGCTTTAAAATGTCAAGTACGTGATAGATAAAAACATTTTCGTATTTATGCACGCTGATGTGCTTTGAACGCTGCACCCCCCCCCCTCCCCTCTTTTTTCTTAGTAGTACTCTCTCTTTGCAGATACTGAAGGGTAGTTAACGCAGGCCTTTACCCCTGTTGTAATCCGTCGTGCCTGCTTGTCTCTCCATTTGATTGATTGTTGTCCAAGCATTTACTGTTTTAGAATTGGTTCTCTTTGGATCATTCTCTATTTACAAACAAGCACAAAGTCGCAATACTCTGTTTAGTCTTTGCAGATAGTGAAAAATCGTGTAAAAAAATAAAAGTAATCGAGCAAAATCAGTAGGCCACTAATTGGATCTCTTTTTGACCTCGCTAAAATAGAAATATTAGGAACAACCCTTCATGAGAAATACGAAAATAGTGAGATGAACTGAGCTCCACACCATGAGGGCTGCAAGACAGCTCGGCTCCATCACCCATCCCGCACAAAATAACGACAAACCCTATGCAAATATTAAAAATATAGACAACACACCAGCAAAGAAACAGGGTAAAACATTTTATTAAAAAACTATTTACATAACGTTGGTTTATAAGATGATGTCAGTAGTGGACCGATGTGTGAATAGGTCGAAAGCAGCACAAGGCTCCAAGATCCGGATGGCAAGCTCCTGGATGTTGGGTGCCATAGTTCAGAGTTCTGAGTTTGAGTCTTTTTCAATGCCTGAGCTTTGTTGAATCAAAATGGCGGCTTGACACAAAGCTGACTCAAGCGTTGCTACTGATGCTATGCAGACCAAAACTGGTTTTCAGTTTGTACATTTTTCTAGATTTTTCAATCCAAGTTTGGTTGACTTTGTAGAACGATGGCTTCAAATTTTCAACATACGGTGTGGTGGCGCTGACTGGGAGGGGGCGCTTCGCTCCTGCCCCCTCCCCAAGTAAGATTTTCATACGTGAAAGTACGTTAATGGTTTTGGTCCCTGAGTTGCTTCGATGTCACTGCCATTCTCAAATGGCATAAGTTCTGGATGTTGGGTGCCATAGTTAAGAGTTCTGAGCAGCGCTTGTAACACTGTCTGAAGCTTATTTCCACCTACTGAAGCTTCACTATTCTCAAAGTAAGTGAGTGTCGTTTGTGGACCTGACTGCATTAGAAAACAATGTGATATGTTACCTTCCTAAACAGCTTGACGGAGGCCCCTGAGGGGCGGTGTGATGGCCATGGACTCGGAGAAGACGCTTGGCTCCGACACCCTCCCCAAGTCTTATAGCACTGGTGTAGCCTGAGATCGCCCCCGACATAGGCGGCCGGCTCCCGGGGTCCGGCGGAACTTTTTGCCTTTTGATGACTCTTCAATTCTGAACCTTGTCCTATCCAGCTGAGTTGCGCCCACTCTTGCGGCTACAGCGTCTTGCCCACCATCCAGCTGAATTGCGCCCACTCTTGCGGTGCAGCGATAGGCGGCTGCCACAGGACTCTCAAAATGGCGGCCGGCTCTTCGGTTTTGGGCCTGGTCCACTAAAATGGCCCTGGGACACCTTTGAACTCGGACGCTTCCCTGATAGGGCTTGGGTCCCATTCTCGAAAAGCGTCCCCTCAGCCGTGAAGATTCTACAAAAGTCTTGGGGGCCTCCGACTCCCGCAGGCTTCTGGTGGGGAGCGGCTGCCATGATTGCTCGTGGAATGGCCACGACGGAGCTACGAGATGGTAGTGGTCTCATGCTGACGCCAGCTTTAGTCTGAAACATCCAGAAACACTGTAGACTACCAATTCGATCAGTTCCGGTAGCGCCCCAACATGACCCGGAAGAGAAGAACTTGCCATCCCCTCTTTGACTGATGGTTCTTGTTGCCTGTCCCCTCTGTTGTCATTTAACAGAACTTTTTGGACTGCTGAAAGGGGTTGTGTTCCGAACGCTGGTTGGTGGAGACATTTTGACTATATTCTTGACCTACGTTGTCGCGTAATGCGTTATATGACACGCCGCGTTACCGCACCCGGAAGTGATCCGAGGCGCGGCGCGCAGCGCGTAACGTAAGCATAACAGGTCATGTGACTTGTTAATAAAACTTTTCATTGGTTCATTTTACTTTTGTTAATTTAATGATGAAAAGCTTGGTCATATGACCTAAAAATTACGCTTTTTATTGTTTTCGAACAATATTTTTTTTTCAAACATATGTTATAATATTCCAGGCTAATGTACTTTCCCGGAAAATTTACAACTGTCTTGTAAGTAAAATATATTCCTTTTTCGAGAAAAAGGGCGTTTCTTCCTTCCATGACGGAGCCGTTGAGTAAAAGAGATTCGGCCTGCTGTCTTAGTCGCCGATACGCCTGATTATCAGATTCTTATCGATCACTTTATATTGCAGACATGAAAAACACAACTGCCCTTAAGCATTTATCTTTACTGCGTTCCTACATATTATACCTTTTATCCGTCATGTAATTGGACTGCTTTATTTCACTTGCCTTTATTGCCTTTACTGATTCGAAAACAGTGACTAAAAGTAAAAACTTTACCAATGTAAATACTACTACCGTGTTTTGTTTTAAAAACCTTTATTGTGAAAATGTCAGTATACAAATACGGGCCTATAACCACATGGGCCGGCCACGGAGCAAACTGAAATCGTATATGATGAGGAGACATTTACACTGTAGAAGAACGTAACGAGCGGGCCATTAGGTTGCAAGAACAAAGGTGTCTAACAGTTGCGGAATCGCTGGACGTACATTTTGTAATTAAAATACGACAGGGCCACTTACAATAACATTTTCTAGATATACATTTGCGGGCAAGGAGTTACGAGTCCCATTTATACCGGCGCCATTTTGGGCGAGGCCGGGCAGGTCCAAGATATAGTCAAAATGTCTCCACCAACCATCGGCCAGACCAGAACCCCTTTCGGCCCTTTATGCTACAAGATGGTGTCTTCCATTCAGAAAATATTGTTGGCAGCAATTTGAAAGGAAACAGAAACAGCCGTTCTCCTAGTGAGTTTCACATTGTTACATTTAGGAAGAATGTTGAAGAGTAGTATGTGGAAAATCTGAAGCCATTTTTCTACAAACTCTCAATCAGACTTGGATGGAAAAAAAAAACCTGAAGAATGTACAAACTGAAAAACAATTTTTGTCTGTATAGCATCAACAGTAACGCTTGAGTCAGCTTTGTGTCAAGCCGCCATTTTCATTCAATCAATAGCGTCCCCCTGCACACATTCAGGGACCTGGTCGTGTCTTCAGATGAAACGGATTGTAGGAAAAGAAGCAGAAAGGAAAAGGAAAAAAGTTCCGCCGGACCTCGGGAGCCGGCCGCCTATGTCATGTGCCACCTTTGGCCACACCAGGGCAATAGTGAAGCTGCAGCAGGTGCAAATAAGCTTCAGACAGTCTTACAAGCACTGCTCAGAACTCTCAACTGAGGCACTCAACATCCAGGACTTGCCATTCGGATCTTGGCGCCTTGTGCTGGTTCCGACCTATTCACACATCGGTCCACTACTGACATCACCTCATAAGCCAACGGGGCACCCCACGCCGACTTTCGGCGCAGCATTGTAGGATGGCCACACCAGTGCGGCAACTTGCTGGACACAACATCGGGGCCATCCAGATCTCGGCGCGTTCGACTCACTGTACCGCAAGAGTGACCGCAACTCAGCTGGACACGCCATCTTTCGTCGCAGCATTGTAGGATGGCCACACCAGTGCGGCAATTTGCTGGACACCACCTCGGTGCCATCCGGTTCTCGGCGCGTTCGAGTCACTGTACCGCAACAGTGACCGCAACTCAGCTGGACACGCCGTCTTTCGGCGCAGCATTGTAGGATGGCCACACCAGTGCGGCAATTTGCTGGACACCACCTCGGTGCCATCCGGATCTCGGCGCGTTCGAGTCACTGTACCGCAACAGTGACCGCAACTTAGCTGGACACGCCGTCTTTCGGCGCAGCATTGTAGGATGGCCACACCAGTGCGGCAATTTGCTGGACACCACCTCGGTGCCATCCGGATCTCGGCGCGTTCGAGTCACTGTACCGCAAGAGCGGGAGAAACTCAGCTGGACACGCCGTCTTTCGGCGCAGCATTGTAGGATGGCCACACCAGTGCGGCAATTTGCTGGACACCACCTCGGTGCCATCCGAATCTCGGCGCGTTGTGCTGCCTTCGGCCTATTCGCACATCGGTCCGCTACTGACGCCGCCTCACGTGCCAACGGATTTTCTACGCTTTTTGTAGCCCTATGCCGCATAACAGGTCATGTGACTTGTTTATAAAACTTTTCATTGGTTCATTTTACTTTTGGTTTCCTAAAGATGGAAGGCTTGGTCATATGACCTAAAAATAACACTTTTCATTGGTTTAGAACATTTTTTTTTCCCAAACGATGAAAGCCCCACCTTGTTTCTGGATCATTCAGACTGAAGCTGGAGTCAGCATGAGAGCACCACCATCTCGTGGCTCCGTCGTGGTCATTCCGCGAGCAATCATGGCAGCCGCTCCCCACCGGAAGCCTGCGGGAGTCGGGGGCCCCCAAGACTTTTGTAGAATCTTCACGGCTGAGGGGACGCTTTTCGAGAATGGAGCCCAAGCCCTAGCAGGCAAGCGTCCGAGTTCCAAGGTGTCCCAGGGCCATTTCAGTGGACCAGGCCCAAAACCGAGGAGCCGTCCGCCATTTTAAGAGCCATGTGGCAGCCGCCTATCGCTGCACTGCAAGAGTGGGAGCAACTCAACAACATGGTGAGCGAGACGCTGTAGCCGCAAGAGCGGGCGCAACTCAGCTAGATGGCCGCCACCTGGGGAGGCCCGTTCACGCCGCCTCCCCCACGCCCCCCCCCCCCCCGGGGCGCCGCACGCCAATTTTCGGAGCAGCATTGTAGGATACCAAAACCAGTGCGGCAGTTTACTGGACATCACCTGGGTGCCTGTCGTACATGTTGTGTCAGCCATGGGACACTGGACACAGTCCCATCAACATCTCAACGCGTTCTGCTGCCTTGGGACTATTCGCACAACAGACCGCTACTGACGAGGCCTCCCCCCGCACCACCCGGGACGCCCCACGCTGTTTTTCTGTGCTGCATTGTAGGATCCCAAAACCAGTGCGGCACCCAGGCGACATCACCTGGGTGCCGTCCAGAACTTTGCACGTTGTGCTGCCTTGGGACTATTCGCACAAAAGACAGCTTCTAACCATTGTTGCTTTTTGAGTTGAAAAATGTTTAAATGTTTTTAGTTTTTGTTCCGTTCATTATAGTTAAAAGTTAATAAAGTTTTATAATCTTACTTTGTTGGAGTTTTATCTATTTTTTTAAAAACGGGTGAATAGGGCCTTGAATCGGGTTATTGTCATGTGTGGGCTTTGGAAGTGTGCTGCTGCAGGATCGGACATTTCAAACTCAAATGCACGTTCTTTTTCTTACCTTTCCGAAGCATGGAGCGCAATAGCAGGCAGAGAAAGGGTGATGCACGTGTTGAACACTACCTGACCTGGCAAGTTGCTGGCAGTGCCCCCCCGCCCGCTCCTGAAAGAGGGCACACACACACCGCCGCCCCGAGTACTTCACAAATCTTTAAAAGACCATGCGCTTGTTCATGAGGCTTAAATGGTTTATCACCTCTTCTAGAACCCCTGCATCGACCCTCTGACGTTTCCTGGAAAAATTACCATGTAACACAATACCAAGCCCTGTCAGCTGAAACCCCCAAGGAATCGTGGGGCATATTATCAAGGGGGTTTATCTCCGCTTTTTTGGCTTTAAAAGCCATGAAAGCGGAGATAAAATGATCTCCCTATTACCAAGCTGTCGCTAACACCAGTTAGTGACAGCTAAAAGGAGATAGCGACCATCTTGGGCCCCGCTTTGCATGTCAGTGATACTTATCACTAATGACATGCAAAGTGGCGTGCCAAGATGTTAGCGACTGGAAACAGTCCCTAACATCGCTATCTCCTATTACCAACTTTTGGAGATATTGGCGCTAAGCGCGAATATCTCCAAAATCTAACACCTGCCCTGAGCAGTTCTTAGCCATGTTATCCAATGGGAGGTGGATAACATGGCTAAGAGCATTTGCTCGATAATACATGAATATCGCTGACTTTTCTGCGATAATAGCAAGGTTTATCTGCGATAAAAATCGCCGATGTGCGGCGATAATTTTTGTCTCTAAACAAGTTAGAGACAAAAATTATCGCTAGTTGTTCGTAATATGCCCCCGGGTTTTTGCTTGCAGAAATCGGGAGGCGGGAGACTAGCACTGAAATCAGTAGTCACACGCCTGAATCGGGAGGGTTGGCATGTCTGAATTCTCTACAGCTGGGGCCATAAACTACATCCGCAGGGGTAGGTGATAGCCTGGGACCAGCCTGGCATCTAAAATGGCTGCCGTGCACGACAAAATTGTGGCATTGGAAAAAAGGCAAGATGGCGCAGCCGCTGGAAGAGATGTATCAACATATATCAGCCTCCTCAGCCACCCTCAGGAAACATAGGGGATTAGGATACGTCTCCCGCACCCCCTTATACCTAGTAATTTAATTAACGAAGCACAAAATGGCGAATTCCTGTTTCGCTACCAGTTTGCGGCCCAGTTCGCGGCCCGTGAAGCGCTTCTACCGTGAAAAATCATTTTTTTTTTTATTTTCCCCACGGGACCCTTTAATAACCCCAACAACATTCCTAGGGGGTCAAGAGGGTGATACCTTGCCCCCTTTCATTAAATTCCCCCTTCGTTTTTCACCTCTTCTTCTCTCTCGATCCTACCGAGAGACAAGATGGCGGCCGCTCCGGACTGTTTAGAATGTTGACAGACACCGGAGAGCCAATCAGCTTTCTGCGCGCAAAGTTCCGAAACGCGAAAAGTAAGCGGACCGGATCGCTGCCCGGAGCGCTGTTACAGATATATATCTTGATTTAAACGGTAATTTCTCAAAATCCACTGAAGCACATATATTGAGACCTAGCAAAGGCACATCGGGCTAACAGTCCCTACAATTTTGCCAAGTTTCGTGCAAATCCATTCAGCCGTTCGAGCTAAAAGTGAGTCCAACCGCCCTATGGAAAAATGAATGGGAAAAACGCGTTTTGGGACCCCCCTTTTTTCTCGGCCCCCCCTTGACGAAACCCCACCAAAGTTTCAGGGGCTGCTCAGAAACAAAATGTGCCATTTTCCTGAAAATTTCAGCCGATTCCGTCCACAAACGCCAAAGTTATTAGACATAGAATTTTCAAAAATCATATAGGGAATTAATCCTAACTATATATACCTACTGGCGATAGCCAGTAGGTAATATATATATATATATATATATATATATATATATTACCCACTGGGTAGTTATAGTTAGGATTTTTTTCAATGTTAAACCAAAGACTTCCTGGATAAAATCAAGGATGTCAAGTGGGAAAAGGACTTACTGCTCATAACACTAGATGTTAGCTCCCTTTATACCTCCATAGAACACACTCAAGGTATAGAGGCAAGCGCCAGATTCTTGAAAACTCGTAACATGAAGTACCTTGGGCATACTACTATGATCTTGGACATGATGAGGCATTGCCTAGTTAACAACTATTTTCTGTTCAATGATGATATCTATGTCCAACTGCATGGCACTGCGATGGGCACATGTTTTGCTCCAAGCTTTGCCAACCTGTTCATGGGCGCATGGGAGGCTGACATCAGAAATAGACCAGATATACAGGAGGATTTTCAGAATGTCACTATGTGGCTAAGATACATAGATGACATTTTTTTAATCTGGAAGGGCAGTAAGAACGCAGCCATTGAATTCATCTCCAAATTGAATACCAACCATAACAACATTACTCTTACTAGCAACATCAGTAATAGGGAGATTGAATACTTGGACACAAAGGTGAGAGTTCAGAACAACAAACTCAAAACTATACTGTTCCGTAAAGAAACAGCAGGTAACACCTTACTGCACAGACATAATGATGCACAAATTAAGACAGTTTAGTCACTAACCCATGCACTCAGTGAGACACATTTAATCACTCACTCATACAGTCAGTCATGCACCTACTAAATCCTTCATCCAGCCACTTATACATCCACTCATTCTTCAATATGTAAGACATATTTTAACTTTACAGAAACATACAGTCACTGGATGTTGTCATCAGTGATGTCATCAGTGATGTCATTTGAGATGTCATCAGTGATGTCATCAGTGATGTCACTGACCATGTCATGAATGATGTAATATGTGACATCATCAGCAGTGGATTGCGGGTGCGCTATATATAGTTAGTGCAACTAACTATATATGGAATTTCAATGGTTTTGTGTGAGTAAAATAAGGTTTTGTAAATGCGAATTCCTAACTATATATGGTCTATAACCTATGTTTTTTTCAGTGAATTTTCAAGGTTTTGTAAATGCTAATTCCTAACTATATATGGTCTATAACCTATGGTTTTTTCAGTGAATTTTCAAGGTTTTGTAAATGCTAATTCCTAACTATATATGGTCTATAACCTATGTTTTTTTCAGTGAATATATATATATACATACATATATAAACATATATCATCTGTATATCTATATAAATACAAACATAAATGCATGCATACATATACTTATATGCATACAGATGCATGTTATTTACATGTAAGTTGAAAAAACACTAATAAAAGCAAAGCTAAAAAGCCACCTCATTACAAACAGAATGGCTTTAACTTAAACGAGGGCGAGATCTATTGCATTTTCAATGCTTGTTTACTTTGGTTCCATCAAGAAGGCATTCAGATGTGTCACACATTTGCCATAAGTTCTGAATGTTAGCACTCTAGTTGCACATTAGATCACTGTAGTAAAGCTACTGCTCACCAGGGACGTCTGCTGCTGGTATACAAAGTGCATGTTTCAGTCTGCATGTCAGAATTTTTTTAATGAAATAGAAGAGGATTTGAGAAGTCACTCAAACTGATCCCTAATTTTTCTTTCTGAAGCACTAATCATACTTTCTATGGCAAAATTAACCCCCTCATGTTGTTCCTTTTTAAATTGAGTGTTTTCAGACTTACCACTTCATTCCAATCAAGATGGCTTCTGGTGTGCCATACTTTTGTCATAAGTAAGACTGTTAGCGCTCTAGTTGTTCTTTAGAACACTCTGGGACATTCTGTCATTGGGCTATACTTGGGGTACATCTGGGTGATATTTGGGATACATTTATGCTCTTTTGTCTCTGTTGGCCATCTTGGGAGACTGTATGTCAGAATGTTTTAATGAAATTGAAGAGGGTTTGAGAAGTCACTCAAAATGTGCCCTAATTTTTCTTTCTGCAGCACTAATCATAATTCATATGGCAAAATATACCCCCTCATTTTGTTCCTTTTTAAATTAAATGTTTTAAGAGTTACCACTTTATTCCAATCAAGATGGCTTCAGGTGTGCCATACCTTTGTAATAAGTAGGACTGTTAGCGCTCTAGTTGTTCTTTAGAACACTCTGGGACATTCTGTCATTGGGCTATACTTGGGCTACATCTGGGTGATATTTGGGCTACATTTGGGCTCTTTTGTCTCTGGTGGCCATTTTGGGAGACTGCATGTCAGAATTTTTTAATGAAATAGAAGAGGATTTGAAAAGTCACTCAAAATGTGCCCTAATTTTTCTTTCTGCAGCACTAATAATACCTCCTATTGCATAATATACCCCCTCATTTTGTTCCTTTTTAAATTAAATGTTTTGAGAGTTACCACTTTATTCCCATCACGATGGCTCCAGGTGTGCTATACCTTTGTAATAAGTAGGACTGTTAGCGCTCTAGTTGTACTTTAGAACACTCTGGGACATTCTGTCATTGGGCTATACTTGGGCTACATCTGGGTGATATTTGGGCTACATTTGGGCTCTTTTGTCTCTGGTGGCCATTTTGGGAGACTGCATGCCAGAATGTTTTAATGAAATAGAAAAGGATTTGAGAAGTCACTCAAAATGTGCCCCAATTTTTCATTCTGCAGCACTAATCATACTTTCTATGGCAAAATATACCCCCTCATGTTGTTTCTTTTTAAATTAAATGTTTTAAGAGTTACCACTTTATTCCAATCAAGATGGCTTCAGGTGTGCCATACCTTTGTAATAAGTAGGACTGTTAGCACTCTAGTTGTTCTTTAGAATACTCTGGGACATTCTGTCATTGGGCTATACTTGGGCTACATCTGGGTGATATTTGGGCTACATTTGGGCTCTTTTGTCTCTGGTGGCCATTTTGGGAGACTGCATGTCAGAATGTTTTAATGAAATAGAAAAGGATTTGAGAAGTCACTCAAAATGTGCCCTAATTTTTCATTCTGCAGCACTAATCATACTTTCTATGGCAAAATATACCCCCTCATGTTGTTTCTTTTTAAATTAAATGTTTTAAGAGTTACCACTTTATTCCAATCAAGATGGCTTCAGGTGTGCCATACCTTTGTAATAAGTAGGACTGTTAGCGCTCTAGTTGTTCTTTAGAACACTCTAGGAGGCTGCAGTAGAACACAAAGGAATCAACTGACAGTCTCTGTCCTTTTTGGATGTACATGTTTTACTGAGAATGTCAGACTTCATTTTCACATGACTGAGAAAGATAATGTGAATTTACAGAAAATATGCTTTCAGTTTAGCTTATAGATCCCCTTCCAAACCACTGTGGGAAAATCATGAGATATTAGTTTTCTTTCAAACAATATTCATGATATCACAGCAGAAGGTTTTTTCACATGGTAAAATCACCTTAGAACCCACCACAATTCCTAAAACGAGTATGGTACCATCAACAAATGATTTATAATGTAACTAAAGTCCTAAAACCCTCTATTAACTACAATGCTTTTTAATGAGGTGCTATCATGTATATTGGTCCCAAGATGGCTGCCAACACTTCTTGGATGAAGTGCTGACAGCCAATCAGATCAGATGTGTGGTTAGGCTCCGCCCAGATATATAGTTTCGTGCAAATCCATTCAGCCGTTCGAGCTAAAAGTGAGGCCAACCGCCCTATGGAAATTAACATAAGAAAAATGTGTTTTGGGACCCCCCTTTTTTCTCGGCCCCCCCTTGATGAAACCCCCCCAAGTTGTCAGGGGCTGCTCAGAAACAAAATGTTCAATTTTCCTGAAAATTTCAGCCAATTCCGTCCACAAACGCCAAAGTTATTAGACATAGAATTTTCAAAAATCCCATAGAGAAAAAATCCTAACTATATATACCTACTGGCGACTGCCAGTAGGTAATATATATATATATATATATATATATATATATATATATATATATATATATATATATATATATATATTACCTACTGGCGGTCGCCAGTAGGTATATATAGTTAGGATTTTTTTCCTATGGGACTTTTGAAAATTCTATGTCTAATAACTTTGGCGTTTGTGAACGGAATCGGCTGAAATTTTCAGGAAAATGGCACATTCTGTTTTTGAGCAGCCCTGAAAAATTTGGGGGGGTTTTGTCAAGGGGGGGGCGAGAAAAAAGGGGGGTCCCAAAATGCGTTTTTCCCATGTTAATTTCCATAGGGCGTTTGGCCTCACTTTTAGCTCGAACGGCTGAATGGATTTGCACGAAACTTGGCAAAATTGTAGGGACTGTTAGCCCGATGTGCCTTTGCTGGGTCTCAATATATGTGCTCCAGTGGATTTTGAGAAATTAACATTTTTAAAAATGTATATATCTGTGACAGCGTCCTGGATAGCGCACCAGTTCGCGTACTTTTCGCGTAACGGAGCTTTGCGAAGCGAAGCTGATTGGCTCTCCGGTGTCTGTCAACATTCTAAACAGTCCGTAGCGGCCGCCATTTTGTCTCTTGGTAGGATCGAGAGACAAGAGGAGTCCAAAACGAAAGGGGAAATAAAGGAAAGGGGGCAAGGTAGTGCCCCGCGGGTCCCCCCAAAAAAAAAAAAAATTGTTTTTTTCGTGGGGTGCGCCCGGTTCGCGTACCGAAAAGCGGTCTTGGGAGCGTACTATAAGGAAACAAGAATGATTGACTTTTAACTCATTGTATGTTTATTGATTATTCGGGTTTTTTTTTTATTTTTTTTTTATTTACGTAGCTACATGTAGGTACCAATGCAGAGTCTATAATTTAATAAACGCCGTCTCCTTTGTAAATATCTTGCCTGTTGTTATAGAAGTTATTGTGGTATATGGAATTCATACCATAGTCTGTCTGGAAAGCCAAAACAACATGGTGGCAGGAGATGATAAAGAGATGTTAAATACACATTGGGGATTATATAGTGGGAGAAAGGAAGTAACTATGAACAAAGCTAGTATGTAACACCAAAAAGTTGCACAGTATATTTTAAGTCTGACTTCACGTTATAATATATTTGCTACTAGTTTTCAATATACATATAAAAATAAATAATGTATCAAACAATTTTTGAATTAAGAATTTAAAATTTATTTTTTCATTTTGTTTTTCAAAATTTAAAAGAAAATCTAAAAAATCGTGATCATTTTTTTCTTCATTTTTTAGTAGAAAATCTACTGCATCTACACATTGCACAAGTTCATTATTTATTGTGTCGTCGTAGAAATCCATGTCAACTTGTGTCTCAATTTTTTTTTCTGTTTCAGTTTTCATGTTGTTTTGTTGTTCTTCCATTTTCAATTCTGAAAAATTAATTTTTAAAAAATATATCAGTACAGAAAGGGCATTGTTGGGTTTCAGTACAGATTGGCAGTTTGGTTATTTATATAGTGTTTTTTTCTTTGGGCAGTGTATGGTATCAAATTAGAAGTAGAAATATGAAGAAAATTATCAAATAAACTCTTAGTCAATTCTGAATTATACTATAGAAGTCTAACTCTATCCTTAACTCAGGGCCGGCGCTAGGCAGGGGCAGCGTGGGCTGCCGCTCATGGTCTCGCACTCAGCCCACCCGCATGGGGCCACGCACTGGTGATGTGTCCTTTTGTTTTCCTGGAGATCTATCATAAAGAAAGGTGTCGCTTGCAATTAAGGTCCATTGGAGGGGGCCCCCTCCTTGGGCCTCCCATGGATGGTGTCAGGAGGTATAGGGGAGGGAGAAGGAGACGCTCCTTCAATTGCAAGGAGAACATTCACAGACACTGTGGGGCCCCCTCAGTGTCTGTGAATGTTCTCCTTGCAAGGGGCCACTTATGTAAATTGGAGGGGGCCTCTCGCACGTTCCCTTTAAGCCCATGGTCTTGCAAATCCTAGGACTGGCCCTGCCATAACTAAAACAGAGAAGTCTATTTTTTTCTATAATTATTACAGAGTGATAGAATATAATTCTCAGAAAATGTTTTTCTAATTAGCTTTCAGTACAGAACATACTTCAGTTTTATAAATAATATCTTACCTTTTAAATATAAGTTGAAGTTATCAGTTGTTTTTTGTTGTTATGCACTTCATGAAGTAGTAGTCAAAATGGGTGTGTTTCTCTCTCTTTGTATATATATATTCAGGTACATAACCAATGAAATGTCATGATATAATAGTAGAAATTGAAAGTAATCTTTTAATTGGTTGTCATTTCCAACACTTCCGATATGTTTTGTGAAGTAATTTACCTCAGGGGTTTTAGAGAGTTCTACATGCTAAATGGCTAAATGGTATTCCAACAATATTTGTGAAAATGGTAGGGATTGGTATGTAGTATGAGCTAATGTTTAATTGGTGAAAGTGTCTCCAGTTGTTTTTCTGTAAATTACTTTCCCACCTTTTTTGAGCGAGTGCTTGTCAGTGTGTTTCCCGGTACGCGAACTTGCAGCGTTACGGGAGTCCTCCATTTTGTGTTTCGGTAGAATTGAGATACAAGATGGAGGGTATGTAATGTTCAGAATGGGTAGATTGGGGTAGTTTAGATCTATCCTGTCTCCCTAAGTTTTCTGAGGGTGGCTCAGGAGGCTCATATTTGTCGTTAAAAAAAAATGTTTTTTTTCGCGTGGTTAGCTGCCGGTACGCGAACTAGTTAGCGTACCAGGAAGCGAATATAGGTGAAAATAAGTGAAAAAAGGTACATTCGAAATTTCAAAAGAGTACACTAAGTTAAGGTAGCTCTGAAAAGAGCTTTTGGGTTTTGTGTATGTTCTAGAAACTTATAAGTGGGAACCAATACACATTCTTAAATTTAGTATGAAAACTTTGTTCCCCTCATCTGAGAAATGCACGCCATCTCCTCTGTAGATATCTTGCATGTAGTAACGCAAGTTATTGTTGTAGATGCAGCCCATTCCATGGTCCCTCATGTAAGCTGAAAAAGACTTATTTACATGCTTCCTCGATTTTTCTATTTGTGGACAAAATTGATTGGACCACCTCCATTTTTGTCTTTGGCATATATTGGAATATACCGAGGCAGTTTGAGGAAAAAGTGTCATCAAATGCTCTAAGGTGTCCTTTAGGAGCATTTCCAGACCTACCCCAGTCAAAGTGCCTAAATCGTTTCCGCCACAGTGCACTATTATGAGGTCAGGGTTTGGCAAATGTAAAAAGGTTTTCACCAATGGTATCAATTGGTGACATTTCAATCCTCTTCGGCCAATCCATTTAATTTCCACATTTTGTAAATTGAGGTTGTGTAAATTTCTGTTATCAGCATACCTGTGAGCCCAGTGGATGTAGATATGTCCAAGAATCCAGACTGAAAACATGGCTAGAGGAGTTTCTGCTGCAGTCAGATGAAGTGTGGGAATTAAATGGCAGTTGAAATAGTGAAGTTTGTAATGAAAAAAAACTGTGGAGTTTAAGTGCAAATGATTCATTAGCAGTGATTGGTGTATTTCTATTGCTGAAAACAGAAAGTTAGGGTGCATGGATGTGTTCTTTGAAAGATGTAATTTGAATGGTTAATAAAAAATGATGTTATGAAAGATTTCAGTGGATTAGCAGGTGTACTGAGAGTTCAGAGTTCATTTGAAACATTGTTGTGTGAACTTGTAAACCTGAGAGGTCTGGCAGGCGGTAGTTGCTATGGAAAAGAGGTAGAAAGGGCAGAGGGGGGAAGGGTGTTGATTTGAAAATAGTGAGGGAAGAGTTTTGATTGGCTGACATGAGAGATATGTTTGATGAATATCAGCGTTTCAGTGCCTTTGTTGGTTCCAGCCTCTGGAGTGCATACCTTTAATTCTGGTAAAGAATAATTGGTGTGTTTCTGAGTCTGTTTTGAATTTCAAAAATAATTTGTAAAGGTGAGTTATCGTTTATATATTTTAGATAAAGACTAGTATGCTTTTTTGCGTAAATAAGAAAGTCAGCTGTGTATTTAAAATGATGTTTTGCGTCAAGTGTTTTGCATTCTGCTTTCAAAGGTGATTTTGGATTCTTTTACCAATTGTAATTGTAGATAAT
The DNA here is from genome assembly GCF_964263255.1 of Lissotriton vulgaris. NCBI lineage: Eukaryota > Metazoa > Chordata > Amphibia > Caudata > Salamandridae > Lissotriton > Lissotriton vulgaris. The sequence goes on from NC_141685.1 coordinate 496,953,142, forward strand.
GTAAATTATTAGTACTGACAAGGTGTGTATGTACATAGGAGCTGTGCTGTGTTTTCAAATAATGATCGGAAAATCGTTTTTAAGGAAAAGGCATGCTTTAAAAAATTATGAGAAACTATGTACTTGTGATGTGACTCCTGCAATGCGTCGCTTTTGCGGAACAGATATATGATGCTTTTGTGTTGGTATTGGTATGGTGTATATGTAAAAAATGATGCATAAGTGTTGCATGGGCATTGTAAATACTCTCCTATGTGTGCTTAGCAATTTCAAGTCACTTCCCCCGGGTTCAAGGGCCTTGTGAATACGTCCCCATGTGTGTCTGTTCATTTGAAGTCACTTTCCCCGTAGTGCAAGGCCCTTGTAAATACGCCCCCATGTGTGCCTGAAAATTTTTCATTTTGATTGTTTGAGTTACATAGCCATGTTAAAAGTTATTGAAAAAAAGGTGCAAGTTCCTTAAAAAAACTTTTTGATGTGTATTAGGGCATCTTAAGTCTGTTCCGCATGAATGTAGGTGTATTATTGTTTTACATAAAAGGTTTAAAAACTTTGTTTGAAATCAAATGCATGCACACTTAGGGCCCGATGTAGGTGGTCGTTTCAGGCCATTTACCGACCGGTTACGGCCGATTTCGGCCGTTTCCGACCGGTAAATGGCCAATCGGTATGTAGGGGCCTAAATCCAAGGCCACATGTATATTTTAAATGATGTTTTGCGTCAAGTGTTTGCATTATGCTTTGAAAGGCGATTTTGCATTTTTTTTACCAATTGTAATTGTAGTTAATGTAAAGTATTAGTACTGATAAGGTGTGTATGTACATAGGGGCTGTGCTGTGTTTTCAAATTATGACCAGAAGAGTCCTACCTACATATGGGTGGCTTTAAATCGGTATATTTATCGATGTTTTATTTTACCGAATCAGTAAAATTACCGATTCGGTAATTTTACCGATTCGGTAATATATTGCCCCTTACATGACAAATTTTGTTATCTGGTCGGTAACGGCCGAAAATACCGTTTTTCGGTCGTTACCGACCGACCTACATCTGGCCCTTAAAGTCTTAGAGACAGATTTATGATGGTTGTGCGCCTCTTTTGTGCTGTTGGTGCATCACTTTTGTAATGCAGGAGAGATTTACAAGAAGCACCATGTTGCAAAACAGCAGCCGCGGGTCGTGGAGGGAGTTACGGTGGGGCAGGCATGCGGGGAGGGTGAGGGGCAGGGTGGAGGGACGTAAACACTGGCATATGGATTATTGCAGGTAAGTACACAGTTTAATGTGTGTAAAGTTTCATGTGTGCCTTTTTTTGCAGGGTGGGTAGTCATTTGCATGAAAGCCCTGTAATACTATCACTATCACAGTAAAATTAAAACAAATTTAATGAATCATCTTTATAGCGTTGCGGAATCAAATTCTTACTGTTGATTTACTGTTTGGTATTAGTGGTTAATAGCATTTTTTATTATATTTTACCACAGATTCAACTGCAGATTATTGAGAAATTAGACAATGCCATCTAAAGATAGAATCCGAAAGTCTACGAAACGTCAAAGACAGCAGATTACTACATTTTTGCAGCAGTCCTCTACATTTAAATCATCTCAACGCACGAAGAAAACTTCGGGTAAGCGAACGAAATCATTTCTTAGAAACATTTGTAGAAACAAAAGTATAACTACAGAACAAGTTTTAGTGCCGAAAAAGAGAGCCAATTTAAATGGAAAGGAAAGGCCCGTCAAAAAAGTTTCTGCTACAGCTGGAGATAACTCTGTGCATGGAAGTACAAGGGAAAATGTATTCAGGGACATTCATAGGCGAATGTTTTGCAACAGGGTAATTGTCAATTTGCTAAAACAATTCAAGAAAGGCCAAAAGAAAGCGACATTTTATAAGAAAAAGAAAAATGTAGAGAAAATTATTGATCAGGCTTTCGAAATTAAGCGAAAGTTATTTATTTTGGTAATTAATAGAATTAGGAAACTAAACAAGGTAATCTATGTTTTCAAATCTAATAGTAGATGGAAGAGAGAAGTAAATCGAACTAATTTTTGTGATGTTTTCTCAGGAGAATGGATGCATAGTTCAAATAGTGAGGCATTTTTTAATGAGGAGAGTTATTTTCAGGACAATGATTTGGTGCATGCAGTTGACACCAGTGGTCGAGCTTATGAGGTGAAAGACGGTCAACCGGTTGAAAAAGAAATACTTGTGTCTGCAGATGCAGAAGAGGCGTTAAGTGATGAGGTTTTAGGGAGACGTCCTAAGGGACCAGTGTACATCTGGAAGTGTAGTTCTATTTGCAGTGTGCGACAGGATTCCATCAATTTGCTTTGTGATGTTATACGGACATTTCATAAGAAAAGTGTAAAGCAAAAAATAAAGTTGTTGCAAGAATTAGATCCTTGCAGAGTGAGACAAGTGACAGGTTTGCGTGGTCATTCACTGGCTTGTCTTTCCAGGAGAGTATGCCAGAGTGTATTTCATCATTTCAGGATGCTAGCAGTGCATCATAATAAAGTGAGGAAATTAGTGAGAATGTTGTATTATGCTAAGAGTCCAGCAATTATGCTTAAACAATTAAGCAGTGCTCTTTTGCATGGTTCTGAAGTAGATGTGAAGAATATTTGTCAAGAAATTGAGTTCTGTTACTTTGCTGGTAAAGAGAACAATGTTGATATTGAATCACTAGAAGAAGGTAATGTGGAAGACAGTGTACAGATTTTCAGTACAGATAAGTTTCATAAGGAAATTTCCACGTTTATGGTGAAATCAAGTGAGAGGCCTAATTTCAATTGTGTGTGTTGTCGACGGACTTATTATAAGAATCAGACTAAGTTAGTGGATATATATGCAAAAAGTGATATGGAAAACAATAGTGAATGGAAGGATTTTGCCACATACTTGATGGTGGAAAATTGTTTTGATTTGGGAGCGGACCGACGTATGTGTACTTATTGTTTTAACAAATTAAACCAAAACCAGATGCCTGCTAGAGCGGTTCATAATAATCTGGAATTAGATGACATTCCTTCTGAATTGAAGGATTTAAATACTTATGAATCTATTTTGATTCAAAGTGTCCATCCCTTCCAGGCTATTGTACGAAAGGAGCCAAAGACAGGGAAGTTGCCTCCATCAGATTTACAGAGAGGATTAAAGGGAAGGGTTGTTTATTTGCCTTTGGATTTGAAGAAAAACATTAATACAATAGGAGTAGAGAAAGTGGAAGAGGAACCTCTGGTTATCATAGTCAATGGTGTTCCGACAAAGAGTAAGAAAATCTGGCAAGATTTAGTGGATGTTAGGAAAGTCAAAAAGGCAACATTGTATTTGATAAAAAACAATAAGTACTACAAGAATGTATGTGTTGCAGAAGAGGAAGTAAGTGATGAAGAGGACAGCGATTTGTGTCCTGGACAAATTGAGAAAGTAGAAGCCTCTAAAAAGGAAGAAATATATGAACATTATAGTGTTCATCCTTTGCATTCCAAGGAAGTCATTGGGAATGCTATTGAGTTGTTTCAAATGAAACAAGCCAAAGGGAGTCCCATTAGTGTTTGGGAGGAAAGTTTGGAAGCTCGATGTTTTCCACAGTTATTTCCTACTGGTCGAGGAGGACGATATGATGAGCGACCTGTTCAAGTTCCTGCTTCAGAATACCGGACTTTACGATTGTATACAGAAGATGCTAGGTTTCGACAATGCATTCCCTATTTGTTTCATCTTCTGTTTGAAAGCGATCTGTCTGGACTGTCATATGCAGTGAACCACATCTTGAAAAGTGGTATACAGATGCGAAACATCTCGGCAAGGGACTTTATGGATAAAGTCAATGTCCAAGACAGTATTTTGGATTCTCACCTAATTAATCTCATGGCGTGTCAGCGTGGTACTAATGAGTACTGGTACCATCGTCATGGTGATTTAAAATGTATGCTGAGGAACTTAGGAACTTTGACATGGTTCCTCACTCTCAGCTGTGCCAAGTATAGCTGGGAAGACTTACTTGAATTTCTACGAGAGGCAAATGGAAACATTGAAAATATTGAATTCAAGACATCCGGAGAACTGTGCTCTTTAGATCCAGTGAATGTATGCAGGTACTTCAATCATAGATTTGAAGCTATGATGTCTTTCATCATGAATAAGAAGAATCCACCTCTTGGAGAGGTGTTGGATTTTTTCTGAAGAAAGGAGTACCAAGCAAGAGGTGCTCCTCATATACATATGCTGCTATGGATCAAGGATGCACCTAAATTTGCAACAGATCCGGATAACTTAGTGAGGAGTTTCAACAGTATTCTACGTGTGCTGTTCCAAACGCAAAGGAGAAGAAAAGCCTAAGAGAACAAGTTCTACGTTTCCAAAGCCATCGTTGTGGAAAGTACTGTCGTCGTAAATTCAGAAACAAGGACAAGTTCTACACCAAATGTTGTTTCAACTTTCCACGACCGGTGATTTCTAAAGGAAGAGTAAACAGTTCGATGTCTTCACTGCGACATAATGTGACGAGGAAATCACCCAAAAACACATACAATTTGAAAAGAAACGAAGAGTCCAAGTACATCAACGACTACAACCCTGTGATTTTGTCCATGTGGAATGCTAACATGGATATACAGTTTGTGGCTGACAACTGTATGGCTGTGGCTCGGTATGTGACATCTTACATCACCAAAAAAGAAAAGACAGAATTGAAGGATATGTGGGAGGATATTTCCCATGAAAAGAGCCTCAGCAAGAAGTTGTACAGTTTCAGTTTGAAGATGTAGTCGCATCGAGAAATCGGAGCTTACGAATGTTCTGACCGCTTGTCTTTAGCAAGTTTTTATGCCAAATCCAGGAGTATCGTTTGGGCGAGTCTTGGTCTTGCTGCAACGCGAAATCGAGTTCTAAAACCTGTCCGGGAAATTGAGTATTTGGCGGAAAAGGAGCCAAACAGTACCGACATTTTGAAGACCAACATGTTGGATACATATTATCACCTGGAGAATGCTTGTCTGTATGATGTTCTTCAAAATTACGTTTTCAAAAGGAACATCAAAGAAGATATCGATAAAGGAGTGTATGCTGTAATTGGAAGTGAAGGATGTCTGGTCAACCAAAAAAAATGTCAATTGATAAATCATCGAAAATTGGATTGTGAATCTTCCGAAAGAAAAGAGTTTTTCTATTTAGCTCTTTTGCAACTTTTCAAGCCTTGGCGTGCAGAAGAGGAACTGCTTGGGGATTTTCTCTGTTACGAAGACTCCTTCAATGCAGCCAAGGAGTCCATAGAATGTCCTGTTTTTCCCAAATATCTACAAATGTTGAATGCAGAAATTGAGCAGGAAGCAACAATTGCAGCCGAGATTGCTAGAGACAGTTCTCAGGACAGTCAGAGTTCTGTTTCATTGAGTCAAGATCCACTAGGAGAACCAGTTATCAAAAATGAAGCTGCCACTGCCATGATTGAAGTGGAAAGAGCCATGGCAAATGCTCAGAAGGATGCAGTTAACTTAGAAGAATTGGAAAGACAACTCAACGTTGAGCAGAGGAAAATATATGACGAAGTTACCAGCCAAATTGATCATGGATTAAGTCATGAGAAGGAAGAGTGCTCATGTACGTCGTTGAAGCCTGTCCGACTGTACGTGAGTGGAGAAGCAGGAACTGGAAAAAGTTTCCTCATTAAAGCAATTTTATGTTATCTGCAGAAAAGGACTGAATCATCGCTATCTTGTGTTGTGACCGCTCCAACTGGACTGGCAGCTCATAACATTAAAGGGATTACTTTGCATCGGTTACTGATGCTGCCAGTGGAGCATGATAACAAATTACAATACCACAAGTTATCTGGAGATGCTTGTTGTGAAGTATCTAGAGTCCTGAAGAAGATGAAACTTCTTATCATTGACGAAGTAAGCATGGTTTCAAATGTCATGCTTGCTTTTGTGCATTTGAGAATGCAGGAAGTTCTTAAAACAGAGTATGATGTGTTATTCGGTGGCAAACACATCATTGTTTTTGGTGATCTTAGGCAGCTGACACCTGTGAAAGGACAACCAGTGTTTAAACTGCTTACACATGAAGATACCAAGAAGTGCCTAGGGAGCATTGGCAACGTTAACATATGGTTAAACTTCAGTTATGCTGAGCTGCGTGAAAATATGCGTCAGGCGAAGGACGAATATTACAAGAATATTCTGCAAGATGTTAGAATCGGGAAAGTGACTGAGCGTGGTACAGAAGCTTTACATGCACGCTTACTGTCAAATTTATATCCAGAAAAAGACGTTTTGCCAGAGGATATTTTTCAGAAAATTACTGAGAAGAAATCTGGAATATGTTTGATGCCAACTCTTGCAGAATGTTCCATCTTCAACAACAAAATGTTGAATTTAGAAAAACAAGACATTGTAAAACTTGAAGCTATTGACAAAATAGAGCATATGGGAGCAATAATTATTTTGTCAGAGAATTTGAAATCTAAATTGGATTCATTAGAGAAGACTATATCTAAAACTGCGGGTTTTGAAAAGACTTTGAATGTATGCTTAAATTGCCGAATCATTTTGAGAAGGAATTTACATGTTGAAAGAGGTCTGGTAAATGGATCCATGGGTAATGTTGTTGATTTTGAGAGATACAGAAGTAGAGGTGGAATTGAATTTTTAAAAATTAAATTTGATGGCATTGAGGAAGTACAGCTAATTGGTCGTTGCTCTGCTAGGTTTTTGCTTGTTAAAGACTTATATGTTCGCAGTAAGCAGTTTCCTGTTTGCTTGGCAAATGCGGTGACAATCCATAAATCGCAAGGTTTAAGTGTAGACACTGCTTTGGTGAATATTGGCAGTTCTGTGTTCAAGGAGGGTATGGCTTATGAAGCATTGTCACGAGTCAGAACTTTATCGGGATTGTACTTGATTGACTGTGATGTCACAAACATTTGTGCGGATCTAGATTGTGTTAAGGAATACAATAGGTTAAGAAGAGAGTATGCGCCACATTTGCCTCAATATCCTGTGTTTGAGAAACGTGTGGTAGGCTGGAAACGAAGAAATACCAGTAATAGTAGGGAGGTTGATGCAAAAAGACCAAAAGTCGATGAACCCAAAAGTGGAAGCAGCAATAAAATGAATTCTGTTGAAAATGTTGTTGGTTTTAAATTTGAAAATAGTTCTGGTGTCAACTGCTATGCTAATGTAGTTGTTAATGTTCTCTTTTCATTAGAGACTTTCAAAGAACAGATTGTGATCAATTCGGAACAAAGTTTATGCTGTTTGTTGAATTCTGTGTTAGAGAAATGTAGTGCTGATAAAACGAGAGTAGAAAGTGTGTCTGAAATTCGTTTTCTGTTAGACGAATGTTCAGGTCAAACAGAATTCTCTGAAAATATTCAGCAGGATTGTCAGGAGTTTTTAATGTATATGCTTGATGTATTGCAAGATGAAGGTGTAGATGTAGATTATCTATTTGGCCTTTCTTATCAATGGCAACATGACTGCGAGAACTGTAGGCTATCAAGTACTAATAGTGTAGACTCAGAAAGATTTATATATTTAACTTTACCTGACAGTAAATCAGTATTCTTCAATAAGCTAGTAAAGGCAGCCGATCAAAATATGGAGTGCAGCCAATGTAAGTCTGGAATGCTGTCCACGTTAATTTTACGAAGTTATGGCCAGTATGTCATTTTAATGTTCCAACGATGTAGGCCTGATGGAACTAAATTGACAACTTTAATTAATAATTTTGTGGCTTCGCAGTTGTCAATATCAGGAAGGACTTTTAAAACTACTGCAATTATATATCATAATGGTCCTTCAACTAATTCAGGACATTATACAGCCTATTTGAAATCTGGAAACGGCTGGTCATTCTGCAATGATTCTGTTTTAACTTTCCAAAAAAGATTGCCTTTCCACCTTCAAAATTCTTACCTGGTGTTCTTACAACCAAAATTTTAGGAAGAAAAGCTTGGGATTTGTTCAGAGGAATTTCAAGATGTTCTAATGGCTCCTACTCTATATGGCCTTGTGGATAATTGTAGTACAGAGCGAAAACTGTTTGTTTTTATAAGCAAAGTCAAGTAGCAGATCAAAATAAGGAGTAGAGGAAATGTAAGTCTGCAATGCTGTCCACATTATTTATGGAAACTTATGGATGAAATGTCATTTTACAATTTCAACTACATAAACTGGAAGAAAATAAGTTGTCCAGTCTAATTAAAAATGTTTTGGCTACATAGTCATCGATTTCAGGAAGACCATTTGCAACTGCAGCTATTATATAATATACTGGTCCTTTGACAACATCTGGATATTACACAGCTTATTTAAAATTTATAAAATGGCTAGTCTTTCAGCAAACATTACTAATTGACTATGAAGCAATGTTGCCTTTTGACTTGTTTTTTGAAGTCAGAATTTAGGGTAGGTAATTGGACTATAATGATTCTAGGTGTTGCTGTAATTTAGTGTGCTGTTTCAAATTGCTTTGTATGTCTCAGTTTTCTTAAAACAATTGAGTTTATCTTTCAGAAAGTGGCGGGCAGAAAATAGTAACAGCACAACAGAGTATAAGCTGTTCATAGGATATCCTTTGACGTCATAGAAAGTAACTTTGGAGGAGTTCTTATTTCTGCTTAGTTATATTATTTGGGTTTTTTAAACACAATCATTTTGATTGTGTTTTTTTTCCCCCGCTGTTATATGATGAATACCTTCAACTCACTGTTTTCAGTGAAATTTGATATTTTCTGATAACAGCAAAAATAAACCATTAAATATGTTTAATTAATTTTCTACTTTGAATTGTGATTTCTAATATATATATGGTTTGGTGTGGCTCACTGGTTAGAGGTGGCAGACCCGGAAGCAGAGGTCAACTCGGGACCAGGGTTCGATTCCTGACGTGGCAGGGTCTTGGGCCATGGTCAGCGGTCTCGATAATTCTCGCCTTGGTGCCTACTCCAACCATGGGTCCCACTCAGCAACTCTGGGCAATAGCTTGCTTAATCTCTACTAACGGCCCCATCAGCGCCGGGGATGCCTGGCTTCACCTTGGGGATGCCCAGGAGGGATCATCTCTTAGGGAAAGCCAGGATGGGTTCCCCAGCGGTATACAGCGCTGGGACGCCTCTTTGCTGGGGCAGCTGTGCGCTTTACAAGTATACCACATTTAACATTTAACATTCATTTTGTCTCATGCTCACACTTTTTTTACCACCTTCTATTAATTTAAATTTTTTTGTTCTTTCTTACACAGATTAAAAGTATAAAAAAGATAATTTAGTACGGTAATGACAATTAAAAGGTAAGTGTTTAGTACTCTTTACGTTACATGTCTATCAGATTTAACTTTTATTAGTTCCACTGCTTCTTTTCTTTAACCCTTAGTTTCCTGTCTTTGCTACTTCCTTCATTTCTTTTTCTTTTACTTACTTATACTACTCTTTTCACTTCTTCTATCAGTCCCTCTTTCAACAGTAACTGTGTGTTACTCCCTCAATTTGTCTTTCTTTTCACATTACTCTCTGTTTATTTCTTCGTCTTTTTTTAAAAAATATTTTTTTTAGTTCGCTCCTGGTTCGCGTACCCGAACGCTAACCGGGAAGCGAATCAAAAGAAATAGAGGATGCTAGAGTGCTAAACATTCTAGCAATTTTTTTAAAAAGGGAAGGTAGTTCTGAAAAGAACTTTTTTTTATTCTTTTTGATGTTTTATATTTTTTTTGTGTTTTTTTGGAGGAAGGGGAAACAAAAATGATTCACTTCAAAGGGCTCAACAGGAGCAACAAAAAACAAAATTACTTTCTTGGACGGTTTGGACATTGATGATTTTCAAATGATGTATTTATTAAAGTAATACTCATCTCTCCGCATGAAATTAATTTTCCACATGCTAGACATGTAAATCTCATCTGCCCAAAGTTCTTTTGGAGATTTGGGACCGTTTCTCTTGCCTCTGACTGACTTATTGTAAAGTCATTGGTGGATGTTTTTGCCGGTCGGGGGTTATCCATCAGATCTCGAAGTTGTGCTTTAGAATAATTAAGAGGGTGCCACCTCTCCATGTGCCGATGCATGGTATGATTACCATAGCTATATTTTTTTTCGGTCCCTCTCGAGAGTTTTTTTTTGCAGATGAGGCAGGTAACGTATCTGGCATTAACTTTCTTTTCATGAGAAGGATGAGAAAAAAATTGCCAGATAAAATTCACTTTGATATGGGAAGTTCTTGGCATTTCTTTCAGAAAGCCACTTGTCCCTTGCTCCTGTTCCTCGTCTTCCTCTTCTTCTTCCTGGTCGAAGATGACCTGGCTAGTCGGTCCTGTCTTCTTTGGTGGTGGTGGAGGTGGTGGAGATCCACCAGCTGCAGCTAATACAAATGCCATGTCTTAGCAAACAAAAACAGGTCTTTCTCTCATAAGAATGAAAGTCGGAGTGAGGAAAAAAGGTGGGACTTTCATAATTTGAGAAAAGAAAATGTTCTAAACCAATGAAAAGTGTTTATTTTACGTCATATGCTCAAGCGTTCCATCATTAGGAAACTAAAAGTAAAATGAACCAATGAAAAGTTTTATAAACAAGTCACATGACCTGTTATGCTTACGTTACGCGCTGCGCGCCGCGCCCCGGATCGATTCCGAGCCTTTACGTTTCGCGCCTTGGTTCGCGTTCCAGAACGCTTCCGGGTGCGCTAATGCAGAACGTCTTAAGGGACATTACGTAGTAACGCGATATGTTGCGTTTACGGGACGCATCGCGATGTGCCTTTATAACGCGGTATTTGCACTAACGGAACGTTTACCGTTTCGCGGATCGGCAGCGAAACAAGAAAACATAAGTTAAACTATAATATAAATTGAATTTAAAAAATATAATACAAATATATATAAAATATATTTATGAATTAGAATAAGAACATATGCTACAGCTATAGATATTTGCTATTAAAAAACCATTGAAATTCACTCAAAAAACCATAGGTTATAGACCATATATAGTTAGGAATTAGCATTTACAAAACCTTGAAAATTCACTGAAAAAACCATAGGTTATAGACCATATATAGTTAGGGATTAGCATTTACAAAACCTTATTTTACTCGCATAAAACCATTGAAATTTGCATATATACTTAGTTGCGCTAACTATATATCGCGCACCCGCAATCCACTGCTGATGATGTCACATATTACATCATTCATGACATGGTCAGTGACATCACTGATGACATCACTGATGACAACTCAAATGACATCACTGACAACATCACTGATGACATCTCATTTGACATTACTGATCACATCACTGATGATATCATTCATGTGATAATACGATGAACCTCTTCCGACTCTAATATAACCTTAGATACAATCAGTGTAAACAGACACTTACAGACTGTCACTTTTCCATGGAGTTACTCACACACCTAGTCAGACATGCAAAGAACCAATCACACCTCTATTTACTCAACTATACAGTTATACACACCTTACTTATCCAAACATATTCTAACACATATTTACTCTCTTATACAATCACTGATACAAGTTTTCAATGATCCATTCAGCCACTCACACATTCACTGGCTCCTATATACAGTAATTTATATATGTGAACTCTCACATGTACTGTGTTTTACATATGTACTTACTTTGACATGTAGCACTGAGATATCCATTCACTTACCAATACACTCGTACACAGTCAACCACCCATACAGCTGTTTCCACATGCAGTTTTGAACCCATAGATCTAGTGAATCAACTGTTCACACATGTATGCACAGAGTCACACACCCCCCAGCCACCCCCACACACACACTCACTCTCCCATACAAATACTTGGGCATCCAATCAATAACCCATATAGTTACTCATATAGCTACTGATCAACACATGTAGCAGTTCATAGAACAACAGATATAATGATGCACAAATTAAGACAGTTTATTCACTAACCCATGCACTCAGTGAGACACATTTAATCACTCTCTCATACAGTCAGTCATGCACCTACTAAATCCTTCATCCAGATACTTATACATCCACTCATTCTTCAATATGTAAGACATATTTTAACTTTACAGAATCATACAGTCACTGGATGATGTCATCAGTGATGTCACTGACCATGTCATGAATGATGTAATATGTGACATCATCAGCAGTGGATTGCGGGTGCGCAATATATAGTTAGCGCAACTAACTATATATGCGAATTTCAATGGTTTTATGCGAGTAAAATAAGGTTTTGTAAATGCTAATCCCTAACTATATATGGTCTATAACCTATGGTTTTTTCAGTGAATATATATATATATATATATATATATATATATATATATATATATATATATATATATATATATATATATATGTATATATATATATATATATATATATATATATATATATATATATATATATGTATATATATATATATATATATACAGAATAAGTGGGTGGAGTCAGTGGAGGGAGTGGATTGAGCCAGGGGAAGTGGTGGTGGCCTCCTAACAATATTTGAGCACCTGCACTATATATTTTACAAATTAAGCACTGCACTGTTTCATCTCCAGTACACAAGTGCAATTAGGTCTCCCAAGTCTTATACAGAGTCTTATCCATATATACTAAAAATGCTATCTGCTTTCAGTATTTTGACTCATGAATGAGTTTTGAAATGATCTTGTTGAATAGCTGGTAATATAACTTGTATGTGTCTCTATACAGGAACTGTGTACTTTATACTGGGATAATTTGTCAGTAAAGAAATATTGATAAAACAACAGTGAGATGCAAGCAGTGTGCAGAAGTTGGTACTTGACAGCTATCAATGTCAAGCTGTGCACAGCTATGTCAGGCAGGAAAGAAGAGTCAGTCAGCTTCAGATAGGCTGACATAAAATTCATCAATAATGACAGAGAACGAGAGTGATATTGGCACACAGACACTCGTCATCATCATCATGACATATAGAGCTCATACAAACAATTGTAGGTCATCTAATGCTGACTGACAATTATATTGGTAGGCAGGCAGCAATATTGAGAGGAGGGCTTTGACTATCACTCCCAGGGAGTTTTCTGCAAGTACAGAGATTATACAGCTGGTTGTGGTATGCAAGGATAGGTGCAGTGTGACACGCAGAGGCACACATTGGCAGGTAGGGAGCTTTAAACTGATTATCTGAGGATGGTACATACAGTGAAAGTTAGGCATATGCAAAAGGAAAGGCAAAAGCATGTATACACAGTTATAGCGCACAGAGCAAGAGACAAACAGGCTAAGGCACTTACAGTTGCCTGCAGAAAAAGAATACAATTCAGCATTTTGTGACGGGTGATACTGAAGGCACAAACAAGGGCAGGGAGTCAGAAGAAATCACAGATCGAGAGAGTCACTAGCAGTTACAGAGGGACATTGTCATTAAGAGAGGTATAGATGTATAGGTATTAGCGATTACATGAGACAGTAGCTTGAAGGTTAGTGTGTGTGACATGTAGAAGTCACTGGCTGACGATTGCACTGGTGGCACTGAGCGACATGTGGTAAAAAGAAGTGGAAGACAGAGGGAATTGTAGGCATACACAATTGTAGTAAATTAAATGCAATTGCAACAGCAGAGACAAGGACAGCACCCATAAAGACAGAATCAAGAAAGCACACCCCAGCAGTCAAATGGCCGGATTTCATAGGGGCAATGTTTTGTAAGTGCTGCATTTTCAGTCAAGAGACCTAAGAACACTGGGCCTTGTAGTTGTAGGTATAGGGCAGTGCATCCAGCTCTGCTTTGTGCTCTTATTGCCATTGTGACAGCTATGTTGCTTTGTTACCTACAATGAAGTTAAACGCAGTGTCAAGTTTTTAGGCAAAATCAGCATGCTTCATGTATTGCTGCTCAATACATAGGTGATTTATTAGCAGAAACTTAGACTGTATCTTTTAGGTGCAATGCTAAAACATTACTGCATTGTACAACTGTGTATGAAAATGTATAGAAAGTAATGTAAAAAATTATATAGTGGACATTAGCACACTAAAAATAATTTGACTCAGAGAGTTTAAAACTGAGTGTCACTTATGGAGTCACACACTGAGACAGACTGCAATCACGGAAATGTCATTCATAAGGAACAGAACAACATGGCTGCTCACTATACAACAGTAAAAAGTAAATGTGCATCATGCAAGGATGGGAGCACTATGTGCAGAGAAGTCCTTATCCTCCACTGGCATGGGGCACACTGGTGTGACAAGAATCTGAAATCCAACACTATTACATGGAGGGTTCAGTTCTGCTTCTCTCATAAGCACTGCTGCTTCCAAGGTAAATAGAGGATATTAACAGCTCCATAATGCACATGGCTGTGAAATAATCTATCCTGTAACCCTAGGTAGTATACAGTGATAGGTGGTGGTCCACACAGAGGATGAACGTTTATGTAGGTGTGATGTTCCGTTTTACGAATAGAGAAACTGTATTTTAATCATTTATAATATGATGTAGCCATTGACCACACTAAAAAATATTGTGTTTGTTTATACTACTAATTGAATTGCAACAATGCCACATTTCACTGATGTCCTTCTTGCTTCCTTTCTTTTAGGTGCACAAGAGACAACAACACACACAGTACTGCCAGAAAGAAGGCCTGTGCATGGTGTGACGCATGAGTGACCCACACATCACAGAAATCTCTTCAACTTGTGAAGCTAAGTGCCAATGATAATTGACAGCTTCAAGATGGCTTTAAAGAAAGGTACTACTAAGAAAGTGGCCAGAAGAAGAAGAAGAAGAAGGAGCTTACCACCACTGGTATGACATTGTTGCCCCAGAACATTTGCTCCCTTAGGCCAGTGCCTCTGCACCGGCCTAAGGGAGCAGCACCTCCTGGACCCAGGCCAATCTAGGCCCAAGCCCATATCTATCACAGAGGCAGCCAGTCTATTCACGGCAATGCCGATGAACAGTGATGTTGAAATTAACTTATAGCAATGTCCTGCCCAATCATTGCAGTAAACTCAGAGAACTGGACAACAACAACAACCACCAATAGTAGTTCCTTCCGAAGTAGGAGCAGTTTAAAAGATTGCGTTTCATGCTGAGTAAAGAGAGCAATCTGCCCTTTCAGAAGATCCATAGCCTTCCAGATCTCCAGCTTGAAAAAGGAGGGTAAGTAGTGCATCATCTTCATCTTCAAGCTCCCCTTCTGATGATCTAGACACCACTTGGATCCCACCTCAGTATGAGAGTGAGACATGCCACGAGACCAGGCTACTGAAAAGGAGGGTTCCAGAAAGCCCTAGAGTTATGGAGACAGATGTAGAAGAGGAGGATGACAACTAGCCAGTCATTATAGATGTTAGCGTAGAGCCCAAGTGGACAACAATGTTAACCCATTCCAACTTCCCAGGGGGAAGTGGCAGTGGCACCACAGATCCAACCACAACCAGCTGCCACACTTGCAAATGCCTGGCAGCGACCTACATCCACAACCATTTCGGTAGAAGTAGGTAGTGCAGAGGGTCAAACATCAAAACATCCACCTACTGCCAGTTCATCTGACATTGGCAGTGGCACCAGTGTCAGAAAGTTGAGCTCACCAGTTTGGGACTTCTCTTCGGTTAGCCAGAAGGAAGTGAACATTGCCATTTGCTCCCTTTGAGGAGCAAGTGGTAGTCAGGGTAAGCTTGGTACAAAGTAAGGTACCTGGGCCAAACTACCCATTTGAGAAAGCACAATACAATCCGTTAGGAGGTGCACATTAGCGGTCAAAAAACTGCAAGTGTTGTTTGTGAAGGGGTGAAAGCCGGCTGAGCAGGGAATCTGAATCCGATCACGGTGGAAGGTAAAGAAGAGGAAGACATCTTCATTACCCAAAGCAGCCCTCTCCCTAGCAGTGCAGTAGTATTGTCCACATCACTCGCAGTGAGAAACCTGACCTCCCCGTGTTGAAAATCTCGCTGGAGGTTTATTTTCCTTGCTCGCGATCAACAACTTGATGTTGCTGATCGTGAACAAGGAAAAAGTCTCGCGAGGATGTCCTTTTGCTTGCTCGCCGTCGCCAACTTGACATTGAAGACCACGAGCAAGCAAAAAATTACCGCTTCACTACGCTATGCTACACTACGCATTGTTGCACTGTTCTACGTGCAGTTCGTGTAGTGCGAAGTTGCGCAAACTTCGCAAACTACAAGAGCGTAGCGTAGTGCTTTGCCCAGGGTTACCCATAATGCTTTGCAGGGCCATTGGTTGGGATTGTTTTTTTGCCAATAACAGTGCTTGAGGTGGTCCTAAGAGGATGGGACCACAACTGGATCGTGCAGCAAAATGCGCTTTTTGTTTTCAAGGCATCTGCGTGGTTCTCTCCCTAGGTTAGGGAGGATCCCAAAATCATCACCTCTCTCACTGCTTGCTAATTTTTCAGTTTCACTTTTGTGAAAGTGAAAGTACTATATGCTCTTTAGCATATAACGATTGAGATACTTTTTTATCATAACTGGCACTGTGCAAGATGCCACTTGCAATTATTGCAAAGTGCAGATAAGTACACAGTGCTATCATCTACGCACTACGTGCACTAAGCATTTTGTGTACTACACGTAGTTCAAAGTATACTATGTGCCGCTACGTATAGTGCTACTCTGTAAACTAAGCCCAGGGTTCGTTTTCAGTGCTGCTGATGCTGTTGTCACAATTAGAAGGACCAGTCTCCCACCCCAAAATGTGGAGAGATGACCCATGATCAAAATGAATTAACACATTATTCCACCAGATTACTCCATACCAGAAGTACCACAGGAGGACGATGAGGGAGACTCAGGTCATGGGAGTAGTGTGTTAGATGACCTACTTCTGGGCGAACCACCAGAGTATCAGGATGAGCTCTACTTCCCTGACCACCAACAACCATAGAACTTTCTCTCTCAGTCTCTAGTCTACCACTGATCTGCATTCTTTCTTTCTTTGACGCCATAAAAAATAAGATATAGCTACAAGGGAACATTATTATTTTCTTAATTATTTGTTTGTGTCTGTTTGACTAATTCATCCCTACCATCTTACTCTTAGACACATTTTATTACCCGATGGGAGTTGCTACGGTGTGCAGTGAAGAAGTTCAGATTCCCCCAAACACTAATTTCCCTCAGGGGCATCGGATGAGAAATACAAACAAATATGTGCCTCCTTCCAACTCTGGGTTGTGACTATATCCTTTCCTGCCATACAGGCACTGCCCCACATATGAAAATATAATTTTATTCATGAGCAAATGGATCTGCATTCTTCAATGTACCACAAATCGATCACGGTGAGCACACCGGAAGAACAGATAAATGGAATTTATTGCACGCTAAGTGTTTGTTATTTGTAGTGAACTTGTGATGTTTGTTGAACAATGATTCATGGGGTGGCAGGCAGTGTGACACTGGGTGTTTGCTTCTTTGTAACTATTAAGCTTATATTGTGTTTGTGATGATTTACAATGTTGGCAGCCTACCAACGGCTAATTAATTTTCCGCTCAAGGTTATTTTTTTTTCCTCCTGTTTGAGAGATAGTGAGATTCCTTCACCAGGTCCACTCTACAGTCCACACTGCTTTGTTTTATTGTTTTCTGCTTTATACTCCTCAAAGACTCAGGCCGACCAGTCTGTTAGATAATGCAAACACAAATGTAGTCTACACAAAACATGACCCAATATTTCTCTTCTTGTTGTGCAGCAGCAATAATGTACTAAATACCGATTTATTGCATTTGAGTTGGGACTCGGGACGCAGTTGATATGGAGTCCGACACCATACTCAAAGTCAGACTGAAGGAATGACGCAGGGCGTGGGCGTGGCTACTTCGCAAACCGCAACTCAAAGAAGAATGAACTTTTCAAATTCACTGAAACCAACTGATTTGGTGATGACTTTGAAGTGGACCAAAGGTAAACAACAGACCTACACAACTCTGTGTAGTGGTGGCGAGTGACAGTGGTGCTTTCATTTTACTTATTTAATTGAGAAAATGCTATGTGGATGGGTGTGTGTGTGCCTGGGTGCTGTCTCAAACTTAAAACTAAGTGGGGGTTGAGTGGGGGGGCTGTTGTTGAAGCTAACTGGAAACAGACATTTAGCCATGCTGCCTCTGAATCTTCCCGGCCCACTCCTTATGCAGTTGAACGTTTTAGTCCTTGATTCTTCAATCTCATTTTTGTTTTTCAATCTATAGGCCCTCTTACCCTGAACTATACTGGAGAAACAATATAAAAGTGTTGGCCTTGGCACTTTTGCAGGGTCCTCCCAGAACTTTTTGCCTTTCTCTGGTATTATTTATGACCTGTTGTTGGTGGTGTTATGACTCTGGCCATTTTATCCCTGCTGTTCTGGGCTAAAGTGCATGTGCTGTCTATGTTAAACTTGGTAAGATTGGCCTCCACCTGTTTGGCATATTTAATTTTCCTGTAAATCCCTTGTACAGTGGTATCCAATATACCCAGGGCCTGGAAATAAAATGCTACTGATGGGCTTGCAGCCCTGCTTGCGCCACCCACCAAAGAAGCCTTTCAAACCTGTCCCAGGCATCTGCCACTGCAGGGCCTGTGCGCACAATTTACTGACACTGTGACGTGACTTATTAAATGGTTGCCACAGCTGCAACTCCCCTTTCACTACATATAAGTCACCACTAAGGTAGACCCTAGCTTGCCCAATGGGCAGGTGGCGGTGTAGGTAAAAGATAGGACGTGTGCTTTAACAGTGTTGCATGTCCTGGTAGTGAAAAACAGCCTATTTGGTTTCTCACTGCTGTTAGGCTGCCCTCCCATAGAAATGCATTGGAGATTCCCTGATATGTGCTTCAGTGGCCATTCCTGATCTGAGAGGGGTAGTGTGAACAAGTTTGGTATGGTTGGAGTAGTACTGATAAATCCTGCTTATTCGTGAAAGCGGATTTATTATTACTATTTTAGAAATGTCACTTTTAGAAGTTGGCATTTTTTTGTGCTATGTGTCTTTGGTCCTCTGCTAGGATGTGTACTGGCTGTCTGGCTTTGGAGTGACAGGGGCTGAGAATGTGGAGTGGGTCCAGAGAGTCCGGATGAGTCAGCGCTAGGCTGAATAGGCCTGGTCTGCATTTGGAGTGGTGGAAAGAGTAGCACCTGAATAGGGCTGTGCCTACTTTCCACAACGATGGCTCAAGCCCCTGTGGTGTGTCTGGGGCCAAGTCTATACTAACAATGAAGGTTGTTGTGCACTTGCACAGTGTCCCCTAAAACTGGTTTGGACTGTGCTCAGAGGACTGTGCCGGGCGGGGGGGGGGGGGGGCAGAACAACAAATGTTAATAGTATAAGTACTGGGGCTGTGACCCAATGAAAGGCTGAGCTTGCTTTTACTTGGAAAAATAAATCACTGCATGTATGATGGTACATCGCATACATTCACAATGCAGTAGTTTACAATGACTTACGCTCGAGGCGCTGGACTTAGGAATAGTATGATTTACTATTCCAACTCCAGTGTGGAACAGTAGGGAAGTTATTGGAATAGTAATTCATACTATTCCTTAGTGTAGAGTGCCATCCAGCACAAGGCATTCTAAATACTTGTATTGTAATGACAGCATTGTAAAGCTATCACTGTGTAACAACCTCGTTGTAAAGGTCATTCTTAGGGGGGCACCGCCATGGGACTTGATGAATCAGAGTGATGACCTGCTGACTGCTGGGTAGAAAGAAGGACTGCCACTGTGGTTACCTGGACCTTTTGTGCTGGTCTGCCTGTGCCCTGTTGTTGGTATCCCCAGTGATCTCCCATGGCTGACTGGCTTGCCCCGGGGATTTGGAGCAGCGCCTGGTGAGCACTGTACTTTTCGTCCTGTGTTTTAAAACAGCGCATGTGGAGCGCTGGTCTGGGCCAGGAAGAGCACTGTGTTTCCCCACCTTATTGTTGCAGAGCGCTAGGAGAGCGATGTTTGCCAGTCCCAGCGCTGTTTCTAGGAGGTGCCAAGAGCCGCTGGTAATGACTGGCTGTTCCCCTGCCTGCAGCACATGTGTAACACTGCCTCAACCTATGATGCCAGCATAAATGTTGGGCCTCTGCTTCACATTCCCCGACCAGTGAGAAGTCACCCAGATGGGCTGGCCGGTGGCGCTCTATTCTGGCAGCGGGAAACTGGATCTGGCATGGAAAACCTGCCTCAAGAGCCCAGCAGATGTTTTGCAGAGACCGACAAGGCAGCACAGAGAGGAGGGACGTGCTGGGAAAAGGAGGATCCCTGCAGGGGTTTGGAAGAGCCTAAGTGCAGGCCTGGCTGGCATCCTCACCGCACAGACATGGGGAAGCAGTGATCGGGGGAAAAGGACTGGGTGGGGTCTCCCAGCATTGGCCCTTGTCTCCCAATTGCATCAGTACTTACAGGGTGATTACCGTGTTCAGACTAGAGCGGTCTCGGCATTTCATTACAGCGCTCCTAGCAGTTAGAAAACATATTCCCGGATTCCTGTGCATAATACAAGGGGGTCATGGTAAATGGAAACCTTTACCCCATTATGGTGAATATGTGCACAGGTGCTTATTGGCCCTACGCACCCGGCCTGACGATCATGGTAGCTCACCAGAATTACCATAACCCGGCTAATAGAAGCGAAGATGTTTCCCACAACCCTAGGGTTGCTGGCGGAAGTACCATTTTTATCCCATAAACTGCAGTATTTACTGCTTCAATCTTACATGGTGATATGCATATTTTGGTAGGATGTTTTGTGAAGTGTGCATCCTATAAGTATTTTACTTGAGTGCACTAACTGTAATGTTATGACAGTGGCCCGATTGACCAAGTGATTTATGTAATCCCTCTGAAGTCATGACGAGTGCCTGGTGGCACAGTGTAATATATGTGGTAGTGTTCTAATGTGTTTCTATGCATAATACAAAGGCTATTTCTATTTAACATTGTGTGGAGCTTCTTTTGTGGTGTGCCTAGTGTGTCGCTGCTGTGTGAATGTGTTGCACAAATGCTTTACACATTGCCTCTGGGACAAGCCTGACTACTCTGCCAAGCTACCAAGGAGGTGAGCAGGGGTTATCTTGAGCATGTAACTCCCTTGCACTGATTAGAGTGGTGGGTTCAGCCTGGCTTAGGTGCATACCCTAGCCAATCAGAAACCCCATTTCATACAAACATTCTCACACTTACCTACGGAACTGCATTCATCAGGTACTCAAGACTGATGGACAGTCCAAGAGGAATGCAAATACAATTCCCAATTTGCACTACAGTTTAATTTTTTTTCTTTAATCATTTGAACTGTGTTTGTTGTTTATGTTCACTTGACTCCTACAGATATGTTAATTTTATTTGCTATCTTTCAAAGCTCGGTACCACAGAACATAATGTAACTTGGATCTCTCTGGGGGCAGGTAGACAATTTGATTTGGTTTACCTGTACTTCTCATCATTCCTCCATTTCAATTTCCCCATAACAGATTTATGGTGGTCAGTTGCCGAGATATATGTTGTTCAAATTTGCCTCAAAGCCCCCTTCCTATCCATTCATAGAACCCCTCTTCCCCCAGCTGTGTGATTTATTGAGGTGTAAATGAATTACATTTCCACAATTAATTGATTGCACACTTGGTGGGGCAGATGTGGCAAAAGCAACATCAAACCAGTGCAGGGAGGGGATCGTGTTCAGCTTTAAGTATAGCTCACACAGTTGTGGGTGTAGTCTTGCCGGCGGCAGGATGGCTGCACCTTGAGTGAGCTCTGAGGTCCGAGTATACAACCTTCAATATTCCGTGGATACTAACACTACTCCAGGGCAATCCTGCTGAGAGGTGTCAACATGCTCTGCAACTGTATCTATCAGCGCAGCTGCACCAGCCGGTGAGTCAGCTAAACAGGCAGAAAAAGACATCATGGCCTGTGGTTCCCAGCATCTGCTGCGCGGCTGAAGAGTGAAAACTAAGCAAGGGTGTAAAATCTGTTCCGTTCGCAGAATTTGTGGTTTTTCTGCAATTTCGCAGAAAAATCCGCGAAATCTGAAGTACATGAAGCACTTACAGGGTTACAGCAGGTGTCCAAGTTGATGCTAATTTCTTTGTAACCATTTACAAAATGGTTACAAAGAAATAAAACTTCAACTTGGGCACCTGCTGTAACCCTGTAAGTGCTTCCTGAGTGGCACCTCCAGAGTTGTTGCCTACTTGCAACTATTCTCTGACCCTGCTCTGACCCTCGAAGCAGGGTCAGAGAATAGTTACAAGTATGGCACAATGCTCCAGGCTGTCCCAAAAATCAAACCACAACAGGAAGCACTTACAGATAAGGAAGCAGGTGCCTGACTTGAAGCTCAAATTCAGTAACAGATTAACCAGCCCCCGGTTGAGGCTGGGCAGGTGTGCTTTCTCCCCATAATCTAGAGTGGTGAACCAGAGGGTGCTGTGGTTAACAA
This sequence comes from Lissotriton vulgaris, assembly GCF_964263255.1. Lineage (NCBI taxonomy): Eukaryota > Metazoa > Chordata > Amphibia > Caudata > Salamandridae > Lissotriton > Lissotriton vulgaris. Next base: position 496,975,584 of record NC_141685.1, read on the forward strand.
GAAGGTGCAGTTGTGAACGAGAGGGTGCTGTAATGAACCAGAGGGTGGCAGTGGAGAACCAGAGGGTGGCAGTGGTGAACCAAAGGGTGCTGTGATGAACCAGAAGGTGCAGTTGTGAACCAGAGGGTGTTGTGATGAACCAGAGGGTGGCAGTGGTGAACCAGAGGGTGGCAGTGGTGAACCAGAGGGTGCTGTGATGAACCAGAGGGTGGCAGTGATGAACCAGAGGGTGGCAGTGATGAACCAGAGGGCGGCAGTGGTGAACCAGAGGGTGGCAGTGATGAAACAGAGGGTGGTAGTGGTGAACCATAGGGTGGCTGTGATGAACCAGAGGGTGGCAGTGGTGAACCAGAGGGTGACAGTGATGAACCAGAGGGTGGCAGTTGTGAACCAGAGGTTGGCAGTGATGAACCAGAGGGTGGCAGTGGTGAGCCAGATGGTGGCAGTGAGGAACCAGAGGGTGGCAGTGATGAACCAGATGGTGGCAGGCGTGAACCAGAGGGTGGCAGTGGTGAACCAGAGGGTGGCAGTGGTGAACCATAGGGTGGCAGTGGTGAACCAGAGGGTGGCAGTGATGAACCAGAGGGTGGCAGGGGTGAACCAGAGGGTGGCAGTGGTGAACCAGAGGGTGACAGGGGTGAACCAGAGGGTGGCAGTAGTAAACCAGAGGGTGCAGTGATGAACCAGAGGGTGGCAGTGGTGTACCAGAGGGTGGCAGTGATGAACCAGAGGGTGGCACTGCTAAACTGCCCGGGAGCCCTGTGGGTGTGAGCCCCCACGCTGCTGAGCTGCCCAGGGGTTGTGAGCCCACGCGCTACTGAACTGCCCCGGGACCCAGTGGGTGTGAGCCCCCGTGCTGCTGAACTGCCCCAGAGCCCTCTCAGTGTAAAAATCATTTGTGCTCAATTGCCTGGGAGCCCTCTGGATGTGAGCACACATTGTGCTAAGTGCCCCTCAGCCCCAGTACATATATACCCGTACCGCACAGCACCATTATGCTCTTGCACCAGGAAGACTGGTGCCTGGATGCTCCTGATCTGTGTAGGTGGTACCACCATGTGGTGCACTCAAAATGTAAAGTCATAAGTTCTACACAGCACCAATAAACACGTGTCCCCCCTGGCACCGGTATGTGCATGTACCAGGCGTGAAGCACCCGCATGCCACTGCACCCTACTGCCCAACGCCAGCATATGCCTGTACGGGGCAGTTTAGTATGAGATGGGACATTGGCTAGCAGCAGCAGCTGCATGCGCCTGAACCCACTGAGCAGGATCAGAATGGCTTTGTACCAACACGGGCAGCAGAGCTATCTTGGACATCTGAAGGATTCTGGGGTCCTGTGCTAAACGTATTTTTTCATCCATGAGTTTCCCAAGCGCCATCCCCGTGTAGGTCCTGTGACCAGGAGGCTGCTTTCTCCTCATCTGCTGCTCTGCTCGGTCTCTGACCCTTTATAAACAAGATGCATGTGAACTCGCATAGAAGCCCCACCCGTTTGGCCCCATCCACCACACACTAGCGGTATGAAACGTCTTCCCGCCCGTCCCCACTATAATGGCCAGCTCACTCAAGGGACCTCGGCGCCTTTTCGCGCGCTGGCAAAGTTACAGGCACACATGGTCACATATTTGTGCAAATGGCACAAAAATCCGTGGGAAAATTCGCGAACTCGCTGATTTGTATTGCCATTTCGCACGAATTCGCGGACCGTGAATTCAGAAATTTCACCCATAATGTGAGAAAATGAGCATGGCTATACCAGTGTGGATCCTTACCTGATTGGTACGCTTGCAGGGGCTGAGGCAAAAGGGATCACCTGAAGGTGGGCCAGGAGCAGTGGCCAGTGGTGCTGGCGGAGTGGCTCCCTTGCGGTTATGAGGGTGGCAGGGCGCTGCCGGTGAGCTGAGCAGCCAAGCGGGCCCAGTCCAAAAACTCACTGTAAGTAAGTACGCAAAGTAAGTAGTCGAGATGGAGGAGGAATGTGTCTGTTGGTTAGCAGCAGCTGAACATGACAGGCCCTGTGTGCTTTCTGGATACCTCCCACCAGCAGGGCCACCACATTGTAGCATACGCCATGGAGTAGTGCAGGAAGGGCCAGGTGCTGATTACATTGCAGCCTCATACTGCCAGAAATAACCACGTGATGTTAGGACCCTGAAAGCCAAGAGGGCCCCTCATTACCCTTTATGAAATAAGTGCAGTGGGCAATGCGCCTCAAAGATGCAGGCGGAGAAAATAAGACCTGCGTAGCAATACCATAACTCTCTGGGCTGGTGAGAACTCAATAAGCTTTGTGCAGTGTTTTTGCCAGATCCAGACACTAAACAAGCACCTCAGAACACCGAACCACAGCTGCAAGTTTAGTCTCAGATATAGACACTCATATCTCATCCCCCCTTGACAGCTGTGACCTAAAGGCCGGCTGGGCCCTGTAGCATGGATGTATTGCTGGCAGGTGCAACCTCAGGTATTAATATCTCCATAAAACAGGGGCAGCAAGCACAATACCAACAAACTGCCTGACTGTGCGCACCTCAACAGTTCCCCTGCACGGCTTTGCATCCTATCCACAGTGCTAGCACACCAATAGTTACAGCTCGTCTTTCAAAATTGAAGAATAGGGCCGTACGGGGAACCGCCACAAGAGACTGATGAACGGGCTACACCAACTGAATACACTGCTCTGCAAGATGGAGAAATTCCCTCCCTTCTCTCTGAGGTTAAATTTAACCTAAAAACGATTGACTCTAAAATGAACCATCTTGCTGACCGACTGGATCAAGTAAAGCAGCGTCAAGACTTACATGACTTTAGGATTGCACACCTGGAATCTAGAGTATTGGATGCTGATGACACACTCACTGAAGATTGTCAAAGCCTAATAAAAATGGATAAGGTGCTACAACATATTCACGCAAAAAATGATGACCTAGAATCACACACTCACAGAAACAACCTCAGAATAATTGGAATTCCTGAGTCCACTGCAATATCCAGGATGGAGGACTACCTGGAGTCCTTACTCTTCAAAGTGGTTGGTACAATACTGTCAGCGGTCTTCATCTTGGAGCTGGCACATTGCTCCCTGGGCCCGCGTCAGCCCTTGCCTCATGAATAGCCAATTATAGCCCAGTTGTGGAATTATCATGACCAGGATGCAATCCTGCAGAAAGCTACAGAAATAGGAGAGATCAGGCTTCAAGGGAACACAATCTCCTCCTACCCCAATCTCGCTCTGTTGGCACAGGCAGTAAGACGATACTTTCTACCAGCCAAACGAGTCCTCCAACGACTAAAAGTATCATACACCCTCCTGTACACAGCCAAGCTCTGTGTTGACATAATTGGCAAACCGCGTTACTTTAGCGGATTCTAAGCCTGCCATGACTTATGTGAAACAGCTTAGCAAAAACCCTATCGCAGTCGCGGAGCTCGCCAGGACTGTCCGGAAATAGTGGCACCAGTGACATTGACTGAGGCTTAGCTATAAAGACTCACAACGGAATAGACTTTAAACGTAATATCACAGCAGACTGTGCTGTTACTATCCCAACACAATGCTGCAGTGAATGAGCTTTAATATAGAGGCTTGAACACGCTTTGATATGTTAACATTCCATTTATCCAAATGTACCACACCGCTCAGTCACGCTGTCATGTAGCAGAGGCGTAAGCCTGGAGAGTCCACGTACCCCAACGGGATAATACCGTCATATGTTCAAAATGTTTCGAAGTTAGGGGTCTCTCGGGGGAGGGAACTGCATCTCAACCTGATTGAGGGGTTGGAGTGGGTGTGGGTTGGGTGTGGGAAGGGTTGGGTTCTGGGCGTGGGGCTTGTTAATTCTGAGGTATGGTGATTTGTTGTTTAAGCTAAGCCGGAACTGTGATAGCTGTTACTTTGAGAGACTACACCACTAGCACCACTGACACAATCCCTTGGTACTTTTACTGGTAATTCTAGAAAATGATGCAGCGCGTGCACTCCAAACCTGATTCATGACTAATGTAATTTTCCTAGCATGGAACATTCAGGGTATTAATGACCATCCCGACTCCTGCCTCATGCATGCGTACCATGCGAGATATAAAGTAGACATATGTTTCCTGCAGGAAACATATATAGCCACTACCAACTCTGCCCGGACTTAAGCTCACTGGTGGGGGATTCTTTCTCATCGGCATACTGAAATTATGGTATGGGAGTAGCCATCTTACCTAAAAGGGGACTTCCCTGGCACAACATCCACACACACATAGACTCTGATTGTAGGTATGTGGCATTAACAGGCGCAACCACTGATTATGGCAGCCATATATGGTCCTAACTCTGATGACCCAGATTCTTTCCTCCACGTTTGGAGTTTGATAGCAAAATATGGCCCCTGCCCAATAGTTTGTGGCGGCAACTTTAATGTTGCACCGCAGGAGAATTTGGATCATTTGGGCACCAGACTACAACACCCACATGCTACGGGAATGATACCCTTTCTTATTGCAGATAACGCATTAGTAGATGCATGGTGGCACGCCAACCCAGAGGATGAGATGGCACTTGCATCTTCACCCTACGTAACTCCTGGTCCCGCATTGACCTGTGGCTGGTGTCTAGAAACATGGCCAACTGATGCTCCTCTGTTGACCACCTTTTACACACCCTGTCCAATGTCTCTCCTGTGTGGCTAGTCCTTCACATCTTCTAGACCCTCCAGTGCATGTTCTCCTGGCTCCTCCCGCCACATGTTTTTGAGGGACACCGGTGGAACTTCAGTATGCCATCTCTGATTTTTTCGGTTCGGTTAGCCAATCCGTGGCGTATGCATTGCCAAACAACGGGCTTCCTCCAGGCGATAGGAGGGATCATGATAAGGGTGGAAACAGAAATTAAGGCATTAGATCAAATATATGGCACCAATCCCACACCTGCCACACTAGCTGGGATTAGAACCAAAATGTCCGAGTACCAAGATGAGGCTGAGAGGATAGTAAAGTTCTTGGGGTCAGAGGTACGAGTTCCACAACACAGGGAGGGGGATTGCCCTGGCAAGACACTGGCCAACCTGCTGAGAAAACCTGCATGCTTCTTCATATGTGACTGAACTGCTCAATGAAAATGGCTGCAGAGTCACAACTCCTTCAGAAATAAACACAGTGATGTAATCCTTCTACTCTCAATTATATGCAGCCAGGTCAATGAGCAAACAGGACACTCACATCAATATTTTGAATCAATCAAACTGCTCTGGCTAGATCCAGGTCACAGAGAATACCTGGATGAGCAGTTTACAGTGGAAGAAATTGCGAAGGTCATAGCTGGCCTCCCTGGCGATAAAACCCCGGGTCTGGGTGGGCTAACATCCGCTTTCAAAAAATAATATGCTACCATACTCATTCCACATCTCACTGAAATGTACAACAAACCTGTGACAGTGGGACGCACTGATAACAACCATACTTACACCAGACAAGGCCACTGAGCTCTGTGATTCCTATTGCCCCTTTCACTAATCAATGTAGACAACAAAATATATGCTTTAACTGTATGCCCTGATTAATCTGGTTTTATACTGGGAAGAGCCACATCACATATCCTGCGTACAATATTTTCGGTCATGTACCAAAACAATCTCTCCTTACCAGCAGTGGCGGCTCACCTGGATGCCACCAAGGCATTTGACTCACTAGAGTGGCCCTTCTGCTTCTCGCTCATTGGATGTTTGGGTTTTAGTGCTAGATTTATCTATAAGATCAGAATATTGTATACCCTCCGATCTGCACTCATAAAAATAAATTGCCAAATCCCTGGGCCCATCACTATTGCTCAGGGTACAAGGCAAGGCTGTCCACTTTCCCCACTATTATTTGCCATTGCCATGGAACTACTAGCAGGATGGCTGCGTCAGCATCACACTGCTTGGGCCTTGGCTTTATGGCTAGTGGACTAGTGTTGTCTATCTATGCCGATGATTTTCCTTTATACGTTCGTGAGCCGCACAGAAATCAGGAGCCCTTGACGTGAGAAGTAATTTGTGTGAGTGGCACTCAGGAATCCATATCAACTGGAGCAAATCTATATTATATTTCCCCTTACCGCTGCTACGCGCCCTTACGTAACAGAATTTCTCCTAAAATGGGCCACTGAGCCAACCAAATATTTGGGCATATGGCTCAGCAGAGACTTGGAAGAACCTTGTAGAACGAACTATGGCCGTGCAGTCTAAGATCCACATATGGATTAAACTCCTGTTTTCAATGGCTGGGTATATCGCAATCACAAAGATGGTAGTCTTGTTGAAATGTCTCAATCCATTGATAATGCTGACATGGTCAGGACGTTACCCAAAGTTGCTCTATGAAACCCTAACCCTGCCCACTGCTGGCAGTGGAATGGGAACCCCAGACTTCCAGTTATATGAGCTCTGCGCTCAAGTGAGCGTTCTTCTCTTCTGGCTACACCCCACGCCATTTCAGCCGCATCTGCTGGTAGAGGCGGACCAGACATCACCTTGGCCACTAACCACGATACTATTCCAAATGTACAAAGCATCTATCAACAAAATAAATACAGTGGAATGTGTGTGCGCAGGGCATGGGAAGGGATCCATAGACTGACAGGCTTTTATACGCTGAACCCACGATCCATCGTGCTAGCAGAAAACCCCTCCTTCCGCCTACTGAATAATAAAGGGATGGCGCGCCATGCCAAGATACTCGGCATACGTAGATTTTCTGGTCCATACCGTAATGGACAGTTTTGGCCCCTTTCACTAACTCAGCCGCACACACAATTATGCCATTAAACACTTTATTATATTATCAACTTAGGGTAACCTACAGAAATACAAACAGACTCCCCATCGGCGACCACAGCACACAAATACATTCATACTGCCACATCACGGCCAATCTCCACAGGACACTGAGCGAGCTCAGCAGGCCTGGGAAGCACAGATGGGCACGAAAATACCTGTGGGCTAATGGCAATATTGCTGCAGCCAAATGGAGTGACTCTCTTTGAACTACAGACTGAGGCTAATACATTTTAAATATTTACATAGATTATACCGCACCACAGTGAGCGTCCATAAGATGGGCCTGACTAATGGTGCACGTTGCTTTTGGTGAGACGCCTAACTGCTTGATCAGGGAGCCTGCTGCTTATTCCCTGCAATGTACCTACTGCTTTGATCACCTCTATCACCTCGGTACGTCGCGGTACCCGCTGTGCGGGTCCCGCATCGCCCGTCTTGCTGGGTGCTTCGCCGAGGATCAAAATCTTTGCCTGGAACTTTGGTTGCATCGCCGGGCGGGAGGAGAACAGACCAGCAGGGCTGTGAGCGCCAGGTGAGGGACAGGGACTCCATTTCCCAGGAGTCCCTGCATTGCCATCACCTGCACCTGGACGCTCTCCCTGTTTGCCCCGCCCCCGACCACCGAGCTAAAGGTGCCCGCCTGCCTGTGGATCATTGGGAGACGCCTAACTGCCTAACTGCTTGATCAGGGAGCCTGCTGCTTATTCCCTGCAACGTACTTCCTGCTTTGATCACCTCTATCACCTCGGTACCTCGCGGTACCCGCTGTGCGGGTCCCGCATCGCCCGTCTTGCTGGGTGCTTCGCCGAGGATCAAAATCTTTGCCTGGAACTTTGGTTGCATCACCGGGCAGGAGGAGAACAGACCAGCAGGGCTGCGAGCGCCAGGTAAGGGACAGGGACTCCATTTCAAAGGAGTCCCTGCATTGCCATCACCTGCACCTGGGCGATCTCCCTGTTTGCCCTGCCCCCAACCACCTCCTTTCTATAACAGGACCTGTTGTTTCCCGCTGCGCGGGAGCGTCCCGGGAGAAGCCCGGGACAAGGGCAGGACAGTCTGCGACAGTCCGCGACTGGCAGAGACTAGACTGGGCCAGGAACGCTGTTCATTTATCTTTGTGAGTGATTTCAACCCTTTGTGATAACTACGAAGTACCATAGCACTTACAAACGGATATAAGGGGAGGTTTCATAGTACTTGTAAGTAGTGGCTTCTGGATAATAGGCTTGTTATTCATTTTGGGCCACTGTGATTGTTGAGTGTTGTTGCAGGTATGTCTAAACAAAAGCAATGTACTGCTCCTTCAAACACCATGGATAACTATCTATTCCAAGTGGTCGCTAAGATAAACAATGATAGAAGGTCTTCCCTGGGGTTGAGCCCAACACCTACTAATATCTCAACCGAATCACCCCGAGTTAATTTACAGGAATTAGAAGACTTCAGTGAAGCAGTGGTGCTTTCCCAGATTAGTACTGAGAGCCCCGCTCACAATGCATCCTCACCTGCTGCATTGAGTAAAATTGATGAGGTTAATCATGATGCCACAGACTTGGACCTAGAAATAGTGGAGGATAGCTCCCCTAAACCTGTGCCTGTTCCTGCGCCTAGGGTGACTAGAGGGGCCACAAAGGGACAACCTAAGCGTGGCGGGTAATGCTCTAGCAGGAAAAGACCAGCAACTCCACCTAGGAAAAATGGTACAGAGGATGTAGGGGTAGAGGATGAGGGCAGTATGTTATGGGATGAGGTCAACATTAAGAAACTCATGGGAATATTTGATCAAAAAATGAGGGGTATAATCAAGCCATTGTTATCTAAGATTGACCAACTTACTGACAATGTTAACAAGCTTGAGGGTCTTCTGTTGAAGACAAATGAAAACATGGGGGAAATACCAAACCAGGTGGTGGACAAAATCGAGCAAACAAAACATAGGGAAGGTGGAACTGGAGAAGTTAGGGAGTCGTTGGTTCCGACTCATCCACTTATCCCCACCCATGCTTAGCAGCAAACACCCATCACCCAGTAGATCCGTTGATAAGTAACGGGGCTAAGGAAGATTCATTCCTGGAACCAGGTCCAGTGGAGTCAATTGTAGAAGCATCCCCACTGATCCTGGTCTTAGCTAATGTACCAACCCTGAAGCATGGCCAGACAGAGTCCCCCCAATCACTCTTAAGTAAAGCTCTATATTGGCTGACTAATAACATGCACATCCCCCACTGGGGTAAACAAAAACTCTCAGAGGAATTACTAACTGCCAGAAGAGTGAAATGGATAGGCAGTAGCCCTAAAAGATTTGAAGGCGACTGTGTGGTACTCAACTTTAAAGGACCAGAAGTATTGCCCGATATTCTACCTAAACTTCTGCCCCCTCAACGCAGAACAGCAGAAATCATCCCTCTCACACTTGACTTCTTTTACAGCAGAAGAGGCTTTATTGCTAAACCAAGTGTTTTGAGGACCAAATGGACCACAGTGGCTAACAGAAGGGGCGGGGGTGGGGGTGGGGGTGTCCAAAGTTGTGACTGGGGTGTAAACTTAGAAAATAGATTTGCAGCATTGTCAAACCTAAACGAGTGCGATTGACTCGTATATCAAAATATTATGATAGGATACTCTCATGTTGTGAAAACAGATAATGGTAGTGTTAATAAGGAGGGTTCATTAGCCCTGACCCAGGTAGCCAACCGTATGGTAGCTCCCAATAGTAATAAAAGGGAGGGGGGGCCGATACCTTGGAAGGGTTTAACAGTCTAGTCTATTGTAATAGCAGTGAGCCATTACCCGAGTTTCACCTAGATGATGCCCTTGGCATCCCTTCAAAATTTTTAGTAACAGAAACTACACAGCAGAACATAAATACAAGCAACCTTTCAAGACTTGGCCAGTCAGGGCCCACCTCAGCTAAATCAACATTGACCTTTATTTCTTGGAATCTTGCTGGGATAGCGAATAAAGTAACATCCCCTGAATGGTGTGCTTTCATCGACTTATATGATAATATACTATTCCAAGAAACATGGTCTCCAAGCCCTGTATATCGGGTGGGGTACCTCAACTTCTTTATTTCTGCAGTGATAAATGGCAAAGACCGCCCATCAGGAGGTATGCTGAATTGGGATTCGCCAGTTGCTGAATTGCACAATCCAGCAAAGATCCCTTCCTACCGGGGATATACTATCAGTTAATATTAGATGAGACAATGGTGAAGAGCTAGCCCTTTTTAATATATGTGCTAGGGGGGTCAGAGGGGGAAAGACCTCAGACGTAATAACGGTCCTCGAACAGGAGCTAGAATTATTGCCCCTAGAACAATCTATTATTGTTGGGGGGGACTTAAATACTACTTTTGAACCCCTGGGTCAAGAGGACAAATTCTTAGCCAAGGAAGAGGATAGCAAATGGGGAATCCCCCAGCTTGAGATAGCTGCAGTTAAAAGATGGAGTACGGTGGCCATTCAAGTGAAGAGCCTCTGACTAGCTAGAGGCCTTAGAGCCGCAAATGGTCGCACATCCTCTGACCGTGTTGGGAACAACACATTTGACAACGGTCGGGCATCCAGTAGAATAGACTATTTTCTGGTAGATACCAGGGTCTGGAGCAAACTGATTGATATGACCGTAATAAAAAGAATGGAAAGCGATCATAACCCGCTGTGTATGGCCTTCAAGTCCTATCTAGAGGAAAGGGGGGTAAGCTCAGAGGAAGAGAGGGTGACCTTGGACCTAGTATGTACAAACAATCAGCGGCATCTAAAATGGGGGAAGCTAGTAGAGGATGAGGGGAAGCTAGATGAACTCAAGAGAGTAGTAGGAGAGGAAGTAAATAACATAAAACTACTCACAAGTAACTCTAGCTTCCGAGACATTTTGATGGAGGCTCACAAAAAACTCTTTTGCAGACTGCAAACATTCTTCCTAAAACAGTAGGCCACAATAAGGGCAAAAAACACCAAAGTAGGCAGGGGTGGTACGGTAAAAGCTGTAGACTGGCACACCAGAATCTTAGTAGAGAGCTTCAATCGGGGAACGCTGATGCAGTCAGGGAAGCCAGGGACACCTATAGACGCACACAAAAGCAGGCGAAGAGGCTGTGGGACGAGGAACTATACGTTGAGCTCAAAACTGCATGCGCGGCCAAAGATTCAAAGTTATTCTGGTCCACTGTAAAGTGGGATTGGGGAGGGTTGGCTGCCCTCCCTCAAAACCATGTTGCCATTAATAATTGGATAGAATTCTTCAAACCTCAATATGCTCGCTATCAGTCGCAAGCTTGTGTTACTCAGCCACCAACTGTTTATTACAAGCATAATGTGTTTAATGAAAAAGATGTAAGTCTTGCCCTTGACTGTGTAATGGGGGGAAGAGCGCCAGGCATGGACGGTATACCAGCAGACGTCTACCTAAGTGATCAGAACACATGGTGTATATATTTTGCTTGGCTTGCCAATGCAGTGGCGATGGGTGGTGAAGTACCTTTGTCCTGGAAAGCAGTGCTAATCATCCCAGTGTTTAAAAAAGGTGACAAATCCCTCTCCAGCAACTATAGACCCATCAGTCTCATAGATTCAACTCATAAACTGATGGGTCGTATGGTGCAGAATAAGCTCCAAGTATGGATAGAGGAAAATAACATCTTGTCACCATACCAAGCGGGGTTCCGTCCCTTGACAAGTTCCATCGACCAGGTCTTTTACTTCATTGCCCTGTACTGGAGGAATGTCACCTTAAATAACGGCCCTCTATATGCTGTCTTTGTGGACCTAAAGTCAGCTTTTGACTTGGTCCCCAGGGACAAGCTTTGGAAGGTCCTAGCTGATGCAGGGATAAGCCAAGAACTTCTTACTCTCCTTGTATGATTGCATGAAAATAATTACGCCAAAATTAGATGGGGGTCACAGGGAGAAGTAACCGAGCCTTTCCCTGTAGAACGTGGGGTGAGGCAAGGTTGCGTTTTAGCGCCAACACTGTTCTCAATATATATAAATGGTATAGTAGAATTCCTGAAGAGATCCCCTTCTGATGCCCCCATAAGAGCTGGTTCACATGTTCCCGTCCTAATGTTTGCGGATGACACGCTTATATTATCACGTACACCAAGCGGTCTCCAAAAGGCGGTCAACGCATTTGGCGAGTTCTGTGATTCCCGAGGTTTAGAACTGAACACCAGCAAGACAAAGTTTATGTGTATGAACCGCCGCTCGTTGTTTAAAGGCGTTATCACCTTTAAAGGCCCTCCCCTTGAGCAGGTAGATGCTTTCACCTACCTTGGAATAACACTACAGGGGAACTTGAAATGGAACACACACATAGATACTGCTGTATTAAAGTTTAGCCAACTAGCAGGAGCATTATCACTAAAACATAGAGCTTCTCTTACTAAACCAGTAAATTGTGTTCTTGAGATCTATCACATGAAAGTTATTAGTGCTAGCTTATACGGTTCAGAGCTATGGGGATTCTGTAACCTAGCAAACCTGACTACAGCAGAAAACAAGTTTTTTCGGGGGCTGGTAGGGGTGCCGCAAAGTACACCTACTGTTCCTTTGAAATTAGACCTTGGTAGGAAAAACATTGTGGACTTAGCGGGGCTGCGTCCACTGTTATATTGGAGACATCTAATGGTGACCCCAGAGTTAGCCCACTATGCTTCAGCATTGACAGACATTGTTCTACTTGACCGCTTTCATAAAATTGTCTGGTTGAAATAATTACGGGGGGTACTGTCACAGTTAAAACTAGACCACCTATGGGGTAATACTGATGTGTCCTGCTTCCCCTCAAAGATCAGGCTGAAACAAATGTACTGGGAGATGGTGAATCTTAGAACTTTTGCCAATGGGACTAACTCTTCGCTGACGAGACGCTTCCTGGACCTAAAAATGTCTCCCTCGTGTGAAGAGTACTGGGACTTGATTGAGAAGCTGCACGACAATAAGTTGTACTTTCAATTTAGAGTCGGATCACTCCCAGTAAATGTGTTTAAAAAGAAATGGTCTACATCCTGGGACGAGCATTGTTACCACTGTAAAGATCAAGTTGAGCATGTCTCCCATGTATTGTTTTGCTGCCCTTTAAATGCCAACCCACGGCACAAATGGATAAGACCCGTTTGCCTTAACCTGGGGACGCGTAGTCAAGCAATAGCACTCAGAATTCTGGAAACTGATTGTTCTCCACTGTTCGTAATTGCTGTTGCAAAGTTTTTGGCCTGGGCCTGGGTGATTCGAACACGCACTCTACTAGGAAAAATGCCGTGATGTATCTCGGTTACCATGTTTTTAATGCTTTGACTCGTGAGTAAGTGTCAAGGTTGTTCTTAATAATGTTTTAACAGCTTATTGTATTCGACGGATTTTCGTGTAATACTTATCTTAAATTCTGTGTATTTTAGACTTAGTATTTATTGTATAGTGTTAGGGTGGAAATGCTTTTAGGACTGATGTCGAATAATGCTTTGAAAATTGAATTGCTTTTGGTGCTCCGAACAGGAAGTCACCTCGAAGACTACTGGAGCGCTGTATGTGCTACAATATGTGCCAGCGCACTAGCCCTCTGACACCAGTTGTTCCTATATGTTTATTAGGCTATGTCAAGGAGCTTCGGGACATGCACCAAAGATTAGTTGTGATGCTGCTACTATTGGCCAAGCATAGGGTAGCGATTAACTGGGGTCGCAAACCAGCACCATCTGTTAAAGCATGGTTGTCCATCGCTGCACACTGTCAGATGCACTTGACCACATATTGGGACCTCATGCCCCCAGCGAACCCTCCACACAGTATCTGGGACCCACTTATAATATACCATTGCCATATGGAGGAGGTTGAGGGAAAACCTCACTACCCTAGCACACAATCATAATGCAAATTATACCAGGGATTGGCGGGGAGTTAGACAGTGATGCTGTCTGTATGCACAAGAGTATTGCCACACACACTTCCCACTCCTGTTATACTCAACAGGACAGCATGTGCTACTGTATATTATGCTGTTATGCACCTATGCCAAACTGGTACTGAAATTGTGCATCACCAACTTACTGTATCATTCTAAAATCAGAGGTGTGCGTATATTGAACTATGTATAAAGTTTTTAAAAGTTAAAAAGCATTTTTTTTTAAAAAGTATAGCCCACACTGGCAATGTTATTTTAAGATTAGCCACCCACGCACATTATTCAATATTTCTTTTTTTAAGAGGAGCATAACTGCCCTCACCAGCATTCAGCCACTGTATTGCGTTAAAGGTTATGATTGTCCATTTTGTAACTCGAGTCTACTTCATTTTGTCACATTTACTAGCTCTCTCTTCTTCTTGGGTACTAGTAGTCTAGTCTCTGTCTCCATTTTTATATAAAGCTTGAACATAATAGCAGCATTAACTAAGTTTTAATTTTAATTCAGTTAGAACCCTGCAAAGAATATTCTTTATCCTACAGCTTGAGTTTGTTTAGGAGGGATTGGGAACTCGCCTCTGGATCTGGTGCTTTCAGGTTTCAACTAATTCGGCAGAATGCTTCTACTACTACCACCAATATTGCACCTTGAAAAACCATGCAGCCTTTGCTTTATCTAGTCAAGTAAGAGATGAACTGTGGGAGATTAATTGTTGAACTGCAATAATATTACCTACTGGCGGTCGCCAGTAGGTATATATAGTTAGGATTTTTTCTCTATGGGATTTTTGAAAATTCTATGTCTAATAACTTTGGCGTTTGTGGACGGAATTGGCTGGAATTTTCAGGAAAATGGAACATTTTGTTTCTGAGCAGCCCCTGAAAATTTGGGGGGGTTTCATCAAGGGGGGGCCGAGAAAAAAGGGGGGTCCCAAAACGTGTTTTTCCCATGTTAATTTCCATAGGGCGGTTGGCCTCACTTTTAGCTCGAATGGCTGAATGGATTTGCACGATTCTTGGCAAAATTGTAGGGACTGTTAGCCCGATGTGCCTTTGCTAGGTCTCAATATATGTGCTCCAGTGGATTTTGAGTAATTTAGGTTCAAAAAAAGATATATATCTGGGCGGAGCCTAACCACACATCTGATCTGATTGGCTGTCAGCACTTCATCCAAGAAGTGTTGGCAGCCATCTTGGGACCAATATACATGATAGCACCTCATTAAAAAGCATTGTAGTTAATAGAGGGTTTTAGGACTTTAGTTACATTATAAATCATTTGTTGATGGTACCATACTCGTTTTAGGAATTGTGGTGGGTTCTAAGGTGATTTTACCATGTGAAAAAACCTTCTGCTGTGATATCATGAATATTGTTTGAAAGAAAACTAATATCTCATGATTTTCCCACAGTGGTTTGGAAGGGGATCTATAAGCTAAACTGAAAGCATATTTTCTGTAAATTCACATGATCTTTCTCAGTCATGTGAAAATGAAGTCTGACATTCTCAGTAAAACATGTACATCCAACAAGGACAGAGACTGTCAGTTGATTCCTTTTTGTTCTACTGCAGCCTCCTAGAGTGTTCTAAAGAACAACTAGAGCGCTAACAGTCCTACTTATTACAAAGGTATGGCACACCTGAAGCCATCTTGATTGGAATAAAGTGGTAACTCTTAAAACATTTAATTTAAAAAGAAACAACATGAGGGGGTATATTTTGCCATAGAAAGTATGATTAGTGCTGCAGAATGAAAAATTAGGGCACATTTTGAGTGACTTCTCAAATCCTTTTCTATTTCATTAAAACATTCTGACATGCAGTCTCCCAAAATAGCCACCAGAGACAAAAGAGCCCAAATGTAGCCCAAATATCACCCAGATGTAGCCCAAGTATAGCCCAATGACAGAATGTCCCAGAGTGTTCTAAAGAACAACTAGAGCGCTAACAGTCCTACTTATTACAAAGGTATGGCACACCTGAAGCCATCTTGATTGGAATAAAGTGGTAACTCTTAAAACATTTAATTTAAAAAGAAACAACATGAGGGGGTATATTTTGCCATAGAAAGTATGATTAGTGCTGCAGAATGAAAAATTAGGGCACATTTTGAGTGACTTCTCAAATCCTTTTCTATTTCATTAAAACATTCTGACATGCAGTCTCCCAAAATGGCCACCAGAGACAAAAGAGCCCAAATGTAGCCCAAATATCACCCAGATGTAGCCCAAGTATAGCCCAATGACAGAATGTGCCAGAGTGTTCTAAAGAACAACTAGAGCGCTAACAGTCCTACTTATTACAAAGGTATAGCACACCTGGAGCCATCGTGATGGGAATAAAGTGGTAACTCTTAAAACATTTAATTTAAAAAGGAACAAAATTAGGGGGTATATTATGCAATAGAAGGTATTATTAGTGCTGCAGAAAGAAAAATTAGGGCACATTTTGAGTGACTTTTCAAATCCTCTTCTATTTCATTAAAAAATTCTGACATGCAGTCTCCCAAAATGGCCACCAGAGACAAAAGAGCCCAAATGTAGCCCAAATATCACCCAGATGTAGCCCAAGTATAGCCCAATGACAGAATGTCCCAGAGTGTTCTAAAGAACAACTAGAGCGCTAACAGTCCTACTTATTACAAAGGTATGGCACACCTGAAGCCATCTTGATTGGAATAAAGTGGTAACTCTTAAAACATTTAATTTAAAAAGGAACAAAATGAGGGGGTATATTTTGCCATATGAATTATGATTAGTGCTGCAGAAAGAAAAATTAGGGCACATTTTGAGTGACTTCTCAAACCCTCTTCAATTTCATTAAAACATTCTGACATACAGTCTCCCAAGATGGCCACCAGAGACAAAAGAGCCTAAATGTAGCCCAAATATCACCCAGATGTACCCCAAGTATAGCCCAATGACAGAATGTCCCAGAGTGTTCTAAAGAACAACTAGAGCGCTAACAGTCTTACTTATGACAAAAGTATGGCACACCAGAAGCTATCTTGATTGGAATGAAGTAGTAAGTCTGAAAACACTCAATTTAAAAAGGAGCAACATGAGGGGGTTAATTTTGCCATAGAAAGTATGATTAGTGCTTCAGAAAGAAAAATTAGGGATCATTTTGAGTGACTTCTCAAATCCTCTTCTATTTCATTAGAAAAATTCTGACATGCAGACTAAAACATGCACTTTGAATACCAGCAGCAGACGTCCCTGGTGAGCAGTAGCTTTACTACAGTGATCTAATGTGCAACTAGAGTGCTAACATTCAGAATTTATTTGTATTTGTATTTGTATATTGGATTTATATAGCGCTTATCACCCAGGGGTCTCTAAGCGCTTGCCTTGGGAACCCGTCCTGGCTTTTTCCCTGTGAGATATCCCCTACAGGGCATCCCCAAGGTGAAAGCCAGGCATCCCGCCGCGGGGGGCCGTTGTGGAGATTAAGCAAGCTTAATGCCCAGAGTTGCAGAGTGTGAACCCATGATTAGGTCAGGCACCGAAGCGAGAATTATCGAGTCCGTGGACATTTGAGCTCAAGACCCTGCCGCGTCGGGAATTGAACCCTGGTCCCGGGTCTGACCTCTGCTTCAGGGTCTGCCTGCTCTAACCAGTGAGCCACTCTTCTCCACGCAAATGTGTGACACATCTGAATGCCTTCTTGATGGAACCAAAGTAAACAAGCATTGAAAATGCAATAGATCTCGCCCTCGTTTAAGTTAAAGCCATTCTGTTTGTAATGAGGTGGCTTTTTAGCTTTGCTTTTATTAGTGTTTTTCCAACTTTCATGTAAATAACATGCATCTGTATGCATATAAGTATATGTATGCATGCATTTATGTTTGTATTTATATAGATATACAGATGATATATGTTTATATATGTATGTAAATATATATATTCACTGAAAAAACCATAGGTTATAGACCATATATAGTTAGGAATTAGCATTTACAAAACCTTCAAAATTCACTGAAAAAACCATAGGTTATAGACCATATATAGTTAGGAATTCGCATTTACAAAACCTTATTTTACTCACACAAAACCATTGAAATTCCATATATAGTTAGTTGCACTAACTATATATCGCGCACCCGCAATCCACTGCTGATGATGTCACATATTACATCATTCATGACATGGTCAGTGACATCACTGATGACATCTCAAATGACATCACTGATGACATCACTGATGACAACATCCAGTGACTGTATGTTTCTGTAAAGTTAAAATATGTCTTACATATTGAAGAATGAGTGGATGTATAAGTGTCTGGATGAAGGATTTAGTAGGTGCATGACTGACTGTATGAGTGAGTGAATAAATGTGTCTCACTGAGTGCATGGGTTAGTGACTAAACTGTCTTAATTTGTGCATCATTATGTCTGTTGTTCTGTAAACTGTTGCATGTGTTGATAAGTAGCTATATGAGTAACTATATGGGTTATTGATTGTTTGCCCAAGTATTTGTATGGGAGACTGAGTGTGTGTGTGGGTGGCTGGGAGGTGTATGACTCTGTGCATAGGTGTGTGAGCAGTTGATTCACTAGATGTATGGTTTCAAAAGTGCATGTGGAAACAGCTGTATGGGCGGTTGACTGTGTGCATGAGTGTATTGGTGAGTGAATGGATATCTCAGTGCTACATGTCAAAGTAAGTACATATGTAAAACACAGTACATGTGAGAGTTGACATATATAAATAACTGTGCATAAGAGCCAGTGAATGTGTGAGTGGCTGTATGGATCATTGTGAACTTGTATCAGGGATTGTGTAAGGGAGTAAATATGTGTTAGTATATGTTTGAATAAGTAAAGTTTGTATAACTGTATAGTTGAGGAAATGGAGGTGTGATTGATTCTTTGCATGACTGACTAGGTGTGTGAGTAACTCCATGGATGAGTGACAGTCTGTGAGTGTCTGTTTACACTGATTGTATCTCAGGTTATATTAGAGTCTGAAGAGGTCCATCGTATTATCACATGAATGATGTCATCAGTGATGTGATCAGTAATGTCAAATGAGCTGTCATCAGTGATGTCATCAGTGATGTCATTTGAGATGTCATCAGGGATGTCATTTGAGATGTCATCAGTGATGTCATCAGTGATGTCACTGACCATGTCATGAATGATGTAATATGTGACATCATCAGCAGTGGATTGCGGGTGCGCGATATATAGTTAGTGCAACTAACTATATATGGAATTTCAATGGTTTTGTGTGAGTAAAATAAGGTTTTGTAAATGCAAATTCCTAACTATATATGGTCTATAACCTATGTTTTTTTCAGTGAATATATATATATATATATATATATATATATATATATATATATATATATATATATATATATATATATATATATATATATATATTACCTACTGGCGGTCGCCAGTAGGTATATATAGTTAGGATTTTTTCTCTATGGAACTTTTGAAAATTCTATGTCTAATAACTTTGGCGTTTGTGGACGGAATCGGCTGAAAGTTTCAGGAAAATGGCACATTTTGTTTCTGATCAGCCCCTGAAAATTTGGGGGGGGGGTTTCGTCAAGGGGGTTCGAGAAAAAAGGGGGGTCCCAAAACGCGTTTTTCCCATTCATTTTTCCATAGGGCGTTTGGCCTCACTTTTAGCTCGAACGGTTGAATGGATTTACACGAAACTTGGCAAAATTGTAGGGACTGTTAGCCCGATGTGCCTTTGCTGGGTCTCAATATATGTGCTCCAGTGGATTTTGAGAAATTAACGTTTTAAAAAACAGATATATCTGTGACAGCGTCCGGGATAGCAGACTAGTTCGCGTACTATTCGCGTAACAGAGCTTTGCAAAGCGAAGCTGATTGGCTGTCCGGTGTCTGTCAACATTCTAAACAGTCCGGAGTGGCCGCCATCTTGTCTCTCGGTAGGATCGAGAGACAAGAGGAGGCCAAAACGAAGGGGGAAATGAAGGAAAGGGGGCAAGGTAGACCTCTTCTGACCCCCTAGGATTGATGAGGGGGATATTAAAGTGCCCCGCGGGGCCGAAAAAAAAAAAAATTGTGATTTTTTGTCGTAGAGGCGCAAATCGGTACGTGAACCGGGCAGCTAACCGGGCAGCTAACCGGCAGCATAACGGGAGTCTGAGGAGAAGCTGAGTGGGTGTCAACATTGTAAACAGTCCGGAGCGGCCGCCATCTTGTCTCTCGGTAGGATCGAGAGACAAGAGGTGGTGAAAAACGAAGGGGGAAATGAAGGAAAGGGGGCAAGGTAGACCCCTCCTGACCCCCTAGGATTGATGAGGGGGATATTAAAGTGCCCCGCGGGGCAAAAGAAAAAAAAAGAAAATTGCGATTTTTCGCGGTAGAGGCGCTTCCCGGTACGCCAACCGGGCAGCTAACCGGCAGCGTAACGGGAGTCCGACAACTTGTGTTTTTGGAGCGTCCGGTTTGCGTACCGGGTAGCGTTCCGGTAAGCGTAACAAGGGGAAAACCAAGAGAAACAGTAAAATAAAATTTAAAGGAATAGATTTCCACCAAACTTGGCAAAATTGTAGGGATTGTTTGTTTGATGTGCCTTTGCAAGGCCTCAAGATATGTGCACGTGTGGATTTTGTCTAATTAAGGTTAAAAAAAATATATATATCTGTAAGCGTGCTCTGGCGCGCTTACGTTACGGGTTTTGTTTGCGCTGCAGAGACGACACGTCACGTTTATGCGACGCGTCATGAGGCGTCTCACGTGGCTACGTGATACGTCACGTAATAAAGAATATATTTTACAGCTATAGATATTAGCTTTTAAAAAACCAATGAAATTCACTGAAAAAAACATAGGTTATAGACCATATATAGTTAGGAATTTGCATTTACAAAACCATGAAAATTCACTGAAAAAACCATTGGTTATAGACCATATATAGTTAGGGATTAGCATTTACAAAACCTTAATTTACTCGCACAAAACCATAGAAATTCGCATATATAGTTAGTTGCAATAACTATATCGCGCACCCGCAATCCACTGCTGATGATGTCACATATTACATCATTCATGACATGGTCAGTGACATCACTGATGACATCACTGATGACATCTCAAATGACATCACTGATGACATCTCAAATGACATCACTGATGACATCACTGATGACAACATCCAGTGACTGTATGTTTCTGTAAAGTTAAAATATGTCTTACATATTGAAGAATGAGTGGATGTATAAGTGTCTGGATGAAGGATTTAGTAGGTGCATGACTGACTGTATGAGAGAATGATTAAATGTGTCTCACTGAGTGCATGGGTTAGTGACTAAACTGTCTTAATTTGTGCATCATTATATCTGTTGTTCTGTAAACTGCTGCATGTGTTGATCAGTAGCTATATGAGTAAGTATATGGGTTATTGATTGGTTGCCCAAGTATTTGTATGGGAGAGTGAGTGTGTGTGTGGGGGTGGCTGGGAGGTGTGTGACTCTGTGCATAGATGTGTGAGCAGTTGATTCACTCGATGTATGGGTTCAAAAGTGCATGTGGAAACAGCTGTATGGGCGGTTGACTGTCTGCATGAGTGTATTGGTGAGTGATTGGATTTCTCAGTGCTACATGTCAAAGTAAATACAAATGTAAAACACAGTACATGTAAGAGTTGACATATATAAATAACTGTGCATAAGAGCCAGTGAATGTGTGAGTGGCTGTATGGATCATTGTGAACTTGTATCAGTGATTGTATAAGAGAGTAAATATGTGTTAGTATATGTTTGATTAAGTAAAGTGTGTATAACTGTATAGTTGAGGAAATGGAGGTGTGATTGATTCTTTGCATGACTGACTAGGTGTGTGAGTAACTCCATGGATGAGTGACAGTCTGTGAGTGTCTGTTTACACTGATTGTATCTAAGGTTATATTAGAGTCTGAAGAGGTTCATCGTATTATCACATGAATGATATCATCGGTGATGTGATCAGTAATGTCAAATGAGATGTTATCAGTGATTTCATCAGTGATGTCATTTGAGATGTCATCAGTGATGTCATCAGTGATGTCATTTGAGATGTCATCAGTGATGTCATTTGAGATGTCATCAGTTATGTCATCAGTGATGTCACTGACCATGTCATGAATGATGTAATATGTGACATCATCAGCAGTGGATTGCGGGTGCGCGATATTTAGTTATTGCAACTAACTATATATGCGAATTTCTATGGTTTTGTGCGAGTAAATTAAGTATGGTGTTTTTCAGTGAATTTTCATGGTTTTCTAAATGCAAATTCCTAACTATATATGGTATATAACCTATGGTTTTTTCAGTGATATATATATATATATATATATATATATATATATATATATATATATATATATATATATATATATATATATATATATATATATATATATATATATATATATATATATATATATATATATATATATATATATAGTCACATGATCCAACCAATAGAGGTCACAAAAACGGCAAGCACTCCGATGTAGATATGTTTCTTCAAGATTTATTCATTTTCCAAACCCCCCTTCACCCCTGACAGATGCGTTTCGCCAGTTAGCTTCGTCAGTGTCAGTTTGTGCAAAAATACCAAAGCCATTTTAAACCAACCGCTTAGTTTCATTTCATAGACATAGATGATGGTATTTGACATGGAAACGGCGGCCATCTTGTAGTGTAGTATTTACAAGTATTACTTTTGGTTTAAAAATGGCTTTAAATAAAGTGCTCAAGTGCAGAATTAAAAAAGGTTGACTTTGACAAACTTTACATTTATCTTGTGTACACTGTTATTCTGTATCATATTATCTATTCATATATATATACATTTAGAAACAAGGGGATCGTTTTCTGATTTTCAAAGTTAGTTATGTAGGGGGTATCCCCTGTTTTTACATCGAATATTTACATTTCAACATCATCTATTTAATTTGTTCTATTGTTTTTTGAGGCCCTGTATGGGCTTGGATCCCAAAATCCTATATGATACAGATATTTACATACTGGTATGGCTCTCATCTGGGATTGCGCAAGCATAGACAAATATATACATATATTTACAAGGAATTCATCTTATATGTACTGATACAGAGAGAAGATCCTATCTTATATGTACAGTAAACACCAGAAGTATAGCCTCATTCTGTTCTACAGGTGAACCCACATTTCTGCATCATTATTCAGGCCCCACGCTACCATCATTTTTAGGTCCAGAATATATTTCGACTTTGTGATGCGCAGTGTCTTTTCCCTGTCACCACCACGCTCTGATTTTGTGACTTGGTCAATGCAGTAAAATCTAAGTAAATCCCTGTCGCTTTTGTGGAATTCAGCAAAATGCCGGGCTACCGGATAGGTCTTATCATTGTTCACGATAGGCCTCATATGCTCCTGGATTCTTAGTTTAGTAGGTTTGATGGTACTACCTATATGGCGTTTATTGCAAGGGCATTCGAGGCAATATATTGTAAAATCAGAATTGCAGTTGAGATGTTTCATGATTTTTCTTTTGGGTTTACTCTCTCCTGTTCTACCAGGATATTCTTTTACTTTTTGGCTATGCTTGCAGGCTTTACATCGTAAGCACGGGAAAAAGCCAGTGATCTTGTTGGTGGCTACAGATGTTTTTAAGGGGGCATAATGGCTGTGAACCAGGTGATCTGAGAGTGTCTGGCATTTCCGATAGGTGATCATGGGTCTCTCGGAGATATATCTTTTCAGGGTGTTATCTGTTTTCAATATATGCCAGTTTCTTTTGAAAGACTGTACCAGATCTCCTGATTTGACATTAAAGGTGGTGATCATTCTGACCTGATCATTTTCATTTTGCGTCTCTTTCACCAACAGGAGATCCCTTCTGTTGATGGTATCTGCTTTAGCGGCTGCCTGATTTAATAAGATTTTCGAGTAGCCTCTAGCCTGGAATCTACTGCTAGCATCACTTTGGGCATCTCTAAAGTCTGTTTCCGCTGAGCAGTTCCTTTTTAGGCGCAAAAATTTGCCGTAGGGTACGTTTCTGACTAGACTTTTCGGATGGTGGCTGGCCGCGTGTAATATGGCGTTGCCAGCCGTAGGCTTCCTATAAAGTCTAGTATGGAGATGGTTATTATCCACGAATACTTCTAAATCCAGATAACATACACTACTTTCACTTATTGTACTCGTGAATTTCAGGTTCAGATTGTTTTTGTTAAGCCCGGAGATGTAATTCTCAGCCGAGGTTTTGTCTCCGCGCCGCACAATAAAAAGATCATCAATGTATAGTTCACATCAATATTCTTTCCCGCCATTTTTCATTGTCACCTCCCCAGGCCTTGTGCTTCTCCCACCACCCAACTAATACATTCGCGTAGCTGGGGGAGAAGCACGATCCCATGGAAGTTCCCCTTCTTTGCCTATATAGTTGACCAGAAAATAAGAAAAAATTATTGTATAAGCAAAAACGCATCATGCACAAAATCATTTCGCTATGCGTCCGAAATTTCTCATGTTTCCTATCTAGGAACCACTTTGTCGCACTCAGTCCTTGCTCATGATCAATGCATGTGTAAAGATTTACAACATCAAGTGTTATTAACAGCATGTCGCTTTCCCAGGTAATATTGTCCATGATACGGAGGAAATCCTGCGTGTCTCTCACAAATGAAGGTAAATCCTTCACAATAGGGGCCAAAAATGCATCAACGAAGCGGGAAGTGTTCCCAAGAAGGCTGCCAATTGCCGAGACAATCGGCCTCCCTGGTAGTCTTTTGGCATTCTTGTGGATCTTTGGCAAATGATAGAAGGTGGGGAGAACCGGGGAATCACATGAAAGGAAAGAAAAGAAAAAAATATATAATCACCTACTGGCGGTCGCCAGTAGGTAGTTATAGTTAGGACCTAGTTTCCATAGGAAATCCCAAACATTCTATTTGGAATAACTTTGGCCCTGGTTGAAGAATCTTAGCGAATTTCTCAAAGAAGATGGCTCGGTCCGCTGCGCTCCTTCCCTAAAAGTTTGGGGGGGATTGGTCAAGTGGGGGCTGAGATAAAAGGGGGGTCCCAAAACGTGTTTTCTCCATGTTATTTTCCATAGGACCTTTAGACTCGGCTACAGGTCGAACGGGTGAATGGATTTATAAGAAATTTGGCAAAACTGTACAGTCCGGCTCGCAGATTACGCTTTTTTTGGAATGGTGTAAATCCGTTCAGTAGTTGCTGAGGAAATTAAAGTTAAAGTCAATTATATATCTATACGCGCGCACATGTGCGCGCACCCAAACGGCTGCGCGCGCGAGCGGAATTTTGTTGCGTGACGTCTGTTAACGTTCGATTCGAAGGAAATCAGGAAGTGTTGACCGCCATTTTGTCATTGCGAGTAAATATATTGTTGATTTCAAAGCGTTGGAATATGGAAAGGGGAGAAGGTAGAGATTGTTTTGCTGCGTAGGTTTTCTCAGGGTGTGCAGTAAGGCCCTTAAAGGCGAAAATATATATATATATATTTTTTTTTAGTTGCGTGGTGCGCGCACTCGGTCGCGCACACCTTTTTACAAGAGTGTGAAAATGGAGATAAATCAGAAGTTTGAGTGCTTAGATATAAGGTGGCTCTGAAAAGAGCCATTGTGTTAATTGAGTGTTTTCTGCATTTATAAGTAAGTACCGATGCAGAGCCTGATGTTGCAGAGGAAGATTCTGTTTCCCTCATTCGTGAAATGAACACCGTCTCTCCTATAGACGTCTTGCATGTGGTAACGCAAGTTGTTGTGGTAAATAGAACCCATGCTATAATCTCTGAGGAACGCAGAAACAGATTTATTTACATGTCTCCTTGCTTTCTCAAATTGTGCACAATGGTGATTGGACCAATTCCATTTCTGTCTTTGGCATATATTGGAATATACCAAGGCAGATCGAGGAAAAAGTGTCATCAATTGTCGAAAGGTGTCTTTTAGAAGCATTTCCAGACCTACCCCAGTGATTGTGCCTAGATCGTTCCCACCACAGTGCAAAATTATAAGGTCTGGTTCTGGGAGATGCATAAAAGTTTTCACCAATGGAATCAATTGGTGACATTTCAATCCTCTTTTGGAAATCCATGTTATGTGTACATTTGGTAAGCTGAGGTTGCAAATTCGTCTGCTTACTGCATATTTTTCACTCCAGTGAATATAACTGTGTCCTATTAGCCAGACCTTCATTTTCAAGGGATTTGTAGCCGTTCTGGAAGTGGAATGGTAGTTAGAAGCTGAAATTCTAAATAAAGAAAAAGGAAGAGGCTGGGTGTGGTTTAAAAAATAAAAATGATTGGTTGATTGTAAGAAGTGGAGATTGAACAGTACGTTGCATGTTAATGTTTATGTTAAACGAAAAGTACTATTGGGTGTGAAAAAAAAGACATGTAACAGAGCTGTGGATTGGCAGGTGTTTCTGGAGGGAAAACAGTGTTGTTACTTTGCTGTAGAACGTTGAGATATGAACTTTTGACCTGTGCCTTCAGCCAGGTGCATAATGAGGTGTTACCATGGAAACAGCCAGAGATGGCAGTGGGTGATGGGTGACTTTTATGTGACATTGAAAATATTGTGAGGGAGAACCAACTGAAATGTAATTGCTTACGTTACGCGCTCCGCATTGCTTCCGGGAAGCTGCGCTTCGCGCCTCGCTCACCGGAGCACTTCCGGGTGCGCTAACGCGGCGCGTCATATGACGGATTACGCAAGAACGCGATACGTCGTTGGGGCTCCACCCGAACTGATCGAATTGGTAGTCTACAGTGTTTCTGGATGTTTCAGACTGAAGCTGGCGTCAGCATGAGAGCACCCCGTGGCTACGTCGTGGCCATTCCGCAAGCAATCATGGCAGTCGCTCCCCACCGGAAGTCGGCAGGAGTCGGTGACTCTTGTAGAATCTTCAAGGCTGACGTGACGCTTTTGGGAATGGGGCTCATGCCCTAGCAGTCAAGCGTCCGAGTTCCAGGGTTGCCCAGAGCCATCCTTGCAGGCCAGGCCCAAGTCTGTGGAGCCGACCGCCATTTCCTGAGCTCCGTGGCAGCCGCCTGTCGCTGTATCGGAAGAGTGGGTGCAATTCAGCCGGATGGCGGGTGAGACGGTGTAAATGTGATGGTTGGACCAGGGCACCGCAGGAAGTGTCTTCAGGTCAAACGGATTGTGGGACAAGGTCCAGAATGGAAGAGGCATCAAAAGGCAAGAAGTTCCGCCTGACCCCGGGAGGCGGCCGCCTATGTCAGGGGCATTCTTAGGCCATACCAGGGGAACAAGTCTTGGGGAGGGGGCAGGAGCCAAGCGCCCCCTCCGAGTCCGCGTTTCTTGGACCCTGAAGTATGGCACTCAACATCCAGAACTTATGACATTTGTGCAAGGCAGGGACATCGAAGCCTCTCAGGGACCAAGGATATCCAGAGTCCTTCCTACAGAAGGTGGTGGGGGTGGCGGCATTAGCAAGGCATCCCCCCACACAACTTGTCGGACATGACCTCTGGATGTACTGGGTGTTCAATTTCAGAATTGAAACTACTAAGAAGCAATTAGAAGTGTTGTTTTCATGTTGCAGTAGGTTCCATGTAAATAGTTATTTAATAAAACTTTTTATCCTGTTACTTTGCTGGTATGTTGTATATATTTATAATATTTGCATAGTGTTTATCGTTATTTTGGGCGGGGTGGGTGGCGGAGCAGAGCTGTCTTGCAGCCATCATGGCGTCGAGC
Source organism: Lissotriton vulgaris (assembly GCF_964263255.1). Classification (NCBI taxonomy): domain Eukaryota; kingdom Metazoa; phylum Chordata; class Amphibia; order Caudata; family Salamandridae; genus Lissotriton; species Lissotriton vulgaris. The sequence continues at coordinate 497,003,009 of NC_141685.1, forward strand.
TCGGTTTCTCTCTCTAGTTTCATGTTTTTTCTAACGATTTATATGTTATAGTTTGCTAGCACGATACAGCGGATAGTCCGCATTTTATATATATGTCCTTTTTATTAGGGGGGTCCTCCGGTGGAGTCGGACGATCTACCTCTAATAAACGGTCCGGGTTGAACCAACTACCAACAAACGGGGCAGAGATAGGCATGACGGGTTACAAAGGGGACAAAAGTGTGCACTACCTATCCTTCACTATCTGCAAAAACTAAATAGAGTATTGCGACTTTATAGTTATTTGTGAACAGAGAATGACCCAAAGAGAACCAATTTCGAACAATCATAGGCTATTGGCAGTGGGCAGAGAGGCCATGACACAGAAAATGGCTGTTACTTACGTGCATGATGGGGCCTAAAAGGGACTAGATGGCGTGGCCACTGTTTCGCGACTTTCACTTTACTTTTAACAATGGCTGTGGTGAACATAAATGAACGCCGCTTATGTATACCTAATTTTAGTCATTTTCCACAAAAAAGGTTTTGATATTTGCTATTAAAAAACCAAAGAAAATCACTGAAAAAACCATAGGTTTTACACACGTTATAGTTAGGAAGTAGCATTTAAAAAACCTATGAAATTCACTGAAAAAACCATAGGTTTGACACATGTTATAGTTAGCTGGAAATTTTACTGATATAAAACCATTGAAATTCCCACGTTATAGTTAGTTGGACTCACTATAACTTGCGCGTGCAATGCACTGCTGATGACATCACATATTACATCACTCATGACATGGTCAGTGACATCACTCATGACATCACTGATGACATCTTAAATGACATCACTGATGACATCGTCCAGTGAATGTGTATCTTTCTGAAAAATAAATATATTTTATATATGTATATGTTAAGGTCGATGGAAGAATAAATGTTTAAATAAGTGTCTAAATGGATGTTTTTAAAAAAAAATTGATTGGTTAACTGGCTTATTAAGTGTATCTTAGTGAATACATATATTAGCGAGTAATGTTTAAATATTTAAATATATGTATCAGTGTTTTACTTTGTGTACAAGTGGCTGCATGGGTTGGTGAGTAGCTACATGTGTGTGTATATGGGTTATTAGATGTTTTTTTAGTATCAGTATGAGTGTCTGTATGATTTGGTGGGGTGTTACTTACCACATAGATGCATGAATGCAAAACTCATTATTTATATGTGTTTTGAAGACAGCATATGTGCAGGACTGTATGGGTGGATGAGTGTGTATATGTGTGTGTTAGTGAGTGAATGCCTCTCTCACTAGTGTCTTTATGAGTAACTACATATGTTTTAATCTTGTATATATGAGCATTGATGTATATAAATAAGTATATGTGAGAGTGAGAGATTGAAAGAGTTCCTGTTTAAATAAGTATGTGTTTCTGTAAGTCATTGTTTAAGAGAGTAAGTATGTGTAAGTTTCCTTAGAAGTAATGTGCTAATGTGTGTATAGTTGTATATGCAAATAAATGGATGTTTATTAGTTTATTTGCATGTGTGAGTATATGTATGAGTAGGTTTTTGATGACTGTCGGTGTGTAACAGAATGAATAGGGGTATCACTACATATGATGAATGAGTATATGTATGCGTGAATACATAAAACTGTTGGTGAATGTGTGAATTTGTATATAGATGGTGAAATTACTGAATTGGTTGTTGTAACTGGTATGGGTATATGCAATTTTTTGAAAATGTTAGTTTCTATTTTTCAATATGTGTTTCAAAGGTTACTTTACAGTGAGAGGAGGTCTGTCACTGTGTCACACGGATGGTGTCATCAGTGATGTCATGAGTGATGTCACTGACCATGTCATGAGTGATGTAATATGTGATGTCATCAGCAGTGCATTGCACGCGCAAGTTATAGTGAGTCCAACTAACTATAACGTGGGAATTTCAATGGTTTTATATCAGTAAAATTTCCAGCTAACTATAACTGGTGTGAAACCTATGGTTTTTTCAGTGAATTTGATAGGTTTTTTAAATGCTAATTCCTAACTATAACTGGTGTGAAACCTATGGTTTTTTCAGTGAATTTCATAGGTTTTTTAAATGCTAATTCCTAACTATAACTGGTGTGAAACCTATGGTTTTTTCAGTGAATTTCATAGGTTTTTTTAATGCTAATTTTTAACTTTTTGTAGGGCTTCATACCTATGTACTTTTTATTGAATTTCTAAGCTTATTTTTTCGCAAATGTCTTTAGCTGAGAAAGGTATGTTTTTCTAAAAATGAACCCTATAATGTATATTAAGATACTATTTTTCTTTTAAAATAGTTTTTTCCTTTTTTTTTTATATTTGACTCTGGAGCGCTCCCGGTGCGCATACCGATGAACGCCCCGGTGCGCGCACCGTCAGCGCACCAACAAAAAAAAATAAAAAAAAAATAATGAAGGAGTGACCATAAGGAATGGGGACAGAGAGAGTGGTGTTAAGAGAAAGAGAGCTAAAGGGAGGAACACAGAGGGACTGTGTAATAGATAGTAAGACAGATAAAAAGTGTAAGAGGAAATAACTGAGAAAAAAAAATGAATAAGGGAGCAAAAGAAAAGAAGAAATAGGAAGAAGACTAAAGCAGAGGTTCTGGGAGAATGTAAATGGATGATGAAAGTAAAAGGAAGGACAGTTAAGCATGTGAATGACAGGTAGTGACGGAATGAGAGGAAAGGAATAGTAGTGATGGAGGGAAAGTAAATAGCAGTGAATATAAGCAAAGAGGGGTGAAACAGGGTACATGTAAGTGAATAAGGGTAAGACATGGGGAATAATAGAGCGAAAGAAGAAAGAGAGTAAAAGAAGGAGTGTCACAAAGGGACTAAGTGAACCAGTAAAAAAGGTAAGTAAAGGAGTGTGCATAGACAGAGGTACTGAAAGAAGTTGAATGTGGTAGGAAGTAAACATGGAAGAAAAGAATAAGTGAGAAAAGCAAAGTAAGGAAACAGGGGTGAGGTAGGGTGGGAGAAAAATAGTGAAAATAAAACCAAAGGTGATAACAAAAAAGATTTTGTAAACACACTTACCATATAATCAATGCAAACTTGTATCTGTGAAAGATAAAAGAAAAAACACGTTATAATTACTTAAAAATATATAATAAAATAGAAGCAACAGTTCATGAGGTTTAAAAATCTACAAAAGTTTACTAAGAAATGAAGCAATAGTGAAGGATACAAAAACAGAAAGAAAGTAATGTAGAAAGAGAAAAAAAAGGAAAAAGAAATAGAAAGAAAACAAATTCCTAAAGATAAATAAGATACTAAAAGAATGTAAGATATCAAAACAAAATCAGTAAAGATAAGAAAATAAAAGAAAAATGAGTGAAAAGGAGAGAAGTCTGATTGAGAAACTATAAATAAAAAAGAGGAATAGAAGATGATTGAGAGTGAGTGAAGTGAAGTCACAGAGTGAAGGGATGAAAGGAATGAAGTTAGTATAGAACAATGGATAAAACAGGAGTGAGAGAGTAAGTACACAGAAAGACAAAAGGAAGAACTAAGTGAACTACAGTACAATGAGTGCGAAAGAAAAAAAAATGGAGAAAAAGAAAGAGAGGGTTAGGAAACTAAAGCAGTGGTACTGTGAGAATATGAAAAAGATAAAAAGTGGTGGAAGGAACAGAGGAAATGCAGACAGTTCCTATTAGATTGAGAAGTTGTGAATGAAGTGCACTAAAGAAACAGCGATGAAAAAAGAGTGTAAATTAGTAAAGAAAGGTAAATAAGGGTGAAAAAGAAAATGAGTGTAAGACAATGTGAACACAATATAAATTACACAATGCAAACTACACAATAACTTCTACAATATGTTACATTATTTATTTTTGCTGTTCTCAGAATATATTGAATTTCACTTAAATTAGTGAGATCAAAGTCTTCATCATATAACAGCGGGAAAAAAAAAACACAATCTAAAAGATTGTGTTTAAAAAAAACCATTCAAACATACATCTCATATATGTACACTAATCTTTGATTCACTTACTTTTCCGTGAGGCCAAATTGCAGATAGTGAAGGTCCTTTTGGTGGGAAAAAAGTCTGCTGTGCTCTATAACTTCCATTTCATCGACTTCCTATGAAAAAAGATCTAACAACATCATATCTTACACTTTCCTCATGGCCAATTTGTGTCAGATATATCAGTATTTTTTACTTTGAGATCCACTTAAAGTATCCACATGAGATAAATAATTTAAAATATTAGATTAACTAACTAACTAACTAACTTTTATTATCTATTCCCGTCTTCAAAGGCCAATTCCCTTTACTAAAACTTTGGTTTTAAAAACACTAGATAAGAATTTGTAGAGTCATAAGGCAAACGTTGTTTATACGTTAAATGAGAATCATTGCAGTAACTCCATCCATTTTCAGATTTTAAGTAGCATGTATAATGTCCTGAGGTTGTCGAAGATCCATCATGATAAATAATAGCTTCAGTTGTAAAGGTTCTTCCTGAAATTGCTAACTGAGAAGCTACAAAATTTTTAATAGAAGTTGTCAATTTAGTTCCATCAGGTCTACATCGTTGGAAAACTAAAATGATATACTGACCATAACTTTGTATAAATAATGTGGATACCATTGGATAGTTACATTGGGTACACACCATATTATGATCTGCTGCTTTAACTAGATTTTTAAATGACACTGATTTACAGTCTGGTAAAGTCAAATATATAAATCTTTCAGTGTCTATTCTAGTAGTACTTGATGAACTACAATTGTGGCAGTCATGCTGCCATTGATAAGAAAGACTGAAAAGATTATCTACATCTACACCTTCATCTTCCAAAACACCAAACATATACATTAAAAATTCCTGACAATCCTGCTGAATGTTCTGTGAAAATTTATCTTGACCAGAACACATATCTAAAATATTTCGAATTTCTGTTACACTTTCTATTTGTGCTGTACCACTGCTACATTTCTCAAACACAGAATTCAATAAACCACACAATCTTTGATCCCGATTTTCAACAATCTGTTCTTGTAAACTTTTAAGAAAAAAAACAACATTAATCACTACATTAGCATAGCAGTTGACACCAGAACTATTTTCAAACTGAAATCCAACAACATTTTCTCCACAATTCTTTTTCTTCCTGTTTTCAATTACAGTTTTCTCTACTTTTTGTCTTTTTGCAACTACCTCACTACAATTATCCTCATTTCTTCTTTTTCGGCCTACCACACGTTTTTCAAACAGAGGATATTGAGGCAAAGTGGAGCATACTCTCTTCTTAATCTATTGTATTCTTTAACACAATCTAGATCTGCAGAAATCTTTGTCTCATCACACGCAATCAAGTACAATCCTGATAAAGTTCTGACTCGTGATAATGCCACATATGCCATACCCTCTTTAAACACAGATCTTCCAATGTTCACCAAAGCACCATCTACACTTAAACCTTGAGATTTATGAATTGTCACCGCATACGCCAAACAAACAGGAAACTGTTTTCGGCGAACATATAAGTCTTTTACAAGTAAAAATCTAGCAGAACCACGACTTATTTGTTGTACTTGTTCAATGCCATCAAATTTTATTTTTAAAAATTCAATTCCATCTCTATTTCTGTAATTCACAAAATCAACAACATAACCCATTGCTCCATTTACCAGACCTCTTTCAACATTTAAATTCCTTCTCAAAATGATACGACAATTTAAACACACATTCAGAGTCTTTTCAAAACCAGCTGTTTTTGAAATACTTTTCTCCAATGAATCCAATTTAGTTTTCAAATTTTCGGACAAAACAATTGTTGCACCCATATGCTCTATTTTATCTATTGCTTCCAGTTTCACAATCTCTTCATTTTCTAACTCTAACATTTTGTTGTTGAAGATGGAACATTCTTGCAGAGTTGGCATCAAACATATCCCAGATTTCTTCTCAGTCATTTTTTTAAAAATATTCTCTGGAAGAATGTTTTCATTTGGATACAAATTTGAAATTAATCGACTATGCAAAGCTTTTTTCCCAAGCTCAGTCACTTTTCCAATTCTTACATCTTGTAGAATATTTTTATAATCTTCATCCTTGGCCTGTCGCATATTTTGAAGCAGTTCAGCATATTTAAAATTTAGCCATATATTAACATTTCCAATGCTTCCAAGGGACTTCCTGGTATCTTCATGTGTGAGCATTTTAAACACTGGTTGTCCTTTTACTGGAGTCAACTGCAATAGATCTCCAAAAACAATAATGTGTTTTCCTCCAAATAACACATCATACTCTGTTTTAAGAATTTCTTGCATTCTCAAATGCACAAAAGCAAGCATTAGATTTGAGACCATGCTTACTTCATCAATGATAAGAAGTTTCATTTTCTTCAAGACTCTTGAAACTTCAGAACACGCATCTCCAGATAACTTGTTGTAATGCAATTTATTATCATGTTCAACTGGCAGCATCAATAAACGATGTAGAGTAATCCCTTTAATGTTATGTGCTGCCAGACCAGTTGGAGCAGTTACAACACAAGACAGTGGTGAATCAGTCCTTTTCTGCAGATAACTTGCAATGGCTTTAATTAGAAAACTTTTTCCTGTCCCCGCTTCTCCACTTACGTACAGTCGGACAGGGTCAAATGATATACATGAGCACTCTTTTTTCTCATGTCTGAATCCATGTTCAATCTGCTCTGTGACTTCATCATATATCTTTTTCTGTTCAATGTTTAGTTGCTTTACCAAATCTTCTGAGTTAACTCCATCCTCTTGAGCTTGTTCCATAGCTCTTTCCACCTCATCCATGGCAGTAATAATAATAACTTTATTGCGTGATTAATAAAAATCTTTGCAATGACTCTTAAAAACATTGGAGTAGATATATAATCAAAGAGTTTTACAAAAAAAGTTAAAACAGTAAAAGAGGGTAAAAGATATGGACGAAAGAATCGTGCAAACTGATGCAACACATTGTGTTTGTAAAAGAGAAAGTTTTGAGATTTACTGAGTCTTTGTTAATCAAAGGAGAGTTTCTTGAGATGCAGAAGCGAGTCTTATTGAGTCAAGTTCAATCGCTGTCCTCTGGGTTTTGGATTGTGTTAACTGTTTTCATGAAGCGCACTAGGCTGCAGGCTAATTGAATATCTTCTCCCTTGAAGCTGATCAGCAAGGCTGCGAGTTTAATTAGAAAACTTTTTCCTGTCCCCGCTTCTCCACTTACGTACAGTCGGACAGGGTCAAATGATATACATGAGCACTCTTTTTTCTCATGTCTGAATCCATGTTCAATCTGCTCTGTGACTTCATCATATATCTTTTTCTGCTCAATGTTTAGTTGCTTTACCAAATCTTCTGAGTTAACTCCATCCTCTTGAGCTTGTTCCATAGCTCTTTCCACCTCATCCATGGCAGTGGCAGCTTCATTTTGGATAATTGGTCCTCCTAGTGGATCCTGGCTCAATGAAGTAGAACTCTGACTATCTTGAGAACTGTTTCTAGCTATCTCTTCAGCAATTGTGGTTTCTTGCTCCATTTCTGCATTCAACATTTGCATATAATTTAGAAAAATAGGACATTCTATGGTATCCTTAGTTGCATTAAAAGAGTCTTCATAACAGAGAAAATCTCCAAGTAGTTCCTCTTCTGTACGCCATGGCTTAAAGAGTTGCAAAAGAGCTAAATAGTAAAATTCTCTTTTGTCTGGAACTTCACAACTCAATTTTCGATGATTAATCAAATGGCCTTTTTTCTGCTTTACTAGACATCCTTCATAGCCAATGAGTGCATATTTTCCATTATTGATATCTTCTGTGATGTTCCTCTTATAACTGTAGTTTTGAAGAACTTCATACAAACAAGTGTTCTCAAGGTGAGTACTTCTATTTGGATAGTATGTATCCAACATATTTGTCTTCAAAATATCTGTACTGTTTGGTTCTTTCTCCGCCAAATATTCAATTTCTTGTACAGATTTCAAAACTCGGTTTCGTGTTGCAGCAAGACCAAGACTCACCCAAATGATTGTTCTTGATTTGGCATAGAGACTTGCTGATGATAACCGATCAGAACATTCATATGCTCCAATTTCTCGATGCGACAACATCTTCAGACTGAAACTGTATAATTTCTTGCTTAGACTCTTTTCATGTGAAATGTCCTCCCACATTTCCTTCAGTTCTGTCTTTTCTTTTTTTGTGATGTAAGATGTCACATATCGAGCCACAGCAATAGAGTTGTCAGCAACGAACTGAATATCCATGTTGGCATTCCACATGGACAAAATCACTGGGTTGTAATCGTTGATGTACTTAGATTCTTCATTTCTTTTCAAATTATATGTATTTTTGGGAGATTTCCTCGTAACAGTATGTCGTAGAGATGACATTAAATTATTTACTCTTCCCTTAGAAATCCCTGGTCGAGGAAATGCAAAACGACATTTCGTGTAGTACTTTTCTTTGTTTTTAAATTTTCGACGACAGTACTTTCCACAACGATGAGATTGAAAACGTAAAACTTGTTGCCTTAAATTGTTTTCTTCAGTAGATTTTGGAACAGCACATGTTGAATACTCTTCAATGAAACTCATCACTGTTTCATCTGAATCTGATCCAAATTTGGGTGCATCTTTAATCCACAACAACATATGTATATGAGGAGCACCTCTCGCTTGATATTCCTTCCTCCAAAAGAAATCCAAAACCTCTCCAAGGGGAGGATTTTTTTTGTTGGTAATAAAAGACATCATAGCTTCAAATCTATGATTAAAATATCTGCAAACATTCACTGGATCTAAAGAACACAGTTCTCCTGGTGTTTTCAATTCTATATTTGGTATGTTTTAATTTGCCTCCCATAGAAATTGAAGTAAATCGTCCTATGCATACTCAGCACAGCTAAGAGTGAGGAACCATGTAGGAGTTCCTAAGTTTCTTAGCATACATTTCAATTCTCCATGACGACGAAACCAATACTCATTGGTTCCACGTTGACATGCCATGAGATTGATTAGCTGAGATTCCAAAATACTGTCTTGCAGATTAACTTTCTCCATAAAGTCCCTTGCACAAACATTTTGAAAATGAGCTCCACTTTTCAATATATGATTAACTGCATAAGAAAGCCCAGACAAATCACTTTCAAACAGAAGATGAAATAAATATGGAATACATTGACGAAACCTTGGATCTTCAGCATATAATCTTAGAGTCCGGTATTCAGCTGCATGAATTTGAACTGGTCGATCATCATATCGTCCACCACAACCTGTTGGAAATAATTGTGGAAAACAACGAGCTTCCAAACTTTCTTCCCATACACTAATGGGACTTCCTTTTGCTGCTTTCATTTGAAACAAGTCAATTGCATTTCCCATTACTTCTTTTGAATGCAAAGGATGAACAGTATAATGTTCATATATTTCTTCAGTTCTAGACACATCAACTTTTTCAATTTGACCAACTGAAGAATCACTATCTTCTTCTATAGCTGTTTCCTCTGCTCCAACACTTACATCTTTGTAGTACTCATTGTTTTTGACCAAATACAACGTTGCCTTTTTGACTTTTTTAACATCCACTAAATCTTGCCAGATTTTCTTACTCTTTGTTGGAACCCCATTAACTAGAATAACTAAAGGATCTTCTTCTACTCTTTCTACACCAATTGTATCAATATTTTTCTTTACATCTAGAGGCAAATAAACAACTCTTCCCTTTAATCCTCTCAGTAAATCTGATGGAGGCAATTTCCCTGTCTTAGGCTCCATGCGTACAATAGCCTGAAAAGGATGGACACATTGAATCAAAATAGATTCATAAGTATTTAGATCCATCAATTCAGAAGGAATATCTATCAACTGAAGATTATTATAAACTGCTCTAGCAGGCATTTTATTTTCATTTAATTTATTTAAACAATAATTACAAATACGCTGATCCAAACTCAAATCAAATGTATTCTCCACCAACAAATAACTTACAAAATCCTTCCATTCACTATTATTTTCCAATTCACTTTTTGCATATAAATCAACTAACCTAGTCTGAATCTTATAATGAGTCCGTCGACAACACACACAAGTTAAATTAGGCCTTTCACTTGCTTTCACCCTAAACTTGATAATTTCCTCATCAAACTTTTCAATACTTGAAATCTGTCCATTATCTTCTGCATTACCATCCATTACTATATCTATTTCTACACTGTCCTCTTTGTTCCCAAAATAACAAAACTCAATTTCTTCACAAATAGTCTTCACATCCACTTCAGATCCATGCAAAAGAGCACTGTTTAACTGTTTAAGCTTAAGTGCGGGACTTTTTGCATAATACAACTTTCTCACTAATTTCCTCACGTTATTATGATGCACTGCTAACATCCTAAAATGATGAAAAACACTCCGACAAACTTTTCTAGAAAGACAAGCTAGTGAATGCCCATGCAAACCTGTGCTTTCTCTCAGTCTAGAAGGATCTAACTCTTGCAGGATCTTCATTTTTTGTTTGAGACTTTTCTTACTATATGTACGTAAGAAATTTCTAAGCAAATCGATTGATTCCTGTCGCACACTACAAATACTACTGCATTTCCATGTGTACACTGGACCCTTAGTACGTCTCCCTAAAACTTCATCAGCTAACACCGCTTCTGCATCTCTAGATACAAGTTTCTCTTTTTCCATCACACAACCATCTTTCACCTCATATGCTCGACCACTGGTGTCAACTGCATGCACCAAATAATTTTCCTGAAAGTAACTCTCCTCATTGAAAAAAGGCTCAGAACTTGAACTATGCATCCATTCACCAGAAAATACTTCACAAAAATTACTCCGATTAATAATTCTTTTCCATCTACTGTTCGATTTGAAAACATCAATGGCCTTATTAAGTATCCTAATTCTATTGATTATTAAAATAAATAATTTTTTCTTAACTTCAAAAGCCTGATCAACAATCTTTTCTACACTTTTCTTTTTCTTGTAAAAAGCAGCTCTCAGTTTACTTTTCTTATCATTTTTTAGCAAATTTAAAACTACCCTATTGCGAAACATTCGCCTACGAATGTCCCTAAAAAGATTTACCCTTCTATTGCTATCCATTCTCTTCTCTCCTGCTCCAATGGAGACATTTTTTGTGGGCCTCTCCTTCCTTTTTAGATTTGTTGACTTTTTCTGTATATTCACATTAGCAATATCATTTTTTTTTCTACGACATATGTTGCGAAGAAAAGACTTAATTGGCTTACCAGAAACTTTTCTGGTGTTTTTTGAAGTAGTTGTTGAAGAGGATTCCATAAACTCTGTTGTTGATGTTCTCCTTTTCCGTATGGTATTTTTGATAATTCTTTGCCTTGAAGGCATTTTTGCTTGCTTTTCAGAAGTTGATTTGAATCTGTTGTTCTGTTAAAAAACACATGAAAGACCACTATTAGCAAACAACAAAGTAATGTTAAAAAGCAAACAATATAAACAATAAATTGCAACATATTTAAGTTTATACAATAGCAACTCAGGGCCTTATTTATAAAGGCCTTGCGCCACCAGTGCGTCACTTATTACCCATGTATAAAGTGATGCACCAGCTACACAAGGCAACCATAAAAAAGGGCCAAATGCAAATTCCAATCAATTGCACCCAAAAATCGATTTTTGAATAACATGTAAGAAACACTGCGCAGAACCTATGTACAACCACTCAATATCATCAAACAAAGTCAAGGCCTTATATAAAGGTCTTGCGCCACCAGTGCGTCACTTATTACCCATGTTTAAAGTGATGCATCAGCTACACAAGGCAATCATAAAAAAGGGCCAAATGCGAATTCCAATCAATTGCACCCAAAAATCGATGTTTGAATAACATGTAAGAATCACTGCGCAGAACCTATGTACAACCACTCAATATCATCAAACAAAGTCAAGGCCTTATTTATAAGGGCCTTATGCCACCAGTGCGTCACTTATTACCCATGTTTAAAGTGATGCATCAGCTGCACAAGGCAATCATAAAAAAGGGCCAAATGCAAATTCCAATCAATTGCACCCAAAAATCGATTTTTGAATAACATGTAAGAAACACTGCGCAGAACCTATGTACAACCACTCAATATCATCAAACAAAGTCAAAGCCTTATTTATAAGGGCCTTGCGCCACCAGTGCGTCACTTATTACCCATGTTTAAAGTGATGCAACAGCTGCACAAGGCAATCATAAAAAAGGGCCAAATGCAAATACCAATCAATTGCACCCAAAAATCGATTTTTGAATAACATGTAAGAAACACTGCGCAGAACCTATGTACAACCACTCAATATCAGCAAACAAAGTCAGGGCCTTATTTATGAAGGCCTTGCGCCACCAGTGCGTCACTTATTACCCATGTTCAAAGTGATGCATCAGCTGCACAAGGCAATCATAAAAAAGGGCCAAATGCAAATTCCAATCAATTGCACCCAAAAATCGATTTTTGAATAACATGTAAGAATCACTGCGCAGAACCTATGTACAACCACTCAATATCAGCAAACAAAGTCAGGGCCTTATTTATAAAGGCCTTGCGCCACCAGTGTGTCACTTATTACCCATGTTTAAAGTGATGCATCAGCTGCACAAGGCAATCATAAAAAAGGGCCAAATGCAAATTCCAATCAATTGCACCCAAAAATCGATTTTTGAATAACATGTAAAAAATCACCGCGCAGAACCTATGTACAACCACTCAATATCAGCAAACAAAGTCTGGGCCTTATTTATAAAGGCCTTGCGCCACCAGTGCGTCACTTATTACCCATGTATAAAATGATGCACCAGTTGCACAAGGCAATCATAAAAAAGGGCCAAATGCAAATACCAATCAATTGCACCCAAAAATCGATTTTTGAATAACATGAAAGAAACACTGCGCAGAACCTATGTACAACCACTCAATATCATCAAACAAAGTCAGGGCCTTATTTATAAAGGCCTTGCGCCACCAGTGCGTCACTTATTACCCATGTTTAAAGTGATGCATCAGCTGCACAAGGCAATCATAAAAAAGGGCCAAATGCAAATACCAATCAATTGCACCCAAAAATCGATTTTTGAATAACATGAAAGAAACACTGCGCAGAACCTATGTACAACCACTCAATATCAGCAAACAAAGTCAGGGCCTTATTTATAAAGGCCTTGCGCCACCAGTGCGTCACTTATTACCCATGTTTAAAGTGATGCATCAGCTGCACAAGGCAATCATAAAAAAGGGCCAAATGCAAATTCCAATCAATTGCACCCAAAAATCGATTTTTGAATAACATGTAAGAATCACTGCGCAGAACCTATGTACAACCACTCAATATCAGCAAACAAAGTCAGGGCCTTATTTATAAAGGCCTTGCGCCACCAGTGCGTCACTTATTACCCATGTATAAAATGATGCATCAGCTGCACAAGGCAATCATAAAAAAGGGCCAAATGCAAATTCCAATCAATTGCACCCAAAAATCGATTTTTGAATAGCATGTAAGAATCACTGTGCAGAACCTATGTACAACCACTCAATATCAGCAAACAAAGTCAGGGCCTTATTTATAAAAGCCTTGCGCCACCAGTGCGTCACTTATTACCCATGTATAAAATGATGCACCAGTTGCGCAAGGCAATCATAAAAAAGGGCCAAATGCAAATACCAATCAATTGCACCCAAAAATCGATTTTTGAATAACATGAAAGAAACACTGCGCAGAACCTATGTACAACCACTCAATATCAGCAAACAAAGTCAGGGCCTTATTTATGAAGGTCTTGCGCCACCAGTGCGTCACTTATTACCCATGTTTAAAGTGATGCATCAGCTGCACAAGGCAATCATAAAAAAGGGCCAAATGCAAATACCAATCAATTGCACCCAAAAATCGATTTTTGAATAACATGTAAGAATCACTGCGCAGAACCTATGTACAACCACTCAATATCAGCAAACAAAGTCAGGGCCTTATTTATAAAGGCCTTGCGCCACCAGTGCGTCACTTATTACCCATGTTTAAAGTGATGCATCAGCTGCACAAGGCAATCATAAAAAAGGGCCAAATGCAAATTCCAATCAATTGCACCCAAAAATCGATTTTTAAATAACATGTAAAAATCACTGCGCAGAACCTATGTACAACCACTCAATATCAGCAAACAAAGTCAGGGCCTTATTTATAAAAGCCTTGCGCCACCAGTGCGTCACTTATTACCCATGTATAAAATGATGCACCAGTTGCACAAGGCAATCATAAAAAAGGGCCAAATGCAAATACCAATCAATTGCACCCAAAAATCGATTTTTGAATAACATGAAAGAAACACTGCGCAGAACCTATGTACAACCACTCAATATCATCAAACAAAGTCAGGGCCTTATTTATAAAGGCCTTGCGCCACCAGTGCGTCACTTATTACCCATGTATAAAATGATGCACCAGTTGCGCAAGGCAATCATAAAAAAGGGCCAAATGCAAATACCAATCAATTGCACCCAAAAATCGATTTTTGAATAACATGTAAGAATCACTGCGCAGAACCTATGTACAACCACTCAATATCAGCAAACAAAGTCAGGGCCTTATTTATAAAGACCTTGCGCCACCAGTGCGTCACTTATTACCCATGTTTAAAGTGATGCATCAGCTGCACAAGGCAATCATAAAAAAGGGCCAAATGCAAATTCCAATCAATTGCACCCAAAAATCGATTTTTAAATAACATGTAAGAATCACTGCGCAGAACCTATGTACAACCACTCAATATCAGCAAACAAAGTCAGGGCCTTATTTATAAAAGCCTTGCGCCACCAGTGCGTCACTTATTACCCATGTATAAAATGATGCACCAGTTGCACAAGGCAATCATAAAAAAGGGCCAAATGCAAATACCAATCAATTGCACCCAAAAATCGATTTTTGAATAACATGAAAGAAACACTGCGCAGAACCTATGTACAACCACTCAATATCAGCAAACAAAGTCAGGGCCTTATTTATGAAGGTCTTGCGCCACCAGTGCATCACTTATTACCCATGTTTAAACTGATGCATCAGCTGCACAAGGCAATCATAAAAAAGGGCCAAATGCAAATACCAATCAATTGCACCCAAAAATCGATTTTTGAATAACATGTAAGAAACACTGCGCAGAACCTATGTACAACCACTCAATATCAGCAAACAAAGTCAGGGCCTTATTTATAAAGGCCTTGCGCCACCAGTGCGTCACTTATTACCCATATTAAAGTGATGCATCAGCTGCACAAGGCAATCATAAAAAAGGGCCAAATGCAAATACCAATCAATTGCACCCAAAAATCGATTTTTGAATAACATTTAAAAATTACTGCGCACAACCTATGTACAAGCACAGAATATCACTTTTGAAACATCACTGTTTCCCCAAAAACAAATCCTTTATCTTTCAAATGTTGATATCAAGCATTATCAAAAATCCAAAATCAAATCAACAGCAAACAAAGTCAGAGCCTTATTTATGAAGGCCTTGTGCCACCAGTGCATCACTTATTACCCATGTTTAAAGTGATGCATCAGCTGCACAAGGCAATCATAAAAAAGGGCCAAATGCAAATACAAATCAATTGCACCCAAAAATCGATTTTTCAATAACATATAAGAAACACAACACAGGACTTATATACTAGCATACCATTTGACTTCTAAAACATAACTATCTGCTTCTAAATATTCTCCATAGAGCAAACAAGTCTCTATGTAAATTAAATAAATCATTACTTACCTTTACAAAAGCTTTGGAAGATTGAAAACAGTGTCAGACACACACACCAATTTCTCTTTAGCAGAGCAAAAAGTGTGCACTCAATACACTGAAACCAAGACTGGCATAGAAAATCTCTAACTTTGTACACATATGCCTTAATTCAACCAATCAAAAGTTTTCCCTCACTATTTTCAAACCAACACCCTTCCCCCTCTCAGATCTTTCTATCTGTTTCCATAGCAACTCCCTCCTAACTGAACTCTCAGGTTCAAAAGTTTATTGTACAATGTTGCAAATTAACTCAGCAAGGCTGTTTGACCTCTCAATACACCAGCCTATCCAGAGTATTTTAGCTTTTAGTGACTTTTTTTAACCATTCAAATTGCTTCTTTAACACAACACAACCATGCACCCTAACTTTAAGTTTTCAACTATCTGAATCCACCAATCATTGCTTCTGATTCAAAAGCAGTGAAACTCCACAATTATTTTTTTGTAAACTCCTACTGTTCCAACTGCCATTTCATTCCCACACATCATCTGACTGCATCAGAACCATCTCTCATCATGTTTTCTGTCTGGATCCTCGGACACAGCTACATCCACTGGGCTCAAAGGTATGCAGATAGCAGACATTTTCACAACCTTGATTTATCAAATGTGGAAATCAAGTGGATTGGCCAGAGAGGATTAAAATGTCACCAATTGATACCATTGGTGAAAACCTTTATGCATTTGCCAAAACCTGACCTCTTAATAGTGCACTGTGGAGGTAATGATTTAGGCACTATGACTGGGGTTGGTCTGGAAATGCTTTTAAAGGACACCTTTGATCAATTAATGACACTTTTTCCACAAACTGCCTTGGTATATTCCAATATATGCCAAAGACAGAAATGGAACTGGTCCAACCAATTTTGTCCACAATTTAAGAAAGCACGGAAACATGTGAATAAATCTGTTTCTGCTTACATGAGAGACTATGGAATGGGTTCAATATACAATAATAACTTGCGTTACAACATGCAAGACATCTACAGAGGAGATGGTGTGCACTTCTCAGATGAAGGGAATAGAATATTCCTCCTGAATTTAAGAATGTGCATTGGAACCTACTTGTAGGTACCTAAATCAACCACAAAACCCAAAAGCTCTTTTCAGAGCTACCCTACCTCTCATCATTCAAAACGTTTATCTTTTTCTAACTTTTTTCACTATTTTTCACCATAGTACGCTTTCCGGTACGCTTAACGGTGCGCGTACCAGGCGCTCCCCCCGTGGAAAATGAAATAATTTTTTTTTTTTTTAACCTTTATGAGCCTCCTAAGCCCCCCTCAGAAAACCTAGAGGGTCAAGAAGTCTCTACCGTGCCCCCTTCTACCCATACCGAACATTGTTTACCCTCCATCTTGTGTCTCGATTGTACCAAAACACAAAATGGAGGACTCCCGTAACGCTGCCGGTGCGCGTAAAGGAGCGCGCACCGGTAAGCGCTCGATAAAAAAAGGTGGGAAAGCAATTTACAAAAAAACCACTGGAGACACTTTCATCAAATATAGAATAGGCCCTACTACATAGCAGTCCCTACCATTTACCCAAATTTGATGGAATTCCATTGAGAAAATTATTCTGTAGGCCTGACTAAATATCCTGAGGTAAATTACATGACAAAAACACATATGAAATGTTAGAATTTACAACCAATTAAAAACTTTCTTTCATTTTCTACGATTATTTCCTGACGTTTCATTGGTTAAGTACAAGAATATATATAAAAGAAGAGAGGGAAACACAGCCATTTTGACTACTGCTTCCAGAAGTACATTTGAGAACAAATTACACTGACAACTTCAACTGATTTCTCCAAGGTAAATTGTTATTATGGAAGTATATTGTACACTTTAAGTTAATTTCTGAAAAAATATTCTGTTAGTTATATACTATCCCTCTGTAAAAGTTATAGATAGAGATAGACTTCTCTGTAATAGTTATGGATTGAGTTAGGCTTCTCTGGTATACAGTACCCTAACTCTACTAATATAGTTAATTTGTATGCAATTTTCAGAAAGAAAATGGAAGGAGAAAATCAAGGAAATGTTACTTCTATCAAAATAAAGGTGGGAAAACCAGAAGAGCAAAAAGATGAAGTAGATTTCATGGATGACTCTTTGGATGAACAGTTCATAGAATGTTTGGAAGAAATGGAATCATGTACTTATAATTATGAGGAAATTCCGGACAATATTATGTTAGAAATGTTATTAAATTATGAAAAAGAATCAGAGGAATAAATTTATATTTAACAATTTCAAATTGTTTGAGACAATATTCATTTTTATATGTAATTCATAAAGTATTACCAAAAATGTTTAAAATATAAAGTGAGACTTATAGTATACTGTTCAACTATTTTTCTGTTACATAGTAAGTTTACTCATAGTTACTACCTTTCTCCGACTATATTATCTCATATGAATATTTTACACCTCATTTTTATAAGGGAGCAGGATAGACTACTCATGATCCCCTAGAAATTCTCAGGGAGTGCTTAAAAGATCTGTTTCTCCTTTCCAGACAGACTATGTTATGAATTCCATATACCACAAAAAATACAATAACAACATGCAAGATGTCTACAAAGAAGATGGTGTACATTAAATTTAAGTCTCTTCATTAGTACCTACATGTAGGTACTTACATAAAATAAAAAAATTTAAAAAAAACAATTAATAAACATACATTTTTTTGAAGTGATTATTTTTCCATAGTACCCTCCACGATACGCTCCCCGGTGCGCGTACCAGGCTCTACCCCCGCGAAAATCGAGAAAAAAAAAAAAAAGGTGAGACCCCGCGGGGCCCTTTAATGGCCCCCACATCAAACCTAGGGGTACAGGGGGTGTCTACTCTGCCCCCTTATGGTCATTTCCCCCTTTGTTTTGGCCACCTCTCGTGTCTCGATCCTACCGAGACACAAGATGGCGGCCGCTCCGGACTGTTTAGAATATTTACAGACAACTTAGAGCCAATCAGCTTTCTGCGCGCAAGTCGCGTGTCGCGCCGGGAGCGCTCACCGGTGCGCGGACCGGAGAGCGCCTATAGATATATATATTTTTTTGAACCTAAATTACTCAAAATCCACTGGAGCACATATCTTGAGACATAGCAAAGGCACATCGGGCTACCAGTCCCTACAATTTTGCCAAGTTTGGTGGAAATCCATTCAGCCGTTCGGGCTAAAAGTGAAATCGACCGCCCTATGGAAATTAACATGGGGAAAACGCGTTTTGGGACCCCCCTTTTATCTCGGCCCCCGCTTGACGAATGCCCCCCAAACTTTCAAGGAAGGACCGGAGCTCGACGAGGCCATTTTCAGGAAATTTTCAGGCAGATTCGTCAACCGGTGCCAAAGTTATTCCGGGCGCACTACGCGACTTGCGCATGGAAAACTGATTGGCTCTCGGGTGTCTGTAAACATTCCAAACGGTCCGGATCGGCCGCCATCTTGTGTCTCGGTATGATCGAGACACAAGAGGTGGCCAAAACAAAGTAGACCCCCCTGACCCCCTAGGTTTCATGTGGGGGCTATAAAAGGGCCCGCGGGGCAAAAAAAATATTATTTTTTTCGATTTGCACGGGGGGAGCGCCCGGTACGCGCACCGGGGAGCGCACCGGGGAGAAAAGAGAATAGCAGAGTTTAAAAATTTAAGTCATTTTATATAAATGGGAGGTAGTTCTGAAAAGAACTGTTTTTTTTTTCTTTTTGTTGTTTTCTTTTTTTTGTTTGTTTTTTGAACATTTTTTACTTTTTATGGCTTTTCTGAACAGTTTTATATTTTTTTTGTATTTTCTTGGGGGAGCAACAAAAACAGGGAATTGTAAATGGCTAAATTGTAGCAAAAAAATTTGTGCAAAAATTAGGGGTTTTTTCGGGCACTTATGGTTCTCCCCAGCACAGATGATAAGTTTAACACTTTGCTCACCATAGCAAATTAACTTACCACAATATCTGCACATGATTTTAAAATCGGTAAATTTGGGTTGTATGATAGGCATTGTCTCTGTTGCCTCTGAACCCGATGGAGTTGGTTCTTTTGATGTTGAGGGTCTAGATGATGATGGGGGTAGCTTACTGCAGAGGTCCCTACCTCTGCAGAAGAATAGTTGATCGGGTGCCAACGGATCATGTGCCGAATCATGGTATGATTCCCGAAGGAATATTTCCCCCTGGACAGCTCTGCATCACAAATCAAACAAGTCACCTTCGCAGCGTTGACTTTTTTTAAACCCCTTGGGATTTTGTAGAACTGCCATACGAAGTGCTCTTTTGGTTTGTAGGGCTGATGAACTTCTTGCAGGAACTGCCTTGAGCGTTCCTCCTCTTCCTCCTCCTCCTCCTCTTCTTCTTGACCACCAATGTGATCTTCTGGTGGTCTTTTTGATGGTGGTGGTGGTGGTGGTGGGGCAGATGCTCCAGCTGCTGCTGCTACTGTAGCCATTTTTAAGTAGAATATATTAGAGACAGATCTCCAAACAGGTCTTCCTGAGTCAAAGGAGGCTTTCATCATTTGGAGAAAAAAACTATTCTGGACCAATGAGAAGTGTTATATTCAAGTCACATGACCAGGGCTTTCATCATTTGGAAACCAAAAGTGTTTTGAAGCAATGAAAAGTGTTATTTTCAAGTCACATGAGCAGGGCTTTCATCATTTAGAAACCAAAAGTGTTGTGAACCAATGAAAAGTGTTATTTTCAGGTCACATGACCCGACGCGCTTACGCTACGCGCCCCGGGGCGTGCCCCGGGGCGCGTAGCGTAAGCGCGTCAAAACGTTTTGCGATCGAATGCGCATGCGTGCTTCCGGGTGTGCTTACGCTGTGCGTCATATGACGCATCACGCAGTTACACGATAAATCATGTTTTCGTTCGCGATATTGGCGCTTACGGGAGCGCTCCTAGGAAGAAAAAAATTTAAAAAATAATAATTTTTTTTTAAAAATGGGAAAAATTGTAGGGACTAGTAACCTGATGTGCCTTTGCTATACTCAAGTGGTTTTTATGAAAAATAACTTTTTAAAAAATATATATTGTGCTACATTGGGCTATATATATGCTACAGCCCAAATGTAGCCCAAAGATGGCCACCAGAGATAAAAAATACTAATGTAGCCCAAATATCAGCCATATATAGCCCAAATATAGCCCAATGATAGAATGTACCAGAGTGTTCTCAAGAACAACTAGAGCGTTAACAGTCTTACTTATAAAGTGAGATTTATAGTTAAGAATTTTTCATTTAAAAAACCTATGAAATTCACTGAAAAAACCATAGGTTTCACACCAGTTATAGTTAGGAATTTGATAGGTTTTTTAAAAATTTGATAGGTTTTTTAAAAAACCTATAAAATTCACTGAAAAAACCATAGGTTTCACACCAGTTATAGTTAGCTGGAAATTTTACTGACATAAAACCATTGAAATTCCCACGTTATAGTTAGTTGGACTCACTACAACTTGCGCGTGTAATGCACTGCTGATGACATCACATATTACATCACTCATGACATGGTCAGTGACATCACTCATGACACAAAACACAAAAAACACACAAAGGAAGACAGAGGGGAAATAATATTTAAAAAAGATCAGAAAAAAAGTTTTTTAAATCAAGGATTGAAAAGATTAAAGAAGGGTCAAAAAGTAGGCCCCAGCACTATGAACAGGGTAAGAAACAAGATGGCTGCGCCCATGCGTGACCACGTGGTGTAGTTTGCATGATATCTCTGCCTGATTGCTCAATCCGCGTTGCTGTACAATGGAAACGTACTTTGAGCTGGTGAGACAAGCAACTCTGTGTAACGCAGTTGAGGTTTTTTGTGGCTTTGAGGAGTTCTGCTACACAAACACCACCCACCCTTAGTTGTAGTTAGGACCAAAAAATGCCATAGGAAAACCGTTTTTTGTTTCATAAATAACTTTGGCCCCCACTTAATGAATATTCACAAAATATAGAAAAACTTCCCCTTTTTGGTTCAGCTGGTATGTTGAAAGTTTTGGGGTGATCCATCAAACCGGGTCCAAAATGAGTTTTCCCTCATTAAGTCTATGGAAATTTTTAATTTTTTGAACATGACTACAGCCCGATCCGCTGAGCGGAATTACACCAAATTTGGCAGAAAGCTAGATTTTGTTCTAGAAAGCGTGCTTTTGTGATTTAATGTAAATCTGTTAAGTAGTTTTAGAGGTATTCAAGTATAAATGATATAGATAATGGTAGCCCA
This sequence comes from Lissotriton vulgaris, assembly GCF_964263255.1. Classification (NCBI taxonomy): domain Eukaryota; kingdom Metazoa; phylum Chordata; class Amphibia; order Caudata; family Salamandridae; genus Lissotriton; species Lissotriton vulgaris. Next base: position 497,025,043 of record NC_141685.1, read on the forward strand.
AAACACTACTGAAATTTGATTGGATGCCAACACTTCGACCAGGAAGTGTTGCCAGCCATCTTGGGACTAATATACATGATAGCACCCCATTGAAATTCATTGTAGTAATTGGCAGGTTTTGAGGTTCACAGAAAGGAGAACATGTAAATGGTGGTAATAGAGTTTAGTTACAAAATATATCATTTGTTTATGGTAGCATACTAATTTGGAGAACAGTGGTGTGTTCTAAGGTGATTTTACATTTTGAAAAAGCGTTCTGCTGGGATTTCATGAATCATGTTTGAGAGGAAACTGTCTTCTCATGATTTTCCCATATATGTTATGGAAGGTGCTCCAGAAACTACAATGCAAACCATATTGTCTGTAAAAGTACACTTTCTTTTTCAGCCGTATAAAAATTAAGTCTGACATACTCAGTAATTCAAGCAGCCTGTCAGTTAATTCCCTTGTATTCTACTGCAGCCTCCCAGAGTGTTCTAAAGAACAACTAGAGTGCTAACAGTGTTACTTATGATAAAACTATTGCACACTTGAAGCATTGTTGATTGAAACAAAGTGACAGAACTTAAAACATTTAATTTACTAAGGAACAACATGAGAGAGTTCAATTTTTCGTAGAAATGATGGTTAGTACTTGTTGGACCTGGCCCTTTTGGCAGGTTCACCCCGAGACTTTTTGCTTTTTCCTAGCCTGTTTCTGGAACCTGGTGGTGGGGATTTTAGGTCTCTATCAATCAATCAATCAATCATCGTATTTATATAGCGCACTACTTACCCAGAGGGTCTCGAAGCGCTGGGGGGGGGATCTGATACTGCTCGAACAACCAGGTCTTGAGTTGCTTCCTGAAGGCGAGGTGGTCCTGGGTCAGGCGGAGGTGGGTGGGGAGGGAGTTCCATGTCTTGGCGGCGAGGTAGGAGAAGGACCGTCCCCCTGTGGTGGCTCTACGGATGAGGGTGACAGCGGCGAGGGTGTGGCCGGTCGATCGGAGCTGGCGTTTGGGAGCGTAGAAGTTGAGGCGGCTGTTGAGGTATCCCCTGGCTTTGGCTGTGTAGGGCTTTGTGTGCGTGGGTGAGGAAACGGAAGGTGATTCTCTTGTTGACCGGGAGCCAATGCAGATCTCTCAGGTGTCCGGAGATGTGGCTGCGACAGGGGATGTCCAGGATGAGTCGTGCTTAGGCGTTCTGGATCCGCTGGAGTCTCTTCTGGAGTTTGGCGGTGGTTCCGGCGAAGAGGGTGTTGCCGTAGTCCAGACGGCTGGTGACGAGGGCCTGGGTGACCGTCTTCCTGGTCTCGGTGGGGATCCACCGGAAGATCTTACGTAGCATGCGCAGGATGTTGAAGCACGACGAGGAGACGGCGTTGACTTGTCTGGTCATGGAGAGGGAGGAGTCCAGGATGAAGCCCAGGTTGCGTGCGTGGTCTGTTGGTTTGGGTGCGCTGCCTAGGGTGGGGGGCCACCAGGAGTCGTCCCAAGCGGCGGGTGAGGATCCCAGGATGAGGACTTCCGTCTTATCTGAGTTCAGTTTCAGGCGGCTGTTCTTCATCCATTCGGCTACCTCTTTCATCCCTTCGTGAAGGTTGGCTCTGGCGGTGGTGGGGTCGTTGGTAAGGGAGAGGATCAGCTGGGTGTTGTCGGCGTAGGAGATGATGTTGAGGTTGTGCTGGCGTGCGATGTCTGCGAGGGGGCTCATGTAGATGTCGAAGAGGGTTGGAATGAGCGAGGAGCCTTGAGGGACGCCGCAGATGACTTCGGTGGCTTCAGATCTGAATGGGGGGAGGCGGACTCTCTGTGTCCTTCCGGCGAGGAAGGAGATGATCCACTCCAGTGCCTTCTCCTGGACTCCGACGTTGCTGAGGCGTTGTACTAGGGTACGATGGCAGACAGTGTCGAAGGCCGCGGAGAGGTCAAGGAGGATGAGGGCCGCTGTTTCTCCGTTGTCGAGCAGCGCTCGGATGTCATCGGTGACTGCGATCAGGGCGGTCTCGGTGCTGTGGTTGGCCCGGAAGCCAGACTGCGAGGGTTCGAGGGATCCGTTTGTCTCGAGGAAGGCGGCCAGCTGCTTGTTGACGGTCTTCTCGATGACTTTTGCAGGAAACAGGAGCAGCGAGATGGGGCGGTAGTTGTTGAGGTCGGTGGGGTCAGCCGATGGCTTCTTGAGTAGAGCGCTGAGTTCAGTGTGCTTCCAGCTCTCCGGGAAGGTAGCGGTGTCAAAGGAGGTGTTGATGATGTCCCGCAGGTGGGGTGCGATGATAGCGTCGGCCTTGTTGAAGACGTGGTGAGGGCAGGGGTCGGTCGGAGATCCGGAGTGGATGGAGTTCATCGTGCGGACGGTGTCTTCGGTGCTGATCGGAGTCCAGGCGCGGAGGGTTGTGGTGGGGGGCGGTGGTTCGGTCGTGGTGTTCGTCGGTTGAGTGCTGAAGCTGTTGTGTATGTCCGCGATCTTGTTGTGGAAGTAGGAGGCGAGGGAGTTGCAGAGGTCTTGCGAAGGGGTGATGTCGTTGTTTCCGGCGTTGGGGTTGGAGAGCTCTTTGACGATGTTGAAGAGTTCTTTGCTGTTGTGTGCGTTGTTGTCCAGTCGTTCCTTGAATGCAGTTTTCTTGGTGGCGCAGATGAGTTGGTGGTGTTTTCGGGTGGCGAGCTTGAGGGCAGTCATGTTGTCCGGTGTTGGGTCTCTGCACCAGGTTCTCTCGAGGGCTCAGCAGTTCTTCTTGGAGCTCTTGAGTTCATCGGTGAACCATGGGGCTTTCTTGCTGCCGGGTCTGCTGGGCAGGGTCCTCAGGGGGGCAAGCTCGTCTGCGCAGTCGCTGATCCACTTCGTGAGGTTGGTGGCCACCTTGCTAGGGCTCGTTGTGCTGGTGGGAGGGTTCATGCTCAGGGAGGACGCGAGCTGGTCGGCTGTGATCTTGTTCCAGTTCCTGCGTGCAGCCTGTGGCTGGTGGTGGTGGATCGTGGTCCTTGCGAAGCTGAAGTGGACGCAGCTGTGGTCCGTCCAGTGGAGTCCGGTGGTGTGGCTGAAGGCGATGTCCTTGCTGGATGAGAAGACGGGGTCGAGTGTGTGTCCAGCGTAGTGGGTGGGGGTGGTCACCAGTTGCTTGAGTCCCAGGTTGGCGAGGTTGTCCAGCAGGGTCGTGGTTTTGCAGTCGTTGTTGTTCTCCAGGTGGAAGTTGAGGTCCCCTAGGAGGATGTAGTCAGCGGAGCAGAGGGCGTGTGGGCTGATGAAGTCGGCGATGTCTTCGCTGAATTGTGTGCGTTGTCCAGGGGGTCTGTAGATGAGGGTGCCTCTGAGGGTGGTCTTGGGGTTGATGTGGACTTGGAAGTGCAGATGCTCGGCGGTTGCGAGGGTGTCATCGGTGTTGGTCGTGATGTGGATGGTGTTCCTGTGGACGATGGTGATGCCTCCTCCGGTGTGGTTGATGCGGTCCCTTCGGATGATCTTGTAGCCGTCTGGGATGGCGATGGCGATGTCAGGCGCAGAGGAGGCGTTCATCCAGGTTTCCGTGAAGAAGGCGACGTCTGGGGCTGTGGTGTCGAGCAGGTTCCAGATCTCGATGGCGTGCCTGTGGACGGAGTGGGTGTTGAGCAGGATGCATCTCAGGTGGCTGCTGCTGTTGCTCGTCGAGGTCTTGGGCACTGCTGGAGTGGTGCAGGTCCGGATGCAGGTGAACTTGCAGGAGTTGCAGCAGAAGGGTCCGTGGGTGCGTCTCAGGGTGGCTCGGTAGCAGCCCGGGACTCGGCTGGCGTTGAGTGCGTTGAGGGTGGCGGCGTCGTATGTCCGGTGGGTGGGCTGGGGTCTGCGGGGGCCAGGGTTCCTGGCACTGGGCGCGGTCCAGGCACGGACGGGCGCAGACGGGCTTACCTTTGGCGCAACTTCGACGCTCAGTCGGCGCTCCTGCTACGCGCGTCCTCTGCACGGTCGCTCTGGGGGCGTCGTAAATCTGTAGCCGGGAGGGCGGGTCAGCTGGGAGGCGGGAGCAGGGCGGCCAATGGGCTGGAGGTGGGCGGGGCCGCAGGGAGGCAGCGGCGGGAATCGGCAATGACGGGCGGCTCAGCGGTGGCTGGGTCGCTCAGGCAGGCAGGCAGACAGGAAGGAAGGCGCTTGCCAGCAGGAGGGGTGACCCGGCCTCGTAGAAGGCACAGTGGTCACTCCAGCAACGCCAGCAGCGCTTCCCTTAAATCTGTAGCCGGGAGGGCGGGTCAGCTGGGAGGCGGGAGCGGGGCGGCCAATGGGCTGGAGGTGGGCGGGGCCGCAGGGAGGTAGCGGCGGGAATCGGCGATGACGGGCGGCTCAGCGGCGGCTGGATCGCTCAGGCAGGCAGGCAGGCAGACAGGAAGGAAGGCGCTTGGTAGCAGGAGGGGTGACCCGCCCTCGTAGAAGGCACAGTGGTCACTCCAGCAACGCCAGCAGCGCTTCCCTTAAATCTGTAGCCGGGAGGGCGGGTCAGCTGGGAGGCAGGAGCGGGGCGGCCAATGGGCTGGAGGTGGGCGGGGCCGCAGGGAGGCAGCGGCGGGAATTGGCGATGACGGGCGGCTCAGTGGAGGCCGGGTCGCTCAGGCAGGCAGGCAGGCAGACAGGAAGGAAGGCGCTTGGCAGCAGGAGGGGTGACCCGGCCTCGTAGAAGGCACAGTGGTCACTCCAGCAACGCCAGCAGCGCTTCCCTTAAATCTGTAGCCGGGAGGGCGGGTCAGCTTGGAGGCGGGAGCGGGGCAGCCAATGGGCTGGAAGTGGGCGGGGCCGCAGGGAGGCAGCGGCGGGAATCGGAATCTCTGTGCACTTTTTCACTGTGGTACAGTGTAAAGTGCGTGAGCTCTCTGTGTATGTGTGGTGAGTGACCTGCCCTCCCATAGGAATGAATGGGGAATATGTATGCCCATGGTAGTTCCTGATGTGTTGGGAGTGCAGGGTCGAGTTTGGTATGTGCAAACTCGTGAGATTGAATGCTGCACAATGATATATGCGGCATGAGTGTGTCTAGTGTAGAAGTGCCACTTCTAGAAGTTGTCATATTTGTGTAATTTGTGTCTGGCGTGTGATTGGCTGAGGCTGGCTGGTGAGCCTGGCTCCAAGAGTCTGGGAGGGTCTGCCCCGGTGGTGAATGGAGAGTTTAGCATGCTGATGTGAGGGGAGGAGTGAGCCTGGGCCTGCTTGTCAATCAATCAATCAATCAATCAGAGCATTTATATAGCGCACTACTCACCCAGAGGGTCTCAAAGCGCTAGGGGAGGGGGGTACGCTACTGCTCGAACAGCCAGGTCTTGAGTTGCTTCCTGAAGTCGAGGTGGTCCCGGGTCAGGGGGAGGTGGGTCGGGAGGGAGTTCCAGGTCTTGGCGGCGAGGTAGGAGAAGGACCGTCCCCCTGTGGTGGCTCTTCGGATGCAGGGGACGGCGGCGAGGGCGTGGCCGGTCGATCGAAGCTGGCGTTTGGGAGCGTAGAAGTTGAGGCGGCTGTTGAGGTATCCTGGGCCTTGGTTGTATAGGGCTTTGTGTGCGTGGGTGAGGAGGCGGACGGTGATTCTCTTGTTGACCGGGAGCCAGTGCAGGTCTGTCAGGTGTCCGGAGATGTGGCTGCAACGGGGGATGTCCAGGATGAGTCGTGCTGAGGCGTTCTGGATCCGCTGGAGTCTTTTCTGGAGTTTGGCAGTGGTTCCGGCATAGAGGGAGTTGCCGTAGTCCAGACGGCTGGTGACGAGGGCCTGGGTGACCGTCTTCCTGGTCTCGGTGGGGATCCACAGGAAGATCTTACGTAGCATGCGCAGGATGTTGAAGCACGAAGAGGAGACGGCGTTTACTTGTCTGGTCATGGAGAGGGAGGAGTCCAGGATGAAGCCCAGGTTGCGTGCGTGGTCTGTTGGTTTGGGTGCGCTGCCTAGGGCGGGGGGCCACCAGGAGTCGTCCCAGGTGGAGGGTGAGGATCCCAGGATGAGGACTTCCGTCTTGTCCGAGTTCAGTTTCAGGCGGCTGTTCTTCATCCATTCGGCTACCTCTTTCATCCCTTCGTGAAGGTTGGCTCTGGCGGTGGTGGGGTCGTTAGTGAGGGAGAGGATCAGCTGGGTCTCGTCGGCGTAGGAGATGATGTTGAGGTTGTGCTGGCGTGCGATGTTTGCGAGGCGGCTCATGTAGACGTTGAAGAGGGTTGGACTGAGCGAGGAGCCTTGAGGAACGCCGCAGATGACTTCGGTGGCTTCTGATCTGAACGGGGGAGGTGGACTCTCTGTGTCCTTCCGGCGAGGAAGGAGGTGATCCACTCTAGTGTCTTCTCCTGGATTCCGACGTTGCTGAGGCGCTGTACTAGTGTACAGTGGCAGACGGTGTCGAAGGCCGCGGAGAGGTCCTGGAGGATGAGGGCCGCCGTTTCTCCATTATCAAGCAGGGCTCGGATGCCATCGGTGGCTGCGATCAGGGCGGTCTCGGTGCTGTGGTTGGCCCGGAAGCCAGACTGTGAGAGGTCGAGGGATCCGTTCGTCTCGAGGAAGGCGGCCAGCTGCTTGTTGACGGTCTTCTCGATGACTTTTGCAGGGAACGGGAGCAGTGAGATGGGGCAGTAGTTCTTGAGGTCGGTGGGGCTGGCTGAGGGGTTCTTTAGTAGAGCGCTAAGTTCGGCGTGCTTCCAGCTCTCCGGGAAGGTGGCGGTGTCGAAGGAGGTGTTGATGATGTCCCGCAGGTGGGGTGCGATGACAGTGTTGGCCTTGTTGTAGACGTGGTGAGGGCAGGGGTTGGTTGGAGATCCGGAGAGGATGGAGTTCATCGTCCGGACGGTGTCTTCGGTGCTGATCGGGGTCCAGGTGCGGAGGGTGGTGGTGGGGGGCAGTGGTTCGGTCGTGGCGTGCGTCGGTTGAGTGCTGAAGCTGTTGTGTATGTCCGCGATCTTGTTGTGGAAGTAGGCGGCGAGGGAGTTGCAGAGGTCTTGCGAAGGGGTGATGTCGTTGTTTCCGGCGTTGGGGTTGGAGAGCTCTTTAACAATGTTGAAGAGTTCCTTGCTGTTGTGTGCATTGTTGTCCAGTCGTTCCTTGAATGCAGTTTTCTTGGTGGCGTGGATCAGTTGGTGGTGTTTTCGGGTGGCGAGCTTGAGGGCAGTCATGTTGTCCGGTGTTGGGTCTCTGCGCCAGGCTCTCTCGAGGACTCGGCAGTTCTTCTTGGAGCTCTTGAGTTCGTCGGTGAACCATGGGGCTCTCTTGCTGCAGGGTTTGCTAGGCGGGGTCTTCAGGGGGGCGAGGTCGTCTGCGCAGTCGCTGATCTACTTCGTGAGGTTGGTGGCCGCTTGGCTGGGGTTCGTTGCGCTGGTGGGTGGGTTCTTGCTCAGGGAGGTCACGAGCTGGTCGGTTGTGAACTTGTTCCAGCTTCTGCGTGCAACCTGTTGCTGGTGGTGGTGGGTCGTGGTCCTTCTGAAGCTGAAGTGGACGCAGCTGTGGTCCGTCCAGTGGAGTCCGGTGGCGTGGCTGAAGGCGATGTCCTTGCTGGATGAGAAGACGGGGTCGAGTGTGTGTCCGGCGTAGTGGGTGGGGGTGGTCACCAGCTGCTTGAGTCCGAGGTTTGCAAGGTTGTCCAGCAGGGTGGTGGTGTTGCGGTCGTTGTTGTTCTCCAGGTGGAAGTTGAGGTCCCTGAGGAGGATGTAGTCAGCGGAGGGGAGGGCGTGCGGGCTGACTACGTCGGCAATGTCTTTGCTGAATTGTGTGCGTGGTCCCGGAGGTCTGTAGATGAGGGTGCCTCTGAGGGTGGTCTTGGGGTTGATGTGGACCTGGAAGTGCAGGTGCTCCACGGGTGCAAGGGTGTCGTCAGTGTTGGTCATGATGCAGATGGTGTTCTTGTGGATGATGGCGATGCCTCCTCCAGTCTGGTTGACGCGGTCCCTTCGGATGATCTTGTAGCCGTCTGGGATGGTGATGGCGATGTTGGGTGCTGAAGAGGCGTTCATCCAGGTTTCCGTGAGGAAGGCGACGTCTGGGGCTGTGGTGTCGAGCAGGTTCCAGAGCTCGAAGGTGTGCCTGTGGACGGAGCGGGTGTTGAGCAGGATGCATTTCAGGTGGTTGCTGCTGCTGCTCGTCTTGGTCTTAGTCGGTGCTGGAGTAGTGCCGGTCCGGATAAAGGCGAACTTGCAGGAGTGGCAGCAGAAGGGTCCACGAGTGCGTCTCGGGGTGGCTCGATAGCATCCCGGGATTCGGCCGGCGTTGAGTGCGTAGAGTTCGGTGGCGTCGTAGGTCCGGCGGGTGGGCTGGAGTCTGTGGGAGCCAGGGGTCCTAGCTCTGGGCGCGGTCCAGGCGCGGATGGGCGCAGACGGGCTTACCTTTGGCGCACCTTCGGCGCGCCCGCTGCGCGTTTGCCACTCTGCCATATGAGGAGAGTTGGGGGGGGGTGGAGCGAGGGAGGGGCAGCTGGGAGGTGGGAGTGGGGCGGCGAATGGGAAGGGTCCAGGTCCAGGTGAAAGGGGGCGGGGCCGCAGGGGATCAGCGGCGGGGAGCGGGGAGGTGGCGGGAAACACGGCAGGGGCACATCAGGTAGAAAAACGGTGGACAATGAAACTTTAGGCAAAAAAGGGAAAAAGGCTGGGCACAGAAGCAGGGGAGACAGCACCAAACACAGGGGAAACAATGACAAAATAACAGTGGCAGGATACAAATGTGCAGCAGGGGAGAAGCCGAGCAGTGAGCAGGAAGCGGCGCTACAGAGGCTGAGACCACGCCTGTGGTCAGGAGCACAGCTGCGGGCAGTGGCGGGATCGGGGCAGCCTGGGCACACCCACGGGGAGTGTGCGCGGTGCGTGGTGGTGTGACCGTCTGGTTTGAGGGTCCTGAATGAGGCTGTGTTTTCCCCACACAATGCTGGGTCCACCCCCTGGGGTGCGTCTGATGTCCCTAGCCTGGCCAGTGAAAGGAATTCCCTATAACCAGTTCTAGCTGGTTCTCACACTGCCTGCACCCTTTAGACAAAGGTTTTTGGGTATAAAAAGGGTGCTGCGACACTCTAAAAATGTTCTTGCTTCTGACTTGAATCCTACCAGGGGCGTGCTACTGCTTGGGCCCAGGGGAATCCCTGGGCCCTGCCCGGCCCCTGGATATCTGATGGACTTTCCTTTTCTGGGAGCTGCTGTGCTCCACCTTATGTCCTGGACTGCTGAGGTCCTGGACTCCTGAAGGACTTTGCTGCTTTATTTTGGGCATCTAGCGCTTTGGAGCGCTGTATTTCCCCCCTGAGTGCCTGGGAGCGCTTCCTTTTTGCTCTAGCACCTGGGAGCGCTGTTGATTGTCCTAAAGCGCCTGGGAGTGCTTTGCCTTGCCCTTGGTGCCTGGGAGCCCATTGTTTTGCTCCTAGCGCTTAAGAGCGCTTTATTTTGCTTGTGAACGCTTGTGAGCGCTGTAATCAGCCCCTAGCATTTGAAAGCGCTTTTATTTTTATATTTATGGCGAGGGTGCCCACCCCTCGTGTTGCACCAGTGTTTTACCACCGCTGGCCCGGAGATCGAGATGGAGGCGCTGCGCCCCCTCCCTGCCCGGGGCCGCACTACCATTGGCGGCCCTCAGACCCAGGAAGTCAGGCGATATTTTGCCTGGCGGCGGGCGGGACTTCCGGTTTTGCGAGAGGAGTCTTGCGCCCGCCGCCGGCACCTGAGAAGTGAGAGGAGAGGTGATGGCGGCGGAGGAGGCCCGAGGCTCATTGTCGGTGTCTGGCCCCCGCCGCGGATGAAACCAACACCGGACACTGCCTTAGGACTAAAGACAAGCCGGTGAGTGTGGCAGCTGTTCCCGTGTGGTGGAGGGGGCGTCGGGACACACTGTCGCTGCCCACCCCTCCAGAGCAGCACCAGAGGAGTGTCTCCGCCGTCCCGGTGAGTGCGGGACAGTTTTTCTGCTTTGTTCGCAGAGCGGCCCCCGTTGCCAGGGGGGCCGCTCCAACCAGTGGGGTATTTCTTTGTTGAGAGCCTGAGAGGCTCACGGGGCAGTCATTGCTTGGAGCCCCGAGGCCCCAGTGGGCCGTTTGCGATCACGAGTCCCCAGAGGGGGGACTCCCCGTCCACGGAGCATAGTTTTGCTTGGAGTCCCCAGAGAGGGACTCCCCCCATCCAGGTAGCATTTTTGTTGCGAGCCCCGAAAGGGCTCTTGGGTGCCACAGTTGTTTTCAGAGTCCCCAGTGGGGGACTCCAATGTTCGGGGCATACTGGTACTAGAGCCCAGAGAGGCTCATCGCCCATATTTGTTTTAGAGCCCTGAGAGAGGCTCATGGGGGCATATTTGTTCAAGAGCATGTGTGGCTCCTACCTTGTGGCGCAGTTCTGCCCAAGTGCTAATGAGAGCCCATGCCATAATTTTACTGATGTCCCAGCTGCCCAGCAATTAGTGGGCAGCTCCACCGTTTAGGTCTTGTGTGGTTCCCAGGTGCCCAGCAAGTAGTGGGCACCTGCAACATTTAGGTTTTGCGCCGGTGGCGCAGCCCTGACTGGCGCTGCACGGCAGCGTGCCCTGACATTCTGGACACAGGGCTCTCTAGTCCCTTTATTAGATGGGGGCTGGTATGTGATTTCATTTAGGCGCAATGTGATTATCTGTGTGATGGTAATTGCCTAATGTGAGTTTTGCGCAATGTGATGTGGTGCTAGGAAATGTAATGCATTTAATATGATTACGCAACTTGATCTTACACCTCTGAATGTTTTTAGGCATCATGTGTTTTTGCGCTATTGAGTTATGTTCTGGCACCTCTGAATGTTTTTAGGCATCATGTGTCTTCCTGGATTTTACACCTCTGAATGTGTTGGTTTATGCATCATGTGTTTTTCCTTCCTTGCACCTCTGAATGTGTTTTTGATGCATCATGTGCCTTGTTCTTACACCACTGAATGTATGTTTTATGCATCATGTGTTTTTCCTTCCCTACACCTTTGAATGTTTGTTTTACATCATGTGTAATGTGTTCTTACCTATACCCCTAAATGTATTTTATTCTTAGGTGGTTGTTCTTTCTAGTACAGGTGGTCCTAGTGAGGTCCTGGTTCCCTGCGTGACATTTCTCCTAAGGTATTTAGGGTTGCGTAGGTGGTACTTACCTGTTCCCAGTAGTTAATGGATGTGATCTATAACTGTTATTTTGTGCTATACTTATTCTAAGTTCTAGAAGTGCTATTTCTAAAAGTGTTGATTCTGACAGTGGCCCATGTGGCCCTGCCCTGTGAGTAATCCCTTGTGAATATTACCCGTGCCAGTTGGCACAATGTACACGTGTGACTTCTATCTGATGTGTTTTTACAATACAGAAGTTATTTTTATATAACCTTGTTTGGAGTTCCTTTTGTGGTGTGCCTAGGATGTTGTTGCTGTTGTGTGCTGGCGCAAATGCTTTACACATTGCCTCCGGAATAAGCCTGTCTGCTCGTGCCAAGCTACCAAGGGGGTGAGCAGGGATTATCTTGGCGTGTGACTCCCTTGCCCTGACTAGAATGGTGGTTTCTGCCTAGCTTTGGCGACAGCCTTAGCCAACCAGAAATAGCCAGTTCTAACAGTACTGTAGAAAGAAAGATTTGGACACATTTTAAGTGAGCTCTCAAATATCTTTCATTAGAAAAATATGACATTTAGACTGAAACATGAACTTTCAACACCAGCAGCAAATTGCCAGTTAACTCCCTGGTGATTGTTGCCAGATTTTGAGACCTATTCCAAACCCAAGGATGCTCAAGTATAAGCCCAAATTAAGCCCAGCGCAGACCAGTGTCAGCCCAAAAACTAGCCTCAAAGTCGAAACTCTCACAATTTAGCAAAAGTAATCTTCAGAAAATATTTTAAGAATGAGTCTAAATTCTCTTTAATCCACAGATCAGATAGTGGGAGGAGGTTAATTTGGCACCTGTGTTAATAACTACTCATTTTCAAGACCTGTCACCACTATGATTTTTCATCTTGTAGTTCTGTCACCACAGAACCAAACCCGAACCTGCTATTCATGAATTATCTCTATAAAAGCAGATTAGAAACCACTTTATATCTATAAATAGGAATTTCAATGCTAGTTCCGCAATTTGGCTCCAAAAAAGAATACTGAAAAAGGTTATGCAGAATTAACACCACACAATGATCAACATGTTAAAGAACATCCCCTTGTAAAGTATTTGCAACACTACTTTTTTGACACAACAAGATATTCAACAACAAAAAACTCAATATGGGAAAACAGCAAAAATAAACATTGCAGCAGACAAATCAGAAACACAGTGTAAAAACTGAGTGTTTCTGCAGTAATATGAGAGTTCCGCACTATACCAGCTTAAATGTAAGAAGAGGCCAGAAAAGAGACAGTCACCTACTCCGACCGATTCTCCGCCCTCCGTTCTAAAGTCCTCCACCGTGACCACTTATTCTGGCACTAAAAAGTATAGAAGGCATTTTCATTGTGTTGCCACAAGCACTAGATTAAAGCTCCTTGTTTTAGCAATCAGCAGAGGAGTTTGTTTGGGGTAAGAATGAACGCAAGGCTGTTGGAACAGAAAGAAATACTGTTCGTGTTCCATCCCAACATTCCCCTTCATCATTACCTCTGTTTCACTCCCATACCACAGTTGGGATTCCCTTTTTCATGAGGCTCCTTCACTACTATCACCTAGCCAGGGCTTTATTTATTCATGCTTTTAACTTTAAATTTTCAGCAAAGACTGCAAACACCCTAAGGTAATACATGCCAGAAAAGCAGTCCATGTTTACATTTCATGTGTTTTTCTTCAGGCAGTGTTCCCTAAGAGTATTTCCTTTATCCAGATGATGTGTTTCTCTAGTTTTATTTTCACAAAACATACTTTTATAGAACAAATTGTGAAATGAGTTGACATTTATGATGGGCACGATTGAGAGTCTCGAAACTGAAGGCAGTACTTCTTTCTCACAGGGCCTGCCACTGGTTATTTAAGGTGTTCAGACTAAATGCACATCCAATCCATGGCCTCCTAGGAGGGAGCTTAATGTGATGGTTATATAAATGTCAATTGTAAATTAAAGCACTCCAATGCATGTGCACAATCAGGGCTATAATATGTAGGAGTCATATAATAGCCACTGGTAGGCATTACCTATTAAGAGCACTTGGTTTGCAGAAACACTCAGTCAGGATTAAAATGCTATACAGTTGTTGAGTGAGCTAATATGTCTTTATTATTCAAAGTAACCCTTTTTAACAGCCTTGGAATTACAAAAGATTGAGGATAAAAACAGTTCCTTGATGTCGAGTCATACCTCACTGTGCTATATTAGAAGGATTGTGACATATTAGCTGCAAACAAAAATTGATCTCTGTGTTAAAAGCAGTGGCGGACAGAAATTTTACCATGGTGGGAACGGTGGCCACAATGCACCACTCATACACCTCACTTACACCTATGCATTACATTACACACCCATTCACAAGACTAGCACATTAATAATTATTTTGAGTATTGTATAGTGCTAGCTTCATACACATACAATAATACAAACACGCACAAAACATAAAAAATGCATAAAACGTACCTTAACTGCAGCTCATCGAGAGGGAAGCCTCAGAGGTCCTAGGAGGGTTAGAAATGCTACCTTCCCTTGATGGCTGATTGGAAGGTAGCAGTCCCAACCTCGTCACAGAGTGGGATGGAGTCAGTGAGACTGCAGACCCCACTCCACTCTGTGAATAAGTGCCATTTATTGACACTCTGCCCAGGGCACTTAGGGGTTAAAACTGAAGCACCCAGGTCCGAGCCAATCAGTGGTGCTCCCCTTCATCACATGGGGTATGGCCTTGAGGCACTTTTACCAAACTTAGTTGGTCATGCACACAGGACTGTGAAATTCTCAGCCTGGCAAAAGTTCCGGTCAGGCAGATTGCAGTCAGCACATGTAGCACATAAACAGCTCCTGCCTGCCTGACCTGAACAAGAAGAGTGTCTGTCAGGCTGGCCTTTTTTTGCTGCAACACTCACTGAGTTTGACACTGCCCCCTATTTGCAAGGGTGGGGTAAACAAGAGGCAGGGCCAACATTAAGACCAGGTAAAACCTGTTCTTATCATGGCAAAATGAGGATAAATGCTTAATTTCTCCTGTTTTTGCTGTTTCTATGTGTGCTTCACTGTGCAACACACATAGAAAAAGCAAATCACTAGAATGAGTGTTCATGTGCAGGAAGGTGCCCCTTACTGCACATAAACAATCATTTAGAAAAATTATGATTTGCAACTTCTATGTCTGCTGCACAATGAGCACACATATAAGTTACAATTTGACATTCAGGATTGTTTATGTGCAGGAAGGCACACCTTCCTGCACACAAGCAATCATTTCCTCAATGTAGATGGTGCAAGGGTGCGTGCCTTGGTGCTGGCAGAGCTAAGTTTAGCGCCAGCTCTAGGGAAAACTCAGAGATGCGCTGAACCATTGTAAATACAGCACACCCTTGCTTAATGCTGTGCGCCACCATTCTCTTGTAAATATGCCTCTTAGGTTGGTGTGCATGCAAATCCTGCTTTGCTGATCGCTGGTAAATTGCACTACTTCTGCTGAAAAAAGTCCAATGGAGATAACAATGGGTGAGGTGGACTGGTCTCAAGGGCCCTGGTACCTCAGTGACATGGCCACTATTGCTCTAGGGTGTGGTGCTTTGCTGTCCTATTCACAAGACTGAGGTGATCTTCAGTATGGATTGTGGTGGACAGGCTTTCATGGTGCTAAGACACCAGGGTTTCTAAGGTCTACCTGGGGTTTCTAAGGTCTACCTAGGCCTTTTAAGGTCTATCATGGAATTGTGCTCCCTCAGGAGAGTGGTCTGGAGGACTGTTCATGAATGCTGAACCTGGTTCCCCAGTTAAAAAATGTGCAGCTCTGGCCATAGTGCCACATCCTTTCCCCCACTGAACACCATACAGTCCCACTGAGAAAAACTTGCAGTGCCTTCAGCTACAACCCAATTGTGCTCAGCTATAAACACCAGGACACGACTCAATTCAAAATATGCACAAGAGAAATACGCTGCCTGGAAAAAAAAGTAGGAACATTCTGGAAAAGGCAAACCCTCATAGGGAATTAAGTAAAACATGTGAAATGTAAGCAGAATAAAATGGTTACCTTAACACTTTTACACTCACACTTCAGGAATCAATATGTGTTTTTGCCTGAAGCGTTAAGAACATGACTACAGGGCCCAGAAGGGACCCGTTTCAATGTCAATTGCTTAAATCCTTACAAAACATAAGCAGTATGGTTTAAAAAGACAAAATCCCTGAACACAGAGGTGCAGTATACATTTTATGAACAAAAATAAGTAAAAGAGCTGATAAGGATCATATTAGGAGGCGATTACAATGTTGGGAGGACGCACTGTCTCGGAAACAGGAACAACCAACCTCAGGTTAGGAAGCGATAGAACACCTTTCGGTCGCATTTCAACATTTCCCTATGGAAGCATGTGTTATGGCCATAAAACATCTGTAGTACATGCTCCCATAGGGAAATGGGATGTGGTGTTAATCCCTGCACCCCATGGCAAGGTGCCTGCCATGGGGTGCAGGGATTAACAGGGAGTCACCATAGGCACCACCTAGGCCCCCAACCAGAGGGCGCAATGGATAGGGGGCCCTCCTTGGAGCCTCCAAATATGCTTCCCGAATTGGTTTCTATGTCAAAACGGCCAGCATGGAAACCATGGCGGAAACTGTGCATTGTAATCAGGTCGGCGTAAACCGCCAACCATTCGGATAAAGTGTCGGGTCCGACTGACTAACGGGCTCCATGAGACTGTCGGAAGCCAGCCGGAATGACCATCCGGTTTCAATTCCGACCGGCTGAATCAAAATCAGCCGGTTGGATTTGAAACCAACAATGCCTGTCATAAGGCCTCAGACCTGAAGTTGGAGGCCTTACGACTGACATCGTAAGAAGCCCCCTAATGTTTTCCTGTCCAGTTATCAACCAGGCATTACAGAACCTCCAGGAATGGTGCACTCCCACACCCAGGGAAAACAATGCTGTTCAAAGAATGATGAAAAAATGAAAGTAGCACTTCACTAATGCTATATTTAGTTATTGTTTTTCGTATTTTGAACCTGTTTTTTTGCTTTGTCCCGAGGCTGCACTTTGAAAAAGAAAAAAAAAGTCAGAAAAAGACAACATTTCTACCAAAAGTGTGTCTTTCTTTTTTTGGATCCATTTCACGGGGGAGCGAATGAAGGGAGTTAGAGAAAACAGAAGGTAAGAGATGTTTATTGAAGCACTGTTTTCAGCAATTGACGAGCATCGAGAGAGAGATAGAAAGAGAGGGAACAAGAGGAAAAGGAAGAAAGAGAGCCGGTAGCTGACAGCAGGAGAGAGGGAAAAGTGGACATTTCGGCCACTAATCTTACCTTAATAAACTTGCTGGGCACCGAGGGACTCCCACGCGCATAAGAAGTAGGCTGCAGGGTAGGCCAACCAGTACATACCTTGACACTCCTGCCTCCTCCGCGCCAAGAGAGGCAAATGCAATGATTCAAAACTTTTAAAAAACTGATGGCAGGCCTGCCCCTGATAAGATCAGAGGTCCATTCTCTCCTGGGGAGGCCAGCAACATGAAGCAGGACATTATAAGTAGCATGTTCTCGATACGAATGATTGACGGCCCTGATTTGAAATGGTGATACCTCAAATAGGGTTGTTTTTCCCGCACAAATGGTGCGGGAAACAGCCCAATCTGGCAACACACTTTACTATGGTGTTTTAATGAGCAACTAGAGTGCAAAAATGTAGAATACCATATTGATAGAATGGAAGTAGAAAACAGAAAGCATTTTCTACTGAGAATATTGCAGTAAATAAGGAAATTAGGGAGCTACATAACAGATTAGTTCGCTAAAATGGCCACTAGAGAAAAACAGCCAAATATAGCACAAATATCACCAAAATGTAGCCCAAGTATAGAGCAATGTCAGAAGTGTGCAAAACACTTTTTTGTTGTTGTTCTTTTGCAGTATTAAAGAGCACAGACTTGACCTGGAAGAATTGTTTGCATTACATGAGCAATATTACTCAAAGATACATTCATTTGGTTTTTAGGCATGTGGAGAATTAATGATTTGTCTGAAACCACTGGATTTTGAGCTGATGCCAAAAACCAAACCTGGTTCCCCAGTTGCAAAGTCTGCCGCTCTGGTCATAACACCACATCCTCTACCTGAAGTGTAGCAAATAATCAAGTGATCAACCATACATAAAAAACATAAAGATGGAAAATTATCTAAAAGTGCTTTGTCACTGTTTGAGAACTTAGAAAATATGTCCCCATTTTAGTTGTTTAGAGCACTGCCTATAATTTCACTGGAAAAATATCCACTCATGGAGGCGGGTTCAAAGGCAATAAATTGACAACGCTGGGCAGGTGGGAGGGGCAGTGGCAGCACAATGGACCAAGGAGAGCAGAAGAAAGGGGGCAAAGGCAGCAAACCAACCATGAAGTACAGACAAAAGATGCTGTGGCAACCTGAAAGAACATTGAGGGCAGAAGGATCATGGCAGTACATCCATATGATGAGTACAGGCCTCAGCAAGGCCTGTGAGTGTAAAAGGGTTCGCCCTTCTGTACGCAAAGTCCTCAGACTATATAAGAAATTGGCACGGAAACTGGAAATACAAAAACATAGTTTAATAAACCTTTAAAGGTGGTACTACAGCCCACACAACACTCTACAGTATTGTATAAGGTAGCACAAAGAACTCGGACATGCGGTCCCCTTTTATACACAAAGAAGGGGCTCATAAGTGGGCGGTTACAGCTCAAGAACATGATTTACGACCTTATATGGACATTTCTAAAACATGATCGATACATGGGTGGAGTTAACAGTTCATGGAACCCCTCAAATGCACATTCCAATCCCCTCTAAGCAGGAACAGATGTTACACGTACTGGGCATGCGCTAAACAAGCTGGAACTATTTACAGCCTGTTTCTGGCCAAACTCCAGAGGTGACGGTCAGTGAAGTAGGACTTGCCTCGTGGCGAACACATGGTGGAATGTAGCCTACAAGATGGACGCCGGAAAACAAGATAGAGTCCGGCCGTACTTCCAAGTATGAGCGGGAAAACTATAACGAAGGCACAATAACATGTCTTCAGTGAATGCTTAACATTATCGCTGTTTTATTTACAACAGTCGACCCTTTCAGCATTTGCTAAAGATATTCGGTTTTCTTGGATAATCTAAATACTCATCGTTTATATCGATGCTCATCATATCCGCTATCTCTCTAGTTATAGTTTTCTTATGTTCAGCATCCGCAACAGCTTGTTTATTAGACACACAAAGTGAAACACACAACGAACATATCATAGGACTACATTGAACACATACACAGCAGGTGAATAATATGGCGACAATTATGCATAGTCCAGTAAGAACCTTCCAACCCTATGTGGAAATCAAGGTCCAGAACCACCCAGAGAAAGTCCAAGACCCATTTTCATGATGTATATCAGCTGCAATTTTGTGCAATTTGTTAATGGCTTTGTACACAGAAGGAGTATGGTCAGGTATGAAAACACAGCAGCTACTTCCGATAATTCTGCAAGCTCCACACAACATGGGGCGATAAGCGCTTCACAATTGCTGCTTCTAAATTGTGGAATGAGCTCCCTCTTAATATTAGATCAAGCTCCTCCCTACTCATATTTCGGAAGCACATCAAAACATGGCTTTTCAACCAGTAAGCTATGTAGGAGCTCTCTGCAATCTTAACGAACTCTAGCGCCGAGACACCGGAAGGTATTTGTGCGCTTTAGAAATTTTATAAATAAATAAATAAATAAATCTGCTAACATAACGTCGAGGACCATTCGGTTCTGCAACGCAACAATCCTAGTAATTTGTAGCTCTTCTGTAAGGTTCCCAAGAGCTGCAGCAGTTTGATTAGTAACAGCTTCCACTACTCTCGTCAATCGCCGTATTTTCCTGCTATTCAGAGCAGCTCCCTCAAAGAAAAACAGTCCTAAATTGAAATCTATGTACTGTTGCAGACTAGTGTCCGTCTGATCAACATCATCTATGGATAAAGTCCGTTTGAATCTGTTCACAGTTACATTATTCAATAATTTAAAGTCTTTATGATATGAGGCAGGTGCCAAGAATACAGGTGGCAATAAGAACGATACATAACATACTCCAGACCAACCGGCTGGTAATCGATAATAGCCCTTATTCCCACATACAAAATAGGTGTTATGTGAAGCAAGGAAAGTACTGTTATTCAGGCCATCAATGTTCAATACAACAATACAATCGCTAACACGTACAGGAATGTGGCCTACACTCTGAGCACATAAATCAGCTTGTGCTTGGGCCACTGAAATCACAAACTTCTCTTGTCCAGCAGTGTCTCTTGTGTTCATGAAGACATAAGGGGTCGATTCATTGTCCGGTCGATATTCTTCCCACTCCCATATAGTTCAGTTGGCTTGTGGATAGCCGTCTTTATCTTGGTGACATTCCTTGTTCAATTTGAAAATCAGTCGTCCTACGGTAGGATTCCTAGTAGCAAAAAGCAAAGTGTACCACGCTCTACAAGAGCCGTTGTGAGAAAAGGGAAGTGGTATGAACAGCGTTCCCCCTTTCTTCTGATGAGCTGGCATCATCCCACATATCCAGCAGTCTGTGGCATTTGTAGCAACGTGGGTATGATGCAACATCTGAATGAAGATGTTATTCAAATATGACTGTCGATGTTTCAGCTCTTGATGTGGGAGTGTATAGAAAAAGTGCTCATCGGGGCATGGAGTAGAAGCAACGTACAGTTCACGGGCAGGAGCTTTCTCCTCAACAAACCACATAACTGTAGCAATGACTGCTATAACGAAAATGAACCCTACAGAACCAAAAATCTTTCTTTTATCCATCTCGAGCAGAAAATGTACACAGTATCTTCCTGAAACTAAAGTGTTGTCAGAACTCTTACCCCTGAGGTAGCCGTTGTTTTCTTCACCATCAGGCCAAGACGGGTGTCACTACTCTAATGCATGGCTGATCCCCCCCCCTTGCCTCATTGGCTCTCCATTTCACAAACCTAGGGACCGGTCTGACAACTTCTCATACAATTGCAGATTCTTTCCTTGGGCGCAGATTGTATCTTCTCGATGCAGGCGTTGTTTGGTCCGGGAAGAACTCCTCAGAATCGTCAGGTACCACAGCACGGCCTCTCTTCATAGTCAGGATATCTCGATGATCAGTCAGCACAGCAAGTTCCACCAAATCAGGTTGCACTTTCCGGCTGTGGATGGAATGTATCCAGTTCCTGCAATTTGTCACTTGTACTGCTGTTCTTGTGGCTAGGAGGACCTGTTCAGGGCCACACCATCTCGGCTCCAGACTACTCGACCTCTCAAAGGACTTTACCAAGACGAAATCACCAGGCAGAAGATTGTGACCTTCTCCTGTAGACCGATCAGGGAGTGCTTCTCGAACCTGTTGATGAATGGAAACCAAGCTATCAGTTAATTGCGCCAAATAGTCATTCATTAAAACACAAGGTACATCATACACTGAGTATGCCGATGACACTCAACTCATCGTGCCACTAGAGGAAAACTCTACTAATGCCGAACTCAATATTAAAAACTGTCTAACGGAAGTTTTCCACTGGATGGAAGTAAATCACCTTAAATGTAACACCAGCAAGACTGAAATCCTCCCAATGGGAAAAAATGTCAATTTATGTCCCAGCCTATGGTGGCCAGAGGGCTCCACCGCTCCTCCCCAGACCGTAGTGACAGCAAGGAATCTCGGAGTCCTGTTCGACACCGAGCTATCCTTTGACCAACACGTCAGGAAAGTAGCTGGATGCTGCTTTGGCATCATTAAATCTCTTTAAAAAAAATTCGACTTCCTGCCCACTGACTCAAGAAAGACGGTAGCAGTGGCTCTTATACTCGCCCGCCTAGACTACTGCAATAGTCTAATGGCAGGAGTTAAAAAATCTACACAAAAAAAACTGCAAAGTGTACAATACTCAGCAGCCAGACTAGTTCTAAAATTGCCCAGAAAATCCTCAGCATCTGCTGCCTTAAAAACTCTTCATTGGCTGCCTCTGCATAAAAGAATACTTTTTAAAATTCTAATCACTGCATTTCGGGCATTCCACTGCACAGGCCCTAAATATCTCACCAGGCGCTACCCCCACTACAACCCTCCCAGGACTCTACGATCCTCTGACGACAATCAAATAAAGATAGCTAGGTTTAACCTCAAAATCAACGGGGGCAAAACCTTGACATATCTGTCCTCCAGAGCCTGGAACTCCATGCCTAAAAACCTCAGGTCCCTAACTCTAGAATCCCAGTTCAGGAAGAAACTGAAAACCTGGATTTTCAATCTTCCTGATGACTATGTCATGGCCACCATCTAACTCGGTTTACGTAACTGACTGCATACCTCCAGAACAGCGCCAGGATGCTCCTTCCGGAGCGACCGTTGCGCTCTACAAATACAATTACAAATTACAAATTACAAACTTGGTTTGGGCACCCCCCATATATTCATGGGGCGGCCGAAAACTATCTCATAGGGCGTTAGGCCCGTCCGAGAGTGTGGTACCGATCTGATAGAGAACAACCCCAAAGGCAGAGCATCTGGCCAAGTCAGAGAAGTGGAAGCCTGAATCTTCGCTATCTTCAATTTAAGAGTGCCATTGTACTTTTCCACCAATCCAGCCAATTGAGGGTGGAATACTGCGTGGAACTTCTGTACAATGCCTAATCCCTTCAGGACATACTTAATAACGTCCGCCACAAAATGAGGCCTGTTATCACTCCACAACAATCTACAAACACCGAAACGAGGGAAAAATTCCTTCGAAAGCACCTTAGCAATAGTCATGGCAGTATTGTCCTTAGTAGGGTATGCTTCAATCCATTTACTGAATGCACAAACTACAACCAGGACGTACTTCAGATTACTGCAGCGTTCCAGCTGAATATAATCCATTTGCAATACTTCAAAAGGTGCAGTGGGTGTTGCAAATCCTCCTGCTGGAGTTCGTGCCCCTTTTCCCGGATAGTATTTAAGGCAAATCATGCAGGTCTGCACCACTCTCTTAGCTGTGCTAGCAATCTCTGGATGCTCCCATACTTGCGTAAGCGATTTCACAATTGCCGAAGCTCCAACATGTGCTAGCCCATGTGCCATCTGAACCATAGGTTGTACGAATACTGTGGGTAACTTCCACTTATCCATCTGCTTATTCCTCCCACAACCCTCATCATCCAATTCTCCATCTTTGGACCATTGGTCTCGTTCCTTCCCAGTAGCAGTCTTTTGCATTTCTAATACCTTTTCCCTAACATCGTGCCACCGCTCAGCTTGTGACTTCACGACATACATCAAAGTAGAGCCAGGCTGCATCGCAGTTTCACGTGCCACTTGATCTACAAAGGCATTTCCTTGTCCCACTTTGTCTGTCACTTTCTTGTGTGCACTACATTTTACTATAGCTATCTTCTTAGGGAGCGTCAATGCAGTCAAAAGGTTTTGTACTAATTCTCCATACATTATCTGGGTTCCAAGTGATGTCAAAAAGCCCCATTCCTTCCAGAGCAGGCCAAAATCATGCGCTACTCCGAAAGCATAGCGGCTGTCTGTGTAGACATTCACACATAATCCTGCACTATGCTCACAAGCTCGTGTAAATGCTATCAGTTCGCTGCCTGAGCTGAGTTCTGTGTTATGCGTGCTATCTCCACTATCGTGTGCAATGTAGTAATTGCATATGCTGCAGAAGTGGTTCCATCTGGTAACTTTAAACAGGACCCATCCACCCACAGCTCTCCATCCAAATCTGTAAAGGGCGTGTCTTGTAAATCAATACGACCCTTTGTCTGTTCCTCGGTCACAAAGACACAGTCATGCGTTTCTTGTGCCTCAGGCTGAGTTGCTGGAAAGGACAACAAAGTAGCTGGATTCAATGTTGCACATCTCTTCAATGTAATATGAGGAGCCATTAATGTCAGCTCGTATCCTGTCAGACGAGCCCCAGTTAAATGCTGCATCTTTGTCTGAGTCAAAAGGGCATCAACAGCATGGGGGACCAACACCAACAGCTTATGAGATAAGAGTATCCCTTCACTCTGGCGTATTGACACAGCTGTCGCTGCAACTGAGCGAAAACGCCCAGGCAACGCTCGGGCAACAGGATCATGTACTGACGAGAAGTATGCACATAGGTGCTGCTTATCGCCGTGCATCTGTGGATAAGTGTGGCTCACTGATTAGAGGAGGCAGACCTGGAAGCAGAGGTCAGCCCGGGGCCAGGGTTCAATTCCCGGCTTGGCGGGGTCTTGAGTCCAAAAATGTCCATGGACTCGACAATTCTCGCTCTGGAGCCTACTCGATTCACGGGTTCACACTCTGCGACTTTGGGCGATAGCTTGCTTACAGCCTGATTCATAAAGCTTTTTTGCGCTCGCAAAGGGCCGGATTCTGAGAATCCGGCCCTTTGCGAGAGCGATTTTTGCATTTGGGATTCAGCATCCCAAATGCAAAAATCGCTAATTGCGATGTCGCAAATGTGCGAGGAATGACATTTAAGGAATCTCTATTAGAGATTCCTTAAATGCAATTCAACATCAAATTTAAATTTGCGAATTCGCAATTTCTTGCCGCTATTTACCGAGAGGTCAGACCTCTCGGTAAATAGCAAAAACATAGAAAAATGCTTTTAAAAGCATTTTTCTAAGTTGCATGTTGCACACACACATGTCCTTTGGACATGTGTGTGCGCAACACCTGTTCAAATGTGCATTTTAGGGGTGCTACAGGGTGTCCATTGGACACCCCTGGCACCCTTAAAATCGCTATCTGATTTGCGAGTAGCAAATTGCTACTCACAAATAGAGAACATGTTGGAATCGCTATTGATTTAGCAATTCCTACATGAATGCCGTTTTGCGTGTCCTCAATAGCGAGTCGCTATGATTCGCTATTAGGGCCACGCAAAACGGCCCGTACATGAATCAGGCTGTTAATCTCCACAACGGCCCCTCACGGCCGGATGCCTGGCTTTCACCTTGCGGATACCCTGCCGGGGTGATCTCACAGGGGAATACCAGGACGGGTTCCCTAAGCAAGCGCTTAGAAACCGCTCAGTGATTTGCGCTATATAAATTCCTGTACATTCAAATTTACATTTACATGTGCACGAACACTGATAACGCGCATCCTTCTCTCTCATGCACATACAATGTAAAGAGCTTTGTGTAGTCAGGGGTGCCTAATACTGGTGCTGAACAAAGGGCCTGATGTAATTGATGAAAAGCACTCTCACATTCATCCGTCCATGGAAGGGGAACTGAGGTATCCTTTATCAACAAGCCTACAATGGTTTAACTATGTATGAAAACCCCAATATCCACTGTCTACAAAAGGATGTAAGGCCCAGAAAGGCTCGCACTTCTTTCTGCGTAGACGGTACTGGTGTGTCTAAAATAGCTTGAATACGATCTGGTGTGAGTGCACGCCCCTCCTTAGACAAAAGGTGACCTAAGTAGGTTACCTTTTGTCTACAATATTGCAGTATCTTTTTCGATACTTTGTGATTGTGGGATGCCAAGAAGGTAAGTAAAGACAAGGTGCACTCTTCACATTGTTCAGGGGTGTCGGCAGCCAACAAGATGTCATCGACATATTGTATAAGCGCCACACAGTCCAGTAAAACAAAGGAATCCAATTGTCATTTCAAAGCCTGACTGTAAATGCTAGGGCTCTCAGTATAGCCTTGAGGAACCCTACAGAATCTGTTCGATCTATTCTTCAACGTGAAACCGAAAAGGTATTGGCTGTCAGGATGAATAGGGATCGAAAGGAAGGTGTTCTTCAAGTCTATAACAGAGAAAGTTGTTGCAGTTGGTGGGACCAAAGTAAGGAGTGTCGTAATATCGGAAACCACTGGGTATTGAGGTATCACTATCTTGTTAACCTCCCACAAATCAATAATGAATCGATAAATCCTGGTGTCAGTGTCTTTCTTCAAATCAGTAGGATACGACTGTTGCACACATTGTATGGAACTTCTTCAACTACCCCAACTTTAATCAAATCCTGAACTATCTGTGTGAGCGCCTCCTCCCCCTCCTGTGATATCCGATACTGAGGCAGGCGTGGCAGGACAGCTCCCTCCTTTACACTAATGTGCACCGGAGGGATAATCATCTGACCCACGTCGGTATCGGACGTGGCCCACAAAGAGTCAGGCAAAGAGGCCAGTGTAGCCTCTATGGTGATCATGTACACCCTCTCCATTGATGGATAATTGTCATTTAAAATAACACGTACTCCCTCAGAGGAGCACCGTATCGTGGCCCGAAAATATTTAAGCATATCCAGGCCAACGATATTATCAGGAGTGTTTGGGGAAAGTAGAAATGGGCATGGTGCAGCAAACTGATCTAAATAGAGGGCAAGAGGTTGTGACAGTGGGCTAACAGAAGGCGTTCCATCGAACCCTATTGACGTAATCATTGAGCCAGACAGGGGAGCCCTCGGAACCAATTTTTGGGACAAAGCGCTACGAGTAGCTCCTCTATCAACCAGGAACCTATCAGTAGAGCCCAGAACATGTGCTGTAACATAAGGACCCCTCTGATCTACTGGCACTTCAACTAGTTCCTTACCCCATCCTACGCAATCCTATGCATACTGTGAATTGTGCTGCTCGGGAGGTGCATAGTCAGAGATTTGATACTGACTCCGTCGATCAAAAATATTGGACCCATCTCGGGGTCGTACATTAGAATCAAATCTAGCTCGGTCATTCGTGTTGTTTCTAGGGCCTGAAAAGTTTGCCCACGCTCCTGTCGCTGAGCACGCAACAACGGGCACTCATTCGCCCAATGGCCTTTCTGCCTACAATACGCACATTGATCCTGGGCCAAATCAGTACGGCAAAAAGGAGAGGTAGGAAAATTCCTGCCGCCCGATCATTACCTATACGAGGCGGCCCATATACTTGCGCTAACATAACTTTCGTTTTCAGATCTTTAGATTTCTTTTCCTCACTACCCTTTGCTTCTAATTCCTGACGCTCGTAATCCTGAGCCATCGTCAGGAGGGATGCTGGTGTCGAAGTCGTCCAAGAACTTTCACTCGCTTTTAATCGAGCTGCTATACTTGGCAATAAATTTGAAACATATTTATAAATAAAAAGGTGTCGGCCCGTGTCGTCCGTGAGCGACTGACCACTAAAATCATGAAATGTTTCTTCAAATCATGTGAAGAAATCTGAAAAAGATTCATCTACTTTCTGTTTACATGACGCTAACATAGTCCAATCAATCTTTTTAGGGGGAATAAGCGTTTTTAATTTAGCTACAATAGCAGCCGGAAGGTCTAAAATCGACTGGGGCGGTTTCTGTGCTAGTTTCCTCTCCATGTCCTCATCCTTGAGATCCCTCCATCGAGCTTTAAATGCCTGAAGATCATCAATCTTTCGTATTGATCCCCACATATCTGGGGGTAATATAAGGCCGAAGAATAAATCAATATCAGACAGAGTCATAGTGCAGGAATTCAAAGCCCCCTCAACTTCCTCGTAAAAGGCTGCAGGATTCTTTCGAGGATCAGGTAATGCTGCCTTCAATGTCATAACATCTGCCCTATTCCAAGGAGTATAAACCCAGTTATAGATAAAATACCCTTGAGCATCAGGAG
Source organism: Lissotriton vulgaris (assembly GCF_964263255.1). NCBI lineage: Eukaryota > Metazoa > Chordata > Amphibia > Caudata > Salamandridae > Lissotriton > Lissotriton vulgaris. The sequence goes on from NC_141685.1 coordinate 497,051,698, forward strand.
ACCCTTTATCCGATCTAGTACCCGCTCCTTTAGGAGGAACATACAAAGGCGCCGCCTCCCGCATTGGTTTAGCATGCACTGCATCGATCTTATCTGAATAAAAGATGGATGACTGCTTCCCGCCGCCACTCGGATTCGATTGTTCCTCCCCAGATTTCCATTTCCGTGATTCGTTCCGTAGCTGAAACATTTCATCCCCACTGCGGGGCCTGGTCACCCCACGCTCCTGTGCCTGTGCCTGCTCCCGCAGCCCCAGCCACCCGAGGGCCGCCGAGTCCACACCAGCCTCCCGCCGCCCCAGCCACCCGAGGGCCGCCGAGCCCACACCAGCCTCCCGCAGCCCCAGCCACCCGGGGGCCGCCAAGCCCGCTCCAGCTTTTCCCGCCGCCCTAGCCCGCGGCCCCGCCCCCCCACCAGCCGATTGGCTCTCGCTCCTGCCTCCCCGCAGACCCTCCCGACCGGCTCCCTTCTTAAGGGGAGCCTGACCAGAACCAGGGAGTGACCACTGCGCCTTCCGGCCTGGTCACCCCCACGCTCCTGTGCCTGTGCCTGCTCCCGCAGCCCCAGCCACCCGAGGGCCGCCGAGCCCACACGAGCCTCCCGCAGCCCTAGCCATCCGAGGGCCGACAAGCCCGCTCCAGCTTTTCCCGCCGCCCTAGCCCGCGGCCCCGCCGCCGCCAGCCGATTGGATCTCGCTCCCGCCTCCCCGCAGACCCTCCCGACCGGCTCCCTTCTTATGACGTCCCCAGAGCGACCGCACAGAGAACGCGCGCAGCGGGAGCACCGATTGAGCGCCGAAGGTGCGCCAAAGGTAAGCCCGTCAACGCCCGTCCGCGCCTGGACCGCGCCCAGGATCCCTGGCCCCCGCAGAGGCCACCCCTCCCCCCAGACGTACGACGCCGCCACCCTCAAAGCACTCAACACCGGCCGAGCCCGAGGATGCTACCAAGCCACTCCGAGACGCACCCACGGACCCTTCAGCTGCCACGCCTGCAAGTTCACATGCATCCGGACCTGCACTACACCAGCACCCACCAAGCCGAACACCAGCAGCAACCACCTGAAGTGCATCCTGCTCAACACCCGCTCCGTCCACAGACACGCCGTTCAACTCTGGAACCTCCTCGACACCACATCTCCAGACGTCACCTTCCTCACTGAAACCTGGATGAACGCCTCCTCAGCGCCCAACATCGCCATCGCCATCTCGGACGGATACAAGATCACCCGGAGGGACCGCGTCAACCAGACGGGAGGAGGCATCGCCATCATCCACAGGAACACCATCCGCATCACGACCAACACCGACGACACCCTGACAACCGCCGAACACCTGCACTTCCAGATCCATACCGACCCCAAGACCACCCTCAGAGGCACCCTGATCTACCATCCCCCGGGACCCCGCACACAATTCAGCGAAGACATCGCAGACTTCATCAGCCCGCACGCCCTCCCCTCCGCTGACTACATCCTCCTCGGGGACCTCAACTTCCACCTGGAGAACAACAATGACCGCAATACCACCACCCTGCTTGACAACCTCGCCAACCTCGGACTCAAGCAGCTGGTGACCACCCCCACCCACCTGGCCGGACACACACTCGATGCCGTCTTCTCATCCAGCAAAGACATCACCTTCAGCCACGCCACCGGACTCCACTGGACGGACCAAAGCTGCGTCCACTTCAGCTTCAGAAGGACCACGATCCACCACCACCAGCTACATGTTGCACGAAGAAGCTGGAACAAGATCACGGCCGACCAGCTCACCACAGCCCTGAACCAGCACCCTCCCGCCAGCTCTGTGAACCCCAGCCAGACCGCCGACAACCTCACGAAGTGGATCAGCAACTGCGCAGACGACCTCGCCCCACTGAGGACCCCGCCCAGCAGACCCGGCAGCAAGAAAGCATCCTGGTTCACCGACGAACTCTAGAGCTCCAAGAAGAACTGCCGAGCTCTCGAGAAAGCATGGAGAAGAGACCCAACACCGGACAACATGACCACCCTCAAGCTCGCCACTCGAAAACACCATCAACTGATTCGCGCCACCAAGAAAACAGCATTGAAGGAAAGACTGGACAATCACGCACACAACAGCAAGGAACTCTTCAACATCGTGAAAGAGCTCTCCAACTCCAACGCCAGAATAAACGACATCACCCCATCACAAGACCTCTGCAACTCCCTCGCCTCCTACTTCCACACAAGTTGGCTGACATACACAACAGCTTCAGCACACAACCAACGCTCCCCACGACCGCACCAACGCCCCCCACCACCACCCTCAGCGCCTGGACCACAATCAACACCGAAGACACCATCCGCACAATGAACTCCATCCACTCCGGATCTCCAACCGACCCCTGCCCTCACCACGACTTCAACAAAGCCGACGCCGCCATCGCACCCCAGCTACGGGACATCATCAACGCCTCCTTCGACACCGCAACCTTCCCTGAGAGCTGGAAGCACGCCAAACTCAGCGCTCTACTAAAGAAACCAACAGCAGACCCCACCGAACTCAAGAACTACCGCCCCATCTCGCTCCTCCTGTTTCCAGCCAAAGTCATCGCGGAGACAGTCAACAAGCAGCTGGCCGCCTTCCTTGAGACGAATGGATCCCTCGACCCCTCACAGTCGGGCTTCAGGGCCAACCACAGCACCGAGACCGCCCTCATCGCTGCCACCGATGACATCCGTGCCCTGCTTGACAGTGGAGAAACAGCGGCCCTCATCCTCCTAGACCTCTCCGCGGCATTCAACACTGTCTGCCACCGCACCCTAGTGCAATGCCTCAGAAACGCCTAAATCCAGGAGAAGGCACTGGAATGGATCATCTCCTTCCTCGCTGGAAGAACGCAGAGAGTCCGCCTACCCCCGTTCAGGTCAGAGGCCACCGAAGTCATCTGCGGAATTCCTCAAGGCTCCTCGCTCAGCCCCACCCTCTTCAATGTCTACATGAGCCCCCTTGCGGCCATCGCACGCCAACACAACCTCAACATCATCTCCTACGCCGACGACACACAGTTGATCCTCTCCCTGACCAACGACCCTGCCACCCCCAGAGCCGACCTACACGAAGGGATGAAACACGTAGCCGAATGGATGATGACCAGCCGCCAGACAAGACGGAAGTTCTCATCCTGGGCTCCTCGCCCTCCGCCTGGGACGACTCCTGGTGGCTACCCGCCCTGGGCTCCGCACCCAAACCAACAGACCACGCACGCAACTTGGGCTTCATCCTGGACTCCTCCCTCTCCAGGACCAGACAAGTCAACGCCGTCTCCTCGTCTTGTTTCAACATCCTGCGCATGCTACGTAAGATCTTCTGGTGGATCCCCACCGAGACCAGGAAGACGGTCACCCAGGCCCTCGTCACCAGCCGTCTGGACTACGGCAACGCCCTCTACACCGGAACCACCGCCAAGCTCCAGAAGAGACTCCAGCGAATCCAGAACGCCTCAGCAAGACTCATCCTCGACATCCCCAGACGAAGCCACATCTCCAGACACCTGAGAGACCTGCACTGGCTCCCGGTCAACAAGAGAATCACCTTCCGCCTCCTCACCCACGCACACAAAGCCCTGCACAACCAAGGCCCGAGTGACTTCAACAGCCACCTCAACTTCTACGCTCCACACGCCACCTTCGATCGATCAGCCACGCCCTCGCCGCCGTCCCCCGCATCCGAAGAGCCACAACAGGAGGAAGATCCTTCTCCCACCTGGCCGCCAAGACTTGGAACTCCCTCCCGACCCACCTCCGCCTGACCCAAGACCACCTCGCCTTCAGGAAGCAGCTCAAGACCTGGCTGTTCGAGCAGTAGCGGACCCCCCCTCCCCAAGCGCCTTGAGACCCTCCAGGTGAGTTGTGCGCTATATAAATGCTCTGATTGATTGATTGATTGATTGATCCCGTAACGCAAATAGCCGTCGGATTGCATCGGGTACCTAGGGAGAGAAAAAAAGACCTTTACCCAGATCCTTTGTATCAGCTATCACATCCGCTGGTTCTAGAACATCGGAATATTTCCGAAAGGCTGACACTATTTCATTAGAAAGATAATCAGTAAAGTATCATTTCTCCCTATCTTCCCATGACTCTAGCTCTGTCAACAAATCAGCGAGAGTAATAGAATCCTTACTAACCCGATGAGCAATCTTACGAAGCTCGGTCATACGGTCGGTCGATAACATAGACCGCGTATCCACTTTCTGTCCGGGCGGTCTAGAATCTTGATCTCCTTCACTCGGGGCAGACGGACCAACGTACGGGGCGGTGAGCGATCTAATAACGAAAAATCATCATCCGATTTATTAAGGACAGGATAAAGAGGCTGTCGAACAGGGTACTGGCCAGATATTTGCAACCGATGTTCTTTCTCCTGCTTCTCTTCTAATTCTTTCGCTTCGCGTCTTTTCGCCTCATGCGCCTTCTCACGCTCACTCTTTCGTTGCTCTTTCTCAATCAGTGCTTGCTCACGCTTCTCCCGCTCTCGCACCTCTTTCACCCACATTCGTATGCATTCAAACATATCTTGCCTCACTCACCGCTTACACATACTTTGCTCCACATACTCAATTTTCCTCAAATCAAACGATCCATACATAGGCCATCGCAATTCAGGATCCTTCTTTGTATATTTCTGCCACAACGTGCTGTACATTATGGGGGAAAGACCAAATTTGACATACATATCTCTATTCGGCGTCCCCTCTGGGGGAGCCGGTTGTGATTCTTCAAGTACCAACTGGTCATTTCCAAAACAGCAGCACCACTTACGAAGTGCTCTAAAAACAGGCATGTCTAAAAATAATGCAGAATATGCAATATTATAATTAAATGGCACTTAAGACGTTGCGCCACTCAAATTCACAGGTCAGGAGAAATATCCCCACATTGCCCGCCTATATGGGTTGCAACTCATATATACATCCACAGACTCAATAATATGAATAGTCACTACCAAACAATCAATCAAAGGCAAGCGTATAAAACTGCCTTGCCAAACAAGACTATCAAAGGCTCAGAGCAAGCATCGTACAATGATTCTTACCAATCAAGAGCGTCCAGATTCCAACTGCCAAGTTCCAAATTCGTCCAAACAGCCACTACGCGGCAAACCAACAGAAGAGGTCTCAGTCGATGACCGGCGCCACCCAGATGGTCAGATCGGAAGGGAAGGAAGAATACCTCGGGATGCCAGGACTAAAGGCGCCGCTGGCAGTGATCACGTCCCCGGCAAGGTTCCAATCATTCATCACGACCAGTCCTTCGAGCATCCGAGTCGCTGATGAGCCCCACGTGACGGGCGCCAATTGCTGAGTCCAGCCTCAGCAAGGCCCGTGAGTGCGAAAGGGTTCGCCCTTCTGTACGCAAAGTCCTCAGACTATATAAGAAATTGGCACTGAAACTGGAAATACAAAAACATAGTTTAATAAACGTTTAAAGGTGGTACTACAGCCCACACAACACTCTACAGTATTGTATAAGGTAGCACAAAGAACTCGGACATGCGATCCCCTTTTATACACAAAGAAGGGGCTCATAAGTGGGCGGTTACAGCTCAAGAACATGATTTACGACCTTATATGGATATTTCTAAAACATGATCGATACATGGGTGGAGTTAACGGTTCATGGAACCCCTCAAATGCACATTCCAATCCCCTCTAAGCAGGAACAGATGTTACAAGTACTGGGCATGCGCTAAACAAGCTGGAACTCTTTATAGCCTGTTGCTGGGCAAACTCCAGAGGTGACGGTCAGTGAAGTAGGTCTTGCCTCGTGGCGAGCACATGGCGGAATGTAGCCTACAAGATGGACGCCGGAAAACAAGATAGAGTCCGGCCGTACTTCCAAGTATGAGCGGGAAAACTATAACCAAGGCACAATAACATGTCTTCAGCGAATGCTTAACATTATCGCTGTTTTATTTACAACACATACATGCCAACAGACAAGATTCAGGCAGGAAACGCCAAATGTTTTAAGCCCAACAAGGCTTTATTTATTATGTCTACTGCCTGAAAGTTCCTCTGCATCAATGTGAGTCACAGGGAAAATCAATACCCAAGGTTTTCAAAATCTCCCTCTTACCAAGTTCAAAATGTTGGCAAATGAGGTATACTGGATCATGGAGGGCCAGAGGAATGGAGTGGGGACTTGATCTCAGATAAGAGAGGACAGAAGGAAGATGGGCAGGAGCACCAAACTGACCTCATAGAGCAGGCACCAGGGGTTGCAGCAGCACAATTCACCAATCAGGGCATGTAGGTTGGCAGTGCTGTACAACAGACCATGGACTAGGAAGGTGACAGGGCCATGCACTTTGACAAGATAGAGCTGAGGGGAAAAGGCAAGGGCAGCAAGCTGACCATACCGGACAGACAGGAGGGGCAGTTGCAGCCTAAAGGACCATGAAGGGCAGGAGGGAGGGGTCAGGGCATGAGAATAAAGGTTCAGGCAGGACGGAGGGGATAGGGGTCTGCACATGGAAAAGGGCAACCGGGGGCAAGGGAGCAGGCAGGAACAGCAAGCTGAGCATGGAAGACAGGAAGGATGGGCACTGGAAACAAATCACACAATGGAGGGCAAGAGTGAGACTATAATGGTATACACACAGACATTGGAGGACAGGTGGAAGGGAGAGTTGGGGCAGCAAACTGACTACCCACAGCAGGTGCGAGGGGATGTAGCAGCACAGAACATGCATGGTAAGCATGAGGGTTAGTGGCAGCAGGCAAGAGGAAGAGGATGGGGCATGCACACAGGACCACAGAGGACAGAAGGGAAGGGTAGGGGCTGGACAAACACAAAAGAAGGTAGGGGAACAGGCTTCCCTACAGACCATGCAGGGCAGGCATGCGGAGCAGTTGCAGCAAAACAGAGCAGGAAGGGCAGTAGGGAATGGCAATAAAATGGACCATGGAGGCAGTATCAGCTGTTATTGAACGTGGGTGGTGGGGTGGAGGGAGAAGAGGGGTAGAATACAAAAAACAATGGACATACCTGGGTGCCAGTGCCTCCAACCCCTCATTGTCTGGTGCAGCAACAGAAAGCACACAGCCTTCCAGAATCCCCTGTCTAATCACAGCATCATTGTGATTGGTCTAAGTGCTGTAGTTCGGTGCTCACACTGGGCCTTGCAGGCTGGGCATGTTTCCCACCAGGCTGTGTAATGCTGTCTGGTGGGAAAGATGCACAGTGCACATGACAGTTTGGCCGGCAAAGAGGGTCGGCCAAGCAGTTATGCACGCTTGAGGATTGGGCTGAACACTCTTTCACCTGCCCCCTATACTGGCTAGCCCAGCCCCAACCGACTGACCCTCATCCAAGCAGGAAGGAAAATTATAATAATAATAATGTTAGTCATTATTTTGTTTTGTTTCCTTTTTACACTGCTTTCAGAAAAGTGAGACGCCTCAGTGGAGGAGCTGTCGCTGCATAGATGACAGGAGAAAGGTGATGGGGCATGAAACCTGGACAGGTAGGGTGGAGGTGGAAGGGACAGGCGGCACCCATCTTACCATGCTAGGCAAGTGGAGGGGGCAGAGGGCAGCTAAGCAGAACACCCAGAGTAGACCAGGAGTGTGGCAGTTCCATAGAGTGCAAGTGGAAGGAGAGTGGGGCAGCAAGCTAAGCACAGAGACTAAGAAGAAGGGCAATGGCGTGGCATAGAATGGGCAACTGAGGGTTGGAGGTGTGGACAGGGACATCAAGATTAATGGAGGACAGTGGCAGCACATCAGATCATGCACGGCAGGAGGGAAGGGGCTCGTACATAGACTTGAACAACAGAGGGGAGGGAGGAGGTGGATGGGGCGGCAAAGTAACTGTTTAAGGCAGCAAGGGCAATGGCAGAACAATAGCCACAAATGGCTGTAATGAGGGAGCAGGGTCATTGACTTGGTCAATCAATGACAAGGAGGAGGGAGGGCAGGAGGAGAAAGCTTGAGTGAGGGCAGCACAATGCCAAGCCAGGGCCTGTATGTAATCCTCCACTGCGTATTGTGATGGGCATCTTACTTAACCTAACAAAACTTAGAAATTCACTGAAAAATCTAATGGTACAGGATCATTATACTTTGGAAATAGAATTTTAAGAAACCTTAGAAATTCACTGAAAAATACAGGAATGTTATAGTTTGGTTCTGACTTCACTCGTACAAAAGCACTGAAATTCAGCAGTTATAGTTACCTTAGCTAATTATAATGTATGCCCCCACAATGCACTGCTTACGACCTCACAGATTAGATGACTCATGACATCGTCAGTGACATTACTCATGACATCACTGATTACATCAACCAGTTTCAGAGTTTTAAACATATATACTAAGGTACTACTAAACTACCACATATTCCCAGATATACAAATTTAGTTTCCTATAATATTTCAAAAACTACTGAACAGATTTCTATCAAATAAGAAAAAGTGTGATCTTTGGAAGAGAATCTACATTTTTCCCAAACTTTGTGTTAATATGTCCAGTGGTTCACACTCCAGGTAGTTAACATTGGAAACACACTTTCCGCCTTTTTTTAGTACCCCCAAAAATGTTCTTCCCCTGCAAAATCATCAACAAACTTTTGGGGGAAGATTTTGAGAAGATTCATCAAACGGCGCAAAAGATATAGACAAGTCAAGAAACATTAAAACATCCCTTGCCATCCAATAACCCACACCCACCCTAATTCCTAAAAATTATCTTGCCAACCACAAACCCATACCCACCCTAGACCATACAAAGTCTCTTCTAACCCTAAACCCTTACAAATCCCTTACCACCCAAAGACCCATACCCACCCTAAACCCTGAAAAAACCCTTACCATCCAAAAACCCATACCCATGCTAAACCCTAAAAATTCATTTGCCACCCTATCCCCAAACAAATCCCTTACCACCCAAAAACCTATTCCCACCCTAACCTTAAAAAATCCCTTACTACCCAAAAACCCATACCCACCAGAAACCCATAGAAATTCACTTGCCACCCAAAAGTCCATGCCCACCCTAAATCCTGAAAAATACCTTACCACCCAAAAACACATAGCACCAAAAAAACAAAATAACTTTGCTACCCAAAAATCCATACCCAACCTAAACCAAAAAAATGCCTTGCCACCCAAAAGCGCCCACCCACCATAAACCCTAAAAACTCCCTTATCACCCCAAAACCCATACCCATCAGACACCATAAAACGTCCCTTGCCCCTCAAAAATCCCTACCCATCCTAAACCCTAAAAAACCCTTAAAAATTCCACAACCATCATAAATACTGAAAATCCCATTGCCAGCCAAAAACCTATACTCACCCTAACCCTGAAAATTCTGTTACCACCCAAAAACCTACACTTGTCATCAACCCTAAAAATTCCCTTTCCATCAAAAAACTCCGAACCACACTAAACACTAAAAATGTCCTTTCTACCTAAAAAAACATACTCACCCTAAAACCTAAAAAATGTGCTTGCCACCCAAGAACTCATACTAACCCTGAACCGTAAAAAAATTCCTTACTACCCAAAAACCATAACCACCAAAAACCTAAACCCAATCTGAACCCAGAAAAATACCTTACTACCCAAAAAAACCAACCCACCCTAAACCTTAAAAATGCCTTATCACCAAAAACCCCTACCCACCCAAGCCATAACATTTCCCTTGCCCTCAAAAAACCACACCCAATCTAAACCCGAAAAAGACCTTCCCACCCAAAAACATGCACTCACCGTAAAACTTAAAAATTCCCTTATCACCCAAAACCCATAGCCACCCAAACCATAACATTTACCTTCCCCCTCAAAAAACTACACATAATCTAAACCCTAAGAAGACCTTACCATTAAAAATACACTTTCACCCGAAACCCTAAAAATTCCCTTATCACCCAAAAAGCTTTTCCCACCCAAAAGCATAACATTTCCATTACCTGAAAAAAACCCACCTCCACCATCGACATTAAAAATTCCCTTGCCACCCAAAAACCAATACCCACCCTAAACCTTAAAAATCCCTGCCCACTGAAAAACCCACACCCACCCTTAATGCTGAAAATTCCATTCCCACTCAAAAACTCTTATCCACCATAAGCCCTAAACAATCCCTTACCACCCAACAACTTATACCCAACCTAAACACTAAAAATTCCCTTGCCACTACAAAGCCCATACCCTCCCTAAAAAAATCCCTTGCCACCCAAACACCTATATCCACTCTAAACCCTAAAAAATCCCTTGCCTCCAAAACACCCACACCCACCCTAAACCCTAAATATTCCCTTGCCATCCAAATTCCATACCCACCCTAAACCTTAGAAAATCTCTTATCACCCAAATACCTATACCCAATACCCACCCAAACCCTTAAAAAACAATTTACAACCCAAAAACACATACCCAGAAATCTGTGGTATATATCTATATATATATAAAAACGAATGTATGTCTGTCTGATTGTCCTTTATGCATTACTACAAAGTCATCCGATCGGCATGAAACTTTGCGAAAATGTTGAGTACACTTCCGCGAAGGTTTCTGGCAAAAAAAAAGAACAATATGTTAAATATCGGCCCCCCCCAGGGCCCTCATAATCTTTCCAATACTGAACGTTTACAGTTTCCGGTGTGACTCGCTTTTGCGATGACCATCAACAAAGCACAAGGACAATCGCTGCAAGTGTGTGGACTAGATTTGGAGAATCCGTGCTTCTCACATGGACAACTGTATGTGGCCAGCTCACGCGTCATAAAACCTTTTGATTTATTTGTGTACGCACCAGATGGAAAAACAAAAAAAACGTGTATCCACAAGCACTCGAATAAATAAACCGAATTAAAACAACACTTTAAAATGTTTTCCATATTAAAACGAATAAGTTTCAAGAAAAATGACAAAATGTAAATTGAATGTTATCATAACAAGTTTCCTTAAATTTCCTTTCTTCTGAGATCGCAGCAACGCAATACGGGTAAGCTAGTTATAAATATAATGCAAAATATCCAATTATAGAAATAAAATACGAAAATCTCAGAGGTTCACTTAAAAAACTGGACCTTACAATTAAGAAATATATATTAAAAACCTTAAAAATTCACTGAAAAAAACAAAGTTTACTGGGACATTATAGTTAGGCTGACCTTTCACTCGTACAAAACCAGAAAAATTCAGCAGTGATAGTTATCTAAGCTAACTATAACTTGCGCCCCACAAAGCACTGCTTATCACATATTATACTCATGACATGGTCAGTGACATAACTGATGACATCACTGATAACATATCAAATTACATAACTGATCACATAATCCACAGAATCTCTTACATACACACTCCCCCATTAAAATCTTTCATACACCCACTCCAACTTCGACACTAGCATTCGCAAAACCATTGACACACTCATACCCATATTTATACACCCACTCTCTTATTCATAGGACTACACAAACACATCCACTCAGTTACCTCACAGCCTCACACACACCAATTCACTCACTCCCTAATACAACCACTGATATATCCACTCATATTCACATACAGCCACTCACACACAGTAAGTCAATCAAAGAGCTACTCACACATCAGCTCACTCACCTATAGAGTAAATCACACAGCCATTTATTCACCTATAGAGTTATGCACCCACCCACTCCTTTATTCATACAGATAATAACACATAGTCTCTCACCTATGCAGTCACTTACACAAGCACCCTTACGGCCACTCTCACAATCATTCAGTCACACACTCACTCATATACTCCAACACTCAGCTGTACTGCCTTTCACATATGCAGTGACACACCCTTATATCACTGACATACATTTATTCACCAACACCACTACTGACACTTACTCAACCACACAGCCCCTTATACACACACTCATTAACCAATAGAGCCACTGACTGACCCATGTACTCATTCCTACAGGCAGTTACACATCCCGTCACCCACCCACACAGACATTCAAACACATACTCAGACAATCAATCACTCATCCATACAGAAACTCACATAGCCACTTACATGCAAATGTATATTACAACGCATACATTTACAACACATGCCTTTACAACGCAGTTTTTACATCGTAACATCCTTTACAATGCATTCCATCACTTCACATGACACTACATCGCATTTTTAGAAACTACATTTACAATGCATTCCATTACATCGCATTATACCTTTACAACGCATACCATTACAACGCATACAATTACATTGCATGTAAGGTAAGTATTGGATAGTATAGGAATAAAATTACTATTCTAACTCTAGGGGGTGAAACAGTAGGGTAAGTGTTAGATAGTGTAGGGGTACAAATTACTATTCTAACTCCAGGGGGTGCAACAGTAGGGTACGTTTTGGATAGTGTAGGGGTATTATGCGTTGTAATGGTATGTGTTGTAATGCCTGCGTTGTAGTGACATACGATGTAGTGTCATGCGTTGTAATGACTGCTTTGTAGTGACGTGCGTTGTGAATAATGTTGTGATGTAATGACTGCGTTGTAAGTGTAGTGTGATGTAATAGTTGTGTTGTAAAAGATGTTTCCCCTCACACACCTATACAACTACTTGTCACCAACTGATAGACAGATACAGACATTCACACAAGTCACTCACCCATACATTCACTGAGGTACCTAATTTCTTACTTATATAGTCAGTCACGCACCCACTGAATGATCCATACAGGCACTCGTACACCCACGGATTTATCAATACACTTTGGTATATTTATTTAATACTCATAACATTTTAAAAGCACTCACAGTCACTGGATGATGTCAAATCAAGTCAAATTTTATTGTTATGCTTAGTACAGATAGGTTTTATAAAACGGCTATGTACTTCAACCAGAAGCTTGTTGGGACAAACAAAGAATACGTGTGCCAAGTCTTGGGTTCCTACACTACAAATATCACAGAGGTCATGTTTATCAAATGTGCCACCCCAGTTTATAGTTGAGTCTTTTAGTGGTAGTATAAGTTGATACTACTTTGACTAGTATTCCTCCTAATTTCTAGGTGATGGAATTAACATGTTTCCTTCCCCTAAACATTATTATTTTACTGTTTTTTAATTATTTCCTTAAAAAAATTAATTTCTGTATGATTAAAAAGTGCCTCAATGTTGCGCTGAAGGCCAATTGGGGTTAGGTCAAAAAAGACCACGTCATCAGTGTACATTAAAAAATTGATTTTTTGAGTTGCTATTCGAAGTGGGAAATTATTTACCTCCTGGAAGCAGTGACATAGGTCTCTTAGGAATAGTGGGAATAGAGGGGGGGCAAGGCGACGCCACTTCCCTGCTTGAGACCATTCTGTGTGGAAAATCTCCTAAGTTTGTCCTTATTCTCCTCCAATCTGAATTTTACACTATATATGTGTGTGGAGTGTTAATTATTAGCATCAATAAGGTTGCCGGGATACCAAATTTCATTCATTTTCTCCACAGGGAGGGCCTATCCACCTTATTGAAAGCAGTAGAAAAATCAACAAATAAGCTATAATCTACAGGTTACATATTTAACATTAATGGTTTGTAGGGTTGCATTACGGTCAGACACTAAATGATTTTGTCAAAGGCCTGCCTGGACCATATGAATTGCCCCTTGATGTAGCCAGTGATTCGGATGGTCCAAAACTCTGGCCAAAAAGATCTTCCCCGTGGCATTCAGGAGGGTGATTTGATGATAATTGCTTGGAGAAATATGGGAACCTTATTTCAAGAGAGGGACCATGGTGGTTCCCAGCCCAGAACTTGGGATATGGCCAGTTTGGTAGCAGTACGTAAAGAGGGGGTCAAAACTGTACTGCATCCATCAATATTTTCTTTTAGAACCTTCAAGAGGATCCGATCTGGTCCCATTGCTGTGGCAGCACTCGCTTTCCTTGTATAGGAGACAATTTGCCTTTCTGTAGGCGGTATTATCTGCAGGTCGAACTTGCTGCAGGGATTAACGATATAGAGGTATGCTTTGCTGTAGAATGTCAAGTTAGTTCCTTACTATTTGGTAAGATAATCTACCCATTCCTTTTGTGGAACTTGTGTCACAGTTGGTGGTATTTTATTTCCACTAGCTTTTGCAAGTGTATCCCAAAAGGCCTTGATGTTTTTGTGCCGCACTGCTTCCTAAAGGTCCACCAGTTCCTATTCATTTTTACTCTGTTGTCCTAAATACAGAGCCTTTTCTATTTTTTCTTTAAGATGGAAATTTCAGACTTCCTAGTAAGTGAATGGTTAATAATTTGGAGTCTGGTTAACTTATTTAACTTAGTAGGGGGATAGTTCCCTATATAGTCTTTCTTCCTAGGTAGTTTTTTTTTGGTGACGGAAGACTTCCTCTGCAGGGTATTAAATCCTGCTACAAGAGTACTTTCAAAGTGGAGAACTAAATTAATTTGGTCGCACAGTTGCACCAGTATTATTCTGTTAATTTCTTGATTAACCTATGATTCTCACTGTTCAACCTCGCTTTTGTTGGATTGCTACCTCTCCCTTTCCATATGTCCGAGACCATGAACATACTGGCTGAACAATTAGATCTATTTCAAGGCATGATCACTGCTTTGGATGAATTGTGTCGAGAAATGGCAAAATTTGTTGTATAAGTCATAACTGCATATAACAAAGTCCAGTAAGGATAACCCAGTTTGACCTTTCCGTATAAGACCTGGGTACATCTCCTTCCTGTCGCTCATTCAAGATTATTCTATTGAGTCCACTGATTTCTTCCAATAGCATTTCCCTCTCTTAGAACCCCGATTGGGACTGGAAAGACAGAAGCTGGAATATAACAAGATTCGTCAAGCTCAGAATTCCTGAATGTGTATAGGAAGGAATTCTAGTTTTTGCTTTAAAATCACCTATTAACAGTACTGGTACGTTGTTGCTAGAGCCTATCGTAGTTTCAATTACAAGCACTATATTATGTTGAGGACCTGGAGGGATATAAATATTAAAAATATATAGTGGTTTAATGTAAGTATTATTGTTCGAGTACTTTAGCTTGAGGCACTGCACATTAGGGCCAATGAGATGGATTATTTCAAAATCCCACCTCGGCTCTTCTGATACCAGGATTTCCGGACCGCCATTTGCAAACCCTTATCTTGACCTTATGGCCAAGATATTAAAGACAAAATAGTTTTACACATGAAAATTGTCCACACTCTATGTTTCCTGGAGGCATATTATTGAGTGATGATTATTCAAGAGACAGGATAGTTTTTTAGGGGCTAGTCCTGGTATGATTGGGCTATTGCTAAAATGGAAGCTTGGCTATCTCATCTTGCTTATTTCCGTTCAGATTGCTTGGGAGCCACAACCATACATTATCCTTTTGGGTGTAAATTATATAATTTTCATTATGGTTCCATATGCGCCTTTCTCCGTCCTCTAGGCTTATTGTTAGTTTTCCCGTCAATCCAAAATGACGATCTTTTTGGGGAAAACTGTTTTGGTAGCTTGATGATTGACCTTGAATTTTCCCATATATGATCTGAATAAGGGTCTCGAGGATGTGTTTCCTAAACCTATTATAACAAACCCATGTTTATGCCACTTTTCACTTTCCTTACGTATTATGCCTGTGTTGGACCTGGCATCTTTGGCGTGGTTTCCCCCTATCTTTTTGCCTCTACCTCCTGTATTTTTGATGCTGTGCTGGATTTCGTTTTTGCTGGTTTAGATGCTTTGGGCACTTTGCCACTGCTGTTCAGTGTCAAAGTGCAAGTGCTCCCTGTGTAAATTGATATTGTGATTGGTTATCCATGATTGACATATTTGTGTCACCAAGATGTCCCTAGTAAAGTGCACTGGGCTGGTGATAACAAATGCAGCACTGATCTGCAGCACTGATTGTGCCACCCACATGAGTAGCCCTAAAATGGTGTCTCAGGCCTGCCACCGCAGTGCCTGTGTGCAGTCTGTGAACTGCCATGTCCTCCTGGTCAGTGTCCCCACTGGCCAGGCCTAATCCTTCCCTTTCTGTACACATTGGTCACCCCTATGGATGGCCCAAGGTACCTCCTTGGGCAGGGTGCAGTATATGTGAAAGGTAGAGCATCTACTTGTGCAGGTGACATGCTCCGGAAGTGAATTACAGCCATTTTCGTTTTTCACTATTGTGAAGGCTATCTTGCCCCTTGGCTATCATGGGGAACACTTGCTACAGTGGCTACCAGCATATCTTCCTATAGGAGCAAGATAGGACATAAAAGTCTGGAATCCCTGAACTCAGAATTTAATAAAACATATTTTAGGAAAGGTTGTTTTTAAATCCTGTGTTTGAGAACAGCACTTTTAGAAAGTTGATGTTCTCTTGTCTGACCCGTCTGTGTGCCTTGGCCTGTTTGTGAATTAAATGTCTGGATTGTGAGGGGCAGGGGCTGGGTGGCTCCCAAGGTCTGAGTGGGCAATAACTGGGCTGAATAGCTCCATCTGCATCTAGAGTAATGGGAGGGGATAGCACCAAGGGCCTGAATAGGGCAGTGCCTACCTTCCACAATGCTAGCTCCACCTCCTACTGGGTGGCTGACGACCCTGCCCCTCTCCCTGAAAGTAAAGGAGAGGCCAGGAAAACAAAGTGCTCAAGGAACACCCTGAACTGGTTCAGACCGGGCTCAGAGCCCTTCTGCGCAAAGGGATCAAAGACTTTTAGGGGTATAAGTACAGGACCCCTGACTACAGAAGATTAGATCATCCTGGAAACAAGAAGGAACCTCTGCCAAGGAGAAAGCTGGAAGACTGAAGAAGACGGATTGCCCTGCTGTGTGATGCTGGACTGACCTGCAGTTGCTTTGCTGCCTAGGAGAGGGGAAGGACTTTGTTGTTGCTTTGTCCCCTTACTTGAAGGAATTTCCAAGGGCCTGTTGTGAGCAGGCTCCCTGTTTTGAAGTCCGAGGAACAAAAGGACTTCACCCCTAGCTTCCCTGAGCTCTGCTGAGATTGTCGCAACGCCTGTTGCCGCTGCTGGAGATGTTGCATCCTTCATTTGAGGGAAGATTACCATCGCTGCGAGTATCGTCACAGACCCTGTCATCGCTGGGTGACATCGCCGTACCGCTTGCTTGCGGACCGCATCACATCACTGCCAACATCGTCGCAGAGCCATCGCATTGAGGAGCTGCAAGAGGAAGATCGCCGCTGGATCACGCATCGTCGCCGCCTCTACAGATCATCGCATCCTGCCTTTGCGAGACCAAACTTCCTATGGAACCTACGCACCGGAATCCATACAAGTTATCGCCTTCCTCCCCATAAAAACAGGATTCGTTGCAACACGCCCCCTGCAGCAGCAGGACTGTTGCCAATGCATCCCCATAGTCTCAGGAGCAACGCATCGCTTGTTTTCCCCCGCACCAACTTCTGCTTTGGAACTTTGTCGCACTTAAAGGTACTATTGGCTAAACGAGACGCAACTGTAAACATTTCATGCAACTGTGGATTATTTTTATTGTAACTTTAGGACCTCTTTCGCAACCATATTCTTGAACTGTGTATGTTGGATTTTTGTCATTTTGGTCTTGTGTAGTTTAGATTAAATACCTTTATTTTCTAAATTGCTGTGGAGTCAGTTTGTGGTGTTTTCACTGTGTTACTGTGAGTGTTGGTACAAATACTTTACACATTGATTTTGGATCAGCCTGACTGCTTGTGCCAAGCTACCAATGGGGTGAGCAGAGGTTTCTAAAGAGTGGTTCCTCCTTACCCTGACTAGAAGCAAGGGTCCCTAAATGGACAGCGGTACCTACCTCTGCCAACTAGAGACCCCCAGTTCTAACAGCCTGGAATCACACTAGACCAGAATTCCACTCGCACAGAGGTTGTATCAAGATTGACAGGAAATTAGATCAAATTAATTTCTGAAGATGTAAGTGACTGTAATGAAAGTAGACTATGTAGTAGCTTTACAATCTTCTGGTGGTTCAAAGGTTCTTGAATTGTAGCAAAGAGTTTTGAGGCTCATCTTGATCCATCACCTCTATGTTTATGTTATATTTTCTTGTGGGCTGGGGTGAACAATGGTAGCACTTAACTGAGTCAGTGCTTTTACATTTTAATGGAAGAGGATTTAATTTTAGTCGAGGATCTTGGTTGGAGAATAGGAGTCTTGGGTCTCGATCATGAGTATTCACTAAGATGGAGGATTCTTCAACAGCCTTTATCTTTTCATCTTTTAGATCACTTATAATGGAATGGACGAGTTCTGCAAATCTTAATTTGCAAGATGTTTTCTTTGCAATTCTTCGATTACCTCTGCTCTTTCTCTTAGTGTTCTTTGGTTTCATATCTGTAGAGGAGCTCTTTAATGGATTTATCTTTTGTTTTGGCTCCTCATCCAGTCCCTTCTTTATTGATGGATCTATCTTAGTGAGATCTAGTTGTGGGGACTTCTTTTTACCATTAAAATTCAGATAGTTGGGTAAGGTTTTCTTGGCTGATTTTTGGGTTATTGTCATTAATAGCTCTTCTTTTTCTATTGTTTCCTTCAATAATTTCCGCAGGAAGCACACTATCTCTGCCTTTCCTTTTTTCTATCTCTTTTAATCTCCTCCAAATAGGTTTTTGACTTGAATATCTATTTTCTCTAAGCCTTGAATTTTTAGTTGATCTAGTTCTTCCCGTATTTCAGACTTAGTCTGGGGACTTCCAACTGGAGGATTAATTTCAAAGTCTACTAGATTCTGTAATACTGTTGATTGTATTTCCAAAAGATGGTCTATGTTTGTGGTAGATAGTTCTAGCAATGAAAGAATAGATTCTAGTATATTTTGGAGGATAAATTATGCATCAGATAACATGTCTTGCTTGCTATGGAATGAACAGGGGACAGCAGTGGAAAATCTGGTGAGTGGGATACATTTTCTTCTGTATTAGATGGATTACTTGGCATACACATTTCCAACATCTTTTTAGATGACTTAACTTCACTATTTTGTGGAAACTGGATCACTCTTATTTTAGAGTAGTATAAAGTGTAGGTTGGGATTTCCATTTATTGTGGTCTGTGAGATCTGTTGGGTTAAATCTTTCGTAGTTGGGGGGGCTCGCTAGAAATTCCCTTTTTCTTATTTTCATCTGCATCTCTTGTTTGAGATATCATTATCGCCTTCATTCTCTGCTTCAATGTGTTTTCCTTTTTCTTGTATATTTATTCCATTTGTATTTGTAACTACAACATTGGGGGTGGACACAATTCAGTGATTGTATGAGATCCTGAGAGAGCTCCTATGTGTGCTGATCTCAATTTGCCCTTCCTCAGAGAGTGTGCTGTTGCCAATCTCTTCATGAATATTGTGTGGCTCCTTAGTTTTTTAAATGCCATAATAAATAGATATAGATAACTATACTGGTCCCCCTGCAAAAATAATCTCTGTAATCGGAGCAGTCCCAATATATCAAACTTTCCAACTCACTGCTTTGCTAGTGGGTATGTCTCTCAATAGTAGGCCGCTGGATGTTGCTTCCAGAGCTCACAGATACAACAACTTTGCGTCACTCTCCAGTGCTTGAGTTCGCAAGTATTTTTTACAGAGTCCGATGATCCAGGGCCTCACCCGAGGCCTCACCTTGTCGTCCCTGACAGACCCTAGGCTTGGTTGGATGTAGGGGTTAGCCTGTTCTCAACCCGAACCCAATCAAAGAAGGGCACTTCCGTGAACATATAGAAACTCACCCAGAGACTGCACCTCTGAAGAATAACTCACTCTCCTCTAGTGGATATTTATAGATAATCATTGCAGCTCTCACAGGGTGACCCTAGGTTATTCAGGCTACAGAAGGCAGGGAGTTGGATAAAGGCCAAAGGGCACAGGAGGTGAAGTGAATGGCAGGAGACAACAGTCAACAATCAATATAGCTGGATGCAAGAGGTCAAAGATAGATGAAAAGCTACCATCATCTCTAGATGTTTCAATCAATGTTTACACGCCTGCTCTTGGGGGCTCATCTGCATCCCGCCTGAACTTCCAGTCCTCTGTGTGCAAATCAGGCTGGGCTGCAACAAGGAGGTGAGTTCAATCTGTGGAGGTAAATCAAAGCAGCTGGGGTAGACGTGTGAAGCTGCTAGATTCCAGTTTCCGCACCCGCGCATAGCTCTGTCGGCCCGTATTCTTCTCCAGAGCACCACGGACCACTGCACTGCAGCTGCAGCCATAGCTTCACCGCTCAACGTGCTTTCAGCTACTACTCGGCTCTTCCTCTTCCTCGACCAGCTTCAAATTACCTAGGAGATCCACTTGGCACTGACCAAAATATGGCAGATGCTACATTCCTGTCAATGCCAATGCCAGGACTTTGCAACCAAAGCCCCATTGATGAAATCCTTAACAATGACGCAACAGGACCTCACAATACAGCCTGACTACATCTCCGAACAAGTGCATTGCCTTGGCTACAAAGTGCCTTTTGGACCCAGAGTCACGCTCTGCAAATTGGCTTGTATTGATGCTCACAATTTGCGACTCACAAAATGGAATGTACAACAGTGTCTCAGACACTGTTTGCGATTCCCAATGAAGTCGCAAATTACCCGGGTCCGACGGCGAGGGGTAGGTGTTTGATGAGATGACGCATGACTAACCAAATACTTGAAGGTTCTACATGCCATATAACCCGCCGGACACTGTTGGGGTCTGTATACTTAACCTATTAGGTAGAGGCAGCCCGACAGAGATAACATGCAGGAAACACCTATTTTTCTGTAAGCTACACACACTCGAACATTTGTCTGAATATAAGACATACACCACACTGACGTAGACAGTTAACAATATAGATACACTTTCTACTGATAGGTCCTGAAGAATCGCTAGCCACCAGCTTTAGAGCGAGAAACATGTCGACCGACCACAGCACATACTAATCCATGACTCGTAAACAGGAAGCATAATACTCCAACAAGTACCGTATAGTTTTCATTTTAATTAGAGCAGGGGACTGCCAGAATAAAGTCATTCTTTGTACTCCAAGCTTTATTTTAACTCACACTACCACGTCTAGGCACCTCAGGCCCCACACCTGCACTTCATCTAAACGGCAGTTGGATAAAAGATCTCTGCCAAAGAGCCCCTCTTTGAGGTGTTGCCCGTTGGGTATTGCACCGCCGCCCCCAACGAGGAGCAAGCCCAGATGATGAAGCAAGACACCTGAAAGGGTGTGTGAGGGCATTACATCCAACATAATGGATGCCCGACTGTAGCATCCCCCGGGACCCTACAACATCCTTCACACCACAGGGAGTATTACATTCCTCTAACATAAGGAACAGCCCAGCATCTTTTTGGCAATTACTCCTCATTGAGGGCACTACTGAGGCTGGACCTACCACTCACTAGGAGTGGTGGATGCCCTTCTTCAAACAAACTTCTCCCTTGTGGTGAAAAATAGTCGCAAATTACCTGCCTTATTTATATTCATGAGGCAGGTCGCAATTTGCGACCCCATTGAGCACTCACTGGGATTGTGGCTTACTGGGGTCAGCAGACCACCACGTCTGTGACTGCTTTTTAAATAAAGCAGTTTTTTTAATGCAGCCAATTTTCCTTAACCTGTTCGACGCTGCTGACGGAACCGTTCCTTCACGCCCCTCGGGTGGGCTGTGCTGGTGACGGAACGGTTCCGTCACGGCCCGGCCGCCGCGCCTGCACGGCGCTGATTTCGCGCCTGCGCAGCGACTTTAATTAAGCGAGCGGGCCGTGACGGAACTGTTCCGTCACAAGCACAGCTCACCCGTGAGCCGTGACGGAACGGTTCTGTCACCGATGCGGGTGAGCCGCGCGCCCGCCCACGACCGTTAGCACTGCGGCGGAATAGCCGCCGCAGCGAAGGAGTTAAATGAAAATGGGATGCACTTAAAAAAGAAAAGTGAAAAATGTTTGTTTCATTTTTATGAGTAGGCAGTGGTCCTCTGCCTGCTCTTAAAAAATTTTTTTGATTCCTGTCACAAAGGGGAAGGTGTCCCCTGTTTTTGAGTGGCTAATTACCTTTTTGAAATAGGTTGTAAACAGTGAGTGTTTTGTGACCGCAATTGCTGTTGCAAAACAATTATACATAGAAGTGCAACTTACAATTAAGAAGGGGCGCCCTTGGCATGCCACTTCTAAAAAGTAAGTCACAAACCCTATTTGGGAATCAGTAATAAGTAACTGACTAGCAAAACAGGGTTTGTACATTGCACATACCTATTTTGCAGTCGCAAATCTGTTGATTTTTCCATTTTCAACAGCAAAAAACTGTCATACATTCGGCCCTTTTGTTTAGTGGGCCTTATGGGGTCCCTGACGCTGGCCCTACCTCGATTACAGTCAGGCTGAACTTGGTGCTTTGTCCCGGTCCGAAGTGATCAGATATTCCTTATTGGCACTTTGTGCTTTTTGGCAATCTTTTACATTGAAACTTTAAAATTCATTAACATCAGGTTTTCTTATTTGATTTTTGTGGTTTTAGCCTTATAGTATATTTATAAAAAATTACATGATTTTTCTGATCTTGGACATCTTTTTGTGTGATGAATTGAAGTGTTGCACAAATTCTTTACACATTGCCTTCAAATTAAGCAAGACTGCTCTGTGCCAAGCCATCAGAGTTTGTTTGTGACTTTCCCCGACTATTGCGCATGCGCAGTTCCCAGAAGAAGACGCGATGGAGACGGAGGGAAGCCTGGGAACACCACTGATAAGGTAAGGTTATTTAAAATTTAATTTAAAATGTTTTTCTAAAGTTTTTTAATACTGTGTGCGGGAGGCAGGTGGTGGGGGAGCGTAACGGAGCTATGAGGATTGTGCAGAGACTGGTTCCTTCTCCGTGCCGGTCCGCATAGACCCCTTACACAAATTATGCCCACCCCTAGTGAAAGAGTAGCAAAAGGGTATCTTGCAAATCAATCTGGCTGCAGGGTTCTGGATTATTTGCAGTCTATGAGTCAGATAGGCGGGAAGTCCCAGACAGAGACTATTAGCATAGTCCAAGTGCGATGTAATTAGGGTGTGGACTACTTTTCTTCGACACTCCAAAGGGAGGAAGTGAGGGAATTTCCGCAGAATACGTAGCTTTCCAAAACATGAGAAAGAGACTTGCTGTTGTCAAATCTGAACTACAAGTTTCTCACTGAGTTAAGAGGCTCAGGTGGAGGATTCAGCTTCTGTGGGCCACCAGAGCTCGGTGGGGGGTGAGGACTTCTGGTTGAAAAAGAGTACCTCAGTTTTATCTGAGTTTAGCTTGAGACAGTTTTGGATCATCCAGGCTGAGATGTGATTCAGACACCTACTGAAGTTGGCAAATGCCGCTTCAGACTGATCTTTAAAGGAGAACACCAGTTGGGTGTCATCCATGTAGGGGATCACCCTCACCCCGCAGGATTCAACCAGAGCCGCAAGTGGCAGGAGGTAGGCGTTAAAATGGAGAGGACTCAATGCAGATCCCTGAGGAACCCCACAAACCAAGGGTTTCTGGGAAGAGATGAAGGGGCAGAGAAAGACTTGCTGTGACTGGTTTTCCAGGAAGGACCGGCAGGGCCGTGCCCTGAATTCCCTGGCATCTTAATCTCTCCAGGAGAATGGAGTGGGCAACCGTGTCGAAGGCTGTGGACAGATCTAGTAGAACAAGCATATCTGCATAGCCCTGGTCGATAGTCTTGCAGTCACTCTTGGATACTTCTAGGAGGGCGGTTTCTGTGCTGTAGCCTGCTCTAAAGCTGGATTGGGAGTCATGGAATTGTTTTTTAAATTCCAGATATTTGGATAGTTGCCCCGGACTACTTGTTCAATAATTTTTGCTGGTGCCGGAAGAAGGGAGATGGGTCTGAAGTTTTCATATTCTGCAGGGTCAGAATCCAGTTTTTTGAGGATTGGCAGGAGATAAACCTATTTCCATACTGCTGAGAAGATGCATGAGCTCAAGGAAGTATTCCATGTATGCTTTAGTGGGGTGTTAAGACAGGGCGCCAAGAGTTTGAAAAACTGCACAGGGGATCCCCCGGCGAACCGGATTTACATGGTAATAGTTTTTGCAGAGAAGCATCTAGAGAGAGAGAGGGTGGAAATTGGTCAGTGCATCATAGTTGTCAGGAGAGACAGTGGGCTCTGATATTGTCAGGGTGGAAGTGAAGTTGGCGTATACAGATTGGATTTGGTGCTGGAAAAAGTCATACATTCCTGTACATAGGAAGGAGGTGGGGAGTACTCCACAGGCAATGGCAGCAGGTTTGGTAAAATCCTGAACAATTTTAAAGAGTGTTTTCACAGAATTTTCAGCTAATTTGATCTTGTGGGTGAATTAGTCCCTCATGGTATTACGCTTAAGTCTATGGAATGTTCTAAGGCTTTTCTGTATGCCAGCTTGGCAACTGGGTCCTAGGATTGTCTCCAGGTGCGCTCCCGTTTTTTACAAAGGCTGTTCTCCCCACGAAGCTCAGGGGAAAACCACAGGGCTGACGGTCTCTTCTTAGTTGAACTGACTGATCTGAGTGGGGCAACAATGTCTAAGGCCTTAGACACCCAACTTTTAAAGCTGATTGAGTCCTAGTAAGGTTTCCCAGAGAATTGGAGTGGTAACGTTAAAAGTGAGGGTGCCATCCTATTTCTAGTGACATTGCGCCACATTCTCCTTTTCTCTGGAACTTGCTGTGGTCTGGAAATGAAGCAGTTCATCGCAAAGCTGGGAGGTATTAAAAAGTGGTCTGACCATGTGAGTGGTTGGGGGCCGCTACTCTCAGGTTAGGCTCATTAGAAAAAATGAGGTCAAGTGTATGACCAGCAGCATGTGTGGGGGAATTGATCAGCTGTGTCAGGTTAAGTCCGTCTAACGTTTTGGCCAGTTGGTTGGCTTTCCTGCAATTGTCGCTATCCATTTGGATGTTAAAATCACCTAAAATCGTGAACCTGTTGTGCTTGAGTGAGAGGTCTGCTGCTATATCGCATAGTTCTACCAGATGGCAAGCTGGGTTGTTTGGGGGTCTGTAAACTATGGACCCGGCCAATTAAAAGCAAGATGCGATCTTAATGCCAAAGAACATGGGGCCTCATTTATGAAAAGGGACGCATCGCTGCGTGAAAACAGCGATGCGTCACTTTTCACTGCGCACTCCTCACGACATTCCTGATGCGTCATATTTAATGTATGACGCATCATGTCGCAAGGAGTTACAGTTATGTCAGTATTTCTGACGTATCTGTAAGCGCAAAAGTGACGCATTGCTGGAATGTGTCACAAAAGTGACGCAACTCCAGCAATGCGTCCTTTCACATGGGGAAAGCCCCATGTGAAAGGGCTTGCCTCAGTCTTACGCCTGCTATGAGGCAGGCGCAAGATTTTGACGCAACAGCGTCCTAAAAGTGACGCAGTGAAATCTCATAGATTTCACTGCGTCACTATTACGAGGCTTTTTGCGGGGGAACGCCCCCTCTGCATACATTATACCTGACGCAGGTATAGTGTGGAGCAGGGGTTTAAAAAGTGACGCATCTACCTAGATGCGTCACTTTTCAAATATGGCGCAATGAGGCGCATTTTTTACACCGATGGTGCGTCACAAAAAGTGACACACCGGCGGCGCAAAACTGACGCAAGGCCCCGTGTTTTCATTCTTCCAGTATGAGATTTCCTATCAATGTAAAACCAGCCAGAATGGCTAGTGTGAGGTCAAGGGTAGAGGTTTCCCTGAGCCAAATTTTGGTGAGGAACATTAAATCCCAAGGGCCTCATTTATGAAGGACTTGCGCCACTGGTGCGTCACTTTTTCCCATTTTAAAAGTGACGCACCGGCGGCGCAAGACCTTCATAAATAAGGCCCCAAGAGTTTACCTGCAGGGAGAGCCAAATGTCATCTGAATGTCAGGGGAGGGATCTAAAGTTAATCAGGCAGTCTCTTATGGGGGGAGGAGTATCTCCGGGCCTCAGTGGTGAGGGCAGGGTTTGCGGATGGTGCATACTTAAATATCATGGAGCCTGGCTCAAGAGAGTATGGGCAGAAGCTGTAGTCAGTTTGTTGGTTATACCCCAGGCAGTCTAGTTTTAATGTGTAATCACAGTCCTAATATTCATACTAAGTAACTGTTCCCTGGACCAACAGATGCATCCACTGGGAGGGCCACGGGCAGCATGGCGGAAACTGGCCGTGATCTGGATGTAGACAGGAGAAGATGGGCTTGCCTTGGGCGCATCCACTGCGCGGCCGTGGCCCCATTTAAGTAACCACCCATGAGCGGGAAAGCTGGAGCGCTGCCCCAAAATCAGCTGCTTCAAGCCTCACAGTGACCTCTTGTATGGTGTGTCAGGTAGAGAGAACCTGACCCCAAACGTGTGCAGTATGCCTCACAATTCAAATTCACAGAAGGTAAGTACCAGAAATGTTGAAAAGCAAAAAAACTGTTTTTAAAATGAGTTTGCCTGCAACAGCGGCAATAGGCAGCTTTACGCACTCTGCGCCGCGGTCCCATTCAGGTACCCACCCATGAGCAGGAAAGCTAGAGCTCTGCCCCGAAATGAGCTGCTTCCGGCCTCATGGTGACTTCATGTATGGTGTCAGGTAGAGAGAGCCTGCCCCCAAACGTGTGCAGTATGCCTCACAATTCACATTCACACAAAGTAAGTGACAGAAATTTTAAAAAGCATAAAAACAGCTTTAAAATGAGTTTGCCTGCAACTGTGGCAATTGGCAGACTAGGATTGTGGTTGTTGCTTTCCCAAGGCTCACACCCCAGTCAACCAGTAACCCAATTTCTAGCTTGTACATTACCTTAACCCTGTCGAACATTCAGCACCAGCCCAGAGTAGGGAGGTTCCAGCCATTAAGCCAGGACATTTCCTAGTTGAGCCCCCCATTCTGAGCCCGAAAAGAATGGATCGTCATCTGAAGTGGACACGATGACCCCTTCATTTCGGGTGGTCTAGTGTGAGAACACAGGACGTACTGGAAACTGAAGTCTGCTAACGCACCTTCATCTTTCACTTGCTCTGACATTTTTTTTTATCATCTCTGAGCAGATACGCTGTACTCTGAAATGTTTAGGCTGCCCGCCAGACTTCCAATTGAGTGTAAGAAGGGCAAAACTGTAGCCTGACAAGAATAGCCCTCACCAGTTGGATGACTACTGATAGGAAGAAGGAGGGAGAAGTGTGGTCTACTGCAATGATTAATCCTTTTACTGCCCTCTTATCTTGTCTAGGGCTAAGAAAGAGAAGAGAGCACATGTAAGTAAAGGTCCATAGCTCGCCTGCTGACCAAGGGTGTATCAGAATCTCCACCACTACATTCCAGCCACGGATGTCAGACTCTTATATGGTCTCAGAGAACCAAAAGTAGTGGGTGGTGGTGCAAGCTGACTCCTCAATTATGGCTGCTTCTGCGCCAACCGTGGATGCCTCTGCAAAATGCTATTAGAAAACTTTAGAACTTGACCGTAACCATTTGTTAATTATGAGGAGAAGGATTGTAAACATAAAAGCAAACATTGCTTCATGAGAGGAAAAATGGTTTGTCTTACTGTGTGTTAGCCATAAAAAGATGTGTACTGACATTCTACAATGTCTGCCCTGGTGAGACCATACAGTCCTCCCATGTTTTTGTATGCAGTAGGATATATGATTGCCCCATGAGCGCATAAAGGCACTGTTAAAGGAACTCCCATTTGGAGGTGGTACCAGGCTGATGAACATTAAGACAAAGCCATGTCCAAACCTCATTGCACTCAGTTTGTTCCTGAGATACTGTGGGTTGTTCTTTGTGTTGCCATAGAGCAGAAGTAGTGTTGTACTTCTGTGGCAGGCATATTCATGTTGTGTTCTTGTTGCTAAGGTGAAACTCCTGGGTTCCTAGAACAGTCACTGATTTCCCAGTGGGACATCAGCCCTATCCCAAGATACGGTATTTCATTTATGTCAATTACCACCATACGATAAAAAACTATGCCATAATCATGTAAGTTGATACATTTGGGCCGCTCAATGCATGGTATTGATGTTGGCAAATAAGCTCTGAGAACAGCTAAAGCTATTTGCAGCAAGACCTAAAACTAGTTTATCCTTCTGTGTTTCACTAGTGGTGGACGATATTATCTTGTTCTCGCTCTGTGGTAAGTGGTTGCAAAATTGTGGGCAGTAGCGTTACTTTTGAATCTACCTGCCTCAGATTAAAAAAAGGTTGACTGCAGGCAAAATGCCCTACAGAATAAGAATCCCTTCTTTAACGCAGAGAGGAATGCACATAACTTGGCATTCTCGTGCTGTTCAATACTGTCAGTGGCTGGATAATGTAATTATCCTAATTGCAATTAAAATATTTACATGGACCAACTCCTGCCAGCACTCTTCAAAGCAACTTTTCCAACCTGTGTGTGTGGCACCTGCTTGCTTGAGCACCAGTAGGTCCCTGGAGGCAGGTGTGTAACACAAACTGCCCTGCTGGGGAAATCATGGGTCTAGGCAATTTGTTGTATTGATGTAGTTAGCAGTAACTTAAATAAATTGTGAAGCCCCTCATAGTGCTTTTAAATGAAGCTGTGGCTTTAGCATATTGCCTGCAAAGCAGTGGCTCATTCTCAATTCCCCTCCTTGTCCCAAAAAATTGACCCATTTTCTATCTTTTACTTACCACCCAGTAATTTGTCTCACTTTTGCTTCTAACATCTTTTGAGGGATGTTTCTTTAATAAATCCCAGTATGCTATGGGTATGGGCAACTCTGAGATCGCCCTAGAGTTCAGCGGATATAGTGAGAGGCTTCATGCTAGAGAGAGATTAGCTTTAAATCAAGACTAATGACTTCAACAACTCAAACTGGTGTCTTATTGACTAAGTATGAAGGTAATTCAGCTTGAAATTCTATCTTCATTTCCAAAATGGGGAAATTTCCATACTGTTAGATTTGGGGATCTCTAGTTGGCAGAGGTAGGTACCTTTGACCGAATAGGGACCCTTGAGTCTAGTCAGGGTAAGGGGCTACACTCCTAAAATAACCCCTGCTCACCCCCTTGGTAGCTTGGCATGAGCAGGCAGGCTTATCTCAGAGGCAGTGTGTAAAGCATTTGTAAACACATAGAGTAATACTGTGACAACACTACAGATGGACACTCGGCGAGTCGATGATCTTTGGAGACGCGACAGGCCCTGCGATGCGCTTCTCCGGTGATGCAACGGCGACCTCTGTGGCGGCGGCCCGCTTCTTCCGTGATGCCCCGCGCTCCGGGGATGCAATGATGACAGCGGCAGCGGTGGCTCACTTCTTTGGTGATGCGACGACAGCTGCTGCGGCGGCGACACACTTCTCGTCGTTGCGTTGCGCTTTAAGCTCCCAGAGACACACAGTCTCTCAGAAGGCCCAGCACAACAGTAGGCACTTCATTTGCCCTCAAGGGAATTCAGGGGGGGGAGCTGGTTGGTGAAGTCATGTATCCCTGAGACTTCAGGCAGGAGGCAAGCTCAAGTTCAAGCCATTGGAGTTTTTCTTCAAGTTGATAGAAAGCACACTCTGTCCTTTTCTCCTTTCTTTGGCAATGAAGCAACCACTGCAGGCCAACCCCAAAACACATAGCACATGGGTAGTCTCCTCCTTCAGCTTCCTGGTCCTTCTCCATAGCAAAGGTTCGTATTGATTCCCAGAAGTGATCTAAAATTCTTGTGTCTGGGTCCCAATATTTATACTTATTTTCCCTTTGTTCTCTGAAGGCAGAGAGGCCCTAGCCTAGTCCAAACCAGTTCTGGTCAGTCCTGGAACACTTTGTTGACAAGACTCCTTTCCTTTTACAGTGTAGGCCACGGACATCAGATGCACAACAGGAGGTGAAGCCAGCATTGTGGAGGGAAGGCACATCCCTATTCCGGTCCCAGGTGCAACTCCTCCCTCCCATTTGCATGCAGATCTCTCTATTCAGCCCTGTGCTGACTCAACCTGTTTCCTGGAATCGCCCAGCCCCTGTCACTCAAACTCCAGACAAGGAATACACAACCTAGCAGAGGTAGGCTTGGATAGTTAGGCAAGAAAATACCTACTTTCTAAAAGTGATATTTTCAAACACAGCATGTTAAAACGAACTTCACCAAAATATGTATTTGATCATTCTGAGTTCAGGCTCAAATTTCTACCTAGTTCCCTGAGTCAGTTAGGATTATAAGATGTTATAATCAAACTGCCCATTCTGGCTACTGGGGAACAGGTAGCCTTGCAATAGTGAAAAATGAAAATGACTGTAATTCACTATGAGGACATGCCACACACATCAGGGTATGTCCTACCTTTTACCTACAATGCACCCTGCCCTTGGGCCTATCCGAGGGGTGACTAATATGTAGAAAAGGGAAGGTTCAGGGGCTGGCAAGTGGGTACACTTGCTCAGTAAACATGGCAGTACCAGACTGCACACAGGCTCTGCAATGGCAGACCTGAGACACACTTTACAAGCTTTTCCGGTGGGTGGCACAATCAGTCCTGCAATCCCACCAGCAGCATTTGATTTACAAGCCCTGGGCACACACAGTGCACTGTACTAGGGTCTGACAAGTAAACCAAACAAGCCAATCATGGAGTCTCTAATCCATACATCAATTTACCATAGGGAGCACTTGCACTGTGGCACTGAATACCAGTCGCACCGTGCCCAAAAGCATCTAAAACCAGCAAAAACATAAGAGGCAACAGCAAAAAATGGAAGGGAGACCCATACCAATGGGGCCAGGTCTAACACATACTAACTAAAAAAGAGGCAAGCTGCATTTATGATGTGATTTTTTGATGCCCCTTACCTTAATGTTCTTTAATGGGCACTGGTTCAATCAATTATTGGGGAGAGGATGTGATCTCAAGGCGAGACTGACAACTGTGGAGGTGGGAAACCAAGGTTCCAGCCTTGGGGTCCACTCCACATCCTGTGATTCTGGGGCAAATCACTTAATCTCCCTGTGCCTACCCCAAAAAAAAAAAATTCATGTGTCCTTGTGTAACGTAACTGGTCCTCAAGTAAAGCGTTCCATTACCTTCGGGTCGAGTTCGCGCTATATACATCCCAACAAAAAAATATATATCTATTACTATTTCAGAGAAGCATTCTGACATAACTGCCTCTGTTTGTACTCCTCTAAGATGCCAAAAGTGAACAGATTTAAAAGTACCAAACGTTCCAGCGTCTTTTCAAGAACAGCTAGGGAATTCTTAACATAATACAACAGCATTAAATTCAGCGATTAGTGTGTCTCATATTTTCCCGAAATAAGCACTGCTGAGTGTGACTTTAAGAAAGTTTTTTGCAAAATCCCAAAACTTTAAACAGGCGTGAATTAGCTTTCCTGGAAAGGCAGATATCCATCAGGGATGCCTCACTGTGCCTTGAAGGCTGCATGAAATCACAGTTTTCCTGCACTGCGTGACGTTTCTTCTGATTTATCACTTCTCTGGCTAACAGTGCAGAACAATTCCAGTATGCTGTCCACATATTCAGAAGAAAACATTCAGAAGAATAAACAAAGTGTTGTTGTGTAGGCTGCAATGATGCTCTAATTTCATATTTTGACTTTTGTAAAACGGGGGCACTCTCCTGACTAGTGGAGTAGCTTATGTGTAATTATATTTGCATGAAAATGGTGACAACATTTATAAATGTAACGTCATTCCGTACACAACATTAATTCATTCCTGTGTTTAGAATAATGAATCCTTACTACTTCTCAGCATTTAACAAAGTGGAAACAATTTGAAACACTGAAACATTGTTTTGCGTTGAATAAATGAAGAGCGGCTCATTTGAGGGGCTTGGAGAACAATACATCGACATTTAGAAGAAAATCAGCACGTGGAATTGGTGAACTCTATCCAGGAGGAGATTCACACCTACGTGTAGATGTTCACATATAGGTGTGGACATCTACGCCTGTAAACTTATGTTTGTGAAAATGTGGAGAACAGTCAAAATATCGAATTTTAAATATCGATATGCCAAAATATTGAGTTTAAAATATGGAGTAGACATAATATCGACTTTCAAAAATATGGTGGTGCAGAATATCGAAATGCAGGTAAGAAATATTGTTTGTCATAATATCAAAGTTAATAATATCGACAGTCATAATATAGTTGTTAAAAATATCGATTGTTTGTGTTTTAAGTGTATATGATAAAAGTATGTATACTTTTTGTAATGTTTGTTTGAATTTTTTTAAAGTAATGAATTTTGTGGTAATACATTTTTGTGTAATTTAATTCCATAGCGGGTTGTGGGTTTATAGGGGAAGAGGGTGGAAAGTAATTTAATAATAAAATATTTTTAAAGAATTATTTAGAATTAATAATATGTTAATCAATTTGTGCGTAATTTTATTCTGTAGCGGGTTGTGGGTTTATAGGGGAATGGGGTGGGAAGTAATGTAATTGTAATGAATTAATTAAATATTGTATTAATTAATAATTTAGCATTTAATATTTTATATTGTTAATTAAGTTAATTAATGTATTATTAATTATTTATAAATGGATTCATTATAATTAATACATAATTGGCAAGTATGTTAATTGTGTTATTTTCTATTAATTAATAATTAATTAGATATTAATTATTATTAATGAATTTGTAAATATGTTAATTGTGTACTTTTTTTAGGAGTGGGTTGAGGGTTGATAGGGAGCTAGGGTAGGAAGTAATTTAGTTGTAATTAATCTTTTATTATTTTTTATTTATTAAAAGTTATTTTATTGTGTTAATTGTGTGAATTAATTTAGATTTCATGGTTATTAATGTTATTGTTAATTGTTTTTAGTTAAATAATTAATTATGTTAATTTGTTAATATTTTAAAAGATTGTAGGTGACGTTTATGGGGGAAAATAGTGTTACACATGGTGGAGTGGGAATAGTACATTGTTCCCACACGCTACCTAACACTTTCCCTACTATTGCACTCACTGGAGTGGGAATAGTAATTTTTACCCACCCGCTATCCAACACTTTCCCTACTGTTGCACTAATGGTAGTGGGAAAAGTAATTTTTTCCCTCCCACTATCCAACACTTTCCCTACAATTGCACTCACTGGAGTGGTAATAGTAATTTTTACCAACCCACTATCCAAAACTTTCTCTACTGTTCCACTCGCTGGAGTGGGAATAGTAATTTTTATGCACCCGCTATACAACACTTTTCCTACTGTACCAGTTGTTGGAGTGGAAATAGTAATTATGTTTTAGGACTTTAGTTACATTATAAATCATTTGTTGATGGTACCATACTCATTTTAGGAATTGTGGTGTGTTCTAAGGTGATTTTACCATGTGAAAAAGCCTTCTGCTGGGATATCATGAATCATGTATGAAAGAAAACTATTATCTCAGGCTTTTCCCACAGTGGTTTGGAAGGGGATCTGTAAGCTAAAATGAAAGCATATTTTCTGTAAATTCACATTATCTTTCTCAGTCATATGAGAATGAAGTCTAACATTCTCAGTAAAACATGTACTTCCAACAAGGACAGAGTCTGTCAGTTGATTCCTTTGTGTTCTACTGCAGCTTCGTAGAGTGTTCTAAAGAACAACTAGAGCGCTAACAGTCCTACCTATTACAAAGGTATGGCACACCTTAAGCCATCTTGAATGGAATAAAGTGGTAACTCTTAAAACATTTAATTTAAAAAGGAACAAAATAAGGGGGCATGTTTTGCCATAGAAAGTATGATTAGTGCTGCAGAAAGGAAAATTAGGGCACATTTTGAGTGACTTTTCATATCCTCTTCTATTTCATTAAAACATTCTGACATGCAGTCTCCCAAGATGGCCACCAGAATCAAAAGAGCCCAAATGTAGCCCAAATATCACCCAGATGTAGCCCAAGTATAGCCCAATGACAGAATGTCCCAGAGTGTTCTGAAGAACAAATAGAGCGCTAATAGTCTTACTTATGACAAAAGTATGGCCATCAGAAGCCATCTTGATTGGAATGTAAATGTAAATGTACATGTATTTATATAGCGCAAATCACCCACCATGGTAGGTATCTAAGCGCTTGCTTAGGGAACCCGTCCTGGTATTCCCCTGTGAGATAACCCCGGCAGGGTATCCACAAGGTGAAAGCCAGGCATCCCACCGCAAGGGGCCGTTGTGGAGATTAAGCAAGCTATTGCCCAGAGTCGCAGAGTGTGAACCCGTGAGTCGAGTAGGCACCAGAGCGAGAATTATCAAGTCCGTGGAATTTATGAGCCCAAGACTCGTCGAGGCGGGGAATTGAACCCTGGTCCAGGGCCAATCTCAGCTTCCGGGTCTGCCGCCTCTAATCCCTGAGCCACACTTCTCCACATGAAGTGGTAAGTCTGAAAACATTTAATTTAAAAAGGAACAACATGAGGGGGTTAATTTTGCCACAGAAAGTATGATTAGTGCTTCGGAAAGAAAAATTAGGGCACATATTGAGTGACTTCCCAAATCCTGTTCCATTTCATTAAAAAAATTCTGACATGCAGATTGAAACATGCACTTTCAATACCAGCAGCAGACTTCCGTGGTGAGCAGTAGCTTTACTACAGTGATCTAATAAGCAACTAGCGTGCTTTGGGGCGCCCCAGGGCGTGTACCGGTGAGCGTCCCGTTAGCGCTATTCTCGCATACGAAAACAACATCGTGACGTTTCGCATAACCTCATGATGCATCATATGACGCACTGCGTAAGCGCACCTGGGAGCACGCGAGCGCATACGATCGCGCAACGTCCTGACGCGCTTACGCTACGCGCCCCCAGGCGCGCTCCGGGGCCCGAGAGCCAATCAGCTTTCCGTGCGCACCTCGCGTGGCGTGCCCAGAGCGCTCCCCGGCGCGCCTACCTGGGCGCTGCCATAGATATATATATTTTTTTGAACCCAAATTACTCAAAATCCACTGGAGCACATATCTTGAGACATAGCAAAGGCAAATCGGGCTACCAGTCCCTACAATTTTGCCAAGTTTGGTGGAAATCCATTCAGCCGTTCGGGCTAAAAGTGAGTTTGACCGCCCTATGGAAATTAACATGGAGAAAACACTTTTTGGGACCCCCCTTTTATCTCGGCCCCTGCTTGACGAATCCCCCCCACATTTTCAGGGAAGGAGCGGAGCGGGCCCTCTACTTTGAGAAATTCGCGAAGATTCGACCACCGGCGCCAAAGTTATTCCCAATAGAATGTTGCGGATTTCCTATGGAAAGTAGATCCTAACTATAGCTACCTACTGGCGACCGCCAGTAGGTAATATATACACACATACATATACATAAATGCATATGCATATATATGCATATATATATGTGAATATGTGTGCGTGTAGAGAGAGGTAGAGAGGTAGAGGTGTAGAGGTAGAGGTGTAGAGGTGAAGAGGTAGAGATAGAGGTAGAGAGGTAGAGACTAGTAGAGAGAGAAGTAGAGAGAGGTAGAGAGGTAGAGAGTGAGTAATAGAGAGTAGAGAGTGAGTAGTAGAGAGTAGTAGAGAGCAGTAGAGAGAGTAACAGAGAGTGAGTAGTAGAGAGTAGTAGAATGAATAGTAGAGTGAGTAGTAGAGAGCAGTAGAGAGTGAGTAGTAGAGAGTAGTAAAGAGTGAGTAGTAGAGAGTGAGTAGTAGAGAATGAGTAGAGAGTGAGTAGTAGAGAATGAGTAGTAGAGAGTGAGTAGCAGAGAGAGAATAGTAGAGAGTAGTAGAGAGTGAGTAGTAGAGTGAGTAGTAGAGAGTAGTAGAGAAAGAGTAGTAAAGAGAGAGTGTTAGAGAGTAATAGAGAGTGAGTAGTAGAGAGTGAGTAGTAGAGTAAGTAGTAGAGTGAGTAGTAGAGAGTGAATGGTAGAGTAGTAGAGAGAGAGTAGTAGAGAGTAGTAGAGAGTGAGAAGTAGAGAGTGAGTAGTACAGAGCAGTAGAGAGTGAGTAGTAGAGAGTAGTAGCGAGAGAGTAGTAGAGTAGTAGAGAATGAGTAGTAGAGAGTGAGTATTAGAGAGTGGTGGAGTAGTAGAGCATGAGTAGTAGAGAGTGAGTATTAGAGAGTAGTGGAGTAGTAGAGAGTGAGTAGTAGAGAGTAGTGGAGAATATTACAAAGTTTTGCACAGCACCACTTGCACAGCAAGTCCAATCAAATCATATCAATTAGAGTCCTTATTGAAGCGCTGAATCTTGGTGTATATTCAAATGATTTTATTTTCCTTAAGTTTATGTACCACAGCCAGCCGACGCGTTTCGTTCTGTGCAACAGAACTTCTTCAGGGCGTTCTTATTTCCTTTAAGTTATGTTGGTATCCTGTTGTCATATAACTAGATATTTCTTCCAATTGTAGGACGAGTCGTAAGTACATTCTAATTCAAATTGACTAGGTATCAATTTTACCCACACAATTTTGGCCAACTTGAGTGCATTATAGCATCCTCAAAAGTCAGTCTTTCAAAAATGCCAAAGTATAGGACATGATAATCCAAATCCAAATGTTTCTCAAGAAAAGTCATTTTCAGTTCAAAATTAAGTTTATTAAAGGAATGCATGGTAATAATACAGAATATATCGGCGTTTGGGCAGATTTGGATTATCATGTCCTATACTTTGGAATTTTTGAAAGACTGACTTTGAGGATGCTATGAATTACTAAAGTCCATAGATGCTGCTGGGAACACCCCCAGCAACACCCATTGCACGCCTCTTTAACGCAGGACACTGCGTTAAAGGGACTGATATTTATCAGGCAGGATTACGCCATAAAAAGTGGCTTAGTCCTGCCTGATAAATATCACTCAGTCTTCTGCGCCACCGGAAAGTCACAAAAAGTGACATTCCAGAGGCGCAATGGGCTCGTAAATAAGGCCCCATAGGTTTCACACACGTTATAGTTAGGAATTAACATTTAAATAACCTTTGAAATTCACTGAAAAAACCATAGGTTTCACACCAGTTATAGTTAGCTGGACATTTTACTCATACAAAACCATTGAAATTCCCCCATTATAGTTAGTTGTACTCACTATAACTCGCGAGCCCGCAATCCACTGCTGATAATTTCACATATTACGTCATTCATGACATGGTCAGTGACAACACTGATGACATCACTGATGGCATCTCAAATGACATCGCTGATGACATCACTGATGACATCATCCAGTGAATGTGGTTTGCTTTGATATTTAAATATGTATTATAAATACACTACTTTGCATTGAAGAATGAGTGGATATATAAATATAAATGTGTGAATGGTCGAATTAGTAACAGTGTCATTGATTGTTTCCTTGACTAATTTGTAGAGTCTCACTATATATAATGTGTAGCAACTAAACTGTGTGAAAGTATTTATTGCTTTGTCTTAATGGCTATGTTAAAGATATATTTGTTATTGGTTTCTTAACTGAGTATTTGTATGGGTAAATGAATGGCTATGTGGTTTGGTGGGGGGTGTGTGATTGCCAAAAATGTGTGAATAGTTCATTCAGTAGGTATATGAGGTTAAGACTACATGTTATAACAGTTGTTTCAGTGAGTGTATATGTTTATGGGTGTGGTGGTGATGAAATATTTCTCTCAATGGTACATCTCCATTAAGCTTAAAAAAAAGGCAGTATATGTGACAGTTATATCTAATTAAGTGTGCCTAAGACTTAGTGATTGTATGAGTCACTATATGGATGACTGTATACTTGTAATAGTGATTTTATAACACACTAAGTGTCAGTTACTACCTATATAATTAGATGAAGTGGTGTTTGTATAAGTGTGCAGGTGAGTAAATGTAAGTATAATCAATTGTTTGCATAAGTCAGAAGTATGTATTTATAAGTGAATACTATGTGTGCTGGTGTGTAATGTTGAAATAGGCGTATAAGTATATTTGATAGTGTTCTGTTGAATATACACTGCATATAACACTGAATCTATAAGTAAGTGATTAGATGAGTTCTATGAATAACTGAGTGAGTGTTTGGAAATTCCTATTGGTGTGTCAATGGTTTCAAATATGGCACTTTCTATTTTACAGTGAGTGATGAAAGATTATACTAGTGTGTGATGAGGTGTATTTGATTGAAACATGGATGATGTCATCAGTGATGTCATCAGTGATGTCATTTGAGATGTCATCAGTGATGTCATCAGTGATGTCACTGAGCATGTCATGAATGATGTAATATGTGACATCATCAGCAGTGGATTGCGGGCAGGCGAGTTATAGTGAGTACAACTAACTATAACGTGGCAAATTCAATGGTTTTGTATGAGTAAAATGTTCAGCTCACTATAACTGGTGTGAAACCTATGGTTTTTCAGTGAATATAGATAAAGATATATATATATACATAGAATGGAATGCGAGCATGCCATCAGACAATTCCAAACGTCATTGTATGAATGGAAAAGGCAGGGATTAATTGAGGACAATGAATACAAATTTCTTGATTGTAAATTCCCAAAACTGTTGGCTTTATATCTATTGCCCAAAATCCATAAATAGCCACTCAATCCACCAGGTATACCTGTAGTGTCATCAAGAGGCAGCTTTCTAGAAAATGTTTCTAGATATGTTGATTTTTTTCTTCAGAGCCCAGTCCAACAACTCCCATCTTATGTTAAGCACACTGGTGATTTTCTCCGTAAGTTAGAAAGAATTGAGTGGAAACCAGAATATTCACTACTCACTATGGCTGTGTCCAGCTTATACACTTGTATACCACACGACAAAGGAGTTAAAGCATGTAGACACTTTTTGAGTGATAGATCTGCATCCTACCTTGCCCACACAGATATGCTGCTTGAGATGATTAACATCTGTCTCAAACAGAACTACTTCCTATTTGACAATAAAATATACCATCAAACCCTCGGTACTTCAATGGGGACCTGTTTTGCTCCATCATTTGCGAGTCTTTATATGGGGTACTGGGAGGAGGAAGTAGTAAGCAAACTTGATGCATTCAAAGAAAAGATTCTGATGTACGTCAGATATATCGATGACATCTTTTGTATATGGGAAGGGAACGAAGAAGAGGCTAAAGAATTTGTGACCCTGCTTAACATCAATAGCTTTAATCTCCACCTTACTTCGTAATGGTCTAAAACCTCACTGGATTTTCTTGACCTTAAACTAGTTGTTGAGAACAATAAATTGAAAGCAGTCTCTTTAGGAAAAGTACGGCTGGAAATAGTCTTCTCCATGCCGAAAGTTGCACTCACCCAAATTATCCCGTTAGGAGAACTGTTAAGAGCTAAGCGTAATTGCAGTACGACAGGGAAATTTGTAAGTGAATCTGAAGTGATGACTGAACAGTTTTTACAACGAGGGTACACTGCAAAAACAATTAGAAAGGCCCTTACAGAAGTATCCAAACTACCGAGAGACTCTCTGCTGGTAGACTGATCACTAGAAATAGAGAGTAGTAATAAAGAAGGAGCCAGCCAAAATTTAAGATTCATAACTGCACATAGCAAACAAACGCACACAGTACGGAAATGCTTGAACACATATTGGCCAGTATTAGAAACAGACAAAGATCTTGCAGTTTGTATAGGATCGAATCCACAGATCACGTTTAAAATTGTTTAAGATCACTGAGAGACATGTTGTGCAGAGCAGTTGAAACAACCAAATCCGGGATTCCTGGTATTCAAGGCTTTTACACATGCCAGAGGTGCAAGACGTGTAAGAACAGCAGAAATAAAAAAGAATGCACTTTTTCCTCAGTATGTAGACCATATGTGATCAGAACACATACATCATTCAATACAGAGTACGCAGTGTACACTTTATTCTGCCCGTGTGGATTAGTCTATATTGGAAGCACCATCCATAAGGCCAAAATTTGCATTCTAGAACATTTACGTGCAATAAAAAATATGGACAAAACTTACCCTATGGCACGTCATTTCCAAAGCCACCATGAACAAAATACCAACCTACTGAGCTTTGTGGTACTGGATTTCATCCGAGCTGATGTGAGAGGAGGCGATAGGCTGAAAGAACTACGTAGACTAGAATCTAAGCTGATTATCCAGTACAAGACAATGACCCCATTAGGCCATAATCTTGATGAGGAGTTAGCTGTACACCTAGGTTGACATACATTTGAAACTTTTTTTGAACTCTGTAATAGTACTTATCCACATAATGTGCATAATAGTCTTTCAGCCACAAGCATATTGTGATTTTAAGGTTTGTGTTTTGTTTAATTGATGTACGTAGTTGTTTTCTTTGAGGTGACACATATTATTTTATTTTTTGTTATTAGATGTGACTTGATCAAGCTGAAGAAAAGACATTTCCAGCTAGAATACCTGACCGCCATGTTGAATTTATGCTCCAGCCCACTTGGGCATCACAAATGTTTAACACGTTAGAAATCTCCATAATAT
Source organism: Lissotriton vulgaris (assembly GCF_964263255.1). Lineage (NCBI taxonomy): Eukaryota > Metazoa > Chordata > Amphibia > Caudata > Salamandridae > Lissotriton > Lissotriton vulgaris. The sequence goes on from NC_141685.1 coordinate 497,092,027, forward strand.
CTTGTACGTGTAAGAGTTAAAGATCTGAATGTTTAATTTCTCACATGGGAGTGAAACCTTAGCTATTCAGCTTTTAGCGGATGCTGAATCCCCCACAAGGGAACGAAACCTATGCTGTTTGATCACAGCACAAACAATGTATCACACTGTGCCTTTCATTGTAAATTGCATACGTTTTTTGCAGTAAGAATCATTACTCAGGATAAGAGCGGCAGTATTTAGTACAAACATGAAAATGTAAATATGCATTTGTGTTTCATTTACAACATGCTTGAAATGTCTTTAAGATGTACATGAAGTGCATACATTGGAATCAAGTCAGTGATAGTCTGTCTTCACTTTGTATCATTGTTATCACGTGGTTATATAAAAAAGAAAGCAACGCGTAATCAGGCACTTGTGAACAAGGGAGTGTTCCTGAAATGCGTTGAGTGCTACTTGCCAAAGACCCGAGTGAAAATAAACGGAGGTTTGCTGCAGCCGACTGTGTGTCCGTGATTGCTGTCTTTTTGTATTGGGAGACGCCGTGGTGTTTTGATTGAGGCTGCCTGCCTCATCACGGACCGCCGCAATGGAGTGGCTGGGAAAGGCACGGTGAGCTGGTTAGCTCACTATTTTGACTTTATATATATATATATATATATATATATTACCTACTGGCGGTCGCCAGTAGGTAGTTATAGTTAGGATTTTTTTCAATGTTAAATCTCAAAATTCTATTTGGAATAACTTTGGCGCCGGTTGATGAATCTGCCTTCCCTGAAAGTTTGGGGGGGATTCGTCAAGCGGGGGCCGAGATAAAAGGGGGGTCCCAAAACGCGTTTTTCCCATGTTAATTTCCATAGGGCGGTCGATTTCACTTTTAGCCCGAACGGCTGAATGGATTTCCACCAAACTTGGCAAAATTGTAGGGACTGGTAGCCCGATGTGCCTTTGCTATGTCTCAAGATATGTGCTCCAGTGGATTTTGAGTAATTAAGGTTCAAAAAAATATATATATCTATAGCAGCGCTCCGGTAAGCGCACCGGTACGCGCACCGGGCGCTTACCGCGACTTGCGCGCAGAAAGCTGATTGGCTCTGGGGTGTCTGTAAACATTCTAAACAGTCCGGAGCGGCCGCCATCTTGTGTCTCGGTAGGATCGAGACACGAGAGGTGGCCAAAACAAAGAGGGAAATGACCATAAGGGGGCAGAGTAGAACCCCCTTGACCCCCTAGGTTTGATGTGGGGGCCATAAAAGGGCCCCGCGGAGCAAAAAAAAAAAAAAAAAATTTTTTGATTTTCGCGGGGTGAGCGCCCGGTACGCGCACCGGTAAGCGTACCGGGGAGTGTACCATGGGGAAAAAGAATGACAGTTTTAAAAGTAGCTGTTGTTTTTTTTATACATACACATACATATATATAAATGCATATGCATATATATATATATGCATATATGTGTATATGTGTGCGTGTAGAGAGAGGTAGAGAGGTAGAGGTATAGAGGTAGAGAGGTAGAGAGGTAGCGGTAGAGAGGTAGAGATTAGTAGAGAGAGAAGAAGAGAGAGGTAGAGAGGTAGAGAGTAGAGAGTGAGTAATAGAGAGTAGAGAGTGAGTAGTAGAGAGTAGTAGAGAGCAGTAGAGAGAGTAGCAGAGAGTGAGTAGTAGAGAGTAGTAGAGTGAATAGTAGAGTGAGTAGTAGAGAGTAGTAAAAGTAATTTACAATCGTTCGGAATATCGGTGTTTGGGCAGATATGATCCAGGGACCCCCAGTATGCAAGGGGAATTAGTCCCCCTCTACAAACGCGCCAGTGGCCTGCATTGCAGAGAGGTGTAACAAGGGTGTGGCCTCATTACACTTCTCTGCAATGCAGCTCCCTCGCGCATACTGGAGGCTCCTGGTGGACCAGTTGACCCCAGGGACCCCCAGTATGCAAGGGGAATTAGTTCCCCCTCTGCAAACGCGGCAGTGGGCTGCGTTGCAGAGAGGTGTAACAAGGGGCATAGTCTCATTACACCTCTGCAATGCAGCCCCTGGCGCATACTGGAGGTTCCAGGTGGGCTAATTGGCCCCCAGGGGCCCCCAGTATGCAAGGGGAATTAGTTCCCCCTCTTCAAACATGCACGGGGGCTGCGTTGCAGAGAGGTGTAAAAAGGGTTGTGGCTTCATTACACCTCTCTGCAATGCAGTCCCCTGGCGCATACTGGAGATTCCTGGTGGGCTTTCAGGTCTTATATAGTTAGGAATTAGCATTAAAAAAACCTTTGAAATTCACTGAAAAAACCATAGGTTTCACACCAGTTATAGTTAGGAATTAGCATTTAAAAAACCTATGAAATTCACTGAAAAAACCATAGGTTTCACACCAGTTATAGTTAGGAATTAGCATTTAAAAAACCTTTGAAATTCACTGAAAAAACCATAGGTTTCACACCAGTTATAGTTAGGAATTAGCATTTAAAAAACCTATTAAATTCACCGACAAAACCATAGATTTCACACCATTTATAGTTAGCTGGAAATTTTACTGACATAAAACCATTGAAATTCCCACGTTATAGTTAGTTGGACTCACTATAACTTGCGCGCCTGTAATGCACTGCTGATGACGTCACATATTACATCACTCATGACATGGTCAGTGACATCACTCATGACATCACTGATGACACCATCCTTGTGACAGAGTGACAGACCTAATTTCAGTGTAATGTAACGCTTGAAACACATATTCAAAAATAGAAACAAACATTTTCAAAAAAATGGAGATACCCAAACCAGTAACAACAACCAATTCAGTAATTCCACCATCTATATACACATCCACTCATTCACCAACAGTTCTATATAGTCACTCATATATATACTCACTCATCATATGTAGTGATACACCTATACATCCTGTTACACATCAGCAGTCATCCAAAAGTTACTCACACACATACTCACACATGCAAATAAACTATTGAACATCCATTTATTTGCATATACATTTATACACACACTACCACCTTACTTCTAAGGAAACTTACCCATACGTACTCTCTTAAACAATCACTTATAGAAACACATAGTTATTTAAACAGGAACTTCTACAATCTCTCACTATATATACTATACTCACTTATATACATCAATACTCACATATACTAGATTAAAACATATGTCGTTACTAATGAAGACACTAGTGAGACAGTCATTCACTCACTAACACACACATATACACACTCATCCACCCATACAGTCCTGCACATATGCTGTCTTCAAAACACATACAAACAGTGAGTCAGTCACCAACCCCTGCAGCCACTTATACACAAAGAGAAACACTGATACAAACATTTAAATATTTAAACAATACTCGCTAATATATGTATTCACTAAGATACACGTAATAAGCCAGTTACCCAACCAATTTTTTTTAAAAAAAACATCCATTTACACACTTATTTAAACATTTATTCTTCCATCGACCTTTACAAATACATATATAAAACAAATTTATTTTTCAGAAAGACACACATTCACTGGATGGTGTCATCAGTGATGTCATGAGTGATGTCACTGACCATGTCATGAGTGATGTAATATGTGACGTCATCAGCAGTGCATTACAGGCGCGCAAGTTATAGTGAGTCCAACTAACTATAACGTGGGAATTTCAATGGTTTTATGTCAGTAAAATTTCCAGCTAACTATACATGGTGTGAAATCTATGGTTTTGTCGGTGAATTTAATAGGTTTTTTAAATGCTAATTCCTAACTATAACTGGTGTGAAACCTATGGTTTTTTCAGTGAATATATATATATATATATATGTGGGTTGCACAATGGCGGTTAGAGCCGGAGCGCTCTACAGCGGGTGCGTGCGAGGTACCAACCACAGGTCCGAAAATCTTTTTACTGCAAAGTAATACGCCACACTCAGGAATTGTAATTAGCTGTGTTTATTCAGCAAACTCCACCATCAGTCTGTCACACCGACGCGTTTCGGGCATGCTCCCTTTCTCACGGTAGGTGGCACTACTTTTTTACTGGTTTATAAAGGCTATGCATTTATTACCCGTCACATTGCATTCTGGGATTGGTAGTTTCAATATGTATTCATTCCAAAGTAACCCCTTTTATGACAGTATTGATTGTAATACAATTAAAAGACACAATTTAGGTAATGCAACTGTCCTGTTACGACTCAGTTTTATCTACCTAGCATCATAGGTATAGTACCATTTTTAAACCAATTGTAAAAGATCGCACCAGTTGCATTCTCCACCGATTACCCACAATTATTAGCATTTAGAAAAGTGCAATACAATTCTTGGTATAGTACCTGTGACTATAAGATTAAACATGGCTATTCACGTATCTATGTTAATCCATTCTCTTAGTCTTGTTCTCTCAGTCAGATGTTAACTAATACATTAAGGCACTCATATCCCTAATTATGATGCCAATTAGATCCAGTTTTTATTGCAAATGTACAAAGAGTTCCTCATCCAGGTTCACACCCCTCGGGATCTTGGTTTTCATGCAAATTATATATTTTGATTAAAGTTGACGCAATTTTAATTCGCGATCTCCCAGTCTTTCATGTTGTTCTACATTGTCAATTCCGAAAAAGCCCATTTTCTTAAAATCACCACCTTGGCAATCGAGCATATGTTTGGCTGTGGCATATGTCATGTCTCTGTTCTTTACAGCTCTTATATGCTCAAACATTCAATTCTTTAGGGCGCAGATCGTGCTCCCTATGTACATTTGTGAGCAATCACATTGAATGATATATACTACGTATTGTGTAGTGCAAGTTATTTTTCCTTTTATTTCGATTAGTCGTCCTTCTGGATCTCTGAATGATTTAAGATTTTTACCAATTTTGCACGCTTTGCAACATCCGCATTTATTAAACCCCTTTTGTTGTTCATCAAGCCAGTTGGTAGATTTTTTACTTGAGACTTCAAAATGGCTTCTGACGAGCATGTATTTTAAAGATGGTACTTTCCTGAACGATAACTTTGGCTCATTTCCCAAGATTTTCTTTAGATCAGCATCTTGTTGTAGTAGTGGCCAATATTTTTGTATACATCCTCGTATTTTCTGTGCCTCTTTGCTATAGTTTAAGATCAGTCTTCGTGTTTCATCTGTATCTTTCTTAGATTGTGGTTTTTGTATTAAGATCTCTGATCTTTTTTTAAGCTTGATCTTGTCTATGTTTTTGGTTAGCTCTCTTTTTCTGTATCCTCTTCCTTCTAGTCTGGACGCACATTTGGCAATCTGTTCATTAGCTTCTTCTTCTTTGGAGCAGTTTCTTTTCATCCTCACAAATTCTCCAAATGGAATGTTATTTAGTACAGACCTCGGATGAAAACTTTCAGCGTGTAGGATACTATTGGTGGCCGTGCTTTTTCTGTAAAGTGTTGTATTGATTTCGTCATTTTCAATGTAAACTGTTATATCCAAATAGTCAATCCTGCTTTTGCTTGTGTTACATGTAAATGATAATCCTACGTCATTGTTGTTCAATTTGGAAAAATATTGCATGAATTCTCTTTTAGTTCCGTTCCATATGAGGAAGAGATCGTCGATGTATCTCGACCGGAGCATTATTTTTTCAATTCATCTTGATTGTCAGGTCCCCATGCTATCTCCTTCTCCCACCAACCCATTGTGAGGTTTGCATAATTGGGGTAGAAGGAAACTCCCATAGCGCATCCACACAGTTGTTGGTAAATGTTGTGATTGAAGAGGAAGATATTATTGTTCAAACAGGTTTCAATTATATATATATATATATATGTAATTATATTTTAAATTATGTTTGTTCACATTTTTTAAATTAAAAAAAATCGTTTTTGGATATTAAGTTAAGTTATATAATAAAAAATAAAAACGCATGTTTTTTACAATACATTTATTATTTATGAATTTGAACGTTTTTAAATTATTTTTAAGTATGTTTTACTTAATTATATGTATTATTTAATTAATTTAATATTACATTTAAGACACTTGAAAAAGTCGATATTTTAGCAAACTATATTATTTACGACAATATTTAGGATTAGTTTTTCTTGTACTTACCTGTTTGTAGAAAAGAATTAGATATTCTGTCACTTGATATTTTCTCATCGATATTCTGGCAGCTCGATATTCTGCTCCTCGATATTCTGTTAGTGATCTGTGAAATGTATGTAATATTGCAAATAAGAATTTAATGGAGAAGCCTTGCATTGTGATCCTGCTGGGAATTACCACCAGTTATAAGCATCCAACCAGTTTAGAGTAAAATTTGGAGATGATCTGAAGCCAGTATGGAAAAGTTTGATTCATGCTAGGCTGGCCTCTTTGGAAGAAGAGGGTTTCCTTAATTGTTAAGTTTAAGAATATCTCTTGAGTCTGTGATCGAACTAAAGATTTATAGAGATTTGAGACTTATATCTGGAGTTTTTTTATGAAATCTTTGAAGAAAGATGTTTGAGCAATAGACTAAAGGATGTCTATCAGTGGGAATTGGAGTCAACAGATGTAATGGCTGAAATGACTGAGGAAAAAGAAATGCCAGTAAAATGGCTGGTGGTGAGGAAGTGACCTATTTTGAATTAGAATGAAATAGAAATTTCTAATAATAGAGCAGTAACCAATGTTTAGAAGAGCTGAAAAGGTTTGGCCTCCTTTCTATTCCCTAGCATCAACACCTTGTGCCGGTGGCCAAAAATATAGCTGCCATGTGTCTTCATGTGATAGATAACTTCTTCATTCAGGCACAACTCTCCAGCTTACAATAATATGAAGGCTCAAATTTGAAACACTATATGTGTAACAGGAAATCCAAAATGGCAAATAAACATTGTTTCAAAAGACGAAATTTGCTGAACTCCCACACATTCCAAATCTCTACGTGTCAGCTCTGCAGGAGATGTATCTAAAATACTGGTATTAATGTTAGCCCTCCCTAATATTACCCAGTTCAACAAGCAAAGACATGGCTGTGGAGCTAATTCCGTATATTCTGGTTTCCATGCCTCTGTGTTTAATATTAGCCCTATTTTTGCATCTCTGAAGAATGGCTTTGCTTCAATTCAATATTAATTTATGTGGAATAAACAAGATCCAAAAGGATAACTGAGTGTTTTTTACATAAAAATAGTTACTACAGCACATACATACTATAGAGAGAGAGAAAAACGTGTTTATATAGACCGTGGTCTTTTAAACAGTACAGAACACACACAATCAGGATCCAAAAAGTACGAACAGACAAAATTCCACTACATCATAGATAAATAAAATTCAATACTTGTTTAAAGAAGTTAAAAGAGGGTGGCACCCTCAGAACACACAATTCATTACACCCTAATTTTACAGAAGTCTCAAGATCCCTAAAAGGATAAAAAGGAAAATTTACATTTTATAAAAGCCTTAAAACGACTTAAAAATCAGTGCCCCTCCTTCGAAATCTCCCTTCCAAATTCTTTTGTAGCCTTCAAGAATTTACCCAATCGAATTGCAATTTCTAACGTTGGCATATCAGTAAGTAGACAGATCGCCTCGGCACGTGAAGGACGTAAAAACAATTTCCTTATATCATGTACAAATAGGCAATCAAGTAAAATGTGCAGCATATCATGTCTTAGGCCACGCCCACAGTTACAGTTACCTTCTGGGCCAATCAGTGCAGACTTTAGTTTTCCGTCTGTCTTCCAAGGGTTAACCCCAACCCGGGTACTTAGAATTTCATAACTTGGTTAGGCAGTATGTCCAAATACGGGAACCAGCCATCATTAACCCATGACTTTTTTAACCACTGGACCGATTTTTTCTCTGACATAAAATCTAGGTCCTGCGCCCTCGAGAACGACTGGCCCTGTTCCCTAAGTGTTCTCTTAGTAAAATCGGCTATCAAGGCGTCCTGGGAGAATTTCACATTAAGGCGCCCTGTTACTTTCTGGAGAGTTTTTTTCACATCTTTCCCCAGCCAAGATTACTTATTTGGATCTCCTGTCTACACCATTGTGAGACCTTTAGTGTCACTCCTGGGTCTTGGCACTTCCAGAATCTTACCAGGGCCATTTGGGATTGTAGCTCCATCTTTATCGCTTGAACCATAGTACAGTTCGGTAAGGACAAAAACATTTTTAAGATTTTTCCCTCTTCCTGGTCCCACTCATGTTTACCGCTCAGGTATAACACGCCCCATACAATACTTGGGGGGGATCATTGCTCCAAATGCCTTTATCATTGGTTTATGAATCATGTCGCCATATTCTCTATTAAACTTTTTCAACCCACGTATGGATAAAAAAGCTTTAGCTCTTTGAGCCTCCAAGTGGGTGCGCCATTTTAGCATACATAGTGTATGAAAGAATAATTACGTAGAAATCAATGCATAAGAACAAATTACAAAGTTAGATCAATATAAATAAACTTTTCAGGTGAAAGAGGAATGAGAGCTAATTTTAGAAGCCTCTGGAATGACATTGGGAAGCTGACATTTTTCTATCCAACTTGGGTTCCACCATTTCAGCATGCTTGCTTGAAAATAAACAATAATGTAGGTGTCAAGTTAATAGTGTACCACAGCCCAACGTGGTGGCCTCCAGGATATCAGGAGTCCAGGGGCCTACCCAGAAGGTCCTTAACTTGACTGTTACAAAATGGGTCTGGAGTTGTCAGAGGTAAACACCCTGTCCAATCAGAGACCATTACTCTTGTAAGGGTAAATGAGATACACAATAAAATATAACCTGTGCTCATCATCTGCTAGCTAGGCACAGAGCACTCAGTGTGAACTACAGAGTCAATATGTAAAGTATTTATGCATCACACACACACCACAAAAATACATCACACTAGTTTATAAAAATAGCCAAGAATGTTATAAATAATTTGGGGCTTGGCCAACTGCCGACTGGAATGGCCAAGCGGTAGCCGAGCTCCACTGCGCCACTCCCTAAAGATCCGTATGTCATCCATCCACCCCAGCCTGATCTCCTTCCGAGAGGTGCATAGAGGCGTGCCGTTACTGACCCAGCGACAGATGATGTTGGGGCCAGATCCGTGAAGCGCGGGTGAGGCGGCCCTTGTCGCACGCTCTGCAGCCTGTAAACACCCCGTGAGAGGTAGACTCAGAGGGGCTCCACGCAACTCCGTGGTGCGGCCTAAATCACTGCTGGATCCCAAAGATTGTGAGTTGATGGGGCCGACATCCCTGGTGTGGCAAACACATCGGTCATCCAGTGGTGTGTTTTGGCAGGGCGGTGGACACCGGGGGGAGCTGGCGTTGGTTGTAGCCGACCCTCCATTTCGGTGCTATTGCCCATAATGTGGGGAACCTCCTGAACTCTTCCGTGTCCTCCTGAGGCCATTATTTAGGCGGCAATCCTTCCTTCGCCTGCCCCCTCTGTGTACGTGGGGTCCTCTATGACGACTTATTATCTCCCCGCTTGTGTCTGTGTGGGCTGTGCGGAGTAAATCTGGACCGCTGCGGTGCATTGGACCATCAGAAGGGCCGCATTGTCCTGGGATTAGACCGGATTGAGATGCCTGCCTCTACGTGAGGGACTTGGGGGCCCAAAAGTCCTAGGGGCCCTTCCCTAGTGCTGAAAAAGACCAGTGTATTTACAACAAGGGGTGGTGAGGGATAGAGTCTCTGAATTAAGCAGAAAGCTCTCACCCAGTCAAGAGATCAGGGCTAGATCCAACACCGTTTTTTAGCTCACTGCACCATCCCAGTTTCAGAACCTGGCTGTATGCAAATTAGTCTGTTCCTGTCCCAGTGCATGATGGGAACAGGGCAAACCAAACTACAAAAGCCAATTCTTACACTGGGAAGGAAACAAGCTCCCGGGGACCGGTTTCTGGCATTACAGCCGTCTTCGGCCCGGTTTGCTTGAATCCTGATGGTGCAATGAGCAAGGGTCTCACATCTGAGAATACCCTTCCACGCTTAGGGTGGACAAAAATATTTACAACAAGGGGTGGTGAGGGACAGAGTCTCTGAATTAAGCAGAAACCTCTCACCCAGTCAAGAGATCAGGGCTAGATCCAACACCGTTTTTTAGCTCACTGCACCATCCCAGTTTCAGAACCTGGCTGTATGCAAATTAGTCTGTTCCTGTCCCAGTGCATGATGGGAACAGGGCAAACCAAACTACAAAAGCCAATTCTTACACTGGGAAGGAAACAAGCTCCCGGGGACCGGTTTCTGGCATTACAGCCGTCTTCGGCCCGGTTTGCTTGAATCCTGATGGTGCAATGAGCAAGGGTCTCACATCTGAGAATACCCTTCCACGCTTAGGGTGGACAAAAATATTTACAACAAGGGGTGGTGAGGGACAGAGTCTCTGAATTAAGCAGAAAGCTCTCACCCAGTCAAGAGATCAGGGCTAGATCCAACACCGTTTTTTAGCTCACTGCACCATCCCAGTTTCAGAACCTGGCTGTATGCAAATTAGTCTGTTCCTGTCCCAGTGCATGATGGGAACAGGGCAAACCAAACTACAAAAGCCAATTCTTACACTGGGAAGGAAACAAGCTCCCGGGGACCGGTTTCTGGCATTACAGCCGTCTTCGGCCCGGTTTGCTTGAATCCTGATGGTGCAATGAGCAAGGGTCTCACATCTGAGAATACCCTTCCACGCTTAGGGTGGACAAAATTTTTTACAACAAGGGGTGGTGAGGGACAATGTCTCTGAATTAAGCAGAAAGCTCTCACCCAGTCAAGAGATCAGGGCTAGATCCAACACCGTTTTTTAGCTCACTGCACCATCCCAGTTTCAGAACCTGGCTGTATGCAAATTAGTCTGTTCCTGTCCCAGTGCATGATGGGAACAGGGCAAACCAAACTACAAAAGCCAATTCTTACACTGGGAAGGAAACAAGCTCCCGGGGACCGGTTTCTGGCATTACAGCCGTCTTCGGCCCGGTTTGCTTGAATCCTGATGGTGCAATGAGCAAGGGTCTCACTTCTGAGAATACCCTTCCACGCTTAGGGTGGACAAAAATATTTACAACAAGGGGTGGTGAGGGACAGAGTCTCTGAATTAAGCAGAAAGCTCTCACCCAGTCAAGAGATCAGGGCTAGATCCAACACCGTTTTTTAGCTCACTGCACCATCCCAGTTTCAGAACCTGGCTGTATGCAAATTAGTCTGTTCCTGTCCCAGTGCATGATGGGAACAGGGCAAACCAAACTACAAAAGCCAATTCTTACACTGGGAAGGAAACAAGCTCCCGGGGACCGGTTTCTGGCATTACAGCCGTCTTCGGCCCGGTTTGCTTGAATCCTGATGGTGCAATGAGCAAGGGTCTCACATCTGAGAATACCCTTCCACGCTTAGGGTGGACAAAAATATTTACAACAAGGGGTGGTGAGGGACAGAGTCTCTGAATTAAGCAGAAAGCTCTCACCCAGTCAAGAGATCAGGGCTAGATCCAACACGGTTTTTTAGATCACTGCACCATCCCAGTTTCAGAACCTGGCTGTATGCAAATTAGTCTGTTCCTGTCCCAGTGCATGATGGGAACAGGGCAAACCAAACTACAAAAGCCAATTCTTACACTGGGAAGGAAACAAGCTCCTGGGGACCGGTTTCTGGCATTACAGCCGTCTTCGGCCCGGTTTGCTTGAATCCTGATGGTGCAATGAGCAAGGGTCTCACATCTGAGAATACCCTTCCACGCTTAGGGTGGACAAAAATATTTACAACAAGGGGTGGTGAGGGACAGAGTCTCTGAATTAAGCAGAAAGCTCTCACCCAGTCAAGAGATCAGGGATAGATCCAACACCGTTTTTTAGCTCACTGCACCATCCCAGTTTCAGAACCTGGCTGTATGCAAATTAGTCTGTTCCTGTCCCAGTGCATGATGGGAACAGGGCAAACCAAACTACAAAAGCCAATTCTTACACTGGGAAGGAAACAAGCTCCCGGGGACCGGTTTCTGGCATTACAGCCGTCTTCGGCTGTAATGCCAGAAACCGGTCCCCGATAGCTTGTCTCCTTTCTGGTGAAGAATTGGCTTGGTAGTTTAGTCTGCCCTGTTCCCATGATGCACTGGGCCAGGGACAGACTGATTTGCATATAGCCAGGTTCTGAGCTGGGATGGGGCAGTGAGATAAATAACGGTGATGGATCAAGCCCTGATCTTTGGACTGGGTAAGAGTGGTCTGTTTAACTCAGACACTCTGTTCATCACCACCCCCTTTTCTAAATCGTTTTTGGCCACTATAGGTGTGGCAGGGTATACTCAGACATGAGTCCCTTTCTCACTGCTCCATCAGGATTCAAGCAAGCCGGGCCGAAGAAGGCTGATATGCCAGAAACCGGTCCCCGGTAGCTTGTCTCCTTTCTGGTGAAGAATTGGCTTGGTAGTTTAGTCTGCCCTGTTCCCATGATGCACTGGGCCAGGGACAGACTGATTTGCATATAGCCAGGTTCTGAGCTGGGATGGGGCAGTGAGATAAATAACGGTGATGGATCAAGCCCTGATCTTTGGACTGGGTAAGAGTGTCTGTTTAACTCAGACACTCTGTTCATCACCACCCCCTTTTCTAAATCGTTTTTGGCCACTATAGGTGTGGCAGGGTATACTCAGACATGAGTCCCTTTCTCACTGCTCCATCAGGATTCAAGCAAGCCGGGCCGAAGAAGGCTGAAATGCCAGAAACCGGTCCCCGGTAGCTTGTCTCCTTTCTGGTGAAGAATTGGCTTGGTAGTTTAGTCTGCCCTGTTCCCATGATGCACTGGGCCAGGGACAGACTGATTTGCATATAGCCAGGTTCTGAGCTGGGATGGGGCAGTGAGATAAATAACGGTGATGGATCAAGCCCTGATCTTTGGACTGGGTAAGAGTGGTCTGTTTAACTCAGACACTCTGTTCATCACCACCCCCTTTTCTAAATCGTTTTTGGCCACTATAGGTGTGGCAGGGTATACTCAGACATGAGTCCCTTTCTCACTGCTCCATCAGGATTCAAGCAAGCCGGGCCGAAGAAGGCTGAAATGCCAGAAACCGGTCCCCGGTAGCTTGTCTCCTTTCTGGTGAAGAATTGGCTTGGTAGTTTAGCCTGCCCTGTTCCCATGATGCACTGGGCCAGGGACAGACTGATTTCCATATAGCCAGGTTCTGAGCTGGGATGGGGCAGTGAGATAAATAACGGTGATGGATCAAGCCCTGATCTTTGGACTGGGTAAGAGTGTCTGTTTAACTCAGACACTCTGTTCATCACCACCCCCTTTTCTAAATCGTTTTTGGCCACTATAGGTGTGGCAGGGTATACTCAGACATGAGTCCCTTTCTCACTGCTCCATCAGGATTCAAGCAAGCCGGGCCGAAGAAGGCTGAAATGCCAGAAACCGGTCCCCGGTAGCTTGTCTCCTTTCTGGTGAAGAATTGGCTTGGTAGTTTAGTCTGCCCTGTTCCCATGATGCACTGGGCCAGGGACAGACTGATTTGCATATAGCCAGGTTCTGAGCTGGGATGGGGCAGTGAGATAAATAACGGTGATGGATCAAGCCCTGATCTTTGGACTGGGTAAGAGTGGTCTGTTTAACTCAGACACTCTGTTCATCACCACCCCCTTTTCTAAATCGTTTTTGGCCACTATAGGTGTGGCAGGGTATACTCAGACATGAGTCCCTTTCTCACTGCTCCATCAGGATTCAAGCAAGCCGGGCCGAAGAAGGCTGAAATGCCAGAAACCGGTCCCCGGTAGCTTGTCTCCTTTCTGGTGAAGAATTGGCTTGGTAGTTTAGCCTGCCCTGTTCCCATGATGCACTGGGCCAGGGACAGACTGATTTCCATATAGCCAGGTTCTGAGCTGGGATGGGGCAGTGAGATAAATAACGGTGATGGATCAAGCCCTGATCTTTGGACTGGGTAAGAATGGTCTGTTTAACTCAGACACTCTGTTCATCACCACCCCCTTTTCTAAATCGAAAAAGACCAGTGGGCGGCCATTGCTAACCTAGACTAGGTGGGCCAGTTCTGGTCCAGGCAGCACAGGCATTCCTCTGGAGGGGCCAGAACTAGACCTGCTTCAGGCGGAGTCCATCGGGTGCAATGAGGGAAGGAACATCTCAGGCCCCTTGAGCCACTGGCACCTGCTGGTGCGGTATTCAATTAGGGGGTTAGGGTGCCACTCCCCAAACCCGACAGGCTGAGTGGGGTACTCCCACCACTGGTGGTGGTGGTGAGTAGCAGTTCCACCCAGCCCCTTCATTGTTGCCCCCCTCACGAGAATGACATGGCATCGGGCCACAGTGGACGCTCTGCCGCACAGGACAAGCTGTACTAATTTGCTTGGCAGAAACAAAATGAGGAGGACCGGGGAGGGCCCTCGGCCAAAGGCGAGACCTCCAAGACTACAAATAAAGATATCCTTGAAGCGATCACCATGGTATGGACCTCTCTCGAAACCTGGATTGACACCGCCGCCAAGGATGTGGCCTTGATCTGTGAGAACATGAGGAAGATGGCGAAAGTGTGGGCACAGTTGAGAACACTGCTGCGGAGCTTGTGTAAGACACTGCCCTCCTTAAAACTACGAGGGCAGGATGAGGCACAACGACGTTCGTATTCTTAGTGTGCTGAAGCTGGCGGAGGAGCAAGCGGCCAATCTGTTTATCCAGGACTTGATTCTCAAACACCTTCAACCACAAGATTTATCCAAGTGTTTTACCATTGAACGAGCTCATTGTGTACCCCGGGGGTAGGTGTAAGCCAGGTGCTCCCCATGGCCTGAGTCTTCAACTTTTGTGACCGTGATGTGACCCTTCAGACGGGGTGAGCAACCACCACGTTGTCAGTTGAGAGCAGCGTGGTCACGTTCTTCCCGGATTTCACCCTGAGGGTCCAAAAACAACACTGTAGTTTTCTGGAAGTTAAACAGGCCCTTAGAGATCAGGCGAAGGTGGAATCTAACGGCAAGTTGTGATTTTTCACCTGGCCTGAGGATGCATGGAACTGGCTCAATGGTTCGCATACAGTTGGTAAGAAGGGAGTTAAATCCACATCCGGAACAGATGGCAGCGGTGACTGGCGCCAACAGCGACAATCCCTTCCGCACTCTGACTCAGACTCTCAAGGGCTCACAGGGTGATTGTGGACAATTCTGCACTGACTGGGACTATGTGGTAATTCTTTTCCCCCTCATGCTTGGGGGGTAGAGGGAGGCTGGTTTCATTGCAAGTGTCCTCTTCTGTGTTTTGTCTGTGACAATTGATTCATTCTTTGTTTGGTTTGCTGATATCTAGGTCTCCTAAAGGTTCTGGCTGCACATTTGTCCTGATTACCCTGCAGACGTGCATTCACTAATGTTTTACCCTACGGGTCTATTAGCCAACGCGGACAACAGGACTTAGGTGCTGTTGGCTGAGGGAGTGGGGTTGCTCATGTTCCTGAATTTACCAAGGGTAGCTGGTCCCGGCGACTGTTTAAGGAACGTGCTCTATATTTGATTTATATGCCCTGTATATTTAATGACTTATGTTTTGGCTTGAGAGAGCGCGTTGGCCAGGGCAAAGAATGAGTATTGTATAAGGTTGTCTTAGGGAGTGGGGTTGGTCACATTCCAGAAGTTACTCAAGTGTGGGGGACAGGTACTCTGCATGTTGGGCGTGGCAGGAGTTGTTAGTCTCAGTTGGGGCAAGGAGGGATGGATTTGTAGTTTTTTTTGGGGGGTCTGGCATCGGTGCGTTGTAATTCTTAGAATGTGGGTAACATGCTTGGTCCCAATGTTTTTAGTACCAGCGACGTCTCTCGAAACGATCTCTGGCAAATTGGTGGAATTGGTTTGGCTGTGAGGGGGACTCAGGAGACACCCCATGGGTAGGCCCATCCGACAATGTAATTTTTACCTCTGAAATGCTCTTATGGCACCTGGTCAGGGACTTAGAGTGTCCACTTGGAACGTAAATGGACTGGGGGACAAAATCAAAAGGGGTATTGTCCTACAATATGTTAAACGACATGAATTTGACATTTGACATTGTAATGCTGAAAGAGACACATCTCATAGGAAACACATGCATGGCCCTCAATAGGAAGGGATATTGAATGATAGTACATTCTGGATTTACCACGGGCTCTAGGGGGGTGGGGGTCCTTTGCAAAGGCTGCCCATATATGGTTCACAACACCTGAAAAGACGCTCAGGGCAGATACTCTGCAGTCACTGGCACATGGGAAGGGCATGTCATTAATCTAGTCTCCATGTTTGCCCCGCCCGGACTACAGTCACCCAACTCAAGGCTCGCAACTTCAGGAATTCACCAATGCCCTGGGGTGGTTGATACATGGAGGTGGCTGCCCCCTCACCGCATGCATTACAAATTTCAGTCTAGGGCGCATCTCAGATTTAATATTTGTTCAACCACGTTCAAGATATACATGCCTTCATTGACTCCCAATGTCTGGCACGAGGGATATCCGATCATTCACCTATTTTGACGATCTTTGGCGCACAACCCACCAGACGTCCTGGCCCAATCATTATACAACCATGGGCACTAAAAATACCCCACTTTAAGGAAAGCCTCCGGTAAAATACTGACTATAATTTTGCTGAAAATGTGGGATCGGTCACCTGGACGGTGACACTTTGGGGAGCATTTGGCGCAGTATTTAAGGGCAGGGCACTGTCATTAATGGTGAGACATAGGACCAAACAGTCCAGGAGGGTGGTCAAACTGGAGAGGGACATCTCAAACATGGAGGAAGATATTTCTCAGGCCCCCGGGCCTGATATCCAACACAGTCCTAAAATGAAAAGACAGTATTACAGACAACTCCTTTTGGAGGTGGCCACAATGCGCGCCCTATCTACCCATCATCGGATCTATGAACAAGGAGAGTTCACTGGTAAACTCGTGGCATGGCTGGAACATAAGGAGCAGGTGGCGCGATGGGTCTCATTTTGAGGAGGTGTATAGGGTCCCAGAGTCCTCTCAAGCCTCAAAGTCAGCAGGTCTCCTTGCCATCATAAATGTGGTGTTCATCTCCCCACACAATTGGAATGCCATGGAAGAGGACATCTCTAAGGCAGAGGTCCAAAAAGCCAAACTAGATGTTCTTTCCGGCACACCAATGGGTCCCAACGGCCTCCCCATTGAGCTTTTTAAACCGATGGTGACATAACTAGCACCCCACCTGTTGAGCCTGTATAAGGAATGCAATGAGCCGGGACTCCTCCCGTCTGATATTCACATGGCCACTATTGTAGTCATCCACAACCCCAACAAGCCGGCAGAAGACTGCATATTGTAGTGCTCTATCTCCCTACTCACAGTGGAAGCTAAAATTCTCGCCAAGCTTCTGGCCAATGGACTCCTTCCCTACATCAGTGACTTGATTCATCCAGACCAGTCTGACTTTATGCCGGGCAGAAATATGGCTAGAAATCTGTGACAGATGTATGGTGCATTGGGAAGACTTAGTACCATCGAGAAGGAAGCAATCCTACTGTCACTAGATGCCACCATGGCATTTGATACCATTGAATGGCATTATCTTTTTGCCGTATTGGCTCGCATGGGGTTTTGACCTAAGCTGATTGAATGGATCGGACTATTGTACACGCATCCCACTGCAGATGTCACTGTGAACAACCATCATTCTGCCTCTTTCCCTCTTTGGCGAAGTACGAGGCAGGGTTTCCCGTTGCCCCCGCTCCTCTTCGCCATGGTGTTGGAGCCGCTCACAGTTTGGATCAGGGGAGATCCGGGTATGCAGGGAATTGAATGGACAAATAACCATGAGGACCGAATATCAATCTATGCGGATGACATATTGCTTTATCTGGCCTCTCTGGCATGCTCGCTGGGAAGGGTATTACACATCTTTTACATATTTGGTGCGCACTCGGGGTATCCGATAAATTGGTCCAAATTCCAGATGTATGTACTTTGGGGCGAGCCCCCTTCTAGTCCGAGGGGCTATGACATTCCGGTTGCACTTCAAGGTTTTCAATACCTGGGCATTTTTGTCACCTCCGACGTTAATCACTTCTTTGAGCAGAATCTGCTGGTGCTCCTCCAGCACCTAAAGTCAGAAGTTCGACACTGGCGTGGCGATCACTGCCACTCACTCTCTTGGGATGCGCGTCCCTGTTTAAAATGCTTGCCCTACAGTGCTTCCTCTACGCACTGCAAAATGCTCCCTACCCTGTCTCTGACTCAAATTGAAGGCGTAGTGTGGGGGTTGCTGTGAGAGGACCAGCCACCAAAAATTGCCATGAACAAACTTACCATGGGATGGTATGACAGGGGTAAAGGGCTGCCAGACATACGACTCTACTATCAGACTTAACAACTAACGACCATCAACAGATGGGTGTTCGGTCCACATGACAATCCCAATTTCCACACTGATAATTGACTTATGGGGCGGGAGGTTATAATAGGGCGCTATGAACCACTGATCGTAAACTTCACCTGACTGGCCCAATGGCTCGTACGATTGAGGTGTGGCATGGGGTCACGAGAAAGCTGGGGTGGCACAACCGTCTAACTAAAGAAACTCCTCTTTGAGAACCTGACATACTGCGTTGACTCAGCATTTGCCCAGGCTTTGACAAATGGGGCACAATCGGGATCTCCACGGTGGGAGACATGTGGGTGAAGGGGATAGTGGCCACATTTGCTGATCTCCAGGCTAAGTACCATCTTGCACCCTCGGAGACTTTTTGGTATCTCCCAATTAGCCATGCCATTTCCACTGCCCTTCCAAAGGGTACCCTCTTCCCGACTCCTACCCGCTAGAGGATTGAATGTAAGAAACTAGTAAATAATCGGGCTCACCCGATGCAGAAGTTACGGTTGCATTGGGAGACTGACCTGGGGTATATAGACGATGAGGAAAGTAGAGATGCACTGGCCACTCCCAGAGAGGTAACGATCCCTATGTGCCTCTGACTCATTCAACTCAAAATTCTTCACCGGGTCTATTTTGACGCCAGACTATTGTTTTGGTTGGGTAGGAGACCTGATCCACTCTGCCTCAGACGATGTAACCAAATCAGCACCTTCACACATATACTCTGTGACTGCCCATATATACAACACTTTTGGGGAGAAGTTACCCATCAACTTGCAAGTACATGTCACAAACCCCTGGAACCTTCATCCAAACTCTGCCTCCTCAGAATCTGGGAGGCTACTGATCTCTCAAAGGCAGAGCAGACATGGGCCTCGATGGGCTGGACCATCGCCAAGCACAACATCGCTCAAAAATGGGGGGTGGTCATGACTCCACGATTAAGTGACTGGGCAAAGGACTTGGACAGCGCAATGATTGCAGAAAAAACAGTGTTCAAGGGACGGGGAAGCACTAAAAAATGGGACCATAAATGGGGAAAGTGGAACAAATATAGGGGGACATCTGCATTTCCTCTACAGTGGAATTTAGGAGGGAGAGGTGAACACTGATGGCCTAGTTAGCAGATGCTATTGGAGGCTCCCCACTGGACAGCAATAAATAATGTATCAGTCTGAAAATGCCAGTTGATTGTTTCATCGTATTTTTGACTCTGGTTCAATGATGTAACGTATAGCAGGAGCATCTTCCGGGGACAGATGGAGGGTGTATTCCTGATTTACATGAAACGGGACAATGTCGATATTTTGTTTTGGTTATGCCAATATGACTGTAATATGCTATGCACTGATGCATTTTTGTTACCAATAAACACAGTTTAAAAAAACAAAGAATGTTATAAATAAATCAAGTCCAAAACAACAAAAATCCAATGAGAAGGAGCAGAGTTATGAATTTTTTTTTTAAATACTTTAATGGGGGTTGTCTGGTGATGCTGGACCGGGGCAAAGTCAATAGTTCGTACTGACTGTGATGGAGCACAGGCCAACTACAGGACCAATGCGGGCCTCACTAAAGAAAGTACCTTATCCTTGTCACAACAACAAAAAGCGTGGTGCTGTCAAGCAATGCATCAAGCAATGCTTTGATGTTAATACAGCAGCAGATGATGCATCAGTTTTCTCCATGCAGTGATGGAAATCCATCGGTTTCACAGAAAAGCCCTGAACCCAAGAGGCATTAATTCCAAAGTGATGCGCATCATTTCTCTGCACAGGCGAGAGGATGAGTCGATCTCACTAAGCTGCTGCAACATTGATGCACGATTCTGTCAACCGATTCTGTGGTGGTTTTGATTTTTGATTTCTGCTCACACAGCCAGAGGATGCATCAGTCCCTCTGAAGCCCGTATGTGGGTACACTTCCAGTGAACCAGGCACAAGAGCAGGAGAAGAGACTTTGCTATCCATGACTCTCAAGCAATGGGAGGCAAGTCAATAGGCTCTTGAAGATCACTTTGGTGCAAGGCAGAGTCCAGCTCTCCTCAGCAGGGTCAGGGAGCAGCAGGGCAACATGAAAGAAAAGAAGGCTTTCCACAGCAGCAAACCAGAAGAGTCTCAGCCGCTGATGTAGCGAAACAGTTTTTCTGACAGAGTCCAGTTGTAGGGCCAGAAGTACTATCTGTAAGGGGCAATCGGGCCCAGGTGTGTTAAGCCCTCCCTCTCTGCCTAGGAAGAGACATCCAAATGCAGATTAGTATTCAGACACACCCAACCCTCATGTTTCTGTGGCTTTGTAGAGAGAATACACCAAGTGTAGATGTCACTCACCCCAGAAATATAGTGAATACAGGCTGAAGGCACATCGAACTGTAAGAGCTGAGAATGACCACTTTCTAAAAGTGGCATTATAAAATAGTAAAGTTAATTTCAACTTTACCAGTAAATAGATTTTATCATTACCATTCCAAAGATATTAAACAAGATAAGGCTGCTCTGTTCTAGTCAGGAATTACAGCTAAAAAAGTGTATTAAAGAATTCCCAATGTTAACCTATGACAAGAGGAGGCCTCACTGCAGAGAAATACAAATTAAGGTGTTTTTCACTAAGAGGACATAAAAAACCTAAAAGTACATGTCCTATCTTTTACCTACTCAGCACCCTGCCCTTTGGAATACCTTGTGCGTAGCGTAGGGGTGACTTATGTGTAATAAAAGGGTAGTTTGGGGCTTGGCAAAGGTTTTTAAACACCAACTCGAAGTGGAAGTAAAACTGCAAACACAGGCTCTGCAGTGGCAGGCCTGAGACATGTTTAAAGGGCTACTTGTGTTGGGGGTACACTCTGTGCGGCAGGCTCAATAGTAGCATTTAAGTTACAGGCATTGGTGCAAGTAATGCACTCTGCTAGGGACTTACAGATGTGTTCAATACGCCAAAGAGGTATAAACAAAGTATACCATGTTCAGAGAAGAGAGTACCTGCACTTTAGCACAGGTTAGCATTGGTAAATTGTTTCTAGCCCTAAAGCCGACAAAAAGAAGGTCCTAAAAAGAGGAGGAGCAAGGCAAAAAGTTTGGGGTGACCCTTCAGAGAGGGCCATTTTTCAACAGTGACCTTGTTACACAGTGCTCCTACCAGAAATGCTGCATGCTATGTTAGCACCCCCCATCCCTCACCCAGCAACCATTCGGATGGTGCTGTTGTGCCAGAGTTTCAATCAAAGTTTACAAAGCCATCCTCATTTGAGCAAAGCCAATTGAAGTACTGGACTGTGTCTAAAGAACAGTAATTCTGTGGTAGCTTTAAAAAATGTCACAAGACTGATATTTTCCCATCAGAGGGACACCAAAACATAGAGTAAAAACAGGTTCATCATCTACAGTTGGTTGGGTAGGGATAGCTAACATACACAATATCAGCTATATTCTTACTCCTGAGAAGCTGCTAGCGAACAAGAGGACAGGTGTTACAGGCATAATCCATGTTAGTCTAGAGACCACATCAGATAGACCAGTATGTCATTAGATTCTAGAGAAGCTCCATAAAAGAGCTAAATGCTAATATAACTAATATCTCAAAAGTGTCAATAATTCCATACTTCTTGCATTGCTCGCAAAATAAAAGACAATTTGCATTTCTGTAAACTCGCTTTATCAGGTAGTGATTAGCACTCAAAAAGTGCTCACAAAGTTAAAGGTAAAGTTAACATTACTGTCAGTATAAAAGCATAACAATGGAAAACCATTAGTTTCAGTTTCAATCTTTATTTCGACCATTTGGTCATAAAAGATACACAATACAAAGAAGGAAAAACACATATTCAAACAACTTTACATTTAAAATATGGATACGCAGAAAGAGTTCAGTACAGGGATAAACAACTTTATAGTGAATTTAAAAAAAAGTTCAGTGACTACCCAACATTCTTTAAAAAACGGTTTCGTGTAAACCACACATTCGTAAAAAATTTAGAAAGTGCAAAAACAGTTGGGCCAGTAACATCAGTTTTTAAAACCCTGTACATTGGTGCGTATTCCCTGCCACCCATGTTCCTTATCAACGGAAGCAGCCAATACTTTCTAGCTGCCCTATAGGCTGGGCAAAAAAAGACCACATGCAGGTCGTTCTCCTCCCTATCCTCACACACAGGGCAATACTTGCTGGGGGCAGCCGGCGACCATCGACTAGTAAAAGACCGGAGGGGTAGTGTGCCATACCGCCACTGGAGATACAGTCTTCTTGCCAGTAAGGGAAAAATAGGGTCCAGAACCTTTTCAAACTTATAAGTGTCCTTGCTTTGCAGGAACACGGCTGACTGCTAATATAACTAATATCTCAAAAGTGTCAATAATTCCATACTTCTTGCATTGCTCGCAAAATAAAAGACAATTTGCATTTCTGTAAACTCGCTTTATCAGGTAGTGATTAGCACTCAAAAAGTGCTCACAAAGTTAAAGGTAAAGTTAACATTACTGTCAGTATAAAAGCATAACAATGGAAAACCATTAGTAGATTCAAAGTGATAAAGTTATTACAAAGTATCATGATCTCAAAACTCCACCAAATGCTGTACACGTCGACAACGTTTGTGAATCATCATCAGGACAGTAGGTAATCAGCAGCTCATTATGAATTGTGCTGACTCGTCCCAAATGAAAGAAGATCACACAAAGTCATCAATTTGTAAAAACCTAATTGAACCTTAACAGGCTACTAACCTGCAAGCTTCTAACCAGGGGCCTCATTTATGAAGCTCTGCGTCACTTTTACGCCTCCGGTGCGTCACTTTTTGTGACCCACCAGTGGCGTAAAAAATGCGCCTTGTTGCACCATATTTACAAATTGACGCATCTAGGTAGATGCATCACTTTGTAAACCCCTGCGCCACATTATACCTGCACCAGGTATAATGTATGCAGGGGGGCGTATTGATGCAAGAAAGGGTCATGGAAGTGACGCAGTGAAATCTATGAGATTTCACTGCGCCACTTCTGGGACTCAAATGCGTCAAAATTCTACGCCTGCCTCACAGCAGGCATAAGACTGACACAGGCCCTTTCACATGGGGCGTGCCCCATGTGAAAGGACACATTGCTGGAGTTGCGTCACTTTTGTGACACACTCCAGCAATGCGTCACTTTTGCGCCTACAGATACGTAAGAAATACTGACATCTGTAACTCCTTGCGACATGATGTGTCATACTGTAAATATGACACATCATTGGTGTCGCAAGGAGGGCGCAATGAAAAGTGACGCATAGTTGTTTTCACGCAGCGATGCGTCACTTTTCATAAATGAGCCCCCAGGTATTTACACAAGGAACGTGTGCCACAGTACTCGAATTATGCAGTATTACGTAATGAAGGAATCCGTTATTATATGTAAAAAGCATTAAGCGTGGCTGCAGTTTTTACAGTCACACCGTTAGTAGGTGTGCAAGTGTCAGATCGCACTCTCATTTGGATTCCACCTGAAGATTTTTTACTGAGGCAAGTGATAATAAATACAGAGAGAACAGTGAAAAATGCAAAACTTCGCATAACAGATGCTACTATTGTGATTCTGACTTGTAAGAACCACATATAGACACACGAACGGTGTGAGTATAATAAGTAGCGCACGAGAGACATAGAAGTGTGACCCAGTTTGATCCTGAGCACATCAACGCAACAATGACTGTTGGATAATTGGTGCCGAAATGGAAGCAATGTAATTAAAGGCGCAAGAAACATGCAGCGTAGTTGTAATTTTCTTCCATTTATCATTCTTCCTCAATAATTTATTTACAGTTATTTTCCACGTTTGCTAACAGTCTATTGGTAGACACTGATAGAAGCAAAGCAAGGAAGAAAAACAATTCTTCAGAGCTCTGTGTAAGCAAGGCTGTTACAGGGCAGAACTAAAGATTAACAATAAATGTACAGCTGGTGAACAAATGTTGAAGGCTTAAACATGTTGTACCTATCTGGCTAATTATGCTTTAGAAACCATGAAATGTTTACCTAAACATATGCACTCATCATCTCCTACATAATAAATGAGCACACTTTTGCATTTTTCCTGAAAACATCTATGTGGTGCTGAAGCTGGTAATGTATTTAAGGTTTGAAATTAATTTTAATTTATACGCATGGCCACAAGAGAATATAGGACGATGCAAATGTAAAACGTAGTAGCTGCTCTATAGTACACTCTTCGGTGAAGCAAGATTGTCGTTTAGATTAAAAGGGCAATGTATAATTCCAAAGAAAAATAAGCACTTATAGTGTATTTGGAAATAGGAGCAAAAGCAAATATGTAATTTGCTAAACCAAAAATACAATTGAAGCTTGAATAATTTTCATATGCATATCCGAGGGTACTATGAAAATGCATAGCGAAGGAGGGCACTGATATTGGTATATAGTTAGTTAGGCAGTTCGTTTGCAAGAGATTATTCGGGTTATATCGCTGTCAGCTTTTGCTGCTCTAGGTAAAAGAAGACAGGAGGAAACTTCTTGTCGCAAAATGTTATCATTTTAAATATCCTTGTTTAATATGTCAAAATATTGTTCACATTTGTGCTGTCTGAGTATTTTATTGAACGAAATAATTTATTTCAATTCTATTAATTGAAAATACATAATTTCTCATTTATATTTTGATACTTAAAATTTAAAAAATTTCCAAACAGTTTCACATGACTTAAGGTGACACATATAGACAGTAGGAATGGGGTCATTTTGGACTATTTCAAAGTGCAAAAAGGGGACGCACATGGATGTTAAATGTTCAACTGGTAATTAATATTCCATTAGGGGCTACAACAACCACTTTGTGGCACAGCAGTTAGTTAGTAAAATAGACCATGGAGCTAAGCACATTGAAAAACTATAATATATAGATGACATGTTTTTAGCGGTTTTATAACTAGATAGATCAGTGCCTGAAAGATTCAGTGAGTTCTGATTTAATATCATGTAAAGAATACGGTGAGACACAAATATTGTGCTTTAAATATCGTGAGATCAAAAATATTATGGGTCAGAATCTAAGGGAAGATGTTTTTATTTATTTATGTAATTTGTGTCATTTGTGAGACAATTTTGTGTCTTTTTTGTTTAAATATATATTTTTTAAAAGGTTTGTATTTATTGTATAATAAATTAAGGTGTGGAATGTTGCTTTTACATGCGAATGGGGTAGGGACGAATATATCATTTTTTATTTTGTAAATATTGTTATATTTATGATAGCTGTGTTCATTTTTCTTTATATTTTTCTTTTTTGAATAAATACTTTATTGTTAATCTTAATATTTAGTCTGAGAGTTTTAAATTTGTCTAATTTAATTTTATAATTTGAAGAAATGGTATTTGTTATTTATGTTTTATGATTTGCTTGATAATACTCAAACTACTTTTTTACGTTATGTGCTTGACTTTTTCAGGATAATTAAAATGGATTTCTGTAAACATATGCTCTGTATGTGTAATGTCTATTATAAATTGGTGGTAGTACTTCATTTTGAAATCTATAAGTACAGCACTTTCCTTTTTGTCTTTATGTTTGGAATTGGAATAGTAATTTGAGCTCACCCTAAAGTCTAACACTTTCCTCATGTCAAGTAGCGGCATATTAGCAAGGGCCTGCGATAATTATCGCTCAGTGCTTTTAGCGCAAGGATAATTATCACCGGCTAACGTTGGATTCTATTGCGGAGATAGCGTGCTATCAACAACGCTTTTCTCCCAAGCGATAAAAAATCCATGCGTTAGCTGGAAAACAGTGTGAATATCGCTGGAAATCCAGTGATAATCACACTGCAATACCTTGCTGATAGGGCAGGGTGGTTTTAGCCATGTAATCCACCTCCCTTTGGATTACATGGCTAAATCAGATTACAAGCAGATGTGAGGAAAGTAGCGTTAACTGTGGTTAGTGCTACTTTTCTTATCGCTCTGCTTGTTTGCGTGCAGCTTGATAATTGGAGAAATGTCGGTTAGCGACATTTCTCCAGTTATTTAGGCACAGAACGCCCACTTTGCATCTCATTACAGATGCAAAGCTGAGCGTTGTTGTAAGGGGCTCTAAATCAGCAAAACACGCGATAGCGTGTCTTTGCTGATAAGGCAATGAAATTATCGCCGCTTTGCACCCGAGTACGGACGCAAAAGCGGCGAAATTTATAGCGCCGCCTTGCTAATATGCCCCTAAGTTTGTAGTGGGAATAGTCTATCTGACCTGCAAAAGCTTAGGAAAGGCAGACTGGGAGCAGTCAGGTTGTCAGAATGTGGGGTGTTTTTCTGTTAATGCATTCTCCTGTGACAGGAGAGGTATTAAGCATTGGAGCGAGAGGAGAAAGACCACATGTCACTCAGAGGTGCTCTCTTACCAGCAATCTCAGGAACCCTAATTGAATTACTTGTGTCAGAGGAACCTCAGGGTCCAATGGCAAGGCTAGGACCAGCTGACATGGAAGATAGAGCACCACAGAGTAAAAAAAAACAAGAATAGGGATCTGTCTTCACCACTAATTGCCACTCCTGCTTCCTCTCAGACACCCACTTCAAAATCCCAGGAAGAGTGTAAGGAGAAAACCTCACTAGTGCCTCCCCAATGGGATGAAATGGAGGAGCACAGGTGGTGGAGCTTTTCATAGGAATATCTATCAAAACAAGACTTCTCCTGTCCATCTGTGATATACACAAGGACTTGCATTAAGTGACTGCTGTAAAAGACTTGCAAAGAAACTTAAAAGGCTACTCATTAAAACAAGGTAATATGATGTGGAATGTCTAAACAAAATGTTGGAGAGGGAAATACATAGTCAACGGCAGATGTGAAAAAAAATAATGGAGAAAAACCCACAAATAAGGTAACTCAATTTGAAAGTTGTAACACCATTTTGGAAAGTTGTACAGTTTGGAATGGGGAATAGTTAGCATAAGGTCTTTAGTGTAAGAATTAGCATGGATAAAGCTTCTAGAAGACACCTACGCATCTGGCAAATTAGGTGGACAAGAAGTTTTGACAGGAATTATGGTGAATTTCCTGAAAATTTTTATAAAAGGACTTTCTCTGACAAGAGCAGGAGGACCAGATAATATCCTAGTGATATAATGAAGGTAAACGTTAGCTGGTGAGTAGGGTTTTCTATAGGTTATTTAGAGTAGTAACCTAAACTGGAATGATGCCCGAAATTTGGAAGGATACAATCATCAAAGTCATGCATATAAAAGGTTTGTCCTCAAATCCCCCAAATTATAGATTGATTAGCTTCATTGGTGCGGGGGCAAAAGTCTATTTAATATTTGTTGAAGGACTGGACTGATGACAATGCCCCAACCCCCATTGAGGAGGAAGGGTTCAGGGAAGAACCTTTGACAACGGATCATTATTTTAGTTTATGGTCAATTGCTAGGAAGATAATTATATGCAAGAGGGACTTGCATTGCTGCTTTGTCGATTTTAGTCAGTTTTTGACCTGTCAAACCAAGAGATTTTGTGGATGCATTAGAAATGCTCTGAATAGCAAGAGGATTACTATGGATTTTTACCATACTCGGTCTCAAGCAACTGGTCAACACCCCCACCCAATACGCCGGCCACACGCTTGATCCCGTCTTCTCATCCAGCAAGCACATCAGCTTCAGCCACTCCACCGAACTCCACTGGACCGACCACAGCTGCGTCCACTTCAGATTCAGAAAAACCACAACCCACCACCCGCAACAGGTTCCTCACAGAAGTTGGAGCAAGATCACCAGCGACGGCTCGTGGAGGGAGTTACGGTGGGGCAGGAGGGTGGGGAGGGGGAGGGGCAGGGTGGAGGTTGCTAAAAACCGGCATATGGATAATTGCAGGTAAGTAAACAATTTAATTAATAAAACGAATTTCGTAGTGCGCCTTGCATCGCAAAATGCAATGCAGTGCGAGCTACGAAATTCGTTTTATTAATTAAATTGTTTTCTTACCTGCAATTATCCATATGCCGGTTTTTAGCAACCTCCACACTGCCCTCCCCCTCCCCACCCTCCTGCCCCACCGTAACTCCCTCCACGAGCCGTCGCTGAAGATCACCGCCGACCAGCTCACCACCTCCCTCAGACAGAACCCACCCGCCAGCACATCAGATGCCAACAAAGCAGCCCGCAACTTCACGCAGTGGCTGATTGCCTGCGCCGACGACCTCGCACCATTGAAGAACCCTCCCAGCAGACCCAGAAGCAAGAAAGCCCCTTGGTTCACCGACGAACTCAAAGACTCCAAGAAGACCTGCCTCACCCTCGAGAAAGCCTGGCTCCACGACCGGACCACTGACAACATGACCGCCCTCAAACACGCCACCCGCAAGCACCACCAGCTCATCCGCACCACCAAGAAGAAATCACTGAAGGAGCGGCTGGACAACAACGCCCACAACAGCAAGGAACTCTTCAGCATCGTCAAGGGGTTCTCCAACCCCAGCACCGGCAACAACGACATCACCCCTTCACAAGATCTCTGCGACTCCCTCGCCTCGTTCTTTCACTGCAAGATTGCAGACATCCTCAACAGCTTCGGCGCACCATCCACGCACCCAAACACTGAACCAACGAACCACACCACCACCATCCGCACCTGGACCACGGTGACCACCGAAGACACAGCCCGCACGATGAACACCATCCACTCCGGCTCTCCAACCGACCCCTGCCCCCACCACGTTTACAACAAGGCTGACTCCACTATCAATCCCCAACTCCGGGACATCATCAACACCTCCTTCGACACCGCCACCTTCCCGGAGAGCTGGAAGCATGCCGAGATCAGCGCCCTCCTGAAGAAACCAACAGGGACCCCACCGACCTCAAAAACTTCTGACCCTTCTCGCTCCTCCCCTTTCCCGCCAAAGTCATTGAGAAGATCGTCAACAAACAGCTGGCCACCTTCCTCGAGACGAATGGATCCCTCGACCCCTTGCAGTCCGGTTTCAGAGCCAACCACATCCGAGACCGCCCTCATCGCATCCACCGACGACATCTGAGCCCTGCTCGACAACGGGGAAACAGCGGCACTCATTCTCCTGGACCTCTCTGCAGCATTCGATACTGTCTGCCACCGCACCCTAATCCAACGCCTCAACAACACCGGCATCCAAGAGAAGGCACTGAAGTGGATCATCTCATTCCTCACCGGAAGAACACAGAGAGTCCGCCTCTCCCTGTTTCAATCCGAGGCCACCGAAGTCATCTGTGGAGTCCCGCAAGGATCATCACTCAGCCCCACCCTCTTCAACATCTACATGAGACCTTTAGCCGCCATCGCACGCCAACACAACCTCAACATCATCTCCTACGCCGACGACACCCAGCTGATCCTCTCCCTCACCAGAGACCCTGACACCGCCAGAACCAGCCTACACGAAGGGATGAAAGACGTCGCTGAATGGATGAAGAACAGTCGCCTGAAACTGAACTCAGACAAGACCGAAGTCCTCATCCTGGGAACATCATCCTCCGCCTGGAACGACTCCTGGTGGCCCCCAGCCCTGGGCACCGCCCCCAAGCCAACGGACCACGCACGCAACCTGGGCTTCATCCTGGACTCCTCCCTCTCGATGACCAGACAAGTCAACGCCGTATCCTCATCATGCTTTCACACCCTTCGCATGCTTCGCAAGATCTTCCGATGGATCCAGACCGAAACTAGGAAGACGGTCACCCAGGCCCTCGTCACCAGCCGTCTGGACTACGGAAACACCCTATACGCCGGAACCACAGCCAAGCTACAGAAAAGACTCCAACGCATCCAGAACGCCTCCGCCCGACTCATTCTGGATATCCCCCGATGCAGCCACATCTCCGGCCACCTGAGGGACCTGCACTGGCTCCCCGTTGACAAAAGGATCTCGTTCAGGCTCCTCACCCACGCACACAAGTCTCTCCACGACCTGGGCCCCAAGTACCTCAACGACCGCCTGACCTTCTACACACCCACCCGCCAGCTACGATCTACCAGCCTCGCCCTCGCAACCGTACCACGCATCCGAAGAGCCACTGCCAGAGGCAGATCCTTCTCCTACCTGGCGGCCAAAACATGGAACTCCTTCCCCATCCACCTCCGGCTGACCCAGGACCACCTCGCCTACAGGAGACAACTCAAGACCTGGCTGTTCGAGCAGTAGCGGACCCCTTCCCCCAAGCGCCTTGAGACCCTTCCGGGTGAGTAGCGCGCTATACAAATGCTGTGATTGATTGATTGACTTAGGGAATTGGCAAGCGTTAAATTGAAAAAAGACGGTAGCCTTTTAGGGAAATTTTAAATAAGGAATGAATTGTGACAGGGTTGTCTGCTGACCCTAAATTTATTGGCACTTTATTTAAGAGATTTACCTGTGATCTAATCATGGACTTGGGTATTTTCACTAAAGATGGGAGGCCACCATGTAACCTGTTAACTTTATGAGGCTGACCTAGCAATTATGGACAGGACCTAGCTAGACCTCCAGCGGAGAGAGCCTGGAGGAAAGATCGCTCCCAACTGAAGAAATTAGAGTATAGAGTGGCAATAAGGCACTACAAGAATGAAATAAAACTTGCTCAAGCTGAGTTTTATGAAACCAAAATTAATATGGCAGCTAACTCCCCTAGGGAAATTTTTAAAATTGTGAAATCTTTAATTTCTCCTCCTTCTGAGCTCTTGCCATCAGAGGGTGTACAGGCCCGCTGTGAAAATCGGGCCACCTTCTTCTTCCACAAGATTCAGGCCATTTATTCCCTACTCTCGACAGGTAGTAAAGATATGACTTCCTCCTCTACTTTGGACTCTGACCTGCCTTTATCCTGCTCGTTAGTCACCTTTCCACTTCTGGATCCTAGTACTTTAGATACATTGGTCCATAAAGTCACCTCAGGATCTCCAAACAATCCAGCCCCTCCACAGACCTTAGCTAAGGTGATTGATACTATCCGCCCATTCATTCTGGAGGCTCTCAACACCTCTATCACCTCCAACTCTGTCCCATCCACATGGAAGTGCGCGATGGTAAGGGCCCTGCTGAAAAAGCCGAATTTGGATCAGAACAATCTGTCCAACTTCCGCCCTATCTCGCTGCTTAAATTGAGTAAATTGTTGGAGAGACACATCAATAAAATCTTAGTGGACTATTTAGAGTCCAAAATTCTTTTACAGGTCCCACAGACGGGGTTTCCTCCCCAGCATGGTACTGAAACTGCCCTTCTGGCAGTGACAGAGGCAGCCAGAGCTATAATGGACCAGGGAGGAAAATAGCCATTATACTTTTTGATCTCAGTGCCGCGTTCGACACTGTTAACCATGCCACACTATTACATCGTATGAAGGGC
This sequence comes from Lissotriton vulgaris, assembly GCF_964263255.1. NCBI lineage: Eukaryota > Metazoa > Chordata > Amphibia > Caudata > Salamandridae > Lissotriton > Lissotriton vulgaris. Next base: position 497,123,650 of record NC_141685.1, read on the forward strand.
ATGGGGTGTCGGGCGCGGCATTGACTTGGCTGACTTCCTTCCTAGAGGAACGCTTTTTTCAGGTGTTTGAGGGCGAGGTGGCATCATCTAAGCATCCGCTTAGCTGTGGGGTCCCGCAGGGCTCCTCCTTGAGCCCCACACTTTTTAATGTCTATATGCAGCCTCTGGAGAAGATAGTCCTCCCTTTTGGTGTGCGGATTGTCACCTACGCAGACGATACCCAACTGGTGGTCTCTCTGGACCACAATGAGGGTTCGTCTAACACCTCTGGCCCTTGTCTAGAGGCTGTTGCTAAGTAGATGCAATTCTCCCACCTCAAACTCAACGGGGAGAAGACCGAGATCATGTTACTAGGTAACCCTTCCCCAACCTCCTTGGCGTCTAGCCGGCCTTCATGTCTCGGTGCCCCCAGAGCAGATAAGAGTGTCTAGGAATCTGGCTTGATAGAGCGCTGGATTTCTCAGCCCAAGCCACCAAAACTGCCTCCACATGTGTGGGGCTAATGAAAATGCTCCGCAAAGTGCTCCCTCTACTTCCATTCCAGTCGAAAAGGGTCAAGGTACGGGCCCTGATACTCTCTCGCCTGGACTATGGAAACGTTTTATATCTAGGAGCTCCGGCAGCAGTTACTAAAAGACTCCAAGTCACCCAAAACTGTGCCGCCCGATTATTATTCAACATCCCTCGCTGGCAATCAGCAAGGAATGCCTTAAAAGAACTCCATTGGCTCCCAGTGGCTGCCAGAACACAGTTTAAGGCCATGTGCATTTTGCACAAATCTTTCCATCGAACTGGCCCTCAGTTTTGTACCCCCTAGTGTTACCTTACTCACCATCCAGAGCCCTTCGCTCGGCTTCATTGCATTTGGCAACCACGTCAAAAATCAAGAAAGCCCGCTGGGGTGGCCGCTCGTTCACTCATACAGCGGCAAAGCTATGGAATTCCCTGCCTCTAACCCTCAGACAAAATAACAACCGAATGTCATTTAGGAGAGATCTACAAACCTACTTGTTCACAAAAGCGTACTAAGTTACCCGGTAGCCCGACACAGTAATCAGTCTAAAGCGCTGCGAGGCCTCCGGGTTCTTATGCGCTATATAAGTGTAATTTTTCATTTCATTTCATTTCCAGAGAATATTGTATGCATTTGCCTGTTACTGTTCAGGAAAGAAGTTAGTAGTGAATATGAACAAAAATAATATCGATGTTTGGGCACCAGAAGTATGATTTTAAGTAGGTAAGACAAAGACAGACAAAGTGAACATAAATAGATGCTCTTTTCCACTAGCCTATGTTGGAAACCCCACTGTGAGCTTTTAAAAGCAATTGACCTCGTAACAAAACAGGAGCAATGTAAATTTAGGAGGTATTTTGGGTGGTTGAGTATTAGACCAGTACTTACAGTATTTAGGTATTGATTTAGATACATTTTCTATACAGATCTGCACATATACTGAATTTTCCTAAATCGGCTCAAAGCCAAGCGATAAGGTTGGCAACTGGGCTTATAGCTTGATTTAGCATTTCTGAGACATAAACTGTGAAGACAAGATTGCACTGTACTGTAGCGATTAGATTGTGAAAAGTGAAAGAAAATGGGCAGTGAGTCTAAGAAAAGATGTCCTAAATTTTGAAGAGCATTTTTTATGACTGGCCCATTATTTCCACATCAGTTTAACCGCATGAAAAATGAAGTGTATTTAATAACAGAAAAAAACTCTAGAGATAGGGATCTTAGGTACATGTTATCCAAGACGTCCAAAACACACTTATGGATGATTGGTGTAATTATCATCCATTTCTTCAATGAGAATAGTGGGGTATGTAATTGTTGTTTTGAGATTAATAGTCCGATTATGATGGGGTCGGAAAAGGTTCCGACTGTCATTCAGAATTCTTTCTGACTGCCTCATTATGATGGAGGCAGTCAGAAAGGAATCCCAACGATCATTCTGACTGGCAACTGAGGGTCTCAGAGAGCCTGTCCACAAGTCAGAATCCAGCCAGTCATCCAATGGGTGGCTCTTTCAGGCCTAGGAATTATGATGTTGGGTTTCAGCAGCCTTTCTGTGCAGCCTTTCTGACACGGAAAGGCTGTCAGAAGTCAACTTTGGGGGCCCCCAGCAGGGCCCCTTGGGTGCACGGCCTCCAGTTGGAGGCCAAGGGGATACCTATAGTGCCCCTCTTTTTATCCCTGCACCCCGTGGCAGGCACCTTGAGTTGCCTGTTATGGGGTGCAGGGATGAACTTCACCTCCTATTTTACAATTTGAGCATGCATTGTGACGTTATACATGCTTCCATTGTAAAGTATAGGAATGCTACAGAACAGTGTTGGGTCGCATCCTAATTAATCGATTAGGACTGTCGACCGGGTGTCGGTCGCTCCCGTGACCGAGACGATGTCGGGCAGAAAAAACCTCCACCAACATCATAAAAGGGCCCTCAATATACCAATAGCCTATTGTAATGAAATATGGGGTGTTTAAATGCTGAAAGCCTTGGGAGTTTTATTTCACATACAGTTCCTTTGTGTGGTGTGTGCAATTAGGTGTTTTTTTATTGTCAATTAACCATGAAATATCTGATCAATGGTCCTGAGGGGAATAAGATTTGTTAAATTAGTAGGGTTTTACATCAGTAAAGAAGAGAAGCCTTAGTTAGGACATTTGTAATGATTGTATTGTAAACTTTCTTCCTTGTTTTACATTTTGTGTCCAAATCACATAGTGCCTCTGCGGTCATGGTGGAGGCTCTGTAGTTGTGGCAGAGTCCCTGTACTCTTACCAGAATGTCCGCATTGAGAACTGCAGTCAACCAATTCTTCCACAAGTTTGGACTCACTACCATATATGTAAATTCGTCTGCCTTAATTGCAGAGGATCTTTGTGAATTGGACCCTATATCTTCATATGGTATGTTTGATGGACTATGGTCTAAAGAAACTTTTATCTGTGTAGTAAGTGACTGTTTCCTCATCTCTTCCCTATCCAAGTATGGACAAGGACCCAGTGTAAATATTAGGGGTGGGGGTGGCAAAATAAGATGCACCAGTAGTCACAGAGGCATTCTGACAGCTTTCCTAACTCTTTTTCATAAATGTTGTGCAACATTGGAATTTTCCATTAGACCATACTCCCAGTGAAAGAGGGGAAAAGAACCAAAGGCATGTGAAGAACTAAGTGTTTTTCAAGAGAGAAGAAATGATCTATTTTCAGGTATATGTATTGCCATGATTTGCATTTGAATATGATGCTGTCATAGTGATAACTACAGAAATAAAGGCAAAACAAAGCGACCATAGTGCTTTTCAAGGCAATTAGTGATATGTTTGCCAGCAAAGGTCTACACAGTTATTTTTGACAAAACCAAAATGTTTTTATTTTTATTTTAGAGGCTGGCGGGTATTCAGTGAGTGTTTACTTTTGGCAGAGTAGATCATAACTTATCTTTGAACTACTGTGACAAGCGATAGTATGATGAGGATACTGTATTCTTAAATGTAGGATTCAGAATGTAGTATTGAATTTCATCAACACAATACTTATTTCTAAAACCACTGTCATTTACAATGACCTCTAAATTTATTGAATATTATTTGGATTTTGATGCTTAGGATATATTTGAGATGAGATAAGAAAAAACACACATTGTTTAAGAAAATGAGTTAAATAATGGTATTTAGTTAATAAATAAACAACGCTCTTGTGATAAAGAGGTTTGTTTTGCTTTGATTAAACGTTGTGGTGCTATAGGGGGCATGCTTAGGGAAAAACCTGCTTTACTTCTTAGTCTAACAAGAGATTTCAATATGAATATGTAGATGCTATAGTTAAGATACTTGCTAATACAGAGGCACAAAATCAAAAAATGGTAAATTACATAAAGGATAGCACTGTTAATTTATACCATGAACCTCAATGCTATCATTAGACTATTTACACATTTCTATCAAGAGTTATATAGTACTAATAATCCAATAATGCAGGTATATTTGGAAGCATGTTTAAAAATGATTCAGCTGCCTCAATTATCTTTAGTAAAGGTGCAGATGCTCGAGGACGACATAATGCAGGTAGAGGTATGATCAGCTATAATGACTCTGCCGCCTGGGAAAGAGCAATAGAAGATGCTATACCTCTTGAATTTTACAAAACATTTGCAGATTTAATCATACCCGATCTCATGTCATTAGTATCTAATACAGATAAGAGCAAAGAGTTACCCTGTGATATGGAATATAACAAATATTGTTATCTTTCGGAAACAAGGATCCTATAGCTCCATCTAGCTAATTAATACAGATGCTGAAATACATGCCAAGATATTGGCTACTCGATTGGTTGATTTTATAGAATTAATTGCTAGGCCACAACAGAATGGATTTATACCAGATGGAGATACCACAAACCATACTATTGTTCCCATTGCCATATTAGACGGGGCAAATGCTAAGAAACTAGAAGCTGGTATGATGCTCTTGGAGGCTGAAAGTCATTTGACAGTGCCTCATCATCATACCTCAAGGCTGTTGAAATCTGGGATAGATCAATGAAGAGCGTTTGGTGCCTACATCTGAAATCCATAGCCAGGCTGGTTTCAGAAGGACTATTATCAGAGAAATTTAGAATGTTTGTATGAAGCACCCAGTGATAATGGAAAGGGGCGACCACTCGGTCCCCCCGAACGTATGGTGGAGTACCCCGATCCCCCCGGGAAGCCATTTTGGGCGGGAGGCGGGTCTCGGCTGATATGCCCGAAGCGGCGTAGCCGGGGCGCACCTTTTCCCGCCCAAGAGTGGGTTGTCCTAGACACCGAAGCCGCTAGCCACGCCCCGGAGGCGGATTGGAGGTGGGTCCACGCCCGCCCGAAGAAGGATAAAAGGAGCGACAAGCCAAGAAAGCATCCTCCTGTTCCTGTGCTCTGAAGCTGCACCTCCCCGTTGCCCGTGAGCTCGAGACGGAACGAAGAGCCAATTTTGAAGGATTTAATTTTGTCTTTGTTCTTTCAGAAAGTCAGCGTTGGACGATGCCGGGCAAGAAGGTCGGAAAGCGGGTCGGTACTGATCAGATGCTCCGCATGCTGGTGAAAGACATGGCCGAGATGAAGAAGCAGATGGCGGCAATGAATGGTGTGGGGGGACCCAAGCGAGTCGTCTGACCAGCATTGCCGGGAGTAGTCCCTAACGGGAGAGGTAGAAGGGCCAAGAAGGGAGCGTCAGGGGGGGAGGCCCCAGTTCCCGAGGCGCCGCCTGCGCACCCAGATACACCGGCTGAGGCCCCGATCCCGGTCCCGAACGAGGGGCAACCAATTCCGGTTGTAGTCACCCCCGTGAACGGGGAGGATATGCCTCCCGAACTGGCTGCACAGTTGGCAGCGTGGTTGGGGAAAGATAGCGAGGGGGCCATGGCTGATGATGCCAGAGCAGTGATGAAGCAGTTGCGGCAATCGAGAGATGCTGCGAAGGCACCTTGTCCTCTTGTTCCCCTGCAGGCTCCCGTGGAACAACCAGTAGCGGGCGTGAGTTCGGCAGCGACTACGGTCACAGCTACCGGTTCAGGTAAGCAGCTATTGCCGATGGCGGGGGAGGGGTCGGTACCCTCAAGAAGGAAAAAAGTGGCTCAGCATATCCCGATGGAAATCAAAGAGAGGATATGGGCTGATAAATATATAAACATGTTTTCTTTGCTAACTGATCATTATGAGATTGAGCATGTAAAAATTCAAAAGGAGTTTCTGCACCCTAGTGTTTGGCGCGCTAAAATGGCCGCTTTCAGAGTTGACGAAACAATAGGTAATTGGGGCAGAGCGTTTGGGATGTTCACCGCAATTATGGGGGAACGAAGGCCCGAACTGTTGGCTGAACTACCCGTGTATCAGACACGTATCATGGAGTTTTCTCAGACATATGAGGGTAATCAATGGTTTTTGTACGATAGCATATTCCGTAAGTCCAAGGAGTTCGACGCATCTCTGACGTGGGATTGTTTCGACTCCATTTCCTGGCAAAAAATGGAGAAATCAGGCATGGCAAAGGCGCCATTGTTGGGGGGTAACGGGGGCGAGTTTTCCCGCCACTCGTCTGGGGTGCCCTTCGGGCGGGATCAGGCAATGATCAGCACTCAAGGACTAATGGCAACTCAGGTAAAAAAGGGGCATGCTGGAGTTTTAACAGAGGCAAGTGTACAAGGCCCCAGGGGTCATGCAAGTTTAGGCATGAATGTACAGGGTGCGGGCAGTCCTCGCATCCCGAGACCATGTGCAGAGCCAAAACGGGTGACACGGGAAGTAGAGGGGGCGCCAAACAGGTCTGAAATAGTCCGAGGGGCACCTTTACCTACCCCGGTTGATACCATGGCAATGATTCCTTGGCTCAATGAATACCCGGATCATAGCTCCGCCGGGGTGTTGCGAGATAGTTTTTCGTATGGTTTCCGCATCCCGGCGGGGAATTTTCAGGGTAAAACACAATGTAGGAACCAACTGTCGGTTCTGCAGAATACAACTGTGGTACAAGCAAAGATTGGGAAAGAGGTGACCCGGGGTCGGGTTGCCGGACCATATGACAGACCGCCAGTTCCTGATTTTGTTTGTTCACCCCTGGGAGTAGTCCCCAAAAAAGACCCAGGCGAATTTAGGTTGATACATAACTTGTCAACTCCGAGGGGTCTTTCGGTGAACGATGCGATTGACCCGGGAGTGTGTTCGGTGCGGTATGCGTCTTTTGATGAGGCCGTCGCCATGTTGAATCGCCTGGGGCCCGGAGCGCTGATGGCCAAATCGGACATCGAGTCAGCGTTCCGGTTGCTCCCGGTGCACCCAGACGACCAGCGTCTCCTTGGTTTCATGTTTCAGGGACGCTATTACATGGATAAATGTATGCCAATGGGTTGCTCCATATCTTGTGCGTATTTTGAGAAATTCAGTAGTTTTCTTCAATGGGTGTTCACAAGAATAACGGGGTTTACGCATGTTATGCATTATCTTGACGATTTTCTGTTCCTGGGGGCAGCCGGGGACTCGGAATGTGCACAGGCTTTGAATGCATTTTGTGATCTCATGAGAAATTTTGGTGTGCCATTGGCGCCGGGTAAGACTGTGGGACCATTTACTTCGCTCGAGTTTCTTGGAATAGAGCTCGATTCCGAAGAGGGTTGCTTCCGGTTGCCCAAAGAAAAGGTAACGAAATTCAGGGCCTCGCTGGAAACATGTATTAGCGAGACAAAGGTAAATTTGCATCAATTACAACAGACTGTGGGTCAGCTGAATTTTGCCCTTAGAGTGATACCAATGGCTCGCCCTTTTTCCCGCTCGATTGCACAAGCCATGGTCGGCCTTAAGGAAGGGCACCACCGCACAAGGCTCTCGGCAGAGGTTCGCCAGGACATGCGCATATGGTTGGCATTCCTGGCGGATTTCAATGGTCGTGTGGTCTGGAACAAACCGGCGGTGTCCTCCGAGGAGCTGGGGCTGTGGACAGACTCGGCAGGGAGTATGGGCTTTGGCGCCATATTTGGTAATCACTGGTCAGCCCAAACATGGCCATCGTGGTGGCATGAGAGTGGGCTTACAGGTAACATTGGGTTTCTCGAATTGTTCCCTATTCTGGTGGCCTTGAAAACATGGCCTGAGGGGTTTCGGGATCACTCTGTGGTATTCTGGTCTGATAACATGACCGTGGTTGAGTGTATCAATAGTCAGGCAGCACGATGCAAATGGATTTTGAGATTGCTTAAGGAAATTGTCTTGCTATGTATGCAACTGAACGTCCTTTTTAGGGCAAGACATGTGCCAGGGGTGCTGAATCAAGCAGCTGATGCGCTTTCTCGTTCCCGTATGCAGGCCTTCTGGGATTTTCTGCCCACAGCGGACCCGGTGGCGGCACCATTTCCCGAAGCTCTCTGGTCTCTCGGTGCCCCGAACTACAAAACCTCGTGGGAGAGAGTTTAGCACCCAGGACAAGGAAGGCATACAAGGGGGCGTTCCGTTCCTATTGGTCCTTTTTGGGTTCTGCTAGGGGGGAGCTTTGGGGCCAAGAAGAGTATGTCCTGAAATTTTTGTTGTCGTTACATCAGGCAGGCAAATCAGTAGCTACGGCTCAGAGGCACCGGGCCGCCATTTCTTTTATGGCTCGGGCTCATGGTATCCAGGACCCCACAGCGTCTTTTGTGGTACAGAAGGCGCTGCGTGGGTGGCAACGCCTTGAGGGTTGCAGAGTGGACGAAAGGCACCCGATAGGTCTGGAAAGGTTGGCCCTGTTACTGTCCGTACTCCCTGCAACATGTTCATCTCAATCAGAGACAGTGCTATTCCGGGCCGCTTTTGCATTGGCATTCCATGGGGCTATGCGGGTTAGCGAACTGGTAGCAAAGAACAAGCAGGATACGGGGGGAGGTCTGTGCCGAGAGCACATACAAATTAAGGGGGAGACGATGATGGTCTAGTTTGCCAGGTCCAAGACCGATCAGGGTGCGATCGGGGACAGTGTAGTAGTCCAACGGATTCCCGGATCTCCCATGTGCCCGGTTGCATGCGTTGAGGAGTATTTGGCGCACAGGGCGGCATCATGGGGGGGAACCTTGCTGAGGCACGCAGACGCCACCCCACTGACTAGGTTTCAGTTCCAGCGGGTGCTTGCAATGGCGATTACTGCCGCAGGCTTGAACCCGTGCGAGTTTGGGACCCATTCCTTCCGGATAGGGGCTGCTACAGAGGCTACAGCCAGGGGTCTGAGTGTGGAAAAAGTAAAACAGTTGGGGCGATGGTCCTCGAATTGTTACAAAAGGTATGTGCGGTTGCACATGTTGTGAAGCTGATATCATGCACTCACGCTTCTTGTTTTTGTTTGGTTTACAGTTTCGCAAGCTTACGAGGCGGGGCGGACTGTGCAGTCGACCCGACACCTGGGAACCAGCGGTCAAAGACCACCGGCTGAGGAGAGAGTGGTGTGGGTCGTGGGCCACTCATACGTGAGGCGTGCCGCGGACGTATTCAAAGCAGGTGACATGATTCACTTGGCTGGGGAATACGGGTACAGGGTGACCTACTACGGAAAGGGCGGGCTCTGTATTGACCAGTTTCAAACTTTTATGGAGGGCTTGTTAGGGCGGACAAGGTCACCGCCATCTATAGTCATAGTGCATCTTGGGGGCAATGATTTGGTGACCACTGGTCGACGGGTACTTCTCGAGTTGATGCTATCCACTGTAAGTTGGTTGGCGAGAAGGGTTCCGGGGTGCACGATTGCTTGGTCCCATATGATTCCTCGGAAGGTGTGGCGAGGGGCTAATTCGGTGTCTGCTATAAATCATTCGGTAAAGAAAGTGAATAACAAGCTTGGTAGACTGTTTCATACAAGTACATTGCATTCGATTCCGCATGGATGTATCAGGGGGACCATATGTATCTAGAGGATGGGGTCCATTTGTCCCGGGTGGGGAATTCTTTACTCATAGGAGACCTCGTAGCCTGGTTAAAGAGTTTACAGCCATGACCTTTAAGTAGGAGTTTTTGTGGGGGGTCCGGATAGCCGGTCAACTATCCGGCCTGTGGCAGTAAGGTCATGATCGGTGAGCAGTAATTGGAAGATCCCTAGAGGTGGGGGCGTCACCCATTATGGATGGGAGCGCCCGGGGGGAGGCGGCCATTGGCCCCTCAACGGGGAGGCGGTCCCCTCTAAGGATGGGGACGCCGAAAGGGAAGGCGGCCATATGCCCCTCCCTGGGGAGGAGGGGCTGCAGGGCCTCTCCTGGGAATTTCCCGGGGCCAGGACATCTGCGACGGCAGATGTGGTAAGTTGTGTGGGGTGGGAGGGGGGTCTACGCTACCTTCTAGACACCTCACACGAGTCCTCGGACGACCACTAAGATGGCGTCGAGTTAACATGGGGCCCCCGTCAAGACAAGGGAAATTGGAAATAGGCACAAAGGTGTAGTCCTCTGTGCGACCGCCCCTCACAAGTGAGGGGGGAGTTCTGGGTTAGGGATCTGACACCGGTTACGACCTTGCCGTTGGCCCGTAATGTTAGGATGTACAATTTCAATTTTAGAAATGCATTTGCAGGATGTTTAGTATCGGCTAGGAGAACCTTTGTATTAGAGATGTGTTAAGGTTAGCCAAGAACATCGTAATGTGGAAATGAAATTGTACATGATATGAAACTGTTATTTTAATGTTTTAATTTTGTTTCATATTTTAATAAATACGGCCGGGAGGGTAACTCCCTCCCGCCTTCCAAAAGTTCAGAACCGTTTCCGTATTCCCATTCTTGGGGATTGTGTTGAGAGGGGGTGGCGGGTATCTCAGCCATATGGAAAGGGGCGACCACTCGGTCCCCCCGAACGTATGGTGGAGTACCCCGATCCCCCCGGGAAGCCATTTTGGGCGGGAGGCGGGTCTCGGCTGGTATGCCCGAAGTGGCGTAGCCGGGGCGCGCCTTTTCCCGCCCAAGAGTGGGTTGTCCTAGACACCGAAGCCGCTAGCCAAGCCCCGGAGGCAGATTGGAGGTGGGTCCACGCCCGCCCGAAGAAGGATAAAAGGAGCGACAAGCCAAGAAAGCATCCTCTTGTTCCTGTGCTCTGAAGCTGCACCTCCCCATTGCCCGTGAGCTCGAGACGGAACGAAGAGCCAATTTTGACCCACCCACCAGCCCCTGATGACAGTGAGTTGTTTGAATAAAGTCGTGTGACGTGGTATTGTTTTTTCTTACAGGTTGTTCTGAATAAAGTTGGTGATTTGATATGCAATAAAGTTGATAATCTTAATTTTCAACATGTTTATTCAAAAGTAGTTGCACCAGAGTTGAACAGTGATGTTCTGTAGAGTTTATACTTTGAATGCTTAGGTATAATTGTTTTTCTCCTCTTTAGCCTTAGATTGTCGTATTTATTTTTTGGTCGGGCGGTAAGGTCATGATCGGTGAGCAGTAATTGGAAGATCCCTAGAGGTGGGGGCGTCACCCATTACGGATGGGAGCGCCCAGGGGGAGGCGGCCATTGGCCCCTCAACGGGGAGGCGGTCCCCTCTAAGGATGGGGACGCCGAAAGGGAAGGCGGCCATAGGCCCCTCCCTGGGGAGGAGGGGCTGCAGGGCCTCTCCTGGGAATTTCCCGGGGCCAGGACATCTGCGACGGCAGATGTGGTAAGTTGTGTGGGGTGGGAGGGGGGTCTACGCTACCTTCTAGACACCTCACACGAGTCCTCGGACGACCACTAAGATGGCGTCGAGTTAACATGGGGCCCCCGTCAAGACAAGGGAAATTGGAAATAGGCACAAAGGTGTAGTCCTCTGTGCGACCGCCACTCACAAGTGAGGGGGGAGTTCTGGGTTAGGGATCTGACACCGGTTACGACCTTGACGTTGGCCCGTAATGTTAGGATGTACAATTTCAATTTTAGAAATGCATTTGCAGGATGTTTAGTATCGGCTAGGAGAACCTTTGTATTAGAGATGTGTTAAGGTTAGCCAAGAACATCGTAATGTGGAAATGAAATTGTACATGATATGAAACTGTTATTTTAATCATTTAATTTTGTTTCATATTTTAATAAATACGGCCGGGAGGGTAACTCCCTCCCGCCTTCCAAAAGTTCAGAACCGTTTCCGTATTCCCATTCTTGGGGATTGTGTTGAGAGGGGGTGGCGGGTATCTCAGCCATATGTCTCATGCCCCCTTTATTGTTTGCAATTTATTTTGAACCTTTTTGCTACTTCTAATTGATAACCAGGGATTCAGCCCGACAAACTAATGGGGTAGAATCTAAAATCATTGCTTATGCCGATTGCTATATACTCACCTAAACCCATACACACTATGGATTGTATTGTAGAAGAGGCTACTATTTCTGTAAAATTTCCGGCTATAAACGTGATTTCACACAACAAAGATCAATGTTAACCATGCACTTGACAGACATGAAGCACATGTAGGCGAAACCGCTACATTCCTTGGAATTAAACACACTAGTCATGTTAATGGTATTATATGCTTCACCAACGAATATCTTAAAGCAATGTATAACCAAAATGAGCTATTGGCACAAATTAACCATAAGCATTTTTGGGCCATTGTAATATTATTAAAATGCACATTCTGCCAAAATGTCTGTATTTATTTAGGGCGATCCCACTACGCATGCCTAAGTCTTTTTATAAGTGGTTACCTTCTGCTATTGGAAGCTTTATACGGCATGCTGTGCATTTAGATATATATAGCTACCCCTTCATAGGGAGGCTTGGCATTATCAGATTCTGATATATATTTTTGGGTGGCTTTTGGACAATGCATTCAGTATCTTAATACCAATAGTCGAGATGCAAAGATCCGGTGTATTAATCAAATTGTAGTTGGTAAAAATGTAAAATGCTTTTTAGGTCGCATACGCATCTGAACTATTTTAAATTAGTCATTTTTAAGATTATATCTGATATAATGCACATGTGCGATGATTGGCAGAATAATATCAGATCCCTTATGTACCCAAGCTAACACCACTCTTTGGAATTCCTTCTTTGAAGCCTATCTTCCAGGATAGCATGGCACATAGATGGTATTATTAAGGTTCATAGTCTTTTGGCCAATTGATTAAGACATTGGTTTTCTGTACCTTTGCATATTCTGCAATCTGAGTTAAATTTGCCGCATAATACAATTCTTTACTATAGGTGCAGATATGCAACAAAGTGTCCAGTAAAGTATCAACAATTATACACTAATATTCTACAGAGAAGATATCAATTGGCAACGTTTACAAAGTGATGTGTGCAAATAGGGAGGATGATGTCTCGGAGCTGGCTCAAAAATGAAGTTTGAGAGTTTGGCAGGAAATTCAATCAGAAGACATAGAGAGGCACTCTGGCTAACTAATATCTTAATAGCATCGGTAGTTGTAAGCCTCACGAGTATCAAACTATCTGTATACTATATGCCAAACAAAATCACAAGGTGGGGTGCTAGCAATGCCAGTAATACACAAAAAGGTGCCCAAAAAGTGGCCTTTTGGAGGCTGACATTGGTCATATGTTTGCAAATGGCCCTGGGTTAATTGTCTTCTGGTCTAATATTACTCTGTATCTCCCTTTGAATTTACATCAGGATGTTTACCTAGCCACTGATTAGATCATGAATTGGATAAGATTTGAAATCAGTAATTATTTGTCTGAGAACATATCAATTGTAAATTTTGCTACACAGCTATCTATTACACGTGATTGGATTGAGAAGAAACGCTGACATCCAATGCAAGGTGGACATTTGTGTGGAATATGTTACAGATGGAATCTCCAATTTTGAAATTCAAGGGGAAAAGGAGACATATCAGATTAAATCTGACTTGGTTTCCTTTGATTTAGCAAGTGAAAAAAGGAATACAGATATTGGCAATTTGATCATTTTCTATGTTCATTTTTCTCATTTGGATATTGTGTTTTTGTCATGTTATCGTATCACCTCCATTTGCTTTATTGCCCTATATCCCTAATGCTTTGTCATCATATGTGTTATAAAAAAGGAGGGGTTAGGCCCTAGGGATTAGAGGGTAGGCTGGGCCATATAGTTAGACACATAGACAAAGTGCCTGACCCTCAAAATTGCTTGAAAGGCCTTCTTAATGTAAGAGAAGATAAACAAAAATGTATACGTTTATCTCGGCAATTATTTATGCCTTTTATTGTGATACTTATTTGTAATTTTTGACGTTTTAATTCATCAAGAAAGACACATCATCCTTATCACAGGATATCACATTATTACAACATATTTACAAACAACAACAGTGAATTGTACATTATCAAACCTATAAATAAATCATACAAGTGTTAAATATATTTGGAAAAAAAACAAAACAGAATGTCACGAACATTTCTTATGAACATGTTTCCTAGAAATTATGAGATCTTTCATATACAGTTGCCCAATAAACACAACTTCCTGACAACTGAAAAATCCCTATTCATAGCCTCATTGTAAGAAACCTGTTAATTGTCTCTAATTCATCAAGGATTTTTAGGAATATGTATCCTATTATATGATTATTCGTGGAATGAATGCCGTTGCCGGCGCATTTCGAGTTCTGGTTCAAAATCACCAGACTCTAATCAGGGCTGTATTGATCTTTTCATTAGAACACTATTCATGACAAAAGAACAAATCATGTAGGGTTTTATTTAGAAAGCTGCATCTACCTATTCAAGATTGTCTTTGTGTATTTCGCATAAGTCAAGACAACATACCTTCATATTTTCACGAAGCTAGTGGATTTAAAATGCCGAAAGTGCTGGTGGCATAGTTCTGCAATAAAATGCAGTTTTAATCAGATTTTACTCTCATAGTGTCACATCAACAATTGCTTTCAATCAAAGGAATGGGCAAAGGTTCTATTCAAATTTTTACCTCATTCGTAAAGTGTCAGATACAAATCGGGATAGTAGCCGGTATTTCTTTTCGTTTGGACGAATGTGAGTGAATCAAGCCCAGGCGAGCGATTCTGAAAGGAAAAAGGTAATTGCGCTATGGCTTTTAAGCACGCATTCAGTTTAACCGTGCGAGTGAGAAGGGGGGAATACTCACTGTTTAGATGGTGTGCCTTGTTCAAAGATAGTGCGGCTGCCGCTTATGGAATTATTTGCGTGCAAAGCTGCAAAAGCGAAAATGCGCGGTAAGTGCAAGGCTCGATCGGAAGTTCAAACAAGGTTCTATGATTCCAAGGGAGGAAAATTCTCACCTTAGCATCCGCGTTTGTCATGTCGACAACCTTTCCCTTTTCGGTTACCAGCAGAGCAAGAATGGCGATTTAGTCAAAATGCCATATTTTCAAATGGTTGCCGCTAAGCGAATCAAAACAAAGCAAATCTAGTCCTATTTAGGCGTGATGCATTTTGGGAATTGTAGTGTTAGTTAACCATTTTACATAGTCATGCGTGATACATTGTAGAATTTGTAATATTTAATGTGTATTTCATAACTACGATGCATCTAAAATTACTAAGTTTTGAATGGAAGTAGATTATCTCCTATTTAGCTAACTGGACAAATGAATAAAAGGCCATCTTAAAGTTTCCAAATGCGGATTTCATACCCTGTTCAGTTCACTCATGCAGTTCAATCCCCGGAATTTGACAGTATCAACTGAGCTTACTGAAAAGGGGGAATCTTTCAGCAGGTTAAAACAATCCTAGTTTAGAACTAAAACATAGGACCCTATTATTGCAGCTTGGCTTAAGGAAAGGTGAGGCAAAAAATAGGAAACTCATATGAATGGGTTGAAATTCGACTATTGTAACAGTGGAAATTAAAACTGTTTTTTGAAATTAGACAGCTTAGATTATCCTGACAGCAACATCAAATTGATATTTTGGAGAATTTGTAGAGGAACTGTAAAATCATTAGCAGGGTATTTTTCTATAATGAGGCTTCAAAAATATTCTTGAAATACAAAACTGATTTGTCAAATTAATTTGGAATATTCTGCAATAAGATTGGAAAACACTTTAAACTTAATCTCAGAGTTACAGACAGATATGCCAGGGAAAATAAGCCATTAATAACTGTATTACACATCAGTAAAGATGAGGAGATTGAAGTTTCTCATTGATTTATTAATAATATTAACAAAAATATACCTTTTTTTATTTTCCATCCTTCACCCTTCGCAGTATCATTTGTGTTTAATGTGTTAATGTTATGTATTACTATAATTGTAGTTGATTTTTTAAAGTTATGCACAACTTAATTTTTCATGCGGAGTTACACAAAATGCATCCATGAATTTTCATTAAATTTTGGCATGAAATGCATCCTTGCATCATTTTTTGACATGTGTATGTGTTTAAACAAAGTAGCCTCTCATGTTCTGTATTCCTGGTCGATCATCTGTAAATTTTTACAACCAAAGTTTGTATTTGGCATAATTTTATAAACACAAATGGCTTTGTAATTACATAAAGTGGTTCATAGCATACAAAACATTACATTCTCAAAATTAAGTGAATTACATTGGTATAATGAAAATTCTGCCCAAGTCTAGCAGAGTGCCCATTCAAAAAAAGGTAGAAGAGGTGGAGATCTCCTGCAGAACCTTTTTGAATTACATTTTGGAGTATGCAACGAAGTATACTTTAGGTACTCTAAAATGCTTTCTGTGAACAGGCTCCCTAGTCTGTTGGTAGGTGAGTTTGTCTGTGTCTCTGTCAGTATTTAATGATATCTCTTGGGTCACTGTTGGACCTGGCCCTTTTGGCAGGTTCACCCCGAAACTTTTTGCTTTTTCCTAGCCTATTTCTGTAACCTAGTGTTGGTGATTTTAGGCCTCTGCTCACTTTTTCACTGTGGTACAGTGTAAAGTGCGTGAGCTCTCTGTGTATGTGTGGTGCGTGACCTGTCCTCCCATAGGAATGCATGGGGAATATGTGTGACCTTGGTAGTTCCTGATGTGTGGGGAGTGCAGGGTCGAGTTTGGTATATGCGAACTCGTGAGATTGAATGCTGCGTAATGATATATGTGGCATGAATGTGTCTAGTGTGGAAGTGCCACTTCTAGACATGGGTGTGCGTGTGTAGTGTGTGCTGACACGTGATTGGCTGGAGCCTGGCTGCAGGATGTCTGGATGGGTCTGCCCAGTGGTGAGTGTTGAGATTTGCAGGCTGATGTGAGGGGAGGAGTGCACCTGGGTCCTGAATGGGGCTGGGTTTTCCCCACACAATGCTGGCTCCGTCCCCTGTGGTGCGACTGATGACCCTGTCCTGCCTAGTGAATGGGAGGGGTGGCTGAGCACATCAAGGGTGCTGCCAAACCAGCTGCGACTGGTTTTTCCCCCACCCTGCACCTTTAGACAAAGGGATTTGCTGTATAAAAAGGGGCTGTGTCCCCTTCCAAACCGTTCTTGTTTCTGACTAGAATCTCCCAGGGGCATGCTGCTGCTTGAGCCCAGGGGAAGGCTTGCCTCCCTGGGCCCTGCCCAGTCCCTGGACTGCTGGTGTCCTGCATTCCTTGGAGGACCTTGTGGCTGGACTTTTTCCTTGTCTAGCGCCTGGGAGCGCTTCATTTTTGCTCTAGTGCCTGGAAGCGCTTTATCTTGTCCCCAGCGTCTGGGAGCGCTGCAATAGTCTGCTAAGCGCTGGGAGCGCTTTGTTTCTTCCCTAAAGTGCATGGGAGCGCTGGAATTATCCCTAGCGCTTTGGAGCGCTTCAGGTGCTGTGGCCGGTGCCACCCCGCACTACCGGCAGTTCCTGTGCAGATTCCACTCATATCGAGTGCCCACCTCGATGTATTATTTATTCCAAATGAGCCGGTGCCCACCCAGCATTTGCCGTCCGCCCACGAGGCTCCCCCAGCGAGAGGAGAGCCCCGCCCTGAAGGGAGAGCAGCTGAGAGCGGCTGAGAGTGCAGGCGGGGCTCTGTGGTGGAAGAGGAGCCCCGCGCTGCCCAAAGGAAGAGACCCGCAGCACCAGCGAGGTCCCGGTGAGTGCGGGGGCAGGGGCTTTGTCACTTAGAGCGGCCCCCGGTTGACAGCAGGTCGCTCCAACGCTCGTGGGGGCATTCCCTTTCTTGGAGTCCGGAGAGGTTCCAGGCATTTCTTAAGTTGCGAGCCCAGAGACGCTCGTGGGGGCATTTCCTTCCCTGGAGTCCAGAGAGGCTCCAGGCATCTCTTAATGATTTCGAGCCCACGATGGCTCCGGGGGCCATTGTCCTTTTGAGTCCCCAGGAGGGGGACTCTAGCAAAGCGGTGCCACAGATGCCTAGAGCCCCGAGAGGCTCAGAAGCGCCACATGTGTATTGAGAGCCCAGAAGAGGCTCAAGGCGCCCCAAGTGTTCACGGTCCCCCGTGAGGGACCCCACCGCCCAGTGAGGCTGCATTTCTTTGTTTAGAGCCACAAGAGGCTCTGGGGGCATTCTTTGTTCTAGAGCCCCGAGAGAGGCTCTTTGAGTGCATTTTGTGTTTAGAGCCCAGCGAGGCTCTTGGGGACACCAGTGCTGTGGTCAGAGCCCCGAGGCTCCCAAGCTGTGTTTTTGTCCCATTGTGTTCTTGAGCCCACGAGGCTCCAGCGTTGGCCCCATTGATGATTCAGCTGCCCAGCACTCTGTGGGCAGCTGCCACGTTTAGGCCCCTGACACTGGGACACAGGGCGTCCTAGCCCCAACAAGGCCAGAGGGCCTAGGGACTGCCACAGGTTGTGGCTCATGTGAGTTTGGTGCAATTGTTCTTTTGCTGCACCTCTGAATGTGTTTTTATGCATCATGTGCCTTGTTCCTTACACCACTGAATGTAGGTTCTGCATCATGTGTTTTCCTTCCCTACACCTCTGAATGTTAATGCATCATGTGTAATGTTCCTATGCTTATACCCCAAAATGTTGGTGATACTTAGGTGGTTGTTTTTCTCCTAGTACAGGTGTTGCTAGTGAGGTTGTGGTTCCCTGCGCAATATTTTCCTAAGGTGGTTAGGGTTGCGTAGGAGGTACTTAACTTTTACCAGTAATCACTGGTTGTGTGCTACATTTTCTATCTGGTTCTACAAGTGTTCTATGTGCTAATTATTATTCCTAAAAAGTGATGAGTCCTGACAGTGGTCCATGTGGCCCTTTCTTGTACATATCCCCTGCACATTCTGCCCGTCCCTGTTGGCACATTGTAAAATGTGTGTTCTTATCTAATGTGTTTTGGTATAATACAAAGGCTATTTTCATATACCCTTGTGTGGAGTTTCCTTTGTGGTGGGCCTTGGGTGTTGTGTTGTTGCTGGGTGCGCGCGCAAACACAACCTACATAGCCTTCAAGTTTAGCCTGGCTGCTCGCGTGACTTTACCTAGAGGGTGAGCAGGGGTTATCTTGGCGTGTGACTCCCTTGCCCTGACCTGGAAGTGGTGGTCTCTGACTGACTTTGGCGCAAGCCTTGGCCAGCCAGAGATCCCGTTTCTAACAGTCACCATGCAGAGCCCCTTTCCAAAAGTGTAGACTCAAAAAGCTCTTGTGGCAGCTCAGAACATGATATTTCACAAATTGAAAGGTTACAGTTATGGTGATGTAGATTTGGATGAATGGTGGAATGATCTCTCCAAGTTGGCTACATTGGAAAGGGAGAATTAAATTGTTAAAAAACAGGTGAGGCTCTTTTGATGGGATATACATTTTAGAGTACTATGACTGTCCTAGGTCTTGGGGCTCCCAATTGTAATATTTGTAGGAAAGAAGTGATCATTATTTGATTGAATTTTGATTTGCTGTGGTATTAATTAATTTGTAGCCTTACTAGATGAATGCACTGGCCCTCCCTTACTTCAATGGTGGCAATGCTTTCTTCAGCAGCCTCCCTATTGCCACATCACATTAACATCACTGTAAGGCATCCTGCACGCTGTCGCTCGTCTTATCAAGGGAGTAACAACATTCAACCTTGTCAACTGATAAACTAAAGAAATTTCACTGGGTCAATTTTCAGGCTTATAATATCTTCTTATAAAGCTGTACACCTACAAAGTCATCAAAACAAATCTCCAGCACAACTAGTTCAGGAGCTAACCACCTCTGGTGGACGTACCATGCAATGTATCAAAACAGACAGGAAACCCATCATCATGAGAGCTGACAGCATGGCCATACAGTTCAGGAAAGAATATAGAAACACTAAATATGTATTCGCCATTTATGTAAGCTGTAGTATGTAGGTTGGATGGACAAAACACCACACTTGTGTAGTTGAAGAACACATTTTGCTTGTGGAAGTTAGTACCAGAAAAAGGCCATTATTCAATTCCTTATTTCTGACAAAGTGCATTTGTTTCTTCAATGTCTTCAGTAATAAAAATTCAGTGATCGTCTCTTAGTAACAAGAAATCCTAGTGATAGAAGGTTTCCATTCCAGATGTTTCTACATCAATCAATCGGTGAATATACGCAAGACATGATCTGCATTGCGGGTTTCCCCAATTCGGCAAAATCACAGAAATCCTGTTTGAAAATTTCTTAGACCCTTATGTAATTCATATAGAGCACTTCTGCAATTTCCATTTACGAAAGGACCCTTCCTTGCAAAGATCTTCATAACCTCAAGAGTGGTCCCAAGATTTAGTCAATATGGCTAAAATGTTGTACAGTTTATAGGACCCAATTAGGTAAGATTAGTCAGTCAAGTTTTTCTATTCCACTCTCTCTTTATTTCATTTCTTTAAGTAGAATATGCCAGGTGAATGTACCCCCAAAATATCAAACCAACATTGATGGGACAGAATATCAAGGACAGGTAAGTAAGTCTAGATTTTCAATATCTATCTACATATATGTACTTACATAGTACTTATATCTTCAAGGTAGAAAATGTGGAGTTAAAAATAGTGAATCTTCACTTTCCTATATGAACTTACCTTAAGATATTTTGTCCCTTGATATTTTTTTCTCGATATTAGTATTCCACAATATTGTTGGTGTTGATCCAGGAGTACAATTTGACCAAAGCATAAGTCTGTTTATTGAGAAACTGTGCTCTTCCTATGTTAGAAGACCTTTGAAAATGCTTCTCTCCTCTCTGGGAAGCACTCTGTATTTGAATTCTACCAATCTATCATTAAAATCAATACAATACAATGAGCCATTACTACAAAGCTCAATTAAGAGCTGCACAGTACAGTGTCAACCTTTAGCCATATGATTCTATAGTTTCTTCTATTATGAAGCAAAATGCAATAAACCAATATGCTGTTGAGTACTGCTAAAAGTTGTACAGTTTCCATCCACAAGCAATTCCCCATTACCCTTGGCCATTCCAATGAGATACTTCTCCCCCCCAATGTTGCCACGATCCTCCAGGACCCCCAGCAGGACCTCTTTCAATGTCAGTGTTAGAGTGTCACTTAGTACCCCAGGCAAGAACTGAGCTTGTTTCTTCCAGTACTCCGCAATCAGTGGAGTGGAGTGTCATATGGAAAAAGTCTGCACTCAGGCGGGGCAACAAAAACAGGTGTTGGGGGACAGTCTCTGAGCCTGCACATCTTAAAGGTTGTAATATATTTACAGTGAAGGTAATTCAGCAAATGAGAGGACATCACAAGCTCACAGTGAGCCATAAAACCCATCCACCAGTCTGCATTGTCCAGCGAAACCAACCAGGCCTCCCATTTCTGCCTCAGGGGGTCAAGCACATCAGGGGAATTTTTGTTCGGGGATTGGTAAATACGGCATACACAGGTCATTCTAAATACAGTGAATGCATGCCTAACTTGTAGAAACCCATCTAATTGGGTTCTGCAAAGGGCGATTCTGACAGAAGGTCCTGGAACGAACTAATTTGATCACTCTCCCAGATGTTGCCTAAGGGTGAATACATGCAAACAAAACAGGTGATGGACCCAATGTGGATCAATGTCACACATTCACCCCAGTTCAAAGATCTGGGCCCAAATCCATCGTTTTTTTGCACTCCACACCACCCTGGGTTAGACAATGGCGATATGCAAATCAGCTCTGACCCTGTGCCCCATGGGAACAGTCCAGTCCGAACTACAAAAGCCATGTCCTTCCCAGAACGGAATCAAGCATCCGAGGACCGGACCGGTTTCGAGGTAACACCTCTCATCAGCCCGGCTAGCTTGACTCCAGTGGTGTGGAGTGCCTGGGACCCACGTCTGAGCATCCCCAGCGCACTTATGGCGAATTTGCAAACAAAACAGGTGATGGACCGAATGTGGATCAATGTCACACATTCACCCCAGTCCAAAGATCTGGGCCCAAATCCATCGTTTTTTTGCACTCCACACCACCCTGGGTTAGACAATGGCGATATGCAAATCAGCTCTGACCCTGTGCCCCATGGGAACAGTCCAGTCCGAACTACAAAAGCCATGTCCTTCCCAGAACGGAATCAAGCATCCGAGGACCGGACCGGTTCCGAGGTAACACCTCTCATCAGCCCGGCTAGCTTGACTCCAGTGGTGTGGAGTGCCTGGGACCCACGTCTGAGCATCCCCAGCGCACTTATGGCGAATTTGCAAACAAAACAGGTGATGGACCGAATGTGGATCAATGTCACACATTCACGCCAGTCCAAAGATCTGGGCCCAAATCCATCGTTTTTTTGCACTCCACACCACCCTGGGTTAGACAATGGCGATATGCAAATCAACTCTGACCCTGTGCCCCATGGGAACAGTCCAGTCCGAACTACAAAAGCCATGTCCTTCCCAGAACGGAATCAAGCATCCGAGGACCGGACCGGTTTCGAGGTAACACCTCTCATCAGCCCGGCTAGCTTGACTCCTATGGTGTGGAGTGCCTGGGACCCACGTCTGAGCATCCCCAGCGCACTTATGGCGAATTTGCAAACAAAACAGGTGATGGACCGAATGTGGATCAATGTCACACATTCACCCCAGTCCAAAGATCTGGGCCCAAATCCATCGTTTTTTTGCACTCCACACCACCCTGGGTTAGACAATGGCGATATGCAAATCAGCTCTGACCCTGTGCCCCATGGGAACAGTCCAGTCCGAACTACAAAAGCCATGTCCTTCCCAGAACGGAATCAAGCATCCGAGGACCGGACCGGTTCCGAGGTAACACCTCTCATCAGCCCGGCTAGCTTGACTCCTATGGTGTGGAGTGCCTGGGACCCACGTCTGAGCATCCCCAGCGCACTTATGGCGAATTTGCAAACAAAACAGGTGATGGACCGAATGTGGATCAATGTCACACATTCACCCCAGTCCAAAGATCTGGGCCCAAATCCATCGTTTTTTTGCACTCCACACCACCCTGGGTTAGACAATGGCGATATGCAAATCAGCTCTGACCCTGTGCCCCATGTGAACAGTCCAGTCCGAACTACAAAAGCCATGTCCTTCCCAGAACGGAATCAAGCATCCGAGGACCGGACCGGTTTCGAGGTAACACCTCTCATCAGCCCGGCTAGCTTGACTCCAGTGGTGTGGAGTGCCTGGGACCCACGTCTGAGCATCCCCAGCGCACTTATGGCGAATTTGCAAACAAAACAGGTGATGGACCGAATGTGGATCAATGTCACACATTCACCCCAGTCCAAAGATCTGGGCCCAAATCCATCGTTTTTTTGCACTCCACACCACCCTGGGTTAGACAATGGCGATATGCAAATCAGCTCTGACCCTGTGCCCCATGGGAACAGTCCAGTCCGAACTACAAAAGCCATGTCCTTCCCAGAACGGAATCAAGCATCCGAGGACCGGACCGGTTTCGAGGTAACACCTCTCATCAGCCCGGCTAGGGTGAATACATGGCAAAGCCAGAGGCCATGCAACAAGGAGGTCACCTGGGTAAATCTGTTGTGCCAATCCATTGCAAATGATGCTGCTAACCAGGCCTGGAAAATGGTGCAAGTCACTTCAGGAATGTGGCGGGGAACAGGGTGCCCATAAAGCAATCCCATAACCGTGTCCAGACCTAATAGACTAAGTACAGCCCGATATGTGGGTTCATCCCACCCTCCCGTGAGAAACCATTGACAACTAGAATGTGTTATTCACAGATTTACCTGGCATTTAATCAGGAATTATTGCTGTTAGCTAGTTTACCTAGACCAGTTTTTCCATAAGAATCTTCAGTTTTCCTGATAAGACCATAGCGAAGAGTGTGGCTTCCTATTTACAGATTCCTATAGAATTTATTTTCTTTTTGCATCCATGTAAATCAGAGTGACCTCACTGCTGAATACAGACACAGCCAATCTTAAGCCAGATGGTTGGCACCTGCTTGCCACCAAAGGGATTTTTTCTGAAGCATTATACTTTTGTGGGCTGTGTCAGATGGTACCAAAGTAATTTTACTCATACATCACTGATGGATTCAATTTAACTCAAATATGTCCCAGTAAGTCGTAATAGCTTTAATTCATCTGCAAGGGTTTCCATTAGTTGACGATGGTCTCATCACTTTCATGTTGTCTATGAGTACCATTGGATCTGGTGGCTAAGACAAATATCTGCATTCACTAATATCTGAATGATAACCAGTTTCTTCTTAGTGTGCAGTCAGCTTAGGGCACCTACCAGTCTAGGCCATGCCTTTATGTCTCAGAAGCCTGGATAACCTTGGCCCATCTGTGATGTAACCCAAAAATAATACCTGCATTGATAGGCAATTACATCTCTACAATTATTTGTCTTACTAAGTGTAGGGATTTGTATCTAGATGCCCATCTTTCATTTCAGTAACATGTGACTATAATCAAACAGCTCCCTTTTACATTGTTAAGCCTTCTTTCACCCATTAATATTCAAACTGCAGTTGCAGCACAGACCCCTTACATATTGGTACAGCAAATGCCCTGCTCAGCAGCTTCTCAATATTCACCTCCTTCAGTTCAATTTGTGATCATGCTTCGATTGCTTGGTTGCTCAATAAATGGGGCAAATAAATGCTATGATGTTGACTTTATATTGCCTAATCAGCAGGGTCTCTTTTTGGGTGATTATTCTTATATAAACTGCTTTGCCTTATATGAAATCCCTGAATCCCATCAAGGCTCAGTTCTTGTAGGATTATTGGCCACTCAGAGAAAAGAGAGTGATACCATTCAAGCAGGCATTTTCTACTGCTGATACCATCTTGAAAAGATCATGGGCCATATGTATCATAGTTCCGTTTTGCGATTTCTAAATAGCGATTTTTAAGGAATCGCTATTTCGAAATCGCAAAACGGTATGTATGAAAAAAATCGCATTTTTTTTGCGATTCCTTAATCTTCCTTATTTGCGAATTCGCAAGTTGTGAATTCTCAAATAAGGAATCATTACTCATTCATTCCTATGGGCCAGGAGGCCCATAGGAATGATTGTGAAATGCATTTCATTTTGCGATTCGCAATTTGCTAATCGAATAATGAGATTGATTTCAAGGGTGCAGGGGTGTTATGTTATGTTATGTTATGTTATTTATTCTTTTGTATAGCGCACGGCTACTCAAAAAGAGTGTCCCGGCGCTTTTTGGAAAAGGAGGGCTGCAACACAATAACATAACACCGTTAAAAAGAAAAGGACAGAATGCCAAACAAATACATACAGGAAAAACAGGCTACTGGGTAAACAGCCAGGTTTTAAGGCCTTTTCTAAAAGCTAGTAGGCTGGTAGCTCCCCGCAGAGTGAGCGGCAGAGAGTTCCACAACTGTGGCGCCAGTAGTCCAAAAGAGCGGCCTCCCAGGCGAGCTCTCTTCACACGCGGAACAACCGCCAAAAACAGGGATTCCGACCTCAAAGACCGGGTCAGTTGATAGAAGACCAGTCTCTTTTGAAGATACTTTGCTCCCACCGCGTGGAGAGCTTTATAGGCCAGAGTCAGAGCCTTGAAGGCGATCCGTTTCCGGATAGGAAGCCAATGCAAGGTTTTCAACAGGCCCGATGCACTGGTCCGTCTATTTAATCCAAAGATTGCTCTCGCTGCAGCGTTCTGCACCACTTGGAGCCGCTGCAGCAAATACTCTGGCAGGCCCAGGTAAAGAATGTTAGAATAATCCAACCTGGACCCGATCAGAGCCTGCACTGTCAGTTTCCTATGCTCCTCAGACAGCAGGGGAAGGAACCTCCGCAACATCCTAAGGATGCCGAAGCAGGTGCCCGACACCCCGAGGATCTGGGATTTCAATGTTAGCCCCTTATCCATCTTGAACCCCAGATTCTTGGCGACTTGGGAAGAACAAGACGGAGGAAACATATTAATCGGCCACCAGGCCTGCCAGTCCGGCTCTGTGTCGCACCCAAAGAAGAGTACCTCGGACTTATCGGAATTGCACTTGAGGCTGTTCAGTTGGAACCATTGGAAAACAGCCCCAAGGCAATCCCGGATACTCTCCCCGTCAAAGTCTCCTCCTCTCTTACACGAGAAGAGCAGCTGGGTGTCGTCGGCGTAGGATACGATCTGGGCCCCATACGACTCCGCCAACGCCGCCAACGGGGTCATGAAGATGTTGAATAGGGTCGGGCTCAAGATAGAGCCCTGTGGGACCCCGACTCCCAGAGGCGGCATCACGGCGGAATCTGGCGAGGCCCAGACCGGCGGCCGGCGGCCGGCTAGAAAGGAGGAAAACCAGCCGAGCACCGTCCCCCGCAGACCTATCTCAAAGAGTCTTGTGAGAAGGCCATCATGGGGGACGGTGTCGAACGCCGTCGACAAGTCCAACATCACCAGCATGGCTTTGCCCCCAGAGTCCAGAACCCCTTTAATGGTTTCTGAGACCTCAAGGAGCGCAGTCGCTGTGCTGAGATGGGGACGAAAACCCGACTGGGTGGCGTGCAAGATCTCGTTGGTCTCAAGAAAATTGGAAAGCACAACCTGAACGTGCTTTTCCACAATCTTCGTGAGAGCCGGCAGCAGAGAGATGGGCCTATAATTGACCGGGGCCTTCGGATCTAGGCCTGGCTTCTTGAGCAGTGGAATCACCATCGCCTGCTTCCAGGCGTGCGGGACCACTCCCTGACTCAACGAGAGATTCAACAGCGGGTTTGCCTGCGGATTGATCACCTCCGCCACTTTCGCCAAAAATTTAGCAGGGCATGGGTCGAGGGGCGAGCCCGATTTGAGATTGCCCATTAGCGCTAAAGAGTCAGGGGCAGAGATCGAAGGAAACACACTCAGCGTCACACCTGGCCAAGCCCGCGGGGATAAGATGGCCTCAGGATTAGTCTGGCCCGTGGGCCCAGGCGATGGAAAAGAATCCTGTATGCGTTGGATCTTGCTCGTAAAGAAATCAGCAAGGTCCGAAGCCCAGGTACCAGATGGTTTTTCGTCCGAGGTGTTAGACCATGGGGAAATAAATTCTCTCACAATGGAGAAAATCTCCTTGCAGGAGCTAGAAGCAGCTTCTATTCTCCTAGCTAGATATGCTTTTTTTTCCAGGCGAATGTCTTGGAGATAGGCCTTGACCACCGTCTTATAGGTCAGCTTGGCTACAGTATCATATTGTGCCCGCCAAGCTCTTTCGGCCACCTTACACTGCTGCCGCGTAGCCGACAGTGCTGCGGTAAACCAAGGCGCAGAGACCCGTTTCGGTGTCATGCGGGGTGTCAGTTCCGGGGCAAGATCATTTAGCCTGTCTAGAAGCCAGGCTTGCAGGGTCTCCAGATCCCTATCCAGATCGCCAGAGAGGGAACATGGGTGATCCACAGCAGCCTGGGCCAGCATCTCTGGGGTCACTCGATGATATGCCCTATGGACACGACCCTGTTGCTGTGCCAAGGCAGCCACCGGTTTAACTATGCCTTTGATCGTAAATTTGGCAAGCAAGTGGTCTGACCATAGTACTGGTATAATCTCAATCACTTCGAGAGGGGAAGACGAGAATACCTGGTCAAGAGTGTGCCCCTTCTCGTGCGTAGGCTCCTGCAAATGAGGGATCAGTCCCAGCGGGGCCATAGCCTCAGAGAGTTTGATGGCAGCAGGGTCAGACGGATCATCCATCCGAAAGTTAAAATCCCCTGCCACGATGCAATGTTCCGCTTTCAGGGCCAGCCCCAACAACACGGAGTCCAGATCTTCAAAGAACGTACCGGGTGAACCAGGTGGTCTATACACGAGTAATCCCTTAACAGATTGATGTGGAGAAAAAGTGATAGAAAAAGCGAGGGTCTCCGAGCCTCGGATGTCCTTCACTGGCAGGATCGCACAAGGCGTGCCTTTCTTGACCACCAATGCCACTCCACCACCCCTTCCCTTAGCTCTATTCTTCCTGAAGATGTTATAATCAGGGGGGATTGCCGTAGCGACATCTGGGTTGGAAAATTCACCCCACCACGTCTCAGTAAGCATAAGACATAGTGGCTTCACTGTATCTAGAAGCTCAAATATGTCTTGCGCATGTTTACACGCCGACCTGGTGTTTAATAGCATGCAGCGATAACCCACACTGAGGGTGTTATTGTTGGGACGTGCTAACTGAGAGCGGTTAGGGCGCCAGCCACAACCAGGGCAGCAGAATTTCCCGCGATGGCGTCCGGGAAAGACAGTGCGACAGCCTGTGACCAGGGTGTCAAAAGAGCAAAGTTCCCCAGGGGAATAATGCAGCACTGGTGTCCCAGGAGGACACATCCCTGGTGTTAGAGCCCCACCCGCCGCTCCGATCGCCTCCGGTACGCTGACGGGCGCAGACGGCCAGGACTCTGGCTTGACTCCGGCGCGCAGAAAGCGAGCATTAAGTAGGGCTCACCTGTGGTCCTAGTGAGCGCTAGAGCGCTCAAACAAGTGGCACACTCGCTACTCGCCACCCCCAAGATGGCGACCAGGCGCCAAACACGAAGGCAAGAGGAAAGATGAAACAAATCCGCGAAAAGCGCGGTGGGGGGCCCAATTTAAGGTGCAAGTATGTGGGCACAACAAGATTGACTCAAGGACACCCTGCTGCACCCCTGAAATCAGCATGTGTGTGCATATGGTGCACATACATACCCTATGGGCATGTATGTGCGTCACATGCCACATTAAAAAATGCCAATTTGTGCATTTTTACCAGAAATCGCAAATTACCACCAATTGAAAGTTGGTGGTAAATTGCGATTTCTTAAGCTTAATTCGCTATAGAAAAATGCTTCATACATGCATTTAAGGAACCGCAAAATTGCGATTCCTTAAATGCTGTAGCAAAATAAGGAATCGCAAATGTATGCGATTCCTTATGGTGCGATGTTTTGATACATATCCAAAAATGCAAAAACAGCCTTTTGCGATTCGCAAAGGCCGGAATTCGCCGAATTCTGGCCTTTGCAAATCGAAAAAGACTTCATACATATGGCCCCATGTTACTACTTTTAGAATTTTCCATGATGGCCTTTCAAAAAGAGTTAAAACATTTTGTTTAGTATAGCATATAGTTGTTTTATTACACATTGTTTTGGAATTGGTGGCATGTGGTTCATGCTCTATCTGCCTTGAGCCTCAAGCTGCACATCAACAGAAGGTTAACTGAGGCTGAAATACATCTGGGTTGCTTAGGTTTAGAATGCCTTTTATTGAAGGTGACTCAGAAGCATTTGTAATAGATCAGAAGCAAAGCTTCGATGTAATGCAATAAAAATAATTTTCTAGTGGATGGGAACTGAATCATTAGCTCAAGCATTTGCTCAGTGGATCGTGTCCTCCTTTTTAAAATATAGGCACCCTATCTCAGTGGGTCATCATACCTAGCAAATAGCCTTTGGCTGGCCTGAAACCTCACATTCAAATACCCTTTTGCTTTCAACCTGAAAAAATCCAATTGTCCAATGAAGCTTATTAATGTGATTCCATTGTGTAGTACTCTGGTACAAACTAGGTTTCATAGAGCACAATAACTGATTTTCTTTGGATTAAACGTGAGGGATTCATGTGTGGACTCTTTTTACACATTAGTTGGGGTTCACCCACCAATGGTTGGCTAGCTCCACATTGAAGTATGTTTGAATGATCCACTGATACTTGAGAATTGCCTCAAATGCAGAAGAAGAATACTCCTTGGTCACTGCAGAAAGACATTTTACAGTCTGCCAGGACAACATTTGTTTCTCACACTTGCTAGAATTGCTGTGCCCATGACCTTGCTTCAGATCTTTAACTAGCCTGATACAAAGAGATATTTGGACCGCTTTTACTGGTGAAAGGTACCCACTCCAATGATCTATGTGCTTGGAAGCTACAACTGTTCTGGATACAGAGGGAAATACAACATTTATAAAAATCTCAACCAGAGTACAGACGTTAGCTTTGGAGTATAAGGTTCTATGTAGCCTGTTAGCATAAAAGGTCTTGCGAAGCAGAGAGCAGAAATGCATGGTAGTGTGACAAATATAACGATATTTTGGCACAAGTTCAAACATTTGTTTGAACTTGTTGAGGAATAGTGTGAATCGTATGAAGGTAATTGTCCTTTTATGTGCCTGCCAGCTCAAATCTCCTACATGGCTTTCTACTTTTCCCTTAAATAGCAATCTTAATGCAGTGTGCTCTCACAATGGAAACTTGAGATTCAGGAACTATAATTTCCCTATGTGCTGGTTAACTATTCCCCATTTCCAATTTGCACCGTGTTTTTGCGATTTAATCATTCTCGCAGCTTTTTATCCTGTGATGTATCATTTTAAAATAATTTGCATATTAAAATATTGTCTTTTAAAGTGGTTTAAAAGTAAATTCAAAACATTATTATACCATTTTCCTCATTTTGCAAAAGCATTTCCTGCCAGTACAAAGTTTATTGTAAGATAGTCAGAATGTATTAAAAGTAAGAGCAGTGTGTTATGAAAAACCTTAGAATCAAAAGAAGCAATCATAGTGCCTGGGCAACTAGAAACCGGTACAGAAATAGATGAGCCTACAATAATATTCAACAAGGCCATGTTTATAGTGCTGTACCAACTAACCTACTATTTTTACATGGACGTTGTTCTTCCAACACATATATACGAGAATGGAATTTGAAGCAGATGAAGACTAGGAGTCTGCCAGGTTGAAGTGAAAATGATGACCTCTGAGGCGGAAGCCGGAGGTGGTGTAACTCGTGATTTTAAAACTGCTCATTTTATGTTTATTTTACATTTGTGTAAACTTTGTGCCCACTGAGAAACCCACTCTGCTTTGGTAATCTCCTGCAAGCACTTACAGCGGATTTTAGCGCTGTTCCTTGCAGAGCACTTCACGGCCGCCATCGCGAGCGCGAGGCCACGCCCACCCGTTAGGCCACGCCCACTCTCCCAGCCTATTAAAAGCGCTGATCGCAAGCGTGTCTAGTGAAATTGATGACCTCTGAGGCGGAAGCCGGAGGTGGTGTAACTCGTGATTTTAAAACTGCTCATTTTATGTTTATTTTACATTTGTGTAAACTTTGTGCCCACTGAGAAACCCACTCTGCTTTGGTAATCTCCTGCAAGCACTTACAGCGGATTTTAGCGCTGTTCCTTGCAGAGCACTTCACGGCCGCCATCGCGAGCGCGAGGCCACGCCCACCCGTTAGGCCACGCCCACTCTCCCAGCCTATTAAAAGCGCTGATCGCAAGCGTGTCTAGTGAAATTGATGACCTCTGAGGCGGAAGCCGGAGGTGGTGTAACTCGTGATTTTAAAACTGCTCATTTTATGTTTATTTTACATTTGTGTAAACTTTGTGCCCACTGAGAAACCCACTCTGCTTTGGTAATCTCCTGCAAGCACTTACAGCGGATTTTAGCGCTGTTCCTTGCAGAGCACTTCACGGCCGCCATCGCGAGCGCGAGGCCACGCCCACCCGTTAGGCCACACCCACCCTTCCTCTCCTCAAATGTGCTTCCCACGCAAGCGCAGCGGACGAGCGCAGCGGGAGCGCCGTCTGCGCGCCGAAGGCGCGCCTAAGGCAAGCCCGTCTGCGCCCGTCCGCGGTCGTACGCGGTCCAGGGCCACAACCCCTGCTCCACCAGATGGTCACATACGGTGGAGCAAGCAGGATCTACTGAACGCTTGCCACAAAATCGACGATTCCTGCAAGCATAGTCTATGCGTGGAAAACGATATGGGTTGCGAACACTGTCACTTCTCATTCGACCATGGTAAGAATACAACCAACACGAACTATACCATACAATGCGGACTGCTTAACACTCGCTCACTGAGAAAACACAGGCTAGACCTATATGATCTAATCACTGAGAACCAATGGGATCTTGTGTTTCTAACAGAGACATGGCTAGATAATGAGTCTACACCCTACGCCCTTGAGGCAACTCCAGGAGGGTATACAATACATAGACTGGATAGACCCACAGGCAGAGGAGGCGGAATCGCAATTATAGCCCGTGAAAACCTACGATGCCAGCTAGATAGCTCTCCCATCCTGGACAGTGAAGCAGGGAGCTTCACTATCAAAGTGAATAATAACTACACGCTAAAGGGGATACTAATTTACAGACCCCCAGGCCCCATAGCCAGGTTCGAGGAGAGTTTGGTTGAAGGAATCATGGAAACCGTACTGTGCACTGACAAGTTTCTGGTACTCGGGGATCTCAATCTTCATCTTGATAACCCCTCAGACCACGTCAGTAAGAATTTTGGCCAGGCACTGAAAGCCCTCCAACTTACCCAAATTGTTAGAGGCCCTACCCACCAACAGGGTCATCTGCTGGACCCCATATTTGTCAACTGGGGGGAAGCGGAAGCTATGACCCCAATTCCCATCCCATGGTCGGACCACTATTTGGTCCCTTTTTCCATACGAATCCCTGGAAGTAGACCCCCACAGTCACCAGCTATGTACCACCTCAAACGGAAATGGGCTACATTCTCTCAGTCCAAATTCTGTGCTGAATTAATGAAAGGAGGAAGCCCAGGAGGGAAGGATGCTGACACAGCCAATGCTAACCTCTGCTCACGCATTAATCAGGCACTAGACTGCACAGCCCCTTTGCTAAAAACCAAATCTGGGGGACGCATAAACAAAACTGCCCCGTGGTTCAACGCTGAACTAAGAGTTCAGAAAACTGCACTAAAAAGAACCGAAAGAGAATGGCGCAAGACTCTCTCTGAAGAAACCAGAAAGAATTATCTAACCGAGAGACGAACCTACCATGGACTAATCAGAAAGACAAAAACAGCATACTTTACGAATAGGATCAGTGAGGCTGGTAACTCGACGAAAGAGCTGTTTTCACTCTATAAAACTCTTTCAAGCGGAAACCCAGCTATTGCCCCCGATGACTGCTCGCCAGAATTGTGTGACAAAATTGCAGATTTTTTCTCAGATAAAATAACAAAAATCTACTCAGCATTCCCTACGCAGTCCAAAACCGGGGCAGACTTCGTTGAAAGCCCTAGGGAGTGGGGGGATAAACCTAGACTTACCAACTTTACTACCCCTCCCACGGAAGATCTTCTAAAAATCTGCAGGTCGGTGCAGTCGGGCTCTCCGAGAGACCCTACCACACCCAAACGCCTGACGGATAGTCTAAGGGTACTAGAACCATACATTAGACATGTACTCGATGTATCTTTTACCACCAAGACAGTACCTAGGGATTGGAAAAAGGCGGTTGTTCTGCCCCTCAGGAAGAAACCTACCATCAGTTTTGAGAAACTTGACAATCTCCGCCCAATTTCACTCCTGCCCTACCTAGCCAAGGTGGCTGAAAAAACGGTCAATAAACAACTAATGGACTTCGTGGAAAAGGCTGCCTTATTGCACGACACCCAGTTCGGATTCCGCCCCCGCCACTCTACAGAGTCCGCACTGCTTACTGCAGTTGAGACCCTACGTCAGGGGGTAGATGAGGGACACACCATGGCCCTCATCCTACTGGACCTGAGTGCAGCGTTCGACACTGTGGCGCACGACAACTTGCTACAGTGTCTGAACAACGGAGGTATATCCGAAGCTGCACTCCAATGGTTACAATCCTTCCTGACAGGGAGAAGCTTCCAGGTTCGTCAGGGCGACCACTACTCGAGAGACATAGGTTTGGGCCAGGGAGTCCCTCAGGGTTCGTCCCTGAGCCCAACCTTGTTTAATCTCTATGTCTCGCCAGTGGCTTCAATTGCCGTGAGTCACGGATTGAGCATCGTGTCATACGCCGATGACACGCAGCTGGTTATCTCCCTATCGCGTGCACCCGGTCTTGCGATGGACAGTTTCAGGAACTGCATGCAAGAACTTGCAGCCTGGATGTCCACTAACTGCCTTAAGTTAAACGGCAACAAGACCGAGGTGCTCGTTGTGGGGGGGAACCCATCTGTTTGGTCATCGGCGTGGTGGCCTCCATGTCTGGATGAAGCTCCCATACCTCGCCAGGGAGTAAAAAACCTAGGCGTATGGCTCGACGCTGACCTATCTTTTGGACCCCAAATAGACCGAGTTGCAGGCGTCTGTTTTGGTGTCCTAAAAACCATAAGGAAGGTTCTTGACCTCCTTCCTATGTCAGCACGGAAAACACTGGTACACGCCCTTGTGACATCACGCCTAGACTACGGCAACCTACTTTACCTGGGTACCACCTGCAAAGCCATGAATCGCCTTCAGGTAATACAGAACGCGGCAGCCCGTCTCATCCTAAAAATCCCTAAACGATCAGAAACCAAAGCCGCTCTCAAAACCCTCCACTGGTTGCCAGTAAGAAGCAGAGTGGAATTCAAAGCCCTCTGTACATGCCACCGCATCCTGGCTAAGAAATCTCCTATTCCACTCCAGAACTTAGTGACAAGGTATACACCTGCACGCGAGCTGCGCTCCTCATATGAGGGCCTACTTCAGGTTCCTAGGGTAAAAAGAACCCGTATGGGCGGACGCTCTTTCCGCTATCTGGCAGCGAAAAGCTGGAATTCCCTCCCTCTCCATCTCCGTCTGGATCCATCCGAATCCAGCTTCCGCAAGAACCTAAAAACACACCTGTTCTCCAGATAACGGATCACTGGTCTCCACCTCGCTCAGAGTTCTTCAGTTGCAGCGCGGGGACACGCTTTGGCGTAACCAAGCGCTTTATAAGCTACCCTTATTATTATTATTATTATTATTGAAGTCTAAAGAAAAAAAGCCAGAAGAGATGATGCTGCCTCCTATTCCGAAGTTCAAAAGCAAGTCAAGAGTTCTAGACTAGTTGTGGCTTTCAACTTTGAACCACAGCCAAGGTCCTTATTGACATGATGATGACACCTACTACATCTCAAGACAAGACCGGAGAAGAGTGAATATACCTGTTTAGGAAGAACAAGGAAATTAACAATTTCCTTTCCAGCTCAAGGCTATAATACCTTAGATAAAGTCATTGCCTCTTAATTGACTTCCTAAACAAGTGGAATCTTTGTGTTTGTTACGGTAAAACACCTGTTATGGAGCTTGACATCAGAGATGATAGCAAGCAGAGAAGTCCCTTGCAAAAGGTTTGCATATCTTGTTTTCAATTCTTCAATGATTCCTGGGCCAGATTAAATCTTATGGTTGTATCACTGAGGCCGTGACTAGATCTCTTAGACCATAACTGAAGACCATTGGATCAGCTTCAGAGCACTCCTGGATTAAAAATTACACTCTTATGTTATTGAGACGGAGTTATTGGAAAAATAGTTAGAAATGTTAGTGCTGTTTGTGGGGTAGGCATTTTATACTCCAAACTGATCACAAACCATTGGTGTTCATCTTGGAGGGTAACAATTTTTAAAAACAACACACCCAGAATAGCCTGAATTTCAACCAGGTTTTTACAGTTTCAGTCTGATATCCAACACATATCAGGAGAAGGGACATCAAGGCTGACTACCTGTCACATTTCCCCTGTAAAGGGAACTTGCAAGTGCATAAAGTAGGTGAACCTGAATCTGACGACATTGAGGATGAAAATCACATTATAATAGCTGTTAAGTAAATAAATTGTGTCCTTTTACTGAATCAGAATGGAAGGCATTCGCCAGCTAAACGTGGGGTTGAATTTAGTATTCAACTACATCAAAGATGCTCTTGAATGCAGTATCCAATCATTTAGTAAGTTGGGTAAAGAGCTATCACATGAGGATAGGTTAATTATGAGACTTGATAAACTGGTCCCTCCTGAAAGACTCAGGATGCAGATTCTAAGAAGCGCTCATGAGAGGTGTTATAGGAACCACTTACACCAAGCGTAGAGTATAGTCTGTATTTTGGTGACCACAGATAGACAGAGAAGTTGAACTGCTGATCACGGATTGTGTTGTTTGCTCTATGAGTGATAACGTTCTTAAGACATGTAAACCCTCCTTGACTCCCATTGACTGTCCTACGAGATAATGGCTGAAAAAGGGAAATGATTTAGTGGGGCCTTTCAACACCCGTCCCCAATCATTCAGAGTATGTTCTAGTTCTCATAGACAATTACTTCAAGTGGCCAGAGGTAAGATTTATTGGGGAACCGAATTCCAAATCAATGCAGATTTTTCAAAAAGTTGTATGATTGAAAGAAGGGTTCCCTGAGGTTTTGGTTTCTAACAACAGAGTACAATTTGTTTCACTTGACATGGAAGAATTCTTGGGTAGTATCAAACACCAGATAACCTCTCTCTATCACCCCCAAACCAATAGCCTGGTTGAACATTTCACTGTGTTAGAGGAGCGTGCATTGTGGGATTTGTACAACAAGTGTGTGGTACAAATCATGTTGGGGTTCTATAGGACCACACCTCAGAAGGTCTACAACTATTTTTCTCTTTGATTTATTTAGGGGAAAGAAACTGGCCACTCAGTTCAGACCCGCTTGGATGTCAACATGGTAGAAACAAAAGATGGCTTTGGAAGGTACAGACACACTGGTGAGGGAGAATGTAGCAGAAGCCCAACCTAAGCAGAATATTTACTATGATTCGAAGAAAAGTTTTTGTGTCAAACATGTAGTGGTGGGGACTACGTACGTATAAAGAGAAGCTCTGTTGTCAAGAAAAGTGATGTAAAGTTCTCTGAACCTGTGGTGGATGACAAAATATGTGGCAGGCTATTCCTGTTCAGGTTCATCATTGGGGGAATCTGGCGAAAGTAGTCAAAGTCTAACCCAGGTTGGATCATTTAGAAGTTATCATTGGAGAGAAACACATGTTTTCTTCACCGTCCTCTACAAAAGGTAACCTTGAACAACAAAGCAATGGTAAAGATAATAGTAGACACAAATTCAATGCTCAAGAGTGTTTCACACAGGTGCAGAAAAGTACATGGGAACATAGGCTTCCAGTGATGATCAGATGAGTAATGTGTGCAGTGAAGATACAATTGTCTTGTCTCCAGGGACGTCCACACAATTGTATCATCCTCTTCCTTTTCGCCTCTGCTTGTTTGCTTCTTGTTACCTTACTGCAATTTGTTTAAGGGAATCATGCTGCATAGCTGTTATCCAACTTTTCT
The DNA here is from genome assembly GCF_964263255.1 of Lissotriton vulgaris. Classification (NCBI taxonomy): domain Eukaryota; kingdom Metazoa; phylum Chordata; class Amphibia; order Caudata; family Salamandridae; genus Lissotriton; species Lissotriton vulgaris. The sequence goes on from NC_141685.1 coordinate 497,160,442, forward strand.
TAATGTTTTTTACAGTACCTATGTCCTTTTGATATAAGTGGAAATGTTCATAATGTGTGATCTTACTTTACTATAGGGTTTTCTGTGTATGCACTGTGCTCTCCAGGTTGGTAGCATCTGTTTTAATGCACATATTTCATTATTACATTTATGTTGATCGTACTGCATTGTTTCTATATTCATTTATTTTGGTTTATCTTCCTTTGAATCTATGGTTAAGGTTCCTTTTAGTTGTTTATAGTTTTATCATCATTGTGGGCTTAATGGAAAGTAAGAAAAAAGTTCTGCTATGAAAACATCTTTTAATTGTCTATAGGTTTATCTTCATTTCATGTTTGTTGAAAAATAGGACTATTATTCTGCTATGAAAAGTAAGAGACCCATGTAGTATTCCTAGCTCCACATCGCCACGAGACAGCTTTTGTACTTGCCTCGCTTGGAGCTAACGTTAAAAAAAAAATGTGTTCACATAGGTGTTTTTCAGTTGGAGAGCTGAAGAAGGCCTTGCCTGCGACGCCAGCAGCTTGAAATGGTTTCCGTCACAACGTCTTGAATAATCCTGGGTGGTGAAGTACGCTCCGTTCGCAGAGTTCTCAGAGTTTCCCGCACTCCGCGGAGCGGACTTTTTTCCTCGCTCACGATCGTCAATGTCAAGTTGGCGACTGCGAGTGATGAAAATCAACCTCCCGGCAAGATTTTTCCTCTTTCGCAATCGTCAACATCAAGTTAGCTAATGCGAGCGTGGAAAATAAACTTCCCGGCGAGATTTCTCAATACAGAGTGGTCAGGGTTCTCATTTCGAGTGGTCACGTATGCTCATGACCGCTCACGATGAAAAACTTTGCGTTGAGAAAGCTGTCGCTCGAGTGAAAATCTACTCGACCAGCTGAAAAGTGATAGAAAGGACCGCTTGCGCTGTGCAAGGTGCCGTTAGCGATGATTGCACAGTGCGGCCAAACATCCACACTTCACTACATAGGTGGAGGCTGCACCAGGGATGAAGTCACAAATCAGCCACTTTATTTCACAGATTCTTTATTGATCTTCATAAAAACACAGGACAACAGCCAACGCATTTCATTCCTTTTAAAGGAACTTCCTCAGGGCAAGAAAAGTTGTAGACTTGTAGGGTGGACCAAAAGCTCTGACCTGGAAAGTGATAATGCCGATCCTACTATCTATTGCAAGATCCAAAGTCTCCACAATTTCTGTATATGGGCGCATTTCAATATTCTCTTATGCAGGCAATTTCTCCAGGCTGAACAGTACACAGCCTGTGTTTGAATACCGTTAATCCAATGAACAGAAGTCCAAAAAGGAATTGTAGTTGAGGAACTATATCTAAATGTGATGGTCCGCTAGTGTATACAGCAGTACCAAGTTGAAGCCAGAATTGATTACGGGCGAAGTTAAAAGTAGTCAATTTGACAGAAGGAACAATGAAGATACAAAGGTCCACACCATAAAGGACGTCTTTACTGGGGGCCCATTATATTATGCCCATGAGATCATAATACATCTCAGACGTTGCAATCCTATTAGCCTTCTGCGCAGAGTAACAGAACCTGGACGATACTAAACCGACCCTGTCCAAAGACCCAGAAATGGCGATAAAGCAATACCAAGATTGGCTGGATCAAGCCATTAGTAAATTAGTACCGATCAAACTTATATCTAGAAATAGGAATTCCCCTTCAGCACCTTGGTATTCTGAGGAACTACGAAAATATAAACAACTCTGTAGAAACAGAGAAAGGCACTGGAGAAAAAACTATGATGATGAAAGCAAAAAAATCTATAAGGAACTCTTAGCCCAGTACAAATCTTTGATTATGGAGGCCAAAAAAAAGTATTTTAGTGAGCAAATTGAGAGTGCAAAAAACTCCAATAAAAGGCTTTATGAGATAACCAAGCAGTTGGCAGGAAATGCCCCTGACCTTAACCCCCGACCTCACAAATCGTCTGTGATTCCCTAGCATCTTTCTTTTTCACAAAAGTGAACGATATTTATTCCGCGTTCACCGCTTCTACTACTTATAGCACCAATGATATAAATACGCCACCTATTAGTAACACTCACAGTTTGTGGAAATCTCAGAGACCCAAGTTAGAGACATTATAAGCTCTAATAAATCGGGTTCAGCATTGGATCCATGCCCCTTAAAAACCTTGCGCCCAATCATGGACATTCTGATTCCAGTTATAACACAAATCTGTAACCTTATGTTCAAGTACTGGAACCTATCCTAGCCCGTTAAAAAAAACCCTTCTGAAGCCCCTTCTGAAAAAATCTGGCCTAGATAAAACAGAGCTAAAAAATTACAGACCTATCGCCAACCTGCCTTTTCTGGATAAAGTCGCAGAAAAGGCCATGAACTTCCAACTTGCAGCTTTTATCGGGCAATACCATCTTCTCGATGAAACCCAATTTGGGTTTCGCAACTTCCATGGAACAGAAACAGCTCTAATCAAGGCTGCGGATGACATTAGAGTCATCCGAGACCAAGGAGGCTCAGCACTGCTGGTGCTATTGGACCTCTCGGCAGCCTTCGACACGGTCGACCATCAGATTCTGGTCGACCGTGTTGAGAAGATGGGTGTGCAGGGCCTAGCCAAGGATCTACTGACGTCATTTCTGATGGAAAGATCACAAGCAGTGTCGCTAGGACCGTTCGAATCAGCTGAGTTGTCCTTGCTGTGTGGAGTACCTCAAGGTTCATCCCTAAGTCCGACACTATTTAACATCTATGTGTCGGACCTAGCTAAAACCATCAAAGCCCATGGGATGAACCTTATCTCATATGCGGATGACACTCAGCTGATTCTAACCATCAAAAATGATAGAGAAACAGTTTTAAAACAGGTATGCTGGCAATTGGACAATGGATGTCGGCAAACTGTTTAAAATTGAACTCCGAAAAAACAGAGGTGGTAAGCTTTGGACATCTCTGTCCCAGCTGGTCCCCAGTTTGGTGGCCAGCATCCTTCGGAACTTTGCCGATACCAACCTCCAAGGTGAGGAACTTAGGTGTGATCTTCGATAACGACCTGAATTTCATGGCACACGCTAATCAGACAGCCACTACGGCCTTTTATAAACTACGACTGGTAAAAAAGATCCTTCCTTTTCTCTCAAAGAGCGCAGGCAAGACACTGGTAAGCGCGCTAGTCCTGTCTGCGTTAGATTATTAGAATGGCTTGTTAGCCAATGCCCAAATCAGGGTCATTAAGAAAATGCAGACAGTGCAGAACGCAGCTGCCAGACTTCTCTCGGGAATTCCCAGATACAAATCTATAGCCAACATCATTAGAAGCTATCACTGGCTCCCCATCAGGAATAGAGTTAAATTTAAGACCTTATGCATAGTTTATAAATCACTGCACCAACAAGCACCTCAATTCTTGAGAGACCAGCTTACCCCTTTAATCCTTCCCGACCTCTCCGTTCAGCCAACTTGAACGATTTGGTGGTGCCCCATACTAAATTGGTCACTTGGGGAGATCGTCATTTTCTGGTTGCTGCCCCGAAATTGTGGAACACACTCCCCCAATCCATCAGAACAAGCCCAAACCTCTTGTCATTTAGAAAGCAATTGAAAACTAGTTTGTTTAACCTTTAAAAAGTATGAAGCCCAGTATAGGAGAAGTCTGCAATAGTAATTAGCGCCGAGACGCCTGCGGGCAATTGTTCGCGCTTTATTAAATATCAAAAATAAATAAATAAATACACCACAAACCCTGATTCGGGAAGCCTGCGAGCGCAAGTGTGGAAAATAAACTTCCCAGCGAGATTTCTCAATGCGGGGTGGTCAGGTTTCTCATTGCGACTGGTCACGTATGCTCGCGACCGCTCGTGATAAGAAACTTCTTGTTCACGTTGAGAAAGCTGCCACTCAAGTAAAATTCTTCTCGACCAGTGAGTTTGCGCTGTGCAAGGTGCCATTAGCAATGATTGCACAGTGCGGACAAGCATCCACACTCTGCAATCACCGCAAGCAGCATCTTTCTATGGAACTCTGCTGCTTGCTGAGCTCCAAGTAATGCGTCAGATTTTTTTTTCCACTTCGCGGAGTTCAACTTAGCACAACTCCACGAACTCCACCCAGGCTTAGTCTTGAAACAAATTAACTCAACTTCTACCTGGTACCATGGAGTCATTTAATACAAATTTCATTTGTAGCGTTCAGGATGTTATTGCTTTATCTGTACTGCTTTTACTTTTATTGTTACAAAACTTTTAATAAGTCCACCCCTCTGATGGTTAGCCTTAGATGATAGGCCAAGCAGCTAAAGGTGATCTAAGGTTACGCTTCCGGAAACTTATTGATATTTGTGATTGCCCTGGTTTTTGGTATAGGTAGTCCTTGCTAAGCGAGTTCAATCAAAAACCTGCCAATGGGATGCCTAAAACGGTGTCCACTTTCTCATCCCTGCAATTTCTGTTCTGGTTCAGTACATTATCACCCATCCTGCCTCAGCGACATTACAGTACAGCAAATTCGATCTCCATAAATAATAGGACATTTTTCTGTTGCCCAGTGATGTGTTGAGGGGATTGTTCCAAGGTGTGTGTGTATGTGTGTGGGGGGGGGGGGGGGGGGGGGAGGGGGTCTACACAAAAATGTATGGTGTTCCGAGCTGAAACACTACAATGTATAGCTCTACATGGACCTTTCCAGTGTCTGTGATATAATAATAACCATGTTAGTATGCCAAACAAGGCTGACAGTAGAAATGTGTTTACAAAAATGTAGATTATTGCACATCGACACACTCAAATAGTACCACGCACTGGCATAGATGTTGAGCTTAGGTTTATGTTTTTAGATATTTCGGTGTGCCTATCCCTGTCATGATTTCTAACTGGACACATTGTACATATGGATTCAGAAAGAATTGATGATGTCATGAGGAAAGTGGTTCGATTAAAAGATTTTTTTGATTCTGTTTCCATTTTGAGAATTCAGCCCTGAATTATTAATCACTTTCTTGATTTTCAGTTCTATTTCTTGAAATGTGCACATATTTTTCGATTCCACTATACAAGATTTGTGTCTATGACTGTTCATTAAACAGACCATTACATGTTTAGATGCACTATTTGTTATCCAGAGTACAGTGGCAATTATTTTTATAACCCAATTACTCTCTTGTCTCACATTGTACACCAATTTACGAAAGGCCCTTTTTTTTCTATAATGGCCGTTGAAGATTGAGGGTGCAGCAGATTTGGGCAAGTTTATTTTGTTGCCTCATTTGTGATTAGGATGAATTTTTCTTCTTGTATGTACAATTACATTCTACTGTGACCAAAATAGGTGCTTTCAATACCATTCAAGAAGTGGTCTGCGAATCCCTTTTGTCTGCTTTTTTCTGCTTTTTTAGTCAGTCTCTTTGTAACAATATGTAAGTGGGTTTCAGATAGGTTTTTCCGTAATTGGGTTTGCTTTCATGAAGACAAAAAAATCAACTTGTTTGTCACAACTTGCCTGTCCCTTTCCCTAATAAACATGTTTAATATTGTTCTATATGTTCTCTGGCCATATCCAGTTAAGTGCAGCAGTTATTATCTTCTTTCTCCCAGCTTGATGCTCTGTGTTTCCTTTTACTTTTAGAAGGTCAATATGATAAAATACTGATTGAAATTGCTACTTCAGCGTCATAAGTATGTTCTGTGCAGTAGAGTATTGCACTTACATCTAATATTGGATCCATCTAAAAGTTTGTGGTACAGCTACAAAACACTTTGAAGACTATCTTTGCCGATGGTAAAAAAAATATACCTGTTTCTTGTCATTATGTATCTCTGGAAATCATTCGGCAGAGGCAAGAGAGCTTTCTTTGACGCAATCAGATAATAGTTTATGGTTTGCTCTATGTTTTGAGCCTGCGAATTTCTTAGGAGAAATAAAAATCTCAGCTGTAGTAAAAAAAAAAAAGCACAATGATGGACTTTTTTAGAACACAGGTTTGAATTCTTTGAGTAAAATATTTTCAGCTCAGTTACGAACAGAGCCCAAGAGAAGAGAAACAATTTTTTGTAAATTCGTAGGATAATTTGAAAAGATATCTGCCATTGAACATGTTCGTTCTACTTTATTGCAGTCTCCTTCTTGAATATCCGTTATAACAATTTTGTGAACATTTAAGCATTACATGGCGATTTACCGGACCATTGAAACTGCCGTTGGGTACATATAGCACAAAATAAAAATAAAGACGTGCTTCTAGCGGGAAGGTAATTCCGAACTGCAAATAGTAATTCCATAATTGTGATTCAGTAAATGTATGTAGCAATCAGTCACAAATTATGAGTAATCTACGAACGAGCAAATTACACCCACAAGTGACCATGGGATGGAACAGGTGGAATCCAAGTGTAAACTACGAAGGAGACCCATAAAGCAACTCCTCTTGTGAAAGTAGAAGCTACGATGCCAGATGGGTGAGAACGCTTTGGGGCAGATTTATGAAGGCCTTGCGCCGCCGATGCGTCACTTTTTCCCATGTTAAAAATGACGCACCGGCGGCGCAAGGCCTTCATAAATCTGCCCTTTGAGTCAAGCAGAGGAGAAGGCAAACAAGTGAGAGAGGGACAGATTTATGAGGCCCTTGTGCCACGTTTACGCCGCTGTTGCGTCACGCAAGGCGGCGTAAACGTGGCGCATCCCTATGAGGCATTTACAACGTGACGCATCTATGGAGATGCGTCACGATGTAAGGCCCTGCGTCACATGAAACCTGCGTCAGGTTTCATGTAGGCGTTCCGGTGCAGGGGGGGGGCGTTCCGTCGCAGGAACGCCCCTGGAAAGTGACTCAGTGAAATCTACAAGATTTCACTGAGTCACTTTCTACGTCAATTCCTTACGCCTGCTTGAAGCAGGCGTAAGGGTGATGCACCATGCAATGTAGGGGTGGCCCCTGTGCATTGCAGGAGTCATGTCGCACTTGAGACATGACTTCAGCAATGCGCCGCCCGTACGCCGAAAGATGCGTCACGCATCTTCCCTGCCTTGCACCATGGTGCGCCGCACCCTGGGAAGCGGAGCTGTGGCGCACTGTGGCGCACATTAACTGGCGCATCCCTGGGGATGCTCCAGTTAACGTAAATCTGCCCCAGAATGTTTAGGCAAAGGGTAAAATTCCTTGGCGCAACTGAGAAAGAAGTGCAGTGTATGGGAGGGGCAAGCACATCATGATATGTCTTATTGATGCTCTATGACCATTGGCAGGTAGACAAATGCCACAGAGAGGCAGTCCTCATTAGTTATACATGCAGGTATTGTGTGCACTACACTTGTGAGCTCCTGGTAGCTACTGACACGCTAGCTGTGGCTGGTGGTTCAATACTGTGCAGGTTACACACATACATTGCTTTTTCCTGCAGGACTGCTGAGTTACTGGTACAAAGCTGAACTTTTATTGAGTTGCACATTTTCCTTTAATGTAGGCTCTACGAACGGCACACAAGTAGTAATATATTCTGCCTCAAAAATCATATAGAGAGAGGAAGAGGTACTATTGAATATGCAAGTGATGTGGCATGATGAGAATCTCATAACTGAAATAATGGCACATATTCAGGGAGCACTACTAAAATAAATGACAACAATTCTTGCAATGGAGACTGTTTTCGGAGGCCTGATATAACCACATTTCGATTCTCTCTCTCTCTCTCTCGATATATATATATCATGGGCCAAGTAAAAAGAATGTATGCATTGCAAGCGGACGTATTTTGGCAGAGTTGCCTCACTCAATGCTTGCTCCATTAAAAACACACAATTCAAATCATGTCATTTACATCTGGCATGCTGCGCTTCCATGGGGAAATAACATATAGACACAGAGGAAGGGTTTGCACCATCCAACTAAATTGGTCAATAACATAGACACAGGGGAAGGGTTGCGTCATCCAAGAAAATTACTTAATCATCGGCATATTAGAATGTCAATTGTCGCATTCAGCGAAATGGCGGTATTAACGTTTTGCAGAGAATCTCAAACATATTGATCAACATTACACAATCTTGACACTCATAAGCAGTTGATGAAAAACGTAATACTGACTAATGCTGTCTGCATTACTATAGAAACAATGCAGTCCTTCCCTGCAAATAACTCCCATGATGGCTGTCATCTATTGTACCGGAAGAGGTTTTAACTCACACAAAGGCGTGCCTCGACTCCTGGCGCCCATTACAGTCTTGTGTGTCTCCTTACAGGGGCGATGTTAAGAGATCCTTATCTGACCCCTTTGCCAGCAACAGATGCAATTGCATGGAATCCTACAATTCATTGGTGCACAATTTTGGTTCAGTAACCGTATATCCTCAGGTTTAGTAATGCCCTGCTGTTGAGCCAGCACAGTACGTGCCAAATCACTCCAACTGCTGTTGTTCAGGCAGCATTCATTTAAATATTCTCCATATATTCCACTATGCTGCCGAACTTATTAGGGTGGGTGCTCCGCTCAGGAGGGCGACTCATCCACTCCTCCAAAGAGAAGGGCCGGCACTCACGAGGGCAAGTGCAAAGAATGTATTCAATGCAAGCAGACGTTTTTCGGCAGGATTGCCTTTCTCAATACTTTTTTTTTTATAACATTTTTTTACTGAAGTTTTTGGGATCATTGAAACAAAACATACCAACATAAACTGCAAAATATTAACACATGGCAGGATTTACAAATACGTTTTGAGCTTAAAACTATTATCCTAATTTAATCAAAATAAAGTCTCCAAGTTTTATCAAACTTTCTCACCCCTCCTATTCATTGTGCATATAGTAATTCACTCTTTCTAACTCTCTTCATCTTTTGAAGCCATTCCAGGAACAAGGGAACCTGTGTTGAGCCCAATTCCGTAATATCAATGATCTTACCACTGCCATTGCTATATACATCAACTTTACCAGATGGTCTACTAATTTAAGATCAGGGTCAAAGACATACAATATTAATTTAACATTGCATCTGATCGTAATCTTAAAATAAGTTTGAAGATAAAAAAAAAACTAATTCCAAAATAGCTTAATTTTACAACAATGTGCAATTATATGAGACCAATTGGCAGGAGCGGCTTGCAGGCATCCGAAACAGTTAGCTGAAGTATTAGTATACATTTTGGCGATATCAGCCGGAGTACGATATATCAACCATTTACTAAAAAATAACATTCTACGCCAATTGGCACCTCTCAATATACAAAAATTGAGTTTATTGATAGTCTTCCATGTGTTGATGGATAATAGATGGTTCTCTTGTTCCTGCCATTTTTTAATTACTTTTAAGCTCAGGTCTTCCTCCCTACTCTGTGCTAAGCATCGTTTCCATTCCCCGGGTTTTCTAGCTCTTACAGTCAGGAAAAGATTGTTCCATAGCTGAGTAGTGGGGCTAATGTATCTTGGGTCCAATTGCGTCAAGGTTTTATAAATCAAACTATAAGAACTTATTAGCAAAAAAAAAATTCCGGGATTAATCGTGCCATCTCTCCCTGAGATATCCACGTTCCATCCCTTAAAAAATCTAATAATATATTGAACCCAGCGCGTTCCCAATTTTGAATTATTTCTAATCCCATTTTAATCCCTGTAAGGACGAAAACATTAATTAAAGGGGTCATTAAATTAATCTGGGGAGAGAATATCTTTTAAGAATGGCTTCCCGTCTTTTAAACAACCAGTTCATGATCTTATATTGAAGAAGTTTAGGTGATTTGGGTACCTGGAGGGGGGAAGGAATTTGAGCCTCATGACTGATTCGATAAAAAAATTAATAAATATAGCCTGCCTATGAGATCCATTTTTAAATCTCTCTAAATATTGTGCAAAGTATGCATTTTAGTAGTCTTTTAGATTTGGTAGCGAAAGACCGCCTTGATCTGTATCTGCATAAAGTGTACCTATTGAGATACGAGGAGTTTTTTTATGCCACATTCGTTAAAAACACACAATTAAAATCATGTAATTTGAATCTGGTGCTCTGTGATCCCATTGGACAATAACATATAGACACAGAGGAAGATTCTGTGCCATCCAAGTAGCATGCATATTAACATATCAATTGTCTCATTCAGTCAATGGCAGTATTAAAGTTTTGTGGATTGCACCAAATGTATTTGCTGGCATAACATGCATTCATACATGAGAAAAAGCCTTGACATTAGTTTCAATTAGTACCCAGAGATGCTGAGAGGCCACACATAGACCTTGCTGCCCAGTGGCATTCGAAGCAGCCCTGTTTGTGGTATCTCAACTAGTTTAAGGTTATTCACAATAATAATCTAAAATCAATATAACGTCAATGTACTGTCACATACATTTCCAACAGCCTACTCCCTTGACTGCGTCACCCCAGTCGGCCGGGCGAGCCTCCGCCAAGAATGCAGGCCCCAAAGCCGGGGCGTGGAGTTGTGGACCCTCGGGTGGGGCGGGGACTCACCAGGCCGTTCCGCCGGTAGCACTCTTTGCCGGTCCCACCTCAGGTGAAGGTCAGCGGCGCCTCAGGAGCTTTCCTGTCCTAATCAGGGACCCAGCGATCCCCCGCAGCGCAGGCAGGCTCCGGGTATGAGTCCGCAGGAACACTCGGCGCTCGGCTATCAGGGAGCCGCCATCTTGCGAGCCGGCGGCCTGGGCAGTTCGCCGCACTCGGTCACGGCTGCAGGCGATCCTCAGGCCCGGGACCCGCACCAGAACAGGCTCGGATGCGATACTCGGGATCCACCTGATTTGTGCGGGGATCCCAGGTCTCTGCAAGGATTAGTTACGGATCGTCGGGCAGAGGGTCGGGAGCCTCGTTAGGCTGCGACCTTCCTCATCGGCCGCTAGCCACGCCCCCCCACATAGACAAATTCATCCACTCACAGATTCACACAGGCACTTACACAGCCACTGACACACTCAAACAACCACTGACACATCCACTCACGTGCCCACACAGATACTCACACACCCGCTCACAGACTCACACAGATGACACTCACAGACCTACTCATAGACCCACACAGACTCACATACCCATTCACAGTTCTGCTCAGGCATTCATACACCCATGGACAGAGTTACACAGGGACTCATACAACCACTCACAGACACACTCATAGACCTACTCACAGAACAAAAAATAACACTCACACACCCACTCACAGACCCGCACAGGCAGTCTCACACCCACTCACAGACCTGCAAAGCCACTCACACATCCACTCACAGACCCATGCAGGCACTGACAAACCTATTCACATACCAATACAGGTACTCACAGTCCCAGTCACCCACCCTTGCAGGTACTCACACACCCATTTATGAAATAATTATCCACAAAACCTTCATGCTGTTTGCAATACCTTCTGTACTGGAGAAAACCTCTAAAACCCCTTTTCACTTTGTACCATATACTTTTTACTTATAACCAAGTACAATAGTCCATGTAGGAGTATATTAATTCGATCATGTGAAAAGGGGGGGAGCCCACACTTTACTGCTGGTTGGAATGGATAAAGCACATAGAGTTCTACATCAAAAATGTGGGGTGCACTACTGAAAAGATGTTCACTCCCTACACCAAGCATGAATGGTTTTTCAAATATTGCACAATGATAGGTAATGGTTTTAGGTGGTAGATGAGTAACAGTGGCAGAAACGGGAATCTAGGATTTTTGATCAGCGTCAGCCAGATTAATTTAAAGCACAGAAAATGCGTTTAAGTCTGAAAAAGTCAACAGTAGAGATTGAGATTGTTTTATTTAGTTCATACAATTTATAAAGAAAGAGAGACAAGTAATTGAATAATATGGCTGAGATACCCGCCACCCCCTCTCAACACAATCCCCAAGGATGGGAAACCGGAAACGGTTCTGAACTTTTGGAAGGCGGGAGGGAGTGACCCTCCCGGCCGTATTTATTAAAATATGAAACAAAATCAAAACATTAAAATAACAGTTTCATATTATGTACAATTTCATTTCCACATTATGATGTTTGGCTAACCTTAACAGATCTCTAATACAAAGGTTCTCCTAGCCGAACTAACATCCTACAAAAACATTTGACTTGAAATTGTACATCCTAACGTTAAGGGCCAACGGCAAGGTCGTAACCGGTGTCAGATCCCTAAACCAGAAATACCACCCTCACTTGTGAGGGGACCAACCGCACAGAGGCGTACCTCAAGTGCATCTACCAATTTCCCTTGGACTTGACGGGGGCCCCAATGAACTCGACGCCATTTAACGGTCGTCCGAGGACTCGTGTGAGGTGTCTAAAAGGTAGCGTAAACCCCCTCCCGAACCCCACACAACTTACCCATCTGCCGTCGCAGATGTCCTGGCCCCAGGAAATTCCCCAGGAGGGCCCGTAGCCCATAACAATCCCAAGTCAAAATTGGGTCGTGTTCTTTAGCTTTTCTGAAAAGGTTGTCATAGCAAAACCACTGATTGCCCCCATACGCTACGGAATACTCCATGATACGTGATTGATAAATAGGCAACTCGGTCAGCAACTCGGGCCTGCGCTCGCCCATAATGGAGGTAAAAATGCCCCACGCTCTGCCCCAAGTACCAATGTTTTCGTCAACCTTAAAGGCGGCCATTTTTGCGCGCCAAACACTCGGATGCATGAGCTCCTTTTGGCTCTTAACATGCTCCATCTCATAATGATCGGTAAGCAAGGAAAAAATGTTCACATACTTATTCGCCCAAATCTTTTCCTTAATTTCCATTGGGACATGCTGAGCCACCTTTTCCCTCCGCGAAGGTACAGACCCCTCCCCCGCGATCGGCAGTGGCCGCTTACCTGAACCAGACGCATTTTCCCCCGACGGAACCGGCGGGGTAACAGGAGACGATGCCTTCGCAGCCTCCCTAGATTCCCGCATTTTCCTCATCACTGCCCTGGCGTCGTCAGCCGTGGTGCCCTCGTTATCTTTTCCCAACCACGCTGCCAATTGTGCCGCTAACTCCCGAGTGCCCCTCTTCTGGACCTCTTGCCTCTCCCACCCGGGACTGCTCCCGGCAAAGGCCGTTTCGGTCCTCCCTCCCCCTCCTTAGCCGCCATCTGCTTCTTCAAATCGGCTACCTCCTTCATGAGCATGCGGAGCATCTGATCGGTGCTGACCCGCTTTCCGACTTTCTTGGGCATTCTCAGACGGAATCTCTGTAAGAAAAAAAAAGAAAGATTACAACGCTCAAAATTGGCTCTTCGTTCCGTCTCGAGCTCACGTGCAGCGGGGAGGTGCAGCTTCAGAGCACAGGAACAAGAGGATGCTTTCTTGGCTTGTTGCTCCTTTTATCCGTCTTCAGGGCGGGCGTAAACCCGCCCCCGCCTGCCTCCGAGGGCGTGGCCGGTCGCGTCAGTGTCTAGGACAACCCACTCCAGGGCGGGAAAAGGCGCGCCCCGGCTACGCCGCTTCGGGCATACCAGCCGAGACTCGCCTCCCGCCCAAGATGGCTTCCCGGGGGGATCGTGGTACTCCACCATACGTTCGGGGGGACCGAATGGTCGCCCCTTTCCAGAATTACCTTCTGAACAGATAGAACTGGTAAATGTGCATCATTCAATGGGAGAAAGTCTTCAGAACAAGAAAGGAGACACGTGAAGGAATATCAATGACAACAGATGTAGTGAAACAAATAAATAATTGTATGGCAATATTGCAGAGGTATAGCACAACAGATAGCTCAATTTTAGGGAGGGCTATGCTTTGATGGTGAGAGTAACTGGTCCAACTCATTCTATAAATGTGCAAATAAATGATAAGGCAAACATTTAATTTTCAGTTCTTTGACAAGACCTCACATAAAGAGGATGCCTTAAGCGATCATATTTAATAATGCATGTGCCCAACAAGAACATGCTAATTAATGTTACATACTATGCCAAAAAGGATAGCATTTTCTGAGTGATCGGATTCTGGTGTATATGGATGTAGTTTATCCTACTATCCCTATATGTACATGCACAAAGAGATACATGGAATACAAAGGGAAGCAAAGGGCACCCTCTCTGAAACACTGGAATGATTGCCAATCCAATAAGTCCTTCTAGCAGAATTTTCATAGGCAATGTGACCTCCAGATTGTGGAAGTACATTTGCACACAGCACTGTAAAGTATGGAACAATGGATCTATCTACTATTGTGATGGACAGCAAAGACATACATAATGAAAAGGCAAGTTGCTGCATACACTGAAAGAAGGAGAAGGGGATTTGATTTGTTGGTGGGAAGTAGCGGCTCGTGGAGGGAGTGCCGTGGAGTGGGTGGGTAGTAAACTCCGGCTCACTGCCGACCAGAGTAATGTAAATAAATGAATAAATAAAACGAATTTCATTGCGCGCACTGAAACACATTTGACATTTACAAAGACAGAGTGGTAGATGGAAGGGAAACGCTGCAGCTTTGTCAGCATATCCCTCCATAATTCAGTCTAGAGGAGCTTAGAGCTCTGCTGACTAATCTATCACAGGGCACTACTGACATGAGTGGGGAGTATAATGCAGTCATACATTCATGGATTCAACTATTGATGTAATGGCTCAAGGGCGGCAGAGCCCTAAGGCAGACTTGTAGAAGTAGATTGGACATACCTATTAGGGCTGTGCGACGCACGGTTGGCATGGCACTCCCAAGAGCAACGAATGCACCCACATGTCAGCAACCCACATATCTTGTCCACAATTGCCTTTATTAGATATCATGTTCACAATAAAGGTAAATATCTTCCACTACAAATACGCTACTCATATCCAAAATTCTTTCAACTACATGCCCCTTACATGAGAGAGTGCTCGATGTAGCTTCTGAATCCTTGGCATCTGGCCAATGCAACGCTTCTAATGTGACACACAGGAACTGAAGAATTGCTTTGAACTTAACAAAGGCTCAGTGGAGTGCCCAGAGATTCTGTTGGCTGCAGGGAAAGCCATGCTCTAAGGTAGAGTTAAAGCTTATTTGAAAGTAGAGAGCGTGAACAAAGTCAAATCATGTCTTATCTTGAGGTCAGAGACCATTTGTTTTATAAAAAAAAAACAGAGGTGCATATGTATCATCCGTTTTTTTAGTCGCAAATGCTGCGATTCGCAAAAAAGCAGCGTTTGCGACAAAAAATGTGGAAAATGCGATGTATGATTAAAATCGCATTGCAAAATTAAGGATTCGCAAAATTTGCGATTCCTTAATTTTGCGTCAGCATTTAAGAAATCACAAATTGAGATTCCTTAAATGCTATGTATGAAGCACCCAAGTTGTGCGATTTCTCATTAAGAAATCGCAAATTACCACCAACTTGAAATTGGTGGTAATTGGCGATTTCTTTCACAAATGCACTTTTTGCAATTTGTGAAGGTGCCATGTGGCGCACATACATGTACATTTCAGGTGTGCATCAGGGTGTCCTTATGACACCCTTGAAATTATTCTCAATTTGCGATTCTCAAATTGCGAATCGCAAATTGAGAATAACTTCCCATTCATTCCTTTGGGCCTCCTGGCCCGTAGAAATGAATGGGAATGTATTCCTTAATTGAGAATTCGCAATTTGCTAATCCCAATTAAGGAATATTAAGAAATCGCTAAAAAAATGCGATTTTTTACATACATCCCTTTTTGCAATTCTCAAATAGCGATTTCTAAAAAATCACTATTTGAGAATCGCAAATGAGTGTGTTGATACATATAGCCCAGAACTCCTAATTTTGGTTGAGTCCATTCTGGCAACAAAGTGTATTGGATGTTGACAGGATCGAAATGGTGAAGCATGCCACTAATTGTGGGTGAGGGTTGATTGCCCAAATCAATGATGATCTTTCTGGAGATTATCCTGTAAATTTTCACATATTCTCTTCCTTCAAACCCCAACTCAATTCCTCCAAGTGAGTAGGTCTAGCACTTATCTCCACCATTATGTGATAACATCTTTGAAAAAGGGGTCAATACATTTGGGAGATAGTCACATTCATTTCTCCTTTGAATGCATGCATTATCGTTGGTGAGATTTGGGTCTGAGCACTACACATTTGTCTTTAGAAGTAGAGTTGATAGACTCCATGATGGAGCATCTGGACTAGAGTGAGACTCACCCACTCCGGGTTCTTTGAATCACCACAAGGCAATGGTCAGTCACCAGCACACTATCATGTAGCACAGGTTTTCACAGACTTTAACAATGTGTGTCTAGACAACAGGCATCTACTTAGCTTTAGTGAATAAAAAGGTAGTACTTAAAGGGAAATCTAGGGCCACTCACAAAGCAGGCCCAAAGGTCTTCAGTTATGAGTAATAAAACAATGAAATACAAATATTAATTGCATTTTTGATTAAGTACTTGAAAAACAATGAAGCAGATTGAAGAAATTGCAAATTCCACAAAACTTCACTCACTGCCAATTCAGTTCATGGTTTGTGCTATCGAGTACATCCCTGTGAACAACAGACGTAAAAAATGTTTTTATTTTTGAATTTTCTAGCATTAATGTTATGCCATTATATAGGATTGTGGTCACAAGCTCATCCAGAGACACTGAATGATTGTTCTTTAAACGCTTTAAAGTATGCTACATAAAAACCAGCTATAATGCAAAAATTCAAATCTGCACAAAAGTATGCTGAATATATCATATTCAAATTCCATTTGTATATCTCTTAGTTTGCTTTTAGTGCACCCGGATTCAAATTGGGTTACCAGCATTATTTACAGTAACTGTTGCAACTGAAAACATTCGTATAGTGTGAATGCATTTTATGCATAAATGTTTACCACTTTTCTTGATTATTTTACAGTAGGTGAGTTGCACGTGGAAATTCGAAATAGGAAGCAAAGAAAAGAATGTCATATTCCCTGCAGCCTGGCTAAATAGTGAATTTCAATAAGGTACGATAATTCATTCACCTATTGCAGTTAATTTGGGCAAATACGGTTAATTGACTCAAATAACAAGCAAACTGTGTCCTTTGTTAGAGGGGAGCTCTGAACATTTTAGAGAGTGAGGGTTTATCACCGAGTTATAGGCACTTTATCGCAGCCAAATTGGCGATAACTGTATCCCCCAATTCACAAGCTGGTGCTAACAGCCGATATCACCAGTTTACCTGCGATAGCATCCGCCACAAACGTTGCCACAGATGACACCAGCATCTATCGCTAATGAGATGCAGAGTAGACGAGCCCATGCAAAAAGCCCCGACAACACCACTCCGCAACTTTCTCAACGACCAGCCAGATAGGCGCTAAGACCACAAAACAGGCGTTAAGGTGCTTTAGCAGCAGGAAATTAACACCTGCTCTGACCTGGTGTAAAGTCATATGCCTACCTGCACCAGAAAAGAGAACCCAGCCCAGAGCCACACTTGAAGATTAACTGATGCCATGGAGCTACTGATCATGCAGGTCAGAACCCCAACAGGGCCACAACAGCTGGTCCCTGAACCAGTCTTGTCCGCCCCTGCACACTCAGGCCTCACTGCTCACCTGCCGACACCAGCATGTGTCACGGATGGCTCACCACATGCGTGTGCAATCTCCAAGCACAAGGCATGTGACCTTGACAGCCTCCTCAGACCAGCACGGCCTCCTCGAGCAAGGCTCGCAGCACTCCTTTCTCGTTGACGTACTCCAACGGCATGCACAGCGGACAAGTAGGTCACCCATTTGGAACTGAGTCTTGATTACACTGTGGCAGAGTACATATTTTATGGCAGAGTTTATATCACTATACTTCCTTTGATGTGGTGCCACCAACTCTGTGCATAAGGGGTGGTGATGGACGGAGCATCTGAATCAATCAAACACTCACACCCAGTCAACAGATCTGGGTTTAATCCATCATCGTTCTTTAGCCCACTCTGCCACCCCAGTTCAGACATGGCTATATGCAAATCAGTCTGTCCCTGTGCCTCATGGGAACAGTCCAGCCCGAACTGCCAAGCCATGTGTTCCCTGGACTGGAAACAAGCTTCCGAGGACCGGTTTCTGGCATTCCAGCCGTCTTCAGCCCGGCTTGCTTGAATCCAGTGGCAAAGTGAGCAAGGGACTCATGTCTGAGCATACCCTGCCACACTTATGGCAGCCAAAAGCGGCACAAAAGGGGGTGGTGATGGATGGAGCATCTGAATCAATCAAACACTCACACCCAATTCATAGGTATAATGTCAGGCAAGGCAATTATATCAAATCACTAAAGGGAAAACTGCTAGTAAGTAATAGGTGGTATTCTATTGTAAAAAAATCACTTCTAGAGAAAGAATACGTTGGCTATGGAAATGCACCGCATGTTAGTCAAATGCTTTCTATGGCAAGGACACCACCAAATAAAATATTATTAAAAGTGTAAAGGAGCTCAATCGCCCTCCAAATGAGATGAAAATTAAGTTAGGAATGTCTTGCACACAACGTTTAGGAGAGCCCACATGAACAATACAAAAAATATTTTGCCGAGTTCTTTAAGCGGTTACTGGCAACTCCTTGCCATAGAAAATCTAAAATGACTAAAAACTAGAGCAAGGATGGTTACCTGGGAAAACTCCTAACACTAATTAATGAAAACAAGTAATTCTAATCCCTTGACTTTGAACAAGCTAAGATTTAAACAATACTAAAAGTGTGTCAATACACAGCATTGCAATTGCACTACAACCACATTATCAGTATATGGAGGCTCCTGCAAAAAACAACACTTTGTATAAAATTCTCTTCAAATGCAGAATATTAATGTAAAGTAAAAAATTAATTCAGTGCAGTAGTATATGTTACTTTTAAAGAAGTAACCGAACACTATGATATAACTGAGTACCCATACGGTTAAACAAACGAAAACAAACTCTGACAAATAATGGGCTATTTTGAATACAGTTGGTGTGGCTACCTACACCAATCAGCAATGTCTTTGACAGCATCATTTTTGAAAGAAACAAAAACAAACAATGAAGTGGAAGGGTGGCACAAACCCTACTAAGGAACACTTAGAAAAAGTTACCCTACGCTCTACCAATTGCTATAAATATAAAAAAGTTACCAAAAGCTAAGAGTAGAACAATCCCCTAACACAACTAAAATCAAAAATAGCTAAATAATTTAAAGAAATATGTGAAGTGCTAGCAATCAAAGTCCGAATTTTTACTAATAACCAAGTCTCACCGTATGTTAAAACAAAAGCCAGAACACTAGTGTAAAAATAGCGTCTGACAATGTCATAAACAAAAACTTAACATAAAAAATGAAATAACTACAACCTATAATGTCCCAAATATTAAAATATCATTTTACAAGGATGTGTCCAACATGGCACCAATGTAGAAGCCTTCCCGAGGAGATCTGCTGCACCTGCCTGTCTGTGAGCGACCTGGGGCCCCCTTGCCGGTGTAAAAAAATGACTGAGTGGGGTACACCTTGGTGACTTTACTCTGCCTGACAGAGCTGTGCTTCAGGGTGGAGAAGCCTGCTTTTTGGCAGAGTGAGCAGCTGCAGGACTATAATTTCCTGCAGAATAGCAGTCACTGCACGCTGAGAGCCAGGTACCACCAGTACGGGGACAGGCCGTTTGAGTCCCGTAATTGGATGTGGGTGTGTGGCCGGCTCGGCACACCTTTGCCATTTTCTAGCAGTGGCCTCGCTACATACAGTCTCTCTGGGGAGGCCGTCACCAGCTTTGTGATACCCATGTGTGGTGCAGGTCGAACAGGGAGGCCCCGACTGCCAAGGGCCAACGCCAGCGTACTGTACACTCCCCTGTGTGCGGCCATGTATTCTCCAGTTAGCAGAGATGCCTTGTTCTGGGGGCAGCTCAGGTGATTCTATGTCACCTGCTGGAGTCACATATACTTGTTGGGAGTGTTTGTAAAATGGAGAAGGGAGTGGGGCAACAAGGTGGTATACCTGGCACCTGAAATGAGCAGATACATTGACCCCAACCCATATTTAAGGACAGGGGTGTTTCCACTAAAGTGGAGGTGAGTGTGAAGTGCACCTTTTCGCTGCCCAAAGAAATTTGGCTCTGACATCTGTGTTGTCAGTGCAGCAATACCCTACATGAGCGGTCCTTCTAGGGTCAGTTTGCCAAGGTGCCATTGGTGAGTGGGGCACTGAGTTGCCTCCTTGAACAGCTTCCCCCACCTCGTGTGTAGATTATAAGCTGTCATGGTGGCTCATTGGAGCAAGAAGGATGCTACTATTAAGGACATGCATTCTAAGTCTGCCACTAAGAGAGCTGATCAGGTCAGAGGACCCACATCGCCTTCGAGACCTCCCTCCTTTGTCTCTCAGGAGGACCACCTCGACAACGATGCCTCATTTATCCATTGGTTCACGGAAACCCTTTTTCTCAAGCTGTGAGATGATATAACGACCATTTAGCAGAAAGTAGCTAGGGATTTAAGAGAGGTTCCGAGATGGGAGATATGAGGCAACAGGTCAAAGCCTTGGAACTGAATAGCGACGTGAAAGAGGAAGACATCCCGTTGTGACCAAAATGAGGATCTCCAATTCCACCTGGAGGACCTGAAGAATAGGTCTTGCAGATCGAACATCAAAATCAATATGATTCCACTACAGGCAGACTCTGGAAAGCTGGAAGACTATGACCTTTGTCTCTTTCGTCACATACTACCGACACACGCCGTAAAGGACATCATGCTAAAATGCACTCACAGAGCAGGCCGCCACTCCAATACCTCTGGGGCTCCTCAGGACATATTGAACTGCCAATCAATCAATCAATCAATCAATCAATCAATCAATCAATCAGTACATTTATAGAGTGCGCTACACACCCGTGAGGGTCTCAAGGCGCTGAAGGCAGGGGGGTGCTGCTACTGCTCAAATAGCCAGGTCTTGAGGTGTTTCCTGAAGGTGAGGTGGTCCTGGGTCATTCGTAGGTGGGCAGGGAGGGAGTTCCATGTCTTGGCGGCCAGGTAGGAGAACGATCGTCCTCTGGAGGTGGATCGGCGAATCCGCGGGACAGTGGCGAGGGCAAGGCTGGCGGAGCGGAGCTTGCGGGTCGGAGTGTAGAAGATGAGGAGTTTGTTGAGGTATCCGGGGCCCATGTCGTGGAGCGCTTTGTGTGCATGGTTGGGGAGCCTGAACGTGATCCTTTTGCTGATGGGGAGCCAGTGCAGGTTTCTCAGGTGGGCAGATATGTGGCTGTGGCGAGGGATGTCAAGGATGAGTCGTGCTGAGGTGTTATGTTTGTGCTGAAGTTGTTTCTGAAGTTTGGCTGTGGTTCCTACGTATAGGGCGTTCCCGTAGTCCAGTCGGCTGGTGACGGGGGCTTGGGTGACCGTCATTCTGGTTTCGGTGGGGATCCACTGGAAGATTTTTCGGAGCATGCACAGGGTGTTGAAGCATGAGGATGAGATGGCGTTTACTTGTTTGGTCATCAAGAGTGAGCGGTCCAGGATGAATCCTAGGTTGTGTGCATGGTCCGTGGGTGTTGGTGCGGTTCCCAACGCTTTGGGCCACCAGGAGTCGTCCCAGGCGGATGGGGATTGTCCAAGGATGAGGACCTCCATCTTGTCTGAGTTCAGTTTCAGACGACTGAGCTTCATCCATTCCGCGACGTCTTTCATTCCTTCCTGGAGGTTGGTTTTGGCAGTGGCTGGGTCCTTGGTGAGGGAGAGTATCAGCTGGCTGTCGTCGGCGTGGAAGATGATGTTGAGGTTGTGTTTGCGTGCGATGGCGGCGAGGGGGCTCATGTAGATATTGAAGAGGGTTGGGCTGAGCGAGGAGCCTTGGGGTACGCCGCAGATGATCTTGGTGGCCGCGGAGCGGAAGGGAGGGAGGGGGACTCTCTGGGTTCTGTTGGAGAGGAACGAGGTGTTCCAGTCCAGGGCTTTTCCTTGGATCCCAGTGTCGTGGAGGCGGGTTATTAGGGTGGGGTGGCAGACGGTATCAAAGGCGGCTGAGAAGTCTAAGAGGATGAGAGCGGTTGTTTCCCCGTTGTCAAGCAGGGTCCTGATGTCGTCGGTGGCTGCGATGAGGGCGGTCTCGGTGCTGTGGTTGGCTCAAAATCCGGACTGGGATGGGTCGAGGGAGTTGTTTGCCTCGAGGAATGCAGTCAGCTGTTTATTGACGGTCTTCTCGATGACTTTTGCTGGGAAGGGAAGGAGAGAGACGGGCGTAAGTTCTTGAGGTCTTTAGGGTCCACTGTGGGTTTCTTCAGAAGGGCGTTGATCTGTGCATGCTTCCACCTCTCTGGGAAGGTGGCGGACGTGAAGGAGTTGTTTATGATGTTCCGGAGGTGGAGTGCGATGATGGTGTCAGCTTTGTTAAAGGTTTGGTGAGTGGAGGCGGAGTCTGGGTGCCAAAGCTGTTGTGTATATCAGCGATTTTGCAGTAGAAGAACGTGGCGAGGGAGTTGCAGAGGTCTTGCGACGGTGTGATGTCATTGTTGCTGGAGCTGGGATTGGAGAGCTCTTTTACGATGCTGAATAGTTCCTTGCTGTTGTGTGTGTTGTTGTCCAGCCGCTCTTTGAACGATGTCCTTTTGGTGGTGCGGATCAGCTGGTGGTGTTTGTGAATGGCATTCTTGAGAGCTGTCATGTTTTCTGTTGTTCGTTCGTGGCGCCAGGTTTTCTCGAGAGTTCGGCAGGATTTCTGCGATTCTTTGAGGGCGTCGGTGAACCATGTGGTTTTCCTGTTGCCGGTCTTGCCTGGGGGGTTATTCAGTGGAGCAAGGGTGTAGGCGCAGTTGGTGATCCACTGTGCGAGGTTGTGGGCTATGTCGTTGGTGTCAGAGGTGTCGGTTGGTGGGTTCTGGCTCAGTGATGTGGTTAGCTGGTCTGTGGTGAATTTGCTCCAGCTTCTGCGGGGGATCTGTTGCGGGCGGTGGTGGGATGTAGTCTTCTTAAAGGTGAAATGGATGCAGCTGTGGTCGGTCCAGTGTAGTCCGGTGGAGTGGCTGAAGGAGAAGTGGTTGCTGGCGGAGAAGATGGGGTCAAGTGTGTGGCCGGTGTAGTGGATGGTGGTGTTCCCCAGTTGCTTGAGTCCGAGGTTGGTGCGGTTGGCGAGCAGGGTGGTGGTGTTGTTGTCGTTATTGTTCTCCAGGTGGAAATTCAGGTCCCCTAAGAGGATGTATTCTGATGTGGCGAGGGCATGCAGGCTGATGAAATCGGCGATAGTTTCGCTGAAGTGTTTGCGCAGGCCCGGGGGTCTGTAGATGAGGGTTCCTCTGAGGGTGGTCTTGGGGTCGGTGTGGATCTGGAAGTGTGGGTGTTCAGCGGTGGTGAGGGTGTCATCGGTGTTGGTTGTGACGCTGATGGTGTTCCTATAGATGATGGCGATTCTCCTCTGGTTTGGTTGACGCGGTCCTTACGGGTGATTTTGTAGCCGTCCGGGATGGCTATGGCGATGTCGGGGGCTTAGGAGGCGTTCATCCAGGTTTCCGTGAGGAAGGCGACGTCCGGTGCTGTTGTATCGAGGAGGTCCGAGAGTTCAACGGAGTGCTTGTGGACGGAGCGGGTGTTGAGTAGGATGCACTTGAGGTGGTTGTTGTTGTTGCTTGGTCCGGGGGCGGGTGCAGGTTCGGAGGCAGGTGAATTTGGAGGCTTGGCATGTGAAGGGTCCGTGGGTGCGCTTCAGGGTGGCTTTGTAGCAGACGGGTGGCGGTCTGGTGTTCAGTGAGTTGAGGGCGGCGGTGTCATATCTCAATCGGGTTTCCTGGCTTTGCTGGGGGCCTGAGGTTCTGGCGCTGGGCGCGGTCCCAGCGTGGACAGGCGCAGACAGGCTTTTGGCATGGCCACTGTGCGGCCTTCATATGAGGGGCTGTGGGAGGGAGGAGCAGCTGGGAGGCAGGTGTGGGGCAGCACATGGGAAAGCGGAGGGCGGGGCCACAGGGATGCGGCGTCTGGAAAGCGTGAGGGATGGGGAGGCAAACGGGGGCAGGGGGGGCACAAAGGCCACAAAGTAATGGCAATGTGAATAATATAAACATATAATAAACTCAGGACAAGAGAGGTAACAGTTTAAGAAAGAGCAACGGAGTCAGACAGGACACAAATCAAAATGAAATAAATCAAAACAAATCAAGACCTGCCCAGTGGCAGTGGGACAGCGGCGCAAGGAGGACCGTGTGGCGGCTGACGGGGGCGACCTACCTGGTGACAGGGTCAAGGGTCGCCACAACTACGACTGCCAGAAGAAATGATAATATTTGTAAAGAGAGACCAAGGGTCGGTAACCTCTTCAGGAATGAAAGTTTGGATCTCACTCATCATTCTGCAAAACTGTAGTATGATGAAGCCAGCCACCACATTTCCCGGGGAGAAAGTAGTCAAATTTAAAGCCTTATTTTTGTCTTTTTGTCTGCAATGGTGAGATACCTGTGGTGCATAATTTTGAGGACGCTCAACCGATCTTGGAGTTGGAATATGTGAGAGCAGGCCCATACACTCAATACAGAGACGCACCCTGTCCCGACTGCATGTGTAGAGGGCTGGGTCTAGTGCCTGGCTTGGAAGAACAGCAAATCCTCAGCTGCTGAAAGTAGTAGGGAGAGGTCTGCATTGCTACAGGAGCCACACAAATGGGAACCCTCTTCCAATCATGTTTTAGACTAATATGTCCAACCATTATCACTACCACACCGACTCCGTCTGGGATGAAGACGGTCTACATTGTTTGATGCAGAGATTCCCCCTCATCCTTTGGACCGTCACCTACAACCAGGTGTAACACCCCAGCATTGCTGCCTTCTCACAATTTTATCATTACCTGGAGTAGTGGAGCCTCAATTTCCTACTGCTTCCCTACTTGTGTTTTCACGCCAGTGACATGGACCTTGACCACACTAATTACTGGACTTTGATGACCAGAGGAGTTGTATGCTCCAGTTTGGCTTTTTCCCTACTCACCCTATGCTCAACGCACATTCCATTCTACTGCCTCAATCTCAAGGTACTAGCCTATCTGGCAGATCAGGTGGACCCTTCCCTGTGGTATCACAAAGGTCCCACTGCAAGCAACACATCACTTACTCTGACGCTATGGTTAAGGTTCTGAGACTAAACTTTCATGGCCTCAGTGCTCCAGGAAAACTGCTTGCACTTCTCGCTACTCCGAAAGACTCTCACTGTGACAAGTGTCTCCTGCAGGAAACCAATCTCGTTCCATGGGACTGGGGTCGCATGAAATCCAAGTGGTTTGATTGATAGTACTTCTCCTCTGGACCCAGGAAGAAAGCAGGAGTGGCAATCCTGCTGGTGATGCACTTCCAGGGTCAGGTGCTTCAGATATATTTGAGCTGGCTGGTAGACTCCTCCTGCTATGAATGTCCACCCACATCAATACCCTCACTGTGGCTTGCATTTATGCCCCTAATGAACAGCAAGGTGACTTTATTCAACAAGCGGTTGGGAGTGTGCTCACGTCCCCTGATGCTGATGCTCTAATTGGGGTGACTCCAACCTAGTTTATGATGCCCTTCTGGACTGATTGGCTCACAGGATGGGTCAAACTGGGACATGCACACCTCAGGGTTTGCAGTGGTTGAAAGAGGTGGAATTGACAGATGTCTGAAAGTCCCAGAATCCCACTATGACAAACTACCATTTTTCTCTGCTGTACACCAGGTAAATTCTGGGATTTATTACATTCTTGCAAGTCCTCTCACGAGCGACCTCATTGCACCCGCGCCCACATGCCACCTTAGTCCTAGTTAGCCATTTATCCACTCAAGCAGACCAGCGAGCAGCTACTAACTTGCGCGCATTGTCCACAAGCTGAGATACCTCACAGACACAGGCCGCCACCCCCACAAGGTGTTGATGCTCTCATGCCAGCTGAGAGCTAGTTTGGACGTATCGCCTTTGTCGATGGGTCCCCCGCATTGAAGCTATGTTTTGCCCCACCCCAGTTCACCCCACTGAGCACACCCACACTGCACTGTGTCCCCATTAACATGCCGATGAGTAGCAGCATGGACGCCATAGCAGCGCGGAAACTGGAGGGACAGCTTAGAGATTAAGACCCTCAGGACAGTCCAGGTGTCCCCACAACCCTACGTACCGCACACATGCATCGATGGCACAAACTGGCACCATCACCACCCTTACACTGAACGTGCGTGGAATGCACACCATGCTCAAACGGTACTCAGTCTATGCTTACATCAAGTGTCACTTTGCACAAATTGCGTTCTTACAAGAAACGCACCTAACTGCAGGGGAAGTGACAAAGCTGCGTAGGCGTTGGAGCAGAATCATATGCGCAACTATGTTTTTTGCCTTTACTCGAGGCACCCTTATATGGGAACGCCCCGGAGTTCCATTCCAGGAACAGTCCCATACCATTGATCGAGTTGGCCGATTCATTCTCTTGCAGGGACGGATGGACGGCCAAGGAGTCCTATTGGGGAGTATATATGGGCCAAATGTTAACCAAAGTAAATTCTGGGACACACTTTCTACCCCATTGAGCACATACACACAGGTCCCCTGGATCTTAGGAGGGGACTACAACTGCGTACAAAACATAACACTGGATAGATCCCACCCCCCCACCCGATGTCTCCCATAGCCGTGCAGGCAAAGCGATTTGCGACATGGGCGCATCATTGGTCCCTCACTGAAGCCTGGCGCCTTCGTAACCCCACCACTAGGCTTTACTCATTTCACTCAGTGCCACATGACCTCAGAGTGCGCTTGGACAGGTTCCTTTGCTCCCCTGCTATCTTGCCTTTCATTTCTGATACAGACTACGTGGACAGAACTATATCAGACCACGACGCTCACACACTCACGATGCGATGGCGCCCGCCACACCACCCTGTCCCTACATGGCGTCTCCCCAGGGAATGTCTCGATGACCCGGTTTTCAAGCAAATACAGGCGGACCATATCAGCCAGTACTTCCAAGAGAACACTGACACTGCCACCACGCGTGCAACGGAATGGGATGCCTTTAAGTTGTTATACGGGGCACATGTATTCGACAAGTCACAGGTGTCCGGCAAGTCTTGGAGCGAGACATAAACAGAACAGAGCAAGCCCTGGTCGCTCTTACAAAGGCGTCTGACCCAAACAAAGCCACGTCGGCCCAAATTGCAGCCGCAAAAACAGCATATGAAGAGGGTTTATTAAGCTTGCACAGGTATAATTTCGCGGCATACACTGCACGTGCTCACAAAGAAGGTGACAGGGCGTGGAAGTTACTGGCATGGCTTGCCAAGCAAGGCTTGACCCTTCCACCAATCACGGCCATTCGCAATACTCAAGGTATCCTATTATACTCCCAAGACTCAATCCTGAGTGCCTTTTAAGAGCATTATACTTCATTATACGCTTGCCCCGCTAAGATATCTGAGGAGGCCTTCTCCCAATTCCTGGATCGGCACCAGCTGCCCCAGATAGACAGTGACACCCGTCGCCACCTTGATGACCCCATCCGGGTGATGGAAATCAGACAAGCTATGAGGGCAATTTGCTTCCCACAAGGGTCCGGATTGGATGGGCTTCCACTAGAATTTTACCGCACCTTTCCTCCCCAACTGGTCCCCCAAATAGCGAGGCAATTCTGAGCGGCCCTTGATGAGGGTACCTTACCCCAATCCATGTGCAAATCGTTCATAGTGTCTTTTCTTAAACCGGATAGGGATCCCCTAACATCTGGGTTCTTACCGGCCCATAGCCCTATTGCCTGCGGACTATAAAATCTATGGGAAAATCCTGGCGAATCGATCCGCCACTGTCCTTCCACAGTTGATCTATCCGGAACAAAATGGATTTGTGCCGGGCAGGAACACATCTTACAATATCCGGCGGCTGTTCCACGTACAGGGCCTGATCCTTTGACCGTTTCCCTCGTGCGGCATGTCTGGTCCTGTATCTGGAACAAGCCTTTGATACCCTCTCATGGGCATACTTATTTTGGGTCTTGCAACATTTGGGAATAGGACATCACCTTCAGGCATATACCAGGCTCACATACACCACGCCCACCTCCAGAGTAAGAATAGCCCCCTCATTTCCGCCTCCTTTTCGGTCCGCCTTGGTACCCGGCAGGGCTGCCCGCTCTCCCCCCTCCTTTTTGCCATGGCAATAGAGCCCTTAGCATCCTGTCTTCATCCTGAGGGTGAGGAGAGGGGAATTCCTATTGTTAACTAAACCCATACTGTGTCATTATACGCTGATGATGTTCTCATATATGTGCGGGATATTGCAGCAGACCTCACACGTATACTATGCACCTTGAAGAAGTGGCAGGACCGAGTTAAGTGGTCAAAGTCCACAGTTTACCCCCTGGTACAGGCAATGCCCAAATGCAAGCTGAGGCTGGGTAACGTTGACCTTTCATGGAGCCCCCAGGCAGTACTGTACCTGGGAGTTCAACTGTATCACACGCAGCACATCTACGAAGGTAACTATCGAAAGCTGATAGCGGGCATTACATAATCCATACACTTCTGGAAAGATATCTCACTCGCAGTCACTGGCAAGATAGCGATCACCAAAATGATCCTAGTCCCAAGACTCCTATATCTTTTTTCCAACCTCCCAGTGGTTCCTCCCGCTCATTTTTCAGCAAGCTAGATGCCTTGCTAGTGAACCTTATCTGGGGCTCTGGCCACAGGCGTATCGCCCTGGCAAAGTTGCAGTTACCTCTTGAACAAGGAGGGTTATCTGCGCCATCCTTTGAGGCTTACTTCCTGGCCGCCCAATTACAATGGGTGTCCCGCTGAACAGCGGGACGGGCGCAAAGAGAACTGACTACTGTGGCTGGACAAAAACCCCCGCCATCCATTGCATGTTACTTCCAGGAGCTGTGCCCTCCGACCAAGCCACTCCAACTGATGACGGCGTGTGCCTGTCTCGCATGCATCAATAGAATGAATCAGGTGGTGCCCACGTACTCCCCTCTCCTGCCGTTGGTAGGGCTTCTCAAAGGTCGCACACACTACACAAAGATAATGCTGCACACATGGACGGAACACGCCCTAACGGAAGTTGTGTCTCTCTATTTTGACGGACAACTGCAGACGTTTGAGGCACTCGTGAATGACTTTGAGCTCCTTAGGGGACAGTTCTTGCTGCACAGGCAGATCTTAAATGACTGTTGTAAACATTGGCGCACAATTGAGGTAGAACCCCCTACACACCCGGTCCTGAACCCAATCCTACGGATGGGCCCATGGTGACACCTAGTTACTTGGATATATAAAGCCATACATTCCCTTAAGCAACCCACACTTTCATCCCTCAAGGAACAATGGGAACAATGGGAAGCCGACTTTTGCAGGCCTTTGCATGATAGGGAATGGGTCAAAGCACTAGCATACACCAAGAAGGTATCCCCCAACTTCCATTTAAAAACATTCAATTGCATATCCTGAATCGGGCATATCTTACTCCTACAAAGCTCCAGAAGTATTTCCCCGATGGTACCTTCACCTGCCCCAGATGTCAGGAGCCCGCTGCCTCGTTTTTTGACATGCTGTGGGACTGTCCGTCCCTCCACAGCTACTGGTGTACCATCCATGCTACCATTGGAACGGTCATGGGACGCCGGGACCTCTACACGTGGGAAGCTAGCGCCCTTGGTATTGATAAACGTCACAAGCACATGAAAGTCGAAATGCTCTTTGACTCCTTAGTGCTCCTCCTGGCCAAACGGTGCATAACTATGCATTGCAAGGCACCTGATGGTCCCCCCCTGGTGGCCTGGGTGGGTGCAGTCAAGAAGTGGGGTGCAGCAGAAAAAGGAATACTGCGGGGGGAGGAAACTCAGGGAGTTCGCAAGCATCCAATCTCCATTCCATGGGCTATTCTACTTCACTCCTTTACACATGAAATGGCGACAGTGGCAGAAAAATGGGGGTGGTTCCCCTAGGCCCCCTATAGCCCCTGACGATGCTCAGGGTGGTATGCAACGGGCCCAAACACCCAACAGATCAGACCTAATGGCTTCCAACAACCCATCACCACACTCTCGCACAGACAGCTCCTAGCATTATCCTTCCCCCTTCCCCATCCGCTTCGGTGCTATTACACAACGACATCCCACAATAGTGCAGCTCTCAGGCGTTCAGATACACGTAATCACAACATAAGACACAGTGCATCCCAGTTTTTCCACCCAAAGTTTATTCACGGTTAGAATAAGGCTGATATTTCAAAGCCCCTACGAGCTCACGTGCAGGGAGACAATGCACCTCACATCTCCAGTGTGACGTGGAGAGTAACATATGTGAAGGTTGCCTGTATATAGACACAGACCTGTGAGTGTCATCGTCAATTAATAGACTGAGTGACAGGGCTCAGCTGCCTTCATCTTGTATGCAGGATCATTTGTATGCCAGAACCATCGGCAAGGAAAGATGTGATGTATGTAACAATATTTAATGCCAATAAACATGTTTTACAAAAAATAATAATCTTGCAACTCCTCTTCTCATGTCAGCATCTACACACACCGCCATTGGGGTGTTGGCCCTGTTGGACCATACCTACCTGACTACTTAGCTCATGCTCCCCTAACATGTCTACCTGCTCATGATGCTCTCTGTTTAGAACAGAATATTATGGTGGAGGATGTACTCAAGCCAATAGGGAAGCTACCATTGGACAAGGCACCTGGCCAGGATGGCCTTACCTACAAAACATTTGCTGCACAGTTAACACCCATATTGACCTGTCTATTTAGTTCCTTTTGTGAACAGGGAACCCTTACTGATACAATAAAGCAACTTTTATTACGTCATTCCTATACCGAGGACGGACCAGACTGATCTCACCTCTGAATGTAGATGCTAAAAATTTTACCAGTATACTGGCTGCTCGTTTGGTAGCGTAAATTCCTGGTCTGATGGAACCAGATCAAGGGGGGCGTGGCTTGGACGCCGATCGGGATGGCGGCGTGAGCTCGCAGCTCCGCGCGGAATCCCGCTAATTCTCCTGATTCCTGCACCCTGGGCGACCCGTGGTCGACACTCCTGCCCTCCGAAGTGTGGGGAGACCACTGGGCGTTAGTAGGACGTTGCTGGGGGACCGCTGGCCTCGAGGAGACCCAGATGTACGACGACCGAGGTGTCGCCGAGAGTGAGAAGAAAATGGCGGCGGAGCGGACCGGCGGCTCCGGACATCGACATTGAGCAGCCTTGGCGCCAACCGGTGGGGCGCTCTGCAGCCGTGAGACCGATGCTGTGGGGACTGTGGCGACAGTTCTGAAGATCGGGGGACAGGGTACCCGGCACCGCTTAGACTTGGGGGACAATTGCTGGCAGCTATCCCTTCTCCCTCCCCTCCTCCTCCAGACTCCTGAGGGGGCAGGTTGCACTTGGCCCCTGGAGCCTGCTCAATATTGGGAAGTTTGCGCCGTCCCACGAGTGCTGGGACTGGACGGGTTTCTTGGCCTGTGACGCAGTACCCTAAGATGGCGGCTACGGGAGGGCCGGTGGCCGTGGAGCGCGGACAGGGGGACCTGGCGGCGCTGTCCCAGGTGGGCGAGACCCCCCCGCCGGTGTTGGACCAGGAGCAGCGACTGAACCGGCGCTTGGATGCCATTCTGGACGCAATTACCTCGACCAAGGAGGCATTGCAGCAGGACATTGCGCAAGTAGCCACAGGGCTGGGGCTATTGCGAGCGGTCCATGCGAAGCTGGCGGATAAGGTCAAGGACCATGATCAGCTGCTATTGGACCTGAAACCGTCGGTGGTGACTGCGGAGCATAAGATCACGGACATCCTGGCCCGGTTGGATTCGCTGGAACGACGTGCGTAGGATGCCGAAGGCCGTAATAGGAGGAATAACGTGCGGGTTGTAGGCCTGCCGGAACGAATTGAGGGGGAGGATGCGGTGGCCTACATGGAGGACTGGTTTCGAACTGTGGTGGCACCGGAGGGGCTTACTCCTTTCTTTACCCTGGAACGAGCCCACAGGGTGCCAGCTCGCCCGCCAGGGCTTGGTCGCCCCCCCGACCGATGGTGGTGCGGCTCCTCCATTATAAGGACCGGGACCTCCTCATCCAGAGGGCTCGGACATTGGGCCCGTTTGAGGTGGAGAACAGCAGAGTTACAATCTTCCCGGACTACACCCAGGCGGTCCAAAAAAATAGAGCATCGTTTCTGGCGGTGAAGAAGGAGCTGCGAGAGGAGGGCATTCAGTACTCCTTGCTCTTCCCGGCCAAGCTGCGGGTCATTCTGGATGAGACCACGCACTTCTTTCAGACTCCGGACGAAGCATGGCAGTGGCTGGAGTCGTACAGAGCAGGGACGGATAGGTCTCACAAAAGTAGGCGAGATCGGCCTAAACCGCCTCAGATCAGACAATCGCAATGCATCCGGTCCCGCAATAGGCGCCAGCGGGAGAAAAGGGAGGCCCAAATGGCTGCGGACAAGAGAGAAGCGCTCGCAGCGACGGCGGCCATCACGAGGTCACAGCAGGAAAGTGAACTGGTGGAGACGGACTCTGGCGGCGAAGGCAGCAGGACAGGAGAGGACCTTTCGGAAGCTGAGAGCTCGAAGGGGCCGGTGGTGACCCCTCAGACTTCTGATGGGATATTTCACGGTTGAGGCTGTATGGGGACTTGGACGAGATCTGATGGTAGGGTGGTATCCTGTTGTCGATGGGTGGGTTGCCGGGTAGGGTGCCGCGTTGGCAGGACGGGATGGAGAGCGCGGGGTGTGGGCTCCGCTAGCTGCGGTCGGCGATAACTCACCCCCCCAGGGCCCTTAAGACCTTCTGTGGTGGCGACCACAGGTTAGGAGAATGTGTGGTTGGTTTGAGGTTTGGATCGGGGCTGACACTGGGTTTGTAGGCTCTGTCCTGGGGAGTGGGGTTTGGGGTGGTTTTCTTTTCAGAGTTGGTTTCGGGGGGGCAACTGCTTTGGTGGGGATGTGAACTGGCATTGCTTGAACTGAACTGTTCTCTGCTGGTATGGGGACGTTACCTAGCTTAAAATGCCTAATGTGGAATGTCCGGGGGCTACGAACCATGGTCAAGCGCCACAAGGTGCACGCGTATCTGGTGCGAAGGGGGGTCCAGATTGCTATGCTACAGGAGACCCATCTGACAAAAAAGGAGTGTGCTGCGTTGCAAAAAAGATGGCGGGCCAGGTGTTCGGTACCACTTACTCTGCATATGCCAGGGAGGTATTGAAATGTGGGTGAGAGCGGGGATACCGTTTCAGGTGCTGAACCAAGTGGTGGATCCTGAGGGCAGGTTTGTGGCGGTGGAGGGACGGTTGTATGGTAGGGATGTGGTTCTCTGCTGTGTGTATGCGCCAAATACTGAGCAGGCCCGATTCTTCGATGGCCTTTCCGGATCTTTGGCCTCTTTCCTAGCGGGTCAGGTGTTACGGGGGGGGATTTTAACTCGATTACGGATGTGGTCTTAGACAGGTCTCACCCTCCCCTTGTTGATTCCCCGGTACGCAAGTTAGCCATGCACAGGAAGGATTGGCAGGACAGGTGGGGGTTGCTGGATGTGTGGCGGGAACAGCACAGGGACACCAGGGACTATTCCTTTTATTCAGCTCTCCATGCACTACACGTGAGGATTGATTCAGTGCTCTGTGGCGGGTCCCTGGCCCCATTGATCTCACACACGGAATACTTGGCTAGAACCATATCGGATCATAATCCCCTACTGGTACATGTCCAGTGGCAAAGGGAGCGCTCGGCGATTCCAACATGGCGGCTCCGGCCAGACACGTTGGAGGACTCAGTGTTTAGTGAAGCTGTCCAACAGGGCATTGACAATTATTTCGGTGAGAATGAGGGTACTGCCACGAGTAGGTCCACTGAATGGGATGCGATAAAAGTGGTGGTGAGAGGGGTATGCCTGGGTCGGTTTTCGAATGCTCGTACGACTGTGTTGAATGCACTTGCGAAAGCGGAAGAGAATCTGAGAGATTTGGAGCGGCGCAGGCTGGCCAACCCGGACTTGCAGGGCCGGTTGCTGGAAGCGAAGGAGGTGGTCGCTGCCGAAACGGAACAGTTGAGGTGCTACGACTACAGGCAATACGCCATCAGAGCGCATGCTGAACGGGATAAGGTGGGCACGCTCCTGGCCAGACTTGCTAACCCTGAAATCAGGGGCTGCCCGGTCCTTAGCGTCAACAACGCACTGGGGGAGACGGTATATTCTCAGGCAGCAGTGTTGGAGTGATTTCGTGTGTACTATGAGGAATTGTACCAGAGTCAGTTGGGAGTGGAGGCCCAGAAAATTGCAGAGTACCTAGAGGCGAGGCAGCTTCCGGTCCTTGACAAGGAGGACGCGAAAGAGTTGGGCGGGCCGATCACGCTTACTGAAATAAGGGCGGCCATTAAAAATATGGCTCGGAATAAAACACCCGGGGTGGACGGGTTACCAATAGAGTTCTACCAGCAGTTTGTGGATAGCTTGGCACCCAGACTGCTGGTGGTGTACACGGAGGCTTATGAGTCAGGGGGTTTGCCTGGATCCATGAGGGAAGCTTTGATTGTGCCGCTCCTAAAGCCCGGCAGGGATGCAACGGATGTGAGGTCCTATCGCCCGTTGTCCATGTTAACGGTAGACTACAAAATCCTGAGCTGGATTCTGGCCACCAGGCTGGCTCCACACATGACTGGCCTGGTGCACAGGGATCAGGCGGGGTTTATCCCCACGAGGAGCACGGCGTTGAATATCCGTCGACTGGTAGGGATAATGGACGCTGTCCTGGATGAGGATGGGACCCAAGCGGTCCTATCAGTGGACATTGAGAAGGCATTCGATAGTTTGGAGTGGGTCTTTCTGGATGGAGTGTTGGAGAGGTTTGGCATAGGGGAAGGGTTCCGCCGGTGGACGAAGGTTCTGTATTCCTCGGCGACGGCGCGAGTACGTTTGGGTGGCCTGGTGTCTGCGGCTTACCCAGTGGGTAGGGGCACGAGACAGGGATACTCCCTTTCCCCCCTACTGTTCGCCCTGGCGATGGAACCCTTGGCGGTCCATGCTAGGTCGGGAGACAGATATGCGGGGATAGACAGCAGCGGGCGGTTACATCACATCTCGCTGTATGCGGATGACCTGTTGCTGTATTTAGATGATACGGAGCGGGCCTTGGAAGGAGCGATGGACCTGTTGTCGGAGTTTGGCCGGTTATCGGGCCTTAAGGTCAATTGGGCGAAGACCTGTGTGTTCCCGCTGAGAGCGGAGTCGCCCTGCCCTGCTCGTGACATAGGGGTGGTCTGGGAGCCATCTTGCTTCACCTATTTGGGAGTCCGTATCTACCACGCGACCGCGGACCTATTAGAAGGCAATATTGGAAGGTGCGTACGGGCGCTGAGGGGCAGTATGTCCTTCTGATCGACCCTCCCGCTGACGGTACTGGGTAGGATTGCTCTCTTGAAAATGGTAGCGCTCCCCCGACTCCTGTACTACTTCCGGACGCTACCCATTTGGATTCCTCAGAGGATCTTTAGGGACCTGAGGACGATGATTATTGGTTTCCTGTGGGGACATGGCCGCCGTAGAGTGGCTCTGAGCACGTTGCTACGCCCCAAGATTGAGTTCAGGTGGTGGGAGACCTGTATGTTGATGGGACCTTGGTGCCCTTCGGAGTACTTCGGGAACAGTTCGGGCTATCTGACGGTGGTTTTCTCTTGCATGCGGCGGTGGTGGCGGCTATACAGAAGCATTGGAAGGGAGGGCTCATAGAACCGGACACGACTATGGCGTGCCAGTATGTGGTAATGGCGGCGGGCACCTTTAAGGCGGTGACCTGCCTCCATAACAGGATGTTGCACGAGGGATTGGAACCGCTCCAGGGGCTCAAAACGAAATGGGAGGAGAGTGTGGGTAGGCCAATTCCAGACACGGCATGGAGCCATATTTTACGGCGCACATGGAAAGGCACGAGGAATGCACGTTTTCAGCAAGTGCATTTCTTTGTGGTACATTGGGCCTATCTGACTCCGTACAAAATACGGCAGTACTTCCAGGTGCAGGACGCACGGTGCCCGAGGTGTTCGTCACCGGAGGCGGACATGGATCACTTGTTTTGGGGTTGCCCGCATTTGGAGGCCTATTGGGCAGAGGTGGGGGACCTTCTAAACGAAGTGACTGACAGGGAGGTGGACTTCGACATGGCGGCGTGTCTGTTGCTCTGGTTCCCGCACACCAAACGCACTAAGGTGATGAGCAAATTTATTGACCTGGGTTTGATACTGGCACAAAGAGAGATCTCATGGCATTGGAAGTCCAGGGGCGGGCCGTCAGTAAGGAGGTGGAAGAATGAATTGCTGCGGTGGTCTGAATGTGAGAGTGTGCTCCGAATGAAACAGGCTGTCAAGCTTGGTAATGAGAATGCCTTGGATGCGGCGCGTGCGTGGGAATTGGTGGTGCAAGGCCTGCGTGATTCATTAGTAGAAGATGAGGACTAAGTGGATGGGACCTTGGACAATGCGCGGCATACTAGCTCAGAGTTATCATTGACACTGTAGCGGGATCCATACTACAATTAGGGACAGGACACACACCATTAGCGGTTGCCGGGGAGGGGACACTGGGGGGTTGTTTAGTGGGAGTTCAGGGGGGGTTGGGAGCCAGGGACTTGATTGACCGCGGTGGCGATTCTGAGCTGAGAAGGGCCTGTGGGGCGTAGGTGGAGAGCGGGAGGTAGCGGAGGGGTGCGGGTCAGGTATGGTGGGCCCCACAGAGCACGGGGGGTTCGGACGCGGCTTGTAGCACTGACCTGCATATGTGGGATGGCTGAAGTTGTTATTTGTTGTGGGTGGGGGGGTAAAATGCAGATACATAAAACGTTCTTTCGACCATTGTCCCGTAGGGACACTCATCGTGATGCCTTCCTGCTGTTTGGGGCACTACGCCGCCCGGCCTCCGGGATGCGGGCTGAATGGCTGTGTATGGTACACGTTCTAACGATTGAAGCGGGGGGACACCATGAGTGGACTGGTTGAGCAATTGTATTCTGTGGTTTCTAATTCTGCAATAAAAACAAATTTAAAAAAAAAAAAATGGAACCAGATCAAGACAGGTTTATTACAGGGAGAAACTGCAGCGTTAATACTAAGCAGATCCTCCATCTTTTTGATGAAACAACTCAATCCAGAGTTTGCGCTTTTTTAAACCTCGATAGACGCTGAAAAAGCGTTTGACTGAGTGCACTAGCCCTTCCTTCAGATGGTCCTAGTTAGGGTGGGTTTGGGTCCACGCTTCTGCAACTAGGTATGTTCTAGCTATATAGAGCCCACCACAGGGAAATGGGTTGTTGTTCAAGCCTTTCCATTTTAAATGGTCTCTCATGGGTGGCATAATACATGCTTCAGCCCATAGGAGGCCTCTGGGGTACCTATGCCCTAGGTACATGGGTACCATATACTAGGGACGTATAAGGGTACCCCAGTATCCAATCTGGGATGCACCTAAGTACTGAATACAACAATTTAGGGACCAAGCAAATAGACTGGGGTCCTGATCAGCAAGTTTCCAATCAGGCCAGTCAAAAACAGCATCACATCAGGCAAAAAGTGGGGGTAATCATGAGAAGCAGTTTCTACTTTCTTACACTTTTTGTCCCCATGTATTTTTATGCTGTCTACACAGAGCCCCTTGCTAGTGGATCCGTGGGCAACCGCTAATTGAGGGAATAACTATGGGAAACCAGGTTCATAAACTGGCTCTATACGTGGATGACGTCCTAGTGGCCATCACTCAACCCTGTAATTTCATACCCCTGCTGCTGCAGGAACTAGAGACATTTGGCAGGGTCTCTGGCTTCATGATATTTGTACAGAATTCCCAGGCCCTCAACATCACCGTTCCCCAGAGTGAGAGAACCGAGCTAAAGTGCCTATTCCCTTTCCCTTGTGCAACACAAGGCGTCTAATACTTGGGTATTCAACTGTATTCTACTAAAGACATAACAGTGAAATGCAATTTTGCAACCCTGCTAGTTACCACCATCTCTGCTGTCCAATCCTAGCAAGGGAGCCCCATATCATGGCATAGTAGTATAGTGAATAAACAAAGTAGAATCCACTCAGAGTGGCGGTGATCCCTAAAGTGATGGGGAACACACAGTGTTGTTTAAATGCCCCTCACACACCAACAGGCCCCTTGGTGTCATGCTTCATCATCGGGGCCTTCGCACCCCTCTACGGGATGCGGCGTGCTACGACTCGCGGATACGCAGGAGCACTAAATAGTGAACTATGTGAGGGGGTGTGTTACTAAGGAGTGAGTGGGGTGAGGTGAAAAAAGTGAGTAGTTAAAAAATACCTGGCACGTAGGTAAAAAATAATTTTATTAAATCCCCGGCTGGTATTATTAAAAGAAGTGCAAGATAGGGTTGTAGGAATACGTATTAGGGTATTACAACCACTACAAAGGTGTCAACATGTTTCGGAGCGCGAGGGCTCCTTCTTCAGGACAAGGATAAGCACATACCCTCCCCTTACTCACATGTAAATGTAAAAGTGTAAAAAATATTTACAACAATGTGTAATATACCTAACAATGTCATATATGTAGGTAGATGTAGTTGCGCCCAATTGGCGATAGATGAAAACCTGTGGAAAGAAAGCACAATAAACACACTGGTCTACAGTGCACAAACCAAGGGAGAAGAAAAATGCTTCTCTTAGTACAACAAGGTAGACCCAAAATTACGGGTCAGGGAACCCTGTAAAGAAAAATGAAAAAATGTATATATGGACAAACACAGCACATACAGACATACATTCATAACATTGAAATACTCTCTACTCAGATGGAAAGAGAGAGGAAAAAAAGCAGGTAATGTAAGGCTTACTTATAGTTCTCAAATACAAGACCTCATGAGCCTATGTGTGTTTTTGGGGGATCCTTCCTTACTGTTCAGTAAAGTAACCTAAAAGACATTGATATATGGGATTCAGTTTGTTACAGGCACCAAAATCCTAAAGCGCCAGAATAATACTCTTTGTCATGACCCAACTAACGGTTACTGCAATGGCTAGTTGCCTGCCTTCCATCAACGCGGCTCCGATGAAGTGAGCCTAGGTCGCGTCAGTAACTCATTTATACTCTCCCGACAGGTAATTAGTTAAGGTAGATTAAATAATGAGGCCCGGGGGATGCCCAAATACGGAGTCTGTAATGTCAGAGAATCCGGTGCTGCGCGATCAGCTCACGCTACATATAGCGCATGCGTACCCCTCCCTGCTCCACAATAGTGACTGCGCATGCGCGGCAGAAGATGCAACCGCGCATGCGCGAAGCAATGGCACTTCGCTGCAATGGTAAAGAAGCATGCGC
The DNA here is from genome assembly GCF_964263255.1 of Lissotriton vulgaris. Lineage (NCBI taxonomy): Eukaryota > Metazoa > Chordata > Amphibia > Caudata > Salamandridae > Lissotriton > Lissotriton vulgaris. The sequence continues at coordinate 497,199,637 of NC_141685.1, forward strand.
GAGAGGGAATACAGGGCGAGCATGCGCGCTAGAGATGTAAACACGCATATAGGGTGAAGGGGCACTGTAATAGGTCTGATAAACCCAACAGTCAGGTAGCGCTATCAAAATGAAGAGCTGGTGTAATAGAAAAATGTGGGAATTGAATCCTCCCTAACTTGGCCCTAGAGGTACTTAGAATGAAAAGTGAGTCTGATGGCAGTATAGTAAACTGGCTCAGTGGAGACACAACATAGGGGACAGTATATCTTAATGGAACACCCATGATATTTAGCCCCATTAACTATGACCTTCCCATATCAAGCTGAGATGCAGAGTTCAGAGAGGGACGACCTAGTACAGCTTATCTAAGTAGATTCCAAGGGATGGAGTCGTTGAGCCCAGTGGTATCGGTTCCAAGACGGAACACCCACCGCTGTTCTTTTTCCAGAAGACCTACTTCCGAGGACAGTTGTTCAATTACTGTCCACTGTAACTCCTTGACACAGTGTTGATGTTCAATAAAGTGGGCTGACATTTTTGTTGTAAGTTTTTTGCACCTAATGTTGCTTTTGTGCTCATTGAGTCTCACTTTCACTGGTCTCGTTGTCATTCCCACATATTCTTTTCCACAAGGACACGTGATCAAATATACAACATTCTTGCTGTTGCAATTAGTAAATGCACGTTGTTCCCAGTATGTCCCATTTGAAAAGGTCAGAGTTAGGCTTTTTCTGGTGAGGTGGCAATTATTACAATTGCCACACGGGTGGTGGCCGTGTATCCCCTGCAGTCTTGGCTGATCAGTTTTTGTCGGGCTTGGTCTTGTGTGGACGCGGTGATCCAAAAAGCTATGAAAAGAGCTAGAAATAACAACCGTGAGGCCCTCCTGGAGGATAATCCACGGAGTGATAATCAAGTGGATAGAACAGTTTGCGTTACCACATACAGCCCAGTAACTAACCAAGTCACAAAATTGGTCAATAAGCATTGGCGTATACTGACGAGTGGCAGTCTATCACTGGAGAAACCTCTGTTTGCACACAGAAGGGGTCGGAACTTGAGAGACATGCAGGCTAATGCGGAATATCCAGTGTCCACACAAGACCTAGCCCGACTAAAACTGATCAGCCAAGACTGCAGGGGATACACGGCCACCAGGAGATCAGAAACTAGCCTGGATTTAAAGGGATAGAGGAGCGATATTAGGTGAGGTTGCAGGCAAACAGTAGCAAGAGCAAAATATGGCCAGAAACACTCAAGGAGACCCAATTGGCCAGAGCCTAGGGATCCACACGTGTGGCACACCATAAGGTGGGTGCTTGTGGGCACTGTGCAAGACTTCCTTGACACGCGCTTTGGTACAGGGATATGTGACGGAGTGGAGTGGGGTCCGATTGTGGGGACCAGATTAGATGGCAGCGCTGTTCACAATACGAATGCCCTGCGCTTTGGATCACTGAAAGGTGGACCTACCTGCTGAGGGGTATATGAGATATAAACCTCCCTAGAAGTGCATAATAATATGATATTCGAACTGGGCAAAACACACAGCACTGCAGCAGGCAAGGAGGACTGAATCCAGAACCGGCGGAAGAGGAGCGCCACGGAGATAAGATAGCAGGCCTACCTAATTCTTGAACCTCTATGGGGGAGGGGACCTTTGCATCTGGATGGTCCACCCCCCACATGCCTGAGTCATTTGGGGCAATTCCATGGGGCTTTTACGGATTGGTACCAACTGGTACACAGACTTTCAAAACAGTTTTGACACCATTGCCTATGCCGGAGTACGGCAGCACTTCCGCTTGACTAGTGAGAGCGGGGTCCACGGAACCTCCTTACACAGACTTCTACTTTTGCCAACAGATTGCAAGATGGGCAGGGTGTCCAGAAAAAAGGGATATGAGGTCCTGCGGATGGACAATTCAGAACAGCACACTGTTCATAATGAACACGTAACTGGGGGGAGAGGGGCTGAGTAACCCGGAGACCTCACCTTGGGGGATAGCATGCAGGCCATTATATTTTCACGGAGGCGCTTGAGGCAAGGATGGAAGCCATTGGGTCGGATCCCACACTCTTGAAAGACGACCACCGAAAACTTAAAGAGAGAGTAGCGACCAATGAGACTAACATGAAAGACATACCGGACATCGTTGCCGCCCTACAAGACTCCCTGAAAGAAGTGGTAAATAGGGTCAAGGTGCTGGAGATGAGGGCTGGAGACAGCGAAGGGCGCTCAAGAAGAAATAACCTCCGCTTCGAGAGGAGAGAGCTGATGCGGTCCAGTACCTGGAAAACTGGCTGAAAACGGAGGAGGCACCAGAGGGGCTATCCCCATTCTACAGGCTGGAGCGGGCGCACAGGGTCCCAGCTCGCCCACCTAAACCTGGGGCCCGGCCCAATGGCGGTGCGGTTGCTGCACTATCAAGTTTGAAACTTCATACTACAAAGATCCTGGGAACAACGGAATCTACAGATTGGGAACAGCAAGGTGATGATATTCTCAGACTATACTAGGGAAGTACAACGACAAAGAACCTCCTTCCTGGCCGTTAAACGGAGGTTGCGCCAGCTCCGCCTCCCCTATGCAATGCTGTTCCTGGCTCGCCTTAGGGTAAATGCAGAGGCGGAGATGCACTTCTTTCTCACCCCGCAGGTGGCTTAGGACTGGTTGGAGACCCGATACAGCACTGACACACACTCGCCTCAACCAAACTCGCCCTGAGGACGACTGACCAGCACATCGCCGCTACAGAGGCCCATCTCTCCTGCTGGTCACTATCAGGAACGAGACAGAGCAGTGGCATCCATTAGCCATGGCAAAGTCAGTCCAACTAGCAACGACACGGACAACGAGAGAGGCGGAGCGGAGAGCTCGAGATCAAGCAGGGCCCAGGGGCTCTCCGATACTGAACTTCCAGACGTTACTCTCCACACAGCGGATGGGATGTTTGGATGATCAGTCTACAGGGAGTATGGGAAAAGATGGTAGTATGCCCGTTACTGGGACTAGAGAATCAACCGATACAATAAGGGGGAACTTGAATGTATCATGGGGTCCCACTGGGAGAATTAGCTATGATGGAGGGAGGGCCGGGGGGGTTCTGGGACCAACGGAAGCAGCCACGCACCACCTACTTTTTATGGCTTTTTGTATGATTGGCTTAGTTTGGATGAGGGCCTGTTCTTGTTTGCCTGTCCTGGGGTGTGGGAGTTGGGTAAGTGGGAAGGGGCCAGACATGTCGCTACGGGAGATTTCTGGGGTCAGAGTCTAGAGTTAGAATCATGGGTACCCCCATAGGAATTAAAGTTATGACCTGGAATGTCAGGGGGATGCACACTATGAGCCGGTGGCAGAAAATACATGCTTACCTGGCAAGGAGAGGAGTGCAAATTGCTTTACTACAAGAAACTCACCTGACGAAGGCGGAAGGAGCGGCACTACAATGCCGTTGGAGTGGGCAGGTGTTACTACATATTCAGCCTTTGTGAGAGGGACCTTAGTGTGGATACGTGAGGGGGTGCCGTTTCAATGTGTCCAGCAGTTTATAGACCCTGAGGGCCGATTTGTGGTGGTGGTGGGGCGCCTTGATGGCCTGGATATTACAATAGGAAGTATATATATGCTCCTAATTACGACCAACCTGCTTTCTTTGTACAGCTGTCGCAGAAATTGGCAGCGGTTTTGACGGGACCAGTGCTTTTGGGGGAGATTTTGATTGCATTACTGAGGTTGCCCAGGACCTCTCCCATCCACCACTCCCTGACGCTCCCACACATAGAATTGCAGAAGCCCGATGAGACTGGCAACGGCACTGGGGACTGACGGACACTTGGAGGGCCCGTCACCCGGGGGAACGAGACTACTCTTATTTTTCGACTCTACATGAGCTGCATTTTCGACGATATTTGATCACAATCCCCTGTTAACATCCATGAATAGGGTTCAAATTAGTTCCGTTATTCCCAGTTGGCGTCGCCGTCCAGAGACATTGGACGCCCAGGTCATAAAAAAACACAGTAGGTACTGCTATAGAGGAGTACTTTCAGAACAACACTAACACGGGCACTAGCTTACACAATGAGTGGGATGCATTTAAGATAGTGAGAAGGGGTCGCTGTATTGGGAAAGCAGTGGGAGTACGTAGAAACCTGCTGAATGATGTACGGAAGGCGGAACAACAGCGCAGAGATGTGAAAAGGGATAGGCCGGAACAAGAAGACAGACAGGAAGGTCTTATGACGGCCGAGGTCGAATTGGCGGTAGGCATGGACGGAAAATCCGTTTCGCTCGCGGATTTTGCGGATTTTCGGTAAATTCGCAATCCGCGAGATTCGCGAATCTCCCGCAAAATCCGCAAATCCGCGAGCAGCTGATTTTGCTCGCACTGTTCGCGTGAGTTCGCGGCTTCCTAGTACAACTTCACGCCCCGCGAATAAGTGCAAAATTGCAGAAATACGATTTTAGCAAAACTGAAAGTACTTACCAGGTTCAAAAGTTCAGGCTCATCATTAGTAGCCATTTCCTGTAGTGCTTCCTGAGGGGCCCCTCCAGAGTTCAGTTGCCAGTTGCAACTATTATGTGACCCTGCTCTGAACCTCAGAATAGTTACACACATGCCACAAAGGTCCTGAATTACAGCTAAGGACGACAAGCAGGAGCCAGGCTGGAGGTTCAAATCCATTAATCAGCCCCTAATTCATTATTGTCAGTTGGGGCAGGGCAGGTGTTGTAACTAATTTTGCAAAAATGAAAGCACTTAGCAAGTTCAAAAGATCACTAATCAGGAAGCACTAAGGAAGCAGGTGCCAGCTAAAAAAATATTCTGTGACACATTAATCAGCCCCAAATTAATTCAGGTCACTTGAGGCAGGGAAGGTGTGCTTGCGTTGCCACAATAATGTACACTGCTGGACAACCAGAGGGTGCTGTGATGAAACAGAGGATGGCATGGGTGGGCCAGAGGGTGGCATGAGTAGTCAGAGAGTGGCAGTGGTGACAGAGAGTGGCAGTGATGAAGAAGAGTGTCCCAAACAGGCTGGACACGTAGAAACAACAAGTTCGCGAAACTTGCGACCCGACAGGTAAGTTCGCAATTTGCGACATTGTACAAAACCCTCACAAACTGGCAGAAACCCGCGCAAACACACAAAAAAAAAATCCGCAAATTCGCGAGAATTCGCGGATTTTGCGGATTGCGAGTTCGCAAATCCGCAAAATTCGCGAACGCGAGATTCGCAAAATTCGCCCATGCTTAATTGGCGGCTCAAGTGGATTGCTTGAGATGTTTCGATTATAGGGCGTAAGCAGCGCGGGCACATGCTGAGAGGGACAAATCCGGGATGCTGCTGGCCTGGCTGCCCAACCCGGTGCGTAGAGGGACACCGATTTTAGGATGTACGGCTTTACAACGCGTGCTATTACACCGCGTGCTGTTACAACGCGGTTTTTTCAACTCAAGTCGTTACCACGACTTGCGTTGGAGGGGGTGCGGACTTAGGAATTTTTTAATTTACTATTCCAACACCAGCCTACGTACAGTAAGGAAGGTGTTGGATAGTAAATTTAAAAATTCCTTGTCCTGCAGCGCCCTCCAGCGCAAGTCGTGGTAAGGACTTGCGTTTAAAAAACCACGTTGTACCGGCATGCGGTGTAACAGCCGCGTCGTAAAGGCTGTTCCCCCCGATTTTAGAGCTGGGAGGTGCTGGGAGAACCACATACTACGGGCAGCAGGCTATCAATCCACAGTGTTTGGAATATTATACTACTCTATATCAAAGTCAGTTAGACCCTAGAGGTTTGAAGGAGGAGGGGTTCCTGGATATAGAACTGCCGCAATTTGAGGCAGGGGATGCAGAGGTCTTAGGCCGGGCTGTGGAGATAGGAGAGATCAGGGGAGCCATAACGCGTATGGCCAGAAACAAAACGCCTGGCACAGATGGGCTACCAATAGAGTTTTATTCCACATAAGTAGATCTGTTGGCTCCCCGCCTGTTATCCCTCTGCAACAGATCAAAACAGGTTGGCTGTCTACCTTGCTCGACTAGAGAGGTGATAATTATACCGCTCCTCAAGCCGGATAAACCGACGTGGGATCACGCCGCCTATCGCCCCCCTCGCTATGCTTAATTTAGACGACAAGATATTGAGTAGCATTTTAGCCAGCCGTTTGATGACCCACATGACTACGCTTGTGCATATGGACCAGGCCAGGTTTATTCCCTTCCGGAATACGGCTATGAATATACGCCGGCTGTGTCAACTGGTGCACAGTTCAGTGAGGGGGAGGGGAGCTGTACATTTTATCGATTGACATTGAAAAGGCCTTCAATAGTATTGATTGGCCATACCTGTTTAGAGTCCTGCAGGCATTTGGATTGGGTGAGGGGTTTGTGGCTTGGACGAGAATTCTGTACAACCTTTCGACTGCCAGGGTTCGCATGGGGGAATAGTTTCAGAAGCCTGCGGAATGGACAGGTGGACAAGAAAGGGATGCCTGCTGTCTCCCTTCCTGTTCGCTCTGGCAATAGAACCACTGGCAGTTCATTCAATATCAGGGTGATATTACAGGGGGATGGATGAGGTGGGTCAGGACAACTATATTACTCTGTATGTGGACGATCTTCTAATGTTCCTCGCCAACACTGCTGATGAGTTACAAGGTGCCCGAGCACTGCTCTCCAGACTGGGGCAGGTGGCAGGACTCAGAGTCAACTGGAATAAGACGTGCCTTTTCCCTGCCCAGGGGGTCGAATGTGAACCTCCAGATGGGCTAGACATGAGGTGGGATGGCAGCTGTTTGACCTACCTAGGAGTTCGGATCTTTCATGACCCTTCTGACTTGTTTGAAGGTAATATAGGAAGAGCATTAAGAACCACCAGGAGCTATTTTGAATTTTGGAGGACCCTTCCACTTTCAGTAGCGGGGAGGGTGGCGCTTCTAAAGATGGTAACCCTCCCTCAACTACTTTACTATTTTGGCTCACTACCTTTATGGATACCTAGAAAATACTTTACCCAACTAAACACCAAGACAACCGGATTTTTATGGGGCTTTGGGAGGCGCAGAGTGGCGCTCACCAATATGATGAGACCTAGGCAGGAGGGGGGGTTCGCAGCCCCGGATTTAAAAGCCCATTGCTGTGCAGTCCAATTCCAATGGTTTACAAAGGGGATGGCAAGGAGAATGCATATGGATGAGGACCAAGGGGGCATGGGCCCAGACCTCCACCAGCTTTCTCGGACTCTTCACCAGCTCCCTTTAAGTGCAAGAGAGATGCAAAGGGAACTGTGGGTGGTGCGGCAATGCTGGAATCGAGCCAATAGGAGGGCTAAGACGGGCCCCCATATGCCCCTGAGTCCCATTGAGAGTCTGCGAGGCATTGTCGCATGGGGGGATTGGCAGAGATTACGAGACTTGGGAGATGTGGGGATCTCCACTATTGAAGACCTCTATGAGGATGGCACCCTAATACCCTTCGAGGATCTTTTAGAAAGATATGAATTACCTAGGCATGACTTTCTCTTGCATGCAGCATTGACGGCAGCCATCCGTAAGCACTGGAAGAAGGGGATGGTGGAACCGCCGTACTCTCTCCCTTGCCAATATGTGGCCTCTTCAGCGGGGACGATGAAATTGCTCAAGAGTCCGACAGATGACACCGGCTGACCCTCTGGGGAGGGACTTGTACTTACAGACTGAAACATTGCCTTTCTTGAGTGAGCGGCTTGGAGGTTGAGCAGCGAGTTCAGCATAGGGACTCCCTCTTGAGTGGTTGTCTGCTTCCAGGTACGGTGGTCCTGAATGTCCTGTAACTACGCATACTTCACAACTCAGAATAGATACGGGGTAGAGCAACATGTCTGACGGGGGGAGGGGGAATGTAGGGTTTGAGCATGGGGGAGGGTAGGAGGTGATTTGTTAACCCATTGACTGTTGGGATAGTTAAGAATACGATCTAGCATGGAGATGTAAAGTTTTGACTCTCTAGGTATAGATGAAGATTGCAAACATCCTGGAAATGTTGTTTTGGTGGATGACCTCAGGAGCACTGTCGAAGGCAGAGACAACAACGGAGAAGTAACTCCTAAGACTGTGTAATCATACATGTGCATGGTGTTAACTACTTCAACATATGTATACTGTTTTCTCCGAGAATCCATCCAAATGCATCAGTTGTAACTGAATAAAGTCTGTTTACAAAAAAAACTGAATTACATGACACTGAGATACCTTGATTTCCCAGTTATGTCCTATTGGGTCTTCCTAATGCATTTACCTATCCACTTCGGTCGACAAAAGGGACAGCCACCTGAGACTCGAGAGCGTGAGCGGGAGCTGAGGAGAACCGTGAGGAGAGGAGAGGAACAACGCCAACGCCAAACTGATCTGCAAGGGAGTTTACGGCTGAACCAGAGGTAGATCTCGCAGCTGGCGTGGTGGCGCGGGGCTGGTTTGTGCATTCACGAGCAGCACCAAGAAAACTGTTTACTCGAACATACAATATTTAAACAACCCATTTAAACAACCTAATCAATATAAAAGTCGGTCCCACACGGAGGTGGCGGCTGCAGTGAGACGTATCGGCTCGCATCAGCACACACCGAGGCTCACATACCCGTCTTACCATACCCACACCTAGTAGGTGCCCAGTGCTATGAGCAAGTCGCCAGTTCTGCAAGAGGATTTTTGAGAGGCAAGGGGGGGGTAGCGAGGAGCCAACAGCCTACAGCGTAGTTCAGCCTTTTACCGCATATCCAGTTCGGTCAACTGAAAAACAATATAATCACTAAAACTATTGCGGCGCGGTGTGGTTTCCGTGCCTTTCCGTGCATTTCTCGCACACTGGACACTAGACGACAGAGCCAACTTAGCGGTAGCCATAGCCCCTGATACGGTCGCCGCCGTAGTTTCTGCTCTTCAGTGCTTCCCTGGCTACAGGAGACGAAGCAAAGCAAAGCAAGGTGAGGGGAGGTGAGGGGTTTATACTCACAATCTGCGGGGTTGTCAAAACCCTCAACACCGCACGACACACTGAAGCGAAAACAGAGAAGTCAAGGAGTCTACAGGCACGCCTGCAATGGCAAAGGGCACTTGGAAGAGCAAAGAAGGGAATATCCATGGCACAGCAACTGGTAAATCTTAGTATATCATCTTCTCAGCTCTCAACATTTGCCAGCAGACATTAGATCCTTTTCTCTCGCCTTCAAGCCCTATCCAGTCCACCTGAGATGAGATCTGGTAGGGTGAGGTTATTAGGCCCACAAAAGAAAAAGAAAAGTAGAGGGAAAACTGCAAAGACAACTTCTGACTCCGACCAGACATCAAACCTGCTGCTGAGTGACTCCGAAAACACAACAGACAGCAGTACCCAACACTCCTTGAAAGGTCCCGACAGGTTGGCCTGTAAACTTCTAAGTAACCAACCTAAGATAACATCAAAATTTGCCTTCCTGAAAGACGCCGGGTCAGCAGTCTTCTCAAGTAACATGAATATTACGGGCCTCCCAACTCCCCTGAGCCCCATGGTGACCATCATCAAGGGGAGTTTTGGTGCTAATGGCACAAATGAGGTGATTTGCATTCCCCAAAGCAGCCATACGACATCTACTAATACAGCTGAACTTACCGTGCCTGTCGTGAGAGACTCAATTGAAGCCACAGGAAATCCGTCAACCAAGTCCACCTCAATTCAGCGAGTGCGTAGGCATAACTCTGCTCCAAACTCTGTCGCCAGCTCCAACGCTGAATACAACAAATTGGATCTCCAAATTGAACCAAATGGAGCTGAAATCGGTAATTTAGACGACTCCAACTAAATTCTATATGAAGCCAGCTGCAGCACTCCGTGCAGTCACAATGGTAAACCTCCGAACCGCATCATAAAGGATAACCCCAGGGACTCGAACATGGAAGGAGTGGTCACCTCTTTTGGGGACTGTGAAATAGTCTCGGTCCAACACAAACAACACAGAGTGAGTTTTCCCGCCTCCGCTGAAAACGTAGATGATTAAGAGCATGCCGAGAAAGAACTCTCGTATCTTGACTCAGAGGAATGTAAAAAAATGCTGCATTCATACGGGAACACTATCCCTGGACACCCACAGTTATCACCGCCACAAAGGCAGGAGAAAAGCGAGGATCCCCCACAAGAGAAGGCATGGGCCATCGCCCTCGACATTCTTCAGAGGTCAGCTGATGCAATGTCCTATCAAGCAAATAAAATGGACATCCAAATTAGTCTCCTGAACATACTTGCTGTGTACGTAGTCAAAATTGACGACACAATCGCAAATTTAAACAGCTTAATTAAACGGGCTCAAGAAGCAGTTGACCGCCCGCAACAAGCATGTGACTGTACACCAATAGTGGAGAAGCTTAGCATACTCCCAGGGATAATGGAAAAGCTTGTTGCAGACCTAAAAGGAGCTGCAAATGTAAAGTCCTCCCTTGGGAACAGCAGGGAGGTCGAATTAGGAGAACCAAGTGGAGATTCCAAGTAAAAGCAGCCACTAAATTAAGTTCAATAGCAGCTGAAGGGTCCAACATCCAAGAATCCCACGATCCGTCTGTGTATGCTAGTCAAATGAGTGAACAGCAAACATCACCGACCACCAGTAGTGCCAACACTACCCTCCCCTCCTCAATTGAGCAAGAGCTGGGTGATTCTGTGGGAAAGGGGAAAAGACAAAGGAAGCGGAAAGGACGTAATAAAATGAGAAGGAGCCAACAAGATCTAAGACTCTATCCGTTGTTCAACACCGCCAGAGGTCCTGCAATTACAGAGGGAGACGAGTCAACAAATCCCCTTGAGTCAAGATCCATAACGGAAGAAAATCAAATCATGCAGGAAAGCAATAAAAGGAAGAGCGGTACTCCCAAAACTGAAAAACATTCAGCAATGGCACCTCCTGGAAAAAAGACGCACAGTGGGATAAAAGTGCAAATTACAACTACTCACACGGCTCCTTCAAAAACACCTATCACGCAGAAGGAAAATGTACAGTGTCAAACCTTCAGCCACCCGAAAAACCAACCAAATGGCATCATGACCGCAGATCAGGTAACCACTGTAAGCCCTGGCAATAACCAACAGGGCGTAATTCCAGCGAGTGATAAAGGCGCCGAGGACCAAGAAAAAAATGAAAGGTCCAAAAGTGAGCAGAATGAGGTAGATTTCACTGGTCTCTTGACAAAAGCAGCTCATATGCCTTGTGCGCAAACATCAGAGGCAAAACTAGTTCACTCGCCTTGCGCGCAAACACCAGAGGCAACCTTAAGGCAACTCAGAACATCGACGAGTGGCGATCCACTTTCCACTTTCTTTTACCCAGAATACAAGTCCAAAGGTAGACATGATGTCCTCAATCGTGGGAACATCCTAAAGTTGATTTGTGCATCAGGACTGTCAAATATTATCACTTCTCCAGACATCATTTCGATAGAATTTGTTGCACCGTGCCAAGGACACACAAATGAAACTACAAAGGTCACCTGGAGTTCAGTTGAGGTAACGAACATCATTTTAAGGCAAGCTGACCCCTTTAAGCAATGGGGTATACTGATACAACCCGGCAGGGAGGTGGGCTACCCCCACGTTCTACAGGCAAACAATAGTGAGGATAACAGACGTGCGAGGAGCAGAGCGGTGTACTCAGTACTTAGAGGTGCATGCAACAAAACCCCCACCATCAACCTAAAACCAAGGATAACAAGAGACGATGGGACCTCACCACCTAGGGATCGGGAAGAGGTCAGCACATGGTCATGGTTGGCAGGCACTTTGAACACAACTCAAATTTTACGATGACAGCCCCACACAGAACATGGTCAAGAAACGCCTCCTCTAAAGATTTGTTCATGGAACATTAACGGTTTGACAAACAAACTGTAGGATAAATCTATAATCTCCTACTTTAGGGAATTCAATATATTGTTATTATAGGAGACAAGGCTCTCTGAACAGCAGCAAATAGAAGGCTTTAAAACTCACCACATTCCTGCACAAAAACTGAACCGCTCAGGAAGAGGGAGCGGGGGCCTAGCTATCTACATATCAACAAAAAATGCAGTCGCCTCCTTGGACCTTTCAGGTTCGTCACACTGCCTTCAGTGTGTGGGAATTTCTTTTATTTCTCGAAAAGGCCAGCATTGGTCTCTGATCCTAATGAATGCCTACGTTCGCCCAAACTCAGCATCAAGACAATCATTTGCAGAAGAAGTGACTGCGACAGTAATAAGAGTGAAAACAGGTCCTCTAAATCAAGAAATACTCTTATCTGGCGATTTTAATATGTGGCTAATGTCAGATCTACAAAAAAACGAGGTCACTGAATCACATGACAGTATCAAGGGTCGTTCCTTGCAAGGCAACCTAGAAAATCTGGGACTTAGAGCCCTTAGTGGGCGCTATTCCTTAGACAAGCCTCCTTGCTTCTCTTATTTATCGAAAAATGGTGCCTCATTATTTGACTACACCTTCGCTAGCCTCCCACTCTTTCATCTAATAACAGGCTATCGTCTTGGGAGCAGAACAGAAAGTGACCATTGCCCCCAAGAAATATCACTGAGGACCAGTCTATTTCAACATGAAGAAGAAAGGGGATTGCCATCCGAGAGCTATACAATCAACCTAAAATGAATCAAATAGAAATTATTCTTGATTGTATAGGCCTGGACTTTTCCTCACGTATTCTTTGGCTGAAATACATTAATTTTTGGTTTAAAACTCTGTTTGATATTGATGTTCTTACTGACCCCGAACTCGCGGTAGAAATACCCAAAAAAGAGATTAAACAAACTTTCTTGATGTATAAAAAGAAAGGGCGAGATGAGGCATATGGCAAGTTAACTACCATAAAGTTCTATAGAGAACTAAACTTGCCATCAGGGTTTCAAGCATATCTCCTACATGTCAGCCGCCCATCTCATCAATATGTTTTAACTCGCGTCAGGTTGGGCATTGCACACCATCTTGTTGCTTTCCCAATACAGAAACAGAAATCTGTCACCCCCTGCCCTTGTGACAATGTTTCACGCCAGAGTTGCTGCCATTTCCTACTTTTTTGTAAATTTTATCATTTTATAAGACTAAGGTACCTGAAACCTATATTTATTAAATACAATATACGGTCTTTTAAGAATGCCCTTGTGTTAGTATCAGTTTTAGAAAACGTGGACATATGTTTTTTTGTTGCAACTTATATTTTGAAATGTACAGCTGCCAGGAAAAGTATTGTGTTGCCATGATTTTTATATTCCTGTCTGAACTTTTCAAAACGTACAGCTGCCAGGGTGAGTGTTCAATATATCCTTAACCCTGTCTGTACATGTTTTTCTTTTCTTGTATTAACAAATTTTAAAATGAAATTTTAATGTCCTATGATTATGCGGGGGTTTGTTGTTCAACGTACAGCTGCCAGGATTAATCTTTTGTGTTAATTTATCTACTCCTGTCTGTACGATTTTAACTGTTAACTTCTATTCCTTTTGCCACTTTTATGTGTCTTCCTTAATTATGATCCAATATTAACGTGTGCTAGTATGTGTCCTATCTTTACATGAATTTTCCCGGATTCCTGTATAAATTTTGTATTTTCTAAATTTTTAATGTAATGGATTGATTTCATGTTTTGCTTGTATGATTTGTTTACAAATCGAATAAAAGCTTTGAAACCGTAAACCGTAAACCGAATCAAATACTCTCTCAGTAATTTTCACCAAGTAGCAATAGAGGCCAAATAAATTATCGAGCGTTACAGCAAGTGCACGGATGATAAAATAGTCAACTGGGCATCATTTGCAATCAAACTCATCGACAGATATGCAAAACCGATAAAGTATGCAATCTTGACTGGGCAAAAGCAGATGCCCCACTCAAATCTAGCGATACAATCTGCTACAAGATCTATGAATCGTGCATGACGGGCACTAAAAATAGATCCAATGGACTCTACAACAATAACAAAATTGAGAGAGGCCCTCAGCTACCTCAGAAAAGCTAAAGGAGAGCAATGTAGAACACAATGGAATTTGTTCTGGGCTAGACTTTAGCATGATATTAAATCAAACAATGCTGCCAGGTTTTGGCAAACTTTCAACAGCATATCAGGGCAAGTACCCAAAGTAGCTTCTTCTTGCATATTGGAGTCGGAGTGGGTTGATTTCCTTAATCTTCACTTTAATGATCGTAAAACAAAAATCTTACTTCAGAATTTCCCCCTTGAAGACTATGAAGACCTAAACATTATCAATCCCTTTATGAAGGAATCCCTCAACGACTGTCAAAAAATAGTATCACCAAATGAGTGCACTTTGACTGGGAGCAGCAAAGATCTCGTAACAGTGCAGGAGCAAGAAATTGGAAAATTGATTAAAAAGGGTCGGAAGGACGGGCTCCAGGTCCAGGTGGAGTCCCTCAAGCTTTGGTTAAGGAGGATGTGCCCTTCTGGGCTGGGAAACTATGCACTTAATTAAATTCCATTCTGCAGAAAAATATCATACCGCCCTCCTGGCGTGGATCAATCCTCGCTCCAATCTTTAACGGTGGGGACAAAAAATCCCCTGGGAACTACCGTCTCATTGCCCTAATCGACAATGAAGCAAAGTACTTTGCAGGAGTTTTGCTCAACTCACGTAGGGCATGGGCGGAGGACAACGCTATCATTCCTCCAAATCAAACTGGCTTTACAAGCAACACCGGAACCTCAGTCAACCTCATGACCCTCTCCTGCCTGATTGATCAGGCTGAATTCAGCTCCTGCCCACTCTACATTGGATTCATTAACTTACAAGCGGCCTTCGACAACGTGAATAGAGCTAAGCTCTGGCAGAAGCTGTCTAGTCTTAACATTCCAATTGACTTCCTAAGAGCCATACAACTTCTACATCAGGATACATGGGTCAGGATCAAGATCGGGGACGGCTCACGGTTGTCACGCCCAATTCCAACGACAAAAGGTCTAAAACAGGGCTGCATCCTGGCCAGACACTTTTTAACCTATTTCTATCCGACCTTCCTGATGCTCTTAACAAGGTCAATTCACATGCTCCCAATGTAACTGGTCTCTTGCTGTCAAACATACTATACGCCAACGATGTTGTTCTTCTTAGTAAAACTAAGATCGGCATGCAAAGGCTCCTGGACGCTACCTCCGATTATTCTAATAAGAATAATCTACAGAATAATAATAAAAAGACAAAAATATTGGCGGTCCGCTCAGGGAAAGCTAAGAAACTGTCTTGGACCCTAAATAAGGAAAGCATTATCGAATCTAAGTGCCATAAGTACCTTGGAGTCATCTTTAACAACAACAACAGATATACATCTCAGTTAGTAGAACAAAAAAAGAAGGGTGCAGCACTTGCCTTCGCAATTGGATCCGTTCACAAGGCCCAACTTTTGCACCTACTTTACAGGCCGCTCAGGCAAAAATCATTCCCACACTAACCTACGGTAGCGAAGTCCTACAAGGACTGGACAGTGGCCAATTGGACAAAATAATTACAAAGATTTATAGAACAGTGTTCAAACCACCAATTCAAACATCTCCGCCACAAATCAGGTTGGTACTGGGAATCTGCCATCAACCATACGCCAGAGCCATGACCTTTCCTGTGTGCTGTCACAAACTGAGATCATCTAAGGAAGGCAGTCTAGCACACCACCTTTGGGTTAGTCTCGATACGAACTCATGGCGAGCAGGGAACGACTATTGGAAAAAAGGCCTAACAACCTTATGCCTAAATGAACTTTGGAGCATGCATGTAAGCCAAATGGAATTTAAACGGCTAGCGAAACTAAGCACAAAAAAGTTGTCAATTGTGGAAGATAAGGCACGGCTGGCAAAAGGAAGTCATGGGGGGTTGACTCTGCAATCTATGCTCTGTTGATTCCACAGCAGTATTTAACCGTATCTTTTACTGCACTAACTTAATCAAAATTCCTAAAATTGAGACTGGGAGTTATTAATCTGTTGGCCCATTTCCCAAAATGGAAAAGAGATCATGGACGAGAACTTTGTCGACTTTGTGGGAATCACAAAGAAGACATCATGCACATCTTATGTCTTTGTCCAAAACTGCTGAATGAAAGACAGTTCCTTCTGAAGCACCTTTGGAACACAAACATGATCAGATCAAGCAGAGCAGCAGCTCTGGCCTGCTTTGACCCCAGGAACACCAAACTAAACTGTGCCTTGGTAAGGTTCATGGACCTCGCAGAAAAAAAACTCTGCGAGGGGCCAAAAGCCAGTGATCCGTCGTTGGCTTAAAGTTCTGGCAAGCTCCATCAGCTGTCCCTATCCACATTGGATCTCAATCAGTTGCCACTTTTTAAATGCATTTTAAATGTTTCTTTTACAAATTTTAAGATTCTGTATTTGCAATGATTTTTCTTTTAATCACGCAATAAAGTTCTTCTTTATACTTACAATTTTGGGGGAAAGTGTTTGGATGGGTCAGATTTATTATACCCTCTCCACAATTAGCCACACTGGGGTCATTTTTGAAAAGGGAGGTGTTAGATTTACTAATCCTACTAAAAACTTAAATTAGTTGGAGAAAGTGATGGACTTTGGGGAGATGAATTTACTATTCCCACTCCAAATTTAGCCACATTGGGGAAAGTGTTGAGCTTTTCTAGAGTGGGAGGTTAGATTTGCTGTCCCCAGTCCAAACTTATACACATTATTGAAATGCAGTGGACTTTGAGGTGGTTGGTTGGATTTAGTATTCCCACTTGAAATTGTGCCACATTTTTGGAAAGCAGTGAAGTTTTGCACTTGGGAAGGTATGTTTGGGTTTACTAATCCCACTTCTAACTTAACTCCTTTGGGAACGCATTTGGCTTTAAAGGAATAGTGTTAAAGGTACTAGTATGATTACAAGCCTACCCACATTATGTAAAGTGCTAGACGTTAGTGGGGTTGGATATATTATTGAGAAACGATGTGATGCGCTCCGTGCGCATCGTTTAAGAGTTGCACAGCCTTATACACGTTTGTGATTCACATTATCCACGTACTCAAAAAGTAATCAGAAGTGATCAAAAGTTTCAATCCATTTATTTATATTCTTTTCTGTTTTTGTCTCTCACATCAAAGGTACGAGATTCTATAATTTCATGTATCTTATTTGATTTAGAATTGCCAATCCAGGCTTAATCACAAGCACGTTTAAGAAACTCGACTCCTCCATTGACATTCAAATTCACCCAATGCATTTCGATCATACTTGGTCTTCGTCAGGGGTATCTGTAATAGTTAATAAATATATATATGTCAACCAACCAAGATCGTCCATGTGCAGCAACAATACATTAACAATTCTGTCTTGTTGAATCCCCCTAACTTTCAAATAAAACATTGCAGTGCTACCAAAACAAATGTCATCGTCCATTGGTATCCCCGTGTCTATCATCCCCAACCTCCATTTCTTGACCCCACCCTGTTACGCAATACCCCATAACCTAAAGTGTAAACACATAATCTAATCCGACCTTGTCATCATTACGTTGCTAACAACTAAACATAAATTACAAATGCTACCTCTGTGATTACCTCCCTGGGTTACAACTGGCTGAATCTGCTATTTTGGAACATTACATCCCTGGTTCTCACCTACGGTGATCCTATCACATTATGCACAGCGTGTCCTCCTCTTCTCTGTTCGAACACAATTAAAGTAAACTTGTCTCTCGTAACCGCTTATAACGTCACGTGTACCATTCCCAGCTGTAGTCAATTCATCTTACCCGATCCTGTGCTCCACCCCCCAAAAAACTCTCCCGTCAACCTACTACACTAACCAGAATCCCCTTTTCCCTGCTGATGTGCCTATTCTTCCACCCTATTGAGGAAATATAAATTTTATGGTAAAGTAATGTTCCCTAACGTGTACCCCACCGTCTCCATGTACCAGCTTAAAGTGCATGTAACTTCCCTCCTGTGCCAGCTATGAAGACGCAAATACATTTGCGTCCAACGTTAACATGTCCTCTTTCAGACCCACCCTGAATGGGTTGAATATTCCGTTCCTAAGTATGCTATGCCAACGTCTTTTTGTGGTGTACTTTACACGTTTTTCAGCTCTGGCGAAGTAGGCCCTGAATTCTGCCATCGAGCCTTTTTCTGCCTTCTGACTCTGAACGCCTCAAGCCTGGGCTGCCTCTGTACCCGTGACCTCTGCCTTACTCCCTGTGCGGCTCACGGCGCTTAGCTCAGCCTGCTGCCTGCCAAGACTGTATTCAACCTTCAAATTATCTGTTTCGCTCCTCGAAAATGCATTCCTGCCTACTAGTTTAAGTAAACATTCCCCCAGCTGCAGAGCAAAGGGCCCGGCCTCACTGTCTCCGTGCAAGTAATTCATAGCCTCTGTTACCATGGTAGGCCCATGCCCCCTCTCATCTTATGCAGACACTTAGACGCTTATACACGCACTCACAGTCAGTATAGAATAGCTTCTGCCCCAGAGACCTTTTCCGTTTAGATAATATAGTTCCTAAACATCAGATACCAGATATGATAGAGTACGAGTTGATCTGACATGCCAGACTTCTGTCTCTTTCCGCCAGTGTAAATGTCAAATCCCCTGCACCCTCCGGTTTTCACGTCAATCACACGTCATGCAGCTGCGCGCGCATCCAGGCCTCAGATTTCTGCTGACATTACAAGTTTCTGCTTTGTTGCCACCCACTTGTGACACCTACCTGTGACGTTTCTAGCACACACCTCTATGTTCACGCCTAGTTCACGCCTTCTAATTACGTATCACTACCACGTGTGTGTTTTATCTTGTTTCTCTCAGCTGTTACGCCTACTGTATTGGTTTCTATTACCTGATTTAAGTATATAAGCTATGTATTGTCAATAAAATATTGCTCTATCCCTTCCTGCACCCCAGTGGTGGCAGGAACAAGATATCCGATCTGGTACCATGACCATTCCTTTTTAAGGAATAAAACCCCTAAGAACTCTAACACCACGGACTCTGCCTCTTTCTTTCCGATTGAGTTATTATTGATTAAGTACTTACCTGCATAGAAATTAGGACGGTAAATCAAATATTTACCACATTATTTTGGCGCCCGAACAGGGACCCCTCCCCCACCCCACGCGCCGGTTGGTGCGTTGCAAGCTCTGTCCCCTGCCATCAGCTAGACGGAACTACGCGTACTGGCAGGATTTCCTGTATCTCCCTCTGGCCCACGGAGGTGACGAAGACTGCGATCAGCACCCAGACGAGGCGGTGAGGAGTGCGGAGGATCCCGACCAGAGCCTAGCCGAAAGAAGCAAGGTCCGAGGTGTCAAGAGGCCCACCAGTTTCCGAAGTATCCACGTGTCGAGTCGAGTCGAGTCCGGTCCAGTCCAGTCGAGTTTTCCGAGGCCTTCTGTTTCCGTGCTTCCCGGTGAGTACCATTGCTGGGACGTATCTAGACGGGTGCATTATTATGTATCCGGTAAAGACGGGTTTGGGTACACAAATTCGGTCTGCACTGTTTTAGACAGTGTATCTGTACTGTTTAGCAGTATATCCGTTATTCCAGTTCTTGCACTGTTCTAGCAGTGTATCTGTGCTGTTTAGCAGTACATCCAGTATAGGGGGGTAGTCATATATGTCTCAAATGTTTTTCATGTGATAAATGTCGTGGTATGAGTGACTGTTTTTAATGTGCATTATTGTGTTCTTGTGTAACTAGCTGTGTTCAGAATTAAATAGCAAGGATTGAGTATACAGTATTAAAGTAAACAAGATGCC
Source organism: Lissotriton vulgaris (assembly GCF_964263255.1). NCBI lineage: Eukaryota > Metazoa > Chordata > Amphibia > Caudata > Salamandridae > Lissotriton > Lissotriton vulgaris. The sequence continues at coordinate 497,219,379 of NC_141685.1, forward strand.
GTTTTTCAATAAGTTAAAGCAGATAGGAACTAGGAAAGGGATACTAGAGGAAGAAATTCCTATCCCCCCTAGGGACACGCCTGGAAATTTCATGTACCATAAACATGGCATAGACGCCATATTGTATCTAGATTTATGGGCCGATTATACTAAGCACCTAGAAGAAAGACACAGATGGCCCGTTACAGGAACGTGGGATGCTGAGTGCATCCTGAAAGTAGAAGAAGCTCTATGGAGAAAGAAAGCCAGACAATCACAGAAAGATGCCATAGAACTGTGGCGTAAAGAATCACATAAACGTGCCGAAAAAGAACTCCGTAGAGAAGACAGACTTAGAGAGGCACCGGATAAAGTCCGAGAAAATGAATTAGTTATTGAAGGGATTCGAGTAAAAACAGAACAAGTAGACCGCGCACGAAATAATCTTGTAAATGGCATGTACCTAGTGGCCGAGGGTTCGCCTGAAGCCACTTCAGAAATACCAAAAGATCTGCCGCCACCATTGGTTCCAACTAAAGTAACTCACAGGACCACTAAAGACATATTTCTGAATTCCTATCTAGATGATGTAGCACCCGCTTACACCAATTCACGCGTCCCGCCTACTGACGGGGACGGGGACGGAGATGGCAACCCACCTCCAGACCATATCCCGCCATTACCGCAACAAAGTTCCCCCGTCCGACAGCCTGTCGTCCCTCCTCCACCCCCACCACTTCTCACACCTAAGGTTAAGATACCAAATCCGTTTTTACCTGATCCTACTAAGAGACAAGTTCAAGTACATATACAGACTCCACAGAGGGACAATGCCCAAGCCTCTGCCTCAGGAGGTGCGACCGGGGGTTACCAGACCCCGCCAGCAACACACAGATTACACCTTAGGGACATGCAGAACCACCCTACGCTCCAATCACCCCGTCTCGACATACTCAAAGAACCGCTTTCAGTTTGCAGATATGATCCAGTACCCGGCAAAGACGGTAGAATGTTGATAGCATCACTTTGTTTGCGACAAGCTACAGATTACCTAATGTTATTCTCAGGGATGACTGATCACCTAGATAGAATATATCATTTTGTCCAAACTGGGGAAAATCCTGAAAGTATTAAGGAGGCCCTGGCACATCAGAAAGTTGACACTCAAGCATATATATTACGTTTTTTCATAAATTGCTTAATAAGAGAACGAGACAGGCCTGAGACAGAACAGGATGAAATGGAAGCACTAAACAAGTGGGGTCAAAATATATCCAAGGAAAGCATGATAAAGCGAATTGTATAGCTAGTATGTACAAGAAAATAAGAAAAGCAGTAATAGACATACACGAAAAAGAAAAAGAAAATGGTTCCTCCGAGGAGGAGGAAGCACCTGAAGAACCAGAAAAGACTACAGATACGATAGCATATGTAGGTAAGGGAACTTACCTTAGGAAAGGCATTCGTCCAGAAAGCAAGAGAGTTTTTCTCTCTGGCATATCAAAACCGAATTCTCCTGAACATCAGTTTCAAGACACTGATAAAATGCTTCGAGAACGAATGGGGTACCATGTACTCAATTCTATGGATGAACAGGAACTAGCCCGGTCAGCAGTACTATGGGCTGACAATCCTAATATATATAATGATGACACAGTAGCGCAGACATTTCTGAATCTATCCCCAGACGAGCAGAAATTAGCAGGTACATATATGATTCAGCACCTCCTTACGTTACACAGAAATCAACATTCTGATCCAGGTCCCTTACACGATACATTAGAAGCACTACTCATGGATAGATGGAGAGGCCTAAGTACCAAGTTAATACAAATAATTCTAGAACAACGGCACAGATATAACACTTTCTTAAGCTCACAATATGTTTCCGCTCCGCCCCCAGAAAGAAAAATGTATCATATGGAGCGTCTTGAAAGACAGAACCCATTACGAGAAGTACATCCAGTTATGGGTACCGATAATACCTTGAAACGTGTGTATGTACACACACCTCTGACCAAGTTAGAACTATTGGAAATGAAGAAACTAGTACCCTGTCACGACAAAGACCCTGCAGGTTTTCACAGAGAACTTAAAGACATGTTACTAATGGGAAATTACACATATACAGATATCATGAAAATGTTAAAGGTATTGTTGCCCACAGGCATCTACGAGAAACTAAAGGAAAGAGAATGGGAGGTGGGAGACAAAAAGATTATATGGAGAGAAATAGAAGACGAGGAAAAAGTTCGTACTCCAGGGCTAGGCCTTGGGGAGAAAGCTAAAGCATTACCAGGTTTGATAGTACAGGTTCTGCCAAGATTACTGACCACTAAAAAGGAAGACTGGGACGCAATCTCAGCCTGTAAACAGAAACACGATGAAGATACCAGTGACTTCTATTCTAGATTCGAGAAATGTTTCATTATTAATAGTGGCCTAAAACCAGGTAGCGAGTCGTACCCACATCTTTTTGTATCAAAGTTAGTCGAGAATTCCCTGACAGCAGTTAAGAACCGTGTATATAAGGTTGAGAGTACATGGCAAGCAAATACGCCATCCCAGATGTTACAGATGTTACAGTACCATCAGAACAGAATCAGAGAAGAACAGGATCATGAACAGAAACGCATGAAAGACACGAAAATGAAAATGTTAGTGGCCCAGTCGGTTCCAGCCGACGGCCAGAGAAAGGGTACGACCCAGACCCAGAATTCAGCAGCTCCCGTTAAAGGAACATGCAACTATTGGAAACAGCCAGGTCACTACGTACATGAATGCCCAGTCCTGAAACATAATATATCAACAGGTAAAACTAAAGAAAGACCGCGTCCGCCTAGACAAGACCAGTTCCAGCAACAGACTTCACAGAATATACAGCCCATGCAGAATACACAGCCTATGCATGTTTCACCACATACAGCACAGACAGTAGCGGTACCTCAGTCACAGCCACAGCCCATTGCCGCGACTCAGCAAGTTTCACAACAGATGTACCAGTATGCCCAATCTGATTACCCCGATTATCCCCGATACATATGAAACAGCCTAGAGAGAGAGGGTGGCTTGCCTCTTATTGAGATTCCTGTAGATCAAGAGGGTCCTTATGTACACAGTCAAGTATTGGGAAAAGACAGAAAGTTTTTAATTGACACAGGGGCAAGTCGCACAACAATCAGCCATGATGAAGTCCCAGGGGCACCCCTCTCAGGCTCACAGAATGTTTCCCTTGGTTTTTCAGGACAACCTATTGTAAATGAGGTATCGAAACCCGTCCCCCTGGCTGTGGGTCCATTATCACGTGTTACAGACCTGTTACTTACGAAATCATGTCCAGAAAACTTGTTAGGAATAAAGACACTGAAGGCTCTAGGAGCAGTGATATGTTGTTCTCCGGAAGGAGTTAGACTTTTCTTGCGAGATTTCAAGGGTCACTATGTATTACGAGAGTTTGACGTCAGATTGAAAAATGTACCGGATCACTTGTGGGCACAAGGCCCAACCGATGTAGGCTGCATGCACATTACACCATATCGTGTTACACTGAAACCAGGTGTTGTTTTACCACGAATCAGACAATACAAGTTACCACCCGATGCTGTAGTGGCTTTACTGAAAATCATTGAAGAGCTCATTGCCCAAGGAGTGGTCGTAGAGACCGACTCCAATATCTGTAATTCCCCTATCATTCCGATTCTTAAACGTACTGATCCCAATGCACCGCCAGTATATCGGCTGGTGATTGATTTACGAGAACTGAATAAATGCATTGTACCACAGTACCCTGTGGTTCCCGACATCTCATCCCTATTGACTGCTATTGATTCAGAAGCAACGTTCTTTACTGTAATTGACCTCAAGAACGCCTTCTTCAGTGTGCCTATTGACCCAGAGAGCCAATATCTCTTCGGATTCAGTTTAAATGGACGAAGTTTCAAATTTTCACGCGCACCTCAAGGATTCACAGAAAGCCCCAGCATCTATAGTCAAGCACTGAAAAGACAACTTGATTGTATTCAAATGCCAGTTAACACCGCCTTACTGCAATACGTCGATGATCTGTTGATCACCGCACGAAGTGAACCCGAATGTGAACAAGCATCACTGACAGTTTTACATTTTCTGGCCGACAAGGGACACAAGGTGTCTCCTTCGAAGCTACAATTCTGTGTTCAGCAAGTTGTGTACTTGGGTCACTTGCTGTCCAAAGTGGGGAGACAGCTCACTCCTGACCGTATCCAGTTAATTGTAAATATGCCACAACCCCAGACACAAAAGGAAGTGCGGGCCTTTATAGGCCTCACCTCGTACTGCAGACAATGGATTCCTCAGTATGCATTTCTAGCTAAACCACTCATTCAGTTGACAACACAGGAGGCAGCGATTTCGACTGCCCTTCCTTGGACTCAGGAACATACACAGGCCTTTGAGGAATTAAAGAAAGCTTTATGCCAAGCACCAGTTTTAGCGACACCATGTTACAGCAAACCTTTTACACTTTTTGTTACAGAACGTGATGGTACAGCGTTGTCTGTCCTCACTCAAGACCAAGCAGGTTCACATAAGCCTTGCGCTTATTTTTCAAGTACATTGGATTCAGTAGCCCAGGCACTCCCTGCGTGCCTAAAGTCAGTAGCAGCAACAGCCCTAGCAATCAGACAGAGCGACGCAATTGTTTTAGGACATTCATTAACAGTTCAAGTTCCACATTCTGTAGAGGTTCTTTTAAACAGAACTCAGACTCAACACTTGACTATAGCACGACTGACAGGTTATGAATTGACACTATTCCAGCCACACATAGAAATCAGGCGCTGCAGCCTTCTAAACCCCGCAACATTGTTACCTTCGATTATGACAGATCCAGCCCCGCATGATTGTATAGAGATCATTAATGCAGTAACAAAGCCCCGGCGAGACTTAACAGATGTTCCATTGACAAATCCAGACCTGACACTTTACGTGGATGGTTCATACATGAGAACAAGTACAGGAGAATTAGTGGCCGCGTATGCAGTGACCACTGAAACTGAAGTAAAAGAAACATATCGTATTGATACACTGTCTGCTCAAGCAGCAGAGCTCATCGCTCTGACCCGAGCCTGTATACTAGCCAAGAACAGAAATGTTAACATATACACTGACTCCCGTTATGCGTTCGGAGTTGTACACGACTTCGGAATGTTATGGCAAGAACGAGGTTTCTTGACCTCTCACGGTGCCAAGATCCAACACGGTCCCCTCATTCAAGCATTGTTAGAAGCAATACATCTGCCTTCAGGCATATCCGTCATGAAGTGTAAAGCACATACTAAAGCTACGGATTCTGTTTCCCAGGGTAACGACCTGGCAGACCAGACAGCAAAACATACAGCATTGACTCACACCCAGACAACTGACGTGACAAAGACAATAGTACCGACACATTGTATGACAGTTAGGGATCCCACACTAGATGTAATCGATATTCAGACACATGCTACTCCAGATGAAATAAAGAAATGGACTGAACTAGGAGGGATCCAGACAGATCAAGGTTGGATGACGAAGGGAAAATCTACATGGTTTCTCCCCGACTCTATGGTTCAAGTCATAATAAATACAGCACATAGTCCAGCACATCTAGGAGAGAAAGCGATGTTAGACAGTTTACAGAATCTCTGGTACAACAAACACTTACGAGCAGCAGCAAAACAGAAAGTGCGTACTTGCATGATCTGTTGTCAGTTCAATCCAGGTAAAAGCGTCCCTGTAGAGCAAGGTGGATTTCATCCTCCCGATCACCCTTTTGAAGTCCTCCAGATGGATTATATCCAGATGGACCGTTGTCGAGGATTCAAATATGTCCTCGTAATTGTTTGTGCACTTTCCCGTTGGACCGAAGCATATCCAGTCCCAGATTACACTGCTCCGACCACTGCCAGGCAGCTGGTTCGAGAATTCTTCCCACGATACGGCTTGCCTCGTGTCGTGTACTCAGATAACGGACAGCCATTCTCATCCGAGCTCATGAAACAGGTTTCCCTGCTGCTAGGATATCAGTGGAGATTCCATTGTGTCCGACATCCCGAAGCCGCTGGCCTTGTAGAATGGCATAACCAGACACTGAAAACACGCCTTGCTAAAGTTTGTAAAGAGAAAGGGGTTGACTGGATAGTCGCCCTGCCAGTTGCATTGTTCTATATGAGAATGGTCGCCCATTCGAGATCAGGACTATCCCCGTATGAAGTGGTCTTTGGCAGACCACCGAATATGTGGGGGACGCCCATCCCTAAGAAAATTACAGATGTTGATTGTAACATGCTGACAGATTACCTTGCCTCCTTGATGTCTGCACTCCAATCATGTCGTTCACAGGTTGCCGCAGCCTTTCCTGACAACACTGATGTAAAGCCACATGATGTCCGTCCCGGAGATACAGTGCTGATTAGGAACTTCGACAGGAAAAGTCCGCTGGAGCCCCGCTGGAAAGAGCCGAAGACCGTCCTTCTTACAACGCGGACCGCTATCAAGGTGGAAGGCCGAAAGGGGTGGATCCACACGAGTCATATTAAAAAATGTAATGAACTGTTGCCAGAAACTGACTCGTCCACCCCCTCAAAGGACTGCCTCGATACTAAAGACTTTAAAGTTACCAAACAAGAGAAAACTCCCCAAGAGGAGTATCGAATGAAACTTCGATCTAGCAAGTCAGACAGTTTAATTGTTTAAGTCCTCCCCTAGGTGAATCGGTTAAATAGTTTCTGACATGTATCCCCTAGATCGAGATAGAGAGAGAGAGAGACAACTCAAGAAACGTACATATTGTAAATCACTACGCAGTCACTGTATAGTGACATTATTGATTATGTTTTTTCTAAGTCTTCTGATTATTGTAGTCAGTATATTGCTTCCCATATATTACCCTATCTTCAAGCGTGAACAATCTGCTTACAATGTCACTGCCGAACATTCCTTTAGTGAATTACCTCCCCACGAACTATCTTACAGACTCGCGCTGCGCAACAACACATTCATTAGTATGTTACATCACTCCCATCAGACTAACAACGCTACAAACTGCTGGATATGTGGCCGACTCCCTCCCTATCAGAAATACAAGGGAGTTCTGCCTCTCTTTCCGTACCCGTTCACTCACAATGGCTCCTGTGGTGCATGGTTTAGAATAATTAATTCCTTAGATCCTGATGTTGCTGTTTTCAAAGGACACTGGGTTTGGGGAAACTTGAACTTAGTTCTGCTTAATGCCTGTTACCCTGACAAGAAGGGACTTCCCATTAGAATAGGAACTGATCTAGAAAATGAAGTATATGGATTAGGTAATTATACAATTAACCTTGTGATTCTTACTGTCGAATCCGAAGCTGCACCAGTTCTCCCTGCTATGTCAGTATTACCAGTCACTGGTGATTTATGTGTCAGAAAGAAGGGTTCAGTACACTTAGGTCATAGTAAATGTACTACTGTGGTCGAATTCAGTGATCAAGGCAAGTCTTCCTTTAGAGCTACCCGTCATTCCTACTTTGTTTGTGGCCATACCGCATACATACGCTTACCTCCAGATTGGGATGGTACCTGTTACATTGCATTCCTTCTGCCACCTGTTTTCCTAGCCCCTCCTGATTATCACAGAAATACAAATCTAGTAAAGAATAGACTCCGAAGAGATCTCCCGATTGTCGACTATACTGAAACGGCATGGGAGCAATACACAGATTTCAATAAAGGATTCTTCTTCTTCACAGGTCCCGTCCAAAACAGTAAACTAATACGCAGATTAACGAGAACACTCGAAGCAGTAGTGAATGAAACGGCCTCCGCCCTAGGTAACTTAACAGAGGAGCAGTCCGCCATGCGGGTTGTTGTTCTTCAGAATCGTCTTGTTATTGACGTCATCTTGGCAGATAGAGGCGGAGCTTGTAAGGTCATCGGGTCAAGTTGCTGTGTTTTCATTCCAGAAAACGCGCCAACGGTATACCAAGCTATTACACGTCTTCATAAAATTGCAAGTTTGATACATCAGAATCCAGGCACCTGGACTTGGTCCGGTTGGTTCTAGACAACGTTGACCGCTTGGGGATGGAAGATCCTATCCTTCCTAGGCATTGCCCTTGTCATAGTATTCAGTTGCTGCCTGTGCCTACAGTGTGGGCCAGCGATTTGTGGACTGTGTGCCACATCTGGTGGCTCAGTGGACTAATGCGTCTACTGCAGGGGCCTGTGTTCGACCTCATGGTCACAGGTTCAAATCCCGGCGGGTCCACTCAGCCTTTCATCCATTTGGGGTCGATAAAATGAGTACCATTGAGTTGGGTAACAACAAACATCTGTTATTTCAGCGCCAAGATGCCCGTAGTGGTGAACGTGCGCTTTACAAATACTCATGTTATGTTAACATTCCAGTTTTCTCTCAAAACGTGAAAGGAAGAAAGAAGAGCAAATGATGTTACAAGAACAGACTGATCGATTCATGAGGATCGATATATCATGAAGGGTCCGTAGGGAACAAGGAGGGAATGAGGAAATATACATTTTATGGTCAAGTAATGTTCCCTAACGTGTACCCCACCGTCTCCATGTACCAGCTTAAAGTGCATGTAACTTCCCTCCTGTGCCAGCTATGAAGACGCAAATACATTTGCGTCCAATGTTAACATGTCCTCTTTCAGACCCACCCTGAATGGGTTGAATATTCCGTTCCTAAGTATGCTATGCCAACGTCTTTTTGTGGTGTACTTTACACGTTTTTCAGCTCTGGCGAAGTAGGCCCTGAATTCTGCCATCGAGCCTTTTTCTGCCTTCTGACTCTGAACGCCTCAAGCCTGGGCTGCCTCTGTACCCGTGACCTCTGCCTTACTCCCTGTGCGGCTCACGGCGCTTAGCTCAGCCTGCTGCCTGCCAAGACTGTATTCAACCTTCGAATTATCTGTTTCGCTCCTCGAAAATGCATTCCTGCCTACTAGTTTAAGTAAACATTCCCCCAGCTGCAGAGCAAAGGGCCCGGCCTCACTGTCTCCGTGCAAGTAATTCATAGCCTCTGTTACCATGGTAGGCCCATGCCCCCTCTCATCTCATGCAGACACTTAGACGCTTATACACGCACTCACAGTCAGTATAGAATAGCTTCTGCCCCAGAGACCTTTTCCGTTTAGATAATATAGTTCCTAAACATCAGATACCAGATATGATAGAGTACGAGTTGATCTGACATGCCAGACTTCTGTCTCTTTCCGCCAGTGTAAATGTCAAATCCCCTGCACCCTCCGGTTTTCACGTCAATCACACGTCATGCAGCTGCGCGCGCATCCAGGCCTCAGATTTCTGCTGACATTACAAGTTTCTGCTTTGTTGCCACCCACTTGTGACACCTACCTGTGACGTTTCTAGCACACACCTCTATGTTCACGCCTAGTTCACGCCTTCTAATTACGTATCACTACCACGTGTGTGTTTTATCTTGTTTCTCTCAGCTGTTACGCCTACTGTATTGGTTTCTATTACCTGATTTAAGTATATAAGCTATGTATTGTCAATAAAATATTGCTCTATCCCTTCCTGCACCCCAGTGGTGGCAGGAACAAGATATCCGATCTGGTACCATGACCATTCCTTTTTAAGGAATAAAACCCCTAAGAACTCTAACACCACAGACTCTGCCTCTTTCTTTCCGATTGAGTTATTATTGATTAAGTACTTACCTGCATAGAAATTAGGACGGTAAATCAAATATTTACCACACTATGTCTAAGTATACTCATAAACAACGAAACATCACGATAAAATGAATTAATCTGAGAAAATAAAACCACAAATAAAATTAAAACATATCCCCAAATGTCCAACTTGTAAGTGCTGCCCAAAATGCTTTGTTGACATGCTGGTGCTCTTTGACCTCCTTCAGACAAGAAACATATTTCAACGGCCTTTGACGTGAGAAGATGTTCTTTTTCATGTACATACTTTCGTATTCCAATTGGGGTGCTTACAGGGTCCGGAAAGCGTCGGGGTAAACAAATCTCTGTAAATGTCCTGAAGCACACCCCTGCGTTTTACTATTGTACTCCACCATTGTTTTTCACGTTGTTTTTTATCAAGTTTGGCGTGCATGCACTCTGTTGTGCACCATCCCGAATGCACCTGTACGAATACTGAGAAACAATGTGATGCGCTCCGTGCGCATCGTTTAAGAGTTGCACAGCCTTATACACGTTTGTGATTCACATTATCCACGTACTCAAAAAGTAATCAAAAGTGATCAAAAGTTTCAATCCATTTATTTATATTCTTTTCTGTTTTTGTCTCTCACATCAAAGGTACGAGATTCTATAATTTCATGTATCTTATTTGCTTTAGAATTGCCAATCCAGGCTTAATCACAAGCACGTTTAAGAAACTCGACTCCTCCATTGACATTCAAATTCACCCAATGCATTTCGATCATACTTGATCTTCGTCAGGGGTATCTGTAATAGTTAATAAATATATATATGTCAACCAACCAAGATCGTCCATGTGCAGCAACAATACATTAACAATTCTGTCTTGTTGAATCCCCCTAACTTTCAAATAAAACATTGCAGTGCTACCAAAACAAATTTCATCGTCCATTGGTATCACGTTATAGGATCACCGTAGGTGAGAACCAGGGATGTAATGTTCCTAAATAGCAGATTCAGCCAGTTGTAACCCAGGGAGGTAATCACAGAGGTAGCATTTGTAATTTATGTTTGGTTGTTAGCAACGTAATGATGACAAGGTCGGATTAGATTATTGTGTTTACACTTTAGGTTATGGGGTATTGCGTAACAGGGTGGGGTCAAGATATGGAGGTTGGGGATGATAGACACGAAATGTTTTTAAAATAAATCATGGCAATAGTACCAATTTGAAAATAACTATAGAAAGAAAATATTTAAAATTATAATACACAGGAAAAAGCAAATAAATGTAGATTAAATATAGAATACATTATTTAATTAAGTATTTTATAAAACTAGGCTTTCTATTTAAAAATATATTATAGATAATACATTAAATGCAGACACATAAGAACAGGATAAAGAAATAAAATAAATTTGAATATTTAAAAAAATAGATAATTGTATTTTCACTTGAAATAAATTAAATTACAAGCACACATGTTATACCACATTATAAAACAACGTTTTCTAGCATATCAGCCAAAACTATTTTTCAAATGTACTGAAATACCAACAACTTCCTACCCAACTTTAGAACTGCAATATCGTACTTATCAAAGTTACCCTACCACTCCACCTTGGTAAAAAATCAGCCTAAAACATATGCTGAGAAACCACGTTAAAGAAATGATGCTCACATTCGGTAAATCTTACTCACGTACATGCTGATTGTGCGGTTTTGAGGGGATGTAATCAAGTAAAATTACAGCAAACATGTCTTGAATTTAACTCCAACTCCATGAAGTGCAAATCTGTCATTTTGTTCTATAATTAGCACAAAATGCACCCTCAACCCAATTATTGTCTTGAAGATCCATTTAAACAAAAGCATCTTAAACAATAGCCGTACATGCTTCTTTGTTCCTAGTAGTAAATATTTTGCCTGAATTACATGAAGGGGAGCAATAGAATAATATAGGAAACTTTGCATACGAAGCATAAAATTAGATTCAAGAAAGCATGCAATGAGTAATACAAGAAGAAGCTGAGTTGTGGATTGTTAATTAATGTAAACTCCACCAGTGGAGCCGAATATATCGCCCACCCTTAGTCCTGATGGATGTAAGGATGTTATTACTGATACTGAGTACATAGATGGAAAAGACCTGTTGTTTTTTGATTTGTTGCTGCTTTTTGGTGAGCAAGATTCTAGCCACCTTATTAACACTCCATATTTGGACTTATTTAAAATCCCCTTAACAATAATAAATATAGTGCGACACATATTGATCATTCTTTATCCTGCTTTACAAACATATAGACATCAAAAAAGAAAACAAAACTGCCGCTATAAACGTACTTAGCCATTTTCTTGAAAGCTTTTCCTCCAATGCCCCATGCTCTTTTTGCTGCTAATCTCTTTAACCCCCCCTGACCCTCCCTCTACCCTCTCAAACCATCCCCCACAAAAGGTATACTCCCACGCTCTCCACACACACCACCTCTTACCCCCCCTCAACTACTTTAAAGGGTGCCATTCATCTGCACACAGGCACCCTATATATATATTGCAAACAATCTGTCTAAAGGAAACAAATAAACAGTAATACATTCATTGATTCCTATTTGATTCGGATTTTCATTACTAGCCAAATTCTTAAAAAAGGAAAGCCTTTCAAATCGATGATCGTAAGAAAAGGCAAACATCAGTCTACCAACGTATTGAGGCCCTGAAATCTCCTTGAGAAGATCTTGGGCATTCCCTCTTTTAGCAAACATGTGGAATTTCCCCTTGACAAGCAGACATAGTTTAGACTGTTGGGCAATTGAAGCCTGTGTGCCTTTTGCCTTGAACAAAAAAAGCAGTTTGACAAATTCCTTATGCCTCCAGGCCGCAGCAGCAGACAACCTGAAAAAAATCTACAGTTTTCCAAATCTTCTAGTTTATTTTCTAACGAATTTCTATCCTTGGTTACTTAACGTACTTTGATAAGCAGTCCGGACATCTGATCCTCCAACTGAGAGATCCTAGTTTCTGCTTCCTGTATTTTAACAGGAAGACATGCCACTGCATCCTCTATTTTGCCTAATCTTGAATGAAGAGAAGCAATTTCATTCTCCTGTGACCTCTTTATGTCTCTAATTTCCTCAAGAATGAGGTTAAGCAGTGTTTTAATGTCCAACTGTTTGGTAGTTGCAATTGCTGCTGGATCATCTATTAGAGTCTCTTGAGATTCTGAAACAGAACCCGAGGCAGGGAATTGTATAGTATCAGTCACTTCCTAATCCTGGAGTCAATTGAGGTGCTTTTAGGGCCTTCAACTTCTGAGTATGAACTTTTTGCTGTTTTTGGTGTTCCTGAGGCCCCGGGGAAAGTGTTGGGTTGCTGCCACTCAAAATATTGTCCTGCCTTGACTGCAACAGCTGAACAGATGGTTGCAATGCTGAGTCTGCGGAAGGCAGAAGGACAGAATTCAGCAGGTTGGAATTCATTTTTGCAACAGGAAAGTTGAGGTTGAGGGTGAGGCTAAAGTGTTTTGGGCAAGCGGGAGGGCTGGAAACACAGAGGAAGTACCAGGCGAAGACGATTAACTTAGGTTTAATGAAAGCTGGCAGGGGGAGGCAAGAACAATGATCGCAGTCTGAGATGGATTAGAGTGAGGAGGCATAGGTTGTGCTGATTTTTTCACAAAAAGAGGAAACTCCTTCATACTCTTCTCCTCCTTTTTTCCACTTTCAGGTTTTCCTGCCTTATCCACTCCCCGGCTACCAGTGTTGCCCGGCCCTCTAGTGGATATTGATGGGGAGGTTCTAACTCCCTGGAGTGTCCCAGGAGGCTCGGCTGCTGATTCCGACGCTGGTTCTTCTTCCGAGCTCTCAAAGTAGGAATTATGTTCAGGACGATTCCCCAACAGTCCTGCTCTGCCTCCCCTCACAGACAAAACTTTGTTCTGTGCCTGAGCCAGGCGTGTCTTAGCTTTTAGGCCAGTGGCTGTTTCAACTCTGGATGTTAGCTGGTTCTGCTTATTGTGTCGCCCCATAGTAGCTCCACCAAAAGGGCGCCAAAAAACAAAGAAGTAGAGCAGCAAAGCTACTTTCAATCAGGGCTTCCCCTGACAAAATATATATATATCAAATCGAGCCCAGAATTGGAAACACCTGAGGATTGGCTGGCTGATAGTAGAGGTTTTAGAAAATGCTCTACATGCAAGGCATGTTCACATGGGGTAAACAGAACAGAATATCTTACCCCTTTCTCAGCAGTCCCATACAAGATAAACAAAAAACTAACCTGCAAGAGTGAATTTGCAGTATACGTGTTGGAGTGCCCGTGTGGCTTGAGATATGTGGGCAGCTCTAAGCTGCAAGTTCACAAACGGGTCCTCCAACACTTGAGGGCTTTTAATACCAATGATTCTTCCTACCCAGTGGCTAGACACTTCAAGGAGTATCATAATAGTAACAGTACTATGCCATTGACTCAGTAGGACCTCTGAGAAGAGGAGGTGGTAGGGATGCTGCACTCAGAAAATTAGAAACAAGGTATATTCTGATGTTGGACAGTAAGGCACCACAGGGACTTAATGCTTCGGAAGACTTTCACACCTGTCTCTGAAGTAAACACTATCTCCTAAACATGCCACATGGTTATCCGAATGCTAGTCAGCCTGTATTACCAACATCATCTTGTAACATCATCTTACACATAAAGATGATGCAACCCACTGAAATACCAACTGGTTGATGTACGATTTTACTTGTCCTTGTGTTTAAGCCATCCGTTTGTTTGTAAAACTTGCCACTCTGTGTGTTAGGGTGACAGACTGTGACCAGTCTGAATAACATCTCATCCACATAACACAAATAGATGTGAAAATATCCTTTTAATACTATGTTTCCACATAGTTTTAATTTGACATATAATTTTTTAAAACAATTATATATAAAAGTAAACAAATCATCCTCAAAAAAGTGGTGGGTGTGTTTGTTTTAAAAATGATGTTTTTCATTTATTAAATATCCTACCATCTACTGCACACATTATCAAGCACTTTATAATTTTCTTCACTCATTCATCCATGTGGGTGTCATGATACAGGATACAAATTTGTAAAATTGCACATAGACATAATGAATTTTTATAGGTTAACCGATGTATGTCACAGTATTGATTTTAATTAATTCTTTTTGTATATATAAAGAATTGGATTTTAGGTTAACTTGTATCACATGCCAAGCATTTTTATGTATTTTTCATATATATATATATATATATATATATATATAATATTATACATATTTATAGCTAAATAACTATTTATTCTGCTATATCTTGTTTAGTAATGCATGTAATATTTACCAATATAAACAATTTTGGGCCTGTGTCAGGTTTCAAAAATATATTGCTTATTGATTCATAATGTTTGGTTATATGAAATGGTATGGTTAGGGATTTATCCCAATACTGTGTTTAACCATGAGGTTAGCGTGCGCCAGATTACCAGTGTCATGCTATTTGATTCATTATGTCGGATTATGTTCAATATTAAGCCTATAGGGATTAATCCCAATACTGTTTTTGTTTAAGAAGCACAATGAAAATTAAGGAAAAAAGTGTAGTATTTTTTACTATGTTCCCCGTGCTTTTAATTGACACCCAATGAAATCGTTCATTTCACCTGCACTTGCACTTTAAATTTCTGCCGCCGCCCTCTATGGCGCCATGTGACCAAGGCCTCTGGGAGGCCGAAACGTTATGCTGTCCATTGCGGAAATAAAGTAAATTGCTCACGGTAATCTGGGTCTCCTGTTTCTTGGCGGTGCTGCGGCTGGATTTAGTCCGTTACATTGTTGTGGAAACCGGTGTGAATATATATTACCTACTGGCGGTCGCCAGTAGGTATATATAGTTAGGATTTTTTCTCTGTGGGATTTTTGAAAATTCTATGTCTAATAACTTTGGCGTTTGTGGACAGAATTGGCTGAAATTTTCAGGAAAATGGCACATTTTGTTTCTGAGCAGCTCCTGAAAATTTGGGGGGGGGTTAGTCAAGGGGGGGCCGAGAAAAAAGGGGGTTCCCAAAACAAGTTTTTCCCATGTTAATTTCCATAGGGCGGTTGGCCTCACTTTTAGCTCGAACGGCTGAATGGATTTGCATGAAACTTGGCAAAATTGTAGGGACTGTTAGCCCGATGTGCCTTTGCTAGGTCTCAATATATGTGCTCCAGTGGATTTTGATAAATTAACGTTCAAAAAAATATATATATCTGTGACAGCGCTCCGGGTAACGCTCCGGTTCGCGTACTTGATGCGAAACGGAACTTCGCGAAGAGAAGCTGATTGGCTCTCCGGTGTCTGTCAACATTCTAAACAGTCCGGAGCGGACGCCATCTTGTCTCTCGGTAGGATCGAGAGACAAGAGGAAGCCAAAACGAAGGGGGAAATGACCGTAAGGGGGCATAGTAGATCCTCCCTGACCCCCTAGGTTTGATGTGGAGGCTTTAAAAGGGCCCAGCGGGCCAAAAAAAAAATTGTTTTTTTTTGCGTGGTGAGCGCCCGGTACGCTTTTGTGCAATGGGCGGTGGTAATCTAAATGATGAGGAGGGGGGGGGGGAGGGGCATCGTTCAAAGCACATCAGCGTGCATAAACACGAAAATGTTTTTATCTACCACGTATTTGACTTATCTCCCTGAGATGCATTCCCTTTTGTTTCGGCAATGGTAGTCTGTTCATTACATAGATCGCCCAAGGGCGGTAGTACAGACCGCGCGTAGGAAAGGGTCAAAAGCCAGGTGTATAGGAGTATGTAACAAGCGAGTCATTTAATTGAAAAAACTAAACGTGACAAACGGTTGCAGGATCAGTGAATGTTGTTTTTTTAATTGAAAGTATAAAAGACGGGTTTTTCCCATGTTAATTTCCATAGGGCGGTTGGCCTCACTTTTAGCTCGAACGGCTGAATGGATTTGCATGAAACTTGGCAAAATTGTAGGGACTGTTAGCCCGATGTGCCTTTGCTAGGTCTCAATATATGTGCTCCAGTGGATTTTGATAAATTAACGTTCAAAAAAATATATATATCTGTGACAGCGCTCTGGGTAGCGCTCCGGTTCGCGTACTTGACGCGAAACAGAACTTCGCGAAGCGAAGCTGATTGGCTCTCCGGTGTCTGTCAACATTCTAAATAGTCCGGAGCGGCCGCCATCTTGTCTCTCAGTAGGATCGAGAGACAAGAGGAGGCCAAAACGAAGGGGGAAATGACCGTAAGGGGGCATAATAGATCCTCCCTGACCCCCTAGGTTTGATGTGGAAGCTTTAAAAGGGCCCCGCGGGGCAAAAAAAATAAAATCGTTTTTTTTTGCGTGGGGAGCGCCCGGTACGCTTTTGTGCAATGGGCGGTGGTAATCTAAATGATGAGGAGGGGGGGGGGCATCGTTCAAAGCACATCAGCGTGCATAAACACGAAAATGTTTTTATCTACCACGTATTTGACTTATCTCCCTGAGATGCATTCCCTTGTGTTTTGGCAATGGTAGTCTGTTCATTACATAGATCGCCCGAGGGCGGTAGTACAGACCGCGCGTAGGAAAGGGTCAAAAGCCAGGGGTATAGGAGTATGTAACAAGCGAGTCATTTAATTGAAAAAACTAAACATGACAAACGGTTGCAGGATCAGTGAATGTTGTTTTTTTAATTGAAAGTATAACAGGATCAGTTACAATAAAATCGTCTATACGCACACCATGGGCGAGTATCATGGGTAACATTACTTCGAAGCTTTATTAATACAATAATTAATAATGAAAAATCGACATCAATAGGGTTGTCCGTATTCCCAGTCAGTACCCTTCCCCGCCCGCCATGTGCACAAAGACCGCATACATCCCCCATAACGTCCAGGCTAAGTAGCTAGAACGTCATAAGGAGTTGCAAGTCGCTCCCATACTGGCGCCATTTTGGTCGCGGCCAGGCAGGTCCAGAGTATAGTTCAATGTCTTCAATAAGTAGCGGCAGGACATTCTGGGCAATACCACCCTTGACACAGCCTTTTATGCTACAAGATGGTGTCTTCCATTCAGAAAATATTGTTGGCAGCATTTTGAAAGGAAAGATAAACGGCCGTTCTCCTAGTGAGTCTCACATTGTTACATTTATGAAGAATGTTGAAGAGTAGTATGTTGAAAATCTGAAGCCATCGTTCTACAAACTCTCAACCAGCCTTGGATGGAAAAATCCTGAAGAATGTACAAACTGAAAACCAGTTTTTGTTAGCATAGCATCAGCAGCAACACTTGAGTCAGCTTTGTGTGAAGCAGCCATCTTGATCCAATCAATACCGTCCCCTTGCACACATTCAGGGACCAGGCCGCAGGACGTGTCTTCAGGTCAAACGGATTGTGGGACAAGGTCCAGAATGGAAAAGTCACCAAAAGGCAAAAAGTTCCGCCGGACCCCGGGAGCCGGCCGCCTATGTCGGGGGCGATCTTAGGCCACACCAGGGCAACAAGACTTGGGGAGGGGGCAGGAGCCAAGCGCCCCCTCCCAGTCCGCGCCACCCCACCGCCTCTCGGGGGCCTCCGTCAAGCTGTTCAGGGAGGCACCGCATCAAATTGCTTTCCAATGCAGTCAGGTACTCAAACAGCCCCCACTTACTTTGAGAATAGTGAAGCTGCAGCAGGTGCAAATGAGCTTCAGACAGTGTTACAAGCACTGCTCGGAACCTTCAACTATGGCACCCAACATCCAGGACTTATGCCATTTGTGCAAGGCAGTGACATTGAAGCATCTCAGGGACCAAGCAACATACCATATCCAGAGTCCTTCCTGCAGCCTCTGCCTTCCTTTTTACCTAGTTATGGTTCTTTCATTCCCACTCCAGGCTTTTAGTCTGTGGATGGAACACCATGAACCTACACTCACCTATGAAAATCTTACTATTGTTGCTTGGCTGAGGCCAAGGAGATCAGAGTGCATGTCTGTGTAAGGTGATGTACCTCTGGGGAGACAAGGTCCAGAATGGAAGAGTCGCTGTATCGCAAGAGTGGGGGAAATTTAGCCGGGTGGCGCATGAGACGCTGTAATAGCAAGAGCAGGCGCAACTCAGCTGGCCGAGAGAGACTTGGGGAGGGGGTAGGAGCTAAGCGCCCCCTCCCAGTCCGCGCAACCACACTGCCCCTGGGGGGCCTCCATCAAGCGGTTCAGGGAGGAACCGCAGGCAGCCATTCTTCAGATCAGTGGCTCTCACCGGCAAGGCTCCCCTCCGTCAGCATCAATCGTTGGCACTGTGGTTGCGGCCGGAGGCCCCGCCTAGTCAACGCCCCGGCCTCTCCATGTCGTAGGCTGCAAGAGTGGTCGCAACTCAGCTGGCCGAGCGAGACTTGGGGAGGGGGCAGGAGCCAAGCGCCCCCTCCCAGTCCGCGGCACTACACCGCCCCTCGGGGGCCTCCGTCAAGCGGCTCAGTGAGGCACCGCAGGCAGCGGTTCTTCAGATCACAACAGAGTCTCATGCTCGATCGATTGAGCTGGCCGAATCAGGCAACAAGAAGGTGTGGGGGGGGGGGCACCTCTTGCTCAACCACCACATGAGGAGGTGGTACTCTCTTCCTAGGAGGTTGTGGTGGTGGTCCACTAGCTGCAGCAATCATTGAAGCCATTTGTAAGGTAGTCAATGTAGGTCTTTCTCTCATAAAAATGAAAGTCAGAGTGAGGAAAAAAGTTGGGGCTTTCATCATTTGGGAAAAAAAAATGTTCTAAACCAATGAAAAGTGTTATTTTTAGGTCACATGACCTAGCCTTACATCATTAGGAACCCAAAAGTGAAATGAACCAATGAAAAGTTTTATTAACAAGTCACATGACCTGTTATGCTTACTTTACGCGCTCTGCGCCGCGCCCCGGATCGCTTCCGGGTATCTGCTTTTTGCGCCTCGCGCACCGGAGCACTTCCGGGTGCGCTAACGCGGTGCGTCATATGACAGAAGGGACAGGCAACAAGAACCATCAGTCAAAGAGGGGAGGGCAAGTTCTTCTTTACCGGGTCACGTTGGGGCTCCACCGGAACTGATCGAATTGGTAGTCTACAGTGTTTCTGGATGTTTCAGACTGAAGCTGGCGTCAGCATGAGAACATTCCGTGGCTACGTCGTGGCCATTCCGCTAGCAATCATGGCAGTCGCTCCCCACCGGAAGTCTGCGGGAGTCGGGGGCCCCGGTGACTCTTGTAGAATCTTCAAGGCTGAGGGGACGCTCACGGGAATGGGGCCCATGCCCTAGCAGTCAAGCGTCCGAGTTACAGGGTTGCCCAGAGCCATCCTTGCAGGCCAGGCCCAAGTCTGTGAAGCTGACCGCCATTTCCTGAGCTGCGTGGCAGCCGCCTCTCGCTGTACTGCAAGAGTGGGTGCAATTCATCCGGATGGCGGGTGAGACGCTGTAATAACAAGAGCAGGCGCAATTCAGCTGGCCGAGCGAGGCCCTGTGCCGCAGGAGCAGGCGCAACTCAGGTGGCTGAGTGAAGCACTGGAGTGTAGCTGAGAAACCTCCACCTGGGGAGGTGGGGGAGGCTCGTTCGTGCCGCCTCTCCCTTCCAGTGCACCCCACGCCGTCAAGCGTCCGAGTTCCAGGGTTGCCCAGAGCCATCCTTGCAGGCCAGGCCCAAGTCTGTGGAGCCGACCGCCATTTCCTGAGCTCCGTGGCAGCCGCCTGTCGCTGTACTGCATGAGTGGGTGCAATTAATCCGGATGGCGGGTAAGACGCTGTAATAACAAGAGCAGGCGCAATTCAGCTGACCGAGCGAGGCCCTGTGCCACAGGAGCGGGCGCAACTCAGGTGGCCGAGTGAAGCGCTGGGGTGTAGCTGAGAAACCTCCACCTGGGGAGGTGGGGGAGGCTCGTTCGTGCCGCCTCTCCCTTCCAGTGCACCCCACGCCATCTCCTGGCGCAGGTATATGTGATGGTTGGACCAGGGCACCGCAGGACGTGTCTTCAGGTCAAACGGATTGTGGGACAAGGTCCAGAATGGAAGTCACCAAAAGGCAACAAGTTCCGCCTGACCCCGGGAGCCGACCGCCTATGTCGGGGGCGATCTCAGGCCACACCAGGGCAACAAGACTTGGGGAGGGGGCAGGAGTCAAGCGCCCCCTCCGAGTCCGCGCCACCACACCGCCCCTCGGGGGCCTCCGTCAAGCGGCTCAGGGAAGCACCGCAGGCAGCGGTTCTTCAGATCAGTGGCTGTCAGCAGCGATCGTTGGTGCTGTGGTTGCGGCCGGAGGTCCCGCCTAGTCAACGCCCCGGCCTCTCCATCTCGTAGGCCGCAGAGTAGTAGGGGAGAAATCCCGGGAACGGCGGCATGCATTTGGATCGATGTTGCAGCAGGCTGCCATGTATATAGTTAAAACGTTTTACCCTGTTACTTTGCTGGTGTGTTGTATATATTTATAATATTTGCATAGGGTTTGTCGTTGTTTTGGGTGGGGTGGGCGGCGGAGCCGAGCTGTCTTGCAGCCATCATGGCGCCGAGCTCAGTTCCTCTCACTAGTTTCATATTTCTCATGAGGGGTTGTTCTTAATGTTTCTATTTTAGCGAGGTCAAAAAGAGATCCCATTAGTGGCCTACTGATTTTGCTTGATTCCTTTTGTTGTTTCTAACGATTTTTCACTATCTGCAAAGACTAAACAGAGTATTGCGACTCTGTGCTTGTTTGTAAATAGAGAATGAACCAAAGAGAACCAATTCTAAAACAGTAAATGCTTGGATAACAATCAATCAAATGGAGAGGGAAGCAGGCACGACGGATTACAACCGGGGCAAAGGCCTGCGTTACCTACCCTTCACTATCTGCAAAGAGAGAATACTCCTAAAAGAAAAGAGGGGGGGAGGGAGGGCAGCGTTTAAAGCACATCTGCGTGCATAGACACGTAAATGTTTTTATCTACCACGTACTTGACAATTTAAAGCTTTTGATATGTGCTATTAAAAAACCATTGAAATTCACTGAAAAAACCATAGGTTATAGACCATATATAGTTAGGAATTAGCATTTACAAAACCTTGAAAATTCACTGAAAAAACCATGGGTTATAGACCATATATAGTTAGGAATTAGCATTTACAAAACCTTATTCTACTCACACAAAACCATTGAAATGTTATGTTATGTTATGTTATGTTAGCTGTTTTTGTACCGCGCACAGCTGCCCCAGCAAAGGGGCGTCCTGGCGCCAAGAAAGGTATACAAAACATCGCAAAAAGCCACAGAATCAGAGACTTTTATTAAAAAGAAAGGTTTTAATGGCACGTCTGAACTGGAGTAAGTCTTCCAGAGCTCGAATTTCAATAGCAAGAGAGTTCCACAATTTTGCGGCTACTACTCGGAAGGAGCGGCCGCCAATCCTACTCAGCAAGAAACGTGGAACAACAGACAGGTTCTGACCCATAGATCTCAGGGTTCGAGAAGGGACATAAGGGGTCAGTAGTTTCATCAGTATAGGGGGGGCCGTGCCTTTTAAAATTTTAAAAGCCAGGCAAAGCACCTTAAACTCGATCCTCCGAGCAACAGGCAGCCAAAGGAGCGCCTGCAGTGCTCTTGAGACTGAACATCGCCTAGGCAGTCCTAATACCGCTCTTGGGGCGGCGTTCTGCACTCGCTGCAGCCGCATGAGTTCCGCCTGGTTCGTTCCTGCTAGCAGAGCACTGGCATAGTCTATCCTAGATAGTACTGAGGCCTGGACCACAAGCTGTCTAGTGGGGGCATCGAAGAATTTAAGTACAGGTCTGATGCCCCTGATAATGCCAAAACAGTAGGCAGCCACCCTCTTAGTGTGGCAGGTGAAACTGAGGGTGGGGTCCAGCCAGACCCCGAGATTTTTTATCTCCATTACAGGAGAAGGGATCATTCCTAACTCGGGAGGCCACCAGTTGTCATTCCACCATCCAGGTTGCTTTCCGACCACCATGACCTCTGTCTTCTTAGTGTTCAATTGGAGACAGTTCTGATTCATCCAATTGGCCACCGCACGGAGCCCCTCGCAAAACTTGAGGGCCTCCACAGCTGAGTCCCCATTTAATGTGACCGCCAGCTGCGTGTCATCCGCATAGGAAACCATTGTCAGGCCCCAGCGTTTGACTACCGCAGCCAGCGGTCTGACGTATAGATTAAATAAAGTGGGGCTCAAAGATGATCCCTGTGGGACCCCCAGAGTGAGCGGGTGAGAGGTAGATTTACCGGGTGGGATCGCGACCTGGAAAGATCTGTCGGAGAGGAAGGAATGGAACCAACACAAAGCAGACCCCCTAACGCCTGCTTCCTCTAACCGCCTCAACAAGATCTCGTGGGACACCGTGTCGAACGCGGCAACAGGTCTAATACCAGGAGTGCCGCTATTCGTCCGGTATCCAGCACGGAGCGCAGATGTTCGACAATAAACAACAAGGCAGTCACCGTGCTGTGACCTGCACGAAATCCATTTTGAGTGGGATCCAAGATGTTAGCTTTGGCGAGATGGTCAGCCAGGATCCCATTCACGTGGGCTTCGGTGACTTTGGCAGCCCACGGCAGCAGTGAGATGGGGCGATAGTTCTCAGGTTTTATCGGATCTTGGGTAGGCTTTTTTAAAATTGGTGTTACTACCGCTTGCTTCCACTTGGTGGGCACAATCCCTGAAGCCAGTGACAGGTTGATGAGAGCTAGCATGGGTGAGCGACATGTTGCCTGCATGTTCTTAAACTGGGCCGGTTTAAGAGGGTCCACGGGGGAGCCAGATTTAATTTTTTGGCTCAATAAATCAAACCCCTCCTCAGAAAGGGGGGCCAGCATGTCCAGAATCACATCATCACCCATCGGACAACCAGCTGAGTCCGAATAATGCGTGATAGTTGGAAAGGTGCGATAGATTGCTTGCACCTTTTGGATAAAGAAAGAGGCCAGACTTTTGCAGTGGGAGTCTGTACAAATTTCCGCTGCAGAGGCCCTCTTAGTCATAAGGTCCTTTAGGACCGTAAAAATTAGTTTAGAGGGGTTAGGGCTGTTCCGAAACTCCTGCGCATAATGTGCGGCACGGGCTCGACAGACCGCTCTATGGTATGCCTTAGTTAGAGTGAGATAGCAGGTTTTAAGCGCGGGGTCATAAGCTTTCCTCCATCGCCTTTCTGCTTGCCTACAGTCTCTCTTGAGAGACGCTAAGGTCTCATCATACCACGGGCTATGAACTTTAGTCTGGCAGTTGGATCGAACCAGAGGAATTAGAGAGTCCAGGGCCATGGCAATCCAATTGCAGAAAGAATCATACCCACAATTAACATCCGAGAAGGGAGGCAGGGGTGTCTTTTCTAGTAGAAGATATAAGTCTTCTAACTTTAATTTATTCCACTGGTGTGTGAAAATGGTTTTGTTCTGCGACACGAAGAGAGGATCTGACAAGGGAATAGCTGCCTTCACCAGCATATGGTCCGTCCATATCAGCTGGATGGGTGGACATATAGTTATGTCCTCTAAATTCCATATATAGTTAGTTGCACTAACTATATATCGCGCACCCGCAATCCACTGCTGATGATGTCACTTATTACATCATTCATGACATGGTCAGTGACATCACTGATGACATCACTGATGACAACTCAAATGACATCACTGACAACATCACTGATAATATCATTCATGTGATAATACGATGAACCTCTTCAGACTCTAATATAACCTTAGATACAATCAGTGTAAACAGACACTCACAGATTGTCACTCATCCATGGAGATACTCATACATCTAGTCAGTCATGCAAAGAATCAATCACACCTCCATTTCCTCAACTATACAGTTATACACACCTTACTAATTCAAACATATTCTAACACATATTTACTCTCCTATACGATCCCTGATACAAGTTCACAATGATCCATACAGCCACTCACACATTCATTGGCTCTTATGTCAACTCTCACATGTACTGTGTTTTACATATGTACTTACTTTGACATGTTGCACTGAGATATCCATTCACTCACCAATACACTCATGCACACAGTCAACCGCCCATGCAGCTGTTTCCACATGCACCTTTGAACTCATACATCTAGTGAATCAACTGCTCACACATCTATGCACAGAGTCATACACCTCCCAGCCACTCACACACATACGCAGTCTCCCATGCAAATACTTGGGCAACCAATGAATATCCCATATAGTTACTCATATAGCTACTGATTAACACATTCAGCAGTTTACAGAACAACAGACATAATGATGCACAAATTAAGACAGTTTAGTCACTAACCCATGCACTCAGTGAGACACATTTAATTACTCTCTCATACAGTCAGTCATGCACCTACTAAATTCTTCATCCAGACACTTATACATCCACTCATTCTTCAATATGTAAGACATATTTTAACTTTACAGAAACATACAGTCATTGGATAATGTCATCAGTGATGTCATTTGAGTTGTCATCAGTGATGTCACTGACCATGTCATGAATGATGTAATATGCGACATCATCAGCAGTGGATTGCGTGTGCGCGATATATAGTTAGTGCAACTAACTATATATGGAATTTCAATGGTTTTGTGTGAGTAAAATAAGGTTTTGTAAATGCTAATTCCTAACTATATATGGTCTATAACCCATGGTTTTTTCAGTGAATATATATATATATATATATTATATATATATATATATATATATATATATATATATATATATATATATATATATATATATATATATATATATATATATATATATATATATATATATATATATATATAATATATATATATATATATAGTAGGTAGCTATAGTTAGGATTTTTTTCAATGCAAAATCTCAAAATTCGATTGTGAATAACTTTGGCGCCGGTTGACGAATCTGCCTGAAAATTTCCTCAAATTTGCCTCTCGGAGCTCCGGTCCTACCTTGAAAGTTTGGGGGGGATTCTTCAGGCGGGGGCCGAGATAAACGGGGGTCCCAAA
Organism: Lissotriton vulgaris; assembly: GCF_964263255.1. Classification (NCBI taxonomy): domain Eukaryota; kingdom Metazoa; phylum Chordata; class Amphibia; order Caudata; family Salamandridae; genus Lissotriton; species Lissotriton vulgaris. The sequence goes on from NC_141685.1 coordinate 497,244,977, forward strand.
ACGTGTTTTCCCCATGTTAATTTCCATAGGGCGGTCGACCTCACTTTTAGCCCGAACGGCTGAATGGATTTCCACCAAACTTGGCAAAATTGTATGGACTGGTAGCCCGATGTGCCTTTGCTATGTCTCAAGATATGTGCTCCAGTGGTTTTTGTGTAATTTAGGTTCAAAAAAATATATATATCTATAAGCGCGCCCCGGTACGTGCACCGGGGAGCGTACCAGCGCGCAACGCGAGTTCGCGTGCGGAAAGCTGATTGGCTCTCGGGTGTCTGTAAACATTCGAAACAGTCTGGAGCAGCCGCCATCTTGTGTCTCGGTAAAATCGAGACACAAGAGGTGGCAAAAACAAAGGGGGAAATTACCATAATGGGGCAGAGTAGACCCCCCTGACCCCCTAGGTTTGATGTGGGGGTCATAAAAGGGCCCCGGGGGGAGCACGCGGTACGCGCACCGGCTAGCGCACCGGGGGTAAAAACCCATTGAAATAGTAAAATAATTATTTAATGTGCTTATAGGTAGGGTAACTCTGCATAGAGTTGTTGTGTTGTGTGGGTGATATAAGTACCAGCATGTAGGTACCAATGCAGAGTCTAAAATTCAATGTAGACTGTGTTCTCTGTAGATAATTTGCATGTTGTTACAGAAGTTATTGTGGTGTATGGAATCTATAGTATAGTCTGTCAGGAAAGCAGAAACAACACGGAGGCAGGAGATGATAAAGAGATATTAAATACACATTGGAGATAATATAGTGGGAGAAAGGAAGTAATTATGAGCAAAATTACTATGTAACAAAAAAGTTGCACAGTATACTATAAGTCTCACTTTATATTATATTAATTTTGGTACTATTTCATAATTTACATATAAAAAAGAATAATGTCTCGAACAATTTTACATTTTTAAATAAAAATGTATTGCTGTGATTTTTCAAAATCTAAAAGAATTTTCAACATTATATCGTCAGGTATGTCCTCATTTGGATTCAATGATTCCATTTCTTCCACAAAATTAAGTAAGTCTTGGTCCAGAGACTGATCCCAAAAGTCTAATTCATCAATCTCTTCCTTAGGATTGTTCTCCAGATCAATTTCGATTGACATATTACATTTGTTTTGTTCTCCTCCCATTTTCTTGCTGTAAATTGCATAAAAAATAAATATATCAGTAGAGATAGGGCACTGTTGGGTTTAAGTTCAGACAGGTACTTGTGAGTTTTTAACAGTGAAATTATCTTTGGGCACTGTATGGTATGAGGTAGGAAGTAGAAATATAAAAAAGTGTATGTGAAGAAGCCTAAGAAAATTCATAATTATACCAGAGAAGCCTAATTCAATCTATACCTATAACAGAGAAGCCTATCTCAATCTGTAATTATAACAGAGGGACAGTAAATAACTGTCAGAAAACGTTTTCACAAATGAACTTAAAGTGCCCCTTACAAATTTATAACTTACCTTATAGAAAGGTGATGAAGATAAATGAGAAAATCCTTTAAAGATGTTTCTCAGGTAGTTATAGTCAAAATGGCCGTGTTTCCCTTTCATTTTTCATTTATATTCATATACATAACCAATCAAATGTCAGGAAAAAAAAGTAGAAAATGAAAGTAACATTTTAATTGGTTGTAAATTGTAACACTTCATATGTGTTTTTGTCATGTAATTTACCTCAGGATATTTAGACAGGGCTACAGCCCAAATGGCTCAATGGAATACCATCAAATGTGGGATAATGGTAGGGAGTGGTATGTAATAGGGTCTATTCCATATTTGGTGAAAGTCTGTCCAGTGGTTTTTATGTAATTTCGTTTCCCACATTTTTTTGGGGAGCCCTTACCGATGCGCGCCCCAGTACGCGTACCGGGAGCGCTACGGGAGTCCGCCATTTTGTGTTTCGGTCGAATTGAGACACAAGATGGAGGACAAACAACGTTGGGAATGGGTAAAAAGGGGCACAGTAGACACCCCCTGACCCTCTAGGTTTTAGGAGGGGCATATATCCCCAAAAAAAAAAAAATTGCGGGGGGAGCGCCCGGTACGCGCACCGGGGAGCGTACCGGGGAGCGTACTCTGATGAAAAATAGTGAAAAAAGTTAGAAAAGTTAGAGAAAGATAATCATTTTGAGGTAGGGTAGCTCTGAAAAGAGCTTTTGGGTTCTGTGGCTGATTTAGGTACCTACAAGTAGGTTCCAATGCACAGTCTTAAATTCAGGAGGAATATTCCATTCCCCTCATCTGAGAAGTGCACACCATCTCCTCTGTAGATATCTTGCATGTTGAAATGCAAGTTATTGTTGTATATTGAACCCATTCCATAATCTCTCATGTATGCAGAAACAGATTTATTCACATGTTTCCGGGCTTTCTCAAATTGTGGACAAAATTGGTTGGACCAGTTCCATTTCTGTCTTTGACATATATTGGAATATACCAAGGCAGTTTGTGGAAAAAGTGTCATCAATTGATGAAAGGTGTCCTTTAAAAGCATTTCCAGACCTACCCCAGTCAAAGTGCCCAAGTCATTTCCTCCACAGTGCACTATTAAGGGGTCAGGGTTTGGCAGATGCGAAAAGGTTTTCACCAATGGTATCAATTGGTGACATCTCAATCCTCTCTGGCCAATCCACTTGATTTCCACATTTGTTAAATCAAGGTTGTGAAAATTTCTGCTAGCTGCATACCGTTGAGCCCAGTGGATGTAGCTATGTCCAATAATACACACAGAATACATGGTGAGAGAAGGATCTGGTGCAGTCAGATGAAGTGTGGGAATGAAATGGCAGTTGGAACAGTAGGAGTTTACAAAAAAATAATAGTGGAGTTTCACTGCTCTTGAATCACAAGCAATGATTGGTGGATTCAGATAGTTGAAAACTAAAAGTTAGGGTGGATGGTTGTGTTTTGTGAAAGAAGCAATTTGAATGGTTAAGAAAAAGTCATTGAAAGAAACATTTCATTGGATAAGCTGGTGTATTGAGAGGTCAAACATCCTTGCTTAGTTCATTTGCAACATTGTAGAATAAACTTTTGAACCTGAGAGTTAAGTAAGGAGGGAGTTTCTATGGTAACAGATAGAAAGGGCTGAGGGGGGAAGGGTGTTGGTTTGAAAATAGTGAGGGAAGAGTTTTGATTGGTTGAAATGAGGCATATCTGTGTAGAATTAGATGTTTTCTGTGCCAGTCATAGTTGCAGTGTGAGGAGTGCATACCTTTTGCTCTGCTAAAGAAAAATTGGTGTGTGTGTCTGACATTGTTCTGTATCTCCTAAAGCATTTGTAAAGGTAAGAAATGATTCATTTAATTTAGATAGAGACGTGTATGCTCTATGGAGAAGATTTGGAAGCAGATTGTTTTTTAATGTTGTTTTGTGTCATGTTTTTTGATAATGCTTGGTTAAAACATTTTCATGCATAGAGGAATTGTATTTTGTGAAATAGTGAAGTTTCAGTAGTGAAATTGAATGCTTGTACATAGGACCTGTGCTGTGTTTCTAAAATGTTATTTAAAAAACGATTTTGGTGTAAATGAATGCCTTTTATATTTTTGAGAAGGAATTATTAGTGTTTGCCTCAGTAAATAAATATATTTGAACCTTTTACAATGATGTCACCTGCATTACCTCAGATTAGGATGCAGATTGAGCTTCTTTCTGGTTGGTTTGCGTCATGTTTTTGGATAATGCTGGATAAATAGGTTTTGCACCATAGGGGAATTGCATTATGTAAAATTGAGAAGTTTCTCTAGTGACATGGAATGCTTGTACATAGGACCTGTGCTGTGTTTCTAAAATGGTATTTAAAAAACGATTTTGGGGTAAATGAATGCCTTTTATATTTTTGAGAAGGAATTATTAGTGTTTGCCTCATTAAATAAATATATTTGAACCTTTTAGAATGATGTCACCTGCATTACCTCAGATTAGGATGCAGATGGAGCTTCTTTCTGTTTGGTTTGTGGCATGTTGTTTGGAAATACTTGATATCAACATATGCAAGATAGAGGAATTGTGTTTTGTGAAATAGTGAGGTTTCAGTAGTGAAATTGTATGCTTGTACATAGGACCTGTGCTCTGTTTCTTAAATGTGATGCGAAAAACGATTTTGGGGTAAATGAATAGTTTTTACATTTTTGAGAAGGAATAAATAGTGTAGATGAAGTGAGGCCTGTCCAGTGGTATAGATGAGGTGAGGCCTGTCCAGGGGTGCAGATGAGGTGAAGCCTGTTTAGGGTTTTAGATGAGGTGAGGCTTGCACAGGGGTGCAGAGGAGGTGAGGCCTGTGTTCAAGAGTGTAGTGGGAGAGAAGTCTGTTCAGGGGTGCAAAGGAGGTGAAGTCTGTGTTTTAGTATGCAGCGGGTGAGAGGCTTTTTGAAGTCTTGCCCATTGCACTCTTCGACACAGGCCTCACCTCCTCTGTTCTCCTGGACAGGCATTGCCTCACCTGCACTACTGTTCAGGCCTCACTTCATGTACACCCTATCACTATTAATTATACCCAATACATTGAGGTCTGTCAAGGGGGCACAGAGGAGGTGAGGCTTGCCCAAGGGTCAGAGAAGGTAAGTCAAGTCCATTGCACTATTGGACATAGTGCTGAACTCTTTTGCACCCCTGGATAGGCCTCACCTCATCTACTTAATCTGTTTACTAATCTGAGGAAACACAGGTGACATGATTGTGAAATGTGTTAATATATTTATTTAATGAGGCAAACACTAATAATTCCTTTGTAAAAATATAAAAGGCATTAATTTACCCCCAAATCGTTTTTTAAATAACATTTTAGAAACACAACACAGGTCCTATGTACAAGCATTCAATTTCACTACTGAAACTTCACTATTTCACAAAAGACAATTTCTTTATGCAGAAAAATGTTTTAACCAAGCATTATCAAAAAACATGAGTAATCTGAGGAAACATAGATGACATGATTGTGAAATGTGCTGATATATTTTTTGAATCATGCAGATGCTATCTAATCAACCTTTTTCTTTGTAATATTCTAGCCTTGAGTTACTTCCTATTACACCTTTTGTCAGTTTTACACCGTCTCTCTCCCTCTTTCTGACTTTTTTTCTCTCTTCCTGTTACACCCTCTGTCTGACCTACTTCTTGTAACATCCTGTCTCTGATTTACTTCCTTTTACACCCTCTCTCAAACTTAATCTCTGTCTCTTCCTTTACAGGCTCTCTCTGTTTTAGTCTCTTTTACAACCTTTTCCCTTCCAACACCCTCTCTCTGTGTTACTTCCTGTTAACCCTCTCTCTGTTTTACACCCTGTTACATCCTTTTTCTGACTTACTCCCTTTTTTTGACTTATTCCCTCTCCCTATTACATCCTTTTTCTGTCTTTCAACATATTATACACTCTCTCTGTCTTAGTCCTTTTGTATGTTTTACTCCCTCTACCTGTTTCTTTGTCTGAGTCTCTCTGTGTCTTTGTGTTACTCCCTCTAGCTGTTTTTCTTTGTCTTACTCCTAGTTATATAGTTGCTGTGGTATAAACTTAGATATGTTGCAAATTATTGTTTATATCGTTTGCTTATTGTCATCGCTTTGTTGTTTGCTAATAGTGGTCTATAATGTGTTATTTTTTTCTTTACCACAGATTGAAATCAACATTTCAAAAGCAAGCAAAAATGCCATCAAGGCAAAAGAGAAGAAAAAATACCATACGAAAAATAACAAAATCAGCAACGGAATTAAAGGAATCCTCTACAACAAGTACTTCAAAAAACACAAAAAAAGCTCCTGGTAAGACAACTAAGGGCTCCATTAGGATGTCGGGCGGATCGCCACCGCCATGGCAGATCCAGAAGGAGAGAGCAAATTTGAAAAGGAAGGAGAGGCCCTCAAAAAATGTTTCTACTGGAGCAGGAGAGAAGAGTATAGATAGAAATAGAAGGCAAAATCAATTTAGGGACATTCGTAGACGAATGTTTTGCAATAGAGTAGTTTTAAATTTGCTAAAAAATTAAAAGAAAGGTAAACAGAGAGCTGCTTTTTACAAGAAAAAGAAAAGTATAGAGAAGATTGTTGATCAGGCTTTTGAAGTTAAGAAAAAATTATTTATTTTAGTAATCAATAGAATTAGGATACTTAACAAGGCATTTGATGTTTTCAAATCGAACAGTAGATGGGAAAGAATAATTAATCGGACTAATTTTTGTGAAGTATTTTCTGGAGAATGGATGCATTTTTTAATGAGGAGAGTTACTTTCAGGAAAATGATTTGGTGCATGCAGTTGACACCAGTGGTCGAGCATATGAGGTGAAAGATGGTTGTCCGACGGAAAAAGAGAAACTTGTGTCTAGAGATGCAGAAGAGGTGTTAGCTGATGAAGTTTTAGGGAGACGTACTAAGGGTCCAGTGTACACATGGAAGTGCAGTAGTATTTGTAGTGTGCGACAGGATTTAATCGATTTGCTTCGAAATTTCTTACGTACATATAGTAAGAAAAGTGTAAAACAGAAAATGAAGATCTTGCAAGAGTTAGATCCTTGCAGAGTGAGAGAAAACACAGGTTTGCATGGACATTCACTGGCTTGTCTTTCTAGAAAAGTATGTCAGAGTGTTTTTCATCATTTTAGGATGTTAGCAGTGCATCATAATAAGGTGAGAAAATTAGTGAGAAAGTTGTATTATGCAAAAAGTCCAGCACTTAAGCTTAAATAGTTAAACAGTGCTCTTTTGCATGGATCTGAAGTAGATGTGAAGACTATTTGTGAAGAAATTGAGTTTTGTTATTTTGGGAACAAAGAGGACAGTGTAGAAATGGATATAGTAATGGATGGTAATGTGGAAGACAATGTACAGATTTCAAGTATAGAAAAGTTTGACGAGGAAATTACCAAGTTTAGGGTGAAATCAAGTGAAAGGCCTAATTTAACTTGTGTGTGTTGTCAACTGACTCATTATAAGATTCAGACTAGGTTAGTTGATTTTTATGCAAAATGTGAATTGGAAAACAATAGTGAATGGAAGGATTTTGTAAGTTATTTGTTGGTGGAGAATTCTTTTGATTTGAGTTTTGATCAGCGTATTTGTAATTATTGTTTGAAAAAATTAAATGAAAATAGAATGCCTGCTATCCCAAACGAAAAATGGCCTACAGACTTTATTGAATACCTTCAATGAGTACTGTAGCCAAAAAGGGTTAGAGATCAATGGCAAGAAGACCAAATGTATGGCCCTAAACCCAATCAAACCGGATAAGGGCTGTTTAACATTAAATGGAATCAAGTTGGAATCAGTGCCATATTTCTCCTACCTAGGGGTGACTATCGATTCTAAATTTACTTGGAAAGCCCAAATTGATAAAAGCAAATTAATCTATGCCCAGAATGTAAAACCAATTCTTAGGGAGCATAGTATGAGCACAAGTAAAGCGGTGTCCCCAGTGACGGAATTATTTAAATTTAAGGTCCAAGCATCTGTCCTTTACGGTGCCGAAATATGGGGTACCGGGTCCAGGGAGACTTTTGGAGTTTTGGATAATAATTTTATGCGTAGCCTTGTAAGGGTTCCCCGAGGCACCCCACTAGTTCCCCTGGAGCTTGACTTAAATTTCAAAAGGACAGATTACCATGTGTTGATCCGTCCCCTAATGCTGTGGGTAAGACTATGGCATGTACCCGAACTCCAGGATTACCGAGACGGGTTGAAGGAGATCATGATTCTGGATAGCCAGAGTAATACCCCATGGCTAAGACATATCAAGACATGGCTAAACAATATAGGATTACAGCATTTTTGGGAGAACCCAGAGCAATTACCAGCAAACCCCAAAATAATCCTAAAAAGGGCCTTCTGGAGTTTTATGTTAAGTAAGACTGTAAACAATATGACCAATGGTACCTTGGTTGCAAGATTCCTAAACTTTAAGGATGAACCGCTCTACGAGACATTTATGGACGAGATAGAGCCGCCACTTGCCAAAACCTTGTTTTTAAAATTTCGGTATGGGAATTTATTAATTAAAACGACGTTGGCAAGATGGGCTAGGAATCGTGAACCAGAAGCTGCAGTATTGAATGAAACCTGTCTTATGTGTGACCTCAACCAGACCGAAAATGAACAGCATATTTTATTTTTTTGTCCCTTCTACCTGCAGGCCAGGAAGAAGTGGATTAAACCAATATGCCTACTTTAAGGTTTGAGGTCATGCTCGCAGGCTCTGAGAATCCTAACCACAAATACATCTCAGAACATAATATTTAGTGTTAGTAGATTTTTACTTTCTATCTTTTATCAAAGAAAAAAAATAGGGCTACAATTGTAACTGAACTTGCTTGAGAATGACATGATGGTCTATTCCATGTTCTAAGAACTTATGTTTCCGCTCAATTTATCCTCCAACTTGTATTGTACTGTACTGTATTGTACTTTTTATGTACTGTGTTTTTGTAACTTAGTGACAACATGTTTTAATAACTTTTAATGAAATGCAATGTATTGTATAAACTGTCTTTTATGGCATTTTAGCCGAAATAAAGAATTTAAATGAAATGAATGCCTGCTAGAGCTTCATAATGATCTTCAGTTGATAGATATTCCTTCTTAATTGATGGATTTAAATACTTATGAATCTATTTTGATTCAATGTGTCCATCCTTTTCAGGCTGTTGTTCGCATGGAGCCTAAGATAGGGAAATTGCCTCCTACAGATTTACAAAGAGGATTAAAGGGAAGAGTTGTTTATTTGCCTCTAGATGTCAAGAAAAATATTGATGCAATTGGTGTAGAAAGAGTAGAAGAGGATCCTCTGGTTATTCTAGTTAATGGGGTTCCGACAAAGAGTAAGAAAATCTGGCAAGATTTAGTGGATGTTAGGAAAGTCAAAAAGGCAACGTTGTATTTGGTCAAAAACAATGAATACTACAAAGATGTAAGTGTTGGAGCAGAGGAAACAGCTACAGAAGAAGACAGTGATTGTTCAGCTGGCCAAATTGAAAAAGTTGATGTGTCTAGAAGTGAAGAAATATATGAACATTATACTGTTCATCCTTTGCATTCCAAAGAAGTAATGGGGAATGCAATTGACTTGTTTCAAATGAAAGCAGCAAAAGGAAGTCCTATTAGTGTCTGGGAAGAAAGTTTGGAAGCTCGTTGATTTCCACAGTTATTTCCAACAGGTCGAGGTGGACGATATGACGATCGACCAGTTCAAATTCCTGCAGCTGAATACCGGACTTTAAGATTATATGCTGAAGATCCAAGGTTTCATCAATGCATTCCGTATTTGTTTCATCTACTGTATGAAAGTGATTTGTCTGGGCTTTCTTATGCAGTTAATCATATACTGAAAAGTGGACCTCATCTGCAAAATGTTTCGGCGAGGAACTTTATGGAGAAAGTCAATCTCCAAGACAGTATTTTGGAATCTCAGCTAATCAATCTCATGGCATGTCAGCGTGTAACAAATGAGTATTGGTTCCGTCGTCATGGGGAATTGAAATGTATGCTAAGAAACTTAGGAACTCCTACATGGTTCCTCACTCTTAGCTGTGCTGAGTATGCATGGGACGACTTACTTCAATTTCTACGAGAGGCAAATGGAAACATACAAAATATAGAATTGAAAACACCTGGAGAACTGTTTTCTTTCGATCCAGTGAATGTTTGCAGATATTTTAATCATAGATTTGAAGCTATGATGTCTTTTATTACAAACAAAAAAAATCCTCCCCTTGGAGAGGTTTTGGATTTCTTTTGGAGGAAGGAGTATCAAGCGAGAGGTGCTCCTCACATACATATATTGTTATGGATTAAAGATGCACCTAAATTTGGAACTGATTCGGATGACACAGTGATGAGTTTCATTGAAGAATATTCAACATGTGCTGTTCCGAAAACTACTGAAGAAAACAGTTTAAGGCAACAAGTTTTACGTTTTCAATCCCATCGTTGTGGAAAGAACTGTCGTCGAAAATTTAAAAACAAGGACAAGTTCTACACAAAATGTTGTTTCGCGTTTCCACGACCAGTGATTTCTAAAGGAAGAGTAAATATTTTGATGTCTTCTCTGCGACATACTGTGACAAGGAAATCACCAAAAAATACATACAATTTAAAAAGAAATGAAGAGTCCAAGTACATCAACCCAGTGATTTTATCCATGTGGAATGCTAACATGGATATTCAGTTCGTTGCTGACAACTCTATTGCTGTGGCTCGATGTGTGACGTCTTACATCACAAAAAAGAAAAGACAGAACTGAAGGAAATGTGGGAGGACATTTCACATGAAAAGAGTATAAGTAAAACATTTTACAGTTTCAGTCTGAAGATGTTGTTGCATCGAGAAATTGGAGCATATGAATGTTCTGATCGGTTATCTTCAGCAAGTCTCTATGCCAAATCGAGAACATTCATTTGGGTGAGTCTAGGTCTTTCTGCAACACGAGTTTTGAAATCTGTACAAGAAATTGAATATTTGGCGGAGAAGAACCAAACAGTACAGATATTTTGAAGACAAACATGTTGGATACATACTATCCAAAAAGAAGTACTCACCTTGAGAACACTTGTTTGTATGAAGTTCTGCAAAACTACAGTTATAAGAGGAACATCACAGAAGATATCAATAATGGAAAATATGCTGTCATTGGGTATGAAGGATGTCTAGTGAAGCAGAGAAAAGGCCGTTTGATTAGTCATCAAAAATTGAGTTGCGAATCTCCAGACAAAAGAGAATTTTACTATTTAGCTCTTTTGCAACTCTTTAAGCCATGGCGTACAGAAAAGAACTACTTGGAGATTTTCTCTGTTATGAAGACTCTTTTAATGCAACCAAGGATACCATAGAATGTCCTGTTTTTCCAAATTATCTGCAAATGTTTAACGTAGAAATAGAGCAAGAAGCCACAATTGCTGAAGAGATTGCTAGAGACAGTTCTCAAGACAGTCAGAGTTCTACTTCATTGAGTCAGGATCCACTAGGAGGACCAATTATCCAAAATGAAGCTGCAACTGCCATGGATGAGGTGGAAAGAGCTATGGAACAAGCTCAAGAGGATGTAAAAACTTAAAAGATTTGGTAAAGCAACTAAACCTTGAGCAGAAAAAGATATATGACGAAGTCACAGAACAGATTGAACATGGATTCAGACATGAGAAAAAAGAGTGCTCATGTACATAATTTAAGCCTGTCCGACTGTACGTAAGTGGAGAAGCGGGAACAGGAAAAAGTTTTCTGATTAAAGCCATTGCAACTTATTTGCAGAAAAGGACTGAATCACCGCTGTCTTGTGTTGTAACCGCTCCAACTGGACTGGCAGCACATAACATTAAAGGGATTACTCTCATCGTTTACTGATGCTGCCAGTTGAGCATGATAATAAATTGCATTACAACAAGCTATCTGGAGATGCGTGTTCTGAAGTTTCCAGAGTCCTGAAGAAAATGAAACTTCCTATAATTGATGCAGTAAGCATGGTCTCAAATCTAATGCTTGCTTTTGTGCATTTGAGAATGCAAGAAATTCTTAGAACAGAGTATGATGTGTTATTTGGAGGAACACATTATTGTTTTTGGAGATCTACTGCAGTTGACTCCAGTAAAAGGACAACCAGTGTTTAAAATGCTCACGCATGAAGATACCAGGAAGTCCCTTGGAAGCATTGGAAATGTTAATATATGGTTACATTTTAAATATGCAGAACTGCTTCAAAATATGCGACAGGCAAAGGATGAAGATTATAAAAATATTATACAAGATGTAAGAATCGGAAAAGTAAGTGAGCTTGGGAAAGAAGCTTTACATGCTCGATTAATTTCAAATTTGTATCCAAATGAAAACATTCTTCCAGAGAATATTTTTAAGAAAATTACTAAGAAATCTGGGATATGTTTGATGCCAACTCTGCAAGAATGTTCCATCTTCAACAACAAAATGTTAAAGTTAGAAAATGAAGAGATTGTGAAACTGGAAGCAATAGATAAAATAGAGCATATGGGTGCAACAATTGTTTTGTCAGAAAATTTAAAAACAAAATTGGATTCATTAGAGAAAAGTATATCTAAAACAGCTGGTTTTGAAAAGACTCTGAATGTGTATAAAATTTGATGGCATTGAGCAAGTACAACAAATTAGTTGTTGTTCTGCTAGATTTTTGCTTGTAAAAGACTTATATGTTTGCCAAAAACAGTTTCCTGTTTGTTTGGCATATGCGGTGACAATTCATAAATCTCAAGGTTTAAGTGTAGATAGTGCTTTGGTGAACATTGGAAGTTCTGTGTTTAAAGAGGGTAATGTGTGGTAGGCCGAAAAAGAAGAAATGAGAATAATTGCAGTGAGGTAGTAGCAAAAAGACAAAAAGTAGATGAAACTGTAATTGTAAGCAGAAGGAAAAAGGATTCTGTTCAAGATGTTGTTGGATTTCAATTTGAAAACAGTTCTGGTTTCAACTGCTATGCTAATGTAGTGGTTAATGTTGTTTTTTTTCTTAGAACTTTACAAGAACAGATTGTTGAAAATCGGGATCAAAGATTCTGCAGTTTATTGAACTCTGTGTTTCAGAAATGTAGCAATGATAGAGCAAAAATAGAAAGTGTTTCCGAAATTCGAAATCTTTTAGATATATGTTCAGGTAAAAAAAAAAATTCACAAAATATTCAGCAGGATTGTCAGGAATTTTTAATGTATATGTTTGGTGTATTGGAAGATGAAGGTGTAGATGTAGAAAATCTTTTTAGGCTTTCTTATCAATGGCAGCATGACTGCGACAATTGTAGTTTATCAAGTAGTACTAGAATAGACACTGAAAGATTTATATATTTGACTTTACCAGACTGCAAATCAGTGTCTTTTAATAATCTACTTAAAGCAGCTGATCATAATATGGTGTGTTCCCAATGTAAGTGTCCAATGCTGTCCACATTATTTATACAAACTTATGGACAGTATGTCATTTTAATGTTTTAACGATGTAGATCTGATGGAACTAAATTGACAACTTCTATTAAAAATTTTGTGGCTTCTCAGTTATCAATTTCAGGAAGAACCTTTGTAACTGTAGCCATTATTTATCATGACGGTTCTACAACAACATCAGGGCATTATACAGCTTATTTAAAATGTCGAAAAGGTTGGTCTTTCTGTAATGATACTCATTTGACTTTCAAACAACGTTTGCCTTTTGACTTAAAAAATTCTTACCTAGTTTTTTTAGAACCGAAATTTAACTAAAGGTAATTGGCCTATAAAGACAGGAGCAGTTAATAAAAGTTAGTCTGCTATTCAAAATTATATTGTGAGTAATAGTGATGAACATAATATAAAAAATCCAGTTCTCATATAGGTACTGTAAGTGGATCTCATAGTAAAATATATCAGTATTATAGGAAATGTTGAACATGAGTGATCCAGAGATGGGAATATGAATAGTTATGCATTGTGAAAATGTGGTATGAGATTTTCTTTCAAAACATCGGGTAAACAGTAATTTCTGAGTTTGAAAATAGACTGATAAATCTGACACTATTTGGCAGTAAGGAATAGTGTTGGAATTAGCAAAGAGTCATAACTTAACACAACGAGAAAAAGAAATATTTGAGGCACATTTCAGATGTTCTTAGAATATTTTTTTATAGAAAGTCGATGAAATGGAAGCTTTAGAGAACAGCAGAGTATTCACGATCCACTATTTGGCCTCAAGGAAAAGTAAGTGAATCAAAGATTAGTGTAAATATGTGATTTGTAAGTTTATATGGTTTTTTTAAACACAATCATTTAGATTGTGTTTTTTTTTCCCCGCTGCCATATGGACTCACTGTTTTTAGTGAAATTCAATATATTCTGAGAACAGCAAAAACAAACTATGTAACATGTTATAGAAGTTATTCTATAGTTTGTTTTGTGTAATTTATATTGTATTCCCATTGTCTCACACTCACTTTCCTTTTTCCACCCTTTTTCAGCTCTCTTTACTCACTCACACTGCCTTTCTCTCACTCTGTTTCATCCCCGTTCTTTTACTCCATTTTTTTCACAAACCCTCATTCCCATTTCAACTGTCTGCATCCCCTCTGTCCCTTGCACCACTTTTCAGCTTTCAGTCTCTCTGCTTTATTTGCCTTTTCCGTCTTTTCCTCCTTTGCTCTTTTACTAATTTCTCTTTACTCACTCATCTCTTTTTTCGTACTCTGTCACATTCTTTTAGTATCTTACTTACCTTCACTTCATTTCTCTCATCTTCTCTTCCTCTTTGTCACTGAATTTATCTGCCTTACTCTTAGTAATTTGCTTTTCTTCTATTTCTTTTTCACTCTTTTTGTCCTTCTACATTACTTTATTTCCCTTTCTGTATCCTTCACTCTTGCTTTATTTCTTTATACACTTTTATGATTTTTAACCTCTTGACCTGTCTCTTTTATGTTAAAATATATATTCTATTAATTATAACTTATTTTTTGTTCTCTCTTTCACAGATACAAAGTGTAGAAAAAAAATATAATGAAGTTTATAATAATTATATGGTAAGTGTGACTAATAAAATGTTGGGGCATATTATCAAGGGGGTTTATCTCCGCTTTTTTGGCTTTAAAAGCCAAGAAAGCGGAGATAAAATTATCTCCCTATTACCTAGCTGTCGCTAACACCAGTTAGCGACAGCTAGTAGGAGATAGCGACCATCTTAGGCCCCACTTTGCATGTCAGTGATATTCATCACTAATGACATGCTAAGTGGGCGTGCAAAGATGTTAGAGACTGAAAACAGTCGCTAACAACGCTACCTCCGATTACCAACTTTTGGAGATATTCGCGCTAAGCTCGAATATCTCCAAAAGCTAACACCTGCCCTGAGCGGTTCTTAGCCATGTTATCCAATGGGAGGTGGATAACATGGCTAAGAGCATTAGCTCGATAATGCATGAATATCGCTGAATTTTCAGCGATATTCATGCATTGCGGCGATTTTTATCGCATTTGCGATAAACCTTGGTAATACCAAGGTTTATTTGCGGTAAAAATCGCCGCAGCTCAGCGGTAAATTTTTATCTCTAACCAAGCAATAGCGATAATTATCGCTATTGCTTGGTAATATGCCCCCTAGTTTGTCATGATCCTTTTCTTTAACCTCACTACTTTTCTCTCACCCTACGTTACCCCTGTTTCCTTACTCTGCTTCCCTCACTTATTCTTATCCTCCATGTTTATTTCCCTTTTCCTTACTTTCCTACCAAATTCAACTTTTCTGACAGTCTTCCTGCTCGCCCACACTCCCTCACTTTCCTTTCTTTTCTGGTTCACTCAGTCCCTTTCTGTCACTCCTTCCTTTTCTCTCTCTGTCCTTTCTCTCTTCCTTTTCTCAGTTACTTCCTCTAACACCTTTTTTCTGTCTTACTATCTATTACATAGTCTCTCTGTGTTCCTCCCTCTAGCTCTCTTTCTCTTTACACCACTGTTTCTGTCCCCTTTCTTTACGTCACTCCTTAAATATTTATTTATTTTTTTGGGGATGCGCTAACGGAGCGCGCACCGGGGCGGGCCGGAATACTGCGCTTACCGGTCCGCTTACCGGTACGCGCACCGGGAGCGCTCCAAGGCAAAAAAAAAACACAAAAAATTATGAACAATATACATAAAAAAATAGTTTTATATAAATATACAATATAGGATTCATTGTAAAAAACTATTACGTTACATAGCTATAGAAATTTGCTATTAAAAAAACTTTGAAATTCACAGAAAAAACCATAGGTTTCACACCAGTTATAGTTAGGAATTAGCATTTAAAAAACCTATGAAATTCACTGAAAAAAACATAGGTTTCACACCAGTTATAGTTAGGAATTAGCATTTAAAAACCTATGAAATTCACTGAAAAAACCATAGGTTACAGACCAGTTATAGTTAGGAATTAGCATTTAAAAAACCTATTAAATTCACTGACAAAACAGAGGTTTCACACCAGTTATAGTTAGCTGGAAATTTTACTGACATAAAACCATTGAAATTCCCACTTTATAGTTAGTTGGACTCACTATAACTTGCGCACCTGCAATGCACTGTTGATGACGTCACATATTACATCACTCATGACATGGTCAGTGACATCACTCATGACATCACTGATGACACCATCCTTGTGACAGAGTGACAGACCTCCTTTCAGTGTATTGTAACCCTTGAAACACATATTCAAAAATAGAAACTAACATTTTCAAAAAAATGGAGATACCCATACCAGTTACAACAACCAATTCAGTAATTCCACCATCTATATACATATCCACTCATTCACCAACAGTTCTATATAGTCACTCATACATACATATACTCACTCATCATATGTAGTGATACACCTATACATCCTGTTACACACCGACAGTCATCCAAAGGTTACTCACACACATACTCACACATGCAAATAAACTATTGAACATCCATTTATTTGCATATACAGCTATACACACACAACCACCTTATTTCTAAGGAAACTTAGACATACTTACTCTCTTAAGCAATCACTTATAGAAACACACACTTATTTGAACAGGAAGTCTTACAATCTCTCACTCTCACATATACTCACTTATATACATCAATACTCACATATACTAGATTAAAACATATGTAGTTACTGATAAAGAGACTAGTGAGACAGCAATTCACTCATTAACACACACATATACACACTCATCTACCCATACAGTCCTGCACATATGCTGTCTTCAAAACACATACAAACAGTGAGTCAGTCATTGATGCATCTAAGTGCTAAGTAACACCCCCACCAAATAATACAGACAATCATACTGATACTAAAAAAAATCTAATAACCCATATACACACACATGTAGCTACTAACCAATCCATGCAGCCACTTATACACAAAGTGAAACACTGATACAAACATTTAAATATTTAAACAATACTCGCTAATATATGTATTCACTAAGATACATTGAATAAGCCAGTTAACCAATCAATTTTAAAAAAAAAAACATCCATTGAGTCACTTATTTAAACATTTATTCTTCCACTGACCTTTACATATACATATATAAAACATATTTATTTTTCAGAAAGACACACATTCACTGGATGGTGTCATCCGTGATGTCATGAGTTATGTCACTGACCATGTCATGAGTGATGTAATATGTGATGTCATCAGCAGTGCATTGCAGGCGCGCAAGTTATAGTGAGTCCAACTAACTATAACGTGGGAATTTCAATGGTTTTATGTCAGTAAAATTTCCAGCTAACTATAACTGGTGTGACACGTCTGTTTTTTTGTGTGAATATATATATATATATATATATATATATATATATATATATATATATATATATATATAAACATATATTACCTACTGGCGGTCGCCAGTAGGTATATATAGTTAGGATTTTTTCTTTATGGGATTTTTGAAAATTCTATGTCTAATAACTTTGGCGTTTGTGGACGGAATTGGCTGACATTTTCAGGAAAATGGCACATTTTGTTTCTGAGCAGCTCCTGAAAATTTGGGGGGGTGTTCGTCAAGGGGGGGCCGAGAAAAAAGGGGGGTCCCAAAACGCATTTTTCTCATGTTAATTTCCATAGGGCGGTTGGCCTCACTTTTAGCTCGAACGGCTGAATGGATTTGCATGAAACTTGGCAAAATTGTAGGGACTGTTAGCCCGGTGTGCCTTTGCTAGGTCTCAATATATGTGCTCCAGTTGATTTTGATAAATTAACGCTCAAAAAAAAAAATATATCTGTGACAGCGTCCCGGGTAGCGCTCCGGTTCGCGTACTTTTCGCGTAACGGAACTTTGCGAAGCGAAGCTGATTGGCTCTCCGGTGTCTGTCAACATTCTAAACAGTCCGGAGCGGCCGCCATCTTGTCTCTCGGTAGGATCGAGAGACAAGAGGAGGCCAAAACAAAGGGGGAAATGACCATAAGGGGGAATAGTAGATCCTTCCTGACCCCCTAGGTTTGATGTGGAGGCTTTAAAAGGGTCCAGCGGGGCAAAAAAAAAAAAAAAAATTGTATTTTTTGTGTGGGGTGTGCCCGGTACGCGCACCGGAAAGCGGTCCGGGGAGTGTACAATAAGGAAACAAGAATAATAGACTTTTTAAATATTGTATGTTTATTGATTGTACGTTTTGTTGGGGTTTTTTTTGTTTTTTTTATTTAAGTAGCAATATGTAGGTACCAATGCAGAGTCAAAAAATTAATATACACCGTCTCCTTTGTAGATATCTTGCATGTTGTTTCAGAAGGAATTCATACCATAGTGTGTCAGGAAAGTAGAAACAATATGGAGGCAGGAGATGATAAAGAGATATTAAATACACATTGGAGATAATATAGTTGGAGAAAGGAAGTAACTATGAGCAAAATTATTGTGTAACATAAAAAAAGTTGCACAGTATACTATAAGTCTGACTTTACATTATAATCAATTTGGTACTAGTTTATGAATTACATATAAAAATGATTAAAGACTCGAACAATTTTTTATTATTAAATATACATTTATTCTTCTGATTCTTTTTCAAAATTTAATAGACTGTCTAACATTTGACTGTCCGAAATGTCCTCTTGTTGAGTGAACATAACTTCCCACATTTTATCGTCCTCATAATGAAGTAACAAATCCACAGATTCTACACATTGTAGAAGTTCTTGGTCTCGTGATTCGTCCATGAATTCCAAGTCAATGCTTTCAAAGGAAACGTTCTTTCTCCTTCCATTTTTGTGCTGAAATTTGCATAAACAATAAATATATCAGTAGGGATAGGGCAATGTTGGGTTTAAGTTCAGACAGGTACTTATGTGTTTATAACAGAGAATTTATCTATGGGCACTGTATGGGTTCAGGCGTGAAGTAGTACTATTAAAAAGTGCCTGCGAAAAAGTAAATTCATAATTATAACACAGAAACGTAAATCAATCCATAATTATAATAAACAAGCCGTTCTTAATGTCTAACTCTTACAGAGGGATAGTATATAACTATCTGAAAATGTTTTCCAAATTAATTTAAATTGTATAACATAGTTCTCCGGTCAAATTTATAAAATAACATCTTACCTTTTAAAAACAAGTTTAAGTTGTCAGTGAAAATGTTCTTGCAATGTACTTCA
The DNA here is from genome assembly GCF_964263255.1 of Lissotriton vulgaris. NCBI lineage: Eukaryota > Metazoa > Chordata > Amphibia > Caudata > Salamandridae > Lissotriton > Lissotriton vulgaris. The sequence continues at coordinate 497,264,064 of NC_141685.1, forward strand.
GGAAGTAGTAGTCAAAATGGCTGTGTTTTTCTCTCTTTCTTTATATATATTCAGGTAATAATCAATCAAATGTCAGGTAAAAAAAGTAGAAAATGAAAGTAACATTTTAATTGGTTGTCAATTCCAACACTTCAGATGTGTTTTGTGAAGTAATTTACCTCAGGGAATTTAGAGAGGTCTACGTGCTAAATGGCTAAATGGAATTCCAACCAAATTTGTGAAAATGGTAGGGATTGGTATGTAGTATGAGCTAATGTATATTTGGTGAAAGTGTCTCCAGTGGTTTTTCTGTAAATTACTTTTCCACCTTTTTTAAGCGTGCGCTTCTCAATGCGTGTCCCGGTACGCGAACCAGCAGCGTTACGGGAGTCCTCCATTTTGTGTTTCGGTAGAATTGAGATACAAGATGGAGGTTAAATAATGTTCAGAATGGGTAGAAGGGAGCACGGTAGCCGTATCCTGACCCCCTAGGTTTTCTGAGGGTGGCTGAGGAGTCCCATATGTGCGAGAAAACAGAATTTTTTTTTTACATTTTTCGTGCGGTTAGCTGCCGGTACGCGAACCGGGTAGCGAACCGGGAAGCGAACATAAGTGAAAATTAGTGAAAAAAGGTACATTCGAAATTTTTAAAGAGTAATTATAGTTAAGGTAGCTCTGAAAAGAGCTTTTGGGTTCTGTGTAAGTTCTAGGTACTTATAAGTAGGTACCAATACACAGTCTTAAATTTTGAATGAAACCTCTGTTCCCCTCATCTGAGAAGTGCACGCCATCTCCTCTGTAGATATCTTGCATGTCGTAACGCAAGTTATTGTTGTAGATGCAGCCCATTCCATGGTCTCTCATGTAAGCTGAAACAGACTTATTTACATGCTTCCTCGATTTCTCAATTTGTGGACAAAATTGATTGGACCACCTCCATTTTTGTCTTTGGCATATATTGGAATATACCAAGGCAGTTTGAGGAAAAAGTGCCATCAATTGCTCAAAGGTGTCCTTTAAGAGCATTTCCAGACCTACCCCAGTCAAAGTGCCCAAATAATTTCCTGCACTATTATGAGGTCAGGGTTTGGCAAATGCAAAAAGCTTTTCACCAATGGTATCAATTGGTGACATCTCAATCCTCTCTGTGCAGAAGAAATCTGGAATATGTTTGATGCCAACTCTTGCAGAATGTTCCATCTTCAACAACAAAATGTTGCATTTAGAAAACCAAGAGATTGTGAAACTGGAAGCTATTGACAGAGTAGAGCATATGGGAGCAACAATTATTTTGTCTGAGAATTTGAAATCTAAATTGGATTCATTAGACAAGACTATATCTAAAACTGCAGGTTTTGAAAAGACTCTGAATGTGTGCTTAAATTGTCGTATAATTTTAAGAAGGAATTTACATGTTGAAAGAGGTCTGGTAAATGGATCAAGGGGTAATGTTGTTGATTTTGAGAAATACAGAAATAGAGATGGAATTGAATTTTTAAAAATTAAATTTGATGGTATTGAGGAAGTACAGTTAATTGGTCGTTGCTCTGCTAGGTTTTTGCTTGTAAAAGACTTATATGTTCGCCGTAAGCAATTTCCTGTTTGCTTGGCATATGCGGTGACAATCCATAAATCGCAAGGTTTAAGTGTAGACAGTGCATTGGTGAATATTGGCAGTTCTGTGTTCAAGGAGGGTATGGCATATGTGGCATTGTCACGAGTTAGAACTTTATCGGGATTGTACTTGATTGAGTGTGATGTCACAAACATTTGTGCGGATTTAGATTGTGTTAAGGAATACAATAGGTTAAGAAAAGAGTATGCGCCACATTTGCCTCAATATCCTTTGTTTGAGAAACGTGTGGTAGGCCGGAAAGGAAGAAATGTGACCAATAGTCGGGAGGTTGTAGCAAAAAGACAAAAAGTCGATGAACCTGAAATTATAAGCAAAAAGAAAAAGGATTCTGTTGAAGATGTTGTTGGTTTTCAATTTGAAAACAGTTCTGGTGTCAACTGCTATGCTAATGTAGTGGTTAATGTTGTCTTTTCTCTAGAAACTTTAAAAGAACAGATTGTGATCAATTCGGATCAAAGTTTTTGCTGCTTGCTGAATTCTGTGTTAGAGAAATGTAGCACTGATAGAACAAAAATCGAAAGTGTGTCTGAAATTCGAAATTTGTTAGACATATGTTCAGGTCAAAAGCAATTCTCTCAAAATATTCAGCAAGATTGTCAAGAGTTTTTAATGTATATGCTTGATGTGTTACAAGATGAAGGTGTAGATGTAGAACACCTGTTTGGCCTTTCTTATCAATGGCAGCATGACTGCGAGAACTGTAGGCTATCAAGTACTGGTAGTGTAGACTCAGAAAGATTTATATATTTAGCTTTGCCAGACAGTAAATCAGTGGCCTTTACTAAGCTAGTAAAATCAACCGATCACAACATGGAGTGTAGCCAATGTAAGTCAGCAATGCTGTCCACATTATTTATACGAACATATGGCCAATATGTCATTTTAATGTTCCAACGATGTAGGCCTGATGGAACAAAATTGACAACTTTAATTAAAAATGTTGTGGCTTCGCAGTTGTCAATATCAGGAAGGACTTTTGTAACTTCAGCAATTATATATCATGACGGTCCTTCAACAACATCAGGACATTACACAGCTTATTTAAAGTCTAGAAACGGCTGGTCATTCTGCAATGATTCTGTTTTAATTTTCAAAAGAAAATTGCCTTTCCGCCTACAAAATTCTTACCTGGTGTTCTTACAACCAAAATTTTAGGGAAGGAATCTTGGGATTTGTTCTGAGGAATTTCAAGAGGTTATAATGGCTCCTACTCTATATGGCCTTGTGGATAATTGTAGTACAGAGCGAAAACTGTTTGTGTTTATAAGCTAATTCAAGCAGCAGATCAAAACAAGGAGTAGAGGAAATGTAAGTCTGCAATGCTGTCCACATTATTTATGGAAACTTATGGGTGAAATGTCATTTTACAATTTCAACTACATAAACTGGATGAAAATAAGTTGTCAAGTCTAATTAAAAATGTTTTGGCTACACAGTCATGGATTTCAGGAAGAACATTTGTAACTGCAGCTATTATATATTATGATGGTCCTTTGACAACATCAGGATATTACACAGCTTATTTGAAATATAAAAAAGGCTAGTCTTTCGGCAATGATTACCATTTTAGTATGAAGCAATGTTGCCTTTTGACTTGTTTTCAGAAGTGAGAATTTAGGGTAGGTAACTGGATTATAACGATTCTAGGTGTTGCTGTAATTTAGTGTGCTGTTTTAAATTGCTTTGTATGTCTCATTTTTCTTAAAACGATGGAGTTTATCTTTCAGAAAGTGACGGGCAGAAAATAGTAACAGCACAACAGAGTATAAGCTGTTCATAGGACATCCTTTGACGTCATAGAAAGTAAGTTACTTTTGAGGAGTTCTGATTTGTGATTGATTATATTTTATGGGTTTTTTAAACACAATCATTTTGATTGTGTTTTTTTTTCCCCGCTGTTATATGATGAATACCTTCAACTCACTGTTTTCAGTGAAATTTGATATATTCTGAGAACAGCAAAAATAAACCATTTAAAATGTATAATTAATTCTGTACTTTGAATTGTGATTTTTAATATGTACTCATCTTGTCTCATGCTCACTCATCTTTTACTACCTTCTATTAATTTTAAAATTTTTGTTCTCTCATTCACAGATTGAAAGTATAAAAAAACAAGTGACTAAGTTAACGACAATTATAAGGTAAATGTTTAGTACTCTTTACGTTACATCTCTATCAAATGTAACTTTTATTAGTTCCACTGCTTCATTTCTTTAACCCTCAGTTTCCTGCCTTTGCTACTTCCCTCATTTCTTTTTCTATTACTTATTTATACTACTCTTTCCACTCCTTTTCTCAGTCCCTCTTTCAACAGTATCTGTGTGTTACTCCCTCTATTTGTCTTTCTTTTAACATTACTCTCTGTTTACTTACTCTTCTTTTTTAAAAAACATTTTTTTTTTAGTTCGCTTCCGGTTTGCGTACCGGCGCGCGAACCGGGAAGTGAACCAAAAGAAATAGAGGTTGCCAGAGTGCTAAACATTCTAGCAATTTCTTATAAAGGGGAGGTAGTTCTGAATAGAACTTTTTTTTCATTATTTCTGTTGTTTTATATTTTTTTATTATTTTCTGAACATTTTTATAGTTTTTTTGTATTTTTTGAACGGTTTTATATTTTTTTTGTTTTTTTGGGGGGGGGAACAAAAATGATTCACTCATCTTTTACTACCTTCTATTAATTTTAAAACTTTTGTTCTCTCATTCACAGATTGAAAGTATAAAAATAACAAGTGACTAAGTTAACGACAATTATAAGGTAAATGTTTAGTACTCTTTACGTTACATCTCTATCAAATTTAACTTTTATTAGTTCCACTGCTTCATTTCTTTAAGCCTCAGTTTCCTGCCTTTGCTACTTCCCTCATTTATTTTTCTATTACTTATTTGTACTACTCTTTCCACTCCTTTTGTCAGTCCCTCTTTCAACAGTATCTGTGTGTTACTCCCTCTATTTGTCTTTCTTTTAACATTACTCTCTATTTACTTACTCTTCTTTTTTAAAAAACATTTTTTTTTTAGTTCGCTTCCGGTTTGCGTACTGGCGCGCGAACCGGGAAGCGAACCAAAAGAAATAGAGGTTGCCAGAGTGCTAAACATTCTAGCAATTTCTTATAAAGGGGAGGTAGTTCTGAATAGAACTTTTTTTTCATTATTTTTGTTGTTTTATATTTTTTTATTATTTTTCTGAACATTTTTATAGTTTTTTTGTATTTTTTGAACGGTTTTATATTTTTTTTGTTTTTTTTGGGGGGGGAAACAAAAATGATTCATTAGAAAGGGCTCAACAGGAGCAACAAAAAAAAAAGAAAATTTATTTTCTGGGGCGTTTTGTACATTGATGATGTTCAAAAGCTCTATTGATTAGAGTTACACTCCTCTCTCCATAGGAAATTAATTTTCCGCAAATTATACAGGTACATTTCATTTGGCCAAAGTTCATCTGTATATTTGGGACTGTCTCCCTTGCCTCTGATCCCATCACTGCCTCTTCATTGGTGGATGTACTGGCCACAGGTCGGGGGTTATCCACAAGATCACGTATTTGTGCACCACTGTAATTTATTGGGTGCCACCTCTGCATATGGCGATGCATGGTATAATTACCATAACTGTATTTTTTTTCTGTTCCTCTGGACAGTTCATCTTTACAAATCAGGCAGGTAACATACCGGGCGTTCACCTTTTTTTGTCCTTTGGGAAATGAAAAAAATTGCCAAATATAATTTTCTTTTATATGGGACCTCCTTGGCTGTTCTGGTAAAAACCTCCTTGTCCCTTGCTCCTCTTCCTCTTCTTCCTCTTCTTCCTCCTCTTGTTGGAGGATGACCTGAGGAGATGGTCCTCTCTTCCTAGGAGGTGGTGGTGGTGGTGGGGGTCCACCAGCTGCAGCAATCATTGAAGCCATTTGTAAGGTAGTCAATGTAGGTCTTTCTCTCATAAAAATGAAAGTCAGAGTGAGGAAAAAAGGTGGGGCTTTCATCATTTGGGAAAAAAAAATGTTCTAAACCAATGAAAAGTGTTATTTTAAGGTCATATGACCAAGCCTTCCATCATTAGGAAACCAAAAGTAAAATGAACCAATGAAAAGTTTTATAAACTAGTCACATGACCTGTTATGCTTACGTTACGCGCTCCGCACCGCACCCCGGATCGCTTCCGGTGCACTGCGCTTCGCGCCTCGGTTCGCGTTCCGGAGCGCTTCCGGGTGCGCTAACGCGGCGCGTCATAAGACGCATTACGCGGTAATGTGATACGTCGCGCTTATGCGACGCGTCACGATGTTGCTTTCTAACGCGGTACTTGCGCTAACGGAACGTTTACCGGTTCGCGGACTGGGTCGCGGAACAAATTGAAGCACATTTTACAGCTTTTGATATTTGCTATTAAAAAACCATTGATATTCACTGAAAAAACCATAGGTTATAGACCATATATAGTTAGGAATTAGCATTTACAAAACCTTGAAAATTCACTGAAAAAACCATAGGTTATAGACCATATATAGTTAGGAATTAGCATTTACAAAACCTTATTTTACTCACACAAAACCATTGAAATTCGCATATATAGTTAGTTGCACTAACTATATATCGCGCACCCGCAATCCACTGCTGATCATGTCACATATTACATCATTCATGACATGGTCAGTGACATCACTGATGCCATCACTGATGACATCTCAAATGACATCACTGATGACATCACTGATGACAACATCCAGTGACTGTATGTTTCTGTAAAGTTAACATATGTCTTACATATTGAAGAATGAGTGGATGTATAAGTGTCTGGATGAAGGATTTAGTAGGTGCATGTCTGTCTGTATGAGTGAGTGATTAAATGTGTCTCACTGAGTGCATGGGTTAGTGACTAAACTGTCTTAATTTGTGCATCATTATGTCTGTTGATCAGTAAACTGCTGCATGTGTTGATCAGTAGCTATATGAGTAACTATATGGGTTATTGATTGGTTGCCCAAGTATTTGTATGGGAGACTGAGTGTGTGTGTGGGTGGCTGGGAGGTGTATGACTCTGTGCATAGATGTGTGAGCAGTTGATTCACTAGATGTATGGGTTCAAAAGTGCATGTGGAAACATCTGTATGGGCGGTTGACTGTGTGCATGAGTGTATTGGTGAGTGAATGGATATCTCAGTGCTACATGTCAAAGTAAGTACATATGTAAAACACAGTACATGTGAGAGTTGACATATATAAATAACTGTGCATAAGAGCCAGTGAATGTGTGAGTGGCTGTATGGATCATTGTGAACTTGTATCAGGGATTGTATAAGAGAGTAAATATGTGTTAGTATATGTTTGAATAAGTAAGGTGTGTATAACTGTATAGTTGAGGAAATGGAGGTGTTATTGATTCTTTGCATGACTGACTAGGTGTGTGAGTAACTCCATGGATGAGTGACAGTCTGTGAGTGTCTGTTTACACTGAGTGTATCTAAGGTTATATTAGAGTCTGAAGAGGTTCATTGTATTATCACATGAATGATGTCATCAGTGATGTGATCAGTAATGTCAAATGAGATGTCATCAGTGATGTCATTTGAGATGTCATCAGTGATGTCATCAGTGATGTCATTTGAAATGTCATCAGTGATATCATCCGTGATGTCACTGACCATGTCATGAATGATGTAATATGTGACATGATCAGCAGTGGATTGTGGGTGCGCGATATATAGTTAGTGCAACTAACTATATATGCGAATTTCAATGGTTTTGTGTGAGTAAAATAAGGTTTTGTAAATGTTAATTCCTAACTATATATGGTCTATAACCTATGTTTTTTTCAGTGAATATATATATATATATATATATATATATATATATATATATATATATATATATATATATATATATATATATATATACATATATATATATATATCTTATTGGCACTGCTCAGTCTGTTATATTTTTCTTCCCCTTAATCCACCACCATCTAGGCTCCATCCTGCCAGTGTACTTGCCACTCGTTGCCTCTCCTCACCTCTCTCCCCTTTCTGAAAACTTCTATCCTGCTGACTCCTCGCAAACTCAGGTGTCCTGTGTCTCCTCCCATGGCGCCTGCATCCAAAGCACAATCCAAGATCTCTCCTCATCAAGCAGAGTCTAGAAGCCGCTGAGAAGCCGCTCTGCTTTCTGTGATTTAATCCTGCCCAAAAACGCTTCCCTTGTGCTTTCTCACTAACTCCATATCCTACAGCACTTTCTCCACCAAACCGCCAAAACCGGAATGTCCACAAGCAGGGACATCAGCACACGCTGGTACGGCCGAGGTGCGTCGCTATTACCACAGGGGGGCGTGGTCGCCTACGGCTATCCGTAGGTGTGGCTCTTCGCCATAGCTCCCAGCACTGTGATTCCTCTTTGGCGATCTATTCTTTGAGAGAGAAATCAGTGTCCTGGGTGAATCCAACTGAAAGTTAAGGTTCAAAGCAGTCAATGCTCATGTCATTAAGCCATGCTTGTACTGTATCTTGTTTGTTGCTCTAAGCAAATAATAGGAATTCTATCCTGGTTGTAATGAGCATCACATAGGCGCTGGCCATCTAGGCCTTGATTGTGTGCAAGTAGTATTTAAGGTGTTGGATGTCTAAAGCAGAGGAGACATTCAAGTAGATCTGTGTGCCATCGCCATATGTTGAATTTGTATGCTGTACCTTGGAGTAGATAACCAAGCAGCTGAATGTAAATGTTGAAGATGGCAGGAGACTGTATAGAAGGCCCAGGGACTCAACACATTATAGGGACATTTTGTGGGCTGGAGGTGCCAGTCTGAAATGGATGGTGTTGGCTGGAAAGGTTGTGTATGAGGATGGAATACTGACTACTGAAAGCCGCTGGGAAGCTTTGCAATATCAGGAGGCAGGGGTAATCTTTATCTGTGGACAAGGGGGCTTCATCTGCGATGTGTAAGTTGGCAGTCTCCTTATGGCAGTGTGATCTGAAGCTAGACTGGTAGTCGTGCACGAGATGTTTAACATTGATGTGATATCAGAGTTAAGAAGAGAATGTTTTTTCAAAGAACTTGTTGCTGAGTGTTAGGTGAGAGATAGGGCTGTTGTTGGTGAGGTCATAAGGGTCTAGTGTAGGTTTTCTTAGGACTCAGCGATTTTGCCCGGTTTTGAGAGCTTCTGGGAACATTCTGTGAGTGAAGGAGAAATTGATAAAGGTAAATATAGAGGATTTCAATATTTTTTTAAGAACAGTATGCAATTGAAAGGTTGCAAAATGAAATTATACATTTAAAACGTAGGTAGCAACTACAGAATTTCTAACAGTATTAATATTTTTGTGGCATATTACTCACAGAACTTCATAATCATTTCAGATCTTTGCAAGCTCCTGGCTAGAGGGAAGTATGGTATATAAAAGTGACTAATTTATTTCATAAATATCGAAACTACGTTGCTTCCATAAATATTCACATGGAGAAAAAAATTATTCTTTCAAAATTGAATAGGTATAACCATCTTGGACTGTTAATGTGTTAGATATGTTTTAATAAGTTAAGACCGTACTGGTGATTTATAATATTTTTGTATGAAATTTGTGGCACATGCCAATAAATACCTATTAGTGGTGGGATTTGCCATTCCTCAAAGAGGTATTAAGGAAGTCGTGTTCATATGAGAAATTTTAAGATCTTCTACTTAACACCAATGGTGACAGCATTGGTTAGTAGGAATAAATGTTCATGTTTTTAATCAAGGCACTACTTTTTCCCAATGCTGGTTAGGCTGGTCTTATTTTCACGTTTGAGAAAAAGTTCAGTGAAAAGCTGCATGGAATAAAAAGACAAAACAAAGTAGCAGTGCAAATGAAATAGTTCACTGTCAGTGCAGAGCAAAAAAAAACCTTCAAGAGGTATTCAAATTGAAGGTTAGGTGACAAGTCAGCAGCACCGCTCCTATGGGAACACTGCAGGAGTTTCAGATAACATGCCATTGTTGGGTTTCTTTTTTTTTTTTTATTTATTTTTTTTTTTGTGCTGTTCATCCCGGGAAAGCTGTATAACTTGTCATGAACAGTGTCTTTTCTGGCAGGGCAAGGAATCACCTTTCCCTCAGAGCAGTCTGTAATCTAGGCACTAGATTGACCCACACCTTCTAAATCAGGTTGAACAGACTTTAGCCGATGTTGCCTCAACTCACCAACGTGCCCTGCTAATGGCACTTCATCGTTCAGTGACAAAAGGAAGTACTTCTGATCTATGGGAAATGGTTAGCTTCTTGCGAGCTCTTTGCTCAAACACTAAGTGCTCCTTGTACTCGGTAATACATCCCCCTAGCCTACATAATCATTTCCATGCACTTCCTTGCTGAAATGGGCTCCCAAATTGTGCCTGGTGGAGCCCCTCCCAGATAGCTGCTTCAGCTGCTAGCAAAACCTGTAGCTTTAGTAGTTACATGACTCTAACACCTGGACAGCTTTCAGTGCCTCTTCATTCTTTTCATTTTGAACAGAGGTGCCAGGTACCACAGCCTGCGCCTTCTCAGAGAGTGCATGATGCACTCACTACTCTTTGCAGGCCTGAAAATCCAGGCCTCTCCATGAGAATGTTGTACAGCAGGAGCTTGCCCTGCTACTAAACTGGAAAAAATCGGATTACTTTGTAATTACAACACCCCCTGCCCTTCAGGCTACCTAGGGCCTATCTCAGTTGTGGCATATATGCAATAAAAGGGGAGGAAGTTTAAGACTTGACAAATGCTGCCAAATCATCCTGGGATGAGGATTTATGGTCTAGTATGTTGTTAGCTGCAAAAACTAAAGATCACAGGCAGTTCTGGGAGTTAGTAGCTCAAGGGAATAAGCCAGATAAAGGCTCGAGGGAGATTTTCCTAAACCAAGCTATATGGGTTGATCATTTCACATCATTATACGCAGCCCAAATTACAGAGGAAAAGCTCCCGGAAAATACAAACCAAATATTAACCCAGATAGAGAATGATGAAAACCCATTGGTAATCTTTGACATACAAGAGACTGAAACAGCAATTGCTTCTGTAAAGCAAGGGAAGGCCCCTGGTCTGGATAAGATCCCTGGTGATCTTTATAAGCACAATATAGAGATCTGGGCACCTTACCTAAACCATTTGTTTAATGTCATCGCAGCTGGTGACCAAATCCCTGATACATGGGATGGGGCAGAAATTATCACTATTTTTAAAAAGGGGGATAGAGGCGACCCAGCGAACTATCACCCCATTAGTCTTTTAGATATAACACAGAAAATTTATGCCAGACACATTCTCAACCGCGTAAATACGTGGTTGGAGGAAAACTTGGTTTTATCCAAGTATCAGGCAGGGTTCAGGGAAAAGACAGGGACCATTGACCAGGTATTAAGGCTATGCTGCTTGTACTGGAAATATGTCATCATCCGCAGAGGTAATCTATATGTTACCTTTGTAGATCTACGAGCAGCATTTGACCTTATCCCTCGTGCCTTATTGTGGAAATCAATGAAAAAGCAGGGGTTCCCAGGTGAACTATTGAAATTAGTGACTGGGTTACACCAGAATAACTACGCTAGGGTAAGATGGGGCCCAAATGGTGAACTCACAGATGCAATCCCTATCAAGAGAGTAGTACGCCAAGGGTGCGTGCTGGCACCTACACTTTTCTCCCATTATGTCAACGATATTGCAGTTTATATGGAGAATTGTGACAACGACTCTCCTCGCCTGGGGGGGGGGGAACGAGTTCCGTCCCTCCTCTTCGCGGATGACACGATTCTCATTTCTCAAACCCCTCGGGGCCTACAGATTTTATTAGATAGGTTCCAGCAGTACTGTATCACAAAAGGGTTAGAAATTAATGTAAAAAAGACTAAATACAGGGCTCTCAATCCCCATAAAAGTTTCAAGAAAGATCTAACACTGAATGGAGAAAAACTTGATTATGAACTAAGGGGCATATTATCAAGCCTGTGCGCTAAAATTATCGCCGCTTTATCGGCCGAAAACGGCCGATAAAGCGGCGATAATGGGCTTGATAATATGCTCTATGGAATTCCAATCGAAGCACATGTTAGATGTGAAGACATCTAACATGGGCTTCGATTGGAATTCCACAGAGCATATTATCAAGCCCATAATCGCCGCTTTATCGGCCGTTTTCGGCCGATAAAGCGGCGATAATTTTAGCGCACAGGCTTGATAATATGCCCCTTAGTTTTACTTATTTGGGGGTATTATTAGACTGATCTCTAAATTGGAGACCCCAATTAGAAAAATCTAAAATTGTGTTCAAACAAAATTGTCTTCCGATACTGAAAAGACATAACAAATGTGCAAACAAGGCAGTTACCCCAGCATTAGAGCTCTTTAAATGCAAGGTCCAGTCAGCAGTTTTGTATGGGGCAGAACTCTGGGGACCTGTGTGTAGAAAGACCTTTGAAATCTTGGAGAATACGTTCATAAGGGGATTACTAAAGGTTCCTAATAATACTCCATTATTACCCCTACTCCTCGATATGAACATACGACGCACCGATCTACATGCAATATTAAGACCGTTATTGTTATGGTTCAGGTTGTGGATTACCCCTGAGTTAACTGAATACAAAAATGGATTGGTTGAAGTTTTGAAACTAGACACTAGCAGCAAGATTTCTTGGTTTAAACATGTTAAAATCTGGTTAACAAAATTGGGTTTATCCCATTTTTGGAGCCAGCCAGAATCCTTGACTGTGTCCTCAAAGAAAATAGTCAAACTTTCCTTTTGGGCCCTTGTGAGCCATGATGCAGTATACGTTGGAGCACATGGCCCCATAACTGAAAAATTCTTAATGGTAAAAAATGTAGCCCAGTTTGAAATGTTTCTTGATGAGATTCAGCCACCATTGGCGAAAACCCTGTATTTAAAGTATAGGTATGGTATACTAAGAACCCGGGAAACCGAGTCAAAATGGGGGAAAATTAGTAATGATAAATGTACCTTATGCACAAACAATGTAAGAGAAGACATTTTTCACATTCTGTTTTTCTGTGCAAGCTATGTAGAAACAAGAAGGAAATGGATAGTGCCATTGTGCCGTAATATCGGAACAACTTCGCATAAGGAAGCTGGAAGAATATTAATTACGGACACTAGCCAAGTAATAGTGTTTGGCATCAGTAGATTTCTCTTGGCAGTAAAATTCATTAGACAAAAACTGTCTCTGCCATTTTAAGCGTCTGGCTGTTATAACCAATTTAATGTTTTTTTTTAAAGCTTGTAAATATTTTAACAAATTTTTTTTAACTATATTTATTGATGTGTGTTTCAAGCCCCTCCTCATGATTTAGCTGTGAAAGGTTATGGTTAGTATTTGGTCATGCACTAGCACTTTCTTTGATTGTATATTTTTGTATTTTTGTATATTTGTCGATGATAATGTGGTCATGTATATTATGTATATTGTATGTATATTACGTATTCTGTATATCTTTTATGGTGCAATTGCAACGAAATAAAGATTATTGAATTGAATTGGGTGATAATTCTAAGTTGAATTGGCAGTTTGAATCTGCATTCAGGCTGCAGTGGCAGGCCTGGCACTAGTTTTAAGGTGATACTTAGGAGGGTTGTATAATAACTGCTGCAGGCCCACTATTAGCATTTAATTTACGGACCCTCTGTATATAGTATGCCCCTCTACAAGGGACTTATAAGTAAATTAAATATGCTAATCAGGCGTAAGCCAATGTTACCATGTTTAGGGGAGTGAGCACAAGAGCTTTAGCTCTGGTTAGCAGTTGTAAAGTGCACACAGTGACCAACAATAATGAATATCAGCACACAAATGGAGGTAAGAAGGCAATATGTTTGGTGGAAGACCACCCTAAGACTGACAGGTCTAACAGTCTTCTCTTCTGATTCTAAGGATTAGCCTTAGCAGGCAGTGCTAAAAGATCTTTGCTGCTGCAGAAACCTTGGGAATTTAGGTGAGTGGTCCTCAGTGATACAGCAATCATGCAGACAAACGTCTTGGTTTTGTTGCTGCTCTGTGTAACACACCCTTCCTAGAGGAACTGGAACAGACTTGTATAGTTTAGATCCTATGCTTATGATCAATTTACAAACTGGAGATTTGGTTCCCCTATCTAATGTCCTAGAACCAATTTGGGTGGTAGTATTTCAAATGCCATAATATTGCTGTAGTGCAGATACAGTCTTTGTGCAAGGCAATGACATTCACACCAGGTAGTGATGATGCTGGCTCAAATCATTGACAAAAAAGGTGTGTAGACTTTGGAACTGACTGTCATTTCTCTTTCTGAAGAAGAATTAAGGTAGAGGCAAAACAGCATGTCCTTCCTATAAACCTTCCCATCTATAAAAGCAAAATCTGACCCATCTTCTAACCATTCACCAAATGGCAATGCTCTGCAAACCTAATCAGTAATCCCAACGTTCATTTTTAAAATCTATTTTAGCAGTTTTACATAGTGCTTACATGACCTGAGGGGTATCAGAGCACTTTACAACAGCATACAAGTATAGAAGCATAGATAGTAAAGTACATCTAGATACTGGAGGTTACATTGTTTGAGAAAAATAAAAAAATTCAAATAGGGTGGGTATTGTCCAGAGGCATAGAGATGAGGTTTAAAGAGAAATTCTTTTAGTTGTCTCTTGAAACTCGTCAAGGAGGGGTTAGTCCTGATATGAATAAGGAGAGAGCTTCAGAGTTTGGGGGCATTCCCTGAGAAAGAGCGGTAGAGAGCTAGGCCCTTATTTATGAGGCCTTGCGTCAGTTTTGCGCCGCCGGTGCGTCACTTTTTGTGACGCACCAGCGGCGTACAAAATGCGCCTTGTTGCGCCATATTTAAAAAGTGATGCATCTAAGTAGATGCGTCACTTTTTAAACCCCTGCGCCACATCATACCTGCGTCAGGTATAATGTATGCAGAGGGGGCGTTCCCCCGCGAAAAGCCTCGTAATAGTGACGCAGTGAAATCTATGAGATTACATTGCGTCACTTTTAGGATGCTGTTGCGTCAAAATCTTGCGCCTGCCTCACAGCAGGCGTAAAACTGACGCAAGCCCTTTCACATGGGGCTTTCCCCATATGAAAGGACGCATTGCTGGAGTTGCGTCACTTTTGTAACACACTCCAGCAATGCGTCACTTTTGCGCTTACAGATGCGTCAGAAATACTGATGTATCTGTAAGTCCTTGCGACATGATGCGTCATACATTAAATATGACCCATCATTGGTGTCGCAAGGAGTGCGCAGTGAAAAGTGACGCATCGCTGTTTTCACGCAGCGATGCATCACTTTTCATAAATGAGGCCCCTAATGTTTATGTCTTTTGGGGGGGATTAGGAGGAGTGAGTTGAAGCTTCTTAGGTTTCTTGATTGTCCTGCTTTAGTGAGTTGGGCTGTGAGGTAATCCAGTGTGCCTGTGTGTAAGGCTTTATGGGTGAGACAGGCTGTTTTGAAACAGAAACGTGTTTCATTAGATAGCCATTTTCTTGGAGTGTGTGATCATTCTTGCTGCTGTGTTTAGGGTGGTTCTCATGGAGGATATGTGTGTTTTAGCTGCCCCAGTTAGTGGGTTGCGAGTTTTAGGTCATTGGAGGTATGAAAGGCTTGATTTTGTTGACGAGTTTGAGGCTGTAGAAGACACCTTTTGCAGTGGAGCTTATGTGAGAGCTCATGTCTTGTGCCCAGAGAGATCCCTGGAGATTTAGCTGAGCTTGCTGGGGTAAGTTTGCAGTTTAGGGAGGCAAGGTTGTTTATCCATTCTTGTTGATTGGTCGTGATTTAAGAAAACAAGAATTTTGCTTTTTTCTTGGTTGAGTTTGAGGTGTTTGAGAGTTAGCCAATTTTCTACTTTTGAAAGTGTGGAGTTGAGTCGGAGGATATCTTTAAAGAGGATATTTCGAGGAACAGCTAGGAGTCGTCTTCCTAGAGATGATAGGTGGTATTTGCTTGTATTAGAATGGTAGTGAGGGGTTCCCTGTAAATGTTGAAGAGTGTGGGGGAGAGGACTGAGCCTTGAGGTACACCGCGGGTTGTGGGTGAGATGTCAGACATCGAGTTTTGGATTTTTATGAATTGGGTTCGGTTATGCATCAATTAGGAGAACCATTTTAAGACATTGCCCTCTGCTCCGATATGCTTTTGTAGGGCATCTAAAAGTTGCTTGTGATCCACAGTGTCAAACTTTGCTGATAGGTCGAGGAGGACAAGAAGGAACTATCTGTTAAAGTCAAGGGAGTTGTGAATGTCATCAGTTATACGCAATATAGCGGTTTCTGTGCTGCATCCCTTCCTGAAACCAGGTTGTTGTGATTCAAGTACGTTGTTTGATTCCAGGTGTTGGTTGAGCTGGGAGGGAACACATTTCTCGAGAATTTTATCTAGGAAAGGAAGGTTGTTGATGGGCCTAAAGTTTTTGAGATTGTTCGGGTCAGCAACAGGTTTTTTAAGTAAGGGGGAGATTTGGCCTTGTTAAAGGCAGTTGGACATCGATCCCTTGTTTAGGGAACTGTTAATGATCTTTGTCCACAGTGGGGTTAGAGTGCAGTTGAGGTTCTTTGCCAGGGAAGCAGGTAGTGGGTCTGCATAAGGGTTGGAGTATTTGGAGTTGGCAATCACATTGGAAATTTCCTCTTCTTTGAGAGGTTTGAAGTCTTTCCAAATCTAGGGAGAAGAGGGGAGTCTTGGGTATAGGCTTATTTTTGTGGTTGCCAGGAGAGGGGTCTCGATTTTGGGGATCATGGAATGAACTGGGGCTGGGGTTTTTTTGTTAAGGGTGATGACTTGCTGGGTTGGAATTGAGGGTGGTGGTCAAGGATCAGCTCAATTTTGGTGATTTTGTCCTGGAAGAATTTGGCCAGGTTGTTACAGTGTAGTTTGGAGGCAGGAGGATTTACGTTGGTGGGCTTGGAGGTCTGTTCCTGGATGAAGTTAAAGAGTTCTTTGGGGCAGTTTTTAGCTTTGTCTAGTGCACTCCGAAGAAGGAGGCTTTCTCTTTCATTATATGTTTTTTGTAGTTTCTGTGTTCATTTCAGAGTTGGAAGTGGTTGGTTGAGGATGGGTTTGCTCACCAGAGTCTTTCAGCGGCACTTACTTTTCTTCTTTCGGAGTTGAGGTCTTTGTTGAACCAGACTCTGGAAGGAATGTATCTGATCCTTTTGTGTTTCATGGGGGCTAGTTGGTCAAGTGTTGTTTTCATCATCGTGTTGTAGAGTGTAGTGAGCTCAACTGGGTTGTCTGTGGAGGGCGGGAGAAGTGATTTTATTTTTTCTTCTAGGTCAGCGAGGGGGATGGGATTGAGGTTTCTGCTCCATTGATGGGTAGTCTGGGCTTTGACTGGTGGAGCTGCAATTTGGTTGATGTTAAATAGAATGATGTGGTGGTCTGACCAGTCAATTAGGAGAATGTTATTGATGCTTTTTATTATCATCTAAGGTAGAGCCTTTGTTGTGGGTTTGTCCCTTGCAGTATTGGGTGAGGTCATTTGCGAGAAGGAGTTTATTTAGTGACTGTAATAAAGTGTCCTTTCTGTTGTTCCAGTGGAGTTTGAAGTCACCTAGGATGATGTTGTCGGAGTTGGGAGCAGTGTGTAAGTAGGTCAGATAGTTGTACTCCGAATGCAAAAGTATTTTTTGGAGGGTGATAGATGAGATGGCATTTGGTTACTTTGTTGGCTTGTCGTGTTAGTTTAGCGTTGAGGTATTCAAAAGTAGAGAAGGATTGGGTTTTGGTTTCAGCTAGTTTGATGTTTTCCTAATGAATGGCGGCAATGCTGCAGCCGGGTTGGTCTATTCTGTCCTTTTTAATGATGGAGAAACCAGGGGGGACTCGCAGGTCAAGGGTCGGATAGGATGTTTCATTGAGCCAGGTTTTGATGACGAACGCAATGTCAATGTCGTAATTCAGTATGACATCAGCCAGTTCTGTTGTGTGCTTGCAGCTGATGGAATGGTTTTGGGCATAGGGGGGCCCTTGGGTATGACTGTGCGTTGAGAGGGAAGTCTTGTAGTCCTAAATTGGTTGTTGGCTCTGCCAATTCTGGTGATTACCTGTATATTGGAGTTGAGTTTTGGGTTGTTCTGGGGTTGTATGTTTTAGCAAGATGCATTGCCTTTCTCAGGGACATCTCAGGTTTTGCTCTTTTTGGACTGTGATATTGAGTGTTGAGGGGGGTGGAGCCCCAGTTATTGGTCTACGGATTTGGCAGTTGAGAGGGCTCACTGATGTTTATGAGGGAGCGAAGTTGTGAGTATTGGGCGGGGAAAAAAGGGTGTTGGTGTTGAGAAGGATTTTGTTTATGCCCTGAGTGATTGTGTTGATTTGGGTATGGAAATAGGATAGGCTTTCAGTTATGGATATGATGTGCATAGGGTTCATTGGTAAGAGAGCACTGAGTTGTTTTTCTTTATGTGTAAGGCGTTCACTTAGTGCTGCCATCGGACCGGCAGACATCAGACGAGCCCCCTCCCTGAACACCTTTAGGAAGACCCTCAAGACCTGGCTCTTCAGCAAGACAGATCGACAAACCCCCTCAGCACCTTAAGACCCTTGAGCGCACTTACAATTCCCTGATTAATTGATTGATTGATTGATTGATTGATTGATTGATTAAGTGATTTGGGTGAGGGGGAGGGAAGGAGTTGGGTGGCAGATCAGATTGGAGATGTAGGTTAGGACAGGAGGGTTGGGGTGGTAGGATTATGGGAAGAAGAGAAATATGTGCCTTGGGATGGGTGGAGCTGGGGGAGATTGGGGAGAGTGCTTCTCGAGTGTACTGTTTTTTTTTCGAGGATTGGGCGTTAGTTGGGCAAGTGTTGGTGTTTCCATGGGTAGGCAGAGTAGGGTAAGTGTATTGAGTGGGTTGTGGGGGATGAGACAGGGAGCGATGTCTTGAGGTGGGATTGTGAGGGATAGGGGTGGGGGAGAAGAGGATTATGGCTTATGGGTGAAGTGTGGGTCTGAGGAGTTCAATAATTGAGAGTTTGTGGCAGGTTTCAGGAGCGTTGTTTCTTGGGTCGAGTTCTGGGCAGTGGGTTGGGAAGGGGATGGATAGTTGGAAGGGATAGAAATGGAGTTTCGCAGCTTGGGTAAGGCGAGTTCAATTCAGCGAAGGTTGAAGTCATTGGCTTGGACCATGACTTTGCTATCCCTGTATACTGTTATGGTGGGGTTGATTTTGAAGGCAGATGTTGTGGAGATTAGCAATATTTGGCCGTAAGGGATGTATTTGTATTTGTATAGCGCTAATCACCAACAGGTCTCTAAGTGCTTTGGAGGCGAGGCTTAAAACAAAGTGGACAGATCAGGAAAACCGACAGTGATGGGCGGTCTAGCCAGTGGTCAGTGCTTCCTTGTTGGTAGTTGGTGGTTTTGGTGACTCAGAGGAGGTTAGCTAGGTTATTTTTCCATTTGGCCTGGTGTAAAAATAAGATCTGCTTTTGAGTAAGCTTTGGACGAGTTATGGTAGAGGTCAGGTATGAGTATTTCAGGGTGTTGCTTGAGTAGTCTGTGCTTAAAAATGTTGGCGGCGTTAGCTCAAAGGTTGGGAGGGTAGGTGATGGAAGATGAGTGAGGACTGTAGGGTTTAAGGTTGGTGAGATGTAAAGGGGTGGGGGTTTCTGGGGTGGTCTAGTGGTGCTTTCTTGTGTTTATTGTCATCTTCCTCACTACAGGGGCTGGAGGGTGGAGAATTAATTGTTAAAGAATTTTGGTGTAAAGGGAGTCCTGTTTCCATCGATACTCATTTTAGTATTCCACAGGAACACAAGCAATACTCTTTCATTGTCTAAGAATATTCCCAGTGTATCTTTTTCCATGCTAATCCAGAGGCCTTCCAAAATGGACCCCACTAGTTCCAGAAAATAGATTTATTTTGTACACATTCTCACTGTCCTGAATGAATCCACTTGCACATTGTAAATGTGCACTTGACAGGTACAATGAATGTCAGTGCTAGGTTCAGGGTGCCACATTGAAATTGGATATTTACTCAAATTCCATTCTATTGTCTGACACTGTAAACAACGTTTACAGCGAATCTTTCTCCCAGCAGGGACAATTTTACTTTTGATACTATTACAAGCTCCCCTGTGATGTGAGGGGATGTGAGGGGATGGTCATGACGGTCATGACTCATCAAGCTCACACCTCGCTGCACCGGCTTCGCGGGTGCCGCATCGCCTCGCAGTGAGTGGGGCAGCGTCATAAAAGGAGAGAAGCAGAAAGGCGGTTCCGGGTAAGAGGCTCAGCGGGGCTGCAATCGTAGCAGGGGACTCCAACAACCAGGAGTCCCTGCGTGACTGATTGCCAGCTTCCGGTCCGCTCTCCCTGCTGGCCCGCCCCCCGCCCACCTGAGGACTGTAAAAAAGCCCCTCACCTTCCCTCGGTGGGATAGCAGCTTGTTCTTCACGGAGGCACTATCGGCAAGGAGTGCAGTTTAGCAGCGTCTCTCACACTCATCAAGCCCACACCTCGCCGCACCCGCTTCGCGGGTGCCGCATCGCCTCGCAGTGAGTGGGGCAGCGTCATCAAAGGAGAGAAGCGGAAAGGCGGTTCCGGGTAAGAGACTCAGCGGGGCTGCGAGCGTAGCAGGGGACTCCAACAACCAGGAGTCCCTGCGTGACCGATTGTCAGCTTCCGGTCCGCTCTCCTTGCTGGCCCGCCCCTCGCCCACCTGAGGACTGTAAAAACGCCCCTCACCTTCCCTCGGTGGGATAGCAGCTTGTTCTTCACGGAGGCACTATCGGCAAGGAGTGCAGTTTAGCAGCGTCTCTCACACTCATCAAGCCCACACCTCGCCGCACCCGCTTCGTGGGTGCCACATCGCCTCGCAGTGAGTGGGGCAGCGTCATCAAAGGAGAGAAGCGGAAAGGCGGTTCCGGGTAAGAGGCTCAGCAGGGCTGCAAGCGTAGCAGGGGACTCCAACAACCAGAAGTCCCTGCGTGACTGATTGCCAGCTTCCGGTCCGCTCTCCCTGCTGGCCCGCCCCCCGCCCAGCACGGCCCCTATATCTTAGTCACAGACTCCCGCAGCGCGGGACGCAGCACGGGGCGAAGACCGGGCAAAGAGCGGGCCGTTTGAGGCTGTTAGAGACTGTTACAGACTGGACTGGGCCACAGCTCTTTGCTATAAAACTTGACCTCTGCCACACTGCCCAAAATCGTTCAAAAGACCACGCATAATGTCAACACGAGAATACAAGAGTAGGGCAGCGAAGGGGAAGCTAAAAAACGGAGCCCTAGACGATTTCATCTCCAAGACCAATATTGCCATAGACAAAGAAATTGGCAAAATGCAGCGTAGGGTGTCCTGTGAACTAGAAGCAGCGAGAAGGTTATCCCAAGAACTGGCCATGGCTAAAAAATCCTCCCTAGGGCACTTCGCTTTTGCCAAATCGCCAGACCGCACAACTGAACCTACTCCCATTATGATTGTTACACAGGCTGAAATTCATCGGCCACCAGCACCCACGGCAAACATGCCTAAGGCGGAGTCCCCACAAGCAATATCTTTTACCCAAACATCTTTAGCAAGCGGGGAGGCCGGGACTGACATAACCGGTGAGGGGGCCCCGTCGAGGACGGTCCCTATTTTTTTTTTTTTTTTTTTTTTTTAAAGCGCATGGTGACGCCATCACGGCGTGTCCCCGCGCTGTGGAGAAAAAGTCAGTGCCAATAGAGGGTATTACAGGGAAAACAGATGGGTTTTTAAGCTTTTCCTGAAAGTGGTCTCAGAGTCCGCAAGTCTGATACCCATAGGGAGTGCGTTCCATTCCCTGGCGGCCACTACCCGGAAGGAGCGGCCACCCATTCTGGCTTTCCTGATACGGGGAATTTTGAGCAGGCCCGTTCCCCCAGAGCGGAGAGTTCTGTTGGGCTCATAGGGAATAGCCAGGTCATTCATGTAGGGGGGAGCTTTTTGGGAAATGATCCTGTAGCACATTAGGAGTGCTTTAAAGAGAACTCTCTTTTTTAAAGGTAGCCAGTGAAGGGTGTCCAGAGCAGGTTTGGATGGTGCTCTCTTGGGAAGTCTGAGGACTAGGCGTGCCGCTGTATTTTGGAGTACTTGAAGTCTCCTGATGTTGTTTTGCGTTGTTCCGAGCAGAAGCACATTGCCATAGTCTATTCTCGAGGTCACTAGAGCTTGTGTCATAGTGCGCCTGGCTTCAAGAGGAAGGATATCAAGGGTGCGGTTTAGGGTCTTCATGACCCCAAAACATTTTCCGACCACTTTGTTCACGTGGCAGTCATAGGAGAGTTTGGGATCAACCCAGATCCCCAGATTTTTGGCCGCTTTACAGGGGGTAGGTAACGGCCCCAAACATGACGGCCACCACTCCTTAGTCCAGCTCGTATCCCTGCCTCCAATTACCAGAACCTCTGTTTTTGAGCCGTTGAGCTTCAGGCAATGTTGGGTCATCCAACCTGCCAGCGCCTGCATGCAGGATTTAAAGTTGTTAGCAGAAATGGAAGGAGCTTGGGATAGAGAGATGAGAAGTTGGGTATCGTCGGCATATGAAACTAATTCAATGCGAACGATTGAACCACTTCCGCCAAACTATGGAAAATATCGGGGGGATCCCGCATCCCAGTCAAAAGGGCCCAACCTTTAACCTCAAAAGAAAGCGCAACCAAACCTCTGCCTACTCAAGGAAAAAGGCCAAGGTAGCTAAAGCCCAACTACCCACCAAGGCACTGCCTCACACACCGCCCAAATCCCCTTCCGATCCAGAAACAGAACCCAGCCCGCTCCTAAATCAAAGGATGAGAGTGACCTAAATAATCTGGTAATTGATAGTGAGGATGGTGGGGTCCCACTTTGTACAATAAAAGGGAAGGATGTGGAATTCCTGACAATTGTGTGGGGAACACTAAAAAAACTTTTAACGCCCGTCGAAGTCAGACTAATACAAATAGAAACCCAGCTGTTAGAGATAGAAAAAAGTATCTTAAATCTAGCCACTCTCAGTATAACCGACAAAAACAAACCACCCTGCCCACTGACCACTACCAATAACACACCACTACCATCATCTGTTGTCACACTATCATCTGCACCAAACCCTACAAAGGCCCCAAAAACCAAACCCATTCCAAAACCTAGGCATAAGCGTTTTAATGACATTCCTGCCAATATCGTAGTGGCAGGCGTAAACCAGCAGGCGATCCCTCCTACTCCTGCTACGACAATCAGGACAGCTACCAGTAGCGAGCAGAATAACCCTCACCCAACAACATCAAGAGCAAAACCTAACACTAATCATAATAGGGGCTATGTAGATCTTCCCCCTGACGTTAGGCCATATGTAGTTGTGCTCACGGGGGTGCCAGAATTGTCATACCATCAGCAGGAAGACTTCGGGTCACTTAAAAACAAAGTTATACACTGGCTTAACACGTACAGGCCTATACCCAATCACCTGAGAAGTAAAATTCTCATGGTGCGTCGAGTACCCTGGATAGGTACCTCCCATAAGTCCTTTGATGGTGATTGTGTGATTGTTTCATTTGAAAATCCCAATACCGCACACCACATTTACACCTGGAATTATAACAGCGCGAATTCATCCATAGCAACAAGACCCTTAACTTTCTTCTATCCTCCACTTCCTCATCATAACACAGGAGGAAACTGGAGTTGGATCCCAGAGAGGAAACGTATGCATGGTGGGACTTACAACCAATGGGCAAACATACATAGTGGGTGGTCAGGAGCCCCTGTATACAACAGATTTGGGTGCCTTGAGGAAGTGGACTGACTCTCTCATAAGCTCATAATTAAACAACCACAAGCAGACTTATTTTACTGCTCTGTCCACTCTTCGGTACGATCTGCCCCCATTCCATCAATCTCACGGTCTGGAGACTCCATTCAATCTGCAGATGAGAACAGGCATGAAGATGATCTTTACGTTGTCCATTGAGAAGGAACTACACATACTCAGATAACCACAATTAACAAGCCACTTAGTGTCAATAGTGGTTTAACTACTAAGTATAATTCTCCTCTAGAGGAAATGTTTCAATTAACCCCAATGACAAAAGAAAGCACGCCTCACAATTATTCACATAGTCATCTAAGGGCAAGTGGGGCTTCCCAGGGGAATAACGACAATGATCAGTCTGTGACCCCTGGCCGACTCTCTATACTATCTTGGAACATCGCAGGGTTGGCCAATAAAATAGGCTCCTCTGAGTGGCTGGAACTAATAGAAGGCTACGATATATGTCTGTTCCAAGAAACATGGGCCAGGGAGAAGCAATCCCATACAGGATATGCTTCGCTTGAAACTTTGGCAAATTGGTGCGGGAAGGGCCGTCCATCTGGGGGCCTTCTGATCTGGGTGGCTTCTCATCTTGGCTGTAGGGCAACACTCCACGAAACTGACTCAGCTGATTTTCAGTGCGTTGTGTTGGAATGGGCACACGGTCCTAGCATAGCACTAATTAATGTATACGCTAGAGCGGTAGGGGTAGCAGGCATCTCGAGAACAATTGAGGATTTAGCAATATTCCTTGATTTCGCTAGACTAAGCTCCACACTTATCGTGGGGGGGGACTTTAATACCCAATATGAGCCTCTCCCAGACCACCTAGTGGGTGTTACGAGTGATGAGGACGATCTTTGGGGGATCCCCTCCCTGGTTGCTCCACCGGTAAAGGCTTGGACACCTATCGCCACCCAAATTACCTCCCTAACGCTTCGCCACTCACTGAGGGCATGTAATGGCCGAGCCGAAGGAGATAACCCACCTAAGTACACCTTCAACAGGCCAGGCTATGAGTCCAGAATAGACTATATCATGGTCTCGCTGAAGGATTGGGATAAAGTACAGGACTTTAGGATAGTCTCTAGGAATGATAGCGACCATAATGCTCTCTCATTAACATTTATGGCTCAGGGTCTGCCTATGGGTAGGGCAGATGAAAATTCAGTCGACTCGGCTGCTTTGGTCCTGCAAAGCAGTAGGCGCAGAATTAAATGGCCAAAATTCCTAAAAAACCGAGATAATATTCAAAAACTGTATGTAGTGGTGGTCAACGCGCTAGAACAAGTTGAGGTCCTTACTTCGCACTCGGTCTCTGCCACTGATCCTCCTGTTCTAGAAGAACCTGAGTCACCTAATAACAATGAAATTAATACTGCTGACTTCCCTGTGCTGGGGGTTATTCACTCTGAGTTATGTACCAACATGGCAGAAGTATTAAACCCTGTGTCTAGGCCTAAGAGACATAATAAGAAAAGAGCCACATTGTTCAACGCTTCTTGCAGGAGAGCAAAAGCTGCACTGCTAGAGTCACTAAAAAATAGGGAGAGCCTAAGCGAAATCAGGGCTAAACGACTTGCCTATAAATCCACCCTGCACAATGCCAAAATAGAGTGGGATGAGGGAAATGGGTCTGATATGACAGCCGCACTTAACACTGGTGATAGCCGGAAGTTCTGGCAAATCGTTAAGCATGGATCAGCAGAACCCCTATCCGCAGTCGAAGCAAATATAGCACCTGTAGTTTGGGAGGAACATTTTAAAAATCTGTATAGTTCACATAAACCTGAACAATCAGTGACCTCTTTAGAACACATACTGGACCAACACACCGAAAACGTGGTACCCATGGACGGATTCACCTTGGAAGAGGTTACTATGGCGATCTTGGGGCTGGCGCCCGAAAAGGCGCCAGGCCTCGATAGGCTTCCAGGTGATCTATACAAACACGAAGCAAAAATTTGGGCCCCGTACCTTAAGGTGTTGTTTAATGCTATCCTGAATGGTATGACGATCCCCCCCACTTGGCTGGGGGCAGAGATCGTACCCATTTTCAAAAAGGGTTCCCCTCTGCTCCCGGTCAATTACAGGCCAATAAGCCTGATAGACGTTTCACAAAAGCTATTCGCCAGGCTATTGTTGGACCGTCTGTCAGAGTGGATGACGGAACACGACATACTGAGAACCCCTCCAGGCAGGTTTTAGAGAGAAAGTTTCAATGATGGACCAGGTCTTTCGGCTTGCCCTCATCCACTGGAAAACGGTACAGTTGGGGGGTGGCAGCCTCTATACTGTATTCGTGGACCTGAGGGCAGCGTTCGACCTGGTCCCCCGTAAAAAACTATGGGATGTGCTAGCCAGATTGGGTGTCCCCAAGGGCCTGTTGGAGATGATTGTTCATCTCCACACTGAAAATTTTGCACAAGTAAGGTGTGGCAAGGATGGTGCCTTGTCAAACAGGTTCCCCGTTGACAGGGGGGTAAGGCAGGGCTGTGTACTTGCACCAACCCTGTTCTGCCTCTACGTCAACGGGGTTATCCGGCACCTCAATGGGGTGGCCAACTCTGACGCTCCCAAGCTAGCAGGATCCAGAGTACCGGCGATTATGTACGCCGATGATACCTTGTTGCTCTCTAAGTCCATGTTGGGTATCCAGAGAGTACTCGATGGTTTTGTGGGTTTCTGTGGGGAATATGGTCTAGAAATGAATACCTCAAAGACCAAATTTATGGTGTTTAATCCCCCCCCGAAACTCCAATCCTCCCCAACTGTTGAACATAAGAGACTGGAAAGGGTGAGGAATTATCCTAAATGAAAGAATGACCTGGTGCACCCATCAAGAGCAAGCACTCCTTAAACTGACTCAGTATTCGGGTGGCATTACGAAGCTTCTGTGTAATAACAAGTCATCCATCCGGCCTGTGGGCCCACCACTGCAGATTTACAGGGCACAGGCAAGGGGGGCTGCCATGTACGGGTGCGAGCTTTGGGGCCATGTACCCTCCCAGGATTTGCTAAAAGAGGAGAACAAGTTTATATGGAGGATTGTAGCCCTTCCCCCCAGCACTCCTCTTGTTCCTCTAAGGATGGATCTTGGGATGCGACCCCTTAACGAAGAACTGGCCTTCCGGCCATTAGCATATTGGCTCAGGATACGGTCTGTCCCGGAACTAAAGAGCTACAGACAAGGACTTCAGGAGGTACTTGCAATCCCTAACGCAGGAGAAATTAAATGGCTGAAATTTATAAAAACAGAGCTGGAGGGCCTGGGCCTTCTGAAACTGTGGACCAACCCCATAACTACCTGCCCACTGCTTCCCAAAACATACTATGATTGCAAACTAACGGCACTGTACCGCCACCAAAACAATGGGACACTAACTGATTCATTTCTTTGGACTAAGGACACTTATATTTTTGAGCCAGTACTAGGCCATCTTTATCCCTCCTTGCTCAGGAAGCTCTATTTACAATGGAGACATGGGTCCCTTCCACTACGAGTATTCACAAACAAGTGGAATGAACATGCAAACAGTATATATCCTGCTTGTAAATTGGCTGATGAGACTGAGCTCCATATAATTTTCTTTTGCCCTGTTTATCAGGAAATGGATTATTCCTCTGTGCAGAAACTTGAGATTTACTGAATGCTCAGCCGCTTTTAGAGTTCTTAAAACTGACCTGTCCAATCACATGGTATTCACAGTAGCCAAGTACCTTGGTGCCGTTTGGTCTCGTAGGAGTAAATGTATTAAGGCTGCTTAGTAAATAATAATTATATTGCTATGTGATGAAATTCTATGCAATGGACTTGTCGTATCTGCTAAATTACTATATTTTAAAATGTTTTATAATGTACAAATGTCTTTTATGGTAAACATTTTTGCCGAAATAAAGAATAATAAAGTAATAAAGTAAAGGTTGGACTTGTTCTGGTTACTAAATTTCACAGATATGATATTTCATGCTGTGAACATGACAGACAACACTTCACCAGTGCATGTCTATTTGGCTATAATGGTATTGAAGAGAAAAAAAGAAAGCAAAAGAGATATACAGGATTCAAAGTGTGTCACCTGCAGTTAGTCATGTTACTACCCCTTCCTTTAAGGGACGGGCAGCCCTTGATTAAATGTTCCCTGATTGGACCCTAAGGATGAACTATAAATCTGTGGCTAACTTTTCTCATGATATTGCACTAGTTATTCCTGTTCTGCTTCCTAGGTAGTGTATGGATTTGTTCTTCAAAGGGAACCAAGTTTCATTTTCCCCGGTGAGGGAACTGGAACATTAGCTCAGATTACAGTGTATGGTGTAGTGGCTGGCGGTAGAGTTAAAATCTGTGTACTACTTTGACTTTTGTGTATCGCCAGTACTCTTGGGGTTGTGTCACATGCCTGACAATCACCCAAGTAATTTCTTGTTCTTCCTATAGATTTTTCTATTGTCGCCGCTCCCCTAATCGATGTTGCATTGTGCCTAGTTATTGGGGATTTTAGCTGTGTCCCAGTCCCATTTCCTTTTCCCGTATTCCTTTCACCAGTCAGCCCTTTTATTATTGTTGGTGTATTGTTCAGGTTCACACTCCCAGACTACAATGATGTACTGGGGACCCCATATTTTGTATAATTCCCTTTTGTATGACTAGACTTGTTTTCAAGAATTTTCTTCATGCCCACTTCAATGTTTTCCAGTCTGACTGTCAGGGTAGTGATGGACTGGTTAACTGACTCAATAAGATCTTTTACTATAGTAGACAAGTTTTCCACCTCAATAGGGAAAACTTTACATTTATTTTTTCAACATGATATATTTTCAATGCCTATTTTAGTTTGGTTTATACCATTTTGTCCCTGCTGTTTTGATTTTCGGTGGGATCAGATGTGTTCTAATCGCAGAAATACCATGACTCTCTGGTTCTGGTCTTTTGTTTCCACATTTTGATCATTAGCTTGGGTATTGCACAGTGCACCGGATGCACCATTATTAAGGGGAGGTATCTGCATGCCCCTGATAAGTTGTATCATGTGTTCCCCCTTTTGAGGTGTTCTAGATAAGGAATGTAGGAAAACACAGATGTAGTAATTCAAAAGATGTTTACCCCATTTGACAAAGACACTATGTGTGAGGACATACATTTAGATTGAATTCCCATGTAGCTATCTACCCTTAAATGCCAGAGGATAATGCTCTTGCATTGAAGTTAGTGAGGATAATGAGGAGTACCCAATTGAAGAGACTAGAAGCATTGCCTTTGCCTTTGTATCCTATGAGAGTGAAAGTGCATTCTAGACCAGAGTTGTCCCATGGCGTCGGGCCACTTCCTTGAAGATTGCAGGCCACTTGCTTGCAGTCCAATTGTTAAATACAATGAATTGTTTTTGCACTAATTTGAAGGAAACTAACAACTGTGTCACATTTCCTACATCACTAGGTTCTGCTGTATCTTCAAGAGTAAAAGGAAGAGTCATAATAACCTACAGAACGATGATAAAGATGAGTCCTAACTCCCATCAATGACAGCTACAGATGAGGGGCGGACGTCTTGGACCTACATTCCCAGCACCCAGAAGGTAGCAAGGCCTGACAGTAGCAAGGCTGGACAGCAATTGCCAGCACTTCATCAAGGGCATCTCCAAAGCATTGTGCTTGCTCCATCAGACGACGTTGGACATCAGAGAAGAAGGAGGAGCTGGTTCCCTGTTTGCTACAGAACAAGAGTGCAAAATGAGCGAAAGAGAAGGATCCCTGTTATTGTCGGCAGGGCTGGTTTGAGGCTTCAGTTTATACCTGCCATGTGCTGGTAACCACTGACAGAGTGCGGTCCCTTGAGCCCCTTGGCCTACGTTTTGGCCACCCCCTCTCTTTTTCTTTGCTCCAACAGAAGGGCAGTACACCGGAGGATCCAAAATTGGCAAAAGGCACTTCATTTATGGTACTCATGTTGAAAGGAAAAATGAAATGAAAGAGCAGCCTGAGCGTCCTCTGACACTGAATAACAAGTGTAGGAGCCTGAGATTGTTGCTGAACGTGAAAGTCTGTTGCTCTTTCCTGATTAAACAGTGCTTGGGTCTGCACGATATGATCTGCGCCCACGACCAACGAAGAGCACGATATCTCTAGTGCCTGCCACAGAGGAGAGACATTGGTGCACTGCCTTGAGACATTGAGACTTTCGAGTGAGCTGTGAGTGTTTGCCTTTCCATGAAGCACTATTTTCATGGAAAGGCCTGGATCGAGAGGCCCAATGCAGAAGAAGACAATGGAAGCAGATTTGATGGACAATAGAAGCCTACCAAAGAGGCTTAAAACGGACTTAGGGCATAGTTGCACAAGTGATTCCAGTGCAATTGTACAAAGTGGGTGTTAGATATGTTCCCAATTTGACTGAATTGCATGGAAGGGGAAGTGGCTCTGCCCCTAGCCTCCAAAATGGTCCACCAGAAGTGAATTTGTGTGACTGTTCTTACTGTTCTGCTGGCATTGTTGTAGAGTAGTGTTCTGTTTAGTAGAACAGCATCAAGTCCGTACTCTGATAAAGAGTATCCCCATTTCACCTGAGAGCATTGATAAGGATCGCCACTGTCTCACCTGAGTATATCTATGACCCGTTTTGATTCCACACAAGAACTGACACAGATGGAGCGATAATTGTATCTAGTAGCTGTAGGGCCCATGGTTTGCTTTCCATTCCGACTAGCAAAAGATGATCTGGTTTTGTCCCTATTTTTGCTATATGCGTGTAGATTGAGAGGCCTAATAATGGTGGTATATATATATATATTTATTACACCCTAAGTTTAGTAAATTAGGTTATGAAGGTATCCTGGAGTACATGTGTTGCATTAGAGTTAGATTCTGAGAAAAGGACGGAGAAAAAGGTATTGTGCATCGAAGTACTTGCCTGAATGTAATGGGGAAGCATGAATGTGTCCTGGCTAGATAAGAAAATGAAATGTAGGGTTTCCAAAGGTTCAACATCATCCAGGTCTCTCCATTAGCAGAATGTTTCCCATGAGCAAATACGTGTTTTTGTGTAATAATGTTTGTATTCAATTGAATCAATCAGACATATATAACGTGAAATGTCATTATTTGAATATGTATCTGGATATCTGCATATAATCAAGTAGAACAATACTATTTCATACATGTTATCCAACAGTATAAGTTGACCTAGGCCTTAGGCCTCAATTTGTATTTTCCTCATGAAATCTACCTGGCTTTCAGCGAAATGATTGATTAAATGAAAAATTGTTTTGTGCACAGTAGTGGTGATCTCACCCCTCTGCAGGCAATGGAATGTCAACTTGTTAGTTTCAATGGAACTGATAGAGAGAATATTCGAAGACTGAACTGCTTTCGTTAGCTACATCATGCTAAAAGGGCCGTTCTGAGGGATAAAAATTAGGTTTTCTCATATGTACCGGAGTGTCAGAACATGTATATTGTGTAAGCAGGATGTATCTATATCCTCTGTGCTTCATATGCATATAACATAACCCACATATGATTTAGTTGATAGGAAAAGGGTTATCCTTCTTCAATTCGTCCCATTAATGGAGTAGGCCGGGAACTAGACAGACGCGATCTTGCTGTGATCACGTGTTACTCTCCAGCAGCTGTCAGGTCCCAGTTCATTTGAGTTACTGAGAGCAGCTGAAAGTAAACTGTTCTCCTGCTCACCGGAGACTCAAGGTCGCATCTGGCTTTGGGTGCGATAAGCACATTCCTGGAGGCGCCGTCCCTACACTTCCGGATACCGAGACGAAAGGGAGTCACCCTTCCTGCCCTCCCCCGTAATAGATAGATATGTCTTTGTTCCTATCCAAGCTGTGCCATATATAGTCCCTTCCTGGAGCTAGGGGGCTAAGTGGTGTTTTTCCTTTTACAGTGACTTCATGTGTTGATCTGAAAGTATATTTGTTCTGTTTTGACTGTAAGCCAGCAGTATTCTCTGAGCACCGGATGGGTAAGGACAGAGAGGCTCCTCTATAGAGTATTTTGCTTAATAAATGATTGAACCTCCTTCACTGCGAGCTGACTGATTGTTTGGTAAATGGGATTTTGGGGCTGTTGGTTGGTACAACTCTTTATGTTATTTTGGCAGTACTTTAGATCACACCACATCTGGAGGACTGCAACACTTGGAGTAAAATCTTTGCTGCAATTTACACTAAAACACATGGTGTTCTGTCTATGGCGGTAATACCAGACATCCATTAACAAATTCAAAATGAATATGGGGCAGAGCCTACTTTAAATCTAGGTATTTATTTATTTATTTATGTTATGCAATTTTTTAAAGCGCGCAAATACCCGTACGAGTGTCTCGGCGCTATCGTTACAGAACTCACTTCTTACGATGAGGTGGAATTAGGCAGAGAACAACCATGTTTTAAGGCTCTTTCTGAACTTGAGCAGCGTAGGGGCCGTTTTGATGTGGAGTGGTAGTGTATTCCACAGCTTGGCAGTAGCGATAGTAAAACATCTGTCTCCCCAGCTGGCCTTTCTTGTCCGTGGGACTTTCAACAAGTAGGCTGAGGACGATCGTAAGGTCCTAGGTTGTTCCACTGGGCGGAGGGCTTTTTTTAGGAACTGTGGTCCGGAGTTGTTCAGAGTTTTGTAGGCTATACACAGAGCCTTAAATTTGATTCGGCTCCTAATAGGGAGCCAATGTAGCTCTTTGATGTAAGGAGACGTGGAGGTGAATTTGGGGATGGGTAGTAGGGTTCTGGCCGCGGCGTTTTGCACCGTCTGGAGTTTATTGAGTACCCTTTCCTGAGCGTTCAGAAGAAGGGAGTTACAATAATTGGTTCTTGGGAACACTAAGGTGCTGATAAGTGTTTTGCCCGCGGACTGTGGTAAGTAAGGAAGTAGTTTTTTTATTTTTTTTAGGGTGTAGAAGGCAGATGATACCACAGCATTGGTTAATGTTTCAAATGATACCACAGCATTGGCGTGATGGAGGAAAGTCAACTTATTGTCGAATGTGACTCCCAAATTGCAGACCTTGACTACCGGTTGGGGGGGGGGGACCCAACTGAGATGGCCACCACTGTGGGGACCATGCCGGATGCAAGTTCCCGAATGTCATCACCTCCGTTTTATCGGAGTTTAGTTTGAGGCAATTTGATGACATCCAGGAGCTTATCGCCTTCATTCCCTCTTGGAAGTTGGCTGCGACAGATGTTCCATTATTGTGCACCGATAATACTAGTTGAGTATCGTCGGCGTACGTTGTAAGGGCAATTCCATGCGATTTTATCACCCTCGCTAAGTCCGATACATAGATATTAAAAAGCGTCGGACTTAGCGAGGAGCCTTGTGGGACTCCGCATGGGAGGGAGAAGGTCTGGGAGGTGAAATTACCCATCTTGACTGTCTGAGGGCGATTGGCCAAGAATGAAACAATAAGATCTTTGGCCTTGCCTCTTATTCCTAAAGCCGAGCAGTGACATCACTGATGACATCACTGATGACATCTCAAATGACATCACTGATGACATCTCAAATGACATCTCAAATGGCATCACTGATGACATCTCATTTGACATTACTCATCACATCACTGATGATATCATTCATGTGATAATACGATGAACCTCTTCAGATTCTAATATAACCTTAGATACACTCAGAGTAAATAGACACTCACAGACTGTCACTCATCCATGGAGTTACTCACACACCTAGTCAGTCATGCAAAGAATCAATCACACCTCCATTTTCTCAACTATACAGTTATACACACCTTACTTATTCAAACATATACTAACACATATTTACTTTCTTATACGATCCCTGATACAAGTTTACACTGATCCATACAGCCACTCACACATTCACTGGCTCTTATGCACAGTTATTTATATATGTCAACTCTCACATGTACTGTGTTTTACATATGCACTTACTTTGACATGTAGCACTGAGATATCCTTCACTCACCAATACACTCGTGCACACAGTCAACCACCCATACAGATGTTTCCACATGCACTTTTGAACCCATACATCTAGTGAATCAACTGCTCACACATCTATGCACAGAGTCATACACCTCCCAGCCACCCACACACACACTCAGTCTCCCATACAAATACTTGGGCAACCAATCAATAACCCATATAGTTACTCATATAGCTACTGATCAACACATGCAGCAGTTTACAGAACAACAGACATAATGATGCACAAATTAAGACAGTTTAGTCACTAACCCATGCACTCAGTGAGACACATTTAATCACTCACTCATACAGTCAGTCATGCACCTACTAAATCCTTCATCCAGACACTTATACATCCACTCATTCTTCAATATGTAAGACATATTTGAACTTTACAGAAACATACAGTCACTGGATGATGTCATCAGTGATGTCATCAGTGATGTCACTGACCATGTCATGAATGATGTAATATGTGACATCATCAGCAGTGGATTGCGGGTGCGCAATATATAGTTAGTGCAACTAACTATATATGGGAATTTCAATGGTTTTGTGCGAGTAAAATAAGGTTTTGTAAATGCTTATCCCTAACTATATATGGTCTATAACCTATGGTTTTTTCAGTGAATTTTCAAGGTTTTGTAAATGCTAATTCCTAACTATATATGGTCTATAACCTATGTTTTTTTCAGTGAATTTCAATGGTTTTTTAATAGCAAATATCAAAAGCTTTAAAAAGTCAAGTATGTGGTAGGTAAAAACATTTTCGTGTTTATGCACGCTGATGTGCTTTGAACGCTGCCCCCCCCTCCTCTTTTCTTTTAGGAGTATTCTCTCTTTGCAGATAGTGAAGGGTAGGTAACACAGGCCTTTGCCCCCGTTGTAATCCGTCGTGCCTGCTTCCCTCTCCATTTCATTGATTGTTATCCTAGCATTTATTGTTTTGGAATTGGTTCTCTTTGGTTCATTCTCTATTTACAAACAAGAACAGAGTCGCAATACTCTGTTTAGTCTTTGCAGATAGTGAAACATCATTAAAAAAACAAAAGGAATCAAGCAAAATCAGTAGGCCACTAATGGGATCTCTTTTTGACCTCGCTAAAATAGAAACATTATGAACAACTCCTCATGACAAATACGAAACTAGTGAGAGGAACTGAGCTCGACACCATGATGGCTGCAAGACAGCTCGGCTCCGCCGCCCACCCCACCCAAAATAACGACAAACCCTATGCAAATATTTGGTGCCATAGTTGAGGGTTCCGAGCAGCGCTTGTAATAATGTCTGAAGCTTATTTGCACCTGCTGCAGCTTCACTATTCTCAAAGTAAATGGGGGCTGTTTGTGGACCTGACTGCATTGGAAAACAATGTGATGCGGTGCCTCCCTGAACCACTTGACGGAGGCCCCCGAGATAATTGCGCCTGCTCCACACCTTGTCCCACAATCCGTTTGACCTGAAGACACGTCCTGCGGTGCCCTGGTCCGACCATCACATATACCTGCGCCAGGAGACGGCGTGGGGTGCAGTAGAAGGGAGAGGCGGCGCGAACGAGCCTCCCCCACCTCCCCAGGTGGAGGTTTCTCAGCTACACCCCAGCGCTTCACTCGACCAGCTGACTTGCGCCCGCTCTTGCGACACAGTGCCTCGCTCGGCCAGCTGAATTGCGCCTGCTCTTGCTATTACAACGTCTCACCCGCCATCCAACGGAATTGCACCCAATCTTGCGGTACAGTGACAGGCGGCTGCTACGGAGCTCACAAAATGGCGGTCGGCTCCACAGACTTGGGCCTGGCCTGCAAAGATGGCTCTGGGCAACCGTGGAACTCGGACGCTTGACTGCTAGGGCATGGGCCCCATTCCCAAAAGAGTCCCCTCAGCCTTGAAGATTCTACAACAGTCACCGGGACCCCCGACTCCCGTAGACTTCCGGTGGGGAGCGACTGCCATGATTGCTCGCGGAATGGCCACGACGTAGCCACGAGATGGTGGTGCTCTCATGCTGACGCCAGCCTCAGTCTGAAACATCCAGAAACACTGTAGACTACCAACTCAATCAGTTTCGGTGGAGCCCCAACGTGACCCGGTAGAGAAGAACTTGCCCTCCCCTCTTTGACTGATGGTTCTTGTTGCCTGTCCCTTCTCTTGTCATTTAACAGAACTTTTTGGACTGCTGAAAGGGGTTGTGTTCCGACCGCTGGTTGGTGGAGACATTTTGACTATATTCTGGACCTGCGTTGTCGCGTAAAGCGTCATATGACGCGGCGCGTTAGCGCAACCGGAAATGCTCCGGTGCACGAGGTGCAGCTTCCCGGAAATGATCCAGAGCGCGCAGCGCGTAACGTAAGCATAACAGGTCATGTGACTTGTTAATAAAACTTTTCATTGGTTCATTTTACTTTTGTTATTCTAATGATGAAAGGCTTGGTCATATGACCTAAAAATAACACTTTTCATTGCTTTCGAACATTTTTTTTTCCCAAATGATGAAAGCCCCACCTTTTTTTTCTCTCACTCTGACTTGTAAAGCAAAGGACCCAGATGCATTTACAGTTTATCACTAACAATGTTCCAGGCTAATGTATTTTCCCGGGAAATTTACAACTGTCCTGCAAGTAAAATATTCCTATTTCGAGAAAAAGGGCGTTTCTTCGTCCCATGAGGGAGCCGTTGAACAAAAGAGGCTCGGCCTGCTGTCTTAGTCGCTGATAGGCATGAATATCGGATTCTTATCGATCACTTTATGTTGCAGGAGTGGAAAACACAACAGCCCTTGACCATTTATCTTTACTGCGTTCCTGCGTATTATACCTTTTAACCGTCATGTAATCGGGCTGCTTTATTTCACTTGCCTTTTACTGATTCGAAAACAGTGGCTATTATTCAAAACTTTACCAATATAGGTACCACTACCATGTTTTGTTTTAAAAACCTTTATTGTGAAAATGTCAGTATACAAATACGGGCCTATAACCACGTGGGCCGGCCACCGACCAAACTGGAATCGTATATGATGAGAACGTAACGGGCGACCCATTAGGTTGCAAGAACTAAGGTGTCTAACAGTTGCGGAATCGGTGGACGTACATTTTATAATTAAAGTACGACAGGGCCAGTTACAATAAAATTATCTAGATATACATTTGCGGGCAAGTACCATGGGTGACGTTAATTCGAACTTTCAATAGTACAGTAATCAATAACACATCAGAACTTAATATCAATAGGGATGTCCAAATGTTCAATCAGTACTCGTCCCCGCCCGCCATGTGCTTCAAAACTGCATACGTATCTCGTGATATCAAGGTTGGGCAACCAGTACACAACAAGGAGTTACGAGTCCCATTTATACCGGCGCCATTTTGGGCAAGCCCGGGCAGGTCCAGGATATAGTCAAAATGTCTCCACCAACCAGCGGTCGGACCAGAACCCCTTTTGGCAGTCCAAAAAGGTTCCGTTAAATGACAACAGAAGAGATAACAAGAACAAGCGTCCGAGTTCCAAGGTGTCCCAGGCCCATTTTAGTGGACTAGGCCCAAAGCCAAAGAGCCGGCCACCATTTTGAGAGTCCTGTTGCAGCCGGCTATCGCTGCACCGCAAGAGTGGGCGCAATTCAGCTGGATGGCGGGTGAGTCACTGTACCGCAAGAGCGGGCGGAACTCAGCTGGATGGCGGGCGAGACACTGTACCGCAAGAGCGAACGCAACTCAGCTGGATGGCGGGTGAGGCACTGTGCCGCAAGAGCGGGCGGAACTCAGCTGGACGGCGAGGGAAAGTCTAAGAGGCGCCCCACTGCAGATGAGGTACCTCCACCTGGGGAGGCAGGAGAGGCCCGTTTGCGCCGCCTCCCCCCACCCTGGGCAACCCACGCCGTCTTTCGGTGGAGCATTGTAGGATGGCCACACCAGTGAAACTTGCTGGACACCACCTCGGTGCCATCTGAATCTCGGCGCATTGTGCTGCCTTTGCCCTACTGTAGCAGCAAGTGCAGGCGCAACTCTGCTGGACGGCGAGTGAAACGGTAAGGGGCGCCGCACTGCAGATGAGGTGCCTCCACCTGGGGAGGCGGGAGAAGCCAGTTCACGCCGCCCCCACCCCCCCCCGGGCACCCCACGCCGTCTTTCAGAGCAGCATTGTAGGATGGCCACACCAGTGCGGCAACTTGCTGGACACCACCTCGGTGCCATCCGGATCTCGGCGCGTTGTGCTGCCTTCGGCCTATTCGCACATCGGTCCGCTACTGACGCCGCCTCACAGGCCAACGGATTTTGTAGGCTTTTTATAGCCCAAAGCCGCATAATAGGTCATGTGACTTGTTTATAAAACTTTTCATTGGTTCATTTTACTTTTGGTTTCCTAATGATGAAATGCTTGATCATATGACCTAAAAATAACACTTTTCATTGGATTGAAACATTTTTTTTTCCCAAACGATGAAAGCCCCACCTTTTTTTTTCTCACTCGGCAATCCAAAAAGGTTCCGTTAGATGACAACAGAGGGGACAGGCAACAAGAACCATCAGTCAAAGAGGGGAGGGCAAGTTCTTCCCTACCGGGTCACGTTGGGGCTCCACCGGAAGTCATCGAATTGATAGTCTACAGTGTTTCTGGATGTTTCAGACTGAAGCTGGCGTCAGCATGAGAGCACCACCATCTCGTAGCTCCGTCGTGGCCATTCCGCAAGCAATCATGGCAGCCACTCCCCACCGGAAGCCGGCGGGAGTCGGGGGCCCCGATGACTTTTGTAGAATCTTCAAGGCTGAGGGGACGCTTTCGAGAATGGGGCCCAAGCCCTAGCAGGCAAATGTCCGAGTTCAAATGTGTCCCAGGGCCATGTTAGTGGACCAGGCCCAAATCTGAAGAGCCGGCCGCCATTTTAAGAGTCCTGTGGCAGCCGCCTATCGCTGCACCGCAAGAGTAGGCGCAATTCAACTGGATGGTGGGCGAGACGCTGTAGCCGCAAGAGCGGGCGCAACTCAACTGGATGGTGGGCGAGATGCTGTAGCCGCAAGAGCAGGCGGTAAACAGCTGAATGGCGGATGAGGCACAGTGCAGCAAAAGCGGGCGGAAAACCGCTGAATGGCAACTGAAACGGTAAAGGGGCGCCCCACTGCAGCAGAGGAGCCTCCACCTGGGGAGGCCCGTTCACGCCGCCTCCCTCCCCCCCGGGGCACCCCACGCCGTCTTTCGGCGCAGCATTGTAGGATGCCAAGACCAGTGCGGCAACTTACTGGACATCACCTGGGTGCCGTCCGGATCTCAGCGCGTTGTGCTGCCTTCGGACTATTCGCACAACAGACCGCTACTGACGCCACCTCACAGCAGCCCATTGTTGCTTTGTTTAAAAAAAAATTTTTTAACGTGTTTACTTTGTTGGAGCGTTGTATATATTTATAAGTTATTAAAGTGTTATAATCCTACTACTTTGTTGGAGTGCTATATATTTTTAATGTGACACATAATTGTGAAGACTTTGATGTACAAAAAGGCATCCCTGAAATCTTCTGCTTCAGGCTTGGTCCCACACACCCTCACAGTGAGAATCCCCTCCCCAATCACAATACAGGATCGTTATCAGATAGTGTGACGGATCTCATGGGGTGGGGGCCTTGATCTACTGTAACTCCTTTGAAGAGGGGTGATTCTTTACAGTTGGGGCCATAAACTGCATCCGCAGGGCTAGGTGATAGCCTGGGACCGGCCTGGACAATCAGACACAGAGGAAGAGGAGTGTCAGAGGGTGCGGTAGTGAATAGGGTTAAAGGGAGGTGTCGGGCGGGCACAGGGTGTGATTCTCAGGGAAGAGCAGCGCAGATGGGGGGAGGTTTATGGCCCATGCATGAGAGAGAGCAGGGGTGACCAGTGCGTGGGGGAGATGCTTGCGAGGGTGGGGAGCCATGCTGAGGATCGGCGGCGTGCAGAGAGTGGGTCGGGTCAAGGCATCTAAAATGGCTGCCGTGCACGACAAAAGTGTGGCATTGGAAAAAAGGCAAGATGGCGCAGACAATGTTTATCAATACGGATTAATTTATAACAATTATTTTTAACAATATATTTACTCGCAGTGTCAAAATGGCGGTCAACACTTCCTGATTTCCTTCGAATCGAACGTTAACAGACGTCACGCAGCAAAAAAAAAAAAAAACGCTCACGCGCAGCCGCTGGAAGACATGTATCAACATATATGAGCATCCTCAGCCACCCTCAGAAAACATAGGGGGTCAGGATACATCTCCCGTACCCCCTTATACCCATTTCTCACATTGTTTTTCCTCCATCTTGTAATTTAATTAAAAGAAAACACAATATGGCGAATTCCCGTTTCGCGACCCGGTTCGCTACCCCGTTCGCGAACCGGAAAGCGCTTCTACCGCAAAAAATCTAATTTTTTTTATTTGCCCCACGGGACCCTTTAATAACCCCAACATCATTCCTAGGGGGTCAAGAAGGGTCTACCTTGCCCCCTTTCATTAAATTCCCCCTTCGTTTTTCTCCTCCTCTTGTCTCTCGATCCTACCGAGAGACAAGATGGCGGCCGTTCCGGACTGTTTAGAATGTTGACAGACACCGGAGAGCCAATCAGCTTCGCTTCGCAAAGTTCCGTTACGCGAAAAGTTCGCAAACCCGAGCGCTACCCGGGACGCTGTCACAGATATATCTGTTTTTTAAAACGTTAATTTCTCAAAATCCACTGGAGCACATATATTGAGACCTAGCAAAGGCACATCGGGCTAACAGTCCCTACAATTTTGCCAAGTTTCGTGCAAATCCATTCAGCAGTTCGAGCTAAAAGTGAGGCCAAACGCCCTATGGAAAAATGAATGGGAAAAACGCGTTTTGGGACCCCCCTTTTTTCTCGGCCCCCCCTTGATGAAACCCCCCCAAATTTTCAGGGGCTGCTCAGAAACAAAATGTGCCATTTTCCTGAAAATTTCAGCCGATTCCGTCCACAAACGCCAAAGTTATTAGACACAGAATTTTCAAAAGTCCCATAGAGAAAAAATCCTAACTATATATACCTACTGGCGACGACCGCCAGTAGGTAATATATATATCAGTGTCATCAGTGATGTCATCAGTGATGTCACTGACCATGTCATGAATGATGTAATATGTGACATCATCAGCAGTGGATTGCCGGTGCGCGATATATAGTTAGCGCATCTAACTATCTATGCGAATTTCAATGGTTTTATGCGAGTAAAATAAGGTTTTGTAAATGCAAATCCCTAACTATATATGGCCTAAAACCTATGGTGTTTTCTGTGAATTTCAATGGTTTTTTAATACCAAATATCAAATGCTGTCAAATGTCAAGTACATGATAGGTAAAAACATTTTCGTGTTTATGCACGCTGATGTGCTTTGAACACTGCCCCCCCTCCCCCCCTCTTTTCTCTTAGCAGTACTCTCTCTTTGCAGATAGTGAAGGGTAGTTAACGCAGGCCTTTGCCCCCGTTGTAATCCGTCGTGCCTGCTTCTCTCTCTATTTGATTGATTGCTATCCAAGCATTTACTGTTTTAGAATTGGTTCTCTTTGGTTCATTCTGTATTTACAAACAAGCACAGAGTCGCAATGCTCTGTTTAGTCTTTGCGATAGTGAAAAATAGTTAAAAAAACCAAAGGAATTGAGCAAAATCAGTAGGCCACTAATGGGATCTGTTTTTGACCTCGCTAAAATAGAAACATTAAGAACAACCCCTCATGAGAAATACGAAACTAGTAAGATGAACTTAGCTCCACACAATGATGGCTGCAAGACAGCTCGACTCTGCCGCCCACCCCACCCCACCCAAAATAACGACAAACCCTATGCAAATATTATAAATATATACAACACACCAGCAAAGTAACAGGGTAAAACATTTTATTAAATAACTATTTACATAACTATTTTATACTTTTTGTTGCCCGATCCGGCTAGCTCAATCGATCGAGCATGAAACTCATGCACTCTGATAGCAAGCGTTGCTGCTGATGCTATGCAGACCAAAACTGGTTTTCAGTTTGTACATTCTTCTAGATTTTTCCATCCAAGGCTGGTTGACAGTTTGTAGAACGATGGCTTCAGATTTTCAACATACGGTGTGGTGGCGCGGACTGGGAGGGGGCGCTTGGCTCCTGCCCCCTCCCCAAGTAAGATTTTCATACGTGAGTGTACGTTCATGGTTTTGGTCCCTGAGTTGCTTCGATGTCACTGCCATGCTCAAATGGCATAAGTCCTGGATGTTGGGTGCCATAGTTCAGAGTTCTGAGCAGCGCTTGTAACACTGTCTGAAGCTTATTTGCACCTACTGCAGCTTCACTATTCTCAAAGTAAGTGAGGGCCGTTTGTGAACCTGACTGCATTGTTAAACAATGTGATGCGGTGCCTCCCTGAACCGCTTGACGGAGGCCCCCGAGGGGCGATGAGATGGCACTTAGCTCCTGCCCCCTCCCCAAGTCGTGTTGCCCTGGTGTGGCCTGAGATCGCCCCCGACATAGGCGGCCGGCTCCCGGGGTCCGGCGGAACTTTTTGCCTTTTGATGACTCTTCCATTCTGGACCTTGTCCCACAATCCGTTTGACCTGAAGACACGCTGTAGTGGGGCGCCCCTTTACCGTTTCAGTTGCCATTCCGCCCGCTTTTGCTACACTGTGCCTCTTCCGCCATTCAGCTGTTTACCGCCCGCTCTTGCGACTACAGCGTCTCGCTCACCATGTAGTTGAGTTGCTCCCGCTCTTGCGATGCAACGATAGGCGGCTGCCACAGGACTCTCAAAATGGCGGCCGGCTCTTCAGATTTGGGCGTGGTCCACTAAAATGGCCCTGGGACACCTTGGAACTCAGACGCTTGCCTCATAGGGCTTGGGTCCCATTCTCGAAAGCGTCCCCTCAGCCTTGAAGATTCTACAAAAGTCTTGGGGGCCCCCGACTCCCGCAGGCTTCTGGTGGGGAGCGGCTGCCATGATTGCTCGTGGAATGGCCACGACTGAGCTACGAGATGGTGGTGCTCTCATGCTGACGCCAGCTTCAGTCTGAAACATCCAGAAACACTGTAGACTACCAATTCGATCAGTTCCGGTAGCGCCCCAACATGACCCGGTAGAGAAGAACTTGCCCTCCCCTCTTTGACTGATGGTTCTTGTTGCCTGTCCCTTCTGTTGTCATTTAACAGAACTTTTTAGACTGCTGAAAGGGGTTGTGTTCCGAACGCTGGTTGGTGGAGACATGTTGACTATATTCTGGACCTACGTTGTCGCGTAATGCGTTATATGACATGCCGCGTTAGCGCACCCGGAAGTGCTCCGGTGCGCGAAGCGCAGCTTCCCGGAAGCGATCCGGGGCGCGGCGCGCAGCGCGTAACGTAAGCATAACAGGTCATGTGACTTGTTAATAAAACTTTTCATTGGTTCATTTTACTTTTGTTATTTTAATGATGAAAGGCTTGGTCATATGAGCTAAAAATTACGCTTTTTATTGGTTTCGAACATTATTTTTTCTTAAACATATATGTTATAATGTTTTAGGCTAATGTACTTTCCCGGAAAATTTACAACTGTCCTGCAAGTAAAATATATTCCTTTTTCGAGAAAAAGGGCGTTTCTTCGTCCCATGACGGAGCCGTTGAGTAAAAGAGGCTCGGCCTGCTGTCTTAGTCGCCGATACGCCTGATTATCAGATTCTTATCGATCACTTTATGTTGCAGGAGTGGAAAACACAACTGCCCTTGACCATTTATCTTTACTGCGTTCCTGCGTATTATACCTTTTATCCGTCATGTAATTGGACTGCTTTATTTCACTTGCCTTTTACTGATTCGAAAACAGTGACTAAAATTAAAAACATTACCAATGTAAATACTACTACCATGTTTTGTTTTAAAAACCTTTATTGTGAAAA
The DNA here is from genome assembly GCF_964263255.1 of Lissotriton vulgaris. Lineage (NCBI taxonomy): Eukaryota > Metazoa > Chordata > Amphibia > Caudata > Salamandridae > Lissotriton > Lissotriton vulgaris. The sequence goes on from NC_141685.1 coordinate 497,307,288, forward strand.
TGTCAGTATACAAATACGGGCCTATAACCACGTGGGCCGGCCATGGAGCAAACTGAAATCGTATATGATGAGGAGACATTTACATTGTAGAGGAACGTAACGAGCGGGCCATTAGGTTGCAAGAACTAAGGTGTCTAACAGTTGCGGAATCGGTGGACGTACATTTTGTAATTAAAATACGACAGGGCCACTTTCAATAAAATTATCTAGATATACATTTGCGGGCAAGTACCATGGGTGACGTTAATTCGAACTTTCAATAGTACAGTAATCAATAACACATCAGAACTTAATATCAATAGGGATGTCGAAATATTCAATCAATTCTCGTCCCCGCCCGCCATGTGCTTCAAAACTGCATTCATATCTCGTGATATCAAGGTTTTTCAACCAGTACACAACAAGGAGTTACGAGTCCCATTTATACCGGCGCCATTTTGGGAGAGGCCGGGCAGGTCCAGGATATAGTCAAAATGTCTCCACCAACCAGCGGCCGGACCAGAACCCCTTTCGGCCCTTTATGCTACAAGATGGTGTCTTCCATTCAGAAAATATTGTTGGCAGCATTTTGAAAGGAAAGATAAACAGCCGTTCTCCTAGTGAGTCTCACATTGTTACATTTAGGAAGAATGTTGAAGAGTAGTATGTTGAAAATCTGAAGCCATTGTTCTACAAACTCTCAACCAGCCTTGGATGGAAAAAAAAATCCTGAAGAATGTACAAACTGAAAACCAATTTTTGTCTGTATAGCATCAACAGTAACGCTTGACTCAGCTTTGTGTGAAGCCGCCATTTTGATTCAATCAATAACGTCCCCCTGCACACATTCAGGGACCTGGTCGTGTCTTCAGGTCAAACGGATTGTGGGACAAGATACAGAAAGGAAAAGGAAAAAAGTTCCGCCAGACCCTGGGAGCCGGCCGCCTATGTCATGGGCGATCTTTGGCCACACCAGGGCGATAGTGAAGCTGCAGCAGGTGTAAATAAGCTTCAGACAGTGTTACAAGCACTGCTCAGAACTCTCAACTATGACACCACCTCGGTGCCATCCGGATCTTGGCGCCTTGTGCTGGTTCCGGCCTATTCACACATCGGTCCGCTACTGACACCACCTCACAGGCCAACGGGGCACCCCACGCCGACTTTCGGCGCAGCATTGTAGGATGGCCACACCAGTGCGGCAACTTGCTTAACACCACCTCGGTGCCATCCAGATCTCGGCGCGTTGTGCTACCTTCGGCCTACTGTAGCCGCAAGTGCGAACGCAACTCAACTGGAGAGCGAGTGAAACGCCAAGGGGCGCCCCACTGCAGCCGAGGAGCCTCCATCTTGGGGGCGACGCACAGCATCACATTGCTTTCCATTGCAGTCAGATTCTCAAACAGCCCCCACTGACTGACGCGACCTCACAGGCCAACGGGGCGCCCCACGCCGACTTTCGGCGCAGCATTGTAGGATAGCCATACCAGTGCAGCAACTTGCTGGACACCACCTCGGTGCCATCCGGATCTCGGCGCGTTGTGCTGCCTTCGGCCTATTCGCACATCGGTCCGCTACTGACGCCGCCTCACGTGCCAACGGATTTTCTACGCTTTTTATAGCCCTATGCCGCATAACAGGTCATGTGACTTGTTTATAAAACTTTTCATTGGTTCATTTTACTTTTGGTTTCCTAATGATGGAAGGCTTGGTCATATGACCTAAAAATAACACTTTTCATTGGTTTAGAACATTTTTTTTTCTAAAACGATGAAAGCCCCACCTTGTTTCTGGATGTTTCAGACTGAAGCTGGCGTCGGCATGAAAGCACCACCATCTCGTGGCTCCGTCGTGGTCATTCCGCGAGCAATCATGGCAGCCGCTCCCCACCGGAAGCCTGCAGGAGTCGAGGGCCCCCAAGACTTTTGTAGAATCTTCACGGCTGAGGGAACGCTTTCGAGAATGGGGTCCAAGACCTAGCAGACAAGCGTCCGAGTTCCAAGGTGTCCCAGGGCCTTTTAGTGGACCAGGCCCAAAAAGGAAAGAGCCTGCCACCATTTTGAGAGTCCTGTGGCAGCCGCCTATCGCTGAACCGAAGAGTAGGCGCAACTCAGCTGAATGGCGGATTTTGGCACAGTGTACCAAAAGCGGGCGGAATGGCAACTGAAACGGTAAAGGGGCGCCCCACTACAGCACACGAGCTGCCACCTGGGGAGGCCCGTTCACGCCGCCTCCCCCCCCCCCTCCCCCGGGGCGCCCCACGCCATTTTTCGGAGCAGCATTATAGGATACAAACACCAGTGCGGCAGTTTACTGGACATCACCTGGGTGCCATCCACATCTCAGCGCGTTCTGCTGCCTTGGAACTATTCGCACAACAGACCGCTACTGACAAGGCCTCCCCAGGGACGCCCCACGCCATTTTTCAGAGGTGCATTGTAGGATACCAAAAACCAGTGCGGCACCCAGGTGACATCACCTGGGTGCCGTCCAGAACTCAGCTCGTTGTGCGGCCTTGGGACTATTCGCACAAAACACAGCTACTGACCATTGTTGCTTCTTTTTACAAAAAAATGTTTAAATGTGTTTACTGTTTTTGTTGCGTTGTATATATTTATAAGTTATTAAAGTTTTATAATCCTACTACTTTGTTGAAGTGCTATATATTATTAATGTGACACATAATTGTAAAAACTTTGATGTACAAAGAGGCATCCCTGGAATCTTCCGCTTCAGGCTCGGTCCCACACACCCTCACAGTGAGATTCCCCTCCCCAAGCACAATACAGGATGGTTATCAGATAGTAGGAACCCGTATGGTGTGACGGATCTCATGGGGTGGGGGCCTTCATCTACTGTAACTCCTTTGAAGAGGGGTGATTCTCATACATGCCAACATTTCAGAAGAGCAAAGTGGGAGATTTAAAAAAAAATCGGGAGAATGGGGCCTTGAATCGGGTTATTGTCATGTGTGGGCTTTGGAAGTGTGCTGCTGCAGGATCGGACATTTCAAACTCACCTTTCCGAAGCATGGAGCGCAATAGCAGGCAGAGAAAGGGTGATGCAAGTGTTGAACACTGCCTGGCCTGGCAAGTTGCTGGCAGTGCCCCCCCCGCCCGCTCCTGAAACAGGGCACACACACCGCCACCCCGAGTACTTCACAGATCTTTAAAAGACCATGCGCTTGTTAATGAGGCTTAAATGGTTTATCACGCCTTCTAGAGCCCCTGCATCGGCCCTCTGACGTTTCCTGGAAGAATTAGCACGTTACCCAATACCAAGCCCTGTCAGCTGAAACCCCCGAGGAATCGGGTTTTTGCTTGCAGGAATCGGGAGGCGGGAGACTAGCACTGAAATCGGTAGTCTCACGCCTGAATCGGGAGGGTTGGCATGTCTGGATTCTCTACAGCTGGGGCCATAAACTACATCCGCAGGGCTAGGTGATAGCCTGGGACCGGCCTGGACAATCGGACACAGAGGAAGAGGAGTGTCAGAGGGTGCGGTAGTGAATAGGGTGAAAGGAAGGTGTCGGGCGGGCACAGGGTGTGATTCTCAGGGAAGAGCAGCGCAGATGGGGGGAGGTTTATGGCCCATGCATGAGAGAGAGAGCGGGGGTGACCAGTGCGTGGGGGAGATGCTTGCGAGGGTGGGGAGCCGTGCTGAGAATCGACGGCGTGCAGAGAGTGGGTCTGGTCAAGGCATCTAAAATGGCTGCCGTGCACGACAAAATTGTGGCATTGGAAAAAAGGCAAGATGGCGCAGACAATGTTTATCAATAAGGATTAATTTATAACAAAATATTTTATCGCAGTGACAAAATGGCGGTCAACACTTCCTGATTTCCATTGAATCGAACGTTAAAAACACGCTCACGCACAGCCGCTGGAAGACATGTATCAACATATATGAGCCTCCTCAGCCACCCTCAGAAAACATAAGGGATCAGGATACGTCTCCCGTACCCCCTTATACCTAGTAATTTAATTAAATCGAAACACAAAATGGGGAATTCCCGTTTCGCTACCAGTTTGCGGCCCGGTTCGCGATCCGGGAAGCGCTTCTACCGTGAAAAATCAAATTTTTTTTATTTTCCCCACGGGACCCTTTAATAACCCCAACATCATTCCTAGGGGGTCAAGAGGGGTCTACCTTGCCCCCTTTCATTAAATTCCCCCTTCGTTTTTCACCTCTTCTTGTCTCTCGATCCTACCGAGAGACAAGATGGCGGCCGCACCGGACTGTTTAGAATGTTGACAGACACCGGAGAGCCAATCAGCATCACTTCGCAAAGCTCCGTGACGGCAAAAGTACGCGATCTGGAGCGCTATCTGGGACGTTAATTTCTCAAAATCCACTTGAGCACATATATTGAGACCCAGCAAAGGCACATCGGGCTAACAGTCCCTACAATTTTGCCAACTTTCGTGCAAATCCATTCAGCCGTTCGAGCTAAAAGTGAGGCCAAACGCCCTATGGAAATTAACATGGGAAAAACGCGTTTTGGGACCCCCCTTTTTTCTCGGCCCCCCTTGACAAACCCCCCCCCAAATTTTCAAGGGCTGCCCAGAAACAAAATGTGCCATTTTCCTGAAAATTTCAGCCGATTCCGTCCACAAACGCCAAAGTTATTAGACATAGAATTTTCAAAAGTTCCATAGAGAATTAATCCTAACTATATATACCTACTGGCTATCGCCAGTAGGTAATATATATATATATATATATATATATATATATATATATATATATATATATATATATGCCAGAAAATGGGAAGTGGTCCAGGCTCCAGCATTATATAAAGACCATGTAGGATGGGATGAGGATTCTCCTTACCATAAAATGCAGTTAAAAAATCAACTAACTGCACAACAGCAGTACCCAGTTAAGCAAGAAGCTAAAAAACAGGTCAGGGAGATATTAGATCAACTTGAATACCAAGGGGTGATTGAAACATGCACCTCGTCAATGAACAATCCTTTGTGTCCTGTCTCCAAACCAGACAATACATATTGTCTAGTATTGGATTACAGATATCTAAACTCTTCTGCAAAACTTTTGCAGTACTAAATGCACACAGTGCAGCATTAATAAATAACGTTGTGCGTAAAAAGTGTAAAACCACATTAGATATGGCTAAAGGTTTTTTCTGTCAAAACATTGCACCAGAAAGTAGGTATTTGACCGATTTTTTCTATTATGGGGACACAGCGTCACTTCTGTCATCTCCTACTGGGATTCAAGAATAGTCCTGGGTTATTTTCAGCTAGAGTAACAGAGTTATTATAAACGTATGATGACAAAACCTATCATATGTTAATGACATACATCTAACATATGATGACTTGGATAGGCACTTGAATAGGGTGAATACAATTATATTGGGATTCGTATCTGAAGGGTACAAATTCAATTTAAAAAAATCTAGAAGTACCCATTTAAACCTCCTCTTTCTAGGATATGAACTTTCAAGTGAAGGCAAAAACTTGGCAGCAAAATGTTTAGAAAAGTGTGCGCTGCTCCAACCTCCAAAAACACTGAAAAACCTACAGTCAATTCTAGGTTTCCTGAATTTCGGAAGAACATACATTCTAAACTACGCAGAAAGGGTTAAACCTCTCTACGAATTAATCAAACCTGATTTCAAAATAGTAAATTAGACACAAAAAAAACAGAAATGTAATGCATTTGCAAGCACACGTAAACGTACGCAACTTAGTGATCCTAATCTTTCCAGGACAATGCGGATTCACGTACTTAACTTTTAAAGAAGGTGAAAAAGTATCAATAGCATACAAATCACACTTGTACACACAAGCAGAAATGAAATTCACTTCAACAGAAACAATTCTGACAGCGGTTCAAACTGCAGTAGCAAAAGAGAGAGCCCTTGCACAGGGTAAGCGCAATATGGTTGTTACACCTTAGAGGCAGTGACGAAATCGAGCATTCCAAATGCTAAAGCTGTACATCTGGGATGGATACAATGTGTTAATTCTGCACGATGCACTGGGCCAGGGACAGACTGATTTGCATATAGCCAGGTTCTGAGCTGGGATGGGGCAGTGAGATAAATAACGGTGATGGATCAAGCCCTGATCTTTGGACTGGGTAAGAGTGGTCTGCTTAATTCAGACACTCTGTTCATCACCACCCCCTTTTCTGAATCGTTTTTGGCCACTATAGGTGTGGCAGGGTATACTCAGACATGAGTCCCTTTCTCACTGCTCCATCAGGATTCAAGCAAGCCGGGCCGAAGACGGCTGAAATGCCAGAAACCGGTCCCCGGTAGCTTGTCTCCTTTCTGGTGAAGAATTGGCTTGGTAGTTTAGTCTGCCCTGTTCCCATGATGCACTGGGCCAGGGACAGACTGATTTGCATATAGCCAGGTTCTGAGCTGGGATGGGGCAGTGAGATAAATAACGGTGATGGATCAAGCCCTGATCTTTGGACTGGGTAAGAGTGGTCTGCTTAATTCAGACACTCTGTTCATCACCACCCCCTTTTCTGAATCGTTTTTGGCCACTATAGGTGTGGCAGGGTATACTCAGACATGAGTCCCTTTCTCACTGCTCCATCAGGATTCAAGCAAGCCGGCCGAAGACGGCTGAAATGCCAGAAACCGGTCCCCGGTAGCTTGTCTCCTTTCTGGTGAAGAATTGGCTTGGTAGTTTAGTCTGCCCTGTTCCCATGATGCACTGGGCCAGGGACAGACTGATTTGCATATAGCCAGGTTCTGAGCTGGGATGGGGCAGTGAGATAAATAACGGTGATGGATCAAGCCCTGATCTTTGGACTGGGTAAGAGTGGTCTGCTTAATTCAGACACTCTGTTCATCACCACCCCCTTTTCTGAATAATTCTTTTGCTGCAATAGACGTTGAATATGTTTATGACCCTTATTTGAAGACACAAGCATTTCTACAATATGAACAAGAATGTCTCTGCCTACTGAAATTCTGCCTCTAGAGCAGTATGAATGCATAATTTATACTAACGGATCAGCTCAACCCGCTACAGAGGGTAAACAAGCACATAGTACGGCGTGCGCCATCGTTAAAAGTCGTTGGCGTAATGGCAAATTCCGACCAATGGTCACTAAAACACAAGCATTCAAGATGGCACTTGAGAATACAGACCACGAATTACCCACACTCATAGTGTGCAATTCGTATTATTGTGTTCAATCTTACAATGAATACTTGCAGAACTGGATTCAAAATGGTTACAAAGATGCAAAAGGTGGCACAATCAACATAAAATGCTTTGGAAACAAGTAGTTCAGTTACGCAAAGGATTACAAAACACTCATGTGATACATACGCTGAGTCATCAACGTGATGGCGTTCACGTTGCCAGGATTTCATTGGTTGATGAAGCCGCGAAGGCAGCTGTGCAAACGTCTTCCGTAGCTGAATTTACTCGCTGTTCAAAAACAAAAAAAGACGGCGAAATAATGCTAGCAGTCAATGCCACAAGCAAAGGCAGCAGTGCAGCGTTACCTAATAAGTTTCCGCTCAAATACTTATATATAATTGATGCATACTCGGTTCCTTTTGCTCGAATCCCTGGAGTGGGGGGATAGAGTAATTCCAAACAGGAAACGTAGAGTAGCTTTGATACACGAAGCACATTCGAAAGAGGGTCTGATACATCAGGGGATCTCTCAGTCTATACTAGAATTAAAAGACATGTACTGGTGGCCAGGGATGAATGCTCACATTTACACATTTGCAATTAACTGTCATGACTGCAATAGAGATCGCAGCAGAGAACGCCGCCAGATACCTGACTGCAGTGCAGCCAGACCAGTACAGACACTATTGTTAGACAGCATTAATGTAGACTGTAACATTAGACTTTCTACATGCAGACGTCCCTATGGACAAATGCGGTCCCACAAATATTAAGACAAGATTCAATTGGACGTGGCCTCAGCGCTCGGCTGATGCTTGAACTGTTATTAAAGATTTGCGCTACATTCTGACCAGGGTCATGTCTTTAGCTCTCGAGCTTACAAGGAGGCCATGGCCAAATTGGGCGTTGCATTACGGTACTCTAGTCCATTTTGAGGGAAATTCGGTAGAGGAGAGAAAAAACAGGACATAAAGCAATCAATACCAGCTAGTGTATTACGCTCTGGTGACGGGTGGGTCCAACATCTAAGAAGTGTCCAACATAGTCTTAACAATCTACCGAGAAGTTCTCTAGGGGGTATCACTCCATATGAAGTCCTTTTTGGGACCAGAATGTTAGTATCGGACCCCGATTTTCAGACTTCAGTGTAGACCAAAAACACTTTGATATAAAAAACCCTTTCACTGTTTTACAGGACATAAATGAAATAAGAATGTAACAAAGTAATTTGTTCCAGAAGCAAACCACCACTGAAGAGAAACCGACTGTCCCAGCAAGGCCTGTCTGGATTCCTAAGCTTGGGGATCTAGTCAGAGAAAGGATCACGGACAAGAAGGAATTTCGGCCTTCTTACAGACAACCAATACCTGTCCTAGCAATCCACGGATCAAGCACAGTATTACAGCCGCCCCATGCTGGTAAAAAGGAAAACAGGTTTGTGTCCATCAACCTGGTCAAACCACATCATGTGGCCGATCATAAGCAGAAGGCCAAAAGGACTCAGCCAATGTAGCAGATGCCCTAATCTGGCTACTATCCAAGAGGTTCAAATTGAGAGACTCATCCCCCATCCCCTTTGAAGAATCTGCAGTGCTAAAGGAAGGACTAAGCAACAAAGCTATGGAACTTGTACCTCTTGAGACCCAAATAACACTTCGTCAAGAAACACCTGTCTACAACGAAGTAGCATCAGACTACGCAAATGTATCAAGTGATCAAGCGATTTCAACGAATCCTGATGCAATCTCAACAATTGACAGAACTGCCTCTGGTTATTTCATAAACTTTGATACGTTTTCCGAGGATCCAGCGAGCCTGAAATGACGCCTGTAAAGAGAACTTTGAAAGAACAAGCAACATACCTTTTTCATCACTTGGAAAAGATTTATCTGGTTTCACCATGGATTGAACTTCGGATTGTGTTGGGTGTGCTTTTTCTTCTAATTTGGTTGACTCTGGTAATAACTTTGGGAATGCTGATAAATGGAAGATATGTTAAAACGAACACAGCAAGTAAGAACATCAACTTACTACTCAAGCCACACAAATCATCTCATCGTGCACAAAGAGACTTGTCATCAGTGAACATCACAGCCCTTCCTTTACCAGGGGGTATAGCTTGGGACAGACTTGAGTATGACATTTTTGGCCCTGCAGAGCTGTTGAAGATTCCACACCAGGTCATGATTATCTTGAATGACTTTGTTTCATCTAGTACCTTTTCTCATGATTGGGATTTCAAGACTGTTAATAATATGATGTCAGACTTAGGAATGTGTGCTGTACTTACAAATCATGAATACTTCGAAGGTTCAGCAGATTATGAACAAATGTATTGTTATTATCACTATGGTCATCATTTCTTGCACAAATCTGCAAACCCTAAAAATGTATTGCTGCACAATCAATGGGAACATTGTCCTATGCCACCAAAGGGTAGCTCAAAAACTTTTTGGGGAAAATTTCTATACTTTTCAGGTTTTAATGTTTCCAATCCAGAATCATTTTACTTTAAAAATGTTAATAAGACAGGAATGAAAAGTATGTTGACAAATACCAAGCAAATTTATTCTGCCGCCTTTTATGCTTAGCTGTCTTCACTTGGTTTTGACTTTTGGAAAAGACAACATTGAGACAAAAACTGTCTGGGGCATAAAATATAGGCAAGGGCAGAGGATAGAAGCTTTGTTTATAGCCTGCATCATCCTAGAGCTAATTATGTTTTTGAATGACACGGTCCAACAGACATCTTGTCTGGGTTAGCCAAAATAAAAGACCTGAACAATCCGTCCATACCGACACCTACACCTGCTAGTGATAACACTTCAGAGGGGGAGGTCAACCTACATACTATTTTGCATCACAACAGAACAGATCCAGATTGGAAAAAATGGTTAATCTGGTGCACAGACACAAACACCTGTCAAGATAGATTCTTGAATAAAACACGGGGGTTCACATTCACTATGGCAGATCCAAGATATGTTCAGACATAGCATCCAAGAATAGTAACAACATACAGTGTAGGGAAAGTGTGCTTTGAATGGCTGCATAGATCTACACTTAGGGATGTTAAACAACACTTAGCTTTACTTAAAGATGGTGCTGATCTTAGGAAATTCTTGCTAGGACCAAGAAAACCGCGTCATAAAGATTCATACATGCCGGTATCTACGCTGCTTAATATGAAGCATGGAAGATTACGCAAGCAGAGACTGCAGAAAGAATTCGAGAACTTGACCGTATTAACTTAAAGAAAACTTTCTCTGTATTTGACAATGGGTTAACAACTCTGTTCTCCAGGATATATTCTTTGGACAGCATATTATCCTCTGCCATAGACATCATTAAACAGGACTTGGTCATGTTGCAATATGGTCAGTTGCAATTACGTTCTATCACGCTATTAGGCTGGACGTTACAAAACCTTCATTCGGGCTATTTGCCTTGGTGTTTAATCAAAACTACGTCACTGTTTTCAGAATTCAATCTCACTGATAAACAGATCAAATTGGCACAGAGGGGAGCAGACTATACTGTGCTGAGCATTGAAAAACTGGAAAGATTGCCATTAACTGCTGCTGACAAACCAGCCACAGAATGGATTATACAAGGAACGATCACTCTACCTGTTACAATTTTCCATTTTCAATATTGCCTAAAACATATACCAGCAGGCACATATGAAAGGTTGGGTAAAGAATACATCAAGACATCCTGGGAATTACCATGCACACACAGATGTTGAAGTTGGGGAAAAGAAGTGTTTCTTAGTGGTGCAAATTGTGAAAATGCACTAAGCGGTTCTCTCCTATGTCAGGGTATTAATATACACAGGACCTGCAATGGTTACTCTAACAAATTATCCTGCCACCTGCAAGGTTTACCAGCTGCGATGATTGATCCAATTTTTGGACAGCTTTCTAATGGAAGTTACCTCATGTTGAACGATCACAGCTGCTGTGTCATGTTGCCAGGTTTACCCTATCTAGTAACTGTATCAGCCAGGGTCACTTGCTGTATGCAAGTATTGTTTCCAAAAACCAAGACAGCCAGGGAGTCGCCGTTATGACCTTCACTGAACATCTCTTCCATACAAATTGATACTTTAAGCAGAATGAAAGCCATTCTTTCACAGAAAACTGTGCCACTGACCTCCTCCAAAGAAACCTGTGATCTGCAAGTCGCAAGTACTTCTGCAGAGATACATGCCCTCTTAACTACAAATTGCCCTATACATTTCTCGAGAAATGTTAAGTCATATCTCAAACATGTCTGATACGAGTGGTATTGTACATGTATTTGAGACAGTATTTTCGGGACTGTTACCACCTTTTGAAGCAGTCCTAGGAATATTTCCAAACTTGGTGCACTCTGTGTTTGGTGGAAAGCCTCTCATTTTGGGACTCGCTACAGGGATACTATTTTTGCTCCTACTGCTGCGATATGGCAAGTCAATCCACAAGCGACACCCAATTCACCTTGAAGACAACTCTACTGGCGATGAATTGTCGTGAGCTCATCGTCCAAATTTTGGGAATACCTCATCTAAGAGAATTGAATACCACATGGTTTCTACCATTCAGACCAATTTGGCAAGATTGCATCTTACCTGTTCTGCGCTGCCTGTATGCGGAGAAGAATGTGTGCTAGACACATGTCTGACACTCCCATCAGTCATGCCAACGGATGTTATTACTTTGCTTGAACAAGTAACAGTCCATGCACTGTTTTGTCCCCAGCGGCTACCAATTCTGATGACGACATTTATTGAGGTCTTACAGACACAAAATGCTGACGTGAGGTACGAGAGGAAACAGGCGCACAGGTACCAGCCATTACGAACATTGCTAATGCGACCAAAGCTGATGGCGATGCTTCACATCTATGTGGGGTTGATCTTCTTAACGAGGTACTCCAACTTGCACCTACAATGATAGATTCATTCCTAACAGACTTAGAAGATTTGATTTTTTCTCCCGACAATAACACTAACTTTTGATTTGGCAAACAGTGTTCTGAGTGACTCTGAATTCGACCTTTATTTTTTCAAAACAAAGTTCTAACTCTGGAACTCTTTTTTCTATGATTATACATTTTTCCAAATATGTATTTTTCGTTTTTTGGTACAAAGTAATCTGCTTAAAGTAGAACTATTCATGGAGAACTAGAATTCTTTGAAAAACTGCCAGAGACAATATTTGACCTTGTCCTCATACCAACAGTTATATGTAAAATGACATGAAATGGTTTTGGCACCTTTTTATTCTGTATTAACGAGCCATTTCATAAATGTATTTTCAATATTTATTCAGACAGCATTTACAAATATCAACATACATGCTTAGAATGAAACATTCCATTGAATGTATGCAGCACCAATGCGCTTTTGTGTACAACCAGTACCAATGCATTTTTATGAATATTGGGTGGTATTTTAACACATCATGTTTAGATATGTTTTATGTGTTTAGAACTTAGTAATGTTGTACATAAGAAAGTGGAGTGGGTGTTGTATGGCGTTTTAGAATCCGAATGGATTTTCCAAATGCATGCCCTTATATTGGTACAATTTACGTTGCCCTTATAAGGGGATATAAATCAAGCCCTTATTTAGGCTAGCCCATGCAGCCCTAAATACAGGCATGGCTACTTCCATCCGTTCACCAAACGTCACAACAATTTCTTGGAAAACCAGCTTAAGCTGTTAGGGACTTCCCAATGCTTGAATATTGAATTCTCCAAGAACTCAGTTAGTTTTACAATGAACAACTATTCCTTAGGGGTTCATTCATGACGTTCATGTGCCTGACTTTACGTCAAACATGGCATTCCTAAACACCTTCAAGGTATAAATATACCTTCACTTGCTATCGCAAAGCACAGTGGTTCAGAGCAATTCGATGGCCTACTTGCCCGACGCATCTCGCTACAGCAAGTCCCGAAGAAAGCCGACTCTCCAGTTGATGCATTGTATCGAGAAAGAGATACCAAACCTCCTTCATTCTAAGGTATGGAACTGAGAAGAACCTAGAGAAACCTTTGGTAGATTCTTGGCAAAAACTAAACCTATGCTAAAGACCATACTTACTTCTTCCCTCGTATTAGACCTAGGTTAGGCACATTGGAGTAGGCATATTTTATGAGCTCCAGTTGAGTATTTTAGCCTGTGCTATTTATTTATGTATTTTTATATGGCTTAGAAACCATACAATGCTATTACAATATTATTTCATAATACTATTCAAGCTGTAGGCATTATACTTTGCATTCTGTCTAACGATGGTAGCAGTTCACCTCTCTTGCATGAGAAAGAAGACTGTTCATTAAACATTTTATTGAAAACACCCGTCTCTCTATTTCTCTGTAACTCTGCAGAAACCAAGCATCACAAATGACTCAGTGAAATACTTATCTATTGTTTCCACAACTCTGAAGATAGTTATTCCAGTCCTAGGGAAACAAAGTTGTCATGTTTATGCAGTTGTCAGAAACAATTCCCTTCTTGTGAATTCGAGAAAGTTTCTAGTGACCTCTGAGCTAGCTGGCACTCACAATTAAGTTTAGTATATTCGATAGAGACCTACTGACCTAAATCCTACGTCATATCTATAGAATATATAATTCCAATGCGCAGAGCCTATTGGTAATATAGGAACTACACTACAACATGACTAGGTGTAGCTAGCTGGCAGTTGGTATGTGTGTATTACTCCCAGACAGTGAGACATAGGGCGAATAGATGTTGGCAGAATGGTCTATCTCTTACTTGCTGGGGGGAGGAGCTGTCACCTATCACACTTACACATCACAAAGGCTCAGTCTCAGCACACTTATAAAGGGTTTCACACTAGTCTTTTGTGCCCCCAGGCAAGCTGGAGCCACTGCAGAAAGGCAGGAAATTCCAGACACCACTGTAGGGGAGGACTAGAAGCTTATCCCACTTGAAAGTGGGCACTAGGAATAACTAATGTACTCTTCAGTACACATCTAGACCTGTGATAGACTCAGAAGATGGCCTACTGTGCTGCACTGCTGCAAGCATGTCTTCCCTGCACTGCTTCCCTGCGGTCTGAGTGGGATAGACTGAACATGCATCATGCACCCAGGACAACCATTATGGCTCCAAGTGCTAGTTGGCTGACCTCCTGCCCAGGGCATCAGGGACAGAAAAGGCTCCAAATATCTTGAACCTTGCACCTGGACTCTACCTGCTGCAAGTCCTGCCCCTCAAGTGGTGCCACCCCAGCCCTGGACCATTAGAAGTGGCCTGAGATGCTCTGCAACCCATCTTTGGTCTTTAGCAGTGTGATCTCCTGACATCTCAGCATTGGAACCACCACTGCATGATGCCTCCCTGATTGAGGACTCTGCAGCACTATGGAATCACAGCATTACACATCGTCGACAGTGGTCCTTAGAGCTACTACTGCGTGATGCATTCTAGACCTGGAATCTCGCAATAGTCAGATAACCAGTATTTAAGGTCTTTTTTTCAGCGGGGCAAACATGTTCCCTGTATTTGGCCTGTGCTCCATTGCGGTCAGCCTGAACATGTGACCTTTGTCCTGTTCCAGCATGACCAGATAACCAAAGTTGGTGCTTTGTGCTTTTAAGCACTATTTCTGTCTAACTCTGTTACATTGCATATCTTTGGTTCTAATATTTGGATTTTTTTTGTTTTGGTGTCAAATAATTTAAGTATGTTTACTCTATTCTTCTAAATTAGTGAAGGATTTTTCCTATGTTATGTTTTCACTGTATTGCTGTTTGTGTGTTGCATAAATGCTTTACACATTGCCTCTAAGCTAAACCTAACAGCTATTATGCCAAGCTACCTGAAAGCTGAGATAAAAACATTAATTATTATACTGTTTATATTTCTGAATTTTTAACATTATGAAATTATCGTTTATTTTTAAAATTATCGCCCTTTTACTGCATTCTATAAATGAAATGTTATATTGTGCATTCTCTTTTGGTAAAGATTTTAAATAATCAATCAATAAAACATTTATCTTATCTACCTGAAAGCTGAGCACAGTTTAATTTGGGGTTTGCTTGTGTTTCACCCTGATAAGAATTATGTTTGGTGCTTCAGCCGGTAACCCAGTTTCCTACGACCCTCATCTGTCTCCTGACAGTTTGCCAGAAGGTGTTTATTGCTCCCAGGAAACTAAAGAAATGGTCCTCAGCTAGGAGGAACTAAGGCCTCCTCCTGACAGGATGGCCTAGGGGATGTGCCCATCAACTGCACTAGTTTAAAAGGGACATCCTCTCTCACAGGCAGGTGTAGTTCATACCTAGGCCTGTCATTGACTAAGTAGCTAGAGTAGCACCAATTCTAGTGAGGAGAAAACAATCCCCAGATCTAGTTCAAAGGGGAGTTCCTTATTTCCCTAGAAACATCACAGAGGTGTACCCAGACCAGGGGAAGGAACATTCTGCCATGTTGTATTTTGGCAGAGCAGGGCACTGTTGGATGGTCAAACCAAAAGGAAATAATTCAAGGGAGATAGGGTTGCACCTAGAAAATAGTCCCCTATTTGGCAAGGGGTTTTCACTACCCACAAGCTTGTGGCAGGCATAACGGATCTATCCCTGGGCACTTTCGTCAAAACACTGTTGTACCTGTAGAAGACAGAAGCAGGACTGCACCTGCTGAGCCAACTGAACTTCAGAAATAGGATGGCACATACTGTAACATGTGGGGAGAAACCCCAAAGGCTGCACCTACTCCCTCTTAAACCCCAGACAGAAGAGTGCACTCCAAGGGCTAGTTGGCTAGCCTCCTGTTAAGCTACAGAGACACAAAAGCTTCCTGAAGAGCCCACCTGACCAGTTCTAACTGAACCTGCACTTTATCTTGCTGGTGGCGTTGTCTAGAGTAAGTCATGCTCCCCCATCCCCCACACCAGTAGTGTTGCTAAGGTCCTGGGGCCCTTAAGTATCAGAGTGTTGTCTTCCTGTCCAACTCTAAGGGTAAGGACCCTGGCTTCTAAAACGTTTTCTAAATCCAAAATTAGAGGAGTTCAGGCAACACCCCGATGATAACATCTTCCAACGCTTGATTTTTGGACCTCGCCCATTCTGAGTTTCCTGCCTTTGACAACAAGAGCCTCAGACTTTTCATGAAAGTCGGGGCTCCCACTGATGCTCTGCGCTACAGGAGACATACATCGATAAGCTCCAGTTTGGATTCAGCTGGTACTTAGACCCACAGATGACATAGTAAATAGGAATGCAGCTATGAAAGGTTAAGCTCAGGTTTTAAATATTGAGACCTAACTGGATCTACTAAGGAATAGTGCTATTAATACTAGAAGAAAACTACCATCCATGTCTACTAAAAATCTACATTCTCACAATATCTTACTACAACATTTTGAAGATATACAACTCAATAATATCTTGAGTGAATTATATTTATTTTATAAAGGAAAGCCATAAAGGTTTCATAACAGGCCACTTAAAAGGAATAATAATATATTCATCAATGCACTAATTCGCCTGTCAGGATCATCAGTTTGGACATCACTTATTGATGTACCTACTTCGGACACACAAGACCTGTTCCTTTGTTTTTTTTTTAATGAATTCATTTTGTGCATAAGGAAACTTATTTTTCATAATTACTTGACAGATTTTTGTTCTATATTCTCTTTCAATAGTTTACACTGCACTTTTGAAAACCTATCAATTTTTAACACACGAGAGAAATTGGACCATTTCTCTTGTCCAACAGGAGCCTTCTTTTTATATTATTGCCTGGTCCAACCACCAACACCCTCCCTTTCTTCCATCAACATTGTTTTTCTGCTTCTCCTGTTTTTCCTCCTCCTTTGTCCTCCACCTGTTGAATCCTCAAACCATTACAGTTGATAGCCATGTTCCAATGTATTCATCCCTGATGCAACTTCATACAAGGTGCTCTTCCCTTGAACAACTCAAATGATGATTTTTTCTGTTGAAGAATAGGCACACATTTTAAAATTTGCAATAGTCTTGCAGGATTTTTTTATGATCTAAATGATTAGTTTAAACTAATTGTATTTTTTCTTTTAATGCTTCCAATACTAATACAGTGCAGGCTTGCCCAACTTTAATATATGTTTGGAACTTTCTTGTAAGGCAGGCAATATCCCTTAAAGCACACCCAACTACACCTGTTCAGGTTGATACAATGTCAGTTGTAGCCATGTCGGATCACTGTAAATCCAGAATGGATCGACGATCGAAGATGCACCAACTTATTAATCCCTTGAAAACTGTTGGGCCTCAGATTTTTCTGCAGGATCCAACTTGCCTCAAGATTATTAAGGATCAGCACATCCAATGTGCTTTTCTGAGAAGGAACCTATGCAGCCTCTGACTGGCTTGAATGGGATAATACTACTTCTAATTAGAATCTCAGTCTTAGGACATTTTTCCTTGTTTTTCTCCTGTCTTCTGACTTTCTCCTCTGTGTTGGGGCTGCGGATTTCTTCATTTGGGTTTTCGCTTTAATCATAGATTCTAATTCGTAATAGCTAATTGGTGCTCTTGCCTTATACTTTCTATGCACGGTGGTCTGGTGGTGGTTGGTGGCTCGGGTGGAGGGCAGCGCTCATCTAGGGCTCTCATACACCAACAGCCAGGGGGTGGGGGTAATTTCATTCCAAGAGCATGGGGGTGGGATTGAGCTGGGCAGTGGGTTGTTGGAGCTGGAGGGGAGGGTGCGGCAGAAGATCTCATGAAAACAAGCAATGGTCCTGCATTTGGGTGAGGGTAAAACAAGTCCGAGTGTTCATAATTCATTCAAGGCATATATCCTGCTTGCCTTAGTTAGGCAGAACCGTAATCTAAAACATAGTTCGTGCTTAGGCAACTTATCTATGGTTTATAGCTAAGACTAAATGTGTTGTAATGCCTCTGGGTTTAATGTACTGAGTAAGCAGTCATTATTTCAGGAGATGTGGTTGTACAAACCCCAATTGATTGCATTGACTGAGACTCATCTGGCATATAAGGACAGGTCACTACTTAAGCAGCTTGGGCATAATATATTTTGCATGCCTCCCTGTCTGTTTCTATTCGTGGGGTTGCTGTAATTGATCAAATGTTTATCAAGGTAAATTTTGAGAACTGCTGCTGACTGCAGGGGGAGGTGAGCACTCATAAAATTGTTATTACACTCTCAAAAATATGTTATCTGTGTGGTTTATGGACTGAATATCGATGGCTCAGTTGTATTAGATATGCTCTCTCTGGAACTGCTGGATTGGGCTGAGAAGTGATTCTAATGGGTGACTTTAATTGTGTATTCAACTACAGCATAGATTCCACTGATCACACTACTACCCTGCATAAGCCTATAATAATGATACTGTGTCACCTCTAACAATCTGGGATACAATGAAGTTGTATATTCTAGGCATTACCCTTCAGTATGTGGTTAAGAAAAATAGAGCTGCACCTGAGGATGCTCACCTCTTGCACCAAGCTATTATCCAACTCGAAACACTACATACTTTGAAAATTGCCCAAGGAGAGACAGAAGATCAGATACTTTTTTTTCAATTATTATAAAAACGGTCCCTTCTCGGATGTAGTTTAAAACAGGAACCAACCTTTACAACGCAACTTTTACAACACACTTTCATTAAAACGAAACTTTTACAACGCAACATCCATTACAACGCATGCCATTACAACGCAACCATTACAACGCATGACACTACAATGCATACCACTACAACGCATGTCATTACAACGCAGTCATTACAACGCATACCATTACAACGCATACCATCACAATGCATGGTACCCTTACACAATCCAACACTTACCCTACTGTTGCACCCCCTGGAGTTAGAATAGTAATTTTTACCCCTACACTATCCAACACTTACCCTACTGTTGCACCCCCTGGAGTTAGAATAGTAATTTTTACCCCTACACTATCCAACACTTACCCTACTGTTGCACCCCCTGGAGTTAGAATAGTAATTTTTACCCCTACACTATCCAACACTTACCCTACTGTTGCACCCCCCTGGAGTTAGAATAGTATTTTTACCCCTACACTATCCAATACTTACCATACATGCAATGCAATGGTAGGCGTTGTAATGGTATGCGTTGTAAAGGTAGAATGCAATGTAATGGAATGCGTTGCAAAGGTAGTTTTTGAAAATGTGTTGTAATGGCATGCATTGTAATGGAATGCGTTGTAATGGATGTTGCGTTGTTAAAAATGCGTTGTAAAGGTATGCGTTGTAAAAGTATGCGTTGTAACCTCATACATCCGTTTAAAACATCAGATATCATCTAGATATGCTAACATACAATGATACAATATGAGTATGGGGAAAGATTAGGCTGAGTTTTAGCCCATCAAACTATAGACTGACGTCCTGAATGTACAATTCAATTGATCAAGGGCATCAATGGCATGGTTCATAAAAGCCCCATGTCCATTTTGACGCAGTTCTCTTAGTTCTATGAGGAGGACTATAGTCAGTCTCATGTAACTGATCAGGGTGGACTTGGGGAGTTTATTTGGCAGTGTAGTCTTACCTGCCTCTGGGACAATTAGGTAGGCAGCATGCAAGCTGAGTTCTACATGGCTCGGATTGATGATGCTTTAGTGTCACTCCCCAGTGGCAAGGCAATTGGCAATGACAATATACCTCTGGAGCTCTATAAGGTATTTAAATATATAATAACCTTCAAATGTGTGACAGTAATTCAACATATCCATAAAGGAGGGGTTGTTTCTGACACCTCGAACACTAATAACATTGTGGTATTTCTGAATAAGAGTAAACCAGTGAAGATCATGGGGTCATACCGAACCATCTCTGATTAATATGGATGCAAAATGGTTTGCAAACATTCTGGCTGTGCGCCTTGCCCCCGTAAATTTAACTTTGGTCTCTCAACAGCAACAGGTAGGGACACGACTAGTCACACTAACACAGCAATTGCGGTGTTCGAGGTAGCAGGGAACCTCAATACAAACATAGGCATGACCTATTAGACGCAGAAAAGGCATGGGACTGTATGTGGGCCACGATGGGTGCCTTCGGCTTAGGTGATGGATTTATTAAACTGACCCAGGCACTGATTAAGTCTAAATTGGCCAGGGTGGCCTATGCTGAAAGCTACTCAAAGTTATTGCACATCTGTTCTGGCACTCAACAGGGGTGCCCCATTCCCACCTGCTTGTTTGCCTTGGACACAGAGCCCCACTTACAGTTGCTCCTCATGAACGCAGATATCCAGCCTTTGGTGTTTGAAAACTTAAATTGACTGCTTACGCAGACAATGTGGCAGGTTTTTCTTCTAATCCAATTGCATCGATTGGGCAGGTTGTCAACGAAGCGTCTAGGTTCGGTTAGTTTTCTGTCTATCCATCTATCTAAAAACTCATGTTCTTTCGAATGTTAAGCCTTATTCTCCTACTCCAGGGGTAACAGTATATCTCAGTGTTTAATTGTGCCCTGAGGCTACAAACATTGTTAAACTAAACTATTAACCTTTGGTATTATCATTTATCTCTAAGATGAAATACTGGAAAAAGCTACCACTTAATATTTTTGGGTGAATCAATATCATTAAGATCAATATTCTCCCTAAATTCCTTTATTTGTTTGGGGGAAATCCCTTGAGAGTCCACAATTCTATTTTAGGCATTTTGAGGGCACCCCTGGAAGTTTTATATGGGGTTATAGACATGGTAGACGTGCCATTCGCCTCTTAAAACTCCCATGTTAGAAAGGAGGGCTTCAACTTCCAAGATTTTGAATTATACTTCTGGTCCTATTTTACCAGCCTATTAATACTGGCTGATACAGATCTGTCATCTTTGCGATACCAACTAGCTCTGTGGGTTGAGTTTAGGATTTCTCTTTATAGTCTGGGGGATCCTAACTACTATTAGAGTGTCACAACTCACGATTAAGAATAGGTTTGCACGGGAGCAGAATGGCACCAATTCCCAATTCCTTTCCAATAACTCACTGCCCTCAAGGATAATGTATACCAAAGTGCAGTTATTTTCAAAGAGGAATGTGGGTGGAGATAAGAAGAGATAGTCAAAACAGTGGTGCCTCTAAAAAGGTGTTTTTCTTCTCTTCACTTTGGTTCTCCACTCAGATACCCTTCTTGTTATGTACAGGACTGCAAAAGAATAATAATAACATGTATTTTCCTATTCTCTCTTTTTCTAGCATTCTATATTTCTCTCATTAGTTTATTATATGCCCTCACTGCCTCAGACTATTGTCCCCCTTGTATGCTATATTCAGTTATTTCTTCTTAACAGCTATACTTCAGTATTGTTATTCTGTTACATTACATTTTCTACATCATTTAATGTTATTCATGTTATCGTTTCCTTCCAGGGGAAGTACTTTCTTGTCTGGGCGATTTTCCTGAAGAAGTGCCGGAACGACAGAACTACAGGTAAGTGTTCAGGAGAAGAATTTTCTGACTCAATATGTGTTCTTTGTTTCTTACTTCTTCTTTCCTTTAAAATAGCTCAAAACAAAAAATATTCTAAGCGTGAAGTCTTTACTTCCTTTTCACCTATCAGTATTTCTTGAGCCTTTCCTTTGAAATTGTAGTGCCTCTATTGGTCCTGTTCAAACTAGGCCTTGGTAGGGTTCACGGAGTTGCACTCCACGCAATAAGCGGGGTGACCAAAAAACGTAGCTGAATACCAATGAGTTCCACGAGCAGGAGGAGTAGAACAGTCCTAATTCTCCTGAACTCATGATGATGCATCTTTCCATTGCTACTGTCTCGCCTAACCAGCTACTACTATTCCAAATTCTTACAGTGCCATTTTGAAGAATGTTCATTCTTTACCGATCCAATGCTGGGACTGCACCCCACCCCGCTGTAGTGTGTAAACTGTAATCCTGGTTTTTCAATCGATCCGAAACAGGCACACTGGCAGAGAGAACATAAGGTTGCACCTATTTTTAGATCTGTCCATGGCATTTGATATGGTCAATCATGTCCTTTTGATTGACCGTTTCGTTTGTATCAGATTTAGAGGACTAGCTCTCTCCCTTTTGAGGTCTTTTTTGAGTGAGCATGAACAGAAAGTGTCCTTAAAAGAGTTTGAATCTAAGTCCTTTCCATCGCCCTGGAGTGTCCTGAAGGGGTCCTCATTGAGCCCAACACTGTTTAAAGTTTATGTTACATCCCTCGCTGCTCTGGACAGATTGTTTGGTTTCTCCATGGTTTCATATGCGGATAACACCCAGATAGTGATCCCATTCTCTGATTCCTGTGATAGCGATGTCCTAAGATTTCATGATTCCATGCTTGCCATAAATGATTGGATGGACAAAATAATTGTCTTAATCTGAAAACCAGCAAGACGGAGGTCCTCCTCTTTGGCAAAGACACCACCTTCTGGACACCCACCTGCTATCCACAGAATCTAGGGCCACTATCGTCACCTGTTAAGAAGGTTAGAAACCTATGCTTCCTCATGGACAATAGAATTGACTTCGGAGACCAGGTTAATGCGGTTATCCCGGCCACCTTCTATACACTTAAGTTAGTGAAAAAGATTCTTCTGTACATCCCACCATCATTGCAGAAAACAGTAGTGACAGCACTGATACTGCCAAAACAGGATTATTGCAACAGGCTTTATCTTAACTTTCAAGCGCAGTTTCTCAACAAGTTGCAGTCCCTTCAGATATCGTCTGCTAGGTTCTTGTTTGGAATACCCAAGTTCAAATCGACTAAGCCAGCTTTCTGAAAGCTTCATCAACTCCCTGTCAAACAAAGAGTCAATTTCAAAGCCCTATGCATCACCTTTAGGGCTTTCCATGACCTTGGCCAAAATTACCTTAACGTCTGGTTCTAATGGTATCTTCCGGAGAGGCTCCTCTGCTCAAGCGTGGCCGAAAGCACTGTGATCTCTCCTGGGGCGGTAGAACCTTTGTAGCAGAGGCCTCAAAACTTTGGAACTTCCTGTTAATCTCAGACACACTTTTTCTCCTTTCGCAGGACATTGAAAACCGGGATCTTTACCTAATAACTCAGCTCTATACTCTCCACATCCCAGCAGTGCCTTGACGCCTCCTAGCATTTGTTTGCGCTTTACAAAATAATTTTACATAACATAACACACTGTGAACATACTTTCAAAAATGTAATTCTTAAACATTCTTACTGTCCATTAAATCACCAACACTTCTCTTTTAATAACACTCTGGACTGCACATGAATCTAGAAGCACAAGAAATTAATTTTTCTGATCCATGTCTTCTTTGCAACATGACTGCTTCCCGATCTTTCGCACAAGCTTCAGTCACAAAGCTTAAGTCACAACAAAAGTTTCAGCACCAGGAAAACATGCTTATAGACATGGATCATTTACCACATTATTCTTCAAGTTACCAACATTCCTTCTGGCAACGATCACTTCACTTGAAATCAATCTTCTTTCCCAATAAGAATTTCAAACTTGATGACATGTCAGCATCATTTTCTAGCTCGTTATGGTGGTGTTGAGTTACCACCCAATCGCGCACTGTTCACGTGGCGCTATGGCGCTTTGTGGAATCTTATTAAATCAAACTATGTTTAGAACCACTATTGTCTTGTATTCCACACTTTTATTTTCTTTTTTCTTTAACTCATATTATTTTTCATATGAATCATGGTAACAAAAAACATACATTGTACTATTTCATTATTGACATATATTCACTGGACTAATGCATTCCATATACATCAATTTATACTTGGCACATATAACATAATACTTTTGATCAACTCTTTACGAATGAGCCCAATGCATTTCGGCACTCATGTGTGCCTTCATCAGGGGCAGTATCATAGAAAATTGAGAAGAACATGGTGTAAGTGTCAATTTCTGGTGGGGGGTTTTTGTAAATGTATAACCGTAGTGTTTGCGTACCTGATTCTTGGGGTAATGTGTGACCTTAGTCCTGTCCCTCAGTATGGCTCTTTTGTCTGTATTGAAAACATAAGTGTAAGCCACTATATAATGATGTTATCTACTCTTCTTTAAGAGTTATCAGTTTGCCTAAGGTTGTCTTACATACCTTAAAAGCGTTGTCTCAAGTCTCTGTAAAGATGGTATACAAAAGAATCTTAAGTATATATATCTGTTTAGATAAACCATCTTTCTGTATGGTTAGTTTTGCACATACCTGATTAAATGTGCCTCAGGTTTCTGAAATAAACAAATCATTTCAACATTTTAGTTTAAAATGACCGTAAATACTGCTAAGAAAACCGGCTTGCACTAGCTTGCCGTGTTTACCTGTTCTGGCTTCTTTTATCCCGATCTAAAAAAACGAAAAGTGACAATATAAGTACCCTCTTGGGTTGTTACCAAGTCTGTTGCTCGGTCCTAATATGAATATCCCTGTCATACCTGAGGTTAACGTGGTGTCCGTTTCAAACGATTCCCGCGCTCCGCTTTAGCGTCGGTGTCCTCCGGTCACTGTTTATCTAGTGATTCCGTTTAACTCCGCGTTAGCTTCGCGGAGTTTCATTAGATGACGGACTATACGCCAGTATGGTTAGACTAGTGAAATTATGTGGCGGCCATCTTAGAACGGGTTTACGAGTCTATAGGTGGAACAGATTCGTGATTACGTTTTTATGTAGAACAACGACATTCCTGTATCATGCGTTTAACTGCTGAATAATCTTGTTTTTTAAAAACGTTGCCATGGTTTTTAATTATTTGTTAATATCTTATGATGTGTTCTAAACTAGTTTGGATATGTGGCGGCCATGTTGGAAAGGGTTTTCTAGTCCCCTGGTGGATCGATTTCATGATCACATTGTCTAAATTAATAAACTCTAATCTCATACGTATAACTAACTACTAATCTCACTATTTTGATAATGCCCTGAATCCTAAGGACACTGTGGGATCAACAATCAAAACTGTTGGCTCTTACGTTTGGCTAATGGGTGCTTATGATATTGTGACACTGCCATAGTGGTATGGTTCTCCTGTCCTGTTCTTGCTATGTGTTCACATGCCCTATGCAACCAATATGTTGCGTCAAGGTGTTGTAACAGGATATGTTCGGTTCTAAAGTGTCACTATGGGTGTAAATCAGTATGTGTCAGGTTGTACTGTGCTTCATTTAGAAATCTGTAGTGGGGCTTGATAAGTGAATCAATATGCATCTGATTATATTGTTCATCAAAACGTCATACCAACAATTACAACTTGTTATTTATGATCCAATCAATAGCGATATCACTGATTTTATCTAACATTCACAAAATATGATTGTTCATAATGAATATATAAGTTGCTCTGTTATATTATAACAAGCTGTCTCTCTATTGATTCTGTTGGGGTTATTCCTACAGATAACACGCTAGATCGTACTTGTCATTAAGACCTATGGGTATCATTGTGTTTAAATATTTTATCCAGAAGAGTTCACGTTGTAGGAGTTTCTGGTGATTGTTCACTCCTTGTTTCAATGATACTTGTTCTAGAATTAGAAATCTGAGTTGGGATATGCTGTGTTTCTCAGTGATCCAGTGTTGTACCAATGGCGAGGTCAAGGTGTTATTTCGGATCCGGCTTTTGTGTTCCGTTATCCGCACTTTTACTTTTCTCTCAGTCTTCCCTATGTACATTCTTCCACAGGGACACTTGATTGCATAAACCACGTTTTGCGTGTTGCAATCGCTTGTATGTCTCAAACGTATCTGTTTGCCTGTTGTTGGGTGAACACATGTATCTCCTATTATTGCATTATTGCAGTTCGTGCAGTTGTGACATCGAATTGTTCCTCTATGGGTAGTGGTTTCTTCTGATTGATGTTTAAGTTTCAATTTTTCCTTCAGGTTCATTCCTCGAGTGTATGCATGAAGTGGCAATTCTTTGAACAATCCTTTGAAATCAGGTTCTGAGGATAGTAACTCCCATCTTTTGTTAATGATGTTTTTAATTTTGTGTGATTGGGTGGTATATTTTGTTACGAATACCATCCTGTCCTGTTGTTTCCTTGGTCTTGGTTGTAACAGTGTCATTCTGTCCATTGTGGACACTTTTGCTATCTGCTCCTGTAGTATGGCTTTTGGATATCCTCTTTCCTCATATCTCTGAACTTGCCTTTGCACTGTGGTCTCATATGTCTGCAAATTAGAACATATTCGTTTGATGCGGATGAATTGAGATAGTGGTAGATTTTTGATCAGGCTCCTCGGGTGGAAACTTGTGTAGATTAGGGCACTGTTTCGATCCGTGGGTTTTGTGTACAACTCAGTGTTGAATCCATTGTCCCTTTTGGTAATTCTGACATCGAGAAAATCTATTGTATCATTATTTATTTTGTGAGTGAATTGTATTCTGGTTTCCACTTGGTTCAGCTTTCTTATTAGTTGTTCTAGTTTTGCCTGTGTGTCATCCCAGATTAGAAAAATGTCATCTATGAAACGACAATAAAACTTTACATGTGTCCATTCATTCCAACTCATCATAGTCTGTGACTCAAATTGAGCCATAAAGGTGTTAGCGTATGCTGGGGCCCCAGCAAAGCCCATGGATGTTCCAGTCAGTTGGGCAAAGAATGTGTCTTTCCAAATAAAGTAACTATTGTGAAGGCAAAATTTCACTAGTTGCAACAATAGCATCTTTTTGTCTGTTGTTATGTTTTCCAGTTTTAACAATGCCCACTCAACCGCTTCAAGTCCTGCTGCATGTGGTATTGATGTATAGAGTGCGACCACATCTATTGTGCACAGTATCCAATGTTCTTGATAACCTTCCTCTGTCCAAGATAATTTATTCAAGAAGTCTGTTGTATCTCTAATATATGAGCCCCATTGTTGGACAAATTTCTGTAAATAATGATCAATGTATTGTCCAATAGGATCAAATATAGATCCACATCCTGATACTATTGGCCTGAACGGTGGATTGGTTGGGTGTTTGTGGATCTTGGGGATCATATATATCCGTGGTCTTCTTGGATTATTAGCTGTCAGAAACGCTACTGTGTCATCATCCACTATTTCATTTGTCCTGGCTGTTTTCAATATACCTTGTAGCATCCTTTGGAGAGCTGGTGTAGGATCTGCAGTCAACTGAAGATATGTTTCTTGGTCCAGGACATGTTCATTGACTTTGTGCTCATAATACTGGGTGTCCATTATTACTAATGCTCCCCCCTTGTCGGCAGGTTGTATGGTTAGTTTTGCATCATTAGCCAAGTTGTTGATGATATGTTGTTCTTCTTTAGTCAAGTTATTGTATCTTTTCCTCTTGAAGTCCAATGTCTTTAGATCATTTTTCACCATGATTTCAAAGGTATCTAACATTTTGTGCGAAATTGGTGCTTGGAAAGTGCTTTTAGGCTTGAATTGTTTACCAGTGTGTTCCATCCGGACGTCACTTGATTCTACTATATTGCCAAAATAATGCTTGAGTTTCAATGTTCTCATGAACCTGAAAAAGGCTCCTTCGGTTTCCAATTCATTTGCCGGTGTGGTAGGCACAAATGTTAGACCTTTATTTAGTGTTGTTATTTGTTGTTTAGACAACGTTGTAGATGAAATGTTTATTATTAGACTACTGTCCGTCCACTTCGTAGAGCTTTGCCTGCCACTTCCTCTCCTTGTCTTGCGCTTGTAGTTGATGGTGTGGTTTGCATCGTAGGTGGTTGTCCTTGATCCTGGTCCTGTGACAAAAAAGCTGTTTGTCTACTTGTTGTGGCATGTTGACTACTTTCAGTTGTCAATATAACTCCTTCTTGTGTCGCTCGAACTGGTCCTCTTTGTATAGATGTCTCTTTATCAGTTACAAGACTTTCTTCAGAGGAGTGTTGAGCCGGTGCTGTTCTCTTTGTGGGTACAAACTTACGGCGGGCATAGATATCAGCCCATGTATAAACCTCATTCAGTTTATAATCTATGGTGTCGCGTTTGTATTTGCGAAGCTTCCCTTCTTGTAGTTCCTTTTCGTATGCGTCTAATTTGAGATTAATGCCCTCAAGATTTATTCTCCACGTGTCCGCCTCCATTCTGTTTTCCAATTCCGATTTTAAGGTGTATATCTCATCTTCCAATTCCTGTATGGTTTTGGCCAATTCTTCTATGATGAGTAATATTAAATCCAGTGAGCATTTATTTAGGATACTGTACCACTTGTCCATAAACTTCGTGTTAAGGTTAAATCTAAACAGCATGGGTTTTATTGACAGTCGTAATCCTCTGGGTATGCGTTTAGCTCTGTGATATTGGATGAGGGTTGATGCGTGCATCCTCTGGTTTACTTGTCTACGTGTAATGTATTCCAGTTGTCTAAGTTGTTGGCTGATGGACCCCCCGTGTGCATCCATGTTCCTCGCTTCCTTTATTAGTTTGTAGATTTGATCTGCTTCATCATTCGTATATGCCAATGTGTTGGCCCTATTATCCGTAATGGCTGTGATATTTTCAAACTGCATTTTTATTCCTTGGGTGCCTCCTTATTGTGACTGTTTTGTAAAAGATAGAAGGGTTGTAGGAGCACTCCGAATTTCTCTGAGTTTCTCTATTTATTTACACCGGTGCTGCGATCGTTAAGGGTTGTCAGTCCTGGTTTTGAAAGCTCGTTATGGTGGTGTTGAGTTACCACCCAATCGCGCACTGTTCACGTGGCGCTATGGCGCTTTGTGGAATCTTATTAAATCAAACTATGTTTAGAACCACTATTGTCTTGTATTCCACACTTTTATTTTCTTTTTTCTTTAACTCATATTATTTTTCATATGAATCATGGTAACAAAAAACATACATTGTACTATTTCATTATTGACATATATTCACTGGACTAATGCATTCCATATACATCAATTTATACTTGGCACATATAACATAATACTTTTGATCAACTCTTTACGAATGAGCCCAATGCATTTCGGCACTCATGTGTGCCTTCATCAGGGGCAGTATCTATAAAAGAAAATTGAGAAGAACATGGTGTAAGTGTCAATTTCTGGTGGGGGTTTTTTGTAAATGTATAACCGTAGTGTTTGCGTACCTGATTCTTGGGGTAATGTGTGACCTTAGTCCTGTCCCTCAGTATGGCTCTTTTGTCTGTATTGAAAACATAAGTGTAAGCCACTATATAATGATGTTATCTACTCTTCTTTAAGAGTTATCAGTTTGCCTAAGCTTGTCTTACATACCTTAAAAGCGTTGTCTCAAGTCTCTGTAAAGATGGTATACAAAAGAATCTTAAGTATATATATCTGTTTAGATAAACCATCTTTCTGTATGGTTAGTTTTGCACATACCTGATTAAATGTGCCTCAGGTTTCTGAAATAAACAAATCATTTCAACATTTTACGTAAGAGCCAACAGTTTTGATTGTTGATCCCACAGTGTCCTTAGGATTCAGGGCATTATCAAAATAGTGAGATTAGTAGTTAGTTATACGTATGAGATTAGAGTTTATTAATTTAGACAATGTGATCATGAATTCGATCCACCAGGGGACTAGAAAACCCTTTCCAACATGGCCGCCACATATCCAAACTAGTTTAGAACACATCATAAGATATTAACAAATAATTAAAAACCATGGCAACGTTTTTAAAAAACAAGATTATTCAGCAGTTAAACGCAAGATACAGGAATGTCGTTGTTCTACATAAAAACGTAATCACGAATCTGTTCCACCTACAGACTCGTAAACCCGTTCTAAGATGGCCGCCACATAATTTCACTAGTCTAACCATACTGGCGTATAGTCCGTCATCTAATGAAACTCCGCGAAGCTAACGCGGAGTTAAACGGAATCACTAGATAAACAGTGACCGGAGGACACCGACGCTAAAGCGGAGCGCGGGAATCGTTTGAAACGGACACCACGTTAACCTCAGGTATGACAGGGATATTCATATTAGGACCGAGCAACAGACTTGGTAACAACCCAAGAGGGTACTTATATTGTCACTTTTCGTTTTTTTAGATCGGGATAAAAGAAGCCAGAACAGGTAAACACGGCAAGCTAGTGCAAGCCGGTTTTCTTAGCAGTATTTACGGTCATTTTAAACTAAAATGTTGAAATGATTTGTTTATTTCAGAAACCTGAGGCACATTTAATCAGGTATGTGCAAAACTAACCATACAGAAAGATGGTTTATCTAAACAGATATATATACTTAAGATTCTTTTGTATACCATCTTTACAGAGACTTGAGACAACGCTTTTAAGGTATGTAAGACAACCTTAGGCAAACTGATAACTCTTAAAGAAGAGTAGATAACATCATTATATAGTGGCTTACACTTATGTTTTCAATACAGACAAAAGAGCCATACTGAGGGACAGGACTAAGGTCACACATTACCCCAAGAATCAGGTACGCTAACACTACGGTTATACATTTACAAAAACCCCCCACCAGAAATTGACACTTACACCATGTTCTTCTCAATTTTCTTTTATAGATACTGCCCCTGATGAAGGCACACATGAGTGCCGAAATGCATTGGGCTCATTCGTAAAGAGTTGATCAAAAGTATTATGTTATATGTGCCAAGTATAAATTGATGTATATGGAATGCATTAGTCCAGTGAATATATGTCAATAATGAAATAGTACAATGTATGTTTTTTGTTACCATGATTCATATGAAAAATAATATGAGTTAAAGAAAAAAGAAAATAAAAGTGTGGAATACAAGACAATAGTGGTTCTAAACATAGTTTGATTTAATAAGATTCCACAAAGCGCCATAGCGCCACGTGAACAGTGCGCGATTGGGTGGTAACTCAACACCACCATAACGAGCTTTCAAAACCAGGACTGACAACCCTTAACGATCGCAGCACCGGTGTAAATAAATAGAGAAACTCAGAGAAATTCGGAGTGCTCCTACAACCCTTCTATCAGCATCATTTTCTATACATTTACCATAGCATTCAAACATGCCTAAAACGGAATTGAACTCTTCCTTATTGCATGGTTGCCTTTAACATATCTTTCTTTGTGGTAAACAAGTACCAGAAATCAGATAATAAGGACAATGTACTTCAGAAACACCAAATTGAAGTTTTTCTCTCTGTAAGGTAAGCCCAGCATCCACCAGTTTCCTCAGCACCAATCTTACACATTCATCATGTATCCCAATACAGTCAGTCAGAATATCTTTATTCGACTTATTCCAAGTCATACAAAGAAACAAAAACAATAAAACATGACATAGGATACATACATAACCCCACATTTTCCTAAAAAGCATCAAACTAGATGCGCATTTAAAATACTATATACAGAATTAAGAAAATACATTTTTCAGTTCATGTCAAGAAAAACATGGTAACCCTTTAAAATTGTTAGGGCGAAATTTGGCCAGCAGCTTTCACCCTAGCAGCGGCCACTAAAAAGTTAGCAATGCAGAAGGTTGTGCGGGGATTTGTCAGGAGCTGTAAATAGAGCAGCGCCGGGCGTACCTGTGTGAATCCCGCTTCTTTCAGGATGGGGAGCAAATATTTTTTCCTCTGCTCATGATACAAGCTACAAAACATAACAAAGTGCATTGTGTCCTGCACCGAAAAATGATCACAACTGCAAGGTGGGGCTAGGTCTGGCTTCTGCCAGCACTTAAAAGAACCTAAGTAGTAATGTAGCAGGTTAAACCTGAACTTGGTTAGTAAGAACCTGTGATAAGGGAATGTAACGAAACTAAGATAAGGTGCGAGAGAGGGTACACTAACCAAGAGGTTGTGTGCCCTAATTGCTGGCTTCAGCAGTTCAACTTCCTCGCTTCGCGCTTCCTTCCTTTCCCTGAATGCCTTTTTTATATAGCCTATGTCCAAAGCCCTGATTTTTTCTGGGCATGAAAAAAGTTCTGGGCGACCCAATTCTGTGAATGATTTAATTAAATAGGCCAGCCATGGGATACTGCTATATTTGTCTAGTGATAAGACATTTTCAGTATTTTGTGGTTCAGTGGAAGGTCTTCATTCAACCACATTTTCAGCCATAGAGTCAGGGGCGCTAAGCTCAGTAAATCTGACAAGTAGGGTAGGCCCACCTCTTGATGGATAGAATAAGTTGGGGTTGACTGGGGTACAGAGAGAAGAGATCTAATGAATCTATTTTCTGCTCTCTGAATAGGGTCAAGATTTACATACCCCCACAAAGGAGATCCATATAGTGCGATGGCCACAGGCTTACACTTATAGATTTTTAAAAGGGCTTCCATGGGCCTAGCTCCCAACTTACCCGCAAAACCCAAGAGCGCTGATGAAGATCTGGTTACCGCCAACCTCTTTGCTCTTATCTGTGGCCCCCACGTTCCCTTTTGATCAAACAATACACCCAAATAGGGGAATGTGGTTACCTTTGAAACAGGGACCCCTCTGCAAAAGAATGATTTATGTCTTTTTTTGGTACACTCACGCCCCATTACCATCGTGTGTGATTTGAAAACATTAACCTTCAGGTCCAAATTATCCATAAAAGAGCCGAAGGCATCCAAGAGGAGCTGAAGTCCAACACCAGTGCGGGCGATCAACACGGCGTCATCCGCGTACAGGAGTGCCGGAATTTGTACATCTCCTGCGCGCGGGACGTCCGCATCCTGGCCACGCAGGTGTGCCCCCAGGCCATTAATGTAGATGGTAAAAAGCGAGGGGGCTAAAATGCAACCTTGCCGTACCCCCTTTAGAGATTTAAACAGTGGAGTACATCTGCCATTGTTTGACACTCGTACGGCTGCAAAAAGCTCCTGATGCAAAGTGGCCATGAACGTGACCAAAGCCTCATCGATGCCCATCTCCAACAGGGTCGACCATAGTTTTGACCTATTGACAAGGTCGAACGCCGAGGAAAGGTCCATAAATGCAAGAAACACGGAACCCTCCTTGGCCGCCGTGTACTTAGAGATGAGTAAATGCAGATTAATACATTGTTCAATGGTCCCTTTTCTCTCTCTAAAGCCATATTGCAGTTCAGACAACCCGCCACAACCCTCAACGTTCTCCCTCAATCTAGATAAGAGGACTCTGCCCAGGATTTTTATGGTTGAGTCCAAGAGGGATATGGGCCTATAAAACGCGGGATCGTCCCGCCGACCTTTATTTTTAAAAATGGGAACGATGGTATATATGGCCCACGAGGCGGGGGCTGAATTGCCATTAACTGCATTAAACACATTTGACATAACCTCAGCCCACAGTTTAGGTGAATACATGAAAAAGTCAGCGGGGACTCCGTCGGGACCAGGTGCCTTATGTTTAGTGGTAGCCAGGAGAGCTTTTTCCACTTCTTGAGGATTAAAGATGATAGGATGTACATCTATGTTGGGCAGTGGGCCTTTTTTAGTTCCTTCATCGTCACCCCCATATACGTTTTCGAAAAAAGACAGCCATGTTTCATCGGTAATCACGCAATCCATGGGTGCATTACTATCTTCCGAAAATAGGGGCTGTTTGATGATCTCCCAAAATCTCCTACTGTCCTTCAGTACTGCCGCTGAAAGGAGATTATACCATGTTTCACGTTTGATGGTGTCTTTGCGATTCTTTATGGCTGCCTTGTAAATTTTCCTTAGTCTCGAGATATCATCTTTAACCCTAGGAACAGATTTTAGGGCCGCCAACAATTCTCTGTGGGCTTTCGAGCATGCAGAGTCGAACCATCGCTTATGTCCTTGGGCTCCCTGGAAGGATTTGGCTAGAAGATCCTTAGAGACCTGGTCGCATATTGCCTCCTAAGCTGCTACTATAATATTCCCTTGAGTGCCCGGATTTCTACAGAGCTCTAGCTGGGCTTTAATTTTAGGGAAGCATTTTTCGTAAAAGTTTTCCGGGATCACTTTAGCCCACTTCACTCGTCTATCTTGGTCAGAAGTCCTCAGGGGATGTGCCAGTTTTGCGGTTACTGGTGGCGCCCCCATATGAGCTCCCCAAGCCACTTCGAGTAATACTGGGTTGTGGTCACTGTAATGTGTTGAAACTGTACGGTAGGCCGTAGTCCGATTTAGAATGCCTGGTGAGACAAAAATATAATCGATCACTGTTCCATATTGGGCGCCAGTAAAAGTTGGCATTCTCAGGCCACAGTCAGGTTCGTATAAGTCATAGTTAGCAAGTAGATCTTCAAGCTCCTGCCCCTCTGCAGAATGTTCGAAGTGAGGTCCCTGTAAGGCTGCATCATCGGCCTCGTTGACATCTCTTCCCTTGCAGGCTAATTTACATAAATGAATATTAAAATCGCCTAATAAAATAAACTCAAAAACTAACTTGATATTCTGTGATACTGTGTTTAAAATACTGTCCAGGCTGGCGATATTACGACCGCTGTATTCACTGTTCCCAGAATTATAAAAGTTGACATATAAAGTCCTGCTAGTTTTATTGATCACCCTTTCGACCATTAAGATGTTATCAGAATCAGAGCTGATCTGCCTATAGCTACCTTTTAGAGCCAATGAAAACAAAATCACCAAGCCCCCTTTAGCTCTGCCCGCTCTGCTAGGGACTGCAGGTTTAGTAAAGCTGGTGAACCCATCCCACCAAAGGTTGTTAGATGTGTCCCAAGTTTCTTGCAGGGCGATGATGTGATGCTTTGAAACAAAGCTCAGCCAAGCATGATCCTGGCGTTTTGCATTTAAACCTGCTACATTCCAGCTTATAATCTTACAAGAGTCAGTGGGTATCCTTGATTCGTTAACGCCCTCTGAGTCTCCTTCAGCTGTTTGTTGCAATAATGGTCCCTCGCTAGTTTCCGCTTGACGGAGGCTCTGTGTATCCTCTCCAATCGTACTCATTTTAACACAAGCCACAGTCCGAGAAAAAATCGATTGCTGGTCGAGATTTATTGGCACTTGGGACTCTGGCACTACGTTGGGAGTCAGATGACTAAAGTATTCAGCAGTATTGAGACCACCACTTATTAATAATGGATTGTTCGACACCTCCCTTTCTTGATCGACTCCTAGATCAAGTCAATCACAGGTATTTAGATCAGATAAAGGGGCAAACCTATTTCCAGTACCAAAACCCCACTCAAAGGGAGTAGCTACCTGACCCTGTCCATATGGAGCTGAGTTCCACATGGGTTGTGGAGTATTTGGACGTGTCAAGAACTGATCGTTTCTCAGCCAGTGTGTGGGCCTGATGCCCCGAACGCTATGGTTGTAACCCAGGAAGCCAGAACCCCAGCCGTTTACTCTTGGCTCATGTGCCAAGACAGGCCTGATGTTTAACTCATTCGGGTGATTGGATCTTCCTGGCTCCCGGTGTGCTATAGGCTGAAACCAGTCATTAGGATGTCGAAATCTGTTGCCCCCTCCCCAGTTGCTAGTTTTAGTATGTCTTTTATAACTGGGGAATTTGGGTAAGGTAACAAACTGAGTCTCATCAAAGAAAAACTTGAGGGTAAGAGGAAGTATAGAACCACTGCGACGTTGGGGTGGGAAAACATTGCTCAAAATGTCTGGGAGGACCTCGGCGTTAGCAAAGTTTAGAATAACGCAATCCCCTTTAAACTTTTTTGGCTTACTGCCAATCCAAGATACCCTCCTAGACATGACGATATCCCCTGCCAATTTATCAAACCCCTGTTCTGTCATGTGCATATTGTTAGTGAGCCAATGTAACGCTTTATCTTTTAGATCCTGATTGGACTCTACTTTATCTTGTGATAGAACAGGGACATTTGCCAGCACCAGAACTACCGGTGAGGTTTCCAAAATGAATTGGGCTGAAACATCCTCTTGATGTGTTCCCGCTGTAGCGGCAGTTGTGCTGATACGGGAGTCTACAGCATCAACGTCCTGTCCAAATACAGGTAATGATGGTAATGGTGGCGGAAGCAGCGGCCCTTGCTGGATGGGTTGCAAATTACTTTCAGTTGGGGTAACCTCCACATTCGTGGGTATTAGATTTGTAACGAGGGAAGATACATTTTCTACCTCGTCAGCCAGCTTGCTATGTACCCCACCCAACCTTTTGACCTCAGATGTTAATTTATCCAGTTTCCCAATCAGGGGTTTAATTATAGTCCTGATTTTGATGTCTATCATGTCTTGGATCCTATTAAAAAGGTCGTCATCAATAATACTTCTTGACTCAGTCTCAATATCGAAATCTGCGTATTTCCCTACCCGTCTAGGGGGTGGGGTAGTGGCCTTTTTCCTACCTAGATGTTTTCCCCCCGTTTAGCTGCGGGTTTTGTACAAGCTCTAACAGCCCGTGTAGCGGGCTGCAGGGGTTGTGGGGCTTCGTCCATAACAGCTATCTGATGGTTTGAATCATTGATAGCGTTGTCTGATAAGTCTATTAAGTCTAGTCTATCTATTGGAGGGTCAGAGTCATCATCATCCTCAATACCATTATCTTGAGGATTGGAAACTGCTGGGTTTAGTGGAGGATTTTCTAGCAGTAATTCAGATGTCGCTGTACTTAGTACGCTTGTAGAGGGGCTTTCTGAAGGCAGAATAGGTGATTGGCCCAAGCCAAGAGATTGCCTTCTCTTATTGTTAATGTCGTTGACCACTTGTACAAGATAAGAATCTAAAGTATTCACTGTCTCGGCCGGGGCAGGTACCCGTTTTTTTCCCATTATTGGGACTGTAGCTATAGACCGCCTACAGAAAGCTCAGCTCAGATAGGTTCGATAGAAGTCAACAATATGGAGTGGTATGACTGACCATCAGCGGCGGAAAAATGGCAGGCCAATAACGGCAATACAGTATTGTATACAAGATTTCAAGCTGGGAAAAGTACCTTAAAATTCAGCCGGTAGATGTCAGGGGAATGGCCTTGCCTGGCCTTTTCGTGCCTCTGAGGGCCACAGAGGGCCCGCCCTTTGCCCGGGCTTCTTCCGGGCGCTTCCCGCGCGCGACTCGCGGGGCGAGAGGGGGCGTCTCCCTTTGAACGCCTCCTGGCGCTCCCTCGGCGTCACGGGCGCGACGCCCCTGGTGCTGCTGGGGGCTGTAGTCACTGCTGGACTTGTGACCTCGCGCTTGCCCCGCTACACTGCCGCTGCCGTTGCCCTCACGGCGCTGTAATCCTCTGGTCACTGGTCACGGTAAGCCCTCTCTGCTGTGGCGTTGGTTCCACAGGGCTCCCGGCGGCGTTTCCCTTTGAACGCCTCCTGGCGCTCCCTCGGCGTCACGGGCGCGACGCCCCTGGTGCTGCTGGGGGCTGTAGTCACTGCTGGACTTGTGACCTCGCGCTTGCCCCGCTACACTGCCGCTGCCGTTGCCCTCACGGCGCTGTAATCCTCTGGTCACTGGTCACGGTAAGCCCTCTCTGCTGTGGCGTTGGTTCCACAGGGCTCCCGGCGGCGTCTCCCTTTGAACGCCTCCTGGCGCTCCCTCGGCGTCACGGGCGCGATGCCCCTGGTGCTGCTGGGGGCTGTAGTCACTGCTGGACTTGTGACCTCGCGCTTGCCCCGCTACACTGCCGCTGCCGTTGCCCTCACGGCGCTGTAATCCTCTGGTCACTGGTCACGGTAAACCCTCTCTGCTGTGGCGTTGGTTCCACAGGGCTCCCGGCGGCGTCTCCCTTTGAACGCCTCCTGGCGCTCCCTCGGCGTCACAGGCGCGACGCCCCTGGTGCTGCTGGGGGCTGTAGTCACTGCTGGACTTGTGACCTCGCGCTTGCCCCGCTACACTGCCGCTGCCGTTGCCCTCACGGCGCTGTAATCCTCTGGTCACTGGTCACGGTAAGCCCTCTCTGCTGTGGCGTTGGTTCCCATTTACCACATTATTCTTCAAGTTACCAACATTCCTTCTGGCAACGATCACTTCACTTGAAATCAATCTTCTTTCCCAATAAGAATTTCAAACTTGATGACATGTCAGCATAATTTTCTATACATTTACCATAGCATTCAAACATGCCTAAAACGGAATTGAACTCTTCCTTATTCATGGTTTCCTTTAACATATCTTTCTTTGTGGTAAACAAGTACCAGAAATCAGATAATAAGGACAATGTACTTCAGAAACACCAAATTTAAGTTTTTCTCTCTGTAAGGTAAGCCCAGCATCCACCAGTTTCCTCAGCACCAATCTTACACATTCATCATGTATCCCGATACAATTTAGTACCAGGAATCCCATTCAACAATTTGGACATTATTCTCTAGTAAATATAAGAGGCAGACTCCAGATCTAAAGGCATCTTTTTAAACGTGAAAGCACCCATGGGGTAATAAAAGGTGTTAGGTCTTGACAACACTATTCCAAATCGACCAGGTGGTTTGTTGAGGTGAGACCTAATGTGGTGACGTATGGTGTTCTTGCTGTTATCTAATTCATTGATAATAGGTAACAGGTGTCAGTCCACACCTACCTCACAATTTAATGACCTTGAATCAGCACATAAATATATGCCCTGATTACATTTCTTTTCCACCACTATTGGGGCTAAACATTCAGTATCATCAACTAGTTTAATAACCATGCTTCTCATAAATGTTCCAGTTTTTTTCTTACTAGTTTTGTAAACTTAAAAGTATATGTCTTAAATTTAAAACAACTAGCACAGTATTTGTACACACCTTAAATCTCTGCGTGTACTCCAAAAAGCAACTTAACCCTTCTGAAAATGTAAGCAAATTATTCTTCAAACTTTATTCTGGGATCACCCACTTCATACTCGGCGATCTTTGGTGTGTCCACCTGAATCAGATTATCTCCATATACAGACTACACTTTGCCAATAATGTATTATTCTATATAATGTAAATAACAAGAGACACCAGGAGGGCTTATTTTTAAGCAAATGTGGGTAAAATTGGTCAAAACACCATAAAGTCAAAATGAATATATTAATCAATACAGGTGACACGAATAATTAATTCATGTCAACTATATAGTAACATGTGATAAGGTATGAAAATATAATAGTTTGATATTTTTACATTACAAACACAAACATGTGCATATTACAATATTTAAACAAGTCATCATGAATATACAAGGCACAACATATCAAATGTGCATGTAAACAATATGCTTTTTACAAGAGACCTTATATAATGAACAATGTCACTCAACTTTAGAGCATAGTCTCAGAGAGCATACAGAACATTATGCTACACGTGGTTTTGTTGATGGGCTGTTGAGTGGATTGTCGACTTTTTGTTTCTTAAAGTAAAAGTCCATAAGACCATCTTCATGACATTGTTTAAAGTAAAGAACCCCTATTGAAAAAAGATATATCACCTCTTCAAGGGACGTCTTCTGTCCCTTAATTCAGTAAGCAAAGATATATTCTACTTAGCACTCAATTGAATAATTTTGAAATGTTAACTAGAGAGTATTTGAGGATCTCGACAGCAACTAATGTCATGTATCCAAGAAAATATATTAGAAATAAATGATCAAATATAGCGCTATAGATTCATACATGTTCAAATCTGGCATAGATTAACCCTGGGCGAAGAACTACGCTCCGTTCGAGGAGTTTGCGGAGTTACGGCAACTCCGCGCTCCGCGGAGAACACAAAGTTGTCGAACACTCCGCAAACTGCTGCGTAGCGTAGTTCTCGCGCGCTCAATAGCATTTTCGCGTGCACGAGGATGCTTGTCGGTAAGATCGAGTTGCCGAACACGCAGAAACTGCAATCTGGCACAAAATAACTCGCGAACACGTTAGTAGTGACTGGAAATAAGGGGACGCGAGCGGGCGGGACAAACCTCATGGGTAACTTCGCGCGCTACACATCCCGAGCATGCAGGCAATCAATCAATCAATCAATCAATCAGGATATTTGTATAGCGCGCTACTCACCCAGAGGGTCTCAAGGCGCTTGGGGGAGGGGGGTCCGCTACTGCTCGCACAGCCATATCTTGAGTTGCTTCCTGAAGCAGAGGTGGTCTTGGGTCAGGCGGAGGTGGATGGGGAGGGAGTTTCAAGTCTTGGCTGCCAGGTAGGAGAAGGATCTTCCTCCCATGGTGGATCTTCGGATGCGTGGCACGGCGGCGAGGGCGTGGCTGGTCGATCGTAGCTGGCGGGTGGGAGTGTAGAAGGTCAGGCAGTTTTTGAGGTACCTGGGGCCCAGGTCGTGGAGGGCCTTGTGTGCGTGGGTGAGGAGTTGGAACGTGATTCTCTTGCTGACGGGGAGCCAGTGAAGGTCTCTCAGGTGTCCGGAGATGTGGCTGTGTCGGGGGATGTTGAAGATGAGTCGTGCGGAGGCGTTCTGGATGTGTTAGAGTCTTTTCTGGAGTTTGGCTGTGGTTCCGGTATATAGGGTGTTTCCGTAGTCTAGTCGGCTGGTGACGAGTGCCTGTGTGACCGTCTTCCTGGTTTCGGTGGCGAGCCATCGGAAGATCTTTCGGAGCATGAGTAGGATGTTGAAGCATGATGATGAGACGGCGTTGACTTGTCTGGTCATCGAGAGGAAGGAGTCCAGGATGAAGCCCAGGTTGCGTGCGTGGTCCGTTGGTTTGGGTGAGCTGCCCAGGGCAGGGGGCCACCAGGAGTCGTCCCAGGCGGAGGGTGATGATCCAAGGATGAGGACTTTCGTCTTGTCTGAGTTCAGTTTCAGGCGGCTGTTCCTCATCCACTCGACTACGTCTTTCATCCCTTCGTGTTGGTTGGTTCTGGCGGTTCCTGGGTCGTTGGTGAGGGAGAGGATCAGCTGGGTGTCGTCGGCATAGGAGATGATGTTGAGGTTGTGTTGGCGTACGATGGCTGCGAGGGGGCTCATGTAGACGTTGAAGAGGGTGGGGCTGAGTGATGATCCTTGTGGTACGCCGCATATGACTTCGGTGGCCTTGGATCTGTACGGGGGGAGGCGGACTCTCTGGGTTCTTCCGGTGAGGAACGAGATGATCCACTCCAGTGCCTTCTCTTGGATTCCGATGTTGCTGAGGCGCTGCACTAGGGTGCGGTGACAGACCGTATCGAATGCTGCGGAGAGGTCCAGGAGGATGAGGGCTGCTGTTTCCCAGTTGTCGAGCAGGGCTCGGATGTCGTCAGTGGCTGCGATGAGGGCGGTCTCGGTGCTGTGGTTGGCGCGGAAGCCGGACTGCGAGTGGTCGAGGCTGGTTGGGCGAGCGCAATTGGTGATCCACTGTGTGAGGTTGTTGGCTGCTTGGTTGGGGTCCGTTGAGCTGGCGGGAGGGTTCTGGCTCAGTGAAGTGGTGAGCTGGTCGGTGGTGATCTTGTTCCAGTTCCTGCGGGGAACCTGTTGCGGGTGGTGGTGAGTCGTGGTCTTTCTGAAGCTGAAGTGGACGCAGCTGTGGTCTGTCCAGTGGAGTCCGGTGGAGTGGCTGAAGGAGATGTACTTGCTGGAGGAGAAGACTGGGTCAAGCGTGTGTCCGGCGTAGTGGGTGGGGGTGTTCACCAGTTGCATGAGTCCGAGGTTGGCAAGGTTGTCCAGCAGGGTGGTGGTGGTGTTGTCGTTGTTGTTCTTCAGGTGGAAGTTGAGGTCCCCTAGGAGGATGTAGTCAGCGGAGGCGAGGGCGTGCGGGCTGATGAAGTCTGCGATGTCTTTGCTGAATTGTGTGCGAGGTCCTGGGGGTCTGTAGATGAGGGTGCCTCTGAGTGTGGTCTTGGGGTCGGTGTGTATCTGGAAGTGAAGATGTTAAGCGGCTGTGAGGGTGTCGTCTGAGTTGGTCGTGATGCGGATGGTGTTCTTGTGGACGATGGCGATGCCTCCTCCTGTCTCGTTGACGCGGTTTCTCCGGGTGATCTTGTATCCTTCCGGGATGGCGACGGCGATGTCGGGCACTGAGGAGGCATTCATCCATGTTTCCGTGAGGAAGGCGACGTCTGGAGATGTGGTGTCGAGCAGGTTCCAGAGTTCCACGGCGCTCCCGAAGACGAAAAATGGCTCGCGAACGGGTCAAGCAAGCTACTACGCATGCTCGCGGAGCTATGCGTAGTTCGCGGAGTGCAAGTGCATCTTCGCGTAGCTTCGCGGAGTGCGGCTACGCGAACTACGCCCAGGCTTAGCATAGATAAACACCCTCTTAGATACCATGAGTTGCATCCATGCTCATTGATGGTCTACTGTTTTTCCTCGCTCATACATTACTCTGTATATTTGGAAGGTTACTCTACTTACACATTGATGTTTAATATGTTTTCATGGATACGTGGCATCCAAATGATATCCCTATTTAAATGTATTTTTATAAGTTCATCCACTGATGATTAGTACCTCTTACAGTTCTGCGTTGCTGCAGCTTTCCTGCAACCTGTGGTATTGTGTCGTTTTAGGAGAGTAAAAAATAAAGAAAGTAGATTTGCTTGAATACGATTAATACAAATTGTAAGCTCTCTAACTCTTAAAAATGGCTGCCACATACCCAGGTTGTGTTTTGTTTTCTGTTTCAAATTGGGCTCTTTTCTTTTTCCTGACTCCTAAATATGTTCGTAAAGCATTTCTATCATTTGACGCTTTCTTCTTCCAAAAGTTTGGACTTTAGCTCGTTCCCAACTTCCAAATATGAATAGCACGTGCTCCAGTGTGTAATTTTCTGTACACAATTTGTCTTGTTTTCATCCTTCAGACATTCTAAAGCAATGCATTTCATGCTCAAGTAAACTCCATGGCAATGCGTTAAAAAATGCCTGCCAGCAATTCATCTGGAGCCTTATTTATGAAAAGTGACGCATCTACCTAGATGCATCACTTTTTAAATATGGCGCAACAAGGCGCATTTTTTACACCGCTGGTGCGTCACAAAAAGTGACGCACCGGCGGCGCAAAACTAATGCAAGGCCTTCATAAAGAAGGCCCCTGGTGTATAAAAACATTTCACACCAACCACGATTCTTGCATACCGCATTCCTTGACATAATCAACCTGCAGAACGTACTCAATCACAATCTGTTACCACTGCTCTAAAAAATGTACACGATAAAGCTCTGCTGCATCTTCTAAACTGTTTTTAACATTTTGAAGCACTGTACCCTCTGTTGAAGAGCCACTATGCCTACTACAAACACATCAGAATGCTGCCCTTATTTGATAGCCTGATGTAACAAACTTGTATAACACGCACGACCAGGAGATGCCAGAAGGAGATCGTGAACACAGCTAGAATTGTGTAAATAGCAAAATAAATGGAAGCTTCCGTCTTTTGGGCAGGCAGTATGGATGTGGCAAGACCCTAAGAAAGACTTTGGGACGACAAGTTGGCCAACTTGACAATGTTTTGGGGAATATTTTTCTGCATGAAGAAAATGTCTGTTGGGCTGAGCGTTACTCACAGCATGGGAATGGATGAACAACATGCAGCAGCTATAAACGGCTTTTCATTTTCAGTAGCAACTCCTAACTTTAAAAATAAAACAGGAGTTGTGAACCATGAAGATTTGAAACCTTTCATACTCTTAGTGTCATTACACCTGTGTACCTGAATAGCTTACTACTAAATATTGCATTGGTTAAACCAATGAGAGTATATTCAATGTATTGTTTATTTATGGCTGTTTAGTAGCACAGAAATCATGTACTACCCATCATTGTGTCCTATTTAATGTTTTCACGATATTAAGTATTTATTGCAATACCTTTTTTGCTAATGCCTCAATTCAGCTGAGAACCTGGATCTAGTGCTAGGATTTCCTTTGTGAGATATCCTGGTTGTCCCTTATCCTCATTGCTGCTCAGAGTCAACATGTGGACTAAAAAAGTCCCCTATATGGTGTTTGACGTGCACCACTATTCTCTACGGGGTGCACCAAGTGCTACTTTCATTGTGAAATAGTTGACAGGAGTTAAGTGACAAATTTTGCGATCGCAACATAACTGTTTGGTATAATCAGTTGTGTGAACAGGTCTTTTTAACTGTGTCACTTGAGTTTTGCCTACTGGCCCACTCATTTAAAGGTCCCCTGATACATATTAAACCCACCCTTGGCCTACATGATAACTATGTATAGAAGCATACTTGTGTGTGCATGCTCTGTTGAATGTGTTCCTGGACTTGGTAGGTAATCATAGAGGCATGTGGGTTCCCTTTTAAAATCCCATGGTTTGGAAATGCTAGTTGAAGGAAAGGACTGCAACCCCAGACAAGTGAAGTGGATAGCTGACAATCCTGAAGGGAATGGGTATAGGCACACAGGCACACATACGCATGCACAAGAACTCTTTGATTCAGAAGCAGTTACTTGTAAGTGGGGCCTTGGCCTGTTATTGGGAGAGGTATTGGGTCTGATAAAATAAGTGGTAAAGGACAACAGAATCATAATAGAGGGGTAGCTTTAGGGCCACATGTATAAGCGTCAGGGTTTGCAACTCACAAATTACGATTTTTAGCAACTGTTTGTAAGTCACAAAACCTGTAGAATGTAGAACAGTGTCTCAGACACTGTTTGTGATTCCCAAATAGATTGCAAGGGACCTGCCTCATTAATGTTCAGGAGGCAGGTCACAATCTACAACCCATTGGGAATGGCCTGCACTTACAGGGATGGTGGCCTGCTAGGGTCAGCAAGTCACCATGTATGCGACTGCTTTTAAAAATAAGCAGTTTTTTTAAAATGCAGTCCATTTTCCTTAAGGGAAACTGAGATGCATTTCAGAAAAGAAAACTAAATGCTTTCTTTTTATTTTGTTTTACAGTGGGCAGTGGTCAGTGGGACCATCACTGCCTGCCCTGAAAACATGTTGTTGCCCCCATTTACAAA
Source organism: Lissotriton vulgaris (assembly GCF_964263255.1). Taxonomy (NCBI): domain Eukaryota; kingdom Metazoa; phylum Chordata; class Amphibia; order Caudata; family Salamandridae; genus Lissotriton; species Lissotriton vulgaris. The sequence goes on from NC_141685.1 coordinate 497,352,019, forward strand.
GGGGAAGAGGTCCCTTGGGGACCCCTTCCTGTTTGCAAAGGGCTTCCCACCAATCTGAAATTGGTAAATATTTGTAAATGTTTTGCAAACACATTCCTGGCCGATAACGTAAATACATTCCAGTGTGACTTGCTATTAGAAAGGGACACCCTTTACATGCCCCTTCCTAATGGCAACTCACAAACACTATTTTGTGGGTCTGTAATAGGTTTGCGACTCACAAAATAGAGTTGGCACATAGGAAAATGCTTTTTACTGCTCGCAATCCGACCTCTGGGCCATTTGCAACTGGTAAAATGCATTGTACATCTGGCCCTTATGCCTTTCTACCTTTGTTAGCCATATTTCAGTGGAGTTTAACAACCAGGTATGACCCTCTGTTATTGTGTTTGTGTTGTCGGTCAATCAGAAATGCAGACAGTTCTGCTGCAGCAAGCAGTCATTCTCACAAAGGAAAAAGCAGAGGCTTCAGCAAATGCCATTGTCAGACTGGTTTAGAAACACAGTCATTGTTTTCCCAACAATATTGATAAGGTCTTCTTAGCAAAAGGATTTCCCACTGCTATGTTGGCATCAGACATGGGCTATACCTCCATAGAAAACAAATGCCAGATGCACCCCTAGGAATACAGAGTAACAAGATTTAAATCACATCCAAAAAACCTGGTTGATTTGGCTTGGGGTGAGCACTTCAAGATGAACAGCAAATCTGTGTTTGCTACTCTCTTGCTTAAAGAAAGTAAGAGTCTTGACTTGGCACTACCCGATGTCCTGAATAATCTTCCAATGATCTCAATGAGACTCAAAAAACACTATAGTAACTAAACGTTCTCCGCATCTGGCAAAGGAGCGAACATTGGATACACTTGATAATCTTTCCCACATTTCTCACAGGGGTGCTTTGATCCCTCGCCAAGAGCACCACTGTATTTAATCCTGCAGGGAAACCATAGAGAAAGGAGACTTTTGGACTTGTGAGAGGAGTTTGTCTGTTGCTAAACAAAAACCTGAACAGAAGAAATATTAAAATGTCTGCTAAATTACTCGGCGGTGCAACAGAAGTCTTAAAACATTTTTTATTAGACTTCCAAGTTATTGTACAGTTCCATAAGAATAAGCACTATTAGGCAGTAGTAGGTTACTCAACTGAGAACATCTGGATGAAGAAATATTTTTCCTCTGAGTGACTCGTCAAGGCATACAAGGACTGTAATATTTTTGAGGACATTTCGGGACCAGAGAGAAAAATCTGCCCTTCGATCCTGAAGCAATATATCTAGGTTGATGGCCTATTATACTATGGAGAACAGTTCAGACACTTTGTCAGGAATAAAAGGGGTCCATTATATTGTTTGTAATTGTATGATCACTTCATAATTTTAACATGGTTATTAATGTTATATACTGTATAAAGTCTTTTTAAGAAACCTATGTAAATATGTAATCCTCTTGTGTGTAAGGCAGCCTTGCTTTGCATGAGGAGCAAAAACACTTTTGAATAATTCAAATTCAAATTCGCAAAGGACATAAAGGAGGCAAGAGCACTTAAAAGAATATGGCACCCACAACATTAATTTCAAATGACCAATCACTAAATCACATGTGTATCTGGATGTGGACTAAAAACCTAGGAGCATGAGACCAACAAGCTATTCATCAGTATAGATAAAGATCACCAAGACTTTGAGATACTGCAACCAGGATTTTGGAACAAGGTCTGCTCGTCTCCCAGTTGATTGAGGGGCTAATATCCGGAAAGTCATGACCAATTGCCATGAACATGAACTCTGTACTTCGGCCTGTCTGCCAGGACCAGTGTACCCTGTGAAGAGGAGGATATTGCCTGGAGTGTGCAATACCAATTGGGGATCCCAACAAGGGGATACTCATGAGCAAAGTGTGAGATGCCTGGTTTACTTGAGACTGTTTTGGGAGTGGGGGCTGTCTAGCCCTCTTGTTGTCATGTTGGCAACCCCTGTAAGCCAAGTGGGAGCCACCAAGAAGTTAGTGCCATCATCCTTGTGGTGCTGGAAGCCGGTAACCAATGTATGCCAGGCCAAGGCCACTACCAACATTGACACAATAAAAAATCATAACAAGTGGATGCCCCTGAGAAGAGGAAAGACTTGCCCTAGAGATTATTGCTCATTGTAATACTTACTAAAAACTGTGCAGGAGATGTCGGACACTTCCATGGGCCAACCAGAGACTGAGGTGGCCTGATACATCATCAAGGAGAGAATGCAAGATTCCACGACCCTCCAGCAGCAGGCCAGAGCAGGAGAAGATGAATTCCCTGAATTCTGATCTGAGTTGACTGCCCTTGGTCAGATACGGCTGTTTCTACGTTGCCAGGCTTCCATGGGACTTGCACCAACTTAGCACTTGGCATTGCTTAACTGAATTCTAGGGCAGGAGCAACCTGTACAGGTAAGAGCAGTGGGGCAGGGTGAGAGGACTTATTTAATTTTTCCTCGTTGCCGTCTGTGGAGTCCTCCCAACCCTCCCTACCGTTCTTACTTGCACGGGTCGCTCTTGTCTTAAGGCCAGAATGAGAATTTGTTATGTATTGCCTAGCATGGGCTACACCTGAAAAGTGCGATTGCATGGGGAAAGAACCGCTCCATTAGAATGAAAGACGATCCTCAGGGACACTGCACAGAAGGAATCTAGCATACTGACCTTCAGAGGCTATGTAAATTATTTTGAATGATATCTAATGTGTGCTTACATTGAATTTCACTTATGTAAACAGTGGGAAAGAGAGGTTTCGCAGCCCGTCATATATCTTTTTAGTTCCTTTACCAAACAAATAAAAGTATGACGGTACAAAGTGTTAATCTTTATCAACTTTGTTTGTGATATGGAACCCTAAAAAGGCCACTCAGAGGATAGTCTCTACCATCCCTTAGTAGGATACATGGACCCTCACCCACAGAAGTGGCACGCTTCATCATTGGGTCCTGCTCTTCTTTGTGTAATGGTGCAATACTGAAAGGACATCCTTTCAGAGCTCTTTGCAGCGATGCTTTCTCCCAAGCACAAAAAGATCTAAGTGATCTGAAGAACCTTCCCCGTTCCAGATCGCTTTTGTGCAGAGGACTAAAAAGGAAAATTGAGCCAAGGTGTAATATAATTAATACTCACCAACATTGAAAGTCAAGTGAAAAGGGGTAGTACTTGGCCCACCTGTTCAGGACTCATAGTAGATTGAGCCCTGGTACAACATGCTGATGGGCCTAGTAAATCTGCCTTCAACATTGCCCTCCCAAAGGGGTCTTGACACAACACCAGCAGCTTTACTTAAAGTGATGGGAACCGCCTGCAGAATGTGAATTTAGGCTCTTGAGTTTCCAATATTTCACCGATATTAAGTGGCCTTGGGTGTAATGGGGCCCATCTGAATGCTTTCAGGGGTCCTGAAGAGTTGGGGTCATCCTGCACCGCAGGGGCTGTTAGGGGCCTATATTAGGCCCCTGCTCAACCCATTTTTTTTATATGGGCTGATTATTTTATCATGTGGTCTCCCCAATGATTATTGGGCTGGGAGAGCAACTATAACCATGCCATACATAGCCTGGCAGTCCTTTTATTATGATATGCCCACTCTCTACTTATAGCAACCTCTACATTTTTATCAATGTCCTACCACCAATTCTGAGTGCCTATTTGATAAAAGCGTGTTTCCCTTTTCACCTTTACTTTGATTACCATGTGTTAGGCGCTTCTATTTTATATCTTCCATGTACATGTACGACATCTGACTACCTACTACAGGACTTGCCCACTACACCAGACACAATTATGATGTTGAACACTATGGCCCCTTTAGGATGGCGGGCGCATCCTGTATTTTTAACATTGCTGAAAGCACCGCCCGCCGCAATGGTAAAAATACATGTTGTGCATTCCAAAGCACAACGTGACAGGCACCATGTGGTGCCTTCCACATTGTTCTTAGAAATTCAGGGGGTACCATAGGTACCCCCGGTGTTCACCCCACCCCCCCAGAGTCCCTGGGGGCCCGCAATGGGCCCCCGCAGGTAGACTTCTCATGCCTTTCCGTGGCGGCATTGTAAAATGCCCATTGTAATATGGCTGGCGGTGTCTGATAGAAACCACCACCTTATAGAACCCTTTTCCGCCAAGGCGACCGGGCGGAAAAGCGGCAAACCCCCCAGCCATGTTAATATGGCGGGGGGCATTCCAGCACGGATGGCCGGCGGTGGCTACTGCCGGCCTGCCCGGGACAATCCGCCCGCCATCCTAATGGGCCCCTATTTTTTAATTATATAAGTAAATATTACTATTTAAGTTTCTTCCATTTAAGTTCCATAGTGTCACTACACCACAACACACCACATTTATCTCTTAATTTGTCATTGTATTCTACTGAGTTACTATAACATCATATATTGTATGTCCTCCTCAATGTATGTCTATCACTTGTTAAAATATCTTCTATGCTGATTATGTCTCTCTCTCTAGAAATGCTTACATTATTGACGGCTAATTTTCTTGGGAGGTAGATAAGCAACTTTTATTTGAGTCACCTTGCACAGTCGTGAATCAAATTAAGTTCTTTCTATACTATTTTTCATATTAACAAAATATTAGTACGAAACTTGCAAACCCATATAAATATATCACGTCCTCTGGGATATTCGTCAATCCTCTTCACTAATCATTCTCATGCTAACTGTTTATCTTTTGACTGTGCAAACATCAGTTTGTGCAGGCATTGCAATACAATTTCTTCAGTTCAAATCTAACTTAACAAGGCAGAAAGACCTGGCATTTATCGGAACATGCAGATATTGGTACAGTAAGCAAAATCCATGTGAATCCCAAAAATGTCATAATATGTGATCATTATAGTCAGGCCCTTAGATGCATGGTGTGTGTCACATTAGTTGTGGCCATTGTTCTGATACTGTGCATGCAGATATAAAAACGGTATGTACATTTGCAACATCACCAGAATAATAGCTCTTCTACTTCTACCTTCTCATGAATATGAATATGTACTGTTAACATAAGCATTCCAGAAAAATTAAATTATGGGCCTCATTAGGATGTTTATTAGACTGCCAATGATTAACCCTGGGCGAAGCACTATGCTACACTTGCGTATTTTGCTAAGTTTGCGCAACTTCGCACTACGTGAGCTGCACGTAGCACAGTGCGAACACGCGTAGTGCAGCGTGGCGTAGTGCAGCGGTCATTTTTTGCTTGTTCGCTGTCCACCACATCATGTTCGCGACCGCGAGCAAGCAAAATGACATCCCGGTGAGATTGTCAATGCGGGGAGGTCAGGTTTGTCATTGCGAGTGGTTGCGCATGCTCGCAACCGCTCGCGATGAGAAACTACCAGTTCGCGTTGAGAAAGCTGCCGCTCGAGTAAAAATCTACTCGAGCAGCAGAAAACTACAGCTTGCACTGAGCAAGATGCCGTTTTCAATGATTGCACAGTGCCGGATGCTTGTCCGCACGGTGCAATCATTGAAAACGCATCTTGCACAGTGCGAACATGCTACTACGCAGCTCGCGTAGTGCTACGTGAAGTTCGCATAGTGCGAAGTGCACTTCTCGTAGCGCTACTTCATGAGCTACGCCCACCCTTACCAATGACACGCCGTCAGTGGCAATTGGACCGGCATCCAGGAGAGCGGTTCCAATGATGCAGTTGGTCAGACAGCATCAGTCGGAGGGAGCGAACAATGCTTCTGATGGGCTGAAGCAGCCCATTGGCCCTTTTTAAAGTGCACTATTCACCCGTGAGGTTCTTAAGGCGCTGGGGTGAGGAATACTGCTACTGCTCGAAAAGCCAGGTCTTGAGGAGTTTTCTGAAGGTTAGCTGGTCTTGTGTCTGCCGTAGGTGGATGGGGAGGGTGTTCCAGGTCTTGGCTCTTTGGAAGCTGGGGACTGTGGCGAGGGCGAGGTTGGCGGAGCGGAGCTGGCGGGTAGGGGTGTAGAAGCTGAGTCATCTGTTGAGGTACGTTGGTCCGATGTTGTGGAGTGCCTTGTGTGCGTCGGTGAGGAGCTTGAAGGTTAACCTCTTGTTAACTGGGAGCCAGTGCAGGTCTCTCAGGTGGGGTGTGATGTGGCTATGGCAAGGGATGTCGTGAGTGCTGAGGCGTTCTGGAGGCGTTGGAGCCGTCTCAGGAGTTTGGCCGAGGCACCTGCATAGAGGGCGTTTCTGTAGTCCAACCTGGTGTTGACGAGGGCCTGGGTGACCGTTCTTCTCGTTTCATTGGGCATCCACTAGTAGATCCTGTGGAGCATGCAGAAGGTGTTGAAGCAGGAGGGGGAGATGATGTTGACCTGTTTAGTCATGGAGAGGGTGGAGTTGAGGACGACCACTAGGTTGCGTGCGTGGTCGGTGGGTGTTGGAGCGGTTTCCAGTGCGGTTGGCCACCAAGAGTCGTCCCAGGCCGAAGGGGTGGATCCGAGGATGAGGACCTCCGTCTTGTCCGAGTTCAGCTTTAGTCGGCTGTTCCTCATTCATTCAGCGACGGCCTCCATTCGTGAAGGTTGGCTTTGATGGTGGTGGGGTCCTTGGTGAGGGAGAGGATCAGCTGGGGGTCATTGGCATAGGAGATGATGTTGAGGTCCCATGTTGATGTTAAACAGAGATTGGCTGAGGGATGAGCCCTAGGGTATTCGGCAGATTATCTTTGTGGCTTCAGAGCAGAAGGGGGGAAGGCGGACGCTCTGTGTTCTGCTGGAGAGGAAGGAGGTGGTCCATTCCAGGGCCTCCTCTTGGATCCCGGCATTGTGGAGGCGTGTTCGTAGTGTGTGGTGGCAGACCGTGTCAAAGGCAGCTGTCAGGTCTAGGAGGATGAGGGCCACCATTTCTCCGTTGTCTAGCAGGGACTTGATGTCATCGGTGGCGGCGATGAGGGAAGTCTCGGTGCTGTGGCGGCTGCAGGACCCAGACTGGGAACGGTCCAGGATGTTGTTCTCCTCGAGGCAGTGGGTCAGTTGTTCGTTGATATTCGTATTCATATTCCCTACAATAGGGGTGATGCCTGCTCAGGCACCACCGTAGGGATTACAATGTCCCTTTCTGACAGCCTTTCCATGGGTTGTCAGAAAGGGACTTTGGGGCCCCTAGCAGGTCTCGTCCCTGTGGGCATCCGTTATAAAGTCTGGGTGTGCGCCTGTGGTGGTGCTCCAAACACCCATACCCATGTGCCAGGCACTGAATGGTGTCTGTATACACAAAAAAAGGCCAGAGGAGATTTTAAGACCTGACCAGGGTGAACTCCCCAATACTAATACCACAACACACAAGAACCCTTCAGTCTGAAACAATAATCTGGGAGACAAATAATATGCTGGCTGACAAAAAACCACAAGGTGCCTGCCACTGGGTGCATTGATGTTTAAAAACATCCCTTTTTGCCATTTTCCAGCTGCAGCACAAGCTGCAATGGAAAAAGCTATGATTTCAACCGCCTACCACCTACACAACAGTCGCATCATAATTTGGCGGGTGGGACCGCAGACTAATTGTCAGTAAGTCCCAATCCTGTTGCAATTGCGGGGTAAGTCCCAATCCAGCTGCAGAGGCTGTCGGTCCTTCGTCTGACTGCCATTGTAATCATGCCCTAAGTATTTAAGAATTAGCTTACAACAACTGTGACTGTGATGCCATGCAAGGAGGAGTTCATAAAAAGGACAACATATCGTTGGGCAAGTCTAAAACTCTTTTTTTATTACCTTTTAATTTAATTAATGGATACACAACTTCAGTGCTTTAAAGCATAAACATAAACATATGAGTGAAATCTCAAAATGATTTTTGCCATTGAAACAATTGCCCTACAAATATCTTTGATTGAGGGGAGGAGACTGGAATAGTGCAGAAGGAATATCAAATGGCTACAATGTTGTGAACAGCATTTTAAAAAACAATACATTGTGGAGGTAAGATCACTAAGGGAGATGTAGATTTATTACAGTTAACCCCACATGTATGTATCTTGAAGATATATAAAATTGTCAAGATACCTATATGTTGAATTAAGTATTGAAAGTAATTGTGTTATTTCAACCAAGGGTGTTAAGATTTTCTTGAATTAAACCTACATGTATGTAATACATTAAAAGACACAAATATTTGGGAACTATGGGGCATATTATCAAGAACTGCGAAAAATTTGCGCCGGATTAGCGGGAGGAAACTGCAATTAAAGCGGCAATAATGGGCTTGATAATATGCCCATAGTAGCCCTGGTTAACATCAGAACCTGGGCTGCTATGGGAATTGACAAGAACATATTATCAAGCCCATTATCACGGTTTTAGCAGCAGTTTCCTGCCGCTAAAGCAGCGATAATTATATCCCCGTTCTTGATTATATACCCCTACATCTTTGGGTGTAAATTAGACGAGCCCACAGCTACTTCTTGAAATAGTTTAGGGAAATTAATATGTTGGCTGGCAAACCCTCTCACAGCCTACTATACAGATAGGTACCCTCTTGAAGTAGACAAATCTGGACACTCTGAGCAATAAGGAAAGTGAGTGGTCAGGACATGTCAGACAGAGTTTGCTTCATTCTTTCTTTCCATCCAGTGCTGGAGCGACATCAATTACATTGAATTTAGTTGGCATTAAAGCTCAATCTGTGTCCTAACCCCTGTTTTAATCTTCTACCTAATTTTTAAAGAGTTTGTCCTGATAAGCCTACAGAGTTGCCCTCGTTTAAGTTAGTAAATAGAGATATCTTGTGGAATACATCTCTTCTGCTGCCTCCTTCAACTCCCCTCTCATCCTTGGATGGAGCAGCTTCCATTTTCTATTCACCAGAATACAACTCGACCATGTACCTGCCCCTATTCCACGAAATGCCAATTATCAAAGTCACAGCATTGGCATTTTACTTCCTATTTAAATCACTCAATAAAATTAATCAAACCATTTCATCCTGTATAATCTCTTTCATTGTATGATCACACCAAAGGCCTACACATCACACTTTTATTAAAACAACCTAAACAACTCAAGGCCTGATTTCCAAAAGTAAACTTACACTTTTGTGTAAGCTTATTCTTGGTTTGGTATTCACAAACTGTGAATTAATTACAACTGGGGAGATTCTACAGACGAGAGTGAACTTTGCACACAAAACACGAGGTCTTTTTTATTTATTTTTTTATGTCCGGAGCTCTCCGCTCCGACATCAGAGTCTCTACAGTCATATACTTTCTAATAAGCCATAGTTTGATAATACCAAAACAAGATTAAATTTACACAAAAATGTAGGTTTACTTTTGGAAATCAGGTCAAAAGTCACTCTGTCACTGCCTTCTACTAGCCACTACCCTCATTTGCTACACCTGTTTTTCCTCAAAGCGCTATCTTTCTCATCTTCCACCCGATGAAACATTCCACATTTTAATTAAAGTACAACTCAATAACTAAAGGATTGTAATTCAAATGATACATGGACATATTGTTGCCATCTGCTGCCTCCCCCATAAACCCACTGATAAAATTGCTAATGCTCTGAGTAAATATACATTCATTATCTTAATTTTGCATTTTACCTTCCCTTTTCCACTAATAAAACAAATTGAGCCATAACACTCCAGGACAATTTCTCCTTCCTATCTCTCAACCCTACTTCACACCCATGTTATGGCATGCTCCCTGCACTCACATCATCCAAGTACCACACTCTCTATCCCTACTGTGTCAAATGCATAGTATTCTTTATTCGAATTTCGAAGACAATCATAAAAGAATAACATTCAAAATCATACAGTACTGCTTTTATCAATTGTTATGAAGGATTTAGCATTTTTATTTTTGGCTTTTATTATTGTTTTTGGCATTCGAATAATGAATACTTTGTCTTTCATTGTACTACTGAATATCGACACCAATTATATCGTAATGTAAGAATATTGAGAACTAGGGCCCACATGCATCAAGCACTTTTGCATTCGCAAACGGTGCGATTCCTTAAAATCGGCCGTTTGCGAATGCAAAAGTGCTTATTCAGATGCATCATTATTTTTGAATGAAATTCGCTGATTTTGCGACTTTCCAGAATGCGATTGCATTTAAGGAATCGCAAATTTGCGATTCCTTAAATGCAATGCATCATTCTGAAATCAAATTGCGAGAACAAGGTTTGGAAGTGCAAATTACCACGAGGTTGAACCTCGTGGTAAATTGCGAAAAATGTTTAAAATGTACTAATTTACATTTTAAACAATGTCATGTTACAGACACACATGTCCTTAGGACATGTGTGTGTGAAACATCCATTTAAAAATACATTTCAGGGGTGCAGGGGGGGGTCCTTTGGACCCCCCCCTGCACCCATGAAATTTTCTAAGTGCCACTCGCAATTTCCATTGATTCCTATGGGCCTTTTGGCCCATAGGAATCAATGGGAATAGCGAATTCGCAATTTTGAAGTCACATAATATTTGCGATTCGGTAAAAATTGCGATTTTTACCGAATCGGAAATATTTTGCACTTTCTATGATGCATCCCGTTTTGCGAATCCATATTTGCGATTCGGTAAAATTCGCAAATTTGGAAACGCAAAACGGGAGTTTGATGCATGAGCCCCAGAATATCGAAAGCTAAGTGCATATAAGGAAACATAATTTACATTTCCTATATTCAAATCTATGTAGCATTAAGATATATGTGCCATAGTTAGGTGTAGCAAATCTAGACCTACTACCTGTCAATATTGGTTTTTGATATTTTGTCTTCAATATCCTGTTCAACCCATATACTGGGTTCTATATTCGGGGGCCATATTTTCCCATCTATGCTGACATTACTCTCCCTGACTATTAATTGATCACTCAGAATCTTTAAGAACATCCTATTAACTCAATGTTTTATTTTGCTCAATCGTCTTCTGCTGTGTTGTACACATTTAACTGATAAATCCTTGCACACCCAAAAAACTTATTCTAAAGCACTTTTGTCTGTGTTATGCTCATTCCTCTATTTTGAATTTGAGCAGCATGCACATCCAGAGATTGGAATGTCCATTTGCCATTGAACTAAGGCTTTTCTGAGCTTTTCAATGATAAGAAAAATTCCACACTTTACCTATGGTATCCAAATCCTAAATCTTCTGAAAAATAAATATATAGCCATCAGCCTATCTAGTTTTTTTATGTATTAGCAGAGAGCTTCACCAGCAGTCCTACCATACTCTAGCTTAACTTTTTCACTGTTCCACTAAATCTAATTATATACCCTCCCCACTCAAAAGACTCCCTCGTCTAACTTACGATGATACATCCTTGTCAACCTTCCCTGGTCAGTCCACCTCTTCCGGTTCAATAAAATAGACCATTTCCTGCCATCTGAAGCTAATCGGTTTCTCTCGTTGTGGACAGGTTAAGGCAGTTGTTCTTTTTATGGGTCATAAAATAGATATTGGACAGTCACCCATGGTGGGTCTTAGCTTTTGATATGAAAGAGAAAGTTGTGAACTAAACTGAGAGAAAAAGTTAATCCGGCGTAAAGAGTTCAATCAGCCTCACATTGCTTTGACCAAGTGAACTTAACGAGAATTCTCTCTCTCGCTGTATTTTGTCCATGTGTTTGGAAGTGGGAGAGCTGCCAAAGAAATATTTAGAAAAAAATTGATCCAAGCAGTGCAAATGTTATTTAAACAGTTCGCTTTTATAAAATGAATAACCATTCCTGAAAGGTTAATTAGTTCAGTTGGCTAAGACTGAAAAGAAAGAGGTCTACTGCACTGTGCTTATTAGTTTAACTGTGTGCACATTATATTTTATCTGCAGTTACTTCTAGGTGACAGGCGAACAATATAGTTATTGAATATTTTTTTTGTTATGAGTCTGGAGCTGCTCCCTTGCACATTGACTTCACTTCATTACACTCAGGATCATCATTTCTGTATATTTGTATACAATGTAACCACTGGTTGTACCATTGCAGCATATGCAGCAGTGCAAAGAGCTCCCTCCCTTCCATGCCACATAGGCCATACCAGAATGGGAAGCACATACAGCCCTGGACACATCGTCTTCCCTTGCAGCACACAGAGAAAATGCCACAGTGCCCAAATGGGCAGCAAGGATCTGCCCTCTTGTAAATAGTAATTTAGACCAATGTCCTTTGCACAAAACACTCAAATATAAATTCCATCAAATATAAAAATTCACAGCACCTCACCCTGCCGAATTTTAAGGAAAATGCCCTACAACTGTGTCTTCGCTCTAATGGTTGCGATTTATATTATGAACAAATGTCTTTTTGTTAAATCCCCTTTTCAGCTCAGGGATAACTTCAGGTGCTTGATGTTCTGCTGCTGCCTGGCGACCTGGAGGCTTTCTGTGAAACTTGAACTGTAAACGTTATCAAATGAATAACTTCAATGTGTGCATGTAAATCTTTGTGTAGGGCCTCTGGCACTTCCTACAAGTTTTCTTTCTATTCTGGTTCTAGTTGGATCATTTCAGGTTGAAGTAAATTGTGTTTATTTGTGAATTAATTAGGTTCTCGAAACTTCATATACTCAAACATTTGCTTATGCAATTTATGCATCTTTGTGACAGTTCCATTACTTTTCAAATGATGTGCACACTTTATAAAAATGTTGGGTCAATAATAACAAATTGAATATGTAGTCAAACATGGCGAAAACTCTAATAAGAAACACAAAACTTTGCTCGGAGACATTCAAGCAAAAAAGTCTTCTTTAGAAGGCAGATAGTGGCAGCGTTACTGTAGGGTATATGTGCTGTGTGCAACTAACTACTGTCAGAAATGTTAATAAAATCCAACACATCAAGTATAGTCGCACTAATGCTTGCAAGTGCTTTACTTGGGTGCTTAGTAGGTGCCCCCCGAATATGAATGTAGAAAACTCGATGCCACCAACTAGCATGGACAAAGTATCGAAGGGCAAACTATTGAAATGTAAGTATAGATGTTCTATACCTAACTCCACTTATCTGTCCTTTGACGATATATATGGTTTCAATATGCGAAGATGTGGAGTTAAGAGGAGTAGATCTATGCATAATTTTTATGCACTTATCTTTCGATATTTTGTCCCCTGAAATTCTGTCCATGATTTTACTGTATCTCGATATTTCTAGCATCAATATTCTATAGCCTTTTATAATATATTGATTGCATTTGTGTTTGCCAACACAGTATTAGAACATTGTTTAGAAAACAGGGGAACATTAACACCATATTTCGCCCAAAATGTTGCCAAGTGCAAATGTTTTGGAAGGAAACTGATGGAGGCCACTGAGACCATTGGTTTGGATGCAAAAGAGTGATGCCCAGCATTGTTAAGCAGCTAATGCTCCAGCGGTTTGCATTCTTCCTCACATAGTCCTGCTTCAAAGGTACAAACAGATAGTTAATTGAAATGGCCATTGCCTCTATACAACATCCAAATGGTCAGGTAACAACAGAGTACTAGTGCTTTGATTGTAGAAGGTATATGTGGTTGATTTTAGTGTTTTTGTGGCATTCCCCATTCTTCTGGCCCATGTCAGCCGCGGTCCGTGCTGGTAACAGCGGTTGGGCCGGGTGGGTGGGGGATTTCAAAGGACGATGCAGAGGGAAAATTAAATAAATCATTAATTTCCCCTCATCATCGCCCATCGGAATGCCCCTCACCTGGCCCCACTACCCTACCGCTGTTATCTGCATGGGCCACAGCTGGAGTGGTTCCTTGAATAGAGACCCATGGTTTGACTGCTGGTCATTAATGATGCTGGTTTACCATTACAGTTGTGACGACTCGACGTGCAAACTGTGACTTGTCTCTCTGAGCAGGAGAAGAGTGACCCATAACGTTTTGACACTGTTGGAGGCTGGTCTTTGTTTGGTGTGCAATGTGCTCCTGTACACATGGCCAGCAGAAGTGAAGTGCCTAACTGGTGTTGCAGTGATACCCCAGAGTGGAAATAAATATGGTGTGGGTGGGTGCTGCACGTGGGAGTTACCTATGGTATCCCCCTACATTTGCATGTACAAGGTGTCAGGCACTGCACAGTGCCTGCCTTGTTGTACATGCAAATATAAGACATGTATTTTTACATTGTGGCGGGTGTTGCCGTCCGCCACAATGTAAACATACAGGATGCACCTGCCAGTGTGGCGGACGCATCCTAATTTGTTATGCCCGACCGCCGCACCTATGGCGGTTGGTCCCTTTTCCACCAGCGATAGCGGGTGGACTTTGTCCGCCCGCCATCATAATCGGCCCCTAAGAAACCCAAAAGTGGTGCCTTTGTTAAAGTTAAAGACTGTCATACATTCAGCAGGTAACCTTCCATAAAACCCGACTTTTCACATGGTGAGCGGGCTTTATTTTTTTGACCAACGTGTTGCAGTATGATCATTTGGTCATGGATAACTGGTACTCTTTTTGTTTGTTTAGTAAAACTGGCACTACTATTTCAATATCTGGTTTAGCCTTATTTGATGCTCAAAAGGCTATACTACCAAAGACAATGGGGAATATTCACAAGGAAGTGGCGCAGAGAGGCGTTAGCCTTATTGGCTTAATGCCTCTCTCCGTCACTTCGGAAACGCAAGGCTGCAGCATATTCACAAGGATATGGTGCAGTCTTGCTCTTCCCCCTGCAATGGCGCTAAGTTTAACAACTTAGCGCCAACGCAGGCACCCTTGCATTTCCGGGTCAAGGGTTTCAGAGTTCGTGCGTCGCGTCAGCAGGACCTGCCTCGTCTTAGAGAGTTGCTGTGTACTCTCACCTGCTACGGACTCCGATTTCCTGAAAGCGGCACGGGAACCTTCCTTGGCCCTTCTTCGCTTCTCTTTGCCCCTTCGACAAGAACCTTTGCATGGTGTGGCGGTAACACACTAGCGCTAGTTTATTCAGCCTGCTCCCTGGGTGGTCCCTCCGCTTACCATTTAGGGGTTCTATCTTGTGTGCACTTTGAGGCATCTGCATTTTCCTTACGTTCTTGATCCTGTACAAGAGTGCTCCTGCACATTTTTGGCATTATTTGGATTGTACAGTATAATATGGACAGCTGCCTCAGCTCCTGAGGCAAGGAGCACATAGTTGCATATTACTGAGTTTGGAGTTTGCAGGGATTGTCAGTTGCTTAAAAAACCTTAGTATGGCACTATACAGACCTGCTGGCTCAACTGATTAGGTGGCTGCTTATTACGTTTTACATGGTCATTTGGAAGGTTGTGCTGTTAACAACCTACAAAACATATTTTCTTTATTAGCCACCTTGCATTACAAGTTCCTCACATGTTTGGGGGTAAGTTTTGCAACTAATCTACCACATAACTACTTGACTGTGAACCAGTGTTATTAAGTGTTAATATTATCTTTCTCTATGTGTAGGAATATTGCATCTGGATCCCAGTGGAGCTTTCATGGTGTTGGACTTGTGCTGGACCTGCCCTGCCTCTACGTCTCCTTCCCTTGTCAACCCCTTTCCCCCTATTCACTGATACTGCTTTGACTTTGTTGGGTAGACTAGTGGTAGAGGGAAGGTGGGATTTTTTCATCAGACTCCTGCCTCCTGTCCCTGTGGAGACCTCAGGTGAGCCTGACCCTTAACATGTGACATGTGGTGGGAGGCAAGAAGCATGCCAAATTAGTTAGTACCTTCCCTCTCACTGCCTACTGCCTCCGCCTCTGCCTCTCCCAGCCTCACGTGGCCTCACACTGCCTCTTGTGGCCTGCTGCTGCTGCTCTGTGACACTATTGCAGCAATTTTTTTTTACATTTTATTTTAAAGCGGGAGACACTTAAATGCCAGTCCCTTACATCCATAACAGCTGCTCAAGCTCCCACTTCTGTTGACAGGAAGAAAGCACCCTGTAATTAAAATGGGGCTGGGTGGGCAATATGGTGAGCAGTGGCAGAATAAAAACAATAGGCAATCAAGAGAGGTTCAATATACTCAGTCCAACAATTAGTACTCCCTAAACCTACCCAGGAAAATGTTTTCCATTTATAATAGAATGTTCAGCCACTAGCAGTTATAGTAGCATGTTTAATCATAGAATTATCCCTGATACATACTTTATTGGGGCGTGCTTCCAACCTTTACTTTTTTTTCGGGAGATTTTTTTTTTTAAGTTTGAGTTTATTTGGAAAACAAGAGAATAAGAACAGCATATACAAAGTAAATTTATAGAAATACAATTAATATAAGAAATGATAAGTAATAAGGAAAAGTTATCATTATACAAATCATGCTGTATAAAAAATAAGGAGAGGAAAAGAAAGAAAAGGGGGGAATAAAACATAATTTAACTCTATCAAAATTTTAGAGAAGGAAACAACAAGGTAAAAAGTTAAAACACTGTAAGCATAAAAGGAAAATACCTGGGAATAAGGGAAATTACAATATAAATTAATTTTAGAATAAAAATATGATTAACAATATCATTAAAGACAAGGTGAATTTAAAGTGGTTTTCGTATATCATCAGCAACAGTAACCACATTAGAGGCAGACCAACATAAGTATGTTTTGAGGGGAAGCCATAAAAGGTCTCTTTTAATAGCTAAAGAAATAGGATTAACAAAATTAGTATCAAGCCTGTGAGGAAAGCACACGGCATTCCACCAAGCTCTGAAAGTAACTTTTTTCAGCTTGTATCCAGTTTGAAGTTATTAGATGTAAATAAATAGCCAATAACAAATCTTGCAACTTAGAATTAGTTGTTGGTTGAGGCCATTGGGGGGATAGGGAACCTAAAGCGACATTGGATATAGAAAAAGAAATGTTAACTTTAAAGAGCTTTTTAATCTGAGACCAACCTAGTTGCCAGATATTAGCAATATTGGGGCCTTCAAATAACATATGTTTTAAATCTGCATTAGGGTTAGAACATGACCAACAGGTAGATGGAGTAGTGTGTGAAAATGAAGCTAATTTTGCAGGATAAAATAATACCCTTTGATAACCAAAGTAAAGGGTTTAGGAGGTGTTGGCTGCTCTTGAGGTTTTGTGGGTTTTAAGCCATAATTTATCCCATAAGGAGGATGGCCAGCATTGTTGCAAATCCCTTTCCCATGCCAATTCAGTTTTTGATTTAAACCTCTCTAAGGGCAAGAGTAGGCAGTTATAAGTGGACAAAGCCGAAGGAGATGAGTCTAGAATGGGAAATAAAGAGGAGCTCTTGATAGAATGAGTGGGATTAGTTGGTAGTGCAAGGAGATACTGGTTTAATGAAGGAAGTAGAGAGTAATATTATTTTACGAAAGGAATTAGGTAATGAGAATATCGCTTGTAAAGGATAGAGGAAGACAGCCCCACCAGGATAGAAAAAGCTGATGCCAGCAAGTAATATTATCATTTAGTGATTTTATAATATGGTCAAAATTTTGTTTTAAAGGCCAGGGATAGAAGAGGAACATCATAGACCTAGATATTAGATTTTAGAGGGATTCCATGAAACACCAGTTTGAGTGAAATAATGTTTAAGGCATAAAACATTAAGTGGTAAAACTTCACATTTATCCAAATTAAGACAGTATCCTGATAATTGAGAAAAAAATGTAACCTGATGAAAGAAGGGAGGAAGGGAAGTGGACCGGTTAGAACAATATAAAAGAATATCTTCCGCATAAACAGACATTTTAACATGATGAAAATCAAGTTGAAAACCAGAGATCAGAGAATCTTGTTTAATTTTGGTTAAAAAGGGCTGAAGCGCTATTATAAATAACAACAGTGTCAAAGGACAACCTTGTCTCACCCCTCTTAGAAGAGGATATAAATCTGAGATTCTGCCATTAACAAAAATAGAAGCGCTTGGATTGGACTAAAGTAACGAAATTAAGGAAATTATTTTAGGAAGAAAACCTATCCATTTTAAAGCATGAAACATGAAATCCCAACCAATCCCGTAAAAATGCTTTTTCAGCATCTAAAGCTATGGCAGCAATGGGGTAATCTAGGGAAGAAGCCTTACTGGGGATATTAAAGAAGACTCTAGAATTATTGGAGGATAAGCAACCTTTTACAAAGCCGGATTGTTTGGGTCCAATAATAGTCAGTATTGACTAAAGAGATGGTGCAGTAGTTTTTACATAGGGAAGATCTTTGTTTTCCTTTGGGATTAGATATACCATTGCTTCTTGAAAGGTGCCATGTGATGAACCTGTAAAGATGACTTCAACACAGGGTAGATGATTAAAGTTGATCTTTATTGGTCAGAAGTAAAGAGACCTCCAGCTCATTCCACAGCATAGATCCCAACACACCTCCCCCATTACAATATCAGAAGAGAATACAAATGAAGCATATAAAATAAAACAAACAGGAGCAAATAAAAATGATGGAGCATTACACTTTGCAACGTTACCGCAACTCCAAGCAGAACCATCATTTAGGATAAGAACATTTTTCTTCACAAATTGTACTTGTTTGGGTTGAGAATATTTACTTTCTCCCTTAATTACAATACCACATTTTTTCGTCACAACCCAATCACCAACATGTATATCCGAATCTTTCACCCTCATTCTTAGATTGTACAAATGTGTAGAGTCACGCTGTCTTCTAACAACACTATCTTTCACACTCGATCGGTCAACCCACACACATTCCTTATTCTTCAGCCAACCCGGTACTTCTTTCAAACCTGGCTCGCGCCCTTTCAGAGAAACAAATGGAGAGATACCAGTGACCGAATGTGGAGGTATTCTATATGACCAGACCATCTTCTTGAGCTCCTCAGCCCACACCAAACCATTCGCCAAAGATAACTGAATGTTCTCCATCAACAATCTATTGATCCTTTCCACAAGGCCATTGGCTTGTGGCCTAAACAACGCAACCTTCTCATGACAAATTCCCATGCCATCCAAAAATTCCTTCATTTGTCTCGAGACCAGCTGCACACCATTATCCGATACCAAAGTTTTTGGAATACCTTCATTTAAAAATGTTCTTTCCAAAAAACGTATCACTTTCTTTGTATCAATACTTTCAGTAGACTCCATTACAAACCACTTAGAATGATAGTCCACAAGGACCATTATAAATTTATTCCGAGTACCCAATTTGGAAATCGGTCCTAAGAAATCAATCGCTAATTTCTCCCAGGGCCGTACTGGAAAATCAACGCAGGAAAGAGAAGGCTGCCTAATCACTTTCGTCTTATCACTAGCAGCACACGCATGACAATTCTTAACCAACTCATCAATTTCTCCATCCATCCCTGGCCACCAGTAAGATTCACGGATCCTTCTGTTAGTCATGTTCCTTCCCAAATGGCCTTCATGCGCTATATTCATGATCTTGGATCTGAGATTGTACGGTGGTACCAATCTGTTCCTCCTCCACAACTTACCTTCAGACACACTCAATTCTGATTCTACATTAGCAAAACCTCTTCAGAGGAGTGTCATTAGAGGACTCCCTAGACCATCCCCCAGAAACATGTTCCATAACCAAAGGAATTATTTGATCATCTGCCATGGCAGTCTCCCATTGCCCCTTATCAAATGCAAGAATTTCATCACAACTAATCACTGGATCATCAATCTCTACAAAATCTACTAAATCTACAGGCATTCTGGATAAACAATCCGCAATAACATTTTTCTCTCCCCTCACATACTCCATCTGAAAGTTGTACTCAAGCACAGATAATATCTATTTCGATATTCTAGGGGTAACATTTCCCTCCAAACCTCTTCCTCCTTTGAACAAATGCACAAGAGGTTTAAGATCTGTTCGCACTCTGAAAGGCAAACCCCAAAGGAAATACCTAAAATGTTTAATTCCCCACGTGCAAGCAAGAGCCTCCCTCTCAATAACTGAGTAAGATACTTCGGCTCCTTGTAATCTTCTAGATGCAAAACCTATATTTCTTTCCCCACCATCAGATATTTGAGAGAGGACAGCCCCGAGTCCCACAGCACTAGCATCAGTGGTAACCAAGGTCTTAGCTTTAACGCCAAAGTGGCCTAAAGTAGGTGCATGAAGAATTCCCGTTTTCACACACTTGAAAGCATCCTCACACGCTTGATTCCATTCAAAAACCACACCATTCTTCATCAAACGCCTTAAAGGCTCAACTACATCCGAAAAACTTTTAATAAATTTAGAACAATATTCAGCTAATCCTAAAAAGGACCTTAGCTGATCTTTAGTTGTAGGCGTAGGAGCATCATTAATTGCAGAAATTATACTTTTTTTTGGTTTAATACCTAAACCAGATATTTCATGACCGAGATATGTTACACAATCTCTCTTCAATTGACACTTTTCTTTTTTTATGGTCAAGCCATTAACTTCAATGCGTTCTAAAACTTGTGTTAAAATCCTATCATGATGTTGACAATCCTTCCCAACTACTAATACGTCATCCTGAAAGCATAAAACATTGTCAATACCTTCTAGAACCTTTTCCATCACTCTTTGAAACACCGCTGAGGCTGACGCTAAACCAAAAGGCATCCTGCAATAGTGAAAAGCCCCCAGCGGTGTTACGAACGAGGTAAGGTGTCTTGATTTCTCGTCTAAATCAATTTGGTGGTAAGCTGCAGACATGTCAATTACACTAAATACCACACCACCACCCATGGCACTTAACATCTCAGAAATATTAGGTAAAGGCTGCCTATCAACCCATATATTTTTATTTAAGTCGCACAAGTCCACACAGAGATGAATTTTGGTTCCCCCATCCTTGGGCGCGACTACAATGGGGGCGAGCCACTCAGATGCTTCAATAGGTTCTATAATCTTCAGATCTAACAGCTTGTCTAATTCTAATTTCAGGGGTTCTCTCATCAAGTGTGGTAAATTCCTTACTTTATGAACCACAGGCACTGCATTCTTTTTAAGGATGATTTTATGAGAAAACCCCTTCAGCTTTCCTAACTTCTCTGAAAAAACATTAGGAAATTTCTTCATAACATCTGTTTCAAAAGTATCAATACTAAGAACAGAGAATGAAGAAACAGGTTCAGTAGCATTGGGATTTAACACAATCCCTAAATCTTTCTGGTGACGCCAGCCAAGCAAGTTAGACCCTTGCTTAGTGAGATACACTCTCCCAAAAACTTTTTTACTTTGAAAAGTGATTACCATCCACTTGAGACCTAAAATTTCAATAGCCTTGCCACCATATCCTACAGCTCTTATTTCTGGAGCACTCCAAGAATTAATATCTACATCACCCTCCCAAATTTCAACATACATATCCTTGAACAACAAGGTATATAAACTCCCAGAATCAACTAACATGTTAACATTTCTAGTTCGAGAATGTTTAGGATCTCTAGAGTCAAAATTGATTAAGCAATGCGGCTTCTCAAGCTTATCAGTGCTCTCTGTAGCCACATCAACAAGACATATAGGTTTCTGTGTGCAAAGACAATCTTCACTCAAAATTAGCCCGTCTACACACAACATTAAATTCTCAACATTTTCGCAAGAATCATCAATCTCATTAACATATTGAGTCTTAGCATTGCAAGCTTTAACCACATGACCCCTTTTCCCACATCCTCTGCAAATGGCATTTCTAGCTGTACAACCAGGACTTGATGCAATATGTCCAGGAGAACCACATCTATAACATTTCACAAGACGCAAGTTATTTTGTTGCACAAAATTAGGAGGACGATAATTTGATGGCTTATTGGTTTTAGAATCGAACTTTCCAATATTTTTAACAACTTTTGTTTCATCAACAAAAGCTTGAGTTTGGGAACACTTTATACTAGACCCTGTTTCTTTTACTACACTGTCTTTTTATAGAACCAGAGCATTTATCCATCTCTTTTATCCATAGATCAGTATTTTCTATACCTTTAACAATCTCAATAGCCTCTTCTAAATTACAATCCCTACTAAGTAATTTCTCTCGCACTCTTTTATTATTGGTGCACCCGACGATCTGATCACGAATCAGGGAATCTGTTAAATCTTTAAATTGACAATTAACTGATAATCCCCGTAAGGCTGCTACATAGGTTGCAACATCTTCATCAATCTTCTGAGCACGACAGAAAAACGTATGCCTCTCTAAGAGAGTATTGATTTTTGTTATGAACCTTTTCTCTAACATTAACATACTCATTTCATAGACATTAGCAGCATGACCGTCTCCCACACCTAAAGATATTTCAGGCAGATCCTCGTATAACCTTCTACCTTCCACTCCCAAATTATGAAGTAGAATGGCTTGTCTGCGAACAGGACCATATTTGTCTGCACCAGATGCTAAAATGTAAGTGAGGAACAATTTTTTCCATTCTTTCCAAGGTATTGCAAGTTCACCAGGAGTAGGTAGGAAAGAAGGAGGAGTAGAAAAGGTCTGATCACCCATTGTAAACAAAAATTAATAACAAGTAAGTAACTTTTGTAGTATAATCAAGATTAATAGATGTATATATAAACAAAACGGTTTATCGTAAAATTTACTCAAGTCAGAGGCAAAACGTCGAAATATTCCAAATCCCCTTTGTAGTTCAGTCTTGCAATATCCTCCTCGAAATGAATCCGAAGTATTCAGCAGTTGAGGTGACTGTTAAAATGATAACGCAGCAATCATAACGAACCACAAAAGCGGCAAATAACCATAAGAAAAATGGCCCCCACATTGAATTACGTGAATGATGCTTTCGGGATAACCAAGATGGCCGCCACGTTGGATCACGCAAGTGACGTTTTTAACATCACGCTGTCTACGCAATTCAGCTGATGATGTCAAAGGCTTCCGAGGCGGCGGCGGTTTCAAAATCCAAGAAACTGCACAAGCAAGTAAGCCAAGGTTATTTTAAACGATGCAACCTTTTAAACGATGCAGTTGACTTCAACAATCAAAGGAAATTGTCAAATGCAGCTCAAACTACTCAGCGTGAGCAATTTTAATCAGAAACGCTTAAAAAAAACGCTGAAGAGTAGAGCGCAAAGGCGGCAAGGAAAACAAATGTAAATTCCTGTCACACTGGTAGCGAATTAGCAGGCAGAGAATCCGAAATTTCAAAATAGCTCTATCTTCTCCAGAATTCAGATACAGAGCAGTAGTTGAAGTAAAATGTACATACCACCAGGTTGCTGCCGCCTTAGAAAGAAAAGTAGGAAACTAGTTGGAGGAGTAAATTGTATACCACAGTCAATTCCAGTAGTAGTATCATCCAGGGGTGGGGGTTGGTTTCAGTCTTTTCAGTCTCTGCCCCTGCCAGAGTGTAGGGTTCCCTCATCGCCAATGTAGAGATGACTTCAACACAGGGTAAATGTTTAAAGTTGATCTTTATTGGTCAGAAGTAAAGAGACCTCCAGCTCCTTCCACAGCTTCCTCTGTACTGTCTGCTATTCACATCACAACATTCTAACCTCTTAGCAACATGCCCACAATTCCAAGAAGCATAGATCCCTGCAGAACCATTAGTATTAAAGGAATTAAATAAAAGTAAAAGATTTGGAAGAAGGATTTTAGCAAAGTTTTCGTTGAACTCTATAGTAAATTCATCCGGAACTGGGGCCTTCCTATGCTGCAACACTGAAATAGCATGAGTAATGTCAGTTAAAAGTAATGTCAAGTTCCATGGAATAAAAATCAATAGAGTTAGAGGGAGAAGGATGAATAGATTGAAAATAAGAGGATAAATCTGGTTGAGTTGGTTGAGTCTCTGGAGTATATACTTTTTATAGAAGGAGACAAAATAATTTAAAATATCTCCATCTTTAAATAGAAGAGACCCATTAGTACTTTGTACAGAATCTATTTTAGTTCTTTCTTTCCTTATTTTTAAGTAGCAGTTTCCCCATTTTATTTTGGCTACCATATTAGCGAGCGCTACTCTTTAAAAGATAGCTTCTGTTGATAGTCTGTTAAAAGTAAGTTTAGCGTCAATAAGACTTCTTATTGAAGATTCAGGGTTGGAGCAGTAAAAGGAATATTCCAATTGTTTCTTTTTATGAAGTAATTGGGTAGATTTAATTTCAAAAAACGTTTTCTTTTGTGAGACGAAATTCATTATAAAATCTCTAGCTGCTGCCTTAACGGAATCCCACATCATAATAGGAGAAGAGTCTGGAGTTGAATTAATAGGAAAAAACTCTGAGGCAAAAGAACTGAATTGGCTATAGAAATTTGGGTCCGCAAGTAGTGAACTATTGAGGCACCATCTGCCTGCATGAGGGACAATGGGTCTTAGGTAGACATCACCAAAAACTGGAGCATGATCGGAAATTAAAATAGATACTAATTCAGAGTGTAGGGCATGTTGAGCTAAAGGCTTACTAAGAAAGAGATAATCAATAAGGGATCGTGTTTGATGTAGAGGTGAAAAGAATGTGTATACTCTGAGATCTGGATGACAAGGTCTCCAAATATCAACAAGGGACCAACGTTGTATGGAGGAGGTAAATTGTGAGTGCATTTTAGTATTTACATATTTGACAGATGCATGTCAATCCAATAGGGGGGTCAAGCATTTGGTTGCAGTCACCGCCAAAAATAATGTAATCAACATCACATGAAATTAAGTCATCAGATAATTGTGTCAATAAAACCTTATCAACTGTGACAGGGCCTTAAACATTGAAAGGGTATGTTATCAATAAGGAGTTTATCAATAACCCAACGTCCATCGGAGTCTTTTTCTAGATGAACCGTAGAAACATTGAGGAGCATATTATCAAGAGGGGTGTTAAAATTGCCACTGGTTTAGAGGCAGAAAACTGCTGCTAAAGCAGCGATAATGGGCTTCATTATGTGCCCTCGAGATTTCCAATAGAAGCCCATGTTCACACCAGAACATGGACTTCAATTGGAATTCTCAAGGACATATTATCAAGCCCATTATTGCCTTGTTCTTTCCGTAATCACTCCAACTGACATATCCCATCTAATTTATACCCTGCTGTGCTTCTGAAAACCTTGTTGGGAGTGCACTCTAACAAAGGCAACTTGTGGGACTGTATAAAATACGGCCTGCCAGTTCGGGTAGAGAGCACCTTTGCAAGTATCAATGCAAATCCTGTGGCATTCAGACTTTGAGTGACACTTTGGAGCAACTTTTGGAATAACTTTTCGAGACTGTGCAAGTAATGCTAAATAAAAGAAAAATATGCTGTTTAAAATATAAGCATGCTCTGTGTTTCTGGAACCACAAGGTTTTAATAGGGACTCCAACTCCCGTGATTCATTTCATTCAGGCCCAGCTGGGCAGGACATAAATTTGATGGGATATGTCAGTTCGAGTGATTACGGAAAGAACACTGTTTGGCATGCTGCCTCTGAGGAAAGGGTTGTTTACTCTGAAACGCGTCAGACAAGGCATGCGTTTATTATTTTGTTTGTGCTTCACGAAGGTTGTTCCTGTGCTTCTGAAAAACTTGTTGGGAGTGCACTCTAACAAAGGCAACTTGTGATCAAGGCCTCGTCAGGCCGAAACGTGTCATGGCGGAGTGGAGTTGGGTTGAATAAAATATACGCACCATCATCTGGGTTTGCCTCGTCTTCTTTCAGGGCACAAATTGTTGCTTAGACGACAATGTTATATATATATATATATATATATATATATATATATATATATATATTACCTACTGGCGGTCGCCAGTAGGTAGTTAGAGTTAGGATTATTTTCAATACAAAATCTCAACATTCTATTGTGAATAACTTTGGCGCCGGTTGAGGAACCTGCCTGAAAATTTCCTCAAATTTGCCTCGTGGCGCCCCGGTCCTTCCCTGGAAGTTGGGGGGGGGGGATTTGTCAAGCGGGGGCCGAGATAAAAGGGGGGTCCCAAAACGTGTTTTCCCCATGTTAATTTCCATAGGCGGTCGACCTCACTTTTAGCCCGAACGGCTGAATGGATTTCCACCAAACTTGGCAAAATTGTAGGGACTGGTAGCCCGATGTGCCTTTGCTATGTCTCAAGATATGTGCTCCAGTGGATTTTGAGTAATTTAGGTTCAAAAAATATATATATCTATAAGCGCGCCCCGGTACGCGCACCAGGGCGCGCTACAGCGCGCTACGCGAGTTCGCGCGCGGAAAGCTGATTGGCTCTCGGGTGTCTGTAAACATTCCAAACAGTCCGGAGCGGCCGCCATCTTGTGATTTGGTAGGATCGAGACACAAGAGGTGCCAAAAACAAAGGGGGAAAAGACCATAAGGGGGCAGAGTAGACCCCCCTAACCCCCAAGGTTTGATGTGGGGGCCATAAAAGGGCCCCGTGGGGCCCAAAAAAAAATTTATTACATTTTTTTTCCGATTTGCGCTGGGGGTGCGCCTGGTACGCGCACCGGGGAGCGTACCGGGGGGCTTACCATGGGGAAAACCCAGACACACCACACACACACACACACTCATTATTTTTTTATTTTTTTGGGGGGGTTCGCGACCCGGGACACGTACCAGTACACGTACCCTGGAGAAAAAAAGAAAGACAGTTTTTTTAAAATGTAGCATTTTTATATAAATTGAAGGTAGTTCTGAAAAGAACAGTTTTTTTTATTCTTTTTGTTGTTTTATATTTGTTTTTTGTTTTTTGAAAATTTTTTATTTTTTTTTGGCTTTTCTGAACAATTTTATATTTTTTGTGTAGTTTTTCTGGGGTCAAACAAAACACAGGGAATTGCAAACAGCTCAACTGGAGCAAAAAAAATAGAAAAAAATTTAAGTTGCTTGCTGCAGTGATGGTTGTCTCCAGCTCGATTGAGTAAAGTGATGCTTTGCTCACCATATGAAATTGTTTTGTTGCAATATATGCAAACAAATTTAAATTTTGCAAACCTGGTTTGTACATTAGGGACCATCTCCCTAGCTTCTGCACCCGATGGAGTGGGTTGATTGGAGGGGCTTGAAGAAGAAGGATGGGGAGGGTTCTTGGTCAGTTCCCTGACCTCTGCTGCCGAATAATTGTTTGGGTGCTTCCTCTGCATATGTCTAATCATAGTGTGGTTCCCAAAAGAGTACTTCTTGTTTGGGTTCCCTCTTGACAGTTGTTCGCGACAGATGAGGCAAGTCACCTTAGCTGCATTCACTTTTTTTGCACCCCATGGCATCTTGTAAAACTCCCAAAGAAAATGTTCCTTGGGTCTGTATGGGGGATTGTCTTTAGGCAGAAATTGCGTCTCCTCCTGCTCCTCTTCATCCTCATCTTTTTCTTGACCACCAATGTGGTCTTGTGGTGGTCCTTGTGGTGGTGGTGGAGGTGGTGGTGGTGCAGATGCACCTGCAGCTGCTACTAGTGAAGCCATTTCTCACAGAATGAATGCAGGTCTTCTCCCTGCGGACGCATACGGAGCAGGACTTGGCCCCACTACGGGCGAAATGGGAGAGAGACATTGGGCGGGTGTTAGAGGATGGAGAATGGGGAAAACTCCTAAAGGGCCCGGTCCGTATCCCCAGGAATATGAGGTTCCACCAAATTCAGGTGTACATAGGGCATAGGGCCGGACTCACCCCTGACTTGATAAACAAATACTTTCACAGGGCGGACGCGTCCTGCCCTAGATGCGGAGAGGTGAGTGCAGATCTTCTCCACATGCTGTGGCATTGTTCGTTCCTCGGCCCCTACTGGAGGGACATTCATGCACTGCTCGCGCGGAGCACTGGCCGCGTCATTCCTTGCAATTGGCCTGAGTATCTCCTGCATCTTTTCAGGAGGCCGCCTAAGGATAAGGCGTCGTCCAGGTTCCTTGACCTGGGGATGGTGACGGCAGTACGGCTCCTCACCAGACGGTGGAAGGCAGGGGACCCACCCGCCACTAGGGCGTGAATCCGGTCGCTCTCGTCTTGGGCCCGCGCGGAATGGACGGCCATCAGGAGAGAGGAGGTCATGGGACTCCGTAAGGAGCCTATGGCGGAGAGGTGGGAACACATGCTGGACGCCCTACAAGAGGCGGGCACTGATGCGGAGGAGGGGGCGATGGGGCGCACAGCTGGCGTGCTAAGCGAGAGGGGCGGGGTCCCAGGGAGCGCCGCGCCGGAAACACTCTCTGAGCACTGTGCGACACAGCGGCGAGATGACACCTTATGAGGGGCCAGGCGCGCTAAATGGTGGGAACGGAGGAAAGGGGGGACGTGGGCTGGGGGGGTCGAGAATGGGGGCAAACGCTAATAATGTATCTTGGTGACAGTGTCACAGTTAGCTGTTTTGTTTCTTTGCACATGTTCTTTATCCAGGGTTGAGCTGGGAAGGCACACCTTGTCCCCTTCCTTATGGAGGGGGGGTATTAATCTCTTGTTTCTACACAGAGGACGCGTCTGGCTGCTCTTATCCTGCATAAAATTGTAAATATGGACTGCTCGTGTATTCCACCTCCACGCCCTTGTTAGTCGAGATGCTGATGTAATGCTACCCATGAGTACTCGCAAAGTCCTATTGATGGTACTGCAGTGCCTTTTGTATTGTTGAATTTCTATATAAAAATGCCAATAAACAGATTTCACAAAAAAATGAATGCAGGTCTTCTTCACTCAAACAACAAAGTGAAAATGAGGAAAAAAGGTGGTGTCTTTCATCATTTGGAAAACAAAACTGTTGTGAACCAATCAAAAGTGTTATTTTCAGGTCTCATGACCTGGGCTTTCTCATCATTTGGAAACCAAAAGTGTTCTGAACCAATCAAAAGTGTTATTTTCAGGTCACATGACCCGACGCGCTTACGCTACGCGCCCCGGTGCGTGCCCTGGGGTGCGCCCCCGGCGCGCTTACATTGCGCGATCGTATGCGCTCGGGTGCTTCCGGGTGCGCTTACGCGGTGCGTCATATGACGCATCACGCTGCTACGCGATACGTCACGATGTTGTTTTCGTTCGCGGGAATAGCGCTAATGGGACGCTCACCGGTACGCGCCCCGGGGCGCGCCGAAGCACTGTGCTTACCGGTGAGCGCATCGGTACGCGCCCCGGGAGCGCTCCCGGGTAAAAAAAATTAAAAATTAAAAAATTTAACAAAAATTACAGAATTATA
The DNA here is from genome assembly GCF_964263255.1 of Lissotriton vulgaris. NCBI lineage: Eukaryota > Metazoa > Chordata > Amphibia > Caudata > Salamandridae > Lissotriton > Lissotriton vulgaris. Next base: position 497,380,948 of record NC_141685.1, read on the forward strand.
CAATATAAAATTTGTTATAAAAAATATTACATTTCACACCTATAGAGATTTGCTATTAAAAAACCTTTGAAATTCACTGAAAAAACCATAGGTTTCACACCAGTTATAGTTAGGAATTAGCATTTAAAAAACCTATTAAATTCACTGAAAAAACCATAGGTTTGACATCAGTTATAGTTAGCTGGAAATTTTGCTGACATAAAACCATTGAAATTCCCACGTTATAGTTAGTTGGACTCACTATAACTTGCGCGCCTGCAATGCACTGCTGATGACGTCACATATTACATCACTCATGACATGGTCAGTGACATCACTCTTGACATCACTGATGACACCATCCAGTGAATGTGTGTCTTTCAGAAAAATAAATATGTTTTATATATGTATATGTAAAGGTCGATGGAAGAATAAATGTTTAAATAAGTGTCTAAATGGATTTTAAAAAAATGATTGGATAACTGGCTTATTAAGTATATCTTAGTGAATACATATATTAGCGAATAATGTTTAAATATTTAAATATATGTATCAGTGTTTCACTTTGTGTATAAGTGGCTGCATGGGTTGGTGAGTAGCTACTTGAGTGTGTATATGGGTTATTAGATGTATTTTTTAGTATCAGTATGAGTGTCTGTTTGGTTTGGTGGGGTATTACTTAGCACATAGATGCATCAATGGCTGACTCACTGTTTGTATGTGTTTTGAAGACAGCATATGTGCAGGACTGTATGGGTGGATGAGTGTGTATATGTGTGTGTTAGTGAGTAAATGACTGTCTCACTAGTGTCTTTATCAGTAACTACGTATGTTTTAATCTAATATATGTGAGTATTGATGTATATAAGTGAGTATATGTGAGAGTGAGAGATTGTAAGAGTTCCTGTTTAAATAAGTATGTGTTTCTATAAGTGATTGTTTAAGAGAGTAAGTATGTGTAAGTTTCCTTAGAAGTAAGGTGGTAGTGTGTGTATAGCTGTATATGAAAATAAATGGATGTTCAATAGTTTATTTGCATGTTTGAGTATGTGTGTGAGTAACTTTTGGATGACTGTCGGTGTGTAACAGGATGTATAGGTGTATCACTACATATGATGAGTGAGTATATGTATGAGTGACTACATAGAACTGTTGGTGAATGAGTGGATGTGTATATAGATGGTGGAATTACTGAATTGGCTGTTGTAACTGGTATGAGTATCTCCATTTTTTTTGAAAATGTTAGTTTCTATTTTTGAATATGTGTTTCAAGGGTTACATTACACTGAAAGGATGTCTGTCACTCTGTCACAAGGATGGTGTCATCAGTGATGTCATGAGTGATGTCACTGACCATGTCATGAGTGATGTAATATGTGACATCATCAGCAGTGCATTGCAGTCGTGCAAGTTAGCGTTTGCTTCAAATATATATATATATATATATATATATATATATATATATATATATATATATATATATCTAATAGCCTGCCATTGTGTACTGACATACATTGTAATGACTTGTAAGAAAATAAAGACCCGTATATGTGAGCACCACAACAACCTAAGGTGCAGGCATAATTCCAAAGAAATATCAAACCTCTAAATTTCAATGGAGGTGACAGACAAGACAAAAAATTATATGAAGCATGCACTGTATGATCAGGAACAACAATGAGTTAAAAGGCTAACCACAAACGAGTCTGGACTAAAGAATGACATTACCTGAGGACAATCATCAGATTTGTCATCATCAAATATCACGTCACACACAAGAAACTCTCTCAAATCAATTTGACCAAAAGATGAGTCAATTTCAATCTGTAGGAGTGACAGGTTCTATTGACTATTCAGTATTACCTCCTGTGTTTCAACACAGTAAGGTAATATAACTATTTTATTAGACAAAACAAAGCACACCCTTAATACCTTCTTCCAATATCTTTTCAAATTGTAAGCAACATAGAAATGAACCCGACACCAACGTGGTGTGCTCTCGGAAAAGAGATTCTCTTTATCCTCAGCACTTCAATACTGGGTAGTGCTGTTCGCAAGTCGTATGCAAAGGAAAAGATGGAGTGGGCGGTATGATGCTGGCAATTGATTACATTTTATATATATATAAAGAATATTCCAACTACTCCACAGTTTTTGCAAGGAAAGTCACGCTAAAAATAATGTCTTTCAAGCACATGAAATAGATTTCCCTTTTCTAAAAAGCCATTTGCTTATGTACAACGGAAAATGTTTTAACCGTATAATTGTCTTTGAACACTGCAATTTTATATGGACAAGAGAAACTTTAGGCCCTACATATCCTGTAGAAAAATGCCAGAATACCCACATAATGAGCTGAAAAGCTGGCACTGTGAGGTGACATGGGACTGTCCGGTAACACAAGGATAGCAATCATTCACCTTCTATGGGCTGGAGACGATATGTAGGTGGACCAGAGGACGGGGACATTTGAGAAAGTGGGTAAAAGAACAAAACCACTAGTTTTCGATAAAATATAGATTTCCTGTGCCAGCATATAAACAATCCATTTGTATGTATCTTTTCTATTGCTCTCACAGTATGTGACTACAAGGCAAAGGGTGTGGCCTCATTACACCTCTCTGCAATGCAGCCCCCTGGCGCATACTGGAGGTTCCAGGTGGGCTAGTTGGCCCCCAGGGACCCCCAGTATGCAAGGGGAATTAGTTCCCCCTCTGCAAACAAGCCAGGGGGCTGCGTTGCAGAGAGGTGTAAAAACATTTTTTTTCAATTTATATTAAAAATATATAATGTAATTTAAAAAATAGTATATCTAAAAATAAATAATTTATAATAATTTAGTAAATCAGTATAAAAAATATAACAATTGTTACATTTAAAAATTATCATTTACAAAACCATTGAAATTCACTGAAAAAACTATAGGTTTCACACACGTTATAGTTTGGAATTACCATTTAAAAAACCTTTGAAATTCACTGAAAAAACCATAGGTTTCACACCAGTTATAGTCATTTACTCATACAAAAACTTTGTAATTCCCCTGTTATAGTTAGTTCAGCTAACTATAACTCGCGCGCCCGCAATGCACTGCTGATGACGTCACATATTACATCACTCATGACATGGTCAGTGACATCACTCATGACATACCTTGAAATACCTTGAAAAACAAGAGACAAGAGGCATTTGGGAAAACAGGAACACTTAGTTTAATTGAACAGGGCGGCTGGGAGAACATTTGCAGGCCTAGGGTCTGTGGTCTGTCTCAACTTACAATCGATCTTAGATATTTTTTTATACAATTATTAGAATACCATCAAATAGTTCCGACAATCCTTTTTTTGGTAAGGGTCATGTACCGCTGTCTTTGGAGGCATAAATTAATGTATTTGATGAAGAATTCAGGTGGGCGTAGACCTTGTGTGAACACATTGCGACTAGTAGTAACGTGTCCAGATGTCCGGCAGGGGGAGCGGTGATCACTCCATGTACTGTGTGCACTGTGTCCTGATTTGCTATGAATTCCTAATTTCAAGTACCATCTGACTTTATGGTGTTCGGGGACACATGTACCCTTATAGTCATGTGTGCTTTACTGAGACACGTTTGAAGTGGAGTGCGCTACAGGCAATTTTGTCAATAAAGATGCAACTTCGTTTTTATACCTGAATATATTGATATTCATGTTGACATCAACTTCTCAACATTAACATTTCAATGTGCAAGAATTTCCAGGACCCACTAATGGCTAGTAGGGCCACTGAAAAAATGCTGCAGTAGAGCACCAAATTATGAGGCATGGTGAAAAATGATGTGACATGAAAAAGAAAATTATGCAACATAATGCAGTGGAATTTGTAGCAGTAATATGTTATCAATTTAGCGGCTATTAGTGGGTCTGGAAATAGTGGGGCCACATTAGTACCAGTTTCACACCTTAATGTGGCTGCAGAGTTGCATATTTTTAGGGGCAATTATGGCTGATACCTTGTGTATTCTTTAGATTAGGAAAGATATCACTTCCTGTCAGAATATGTATAATTCTTTCCCAGAACCACAAATTCGGATGAAGCAGTGGTAACTTTTCACAGCGGGATGTGTCATTGCATTATTATTGTTGTGCTCAGAACACTATCTCCCAAATAGCTATTTGTGTAAGTGTGCCCAGTAATTTTAAAATAGAGAATTTAAAAAGGGCCGCATATTCTCCTTTAGAATGTTATTTTATAGAGGAAAGAAACAAACAGACCCCTGTCTCACATTGGGGTGCTCAGATTTTTGGATGAAAGTTTCACTCGCAACAGCATCAACAGGCTAATCAAATGGTCCAGTTCTTGCCACCGGTGATTTTTTTACTGATGATTGACATTGTTGCTTGCTTTCTGCTTTGTGATTCTCCCACTCATTAATGCAGGCTTTTACCCAAATGGGTCATTGTGTGGTTGGCAAGATATGCTGTATCTCCCTGCTTTAGTATCTGTCACAGATTCCTGGATACATGCAAGACGAGATCATCCAAAAGTCTGCTGTACTTATTTTAAGCCATTCACCGGCTCCAACTAAAAAATAATAAAAGACAAGCTGATTATATCTAAGGGGTTAAAAGGAACCCAAAGGAAATGGGTTGCATTTCAAAGCAATTTTTACCTTCAGATTGCTTTTACCTTCTTACCTCCTTAGATCTTTTAACTCCTTAGGATCAAGAAACTCAAAAGCAAGGTGCAGCATAACCAGGGAGTGAGCAGGACAGGCAACAACACAAATGTGATTTGCACTGTGCAGGAGACTCACCAGTACCTTATGACATTCATTAGTGTGCATTTTGTCAGCATTTAACTCCACTTACGGCATACATTAATGCGTGCTACATCCCACCAAAGAAATTCATGTAATTCTATTCTATGCTAAGTATTATTCGGGAAATATTTTTTTACAGGAACCACGCATTGGTATTCCTTCTGAATGTGAAGTTGAACAATTCCACACACATACATTGTTGACACATTTTGACTGCAAAATTGATTGAAACTTAATGTATCCAAGTAAAATGATGAACTATATTTTTTTTAATTGAAAAAAGACCTGAAACATAGTAACTTAGATAAAGGAGGACATTATTTTTGTACACCACCACTTCCTCTCTTCACTGGTGCATTGACAGATGAAACCACCCACACTCATTACAGACTGCATATTCTATGCTCGCAAGCAGATCACTCCCCACGCTGCTGCACGGCTCTGCATGCATTGTTTTTTCCTAATCTTGTATTTTTCCCCTCTGCCTAACATGCTTTCTTGCCCAGACTTGTTTTTATTCCTCTGTGCCTGTACTTGCTATCTTGCCTAAACTTGTTTTTCCTTCCTTTGCCCAGTTCTCCCGCGGCCCGCTAGTTTTTCCTGCTGCTGTGTCCCTGAGGCCCCGCCCCCTGCAATCCCATTTGAAGCCCCGCTCCCGCCTCCCAGCTGCTCCTCCCTCCCACATTCCCTCAAATGGAGACCACGCAGCGCTCGGGCGCAGCAGGCGCGCCGTTGGTGTGCCAAAGGCAAGCCCATCTTTGCCTGGACCGCTCCCAGCACCAGTACCTCAGGACGGCGCGAACGCCATGACGCCCGACACCGCTACGGTGACAGAACCTTCCACGCACTCAACACTGGACAATCAAACACCTGCGTCCTGGCTGCCCCGAAGAGCACCCACAGAGCTTACACCTGCCAGAACTGCAGCTTCACAAGCCTCCGCCCCTCCATGGAGCCGACCTGGAAATAACGCAACCACCTCAGATGCATCCTTCTCAACACCCGCTCTGCCCGCAAACACGCCGTTGAACTCTGGGGCCTACTCAACTCAACCTCCCCAGACGTCGCCTTCCTGACGGAGACTTGGCTGAACCATGCCTCGGCACCCGACATAGCCATAGCCGTCCCGAAATGCTACAAGATCACCCGCAGGGACTGCACCAACGGAGCAGGAGGAGGAATTGCCGTCACCCACAGGAACACTCTCAGAGTCTCGACCAACAGGACAACACCCTCAGCACCGCTGAACACCTGCACTTCCAGATCCACAATGAACACCGGACAGCCACGCAGCCCACAAGAATGCCACCCACAGACACCATCACCTCATCAGATCCGAAAAAAGGGTCTCCTTCAAAGACCGCCTAGACAACAACGCGCACAACTGCAAAGAGCTCTTAAACATTGTGAAGGAACACTCCAACCCCAGATCCAACACCAACAACATCCACCCTCGCAAGACCTGTGCGACTCGCTGGCCACCTTCTTCCACTGCAAGATCACAACATCCACGACAGCTTCAATGCCACGACCGCCATGACAACCACTGAGACTTCCGCTCCCACGACCATCATCCGCACTAACCGCCTGCTCTCCTGGACCAACATTAATGACAATGAAACCATCAAGATCATGAACACCATCCACTCCAGATCTCCATCAGACCCAGGACCACACCATATCTTCAACAAAGCCATTTCCGGGAAGTCATCAACACCTCCTTCGAGACAGCTGGAAGCCCGCCGAGATCAACCCCTTACTCAAGAAACGCAAAGCAGACCCCAAGGACCTCAAGAAATTCCGGCCCATCTCCATGCTTCCGTTCCCGGTAAAGGTCATCGAGAAGACCGTCAAAGAACAAGTGAACTGCAACCTCGAGGAGAACAACATCCTGGACCCTTCCCAGTCCGGGTTCCGCAGCAACCACAACTCCGAGACTGCCCTCATCACCGCCACCGATGAATTCAAGCCCTTGCTGGACAATGGAGAAATGGCGGCCCTCATCATCCTCGACCTGTCAGCCGCCTTCGACACGATCTGCCACCACACACTACGAACACGCCTCCACAGCGCCAGGATCCAAGAGAAGACCCTGGACTGGACCACTTCTTTCCTCTCAAGCAGAACACAGAGGGTCTTCTGCTTCGAAGCCACCGAGAACATCTGCGGCATACCCCAGGGCTTATCCCTCAGCCCAACTCAGTTTGACATCTAGATGGCACCGCTCACCCACATCAACTGTCGGCAAGACCTCAACATCAACTCCTACGCCGATGACACCCAGCTGATCCTCCCCCTCACCAAGGACCCCCACACCGCAAAAACCAACCTTCACGAAGTAATGAAGGCCGTCGCTGAATGGATGAGGAACAGCCGACTTAAGCTGAACCCGGACAAGACGGAGGACCTCATCCTCGGATCCACCCCTCCGGCCTGGGACGACTCCTGGTGGCCGACCACACTGGGAACTGAACCAACACCCACCGACCACATACGCAACCTAGGAGTCATCCTCAACTTCACCCTCTCCATGACTAAACAGGTCAATGCTGTCTCCTCCTCCTGCTTTAACACCCTCCGCATGCTCCACAGGATTTACAAGTGGATCCCCACTAAAAAGAGAAGAAGGGTCACCCAGGTCCTCGTCAGCAGAATGTTGGACTATGGAAACGTCCTCTACGCAGGAGCCTCAGCCAAACTCCTAAGACAGCTCCAATGCATCCAGAACACCTCTGCACGCCTGATCCTCGCCATCCCTTGCCGTAGCCACATCACACCCCACCTGAGAGACCTTCACTGGCTCCCGGTCAACAAGAGGATAACCTTCAAGCTCCTCACCCACTCACACAAGGAACTCCACAACACCGGACCAACGTACCTCACCAGACGACTCAGCTTCTACACCCCCACCCGCCAGCTCTGCTCTACCGACCTCACCCTCGCCACAGTCCCCCGCTTCCGAAGAGCAACCTCCGGCGGCTGTTCGTTCTCCCACCTCGCCGCCAAGACCTGGAACACCCTTCCCATTCACCTACGACAGACCCAAGACCTGCTGACCTTCAGAAGACTCCTCAAGACCTGGATTTTCGAGCAGTAACAGCATTCCCCACCCCAGCACCTTGAGACCCTCACGGGTGAGTAGTGCGCTTTACAAATGATATGATTGATTGATTGATTGATTTTTTATTTTTAGTATCAATGTTCATCACCTATCTATAGTAAAGTGCAGGTTCTTGTAAAGTATGCAATGACATCAAATGTGATGTGTATTGCATCGCCAGGTATTAAATGTACTATACCTGAAAAATGCATCTTTAATGAGTGTACCTTTGGCTAAGATCACGAAGGCAGCACAAAATACAGGTGCGAAAAAGTACACCTGACTGTGGAAAGGGGACTAACGTGCTAATAGCACATGTTATTACCCATGCCAAGATGCGCAAAAATTGTATGCATGCTAATGCCTTTGATGCAGTTTATTTATGGCTAGTACGCAGACTAACGATTTGCACTATAGCTGTTATCTTTTTGAGCGCTAAGAACATGTTATAGCTCGAAAAGGTCCAACGTGATCCCGTGTTAATCTTCAAACAACAGAATTTAAAAAATTCTACTTAAAATGAACGTGCTTTCGGTCAATATTTGCGTTGCCTAAATGGAAGTTAGCTTTTCTATATTATAGGTAATTCCCTTTAATTTTATATAGTGCAGCAGTTTGAGCAGAAGTGTGGGCCTGCAAACCCTTATACAAATAAATTCATTGCAACCAAGCGAAACCAACATGAAAGAAAAATATATTTTACAGTATGCTTAAAACCTCTCCTGCAAATGCGTTTTGTCTTTTACAAAAAAAAACAGTCAACTTGTTGTGTTAGCCTTAATCCATTACCACAGACTTAAAAAGATTTAAAAGAAAAACATATTAAAAACGTAATTTTATATGTATTTGAGGTTTTGAGCTATACAAATGTTTGTTATACAACACGCTTAAACAAGGTAAAAAACATACTTTGACATCAAAGCCGATTTATTCCTCCTTTTCACTGTGAAACGTCTGTTCTTATCACTGAAGCCCATATTTGCCTATCTTTCCCCTCTCACTCAAACACTCCTCAGATTTAACTTCAAAGCCTATGTTTAGATGTAAATGTATTTTTCAGCGTATCCATATGAAAAGCAACTTCTTAAAGCATATGCGAGGTTTAATATAAACAGAGCGCTGCGCTCTGTCGGCCCCGAACGCGCAGCTCGGCAGTTCACCGACTGTGCTATTCAACTCAGCTTGACGCTACCCATGATGCAGTCGCCGTAGTTTGTTGTAAGAGATTAGAGTGTGAAAACACACTGTACTTTGTAATTAACCAACAGTATAGTGCTGGCCATGCCCTCTGCAGAGATACTATAGACGAGATGACGAGTGTCCGGTTTTGATGGTTAGAATTTGCAACACACCACGACATGAAATTTAAATTAATAATTATGTATGCCATTTTGTGGACCAATTAAAGAATGAGGCGCATTTGAAGAAAAATATTTGTATTTGTATTTTGTGCTTGTAAAGCGCAACATTCATCCTGAGTATGATATCACGGCGCTGAGATTGCTAGAGTCAGTGACCCGATGGTACGAGGTTTTAGAGGGATTTGTCAAATTTGAGGAAGAGTAAGGTTTTCAGTTTTTTCCTGAAGGTGAGGTGGCAGTCTGTGAGCCTGAGATCTGTAGGCAAATCATTCCAAATGTTTGCGGCCAAATGGGAGAAGGAGCGGCCGCCCATTCTGGTTCTCATTACTCGTGAGGTGGCTGCTCTTGCTGTGTATTGTTAGCGGAGATTCCGGTTAGGTACATAAAACTTGATCCTGTTTTTTAGGATATGTGGGCCAGTGTTATGCAGTGATCTGTGAGTAATGCATAACATTTTGAAGGAGGCTCTTTGCCTCATTGGAAGCCAATGTAGAGTTCTCATACAAGTTTTGTCTGAGTCATACTTTTTTCTGTCGCAGACTGCCTTTGCTGCCGCATTCTGGACCAGCTGCAGTTTTGTAAATAGGTAGTCTGCCATGCCGAAGATTAGGGAGTTCCCATAGTCCAGTGTGCTTATCAGCAGTGACTGGACTAGTATTTTTCTGCATTCTACGGGAATCCATGGGAAGACTCTTCTTAACATTTTTAGCAGTGCAAAGCTTTTGCCACATAGGCTTGCAACGTGGTTTTTCATGGAGAGGGTATTATCGATGAGGACTCCTAGTTTCTGGTGGTCTGTGTTAGAGTGGGAGGAGCGCCTAGGTCAACTGGCCACCAGGTATTATCCCAAAGCTGTTGGGATCCTTCGAATAGGAGGATCTCCGATTTGTCAGCGTTTAGCTTTAAGCAGTGACTGTACATCCAGTTGGAAAAGTCGGTTAGGCAGTTGAGCAGCCTGTTTTTGGTGTCATCCTTTCCGTTTAGAGTTACCATTAGTTGAGTATCATCCGCATAAGAGCAGATGTTGATACCCCACTTTTTACCAATGGTTGCCAAAGATGATACGTAGACATAAAATAATGTCGGGCTCAGTGATGCCCCCTGTGGGACACCGTATTTGATCTTCCGGGGGGTAGATGAGAAATTGCCTAGGCGTACCGATTGCGATCCGTCTGACAGGAACAATTAGAGCCAGCGTAGGGCTTTTGCCTGTATGCCTTTCGAGGCGAAGGTTTTTAGTAAGAGGTTGTGTGACACTGTGTTGAACACCGCCGACAGGTCTAATAGTATCAAGGCGACGGTCTTGCCCTGATCTACCTGTGTTCTAATGTCGTCAAGCACTGCCAGAAGGGTTGTCTCGGTGCTGTTGTCAGCCCTAAAGCTTGTCTGGGAGATATCCAGCAGGTTGTTGGTTTCCAGGAAGTTGGACAACTGTCTGTTTACCAGTTTTACCAATATCAAAGGCCTAGATTTTCAAAACTGTAACACATGGCAGCACCCAAAGCTGCTGCGCTGCGTTGTGACAGGTAAAGAGCAGGGACGTTTTATATCTAATAATCTATGGCGCTATCCTGCTCTCTCCCTAAGACTGTTCCAGTGGCATAGCAGGGGGATGGTGGGGTGGTTACATCTAGTGACCACCAGTTGAACTGGACCTCTTTGTAGAATTATATTGATATTGTATACTATATATTATTCACTGCCCACTGCTAATCTCATCCCATAATGCTTTGCCGGGCCTTTGGTTGGGAATGTTTTTTTGCCAATAACTGTGCTTGGGGTGATCCTAAGAGGATGGGGCCACCACCAAATCGTTCAATAAGATGAGCTTTTTTGTTTTCAAGGCATCAGTTTGGTACTCCCCTTAGGTTAGGGAGGATCACAAAATCATCATCTCTCTCACTGCTTGCTAATTTTTCAGTTTCACTTTTGTGAAAGTACTATATGCACTTTAGCATATAAAGATAGATATACTTATTTTATCATAACTGACACTCTACAGGATGCGTTTTGCAATTATTTTGTAATATTTTCACAGTGCAGACAAGTACACAGTGTCATCAGCTATGCTACGCAGACTATGTGTAACTACGTGTAGTGCTGCTACGCAAACTACGCGGTTTGCAAGTCACAGTGTACAGAGCAGGTCTGGCGATTATCGATGGCTTGGGGTATATATAGGGAAGCAGTATGCACAGAGAAGGAACAGCGGTTACATCCTGATATTTAAAAAGGTTATAAAGGATGTCAATAGACTAAGTATTGAAGGTTAAGGTGTTGAATGGGCTCATGGCCCTCCTGTGGGTTCTGTGGAAAGTATTGGGGTGGCCTGGTCCTGCTTGCTGTACCAAAGAGGACTCCCACAGCCAGTGCAAGTGCACACAGAATAGAAATGGGGTTACAGAGTGACACTGTAAAGTGTATAATGGAGGCCCACCGGCGACCTATTGTTCTCCCTCTGGACTGTCCTTCTGTTGTTTGGCCTTACCTGCCTCCGCTCCTCCCCTCCCAGGAACTCTTTACAAGCAGTGGCTAGGCTACCTTGAGGCCTTGCACTTCAGCACCCACCTCACGCCTCCTGCCATGTCCCATGGTTCTTCTTACTTAGGAACAGCTGATGGCACTGAGCCTTTCTGGGATTTGTAGTTCTTCCAGTTTCATTTTCATCTGATCCTTTGTGCAGGCCAAAGGAATTAAGAAGCTTGGACGTAATGTCCCAACAAGCAACAAAATAAACCCAGAAATGATACACACCAAATTGTGTAGATAAAAGGCAGGCACAAATGACAAACCGGACATAATCGATTGCATGTTTCTTTTAAAGGTAAAAATGTAAATTGATACTTGTATAGCGCACTACTCACCCGCAAGGGTCTCACGGCGCTTGTACGAATATCGCTGTGGAACCCATCCTGGCTTTCCCTGTGAGGCATCCACTCCTGGGCACCCCCAAGGTGGAGGCCAGGCATCCTTAGCGTTGTGGGGGCCGTTGTGGAGATTAAGCAAGCTATTGCCCAGAGTTGCAGAGTGGGACTCCATGATTGGAATAGGCACTGAGGCGATAATTATCAGGTCCGTGGAATTTTGAGCCCAAGACCCGCCGAGGCGGGGAATTGAAGCCTGGTCGCGGGCTAGACCTCTGCATCAGGGTCTGCCGCTCTAATCATTGAGCCACACTTCTAAATAGGCTGCACTCTGTGCTCATTCATGCACAGCGCAAATATTAATAGGCGGAGAGGTCGACTGTGCTGCTGTCTACTGCAGCAGTAAGCACTAGCAACAGAGTTTTTGTCTACTCTCTTCCTTCAAACTACCCAAATGGATCCATAACTCAGCCTAACCTGGACGTGTGTGGAGGATGGGGGGGTTGAAGCAGGTGAAGGTCTTGTCTGTTGTGAAGACCTGTAGTAAAGTGAGACTGTATGCCCGCGGCTGTACGGACTGTGAATGAAATGCAATTTTATTCTGTATAATGCATGTTGGGCAGTTAATTATGTGAAAAATAAGTGGCTTTAGTAGAAGAAGTGTCAGTAAGTGCCTTTAGGCCAGCTGCAGTACAGTCAATTCTCAGCCATTTTAAGACACGTATCTTGATGTCTAAAGTGAAGTGCGTGGCTGCTGTAGCGTGGCAGGCTTGGGTAAGATAAGGCCATAGCAGCGCTACAAGAAAAACACAAGACACTTTACTTTTACTCTCATAGCCTGAAGACCCCCAGCGGTCTGCGCTGTTTATTTATCCCCTCAGGTCGAGCCCACCCGAGGGGTGTATGCATGCATGAAAATGGCAACATTGTGGTAGAGGGCCGGGTGGCTCTCTACATTCCTCCATTCTTTCGGTTCCAGACACCAAGTCCTCCCAACTCATGGAGACGTATATACAAAGTCCTTCATTCTCTGACTTGGCACAGGATTAGGCCGGAGACCATACTTCTGGCTCCGGGAGCTGGAACCGACCAATCCACTGGACGGAATTTTCTCTGATGACTCAGGTGCTGCTTCCGAATGGTTTGATGTGGTAGCATTCGCAGCACTTTGGCTTACCTGCCTGGGTGTCTCCAGCGACTGACTCCCAATACTGGGTGAGGCAGGAGGGTATGAGCTCGGAAGCGCATCTTGATAGTCAGACACTTCTTGGCAAGGCTTACTCTCAGCCTTCTTGTTGAAGCTGGACACGTTCCTTGTTACAGAGTGCCGTCCCTTTTGAGCAGTGACCATGGTCCCTTGGACGCCTACGACTGTCCAGACCTCCGGCTTGTAGGTAGTCCGGAAATTCCAACTGGGATGTCGGTCTTTGATCACTACCCGATCTCCCACTCTTAGCTGAGCTTCTTGTGCCTGACGGGCTTTGCTGGCTTTTCGGTTCGTTGTTTCCCTCCTTGCTTGAACCGTCTCATTGTCCAGCTCCACGGGCACCTACTTCGGGTCCGACGGGATACTGTCTCGCCGGGCCCGTTTGAACAGTAGATGAGTCAGCGCACACTTGGTTGTGCTATGAGGGGTCTGTTGATAAGCACCAAGGAATTGGTCTAGAGATGTCTCGGTGTCTTCTCCTCTGTCCACTGGGATGCACAGTGCTCGGTTAAGTATCCACATCATCCGTTCCACCTCTCTATTAGCTTGCGGCCATGATGGAGTGATATTCCGGTGGCGAATCGCCTTCTTCTAAAGGTACTCCTGGAACGTTCTGCCCTGGAACAGAGGTCCGTTGTCAGACTTTACCTCTTCAGGCCACCCCATCATTGCAAAAGACTTGTCCAGGACCCTCTTCACCTGGGGGAATGCCGTTGACGTCACTACTTCCACAATGGGAAACTTCGAGAATGAGTCAACCATGACCAGTATGTGATGTCCATCTGGGAAGTTCCAGAAGTCTAAGCTGATGTGTGTCCTGGGGGTCTTGCTCGGTTCGTCTGTGATCACAGGCGCCGGTGCTGGATCTCCTCCGGTGATCATACAGGCATGGCACTGTCTCACCATCTCCTCCACCATGGAGTCCATCGCGGGGAACCAGACCTTGTTTCGCAGCCTGGCCTCCGCCTTTGCCATCCCTTGGTGGCTGACGTGCGCCAGTGTGAGAATCCGCTTCTGCAACCTCTCTGGGACTACTATCAGGTGTCCTTCTAAAATGACTCCTTGTTCCCCCACGCTGAGTTCAAGGCAGACTTGCCAGAGCTGCTGTCGGGATATGGCTGACTGCAGGCCGGAGGACGCAGGCTCCATCCATGAAGTGTACCCATCCATTGCTCTCCAGCACCTCTCTCATTTGGGACAGAGTGTGGCTTCCTGGGTAGCCTGGCCAATTTCTTTGAGAGTCATGGGTGTGGGTGGGACACACCCCTTGCGACACCGTGTTGACGAAAGCCTCGGTGTGGCATGCATCCGTCGACGGGTCTGATGGCATCGTTGATTCTGGGTGACGGAACAGATAATCGGCCAGGTTGTGGGCCCCTGGACGGTAGATGACCTTGAAGTTGTACGACTGTAACTGCACAGCCCACCGTTTGATCCTCGGTGTTCCAACCGAGATGAGCCTGCAAATAGCGGGAGTAGCGGCTTGTGGTCGGTCACGACATGGAACTCCTGGCCGCACAGATACAGGTGGAAATGTTGGCACGCCCCCACTTGATAGCCAATGCCTCCCTCACGATTTGAGCGTACCTGGTCTCCATGTCAGTGAGGGCCTTGCTTGCGTGAGCAACTGGTTTCCAGATCTCAGGGCCATGCTCCTAAAGGAGGACCGCTCCTAGGCCCACTGGGCTGGTGTCAACGACCAGTTCCGTGTGCCACCTTGGATGGAAGTAGGCCATTACCGTCTTGTCCTGCAACCCTGCGTTGATGTAATTGAACGCCTTGTTGGCAGCCTTCATCCACTCCACTTGTGATCATGGCGTGTGAGTATCCGGAGCGGCTCCGACATAACAGCGAGGTTAGGAATGAAGTGCCCACAGTATGTGGCCATGCAGAGGAAACTCCTCACTTCAGTGGAGTTCTTTTGCATGCTGGCTGCGTGGATAGCCGCGGCCTTCTTAGGGTCTACTAGGAGTCCCTCTCGTGTGAATGTATACCTGAAGAAATCAACTGTTTCTTGATAAAATGAGCACTTGGACGTGTGCAGGGTTAAACCACAGTCTGCTAGTCTCTTCAGAGTGTCTCAGAGATGATTGTGGTGGTCCTCCAGCGTTTTAGAGAACACTAGTATGTCATCACTAAGGTTGATCACGCCTTGCAGCCCAGACAGTGCTTCTCAGATGGCATTTTAAAAGACTTCGGCTGTTGATAACACCCTGAAACTGAGCCTCTTTTATCATCGGAGGCCGACGTGCATCGAGAAGGTGGTGATATACCTGCTCTCAGGCTCCAGTTCCAGCTAATGGTAGCCGGCGTTCAGGTCCAGCTTAGAGAACCACCTGGCTCCGTTTAGGTCTGCCACTATGTCATCCATTGTGGGAGTGATGTGACGTTCTCTCTTTACAGCGGTATTTGGCAGCCTCATGTCGATGCAGAGCCGAATGGCTCCAGGTTGCTTGGGTTTGGGAGCCACGATCAGTGGGGACACCCATGGGGTTGGTCCAGAGACCTTTTCAATCACGTCAAGATCTTTGAGCTTTTTCAGCTCTTCCTTCACTTGCTGGCGAATATTGAACGGCACCCGCCGGTGCCTGAGGGCCACTGGTCTTACCGAGGGGTCAAGGTGGAGCTTGAATTTCTTGTCCTTGAGCTTTCCTAGTCTTTTAAAGAGAGCCGGGAATTCCTTCAGCATCGCTTCGGCATGGGAGTCATGGATCTGGTTGTCGAAGAAGACAAGTCCCAGGTCCTCGGCAACCGCAGTGTGGCTGTGCCCTGTGGGAGGTGCTTTGTTGCCGCTCCCTGGATTATTCCCTCCGTCTTTCCGGGCGTCAGTGCCAGCCGCTGGTGCGTTACTCATCGCTGCTGTGTGTCTGTGTGCAGGTGCAAGGGTGTGGCTCACGAGCTGAAAGTCCGTGTCTGGGCATGCATGTCAGCATGGGGCCTCATGCTTCAGACTGCTCTGTGGCTTTACTGGTGTGCAGGAGGTGATTTTTCTCTTGGCGCAGTCTGGTGGGATGGAAAAAGTGTGTTTATCAGGCCTTTATTCGTCTTGCCCAGTGGCTCTTCTGCTCACTCGTTTGTTGTTTTTCCCTGTTTTGGTTGTGCACACCATTGACAGTCTTATCCCCTGACCCACCAGTATGAGGGTGTGTAGCTTTTGAGCAGCACTATAAGAAAAACACGAGACACTTTACTTTTACTCTCGTGGCCGGAAGACCCCGAGCATTCTCGTCAGTTTATTTATCCCCTCGGGTCGAGCCCGCCCTGAGGAGTGTATGCATGCATGAAAATGGCAACATTGTGGTAGAGGGCCTGGTTGGCTCTCTACACCTGCGCGTGCAGGTGGGCCATGCATGCCTGGAAGGAGGAAAGCAACACAAACTGAGCATGACATTTGGAGCTTTAATACCCACAAATTTAAATGTATGCCCCTAGCTCCAGGGGGCTAGACACATACTTGCTTACTTGCTTTAAAATCAATTTGCAGCAAGGGCCACCTGCAGCCAGTGAGAGCTGTGCGTCTAGACGGGGCCAACCATGGGATTTACTGCAGCACTGCAAACTCATCAGAGCAGCCTGGCCTGGCCGCTTCAACACTGGTAATTTCCTCAACAAACTTGCATGATGGGTCATGACTGGTTTTAATTTACCACCATGCGGTGGTGCGAGCAGCGCTGCTATGATTTGCCATAGCCTAGGCACTAGGGCAGCCTCCCACAGACTTAACTGCAGCCCAACCAAGCTGGCAGCAGAACGTAACGGTGCGCAGGGCAGACGCCCATGACGTCAAAATGTAATGCCATGCCCAGGGGAGAATTATAACATCTCTATTGATATATTATAGCAATAGCAGCTTCTAACTCAGCCATCCCCCAAGAAGGCTAGTGCCGTAAGCAGCTCACACACTATGGCTCGCTGCCAGGCACTCCAGCTTAGTTTAGTCAGTATAGAAGCCCTACCAGCTTGACAGCTGAGGCGCTGTCAGTCTATTAAGTGTCAGAATGCATTTCAGTGCGGTGATGCGGATCATCACACTGAAATGCGTTAGTCTAATGCCTGATATTTGGTACTTGGCAGGGCTGCGCCACAGTTAGCAAAAGGTCTAGCTATGACATTGGACTTGTACAGAATGTGACTGCCGAGTGGCACGGTCACATCTTTGCAGCGTACCATGAAGACACTTCAGACATCATGGTATTCACCAAAGAGGACCTCATGGCCCTCCAGCGTGATTTTAAAGCGGAGCTCTGGAAGGAGCTCAGCCAAGACATTAAGGAATCCATTGACCAATTGAAAAGTGACCTCAATGAGCGAATGGCATCCCTCCAACGGGATGTGGACTCCTTTGGTGTCAAAGTGGTGGAATTGGAGGAGCAGACTCAGGAGGTGGACAAACGCACCTCCAATATGCAGGACACAGTACGCGCCCTACAGGATCAATTGCACCAAACCCAACTGAAGGCGGGAAAACTTGAAAAACAGGATACAAAGGGATAAACTGCTGGCCCGTGACCTGGAGGAGGGGGCAGAAGGGCCAGATCTGGAAACTTTCCTAGAGGGGCTCTTTGCAGAAATCATCAGTCCACAAGCCCTTAAAACGAATCCTGAGCGGACGCACAGGGTCGGAGGCCCAGCATTCGGAGAACGGAAACGCACAAGAGATGTGCTTGCAAAATTTCACTCCTTATCAGCCGCTAGTAAAAAGAACACAGTCTCCTTTCAGGGGCATGCCTGAAGCATCTATCAGGATGTGGCACCCACAACATTTGCGAGGCAGAAGCGGTTCCGACCTATCACAACCAAGCTACAGGATGCTAAAATCAGATATCACTGGACTTCGATGCTGATGACGAGCCCGGGGGGCGTGTGCGGATGACGAGCTGAGCTCATCATCTTACGCGGCTTTTAGAAAAAAGCTGCGTAGGGGAAAAATAACCGCCGCAGCGATGCGGTTAAATTTAATAACAGGCAATGCCACTTAACAGAATTACAGGAGGGTCTAGACCTATTGGGTCTCTCTATGGCTAAGCCTGAAAATGTAGCAGGCAACTCACAAGGATCTGGCCGAAATGGCTCATTCTCTGCAAAATGGTCCACTTCCTCGAGGGGGAACCACAAGTGTGAACTATGTCAAGTTTCTATCAGTCGCAACCCCACACGAGCTACGGACCCTGACACTACGCCTGGTCAGGCATATCAATGCAGCGTGAGGACGCTGCTTGCTTACATCCATTGGATGATTCCAGGATTGGGAGAACCCGAGCTGAGACTGCTGCAATCGGCAATCTTAGCTACTTGGGAGCCCCCCGAGATTGGCGTTGATGGGAATTCTGTTCACTCCATCCACCAACTCATCTGAGTAGGTGATCCCATCTACAGTTAAGGAACCTTCATCCAAAGGACACATGTTCATGTTGGTATTGTTGGGGGTTGGGTATTTCCTTTTTTCTTTTAAATTTTTGGGAGGGGGTGTTGGTGGTGGCCTTACTAACATACTCGACACAAGGGAGCTATGACAGATGCATATTCAATAAGGCAAGCTCATTGCGATAGGTTTCTCATACTTTCTACTGAAAAGGTGCAGTGTGGTGGGTCTAGGGGAAGGAGCGGAGTGTTTCACCTGGAAAGATGGTAATTACTATAAACTTGTGGAACGTTAAGGGCGTTATCTCTATGCAGAAGTGACAAACAGTTTAGAAGTACCTCACAGATCACACTTCGACATAGTGGCACTCCAGGAGACACACCTCCAGAGAGCTGACACATTGAGGCTTAAACACAAAATGTACCCCCTTATTTATAGATCATCAGCACATACTAAGCACCGGGGAGTGGTTCTCCTATTTCATACATCGACAAAGTTTCAGCCACTGGACATCCAATCAGATAGGGAGGGAGGATTATGCACTTTTATCACAGCGTATGCACCTAATGTGGGGCAAACAAGGTTTCTCAAAGCCCTACCAGATAAAATAGAGCACTTTGGGGAAGGGCCGACGATTTTAATCGGGGACTTTAATCTCACTTGACAACCCGACTTAGACAGCACTCACCCACACAGATCTGAAAGTGGCTCCTTCACTGCAGATATGAAGCAAAGAATGCACGATTTTGGCATGCAAAATGGCTGGCCCAACCTATATCCCCAGACTAGAGACTACGCATTCTACTCTCACGTACACCATACTTACTCAGATTGGACTATATCTTTATTAATCAAAGATTGCTGGACACTCTTAGAGAGGCCAAGATGTTCCCCCTTTCTTTCTCAGACCACTGTCCACTATTGATTTGTTTGCAGTGGGGATCTCCCCCAACTACTACCCCCAAATGGTACTTCCCGATCTCGCTCACACATGATAGTGTACTGCGAACTGATCTGTGGGAAGCAATCACTGAGCACTCTAAAGTAAACAGGCCTGAAGGCACTTCCCCCGGGTAACACTTGGAAGTTATACGGGGGAAGTGCATAGAGCTTAATTCCACCCTGAATAAACAACGGGCGCATGAGAGGGTAGGCCTCGAGATGGAGTTGGAACGGGTGGAGCAAGCACACAAGAACAATCCCACCAGGGTGACCCTGCACCCCCTTACAGCACTGCGCGGTAAGCTGAAAGCAATCTATAACAACAGAGCAGATCACATGCATTTAAAATGACACCATGTTTCCTTTACTTAATGGAACAAAATAGGCAAACACTTAGCCAGGAAACTCAGAGAGACACGCGAGATAAACAATATTGGGGCATACACAATAGTAATAAGGGTCTAGTCCACACAGATAGGGATAAAACTGACCTCTTTGGATCATTTTACAAGGCACTCTACACCAAGGAACCAAGGGAGGTAGACTTGCAAGATAGCTACTTCCGGGCTATGCGGTTCCCCCAAGTCACAAGACAAGAATGACACACTTATGGCCCCCATAACTACGGAAGAGGTGGGTGCAACTATCGCAGCTCTCAGATTTCACAAGGCCCCTGGGCCTGACAGCCCACTTCTATAAAACCTTTGCTCCCGACCTCATACCTCACCTCACGCAACTTTTTAACCAGATGGAAGAGACAGGAGAGGTGACCCCCTTGATGGCCGAGGCAGTGATTACGATCATTCCCAAGCCCAGGAAAAATGTGCAGCTCTGCACCTCCTACCGCCCAATAGCACTCTAAATTTAGATGTGAAACTTTACTCCAATATTCTTGCGACCTGGATACAGAACTTGATGCCAGATTTAATCCAACCCGATCAGTTTGGCTTTATGAGGGGCGGCAGATAATATTGACGCACAATCCATCTAATCGAAAAAGCCACCAAACGAAAGATAAAGGCGGTCCTGGTGGATGAAGATGGTGAGAAGGCCTTTCATCGGGTGGACTGGCATTCCTCTTCCCCGTCCTTACATCCTTTGGATTTGCAGACAAATTCATCTGCATGATTAAGGCTAACTATACAAAGCCCCGCTCCTGGGTACAGATCAATGGCGTGCTATCCGCCCCATTTTCACCTACAAGAGATACCAGACAGGGGTGTCCCTTGTCACCCCTGTTATTTGCGCTGAGTATTGAACCATTCACAATGTCCATCCAAAATAACTTGGCGATTAAAGGGATACCCATCTGAGGGGACACTCACAAGATATCGCTCTTTGCGGACAATGTGCTTTTGACACTCGCAGACCCGTCACGGTCACTCCCTGCACTGCAATTAAAACTAGCCGAATTCGAAGTCGTAGTCGGCTTCAAGGTCAATCTTGACAAAACCTATGTACTTAATCTTACTCTTCCAGACGCTGAAGCACGTGCAATTCAATCCCAATCCTCCTTGCAGTGATCCGGCCAGTCCCTCCAATACTTGGGGTCTAGGTGACACCACAAGTAGAAGGGTTGTCCTCCTTCAACTTCAGAATGACCTTAAGTATTGGAGGCCCCAATTCATTACCTGGCTTGGCCGCATTCACGTTGTCAAGATGATACTGCTGCCCAAACTGTTTTATCTTTTTCAGGCCCTGCCCATTGACTTAGATACAGCCTTTCCTCCTAAAGTCAAATCTCTGTTCACATGGTTCATTTGGCAAGGAGGACGAGCCAGATTGTCTTTCTCCGTACTGCGGTACAGAAGGGGGTGCCCCAGACCGAAGGGAGGGGTGGGGTTACCTGATATAGGTTTATATTACAAAGCCGCTCAGCTGCGGATAGTTACAGAGTGGTTTATAAGGGAGTCGGAAAGGCATTGGCTCCATATGGCTTCATATTTAAGAATGCGGAGTTAGTACCCATATTAAAGAAACCCAACGCCGACCCCACGGTTCTGGGCAACTTCCGTCCCATTTCCCTCCTTCCTTATCTAAGCAAAGTACTTGAGACATATGTAACCAGCACCCTCAGTTCCTTTATTGAAAATTCCAACTTCCTAGACCCTCAGCAAGCCGGGTTTAGACCCGCCCATTCGACAGAGGCTGTCATTCTCTCTGTAATGGAGGAACTCCGTAGAGGCGCTGATTCCAACATCAGCCAAGCCTTGATTCTCTTGGATCTGTCGGCGGCCTTTGACACGGTCGACCACACCATCCTGGTCGACCGTGTCAAAGTGGAGGGTATCAGAGGGACGGCCCTTAATTGGGTCTGTTCCTTTCTGACGAACCGCCACCAATCTGTCCGACTTTCCCAATTTTCGGCGGACAGGATGAAACTCACCTGCGGTGTGCCGCAGGGGACGTCCTTGTCCCCACTCCTTTTTAATCTGTACCTTACCCCCCTGATCCGCTCCCTC
This sequence comes from Lissotriton vulgaris, assembly GCF_964263255.1. Taxonomy (NCBI): domain Eukaryota; kingdom Metazoa; phylum Chordata; class Amphibia; order Caudata; family Salamandridae; genus Lissotriton; species Lissotriton vulgaris. The sequence continues at coordinate 497,403,025 of NC_141685.1, forward strand.
CGGGGAAGAAATGTCACTGCATTTAATTATGCAGATGACATTCAGCTCATTTTCAATCTTGACTCCTCGAATGAAGCGGCTCAGGACTTTCAGTCTACCCTCTGCCATATTAGTAACTGGATGGGCGCTCACCATCTCAAACTTAATCCCGACAAGAGGGAGCTTGTTCTTGTCGGAGGCCCATTCAACCCCTGGAATTGCACCTTCTGGCCCCTTTCCCTTGGCCCCTCTCCTTGTCCTGCTGACAAGGTAAAAAGCCTGGGGGTCTACATTTCACATGATCTTTCATTGAAACATCAGGTCAGTGCTACAGTGTCCTCCTGCTTCCACCAGCTCAGGAAAATTCGCAAAATAGCCCACTTTTTGACCACCGAAGCTCTCACCCTGGTGTTGCTGGCATTAGTCATCTCTCGGATCGACTATGCCAACGCCCTGTACGTAGGTATCCCACTATATCAAATCAAAAGACTACAGCTGATACAGAATCAGGCAGCCCGCCTGATTTACCATCAACCAAAACATCATCACGTCCGTCCTCTGCTCAAAGACCTTCATTGGCTTCCTGTATCGGAGCGTTGTAAGTTCAAACTAGGCTGTCTGACCCATAAATCCTTGGCCGGCATCGGTCCCTCCTTCATTTCTTCTCTTCTGCACCCGTATGCCCCTTCCAGACACCTCCGATCTTCCCACCATGCGCTCCTTCAGACACCTAGGTTCAGGCGCAAAAAGCACGGAGGTCTCAGATTCACTTTTTTGGCCCCCTCACTCTGGAACTTTCTTCCGTTGGATCTTAGACTTTCCTCCTCTTACCCTCACTTTAGGTCTCTCCTTAAAACTCACCTTTTCCGCAGTGTTTACACATAAGCTTCCTTTTCCTCCCTCCTTTGTCTCCTACTGAATTAGTGAACAGCGCCAAGAAACCGTCCGGTGTAAGTCGCGCTCTATAAATCTTTTTTACATTACATTACATTACATTACATTTTACATTACATTACATATGGACAGGGGAGTGGGGGGGAGGACGGTGTGGGAACTAATCTGGAAATGCAAGAAGGAGCGACCTGCAAAAGTGTATATTAGCACACCCATGTGCACCGTACTGAAAGTCAGGAGGTGAGGGTTGGACCACATTGCCTTCCCCATACACTCCGATCCACTTTAACCCGGCCTCTCCACCAGCCCTATACGAAGGCTCTTACAATGCCTGGATAGAGGGAGGCTGCCTTATGCTTTATGTCTTATTCCATAACCGCAACATCCTCACCTTTGATAGCTACAGAAAGGGAATTCCACTTAACCCCAGAAGAACACTTCCACTACCTTCAACTTAGACATATGGCACTTACCCCACACATATATGACAAATGCCACAAGGGAGAAAATAGGCGTTGAGAAATATGTAATTCCAGTGTGTTCAATGAAGGGGGTAGTTTCTTTTCTCTACAATTATCTGCTCTCCACCACACATTCCGTTCAACCGAGATACATGTCCATCTGGGAGGGTGCGTTGCAGCGTGACATACACGACAGGGAATGGACCGCACTCTGGTCCATTATATCGAAATGTAATCAATCCCTAGAGCTTAGGGAAGCACACTTAAAAACTCTAATGGACTGGTACCTACAACCTGCCAAACTCAAGCAAATTTTCAGACAGATGCTGGAGGGGTTGTGGGTTATTAGAAGACTTCTAGTGATGGAGCAAGGATTCGCAGGTAAAGCGCCTTGCTCGCATACAAAACCCTTGCTTAACTGTATAATCATATTAACCCAGTTGTTCGTCATTTATTAAGCGTTTTCCCAAACACGCGGGTGTCCCCAGGATGCTTGCTTGTATGTCTTTCCCATACTAACGAAGCTTGCACTAAAGAAACGGCTGCTTCGCTGAAATTCAGTCTGCGCATGCGTCGGTCATACCCATGTGATGTGACGCACTCGCATTCTGGAGGGAATCTGTGCTCATGCGCACTGTTGCAAACATGGCCGCTTGTCTCTCACCACGCTTTCTGCTTGCTACCGCCGCTTCAGCCTATCTGTCCTTTCACACTAAACAGTAATGCTATAGTCATTATAAAGTAAGGGATGGTTAGAATTTCATCATGGTATACAGTGTGATCATTTTATATGTGATTTTAATTTGTTCTCGCTTACTTTTCATGTACCGCGTCTCTGGGGCTGGGAAATCGGGAGCGGAGCCATACTTGAGGCTCTGCTGGCCACCATCATGTGACCGGAGAGAAACTCCATTGCGCAGAAGCTGAAACAAGCCAGCTGGCTCCTGAAGCACAATGCGCATGAGAACCTCTCGGGGAAGACGAAATCTCACCTTGGAAGAAGCAATTCTGTTGCTACCTATTGTGAACTTTTACTACACTGCTGTATTCCTATGCATGGGAACGTGAACCCAAGGGGCGGGTGTGCAAAATTGAATAATAATGATGGGAACACTGAATTATAGGAGGTGGTAATGACCGCACCACCTCTCCTGACCAATCATAATGTGGGAAACTGTCACTTGCAACATTAGTGGGTGGTCTGAGGGACCTCAAAACAGTATAATTGCCCTAGTTTAGCTTAGGAAAATTGTCCGACTTGTCCGAGTAGCAGACCTGTCACTGACCCTACGAACTCTATAGGTGCTCAATCTAGAGTGCTGCGGAGCACTCCGTCCATACTTTCCACAAACTCCTAAGGGGTGGAAATAGTCCTAAGTGCTGGCGAAGCACTTTGCTGGGCGTTGCTTCCGAAGCTGTGGGTGTTGGTCGTACCTTGGTGAGCCCAGTCCTGATCCCAAATCCTGAGGGGTATCCTGTCCTGACTGCCCGTGAGCTGTACCTGCTCGCATTCTGGCATTCCTTTCCTGAGGGTCCTTGTCCCCGTCCTTCCAACTGACCCGTGGCCAGGGTTGGTCTTCATTCTGAACTAGGTAATTATCAGTCTGTGGGTTTGCGTCTCTCTCTCTCTCTCTCTCTCTCTCCATTTTCTTAATAAAGCACTCTTGCCTGTGATATTGCTCTATCACCTTGAAAAGCAAGTTATATGCCATTGTTTGTTAGAATTGTTCCACTTCTCTCCCCACCTTTAGAGAATTGCCAAACTGTTATATTTTTAGTGTGTTCCCGTTTTTCCCTTTTCCCTTAGTATGATTGCTGTGAACTTAGCAAGAATAGTTTAAAGCACTTAGGTTAAGTACATGTTCTAGGTCCCATCCATGTCCTGTGTCCTAGTATAAAGTTGCAATGACTAGTTCTGTTCTAAACTCCTACCTTTTAGTCTTCCCATATACTCAATGGTCCTAGTTTTAATTCATAGTTACCTAGTGGTTTTGATTTTGATGTTTGACGTATTACTCTGTATATCACTTATTGCCTTGTCATACTCTCTTTGAACTTCTACATAAAGCTTTGAACATCATCAGGTGTCTGTGGTCATTATACAGAAATTGTGGATAAGTATGTACTGATTTATGAAAAGTATTTTTCCTAGGCCCCTGTCTACTATTTCCCTGATAGCTCCAGATCTGTCATACGAACTGTGCCTGTGGTAAGTCAGGTGCATGGTAAGCAGAGGTGTGAAACCAAACTTTAATTGCTCATAGAAGCGTGCAGGAGGAGAAAACCAAAGGTAATCCTCACCCGGATCACCCAAATGTCATTGTTGTATCTGAATTTGCGCGCCAGGGCCCAGTGCGTGTAAAGAATTGGTAACCTCGGTGACCCGGGTGGACTGCGCGCTCTATCAGTAATTTTCTGGTAACCAGAGGATGGTTTGGACTAGTTAGATTAGGTAGACAGGACAGTTGATAAACAAACCGTGAAAATAAAATGTGCTGCTGATTTTCTACTGTATTGGTTCAAATATTTTGAAATGTTTTAAGGATTTATATGTAAATGTACATGATTTTTGCATTGCTGCTATAAATGTTATATTAACCGAAAAATTGTTTGTGAATGTTCAGTGTAGTCCGAATCCCCGGGGAAGTATTTAGCTAACGGTGAGCAGAATCCGGTTAGCTGTTGAAGTCACTAGGTTTGAGTCATTAGTGCAGGGTTAAGAATAACTGGAAGCACTAATTAGGACCTTTGTTTTCTGGAGTAAATGATAGCTACGAGTCCTTTATAAAACTTTCATTGCGATATCACCTAGTAAGGGTCGCAGACGGAAGGAGTAGTAGGGTCTCCGAGGCTTGTCTGGTAAGTAAGATAGTTCGCTGGTGAAATCCTGACTCAGTACATATCCCCGACTAAGGTGGATGAGTCAGAAGAATAACGGGTTCTATGTTACTAGTGTGAAGGTTAGGCAAAGAAGTCTATCCGGAGTGAATGAAAAGTAGACAGAAGTGGTTTACTAGCAGTGAAAGAAAATTCTTTTATCTCTTTAGAACACTCAGACATAGTGGCAAACGTTGCGTGTTGTTGACTAAGATTTGCATTCGCACTTTAGGGAGAGTAAAAAGTTTCCGTTACCTTGTGAAGGAGGGAGTCGGTCGGAAAGCTGCTCTGACGTCACTCCGTGCCGCGCTGGTATTGGTCAAAACAGCGGGTGTGTAGTGAAGCTGAATTTGTAAAGGAGGGGTGAGTGCCGAAGCGTGAGACTCTGTCTTGCGGAAAGGCCGCGCACCCATTGGTTAAGGATCTTCTGGGTTCTCTGTGCTGATTGGGTAGTGCGAAATAAAAGTTGCGCTAGCATTGGAAGCACAAAGGTAAACAAAATTAATCAAGCCGAGTTAGAAGCGAGTCTGGAGAGTTGCATGTGGTATCCAGATTTCATACCAAATCCAAAGTACCTAGGATTTCATAAGGATCAGCTTATACGAGGTAGACCGCACATGATGTATGGAGTAAAAAGGAAAATGTCTTTTTCTGATAAAATAAAGAATTTTTTCAAAACTGACAAACCCATTAGAACGAGGGAAGGCGTGCTCATTCCCCCGCCGAATACCCCTGCCTCTTTCATGCTGTTTGATAAAGGGTACCACACCTGTGTCTGGTTAGAAAATTGGGCAAAGTATACTGTAGATGACGGAGTCCTAGCATTCCCTGTTGAAGGTACATTTAATGGTCGGATTCTGTTTAACTTAAGGACCCGCATGAATGAATTACACCCCAGACCTAGGTTGACCCAGTACGAAGCCCTGGAGGAATGGGAGATTGAGGCTCTAGAGCGAGATAGACCCCGGATGGACAAGGGAGTAAGTAAATGGTATCCGAGGGTTCAAGCGCAGACCAAAGAACAGAAAATGAAACAGTGGAGACAAACCATGATGACTGAAGGACTGTTTCCTATGATAGGGGTGTTAGAAGAGAGGAAAGGGAAAAGTAAAGAAAAGACCCATCATGTAATGCCCGTGGGGGACTCAGAGGATGAGCACCTAGAAGATTTGTTAATGAAAAACCCTCCTCCCTATGTTGCAGAATCAGAACCTGTGCATTCTCCAAACCCTTTTTCGAAGTATCCCAGATGTCAGAGGGATAGTGATACAGATGGAACGGGTACAGACAGTAAAACCAGTAATGGGGATGGGTTTTGCAGACCGAAATGTACGGTCCCAAATTATCAGCCGTTCGGAGAAGATCCACCTCGGTTGGTCACTCCGACTGCTCCCAGTATTTATCCTCCCTTAGTACCTCAGGTATTGCATGACAATTCTGCAGAAAAGGCTTTACGAGAAAAGGAGAAAGAAGCCCTGGCTAGACAGCGAGAGGATTTAGTTCGAACCATTGCCCAGATACATCCCCATCCTGATTCCCTGACTATTCCAGTAACTATTGGTCCAGCTATTCCACTGTATAGAGATGACCTAGCTAGTCCTCGTCCTCCTGTTATCTCCCCAATACTGCCTACTCCTAGCATCCCTCCCCCGAGGAAGGAAGTATTCATAGATGAGGATCAAGAGAGTGAGTGTGAATCTGTGGTCTTGATGGACTTGCCCATTAGAGAGCCTAGGACTAGTATGTCGGGGGCAAGAAGTCAGACCAGACCGAAAGAGGTATTGATTGAAGGTGCATCGGGGGTTAGGAGTGCCACCGTAGTATCCCCAGAAGAATTAGACAGATGGACCAAGGAGCTGGAAAAGGAGGCCACTCCCCAACCGAAAGCATTAAAGATATATAAATTGAGAATAGAAATAGAAGAAATGATGGCTGGAAAGGTAGGAGTTGAGCGCCTAAGCTCGTACAATGAAGAAGAGTTATTGTTTATCAGCAAAAATCTTACCCGGAGTGCTAGGTTGCTCCATGAAAGGATAATGGATACAGCCACAGAAATGGGAATTGATGTTAGTCGCTCCAAAATCCTTCAGAAACCCTACCGAGTAGATTTTTCAGACAAGGATTTAGAAAGCTTGAATGTGGTGGGAAAACAGATCCAGATAAAGGAATTGTTGAAGCTCTTGCAGAAGTGGGGAGAGGTAGGGAAATGGAGAACCCGGTGGGCAAAGAAAAAGGAAGACAGCAGGGCTAAGTCTCAGGCTTCAGAATTCGTGTTGAAAGAAGTAAAGCCAACAGAAAAATTGTGCCCCATGAGAGAGGTCCCGGGAGGGAAATATGTCCATGTCCCTTGGTCCCGACAGGATATTGTGTCATTTACTAATGACTTCCCGAAATTACGGGAGAAACCAGTTGATTGGTACAGGCAAGTAGAACGCTTCATAAAAGTTCAGAAATGTCTCTTGAAAGACCTGGATGGGTTTTTCGACATTGTGGTCCCTGTAGATTTGTGGACCGACTGTAAAATTGAAATTGATTGGCCCAGTGAAGAATTCCCCAGAGATGAGAAAACAGGAGCTCCCGCACCTGAAGTAATGAGGAAGTATGAGCAAGTCATACAATACCTCAAGAAAAAGGTGCCCGCAAAGGAGACCGATTGGACCAGAATAGATAGAACCACCCAAGAACGCGATGAAACTGTCCATTCCTTTTATGAAAGGTTACTGCAGGTATTTAAAACTTACAGTGGTATCGATAATGTGGACATGAAAGACATGACCCATTTCAGTTACAGATTTGTGCTAGGATTGAGACCTGAAATATCACAATGGATTCGAGATAATAAAATCAGTTGGCAGGGAAAACCCATAGATGATGTCCTGAAGTATGCAAAATACTGCGAAGATGAAATCGAAAATAAAAAGAAGGCTCTCAAAGAAAAGGTAATGTGGGCACAGGTTAAATTAGCTGAACAGCAGGAAAAACAGTTAAGTAAATTGACTTCCAGTAATAATGCTCAGAATGCCACTGCTGGGGGAGGAGGAAAGCCCCGAGCTAAAATGAGTCGGGAAGAGGCCATGAAGAAGTTTCCGTGCCATGGGTGCGGCCAGATAGGGCATTGGCGAGACGAGTGTCCACACCTGCAGGCCGGTAATGCCCCTGTAAATGGTTTAAATCCACAGGTGCCGAAAGAGGGGACAAGAAAGAACCAGCAACAGGTAAAATTACCTCCAGTACCTCGCGCTCCTAGACAGAATTTTAAGAATCAGGGTCAGCAGAATGAGAGGGCGGAAGTATGGGAAATCGAGAATGAAAGAGATGCCATCATTCCACAGTATTTGTTAAATGATACCTTCCTCTGTGAAAATCAAGATTGACGGGGCCTGAGAGGGGAGGATGAGGAGTGCGTACTTGGCGCCTCCTTACCGGTAGACCAGACTGGACCATACATTGAAGGAAAGGTTGAAGGAAAAGACGTCACCTTTCTGTTGGACACTGGTGCTACCAGATCTACTGTAAGAACAGTGGATGTTCCTAACCTACCCCTCTCGGGAGAAGCGATCCAAGTAGTGGGTGTCTCCAATCAAATAATAAGTACTCCAGTAACTGAACCAATGGAAGTTTCTATAGGAAACTTCAAAGAAATGCACAGATTTGTGGTCTGTGATTCCAGTCCTGTGAATCTACTAGGACGTGATTTGTTGTGCAAGATGCATTGTACCATCTATTGCACACCAAAGGGCGTCGAAATTCAGACCCCCGATGAAGATGGTTTGTACAAGCTGATGTTGGTCAGACAAGATTCTGATATCAAACCTTTAACAGTTGAGGATTTACCTGAAGAGCTCCAGTTAAGAGTAGTTCCAGAAGTGTGGGATTTCACAGGAAAAGATGTAGGCTTAATGGCAAATGTGGACCCAGTTAAAATAGCAATAAAAACAAATGCTGTATACCCCAAAACCAGACAGTACAAAATGAGTGCGGAAGTAAAAGCAGGAGTAGCGACTGAGATTACCAGGCTGCTCGAAGCAGAAATAATAGAGGAAGTGATGAGCAGTCCCTGTAATTCGCCTATCATTGGGATCAAAAAGCCTAGTGGAAAATACCGGGTGGTGCAAGATTTGCGCAAGGTAAACCAAATTGTTGTGCCTTGCTGTCCTGTTGTGCCCAACCCTGCAGTGATACTATATCAGATTCCCTGGAATGCAGAATGGTTCACTGTCATCGACCTGTGCCATGCATTCTTTTCCATCCCATTGCATCCAGAAAGCAAGTTCCTTTTCAGTTTTGAATTTGACAGTCATATCTATGTCTGGAATCGTGTCCCCCAGGGGTACACCGAAAGTCCATCGACTTTCAACCAGATACTAAAAAAGTGCCTTGAAACCCTAGTGCTGCCAAGAGAGTCTGTTTTGGTGCAGTACATAGATGACCTGTTAGTGGCATCCAAAACCCAGACTGACTGTGTCACTGACACAATTGCCTTGCTGAATCACCTAGGAAAAGGAGGACATAAAGTGTCACCTGACAAGTTACAATTTTGTAAAAACTCAGTGAAGTATCTGGGGCACCAGATAGAAAAAGGAATCAGGAAAGTTACTACAGAAAGAATCAAAATAATTAAAGCAATGGAACTGCCCAGAACTCAGAAAGAGGTGAGAATGTTCTTGGGAGTTGTGGGTTACTGCAGACAATGGATTGTAGGATTTGCGGCTCTAGCCAGACCCCTGATAAAAATGACAAAGAAAGGAGTAGAAGACCCCGTCAGTTGGGACAGCGAAAGCATGAACGCTTGGGTAACTTTGAGAAACTGTCTATGTACCGCTCCTGCATTGGGTATGCCTGATTACTCTAAGCCCTTTGAGCTATTCTGTGACATGAGAGAGAATTGTGCTCTTTCAGTCCTGACCCAGGAGCACGGATTAGTTAGACGACCGGTGGCCTATTTTTCAGCCACTCTAGATCCGGTGGCTGCTGGATTACCTGGATGCCTGAAAGCAGTTGCTGCTACTTGCGTCAGTCTGGAACAGAGTGAGAACATTGTCATGGGACATCACGTCACTGTATATGTTCCTCATTCTGTTGTAATCCTACTGACTAGAACTAAGACCCAGTACCTCACACCTAGTCGGCTGACTAAGTATGAGAGAATTTTAATTGGTGCTGAAAATGTAACCATTTCCCGGTGCAATGTCCTAAACCCTGCGACGCTGTTACCTGTCCCTCTGGATGTAGAAATTGAAGAGGGAGGGGAACATAATTGCATCGATTTAACTGAGTTCAGTACAAAGCCCCGTCCGGACATCCGTGAAATAGCGTTACTTGATGGGGATAAGACAATGTTCGTGGATGGCTCATGTTTGAGACATGAGAGTGGGAGTCTGAGTGCTGCCTATGCTGTGGTCACGTTGACGGAAACCATAGAAGCATCTTACCTGAGCGAGGTGAAATCTGCACAAGTGGCAGAGCTCATCGCGTTAACAAGAGCATGTAAGAGGGGTAAGAACAAGAGAATAACTGTTTACACCGACAGCCAGTACTGTTTCGGGGTTGTTCATGACTTCGGCCAATTATGGCTGCAAAGAGAATTCATGACCTCCTCAGGCACCCCTATCAGAAATGGAAAGGTGGTGCATAACTTACTGGAAGCTATCCAATTGCCCAAAGAATTGGCTGTGGTCAAGTGTGCGGCTCACAAATCTGGGAATGATGATGTGACCGCCGGTAATAGGTACGCTGACCAAATTGCACAATTTTGTGCCCGATACCATATGTCCCTCCAAATTGCGTTGTGGGGTGGAACCAGCTGCCAACTTATGTTGTTTGAGAATGTGTCAACGTGGGAAGAATTAAAGGATTTGCAACAGGCAACAGACAGGCAAGAAAAAGGCAGGTGGGCAGCAGATGGATGCAAACTGAGAGATGATGGTGTGGTGGTAAACTCGACTGGGGTGCCTGTACTGCCTGACAGCTTGATAGACCCCATGATCAGAATGATACATGAACCAACACATATGGAAAGGGACGCAATGTGTCGGGTGTTTGACAAGGTGTTCTGTAATTCAAAATTCAGGAACCAGGCGGAAAGGCTTTGCCAGAGGTGCCTAGTGTGTCAGCAATTCAATGCAGGAAAGAGGACTGTAGTAGAGCAGAGTACTATTGGAAAGGCAGTAGGTCCCTTTGTCAGAATGCAGGCAGACTTTGTAACAATGCCTAAGTGTCAAGGGTATAGATATATCTTAGTCATAGTTTGCCTATTCTCCAGGTGGGTGGAAGCATATCCCGCAAAGAAAAATGATGCCCTCACTACAGCCAAGTTATTGCTCAGGGAGTTGATACCTAGGTACGGAATTCCCGAGACAATCGAAACGGACCAAGGTGGGCATTTTGCCAATGATGTCCTAGAAGAACTCTGTAAAGCATTCAAAATGAAGCAAAGACTGCACTGTGCCTACCATCCAGAGGCTTCTGGGGTAGTGGAACAAATAAATGGCACCCTGAAATCCAGATTGGCCAAAATGTGTGATTCCACAAAGATGAACTGGATAGAGGCTTTACCCCTTGTGCTGATGAGTTTGAGAAGTATCCCGAACAGAAAAACTGGCCTAAGTCCCCATGAAGTGTTGATGGGAAGAGTGATGCGACAGGCATGGGTACCCGGACACAAACTGCTAAGCATTTCTGATGATATGGTATTAGAATACTGCAAGCAGCTGGGTGACCAAGTGCGTTCTCTCTCTCAGCAGATTGGAGAGACAGAAGACGAGTGGCCAAAGACTCCAGCACATAAACTGCAACCAGGAGATTGGGTGGCGTTAAAGAAACACACCCGGAGCAGTTGCCTGAAACCAAGGTGGGGAAAGCCACGACAAGTGATCCTCGTCACTACAACTGCTGTAAAGTGTGCTGGTGTACCGAAGTGGATCCACGCCAGCCACACGAAGCGGGTAACTGGAGAAAACGCGACTGGAGCTGAAGGCAGCGCAGCTGAAGAGGCTTCCGAGGAAGAGAGTCCGGAGCTAGCTGACATCGAACTGCCGAGCACAAGTCGAGACGTTGAATGGTTCCCCGCCGACGACCAGGTTCATGACCCAATACGAACCAGGAAATATTCCTACTTAGACAGCGAGTGGGATAGTCCAGGTGAGCTAGAAATAGAGGAGGAAGGTCAGGTCAACGAGAATCACAGTACACCTGATCAGGAAGTAGGCCAAGTAGGGTCAGATCAAGACATCGAAACTCCTCCTGAAACTCCGGAGACTGGAGAGGGACAGATAGAAATTAGAGCTGACGTTCATGCAGAAGAAAACGAAGAGATCGAAGAGCATGAACAGGAACAGATAGAATTAGATCAACGTGCTCAGACAACAGAAATAAAAGCAACCAGAAATAAAAAGCAAGTACGATTTGAATCTGAGCAAGGTCAGATTAGGGACCAGTCAGAAGAAATAGATGAAAGACCTGGAACTAGTCAGACAGGCAGGGAAACAGAGGTGCCACAACAAAAAGTAAAGAGAGTGCACAAAGAAGGCCAAGTTTCCTCAACTACTGGGAGGCACGGAGGCAGAAGTGCACCCCGATACGTCAAGAGACTGAGGCTCAGACTAAAGACAGTCGAAGAAAAACTGAAAGATCGAAAAAGGGCTGAAAGTGAAAGAAAGGCAGCCCAAGGCAAATCGCTAAGAAAGAGCGACAGAATAAAGAAACAAAACCGACTGTATCGGAGCCCTGAGTGGACTTACTTTGTGTTGGAGGAAATTGACGAGCCACATCACAGTGGCAACAGTGACGAAGAGTCCATCGCTGATCGGAGTTCTGACGAAGACCCTCCTTGAGAGAGCCCCGAAGTGAGCCTTGGGTGCAAAGAAACGAAGAGGGGTAGCAAAAGCCACCTGTAAGCTAAAAATGTCTGATCCGAATGTCTCTGGAAGATCCAGATGTGGGTGTCTTAAAACCTGTTGTAAAATATGCTTGTGTAGTATAGCAATGCTAATAGTAATGTGGATAGGACTAACAGTTTTTCTACCTTTTATGATAAGTAAAAATCCTAACTTGTCCCCTACTGAACAAGAAGCAGTAGACGCAGGGGTTGTACAGACTGCAGAGACACCACGAAGCTTAGAAAGACGCGACAAACAAGTAAGACTGACACACACACGACCTAATTTAGAAGCATCAGATGAGGATGGACTACACTTTCACAAAATGAGAAACAGGACACATTTAAATGTTTTTGCTAACTTGTTAGTGCATTACGTAGAAGCTATGGAAATAGAGGACTGTTATGTCTGCATGAAGCTACCTACCTCAGTGGCTGAAGGCGTGACATATCACCATCTACCTTTAACCTATGGAATTTCCTGTAGTATATTAGCTAGCTTGTTTTATAGGAGCACTTTACAGTACTATTACTCAAATGCTGACGTAGTATTTTCTGAGCTTCCTATTAGAGGACACCTGAACCTTGTACTTACGAAAAGTGACGTGACCCGTTATATGGGAGAATATTTTCTGACTATAGGCAACATAGATTTAGATGAAGCAAGGCAAGCTAATCTGACCTGTTCTCTGCAAGAGCAGGAAAAGATGTTTATAAAGATGGCAGACAGAAGGAGAGAAAAGTTTCAGAAGAAGGCAAATGACGAGAAGGATAGAGTCCCTAGGTGGGCTGAACACATGGATAACACCTCGCAGGGCGAAGCTAATCCTGCCTTGTTGTTGGATTTTGAACGAAAGGGGAAACTTTGTATCCATAGGGAAAAGACAGAGTACTATAACAATGTATTCATCGGTTCCAGCGAGTGTGAACATAATTACAAGGTAATTGGAGGTTGGGGTTTCAAAAATGGGTCAGAACCTGTGTTTCCCGGAATATATTATATATGTGGGAACAAGGCTTATTTCAAATTGCCGGATCACTGGTATGGAAGCTGCTACTTTGGCATTGTTTTCCCGAAAATATACCATGTGAATAATGCAGCTGGAAGCGATGAAGAAACTAATGGCTTAGTGCGTAGTAAACGTGAAAGTGTAGGTGAAATTATAGGTGATATTTTTAGTGCCCTGATACCTGGAATGGGGGTAGTTCTGAACACCCATAGAATCTGCAAATTGTCTACAGTAGTGGACCGGCTATCAACGGACACTGCTGCTGGATTCCTGATGGTCAATACTGAAATGGTTGCGATCAGATCAATGGTTTTGCAAAACCGTCTTGCCCTTGACACCCTATTAGCAAAAGAGGGCGGAGTCTGTAGAATGCTGAAAGCGCAACATTGTTGCACTTACATTCCCGATAAAAGTATCGAATTAAAACAATATGTGAAGAACATAACTAATTTGGAAAAAGAACTCAAACCATTGGAGGTTGACAGTGCCTGGACAAGACTGACTGGAGGTCTCTCCTCTATAGGTAGTTGGTTTACTAACCTAGGTAGAAATCTTTTGTGGAAAATACTGATGCCAATAGTTGTAATAGGCGTAGTTGTATTGATCATTTTCATTTGCTGCAAATGCAAGAAATGCAAAAAGAAATATACAGTAAATAAGAGGGGGGTGAAGAGAAATATTGATGAACTAGAATTAGAAGAATTAAGGAATGAAGTCTACAAAAAGGTGAAAAATCACCACTCTCATAGAGAAGCTGAGAGAAAACTCAACAATAAGTTTGTTGAAATCCAAATGAGTGATGTGGATGAATGAGAAAAAGTTGGCATCTGTTTCCTTTATGTGGTGATGATAGTAAATATCATCAAAGAGGGGATTGATGGAGCAAGGATTCGCAGGTAAAGCGCCTTGCTCGCATACAAAACCCTTGCTTAACTGTATAATCATATTAACCCAGTTGTTCGTCATTTATTAAGCGTTTTCCCAAACACGCGGGTGTCCCCAGGATGCTTGCTTGTATGTCTTTCCCATACTAACGAAGCTTGCACTAAAGAAACGGCTGCTTCGCTGAAATTCAGTCTGCGCATGCGTCAGTCATACCCATGTGATGTGACGCACTCGCATTCTGGAGGGAATCTGTGCTCATGCGCACTGTTGCAAACTTGGCCGCTTGTCTCTCACCACGCTTTCTGCTTGCTACCGCCGGTTCAGCCTATCTGTCCTTTCGCACTAAACAGTAATGCTATAGTCATTATAAAGTAAGGGATGGTTAGAATTTCATCATGGTATACAGTGTGATCATTTTATATGTGATTTTAATTTGTTCTCGCTTACTTTTCATGTACCGCGTCTCTGGGGCTGGGAAATCGGGAGCGGAGCCATACTTGAGGCTCTGCTGGGCACCATCATGTGACCGGAGAGAAACTCCATTGCGCAGAAGCTGAAACAAGCCAGCTGGCTCCTGAAGCACAATGCGCCTGAGAACCTCTCGGGGAAGACGAAATCTCACCTTGGAAGAAGCAATTCTGTTGCTACCTATTGTGAACTTTTACTACACTGCTGTATTCCTATGCATGGGAACGTGAACCCAAGGGGCGGGTGTGCAAAATTGAATAATAATGATGGGAACACTGAATTCTAGGAGGTGGTAATGACCGCACCACCTCTCCTGACCAATCATAATGTGGGAAACTGTCACTTGCAACATTAGTGGGTGGTCTGAGGGACCCCAAAACAGTATAATTGCCCTAGTTTAGCTTAGGAAAATTGTCCGACTTGTCCGAGTAGCAGACCTGTCACTGACCCTACGAACTCTATAGGTGCTCAATCTAGAGTGCTGCGGAGCACTCTGTCCATACTTTCCACAAACTCCTAAGGGGTGGAAATAGTCCTAAGTGCTGGCGAAGCACTTTGCTGGGAAATTCGAAAAACCCAATCGGGGTTACTGGCGGATTACTTGCAGAGCGGGGTAACGCAGGCGTTGCTTCCGAAGCTGTGGGTGTTGGTCGTACCTTGGTGAGCCCAGTCCTGATCCCAAATCCTGAGGGGTATCCTGTCCTGACTGCCCGTGAGCTGTACCTGCTCGCATTCTGGCATTCCTTTCCTGAGGGTCCTTGTCCCCGTCCTTCCAACTGACCCGTGGCCAGGGTTGGTCTTCATTCTGAACTAGGTAATTATCAGTCTGTGGGTTTGCGTCTCTCTCTCTCTCTCTCTCTCTCCATTTTCTTAATAAAGCACTCTTGCCTGTAATATTGCTCTATCACCTTGAAAAGCAAGTTATATGCCATTGTTTGTTAGAATTGTTCCACTTCTCTCCCCACCTTTAGAGAATTGCCAAACTGTTATATTTTTAGTGTGTTCCCGTTTTTCCCTTTTCCCTTAGTATGATTGCTGTGAACTTAGCAAGAATAGTTTAAAGCACTTAGGTTAAGTACATGTTCTAGGTCCCATCCATGTCCTGTGTCCTAGTATAAAGTTGCAGTGACTAGTTCTGTTCTAAACTCCTACCTTTTAGTCTTCCCATATACTCAATGGTCCTAGTTTTAATTCATAGTTACCTAGTGGTTTTGATTTTGATGTTTGACGTATTACTCTGTATATCACTTATTGCCTTGTCATACTCTCTTTGAACTTCTACATAAAGCTTTGAACATCATCAGGTGTCTGTGGTCATTATACAGAAATTGTGGATAAGTATGTACTGATTTATGAAAAGTATTTTTCCTAGGCCCCTGTCTACTATTTCCCTGATAGCTCCAGATCTGTCATACGAACTGTGCCTGTGGTAAGTCAGGTGCATGGTAAGCAGAGGTGTGAAACCAAACTTTAATTGCTCATAGAAGCATGCAGGAGGAGAAAACCAAAGGTAATCCTCACCCGGATCACCCAAATGTCATTGTTGTATCTGAATTTGCGCGCCAGGGCCCAGTGCGTGTAAAGAATTGGTAACCTCGGTGACCCGGGTGGACTGCGCGCTCTATCACTGTATGTATAGGCATTTATATAGCGCACTACTTACCCGTAGGGTCCCAAGGCGCTTCGACCGCTGCGAAACCCTTCCTGGCTTCCCTGAGAGATGGTCCCTTAATGGGTATCTCCAGGGTGAGACCAGGCATCCCCGGCGGTCTGGTGGGGCCGTTAGTGAAGATGAGGCAAGCTAATGCCCAGAGTTGCCGAGTGTGATCGCTGATCAGAGTGGGCACCGAGGGGAGAGAATTATCGAGTCCGCTGACCCTGGTCCAGAAACCTGCCGCGCCGGGAATCGAACCCTGGTCCCGGGCCGTCCTCTGCTCTCGGGTCTGCCGCCTCTAACCAGTGAGCCACACTACTAGCGCATCTAGTGGGATTGCCCCACCATACGTCCATTCTGGGAGGAAATCCTAGCACAACTCAAAACCATGTTGGGTTATCCTATACCGACCACCATGGAAGGAGTCCTCCTGGGTATTTGTGATACCTCCCTCGAACACCAGGCCAGGGTGGACAAAGCTATCATGTGGACTTGTATGGGCGCGACAAAAGTAACAATCGCAGCAGCGCGGAAGAAGAAGGCATCTCCTACCCTCTCAATGTGGCACGTGCAACTTTGGAAACTCCTCTTTCGAGAAAGAATGGCGGACATATTCCGTGATGACTATAAAAGCTTTGAATATAAGTGGGGACCATTGGTAGCCTTCCTTACACGAGGTCTGCCACTGGCGGTGTGCCCGCCGTCAGTTAAAAACATGCATCTATTTCGATTCTAACATACTACACTTATGCCCATTCGTTAACTCAGCCTTCAAATGTAGGGTCACCAACACATACTTGTTGTTGGAAGTGGGAGGGTTCGGGGGGACTTTTGTTTTTAATCACTTTGGAAATTGCTTTCCCCTTTGGGGTACCTTTCCGGTGGAAAGTTAGAGTGTAACTCTGTCACGACGCAATGAACTGTGAACTCTCATCTTGGAGAAAAGAACATACTTTGCCTACAAACTATCTGAAACTGTACGTGTCACTATACATGTATTTTTTTCTATAGGGTGGCATAGAGTGTTCAAGCCAGGACCTTCAGCCTTGCTCTTTCTCGTCACAGTATGTATTGTACTTTGTGATACTGATACCCCTGTTGTTGCAAAGCAAAAATTGTCTTCTTAACAAAATGCCAATCAATATATGTTTGAGAAAAACCATGGGTGGTTGCACAGGAGCATCCATTACCACTCAGGGTATTTTAACATGTAATGACCACTGTATTATTTGTTTTACACTCTAATGATTGAATGATGCAACACAACTTGAGCAGCTGCAAAGAAATGTCAAAAAAACAATGTATTTGCAACTAGTACTGTAATTTTTTTTTACAATACATCTAAGACCGGGTAGTGGCACCCACTTGAGCATCCAGGCAAAACAAATGCAAACTAATTCGCTAGACGGCCAGTGTGTTCTATTAACACCTAAAAGTAACTCACAAGAAGCTATGATAAACATCTATTCAAGGCCAGTTAAAAAGGAGCAGGAATCAAACACAATTAAAGCACTCCATCACTTTATCCAAGGTTTGGACCCCTCTATTGCGATAATTTTGGGTGGTGATTTTAACTGCCAGTTCGAGCCTCTGGGTAGCATGGAGTTTCGTGAACAAGACGAGGTAGACTTACTCTGGCAAATTCCAGACCCCAAGATCACTCCAGTTAGAGCATGGACACCGTTGGTGCTCAAGATAAAATCTTTCTCCCTTGCAACATCTATGCGGTCGTGCAACGGAAGATTGGATCCCGACTGTCATGGGGCAGTCACCTACAATAGGGCAAACCAAACCTCCTTCATTTATTATACCATGATGGAGGCAAAGCATTGGGATAGGCTGAAAGAATTTAGGGTTGTACCAAGGCATGATAGTGATCACAATGCCTTGGTCCTAACCCTCAAGCCTGGGTCTTTTGGTTTTACAAATCCTGTCCCAGATCCTGCCATGGTGAGGACACCTCTCACGGTAACAAACAATAGGAAAAGGATTAAATGGCCACACTTTGCGAATTCTCCTACTAGCCTCGCAAAAATATACCAGATTGCAATTCCCCGCATTAGCGAGATGGGCGAACCGGCCCTTTGCCGGCAACCCGTGGAAATACATACGCAATTAGCTATGACACTAGGGGAGGTGCTCTACCCAATTAGTAGAAACAAACGAAGCACCCCTAGGTCGCACCCCTGGTTGGACTGCACCTGTAAGAAAGTAAAGAGGGATCTCCTTGCAGCAATAAAATCCAAAGATATTGCATTGATTAGGGCAACTAGACCGCGGTACAAAAAGGAGATCACCAGGGGCAAGAGAGAGTGGGAGGAAGCCAGGTGGGAAGAACTGAGACAAGCGCTCCTTTTAAAGGATGCCAAATCATTTTGGGCTATAAATAATGCTGGTACAAAAGGGGGGGAGAGGTTAATTCCCCGAACATAGCTCCCTCAGTATGGGAGTCACACTTCGCAGCTCTTTACACAAGCCCGGAGACTGGTGCTAACGTGTATCAAAGACAGGCCCAGATGTCAGGGGCAGATAGGACCCTTTGGACCTCCCCCGCCCTAGACCCCCCCGCACGAGTATCGACTGTTACGGGCCAAAGGCCTGGGTCGTCGAAGGGGCCCGTTGGACGATCAGGAGATGAATTCCTCTCAAAACCTAGAGAGTATTTCTCTCAAGGAAGTGGAGTCTGCTATCGAAAGATTGCTCCCAATTACCTGGCGACCTCTTTCGCTCCCAGCCCAAAATTTGGACTCTGTATCTTGTAGTCTTGTTTAATGCGAACCTGTGGGGTTTCAAGTTACCGGAAACTTGGTTGGGAGCTGAGATCGTCCCCATTTACAAGAAGGGTTGCCAGTCATCTCCGTCCAACTACAGGCCCATTAGTCTTTTAGACACTACGCAAAAACTAATGGTCCGGATTCTACTGGATAGAATATTGCGATGGATAGAGGAACATAAAATACTGACCACCCTGTTGTAACCTAGTTCTGGTTTCCCCCTGCAACCCTAGGCAAGTGGTGCCTACCAGCTCTCCTGCGCGAGAGCATCCATTGTTCCCTGCCCTCCTGATTGGTTTCCCAAAATTCCGCACTGTCCTGGTTCCGTTCCCTTGCCCCCAACTGCCATAATGATTCTGACTAACTGACCTACGCACTGCCTTAAGGTGTGGGGCTGATTTAATAAAACTTCTACTTCTTTATCTTACCTTGACTCTGACCTTAATTGCAACAGTGGCGACGAGGACCTCAGCCCCTCACCGCGAACCCACTGCCTTCCAGTTTGAATGCGGAAGCAACCTCTTCTAAAGGCACGGTGCTGCAGCCGGTTCAAGGAACAACTGGCTTGATATTAACAGGTCAAGGGCTAAGAACAGCTCCGTGATTTCGGCAAGTCGACTTTTGAGCGAGTCGAGCGTGAAATGAGCCATCGACTTGTGAGTGAGTCGAATGTGAAATGAACCATGGACGCTTAGCAGATTGATTCGACCAGTGAATACCATTTGAAACTCGGGCGTTCTTGTGAAACTGACGAAGTAAAACTCGAGATAAGGATAACTGGACTCTGCGCAAGTTAATGTGGTGAGCCGTGAAGTACAGTGAGGAAACTGAGCAGCCTCCGTGAATCTCGGCAAGTATTTGAAAAGTGATAGTGATAAGTGAACCTTGGACTTTCTAAAGATTGACTGTGACCGGTGAATGCTAATGAAACTTCGGGCGTTTTTGTGGTAACAGTAAAGAAAAAAAAAACGCAAGACCACTGAAATCTGAGCGAGTCCATGAGGTGAGCCTGGGTAGCCGGGTGGTGGTGAAGTGAGCGGAGCAGGGACCCATACTAAAATAACGTCTGCAACCGCATTTAATGATGTTTAAGCTGCGCGTTTGCGTGTGAAGTAAGAACCTCCTCACATTCAGCGCAAACCCAAGGCCAAACGAGTTAACGCTCTGAGGAAAAAAAAGAATCACCTGCCAAAAGTACATAGGCATTGAAAGGATTTAGCGTGTCAAATTCCTCACATTGTTGAAGATAAGTGCAGCGCATGACAAATAAGCTGTGTCCTGAGTGAAAGTGAGGTGCATTTAGAGCGGCGCAAACCCTTGATTGTTTAACAATCCGAAAGAAGAAGGGCGACTCTCCTCAGCGCGAGGCGAAGAGGCTCATTTAAATGTTAGAAGTGAATCGGCATCGGCGAGTGTCAGCTGTCCTTCTGGCCCTTTTCTGTATATTCTATGGAGTGATTAGCTTACCTTGAAGCAGCACATTCGGGAGCTTGAGGGAGGTTGTGGCTGGCAGACCTTGGCGGCGCTCGGCGATCGCAGAGTTTTCCTCAGCACTTTGGCGCGAAGCTGAGAACGACGCACTTCACGCAGCAGCGCCACCTTGCTGTCGAAGGCCGTAACTGCTTATGCACACGATGATTTCGAGAAACAATGAAATCGAGTGGGATAACAAATGAGTGAATAAGAACAGTACCCCTGGGTGGAATTTATGAACTACACTTCAAGAAAAGTGTTAGGAAAAAAAATTACCTTATACACTAAATGGGCTGATATATGGAAATGTTAGGAAAAGGTATACCCAGTTTGTGAAAAAAAAAAGTCTGAACACCCTCTTCTAAGTAAAATTCTGAAGTTATAACTAATGAGCTAGGAAGAAACTACGGTACAGTTAACACATAAAGGGAAATTATATAAGTGGAATTTGTTTGCAGCAGCAATATGGATAAAAACATAATGTGCATCTTACCCCCACCAGAGAAAGAAGTCAAGAAGGGAGCAAACAGAAATGTATTTGAGGAGGTGATGGACGATTTAAGTGTACATTACAAACAAAAACTGTTTGTCAACGCACAAAAAGACAAAATTCACTGGGAAAATGGTGATTGTAAAAATGAATTGGACATAAGTGAAACCAAACCTGAAAGTACAATTGACATATGTGGAGTTGGAATCGACATCATCGCTGATTCAGGTTCAAGTTGTACAGTGATAAACAAAGATATTTGGAAGAGTAAATTGACTATGACACAAGGGAATGAATTAGATGAAGCTGACACATCCCCTAAGACATACACAGGAGAAAACATTAACTTAATAGGTTGTAGAGAAGCAAAGTTGAGCTATATGAAGAGAAGTACATGGAGTATAGTTTAAATTTCAGAAGAAGGACCCTCGGTACTGGGGTGGGAAGAACAGAAGAAATGTAAAATAATGATAGATCCTAACCGTACTGAACCTTTGAATAGGCTGGCACAAAACAACAACAAACTCAGTACAAGCTCCAAGATGTTGAGTGAGAGAAAGCCATCGTCCACGACCCAAAGTGGATGGACAAAGGCTGCATGGAGTAAAGAATGGAAAAATGAAGCAGCCATTGACAAATTCAAAATAAGACAAAATGCATCCATGAGTTATGATGTTGAGGACAATATTAGTGAAGAAGTTCTGGTAGATAAAAGTGAACCGGCCTATGAAGGAACATGTATGGTTTCTCAGTCCACGGTGCTAGTGGAGGACCTTTGTAAATCTACCTGCCACAAAGATGAGGAAGTGTGGCACTCTACTGCACTGATTAAGTCAAAACCCATCACAAGAAAGAATGATGCTGATGACAGTGACCAGGAAGAAGATTATGGTCAGTGTCTGGTGGAGTCTAGGTGTAAAGTGCTAGGAGAGTACTATGACTGGTTATATAATGTAGAGCCAGGGAATGAAGGTAAAGAGGCTCACAAACACGTACTATGTCCTCACCCCAAAGCTCAGTTAAAGAAAAACAAAAGGTTGGTGGAACGCTGGAGAGAATGTGAGTTAAGAGACACAGAGGACACAACCACATTCTCTAGTGGAACTCACTTGATGAAATTGGAAGGAGGACAGGTCTTAGTGGATGCATGTATTGAAGGAGTGAGAGTTGTTGGAAAAGAAAGTACAAGTGACACTGGTACAGAGTACAACAAGAGAATTGACGTCAGACCTATCACCGAGGGTGACAACGTGAGGGACACCCGTTGTATGAGTAAGCGTAGGCGTAGACGCAGTACATTATGGTCCTGGAAATATCCCAAGAAAAAGGATTCTAAAGCCGTGGTCACTCACCTGGATGGAGAAGTCAGTACAAGTAATAGCAGACAGGAGCACAATACCAAAAGGGATTGCCAAGGTGGAGTGAACGATGAGGAATCAGAGAAAAGGAACAGGAAGGCAGTCAAACCAGCACTATGCCCACACCATGTGGCAAACATAGGAATTGACTAGACGCATAATGGACTTGCGGGCCAGCATAAGACCTGTGGACCAAAAGACTCAGCGAGCCCTCACGGAAGTTCACCATTCACGTTGGGGATTTAACTGAACTGTGTGTGGGCCTGCACGAAACATTGGCAAGTTAAACGATGTAGTGTCAGACGATGAGGAAATGGACACACTCAAACACCTACAATGTTCCCACCCTGAAACTTCCATGCAAAGAGATGTGAGTTGATGGTGATAGAACCAAGTTGGACGCTGTCCCACTTTCAGAAACACGATTCACACTTTCTCCCACCTGCCACTGACTCAGCTGACTGTCAATCACTCAGACCAGCTTCTGGGGGTCACTCCACGCACTCCGATCACCTATCGGAGCTGTACGGGGACTCCCACTCTGTCTCTGAAGCCTAGTTTGGCGGTCACTGCTTCAGCGGTAGGTTTGGCAGAACCCACATGGAATCCCATTCTGACACAGAGAGTGTTCCTCATGCCCTTGTTACCAAAGGAACATCAGGGAGAGCCGTCCGCAATCCCAAATGTTATCAAGGCCTTGTTTTGACTAATGTTGACAGATATATGTATCACCAAAGTTTTCTCTTTGCAGAGCATCCTCATGCCCGTGTTTCCAAGGGAACATCAGGGTGCACCACCCACAACTCCAAATGTATTTAGACCTTGTTTGTGACTAATGTTTACTAGTTCACTTATCTCCAAAGTTCTCTTTGCCACACGTTGTGCCTACCTGTCAAAACCCTCAAGAGAGGAAGATGTGTTGTAACCTAGTTCTGGTTTCCCCCTGCAACCCTAGGCAAGTGGTGCCTACCAGCTCTCCTGCGCGAGAGCATCCATTGTTCCCTGCCCTCCTGATTGGTTCCCCAACATTCCGCACTGTCCTGGTTCCGTTCCCTTGCCCCCAACTGCCATAATGATTCTGACTAACTGACCTATGCACTGCCTTAAGGTGTGGGGCTGATTTAATAAAACTTCTACTTCTTTATCTTACCTTGACTCTGACCTTAATTGCAACACACCCTCCAAGCCGGATTTAGATCGGGCATCTTGACACTGGACCAGATTTTTAGGCTGAAGGTACACTTCTGGAAAACTGCAAGAGTAGAGGGTGGCAGCCTCTACCTTGTTTTTGTGGACCTGCGGGCCGCCTTTGATCTTGTGCCCAGGGAGAAATTATGGAGGGTATTGGAAGAACTAGGCCTCCCGTCCTATTTACTAGATGTCTTGATCCGACTCCATGAGGGGAACTTCGCCCAGGTCAGGTGTGGAAGGAATGGTGAACTCTAGGCCCGCATCCCAGTAACCAGGGATGTACGCCAGGGTTGCGCCCTTGACCCTACACTCTTCAGCCTTTACGTTAATGGCTTGATAGATGAATTGGATGGAGTCAGGGATAATGATGCCCCGAGATTGGCTACTGGACGGGTGCCCGCTCTGATGTTCACGGATGGCACTTGGTTGTTATCCCGAACATCAACGGGCATCCAGCGGGTTCTGGATGGGTTTTCAACCTTCTGTGCCTCAAGGGGATTGGAGGTAAATTTGGATAAAACAAAGTTCATGATTTTCAATCCTCCAAGGCACACCCGCCCGAACCCTGTCTTGAATGCCACCCCGCTTGAGCGGGCGAAAACCTTTGTTTACCTGGGTGCCACGCTAACTGAAGATTTTGACTGGGGTCATCAGGTGTCTAGATCTGCCCTGAGACTTTCACAGATTACAGGGGGGATTGGGAAATTTCATAAAACTTCACAATTTAAACCAGTTGCCCCTGTTCTTGAAACATATAGAGCCCAGACCAGGTCAGCAGCAACGTACGGGGCAGAACTCTGGGGTCATAAGAACGCACTGAGTCTCCTAAAGGTTGCGCAAGCTTTAATAAGAAATCTGGTAGGCCTACCCCAAAGCACCCCTCTCATACCGTTGCGGCTAGATATGGGCCTTGAGTCCATCAAAGATCTCATAGCCGCACAACCCCATCTCTACTGGAGAAGGCTCTGGACTGTACCGGAGCTTGTTGATTACAGAGCGGAATTTTCAGCAGTCTGGGGGCAGCTCAAGAACAAAAATATATCCTGGCTATCCCACATCAAGGTTCTTCTCTATCAAATTGGCTTGCCTCAACTGTGGGAGTCCCCGGGGGAGAGCTGTCCAAGGTTCCAGAGGTCAGAGCTGTTGGCTATTTTGAGAAACCATAGCCTTAACACGCTATACAGCTCGACAACTCTGGGCGGGCTATCAACTGAATTCCTGCAGCTGAAAATTGCACCCAAGAGGGAGGAATTTCTAGACCTAGTGCAGCCTCCTCTTGCGAGAAAACTTTATACCCAACTGAGGCACGGCTGCTTGCCCATCAGGGTGCTGACCTCTAAATGGACTATCTCAAATGAGGGAACCTGCCCAGCCTGTAATAATAGCACAGAAGATATTGTGCATGTCCTATTCTTCTGCCAGGCGTATAGCAAAATACGGAAATGCTGGTTGGCTCCACTGTGCAGAAACTTGGGACTTAGACAATGTGCACAGGCTTGTAGAGTTTTAACATATGATACCTCCCCTCCTTTTGTTTTTGCTGTTTCCCGCTTCCTACATGGTATGTGGCGTAGAAGGACCACCTTTTTGATAAGGACCTGACTGGAGCAATCCCCCTTTATTACTTTTTTTTATTTTTTACTCTCCCTTTTAATAACGTGTTGTTTAATAACTTTTTAACTGCTTGTATTTATGGATTTTATTACTGTGCTTGTATGTATTTTATCTGCACTTTTATGGTCAACGACCAAAATAAAGTTATCAAATGAATGGGTAGTGGGATCTCAAAACTCCACAGAAAAGGAGATTTGATTATATCTTTTCAATTACATTCATTACTAACTGCCTCTTGATAAACAAAGAAGTGGCCCAATGATGATCTAAATTACCCACTCTTTAAAATGACTGTCTATCCTACCCTACCCAGCCGTACTAAAAGGGTCACTAAACCTCCACTTAAAGACAAAAAAATGTTTTCTTCACCCACCAGGGTTACCACTTGGTAGCATGCTTCATCATTGGGTACATCCTGTTCCACTGCTGAGCGGGACGTGCTATGACCTATGGAATACACAGGAGCACTTTTGGTTCAATATTCTATGATAAAAGAAATGGTGTTTAAAAAGGAGTTTCCTAAAAGGTCAACCTGTTTCAAGCTGTGCACCTATTGATGGTTTTTCAGACCTAGGGAACTAAACTCCCTGGTACCACTCCTATAGTATAACAATGGACGCATAATCATTGCATGCTAATGAAAGGGTATATATACAGTTACCACCTGTTTGGAGATCATTATCTCTGTTGATGTATAATGTGTTGGATTTGCATCATGGTACCTTAGGGGGCGGGAAAACTTTTGACACACTCCCTTCGAGTTCTTTATTCTGCGGGGTCACCTACTTGGTACTTCCACCGGGAACTGCATATGCATCTATTGTAATACTATAGGAGTGGTAAAAGGGAGTTTAGTTCCCTAGGTCCTGAGGAAAAGCCAATAGGGGCACAGCTTGAAACATTTTGACAATTTAGGAAATTAGGTACATTACAAACTTTATTTCCTGATCCCCTCCCCCATTTTAATCATACCGACTAGAGGTCAGAATAAATTGGATACACCTACTAGCCTGGTATTTTTAAGTTACACTCCAGCACAACAAACCCTCCACTTCTTTTTAAACACTATTTCCTTTATCATTGTATATTCAACCAAAAGTGCTACTGTGTATTCCGAAGGTAGTTGCACGCCCCTCTCTGCAGCAAAATGGGATGGACCCGATTATGAAGCATTCCACCAAGGGTAACCCTGGTAGGTGAGGGTTATCAAAGGCATTTTCTTTTCTTTAAGCAGAGGTTTAGTCCCCCTTTACTCAAGGCTGGGTTCCCTTTTTTTTACAAACCTTTGCCTTGGAGGACAAACGCAGTGTATCCGCTGACTCCCTTCATGTTTGATGTATGTGATTTAAGGAGGCTAAAAACAACTATAGAGGTCAATCTCACTCCGTCTTGAAAATCTTTTGAGGAAGGGCTCAATGACTTGCCCCAGGATCAATGCAATCCCTTTGACCTCTTTTGCGTCTTTAACCAGTAGTATCTAAGGGATTTCAGGGCAGAACACACTAGCCAAATCCAGTGGCCTCCTGCCAACTGGCATGGCAACTTTATGTCTTCTGGCAATCTAGGCAACACTCTCTACATCGCATCGGGGTATTAAGGAGGCCAGTGGCACTGGCTTTAGTGACAGGGTCCAACAGAGTTTCAGGAAGTGTAAGCCTGGGCTCCTCTCAAGCAGGGAATTACTCACAAAAGGGCTCTCCTTCTTTCTCTGTAATTCCCTCTTCTCAAAATTTCTACATTGTTCTGGGCATTAGAACTGGAGGTAGAAAGATCTAGAACTTGGCTATTGCTGTCAAATCTAGAGATGCCTTATAATCCCTCCACTCATGACAGACACTTTCTAGAAATAGTCCACTAACTGATCCAGGCAACTGTATAGTACTTTGGGTAATCCCAAAATGTTAGAGTTAAGTAATTGTCTGAAATACCTCTCTCCGAAGCCTTAGCTCCATTCATATTTGACACCAAAAAGGGTTCCTTCGCTCAAAGATATTTAAGGGTCTGTTGGTGTGACTGATCTGTCGTTTTCTCTATTAACTCCGTAGAAAATGCATGCCCAGTATTGTCAGTAAAGTGTTAGGTAGCCCTTTCACTGCACATAGGACATATAAAGATGTTCTAAACTGCACTGCCAATCATAGAGCCCCTTGCAATAAAAGGGTTGAACACCCAATGCATGTTCTCCTCCACATTCTTCCTCTGCCATGAGATGGTACATCCCCTGAGGAGGGCCTATTGTGCAAGGTAATATTTGATCTACTTGCTGACCTGCTGGGAAATAAACTTGGCAGAGATGCGTAGTTCAAAACCCCAATTTCATTTAGGGTTTGATCAGGGAAATATTGCAGGAAACAACATATGATAAGGAAAGATGGCCAGATTATTATCATAGTTGCACTAGAAATGTAACATTAAACATTTTTCTATGTTGAACTAATGCAAAGATAATGTTTTGGTGCAGTGTTCTACTGCAGTGTGAATACAGAAAAGCATCACAGACTGGCAGTAAAGGATTAGAGACTCATACTCTAGAAAACATAAATTTGTACTTATTTTTAAATGCTCAATTGAATTATAAGGCATTCACAAGCCATAACCAAGTTATTTAGGTCCCAGTCGTGAGAGGCTACCTGTGCACAGATACTAAGCTTAGGCAGGCAATAGTCTTCCTTACTTAGCACATGTGCTCCCAGCTGTGCACTTGTATTCACCTGTCATTGCACACAGCCTCTCAATCTAGCTGCAGAGCAGCAGACCCTATTTAAGAAGCTTAGAAGTGATAGTTAACACTCAAAACATGTTAACAGAATCTTACAGTGGGTGGGACTTAGTTAGACGTAATCACACAAGAAGTCCACAAATCAGGATGACTAAACACTGCAATATGCTGCCAGCTTTACAAACAGCTCCTGCACACAGAAAAGTGCGTTCCCCATCAGGCAAGTATCTAATACTTCTCATAACTAGGAATCCAGGTGGAGTAAACATCAATCACACAGTAGATCACCTAACATTCTTCCTGATACCAATATTTTAATCTAATTGTAGGAGGAGCCTCTAATTTAGACTGGAGAACTAAACATCTCTCTGCTTAGGGCAGAAGACTCATGATTTTCTATATAGCATTCATAATTATCTAACACTTCTAAATGCTTCCTGGTGTAGTGCCTTCCATGTATAGTCTATTGACTGGCTGAACAATTTTTCAAGTTGCTGGGATGGGTAATTCATGATGGCTTTCTCCTTATTCAATGAATTATTCATGTAAGTGGCTTAAAGAATTGTTCAAGTCATTGAGTATAAGAAATGTTCCTACCTGAAGAAGGGCACCTGTGTGCTGAAAAAACATTGAGGTTTTTATTACAATATACTTAATTATAAACATATTTAATTATGTTAAGGAAATATATTTCATTTTAATTCTGTAATCAATAAATGAAACCATCAAATTAACTAAGCAATGCATGGTAATAACATTTAACAGAATTGGACAAAAAGTGTTCTGAAGGTAAAGTCATATAATTATAACATAAAGCTATGTTAGTATGACATTTGAAACAGTAGGTCATTCATAGAGAACTTTACAATTAGGTAGGCTGGGGCAGTACTCGCTGAGTTTTGCTCAGCAGAATTCCTCAGAGTTCCAAAAAAACTAAGCAAGATTTCACCAAAATCCATGAATGGGCAGAAGAATGCCCAGTCGCCTGATTGTGCTGTTCTTTTGGGCAAGTAGAGTGTTCTGAAAAATCAGCACAAACAGCACCATGCGGTCTGCATGGGCAGGGTCCATTTTGTTTTACCTACTTTCTGTTCTCTGGATGGTGATGGGCCTGATTTCTTTAATCCCTCCAATAGGTTATTAATTCCCCCTCTATTCCACTTTTCTACACCTCATTTACCTATAATTTATCAGTGAGTGTCTTTGTGTTTTTTCTATTTTATGTTGTTGTCTATTTTTTATTTTTTCATGACTTTTTATACTTTTTTTGTTTTCCCTTTCTACTTCCTTAGTTCTTCCTGTCGCTTTCTCTCCCTTTTCCTCTGTCCTACTTGTCCTATTCCTTTCCATTCCTACCTAGCATCATGTCAGAGGAGAAGTGCCAGAGTAGAAGTGGTTTATACATGTAACAAGAGGGGGAGAGAGAGAGTACAGTGGATTCAGTCTCCCTGGGCAACATCAGTAAACAAAGTGGAATCCACTGAGGGGTTTATGAGGTTCCCACTGTGGTGGGAGCACACAGTGTTGTTTTTGGACCCCTCACACACCAAAAGGACCCTTGGTGTCATTCTACCCTCATTGGGGTCTTCGCACCCCTCTACGGAGTGCGGCGTGCTGCGACCTACGGATACGCGGGAGCACTTCAAGTGTGGACTATGTGTGTTAGTGTGTGGGTTATAGAATGTGAGTGGTGGAGTGGTGAGAGTGATAATTAAAAAATACCTGGCACGTGGGGAAAAAAGACTTTAATTACGCCCCCGGCTGGAATTGTTAAAAAGGGGTGCTCTGCGAGGTTACTACTGAAAAATTATGTACAGCTACCTCTTTAGTGCGTCGACATGGTGGGCATTGAGATTTGGGGCTCAGTAAGTAATTTATTTTTTGTGTAATAGAATGCGGATATTTCTTTCAAATATCATGCTGCTCACAGTCAGAGGTAAGTTAATTTTACATTGCAAACATTATGTGATTCAGCTTGAGCTTGCCTGGGGCACTACCTAATTGTACTCATTGGCTCTCCATTGGGCTGGTTATTTAAGAAGTTATGCAGACTCCTCAGTCATGTCACTAAGATAGTGGTTGTTTTTCCCACTGTCTGATAAGGCAGACAGGATATTTGCATTTCATAAGTGACCTGTATGATATAGTGTCATTATTGTTCATCTGCATCTTTGGGTCAAGGTAGAATTGAAAGGATTTTGGAGAAGAGAAGGCCCATTGGAATTAAAGTAGGATAATTATCCATTATACATGCACCAGGTACAGAATGCAGAGAGTAGTAAAGTACCTGATGTGCTAGCATGCCTCCA
The DNA here is from genome assembly GCF_964263255.1 of Lissotriton vulgaris. Taxonomy (NCBI): domain Eukaryota; kingdom Metazoa; phylum Chordata; class Amphibia; order Caudata; family Salamandridae; genus Lissotriton; species Lissotriton vulgaris. The sequence goes on from NC_141685.1 coordinate 497,433,057, forward strand.
TTTAGCATAGCAAGCATACTTATACTGCATAGTGCATTGTGCCTTACTCATAATAGGAGGTAATTTGTTTTCTCTTTTTATACACAAAGTGCCTGTTTAGTTTTTTGAAACTGGTGGTATTCTGCCTTAATTCAAGCGCTTTTATGTGAGGCATGTGTGGGTAAAAAATTAGCATGTGACTCCTAATCACATAAAAAATTCTAATCGTCCTCGGGGGCCAGCAATGTGCTGCTAATGTGCCACTATATAATTTTAAACAAGTGTTTGCACAAAGCATTGTTTACAATTTTTATTTTTTTCATTCTTGATATAGTGACTCCTGTTGGTCCACCACCATCACCTACTTGATAGGAGCCCGGCTACAGCTGCATAGGATGGAGGCCATGCAGACCGCATACCTTTGGCTGGTGGATCAGAAGAAGGCTAAGATGGAATATGCCACTCCTCTGGGTACCAGTTTCTCCAGCCAGCTGCCAGCATCTACATTCCAGTCGCAACATCAACAGCACCAACACCCCTGCTGCCCCTCCCCACCCACACTACTTCCAACCCTTTGTGATGTGTCACCTGGCCTGGCTTCACTAGGATGCGGCAAGCGAACACCAGGAAGTTTGGAAGTCTTCTGTCCGGCATTGATGGTGCCCACTTCTAAAGCCTCTTTTTATTTTGTGCTGGTGGGAGGGACTTTTGCTGTGAGTGGAGAGGATGAGAATTGAGAAAGGAATAGGTCTTTGCACTGGTTTTCTTTGGACATTTTGGTCTTTGTTTGGAGATGGGGATTCATTTGGACAGAGAGTTGGGTTTCATCTATATAGTTTTTAAGAAAAAGTAAAGGGACAAACAAATTATTCTGAAACATTATGACTGAAATAACTTTTTTGTGTTTTACTTTTACTTTCACGGCCGCCTTTTTGTGCAGCCTGTTTTTTTGATTTACTTATCAAAGTGTATTCCAGTTAGTTATAGTTGTACCCTCATCCTACTACCCTCTGTAACTATATTGACCATTAGAGGGGTATCTTGCCAATGCCTATATCATCTACATCAACCTAGATTAACTAAAACGTATCTGCAGTAGAAATGAGTTACTTACTAATTAAACTAGTTTACTTCACTCTACAGTTTTCTTACCTAAATACATGAAGCAATGGCTATTACCTTGTCCAGTTCCAAAATCTTACTGCAGGGTTTCCTAGGGTGTCTTCTTAATGGTGGTGATGGTCATAGCAGGCTGGTGCGCTAACAGGGAAGTGATAAGAAGTGAGGTGCCACTCCCAACTAAGTGAACTCCAACTGTTGGATGAATCAAAAGGATTATCCATCAGAGGCAACTTGATTGAAAGAAATCACTGAGTTAGTGGGATATATTTATTTAATAACTTTACAAATATTTAGACCAGAATACCACATGACACCTGATATTATAACAAAAAATAGAAATAATAACTTCCTCTGAGCAATGGGGAGAAGGCATTTAATTCAAACTATATTTATGATATCCTCAAGTCAGGAGAAGTGGACTAAGAGTCGGGAGTGGACAAGGTTATGCGTTTGTGCAAAAACAAGGCCTGAATGATGATGTTGAGGAAGGATTTTATATACCTAAACTATGGAACACTTTTATGTGTGGATGGGTAGGTCGGACTGATGTGGGCTAGTGCTTTGTTAATGGAAGATCTCACAGTAAGTTGGTGTCACTTTCATCACATCCATGAATGTGATTCATTTATAGTGTAAATGAAGTCACACCCCAATAAATCACACAGCCTGAGGGAAGAGGGTAAGGGATTTTATGAATGGATAGGAAAGCAGAGTTGGAGATAGGTGTGACAAAGACTATCACCGCATAACAACAATATTCAGCATGGCAATGAGTAGCACATCATCAACATCATCAAATATGTTGGGGAAGGAAATGAAGGAATGACACCGTTCAGTTTAATGCATTGCAATCAGTCCTTCAACCACAGAGACGCAAGTTATATCTCAATATATTTCATTTAGTTTGGAAAAACGCAAATTATGAAGAAGTGAACCAACACAGGTCTAAACATTATGTTTGTTAAAAGAAAAATGATACACTATATAAATGTGATCTGCATTCTTCTCGGAATGTCCATCTTGGCTACCTGGCTGAACCAGTCCCGTAAGGTAAGCAGGAGTGTTTTGGAGTTTTCACTTTTCATGCAGGAGAGGAGCAGGCCAGCAGATTGTAAAAGATAAAAGATATGCTAGAGTCAAGGATAGGGGCAGAAGATAAGCTTCATGAGGGGTATTCCAATACTCAGAGGTAGGGCAAGAGCATAGACTGATGCAACCATTTATTTTCATGTCTCATGTGTGATTAACTGAGAGCAATTTACAAACAATGACGGACAAGTTGCTGCATGTACCAGGCTGATCAATCTCACAACTGTCATCATACTATTTAGTCGAGTGGTCGCACCATGTGATAATGATGTAGCAACAAAAGTTTGTCTACATTTACAACAGCCCCCAATCACAACCACATAAAGGTTATTTCATATTTGAGCTAGCACACTCACTCAGCAGCATTTCCCAAACCAAAAGCACCTCTCACCAGTCCACAGAGCTGAATAGGCCTCTTAGTATCATCATGTTGGTTTCCCTTGGAAGTCAATAACTTACTTCTTCTGCCTGCTAAGGTAGTCCCGCCCTAAGTCCTTCCATCCTTCTCCCGACTCTGAATAATGAATAAGTCCAATTCCATCCCGACCCAAATGAGAGAGATAGACCTGAGGTGCACTGCTGATGATGAACAAGAAGAGCAGGAACATTTGAATATTTTGTGTAGACTTGTGCTTAACTGACTGGTCTGGTTCCTGAAGAACCAAAAAAAAGAATGGATATTTCTCACTGTGACAACTGCACCAGATGCACTGAACATATGTTCAGCAGACACACTGGCTAATGGACAAGCCAGATACTTAATTGCCAGCCTGCTTAGCTGTGGCCATTGGCACATTTCCCCATACCAATAGGTTTTGATCAACATAGACCTCATTTGGGTCATCTAGATAGTCCTGGAGCATCCTTTAAATGGCCATTGGACCTTCCACTTGCTCCACCTCTTATGCCTTTACCTCTGCACTTGACTTAAGGCCTGCCACTTGAAACAAAGCAAATGGAGAGGTTGGGCCAAAATCCTCTGTGCCTGTAGTTGTTGTTTCTGGGGTTATTACAGCTGGTGTTGTCTGCTCTGAGACTACATCACCACCCTCTCTGGAAGATGAGATCTGCACTCCAAAATTCAGCTTTGGACTTTAATTCCCAGTCATTCTTTTTCAAGGTCTCATGCTTGAGCAACAATCCACGTCTTGTATAGTGAAACATCCATTCCACAAAAAGGAATGAAATAGGCCTGTATTTTCTTGTATGATGGGTCAAGTATTGTGGCAGAAATGTACTCTTTGGATGACACAATGTCTATTTGCAGCCTTGGAGTAACAGCCAGGTGAATCTATTGCTGTCCACACCCATAGGCCTTTGCAATACTTTTTTTAACTGGTCGTTTAGTAGATGCAACATCAGGATAGCTTGGCTCATCGTACTGTCCTCCCTGCTGATTTCCGAGGTGAAAACCTGAAAAGGAAGTAGCATCTTTGTCAGGCAATTGACTGGGCTCGATTTTTCCATCTCCATGGTCATGCTTTTCCCAGTTGCATTCCTCCTTTTTGAATGACATACTCATTGAAATGTAATAGGTTGAGTTCTAATGTTTTAGTTAATCCCATACGAGGGCTTTAACTGGTACTCTATTAGCATGTTGAAAGATCCTCAACTGCTTCCAGGCCTTAAAACAATGGCTGAAGTTAGTGCAGATTCTTCTGCAGGTGGTCAGTATGGTGCTAACTATGTCGTCTTTTTGAGTAAGTTCTGCACAATCAGGTTGTACAGTAACATTTGCAAAATTAAACAAATTTACACGTAACACCAATCTAGCATTTTATCTATTTTTTGTGTGTAGTGCATCCTTGTGTCAAAATAAGGTGAGGATGTACTTTACACAAAAAAAGTTTGCATTCATGGGTTCTTCCACAATAACATTTTTTACCTGAGCAACATTTGGCATCATGGCGTACTTTGGGGTAAATTCTTATAAAGAAACTATCATGAAATGCTAGAGATTATGTAAATTATGCAGGCATAATTTTAATTTAACTGTGCCTAATGTTAATCTAGAGGTGTGTGATGACTTGGTTAGCTGTGGACTTCCTGCAATCTGTTCTGTAGGCTTTTTCTGAGCTTGAGCTTTCTGCTATGAAATGGTCCTGTACCCAAAGATTGTTGCTGCTGATTTGCAGATTGTCAGGTAACTAGTCAAGTGCAGGCATGATTTTGTGGCTATTTAGAAAATTGTAGCAAATTCCTCTAAGCATTTTTCTTGAGGTGAGTTGCATTCAATTTAAACTTTCATAACGGTACCAAAAGAAAATCAACTGACATCGAGATTTGTTTCAAAATGTGTGTTTCGGTGCTTCAGTGCTATGCCTTGACTTATCAAGCAAGAACATTTTAGAAGAAAGAGAGCCAGTAGAAGCATGCTTCTGACAAATGTGCAGTGAAGTAGGAAAAAAAAAACAGCCATGTGCCACTCCCATGCGTTACCAATTTTAATCCTAGGCATATGGTTCAGAACTGTCTTTGGCAGGTCCAGAGTGCAAACACAAATGCTATGGTTGAGCCAAGTGAATCATTTTCAGGCACAACAGCTGAATTTGTGAGATGATCTTACTTGATTCTGAATACCTGGAACACTTCAGAAGACACATACATTGGAACACCTTTTTTGATTGTTACTCATATAATAGTATATTATATTTATTGGCATTCGGACTGTCTTTGCAATTTTCTTCATTTCGATATATTTAATGTACTCATTTTTTATGAGCTTTTGCTATATGAAAATACATCAAGCACATTCCCATGAAAGTTTGCCTTGGTGTTCAGGCTACTTTTTCCAACATGAGACAAGCATAAATGTTTTCAAAAATTTTACTCGTGATATTCCATGCATTTCAGCAGTGTGGGAGCTGCTTTCCAGATTACAGACAAAACTTGACCCCTTCAGTGGGGAGGACATAACAGTTTTGTCCTTCACCACCATGGACATGTGCTGAGGATGCAACCAGTTCTGCCTCTGCACACATTCAGGAAATCCCTCTGCGATTTACTGCAGAGAGATTTCCTTTTTTATGTTTCAGTTTCGGTAGTGGGGGAAGAGCTTCCCTGGCCGCCTGGGGATCCATGCAGATTCCTGAATTTTCCATCACAGAAATGTGGTGAAAAACGTGTTTTAGGCATAGTTTGATGTTTGTAATTGATCCTGGGCTAAAACGTGGTGAGAGCCGCACATATCAGCCCACCGTGGAAAGCACTAGGTGTCTAGTTTTTGACAATGTACAGGCTGGCTAGGTTTCCCTTTGTGCTGGCTGAGCTGGGGTCCAAATTGTAAGGGAACACAGAATAGTAGAACAAATGTTATTACCAACTGTCCAGCCATGGGTAAGCTTCCCCTGCGTGGCTGGGTTGAGAAGCTCTGACAGAGGCCCCGGTGGGCCCTGGGGTGGAAGCCCTCTGTACTGGGTTCTCTCCTTGTGCCTGCCGTCTGGCAAAGCACTAGAGACGGGGTCCCACAGGCTCGAGGAAGCCTTCCCTGTGTGGTGGGGTCCAGGAAATCTGACTGTGCCTCGGGCCCCCTCAAAGTGGGCTCTCTCACGCTGGGATCTGTCCTCTGGTGTGCTCTACCACAGAGGGCTTAGGACAAGGGTCTATTGGGCCTGGGGAGGCTTCCCCTCTTGGCTCGGTTTAGAAGCCCTGATTAGGCACCCAGCAAACTCTCAAGTGGGTTCCCCTGTCCTGGGCTCAGTCCAAGGGCCTGCCATGTGGCAAAGCACCCAGCATGGGATACTGGGGGCCTTGGGAGGCCTCCCCGCATGACCAAGTCCTCCTAACCTCTGGCCTGCCTCAACTCCAAGGGCCTGGAACAGGGAGCCATCAGGCCGGAGAGACCTCCCCCGCCTGCGTATTTAGGTGCCTGCAGGTCCTGGGAAAGACCTCCATTAGGGCCCCTCACAAAACTGTGCCTGAGGCCCAACTGGGGCTATGAGCAACTGGGCTGCAGGGCTCCCATCTCTTCCAAGGACAAGCAGAAGCCCTTTTATTAAGAAGCAGCCTGACCAGATGTCAGTCCTCTGAGCTCAAGCATCTGATCGCATGCCATGCTTTACAATGTGGCGACCAGAGGCTCAGGCTGCCCTGGTAGTCAAGATGGGGGCTTGTTTGCTTCCTTAAGCCCAGGCAGGGCTCTAGGAGTTAGGGTGCATTTACACCTTTGGTCCCCTCTGTCACACAATGTGCACAGATTACAAGAAAGGGGGGTAGCCTTCTTCTGAATTATTAGGGACAGAGTACTCCAGACCACCTTGTGTACCAGCTGTTCTCAGCCAGGTGCTGTCAGGGCCAGGGATGGCTTCAAGAGGCCCCCAATGGCTTGGGTCAACATCTGCTTTCCAGGCCTGAAGGGTCTTTCCTTTCTACCTGCTTTCCCCAAGAGAAGACAGGGACGCAAAGCTCCAATCGAGTGGACACAATTGATCCGATTAGGGTTGGACTGCTTAGCCAGCATCGGCTATTTATTTATTTACTTATTCATTTATTTAAAAGGTTTTATAAAGCGCTGGTGAGACCCGGAGGTATCGAAGTGCTTTACATGGGTATCATACAATAAATTGCAGGTTGCAGTTTTACAAAGGTTACACAGTTATTAGAGCATGGCAATTTCAATTAAAACTAAGGTTGAGACAAACAAAAGGGAACATATAGGTAGGGCAAAAAGCTAGCAAGGTGAGATATTCCGGGGAGTGGGGGGGTAAAACAGGGAAAGTAGACAGAGAGTGGACAAAGGAAAGAGGAGGGGAGGGTTAGAGACACGGCATGGCAAGAGGTGGGGGGGTTGTGACAGGGACACAAACCGGTAGGCGAGTCAAAGCTGTGCCCAAAGTCCAGAAGGTGTGAACCCAGGGGGAGTGGTATCATTCCCCATCTCTGTTGCGAGAGGCTCCCTAAGCGCAGTGGACTCTCTCAGAGGGGTCTCAGAGACTCCAAGGCCTATTTACTGGATCCTTCCCCAAAAAGGGGGGAGGGAGTGCTTTGGCAAGGGGTGCCATACCATACCTCGATTGTGAGTGGCTTTCTTGGCGCTGTGGACTCTCTCAGTGGGTATTCTGAGACTCCAGCATATGTAACTTGGATCTTTCCCCAAAAAGGGTAGAAGGAGTACTTAGACAAAGGGCACAAAAAGACAGGGGGCTAGGTGGTGAAAGCAGGCCAGGGGAGATATTCCAGGGAATGGGGGGTAGGAGCAGGGGAAGAAGACAGAGAGTGGAGGAGGGAAAGAGGAGGGGAGGATTAGAGACACGGCAAGGCAAGAGGAGGGGGAGGGTGACAGGGACACAAACCGGTAGGCGAGTCAAAGCTGCCCCAAAGTCCAGTAAGCTGTGAACCCAGGGGGAGTGGTATAATTTCCCCATCTCAGTAGCAAGAGGCGCCCTAAGGGCAGTGGAATGCCTCAGAGGGGTCTCTGAAACTCCAAGGCCTACTTTACTGGATCCTTCCCCAAAAAAGGGAGAGGGAGTGCTTTGGCAAGGGGTGCCATACAATACCTCAATTGTGAGTGGCTCCCTTGGCACTGTGGACTCTCTCAGCGGGTATGCTGAGACTCCAGCATATATATCTTGGATCTTTCCCCAAAAAGGGGAGAAGGAGTGCTTAGTCAAAGGGCACAAAAGGACAGGGGGCTTGGCGCTGAAGCGGGCAAGGGGAAAGATTCAAGTGAGAGGGGATAGGAACAAGGAGTAGACAAAGAATGAAAGAAGACTGAATAGGAACAGACAGATAGGAGACAAGGAAAAAGCAGAGTCACAGAAATATGATAGGGGGTGGGCAAGACAGGGAGATTGGGAGAAAAAACTGTGTCCAAAGTCAGGCTGGGTAGGTGACGGTCAAGGAATGAAGCAAGGCCGATCTCCTCAATAGCTGGACAGAGCAGCTCTACTGGGAATCAGATATAGTGCTCGGACTCCGCTGTCAGGATGGGGATATGGGCTGGGCACTACCCGAGCTGTTCCTGGTCTTCGGGTCGGGTGTCTACTGTTTTTTTTAAGGTCATCTGCCCTCTTCCCAATGTCTGTTACCTCCTTTCTGATTTCCTTAATAAAAGTCTGGCCGCCAATTTTAAGAGATCCAATTTCAGTTTTAATTTCCTGCAGCAATTGTGTCATAATAGGTCGGGTGAGAGGAACGTAGGGGCTTTCTGATGAGGACGCCAAAGATGCAGAGGCAGTGGGACCAGCTTGGCTCCACAACGAGGTGACAGGATCCTCTTTTAGGGACAGTGTAGCCTCTTTGCCTGCCTTGTTGCGTGGCATGGCAATCCAGGCAGCAGCGCTCCCAGAGAGAATTTATGGTAGAGGGATCCAACCAAGACCCTGGTAGTAGTCGTGGGCACCGCTGGTGCAAATCACAAGATGGCGGCCTTGTTTTTTGCCCGGACTGGGCACTGCAAACACGGTCCCCCAATTGCCAGTCGCAGGTCGCCGGACGCTCACCAGAAGAGCCTTCCACCACAGGCAGTGTTGGGGGGGCACCAGACCAGAGCAGGATGACCCAGGGAAGGCTCATGCTCACCCATCGCCCAGAATCCGTGCAGGTAGAAGAAACCTGCTGCAAAGCTACGCTTTGGAGGGCCCGGTGCTTCCCACCCTCTACCCGTCCTCTAACCGTCAATAGCGGTCCTTCGCTACTGGTCTCTGACCCCAGTACTGGGCCCCGCAGGAACAGTAGGGCTGATGGCGCAGCCCGCGCTTTAATCTTCGAGCCCCGACCGCGCTCCAATGACTTGCCCCGCCCGCACTCAACCTCCGATCGCCACTGCGCAGCGTGTTTGTCGCCTTACCTCCACGCGTTGCTACGTCCGTACTCTTGTCGTCCCTCACAGCACTCTGCAAATCATTACGGGCCACTGCCCACGAGCTCCTGACCGCAGCCCAAGCCACGGGAATGACCAAACTCTGCTCTGCTCCGCCTGGGTGAGTCAGCTCCAGGCCGCCATTTTGGCCGAAGTTTTGCACCAGTAACAGCCGAGGGTCCAGGCTCCTCACAGCCCCTCAGGCGGTGATGCTGTCACCGGGATCAGCTTCCTGGGATCTCGGCTCCGACCGAACAGATTTGGGACATCCCACGGTCTCCAGCTGTGCAGGAATACCCTAATAAATGTCAGGCGGGCGCGGAGCTCCGAGCTCACGCGTCCGCCTGCCTCAACCTAGGCAAGTTTCAAGCTAATGTAATAGAGCTAATCGATGCTGGCACGCGCTGGCCTCCCAGGATGCATTCATTTATGAGACCAAGAGCAATCCAGCAGGGCAACTAGGTGGCTGGAGTAGGATCACTACACCTCATGAGCTGCTAGGATGCAAATCGCCCCAGGAAGAAGCCTTGCAAGCACAAGCCTCAGAATGCACGGCTACTCTTGTCATCAGCAGACTAAGGCCTGTCTGTGGCCTAGGTCCTGAGGCCTGGGTCCTAAGTCCTGGCTGGATCCTGGGGTCTGGGCCCTTGTTTCTGGGATCTAGGTCCTGGATCCCAGGGTCTTGTCCAGGATCTAGATGCCTGGACCCTGATACCTGTGTCCTTGGGACTGGGTCTTGGACATGGCTTCTGAATCGTGGGGCTTTGGTCCAAGGGCCTTGGTTCTGGTCCGGGGGCCAGGGTCTTGGGTCCTGGGGCTCAGGGCCCAGGGTCTGGGTCCTGGGTCCAGGTGCATGGGTCCTGAGTCCTGTGTCCTGGGGTCTGGGCCCAGTTCCAGGGTACTGAGTCCGTAGTCCTGAGGCATGGGTCTTGGGGCATGAGTCTTGGGGCTTGTGCCCCGGGGACTTGGGTCTGGAGCCGAGGGATCTTGGGCAATGTTCCCTCTAAATATTTTTCTTGGTGTGCAACAGTACAGCATTTTGTGTATTCTTTTCTGGGCTATGTGCAAACGCACTGTCTCAGGTCAGTGAGGTCTTTGACATTGGCAAAATAAAAATACAGTTGCTCAATGTGTCCATGATAAATTGGCAGTCAGATCATGAATGATATCAAATGCAGCGCAGCAAACAGCTGAACCTGAACCTCAGGCTTGCACCTAAAGACAGTCTCATTCCAGACTACAAGGCCTTCAAATCTGAGCATATCAAATATCCACCCACTACTTTTGAAGGTATTCTGCGGATTCACAGAACAATGCATATGATAAGAGAAACTTAGTAGGCAGGGAATGAGTCATCCTACCACCTGGGTACCCATGAGCCCGCAACTGACTAGTTATAGTGTTTCACTTGTCCTCCTACTCACTCACAGAGGCACAAGTAATTAGACACCCCAGAACATAATACTTCCGACCCTCTCAGGAATCATGGTTGCAGGACTTACCCTTTGCTCTCACACTTGTACCTTTCCACAATAAGATCTAACAGAGACATGAGGAAAGTTTGAAATGTTTATTTTAAGTATTGTGCTCAAGCATGCAGTATACGTGCCACATTAAGTAAGAAAATGCCTAATACAAATATGGTCAGCATATTAAGTATTCCATAAATCTAGAAAGGCGCTGTCATTATATCAGACAGGGTAGCCTACCTCCCCTCCCCTTCTATGTAAGCAAAATGATTCTATATCAGAAGATCTCTAGGTGTTTGCAGCAGACACCGTACCTTAGCAATGGCAGATGAAAGTTCTACGTCTCAGGGGCTGTGACAATCTTTTCCCTGGAAAGATCCCTCTCCAAGTGTGTTGTTACCTATCAGTGCATACCTATAAGACTCGAGTACATGTTACTTAAAAACAGCTCCATTTGCCTGTTTTGTCTAGGTGCTAGGGCCTGACCAGAATAGAATGACAAGGGGCATTGTTGTTTCATCTTGTTTACAGTGTTCAGACTAAATTCCGGGAAAGAACAGAATGTGAAAACAACAGCAGGTTCTGTGTGAATGTTCAGTGTGGTACAAAGAAAGACACGTTTGTATATTAATGTGCGGAAAAGAAGGGGACAGTCTGCAACGTGCTTATGCTAACATAGGGAAAACAACAATGGGCCTACATGGGACATGTGACACTACTACCATCCTTCTGCTTACCCAGATGCTAGACTGCTTCAATACTTTCACTTGTCACTTATCTGCCTTAAAATAATTCTCTTTTTATTAATCACAATACTGTGCCAATGCTTCTACATGGTATCTCCCTATTCAAGAACTGCTCCCATATCAAGAGCCTTTTTGAAGTCTTGTGACTGTGTGCTGTACAGAATGGAACTTGTTGAGTTGTCCTTCTCAAGTAGACTCTCTGGGTGTCAGTGGCAAGAGAGTTTAAACTAATGACCAGAGGGCAGCGCAAGAGTGACAACATTTGTAGTGCTTGGTTAAGCCAGCAGTCTGTGGATGGTAGGAATAGGTTAGCTATTCAATCGGCAGACAATGGAATGTCACTGAGGTACAAATCGATTTCCCATCCCTGTTTCATGATTGGTAGGGTGCAAGGCTAACAACAGTGAGTACTGCGATGGCTATGGCACAGAAACAGCCTCAATATCTATTCAGGTAGACAGCAGAGGTCCTTTATTGTGGAACTCTCCACCCATCCATTTACAACAGGCTCAACTTCTATTGATTACAAACCTCTTTAAAAAGTATCCTGCTTAGCTAACGAGGGGGGTGGTCTGGTTCTAGCTCACATTCACAGGTCACAATGGAATCAGACATTGTATATCTTGACACCTTGCCTCTCTCTGCCTGACAATTTTTAAGCTCAGGGTTCTGACTGTATATTCAAGTTCTGCATTGGTTCTGGGTTTATGTCCAGCTCTCCATGTTGAATAAATAAATTTGCACATTCTAAATACTAGTAATTAATAGTTCCACTATCAAAAATATTACTAATAATATTGTATTGAAACAATACTGTATATTATATTTTATAGAATTTAAATAGTATATACTATTATTTTTGGGATCATAAAGAAAGCATTTCTGCTGTCAAAAGTCACCTTACCTTGCTATTGGCACTTGGTGAAACCTTAAATCTGAGCTGCAGATATCAGAAACAAGCCACCCCATGACAGGACATTATCAGCAGGCCAACCAAACTATGATGGAATGCAGGCCTTACCTCTAAACTGCTCAGGCTTCAGCAAGTTTCAAGGTACTCTGAGCACTTCAAATGCGTCTTCCTTCCAAGAGAAGCACCTGTTTAGCTTCCTTTACTGAAAGCAGAGGTCCGGTTGCTGGGATGTGAATCCTGCTAGAGATGTGAGAAGGAAGAGTGTGGCGTGTTATTTGTTCACATTTGGGATTTACCATTTAAAAGGTGCTGTTGTTGCTGTGGAGAAAAGCTACTGAAAAAGTGCACTCATCCAGGCCCAATCCGTGGAGATTAGTGACCGAATGCGCAGCCTTCCACATGTGCACCTTATAGGGAACTGTGGTCTGGGGCCTGGGTCATAGGTCCTGGGTCCTGCAGCCTGGGGTCTGGGTCATGGGACCTTGGTCCTGGATCCTGGGTCCTGATGCTGCCATTCTGGCCTGTGTCCTGGATTCTGAGTCATGGATACAGGGACCTGGATCCGGGGGCCTGGGTCCAGGGAGCTGGGGCTTAGGTCCTGGGTCCCAGAGTTTGGGACACAGGGCGTGGGTACCATGGCCTGGTTCCTGGGCCTGGAACCTAGAGCCTGGGGTAGGATCCTGAGCCCTGAGTTCTGATGCCTGGGTCCAGGGGCCTGGGTTCTAGGTCCAGGAGACTGGGTCCTGGGTTCAGGGTCCTTGAACCTGGGTCCTGGGTATTGGGTCCTGGTGACTAGGTATTAGGGCCTCAGGCCTGGGTCGAAGGGCCTGGGTTGAGGGGCTTGGGTTCTGGGACCCAAATGATGGTACTAGCACCTGAGACATGGTGCCTGGGTCCTGGGTACTTGGGCCTGGAACCTTGGTCCTGGGCCCCTGGGCATTGGTCCTGGCTCCTGTTGTCTGAGTCCTGTGACCTGGGTCCCGAGGCCTGGTCCTGAGTCCTCGGACCTGTGTCCTTGAACTTGGGGCCTGAGACCTGTGTTCCAGGGCCTGAGTCCTCGTTCCTGGTTCCTGGTGCCTGGTTCCCAGCACCTGGTTCCCGTGTCCTGGTGCCTAGGTCCTGGGTCCTAGGTTCTGAGTACTTGGGCCTTGGGCCTTGGTTCTGGGGCCTAGGACCTGGGGCCTGGGTCCCGGGTGCAGGTGCTGGGTTCCAGGGCCTGGGTCCGAGGACCTGATGCCTGGGTCCTGATAACTTTTACCTGGGTTATGGGGCTTGGGACTGTGGTCCTGGGTCATGGGGCCTGGGGTCTGGGGCCAGGAGCCTGGGTACTGGGTACTAGAGCCTGGGTCATGGATTCTGTGTCCTACATCCTGATTCCTTGGGACTGGGGCCTGGAATCATTGGTTCTGGCGCCTGGGTCCTTTAGGCTGGGTCCTTGGACCTGGGGCCTGGGTCCTTGGGCGCAGGTCCCGGGTCCTGGGTCCTGGGGCCAGGGTCCTTGGTCCTGGATCCTGGTGCCTAGGTACTTGGTCCTGGGTCACAGGTAGGCCTGGGCGAAGCACTACGCTACGCTCGCGGAGTTTGAGAAGTTTGCGCAACTTCACACTACGCGAGCTGCACGTAGCACTGTGCGAACACGCGTAGTGCAGCGTAGCGTAGTGCAGAGCTCATTTTTTGCTTGTTCGCGGTCCTGAACGTCATGTTCGCGACCGCGAGCAAGCAAAATGACATCCCGGCGAGATTCTCAACGCGTGGAGGTAAGGTTTCTCATTGTGAGTGGTTCCGCATGCTCGCGACCGATCTCAATGAGAAACTACCAGTTCGCGTTGAGAAAGCTGCAGCTCGAGTAATAATCTACTCGAGCAGCAGAAAACGACAGCTCGCACTGTGCAAGATGCCGTTTTCAATGATTGCACAGTCCCGGAAGCTTGTCCGCACTGTGCAATCATTGAAAACACTGCTTGCACAGTGCGAACATGCTACTACGCAGCTCGTGTTGTGCTACGTGAAGTTCGTGTAGTGCGAAGTGCACCTCGCGTAGCTTCGCGTAGCGCTACTTCGCAAACTACGCCCACCCTTAGTCACAGTGCCTTGTTTCAGGGTCTTTGTGCCTGGGTCCATGGTCATGGGGCCCGGGGCCTTAGTCCTGGATCCTGGTTCCTATGCCCTTTGTCTGGGTCATGTGGCCTGGGGCCTGGGACATTGGACCTGGGTGGTCTTGTGTCCTTGCTCCTGAGTCCAGATTCCTGAAGCATTGGTCCGGAGGCCCAGGTCCAGGGCCTGGCATCCAGGGCTTGGGTCCCAGTTCCTGGTACCTGGATACCAAGGACTGGGTCCGAGGTCCTGATGCCTGGGTCCTGGAGCCTTGGTCATGTGGCCTGGGTCTAGGGGACTGGGTCAGGGTCTTAAGTCTTTGTGCCTGGGTCTTGGGGTTTGGATCCTGGGTCCAGTGACCTGGGTCCTGGGGCCTGAGTCATGGGTCTTGGGTTCAGAGTCCTGGTATCTGGACCCTTGGATCTAGGTCCTTATGCCTGGGTCTGTGGGCCTGGGTCTCGGGCCTGTGTGATGGGGATGGTTTCCGGGGCCTGGGTCCTGGGTCCGGCTTCTGAGTCCTAGTGCCTGGGCCTTGGGGCTTTTTCCTGGGGCCTTGTTCTTGGTCCTGTGTCCTGTGTCCTGGTTCCTTCAGTCTGGGTCCTGAGTCCTGGGGCCTGAGGCCTGAATCATGGGACCTGGGTTGTGCATCCTGGGGCCTTATTTATGAAGGCCTTGCGTCAGTTTTGCGCCGCCGGTGCTTCACTTTTTGTGACGCACCAGCGGTGTAAAAAATGCGCCTCATTGCGCCATATTGAAAAAGTGACTTATCTAGGTAGATGCGTCACTTTTTAAACCCCTGCGCCACATTATACCTGCGTCAGGTATAATGTATGCAGAGGGGGCGTTCCCCCGCAAAAAGCCTTGTAATAGTGACGCAGTGAAATCTATGAGATTTCACTGCGTCACTTTTAGGACGCTGTTGCGTCAAAATCTTGCGGCTGCCTCACAGCAGGCGTAAGACTGACGCAAGCCCTTTCACATGGGGCTTTTCCCACGTGAAAGGACGCATTGCTGGAGTTGCGTCACTTTTGTGACACACTCCAGCAATGCGTCACTTTTTCGCTTACAGATACGTCAGAAATACTGACGTATCTGTAACTCCTTGCGACATGATGCGTCATACATTAAATATGATGCATCAGGAATGTCGTAAGGAGTGCGCAGTGAAAAGTGACGCATCGCTGTTTTCACGCAGCGATGCATCACTTTTCATAAATGAGGCCCCTGGTTCCTACGGCCTGGGGCTTAGGTCCTGGATCCCAGGGCCTGGGTGATAGGGCTTGGGTACCAAGGCCTGGGAACCACAAAGCTGAGAGTTGCGGCAGGGAATACGTTTACTGGAGAGGTAGGACCCTTTATATATGTGTGTCCTGGGCCCAGTATCTGTTCTTGGGGCCTTGGTCTGGGTCCTGAGTCCTGTGTCCTGGTTCCTGGGTCTGGGTCCTGAGTCCTGAGTCCTGAGTCCTGGGCCTTGGGGCCTGAATCCTGGTACCTGGGTCCTTAATCCTGGTTCCTGGGGCCTAGGTCCTGGGTTCCAAGGCCTGGGTCATAGGGCTTGGGTACCAGGGCCTGGGTACCACAAAACTGAGAGTCGGTGCACAGAATAAGTTTACTGGAGAGGTCGAACTCTTTATATAAGTGTGACTACAGGGCGACCCCCCCAGTTGCGATATCGATTGACAAAAAAGAGGCCCAACAACAACGGATTGGACCTACGAAAAAATAATAAAACAACAAGAATAGCAAGTATACACTTAGCCTTTGTATGTAGTTAGGTACTTGCATGTCGTGTGTATGAATTAGACAGCTCGTTGAACTGACATTCCAGGGAGGTGAGTCTAATCACCCTCATGAAAGCCCCAGACCCATTGGGGCCATACAGTAAGGCTGAAACATGTTGGTTTAGGTTCATAGGACCATTGTATGCTTAACATCTGACATATTCATTTTCATTTTTACCATCCCAACTACTCCATAAAGAACGGGATACCTTGGATTAAGCTGAAAGATTTTTAATCATTATGGCGCTGGTCTTTTTCTTTCAAGTGCTCCCTGGAACATGGTTGAGCTCACCCTGACCTTCAGGAGTCAAGGTGAACCCGATGATGAAGCATGACACTATTACAGTATGTGAGGGCTATTCAAAGAAAAGGAACCCTTTCCTTCCCTGCCCTTAGTAAGGTGTAGCTCCACCTGAAGAAATTAGTGCCCTGCATGTTAGGGATATTACGGGGTGGGATGCCTTTTTGTTTATATCCTGGGCCCTGGGTCATGGGACCCGGTTCCTGAGGACAGGGCCCTTGTTCTCAGTTCCTGGGTCCTGGAACCTGGGTCTTGATGCTTAGGCCTGGGTCATTAGTCCCAGGTCCTGGGCCCTGGGGCTGGGTCATGGGTCCTGGACCCTGGGTCCTGGTCCAGGATCGTGAGTCATGGGTCCCGGTCCTGGTCCTGAGTCTGGGGCCTGGGTCTTTGGGCCTGAATCCAGTGACCTGGGTCCTGATGCCTGGGCTCTGGGGCCTGAGTCCTGTTTCATGCGCCCTTGGTCCTGTAGCTTAGGTCCCAGGTCCTGGTGTCCAGGACATGGGTCTTGGGTGCTGGGACATGGAGTTTAGGACCTATAACCTGGGACCTGGGACTTGCGACCTGTGACTCATGGCCTTGGTCCCGGGTCCTGGTTCCTGGGGCTTGGGTCATGGTTACGTGGTCCTGGGGCCTAGGTCATGCATCCTGGGGCCTGAGTCCCGGGTCCTGAGTCTTAGGTCTTGGGTCCTTAGACCTGATGTCTAGTTCCCAGGGCCTGGGTCACAGGGCACAGGACCTAGGTCCTGGGTCCTGGGTCCTGAGTCCTTGGGCCTGGGGCCTTGGTCCTGAATCCTGTCACCAGGGACATTGGACTTGGGTCCTGGTTCCAACATCCTGGTTCCTGGGTGATGGATTCTGAGTCCTTGAGCCTGGGGCCTTGGTCCTGGTCCCAGTCCCTGGGCTGTTGGGGCTTGGGTCCTCGGTCTAGGACCCGGTTCCTGGTGGATGTGTCCTGTGGCCTGGAAACTGGGTTCTGAGGCCTTAGTCATGAATCCTGGGGCCTGAGTCCCAGGGCCTAGGTCCAGGTCCTGGTACCTGGGCCTGAGTCCTATATCCTAGGTCCTGGGGTCTGAGTCCTGCTGCCTGGGGCCTGATGCCTGGATCAAGGGACTTGGTTCCCAGAGCTTGGATC
Organism: Lissotriton vulgaris; assembly: GCF_964263255.1. Lineage (NCBI taxonomy): Eukaryota > Metazoa > Chordata > Amphibia > Caudata > Salamandridae > Lissotriton > Lissotriton vulgaris. Next base: position 497,450,482 of record NC_141685.1, read on the forward strand.
CTGGGCCGGTGACCTGGGTCCTGGTGGCTGGGGCCCAAGCATGGATTCTGGATCAAGAGTCCTTGGGCCTGGGGCCTTGGTCCTGGGTCCCAGGCCCTGGGTCAAGGGTTCAAGGGCCGTTTCCTGGGGTCTGGAGACTAGGTCATAGGTCTTGGGTCCTACTCCTAGGTACTGAGTCTTTGGGCCTGGGACCTAGGTCATGAGACCTGGGAGATGGGTCATGATTCCCAAGGCCTTGGTCCTGATGCCTGCTTCCTGGGGGCAGAGTCTTGGGTCCTGGTGCCTGGGTCTTGGTTCCTGGGTCCAGGTTCCTGGAGCCTGGGTCCTGGGACCTTGATCCTGGGGCTTGGGTCATTGATAATGTGTCCTTGAGCCTGGGATACAGTAACATACATAAGAGGGAACCTGAAAAAAGTACTTTAGTGGGGAAGTAACCAGGGAAAACACCAGGAAAATAATCACAACAACTAACCCCACAGGATAATATTAAATTTGGTAAAGTATCCAGAATAATATGCCCCACAAGACATGTAGATTAAACTATTTATTTATCAGAGTATATATATATATATATATATATATATATATATACATATATATATATATATATATATATATATATATATATTACCTACTGGCGGTCGCCAGTAGGTAGTTATAGTTAGGATAATTTTCAATGTTAAATCTCAACATTCTATTTTGAATAACTTTGGCGCCGGTTGACGAATCTGCCTGAAATTTTCAGGAAAATGGTCTCATGGCGGTCCGGTCCTTCCCTGAAAGTTTGGGGGGGATTCGTCAAGCGGGGGCCGAGATAAAAGGGGGGTCCCAAAACGCGTTTTCCCCATGTTAATTTCCATAGGGCGGTCGATTTCACTTTTAGCCCGAACGGCTGAATGGATTTCCACCAAACTTGGCAAAATTGTAGGGACTGGTAGCCCGATGTGCCTTTGCTATGTCTCAAGATATGTGCTCCAGTGGATTTTGAGTAATTTAGGTTCAAAAAAATATATATATCTATAGGCGCTCTCCCGTGCGCGCACCCGAGTGCGCTCCAGGCGCGACACGCGACTTGCGCGCAGGAAGCTGATTGGATCTCAGTTGTCTGTAAACATTCTAAACAGTGCGGAGCGGCCGCCATCTTGTGTCTCGGTAAAATCGAGACACAAGGGGTTTGAAAAAAAAAGGGGCAAATGACCATAAGGGGGAAGAGTAGACCCCCTCTGACCCCCTAGGTTTGATGTAGGGACTAAAATAGGGTCCTGCAGGGCATTAAAAAATTTTTTTCGTTTTGCGCGGGGGAAGCGCATGGTACGCGCACCGGCGAAGCACGGGGAAAATCCAGGACCATATTTATGAAGGCCTTGCGCTGTTAGTTTTGCGCTTCCTGTGCGTCAATTTTTGTGACGCACCAGCGGTGTAAAAAAATGCGCATTGTTATGCAATATTTAAAAAGTGACGCATCTATCTAGATGCGTCACTTTTTAAATATAGTGCAACGAGGTACATTTTATTACACTGCTGGTGTTATGCGTCACTTTTCTGTGCGCACTCCTTATGACATTCCAGATGTGTCATATTTAATGTATGACGAATCATGTTGCAGATACAATATGGCGCAGAGTTTTAAAAAGTGACCCATGTACCTAGATGCGTCACTTTTTAAAAATAGCGTCAGGTATAATGCATGCAGAGGGGGTGTTCTCCCGCAAAAAGCTTTGTAATAGCGACGCAGTGAAATCTTTGAGATTTCACTGCGTCAGTTTTAGGATGCTGTTGCGTCAAAATCTTGTGCCTGCTTTACAGCAGGTGTTAGACTGAGGCAAGACCTTTCATATGCTGCTTTCCCCATTTGAAAGGACACATTACTGGAGTTGCGTCACTTTTGTGACGCACTCCAGCAATGCGTTACTTGGAATGTCATAAGGAGTGCGCACAGAAAAGTGACGCATTGCACCAGTAGTGTAAAAAAATGTGCCGCGTTGCGTTATATTTAAAAAGTGAGGTATCTAGGTAGATGGGTCACTTTTTAAAATCAAGCGCCACATTATATCTGCGTGAGGTATAATGCATGCAGAGGGGGTGTTCTCCCACTAAAAGCTTTGTAATAGCGACGCAGTGAAATGTTTGAGATTTCACTGCGTCACTTTTAGGATGCTGTTGCATCCTTTAAATATAGTGCAACGAGGCACATTTTATTACACTGCTGGTGTGATGCGTCACTTTTCTGTCCACAGTCCTTATGACATTCCAGATGTGTCATATTTAATGTATGACGAATCATGTTGCAAGGAGCTACAGATACGTCAGTATTTCTGACATATGTGTAAACATAAAAGTGATGCGAGGCCGGCGCAAAATTTTGACGCAATAGCATCCTAAAAGTGACGCAGGGAAATCTCATAGATTTCAGTACGTTGTTATTACCAAGCTTTTTGCGCGGGATTGCCCCTCTGCATACAATATACCTGATGCAGATACAATATGGCGCAGAGTTTTAAAAAGTGACCCATGTACCTAGATGCGTCACTTTTTAAAAAATAGTGTCAGGTATAATGCATGCAGAGGGGGTGTTCCTTGCAAAAAGCTTGGTAATAATGACGCAGTGCGTCACTTTTAGGATGCAGTTGCGCCAAAATCTTGCGCCTGCTTCACAGCAAACCTTTCACATGGTGCTTTTTCCATGTGAAAGGACACATTACTGGAGTTGCGTCACTTTTGTGACGCACTCCTGCAATGCGTTACTTTTGTGTTTACAGATATGTCAGAATTACTCCAGTTTAATCACTGTGTCATAACTTTCTTTTCTAACACTCACCTTCTTTCATTCCTCCTACTTCACTTCCTTTCACCTCTCATACCTTTCTGTTCTTTCTTACTCATTCTCCTTTCAATTATCAATGCACTATATTTCACTTACTCTTCATTTTTTAAGATTATAGCTCTTTGATGAGAATTGGAGGTAGTTCTGAAAAGAACTTTTGGTTTTCTTCTTTTAACTGAAGAGGAACAAAAACAGGGAATAGAAACTGCTCAACAGGAGCAAAAAGAAAAGAAAAAAATTAGGGGTGGGAAGGGCAGTGATGGTTCTCCAATGCCCGAACCATGAGCAGGACACTTTGCTCCCCATAGGTGAGGAGTTGATTGCAGTATCTGCATCTGACGACCCCATGGTTGAATGCAGGTTGAATGTTTGCTACCTGCCCCTGAGATTGTTCTCTTCCAGAAGAAGTTGCTCCTCCTGTTGATGTAGAGGCCCCATCTCTGGGAACCTCCTGTGCCAGAGCCCTGACACTTTCCCGGGCAAAATTCTGGGGGTGCCTCCTCTCCACATGGCGAATCATGGTGAAGTTGCCAAAAGAGTATTTTTTTTGGGGGTTACCCCGTGACAGGACCTGTTTGCAGATCCTGCACTCTACTTTTGGTGCATTCACCTTCTTCTGGCCTTCTGGAAACTTAAAAAATTTCCAGATGAAATGTTCCTTCACCTTTGGGGTAGGAGGCTCTTCATCAATGAAGTCATCTTCACTGCTGGATGGTCTGGCAGCCATGATGAATCCAGGAATATGGAGCAGCAAAAAAGGCAGGTCTTTCAGTCACAAAAGTGAAAGAAGAAGTGAAGGAAATGGGTGGGGATTTCATTCATTGTAAAAAAAAACTGTTAGCAACCAATGAAAAGTGTTATTTGAGGGTCACATGACCCGACGCGTTTACGCTGCGCGCTCCGGAGCACTTCCGGGTGCGTTTACGCAGCGCGATCGTAGGCGCTTCCGGGGCGCAAACGTGGCGCGATCGTAGGCGCTTTTCCGTGCGTTTATGCGCCGCGCACGTATGCGCTTCCGAGGGCACTTACGTTGCGCGCCGAAGTGACGTCATCAATCTTTTATAGAAATGCATAATCATTTTCCATATTAAAAAAAACAAATTTTATTTGTATGGTACGAAATGTTTTGCATTATTATTAACTTTTCATTCATATTTTTTTTTCACGAACGACAGTTGCGCTCTGGGTGCGCTTTCAGATGAGCTCTCGGAGAAGCTTACAGGAGAGCTTAGCTGAAAGCTTCCCGGAGCGCGCACCCAGAGCGCAAAAGAAAAAAATTATAAGAAAAAATGAATACTTAAAAAAAAACAGCAAATTGTAAAAAAAAAAAAGGTTAGAAACTCGATATACAAAGGAATTAGCATTTAAAAAACCTATGAAATTCACTGAAAAAACCATAGGTTTCACACCAGTTATAGTTAGGAATTAGCATTTAAAAAACCTATGAAATTCACTGAAAAAACCATAGGTTTCACACCAGTTATAGTTAGGAATTAGCATTTAAAAAACCTATTAAATTCACTGAAAAAACCATAGGTTTCACACCAGTTATAGTTAGCTGGAAATTTTACTGATATAAAACCATTGAAATTCCCACGTTATAGTTAGATGGACTCACTATAACTTGCGCGTGCAATGCACTGCTGATGATGTCTTATTAAGCCAGTTAACCAATCAATTTTTAAAAACCATCCATTTAGACACTTATTTAAACATTTATTCTTCCATCAACTTTTACATATACATATATAAAATATATTTATTTTTCAGAAAGACACACATTCACTGGATGGTGTCATCAGTGATGTCATGAGTGATGTCACTGACCATGTCATGAGTGATGTAATATGTGATGTCATCAGCAGTGCATTGCACGCGCAAGTTATAGTGAGTCCATCTAACTATAACGTGGGAATTTCAATGGTTTTATATCAGTAAAATTTCCAGCTAACTATAACTGGTGTGAAACCTATGGTTTTTTCAGTGAATATATATATATATATAATTTTTTATATAAATGTTTTTCATATTATCAATAATACATACTTAAATAATGTACATATAAAAGACAATCAGAATACTGTACAGACATTGAAAAAAGAGCCCCAACAGCCCATGATAAAGAGCCTTACACTACTTAAACATGACTCCAAATTAACAAACACAAAAACAAAACCATGAAGTGAAAAACAGTACAATATAAATACTAAAGTCAGATAGACATACATAAAAAATTACATACAAAATACAAATGAACAGCAATGCGCTGACGCGTGTTTGGGAAGTACCATATACTTAGACACTCCTTCATCAGGGCGCAAAATGTAAGTAGTGGTCAAAAGGCCATTTGTAACTCATAGATAGAGTTCATATCTCACATTATACTGGGCACTGTATGCTGTGAAAACACAAGTCTGTGGGGTCAAACACACAGTAAATGTTCACATAATATCAATTAACCAAAATAACCAAGGCATTGGAGCAAGATAACTGAACCACAAAACCATAGAGCGAAAATAGTTTCACCCTTACTGACGAGAGATTGACAGGAGGAGTTCTGCTTCTTCAGATCCTCCGTGGTCTCGGACGCACCCGCCCTTCAGACCACATCCTTCACCCAGTCATCCACATACATTTTACCCGCTTCTGGGTTGGAATTATCACCGGACCTCCGATACCATTATGATGCCCTTTAAGCCCTGAAGAGTCATAGGCATTGACCTTTGACAAAACACGTGTCGGCTGGCATTTGTCCATTTTAAGATCATCCACACGTATAAAAATCTGCAAGATTCACATCCGGTGTCGACTACATTTACTTTTTTCTTTATGTACTGTTAATAATCATATGTGTGCCCAGGTTTTGTTTCTCGAAAATAGTGTAGTGTTAAAGAAAAGCCAACACCATAGTTGCATAAAATAATGGCACACGTGATGAAATATGTGAAAACACAAAGTCAACCTCTCCCCGAAAAAGATTAAAAAATGAAAAAGTAAAAACAGGAAACAATAAAAAGAATATAGTGCAGGATTTGACATACTTTCAAGTCATTCCCATAAAGTAGAAATAAGTTCTGCGCGGGATATCAAAAACCAGGCTGCTGACACTGGTTCACTGATAATTAAAAGCTGAAAGAAGATGTATAAAGGATGAAATGAATAACTAGTGGACCAATCTAGAAAGATAAATAATGAAAACATCAAGTCTATTCCAAAGCTCAGGGTTCATGAATTACATAGAGAATATCACAGGATGTCATACATAGATGGGAATGTATCGCCTAAAATTCCTGTAGCTGAGCAGATGACCACTAAAGTATCCGGAGGACAAATAAATTTGACATTCTCTGCAACACAAATATTGCTAGAGAGATAGTGTAGACGCAACGTGCAAAATAGAACCAAGAAATCCCTAACAAATTATCTTACTGACTGAAAACAGGCAACAGTGTACTTCAAGGGATGTCCTGGAAGAATTAAAAGGCAGACATGGGTGGCCGGAAAATCTGTATATCTTGGGGGTATGGAAAAGCTAAAAAGAATAACAACATAAATATAAGCTGGCCATCCCCACTATTCAACGTGAGTCTTAAAGATCAATATAACAGACTCACCGACTTCAGAGTAAAAACTGAAACTTATGTATACAACAGCTGACCTCTATGTGTTGGCTCCCAGCAGCCAAAGGAAGATGTGCTCATACTACCATATCCACCTGAATCTAAATGTAACCAAGATAATCATTAACAAATCTCTGCCCATTTAAGTGCCCGCAATCACTATGTCCTGACAGCGAAAGACACAAAGTACCTACACGATATTTACGGGCGATTCACATCACGGGAGCAGAACACAACTGTCCAGGGTCACTCACCCACCATCAAAGTGAGTAATTAAAGGACTGAATATCCAGTCCTTAAATATGCTCTCCCTTACTTCTCAAATGGTAAGATGAAACACACGTGGGGCGGGAAGGCATAACGCGTAAAGTTCCATATAACCAGGGTTACAGTGGTGCCCATATTAGGGTAGAAGGGTAGTCCTCCCGGCAATGGGGGCCATATTAGGTACAGGCTAAGTCTCAGTAAGGCCAGGTACAATAATGCTCCCAAGCATGTAGACCAAGTCATGATCAGTCAATTAAGCAGCTGCAGATCTCACTTATATTGGCAACTCAATACATCCTGGAAAAAACATGCAAGGATCGAGACTCAGGTCCCTAAACCGAATGTCTTGATGGAATAGAGTAGATCCCAGCACTTAAAATAATCAGCAGGAGCCATAGAAAAAGATTCAAGCTACACCTAAACTGATCAAAAAAGAAGACTCTGTAGCAGTCAGATTCACAACCAATCACATCTGTTGAGATAGAAGGGGGCCCGAGGTAGAGTGAATAGAATGTGCTAGAAGACATCCATAGAGAAATTGCGGTGGAAAAAAGGAGGGAAAAATAACTCTTCTTATTAGGTAGCATGCATAATGGGGCAACTAGATTTGCCCACTTTACCCAAAATCAAAAATACATCCAAAAAAAAAATCAGAGACTCAAACATTATGAATAAAAACCAGTCACCATATCAATATACTTATGAACAAATTCCAAAATAAATAAGGTAAAGTAACCATGGTACATAAAATCCAGAACAGACCACTAGATATACTTCAGTAGTCAGCAACCCAATTGTAAATCTGAATACACCCAGTTGTCTTGAAGACTTCTGGGGACATCCCATACTGACACCACACCTCATTCCTGTGGAATGCAAGCAGAACTTCACATAATGACATTCTCCCAGGGGAGGGATTCGGACAGTATTGGCCGTCTGCAGGGTATAAATCCAAAATACTTCTCTCCTACATCTGAGAGCATCAAAGTTACCATCCTTTAGGAAGAAGGATACGCTCCAGTATTATCCATTTCAGATCTTTCACAGAATTCTCTTGATCCAGCGAATGTGTGACCATGGGAGTACCTAGCTGTTTGTTGTGGACGGCAGACTCATGCTCACTAAGCCTCACTCTGAATTTCCTGCTAGTTTCACCCACATACCCTTTTTGCAGGGACACAGGATGAGGTACACAACATTATCAGTTCTAAATTTATTTAGTCAGTCAGTCAAATCACTAAATTTGATTAATTAAAATCATAAAAGTACAATACACAATATATAATATAAGATCATGAAAATCAATAAGACGTATGAGCGATATTAAAAATAATTAATACAACAGGATCAATTATCTAATACACCAAAGCTTAAAATCTAGTTTAGGAGGCATTTCATAGAAGACAATTCTCAAGTATGGCTCAATTAGTGGGAAAGTTTTTAGCAAAAAGTGAACCCTAACTGAGCGTTTAATTAACTCCTGCTCCTCGCATTCCACCATCAATAAATTCAGAATTTGAGATGTAACCCATTTCACATTCTCTTTTTTAATCCCATCCGGGTCGCTAAAGAGATCTGGGCGGCCCAGTTTAGAGAACAGGAGCTTAACATAATGCAACCACAGGATTCTACTGGCTTTTTCCAGGGTAACACAATCCAGAATACTCTGGTGACCCAGGGTTAGATCTGGGTTAAGCCAGGTCATAAGCCAGCAGACCACCGGGGCCAAACTCAATAAGTCTGACACATATCCAAGCCCGAGTTCTTGGTGAATAGCAAAGGTTGGGGTTGATTGTGGTACTGACAAGAGGTTACGTAGGAATTTGTTTTCAGTTGCCTGCACCCCTTCCAATTGCTTGTAGCCCGAGATAGCTGAGCCATACATAGCAATAGCCAGGCATTTCAATCTGTAAATGTTAAGCATAGCTTCAATCGGCCTAGCCCCCAGGCGCTGTGCAAACTCTTGTAGAGCTGCTGTTCATCTAGCCGTTACACTTTTTTTGACTTTCTGTTGGGGGACCCAGGTACCTCTATCATCAAATAAGACCCCCAGATAGGTGTAAGAGGACACCCTGGACACCTCTGCTCCATTGCGGTAAAAGGATTTTACTTTTCTATTTCTTTGGCCAATTGACATAAAATTAGATTTCGAGATGTTCACTATTAAATCCAAGGACTTGAGGTAGGGTCCAAAAGCATCCAGTAGCCTCTGGAGACCCATAGCTGTACGGGCTATTAACACAGCATCATCCATGTATAGGAGAACTGGAATACTCCTTGCTATAAAGGGTAAAAAGTAGTGGCGCCAATTTACATCCCTGATGGATGCCTCTACCCGATTTAAAATGCCTTGTGCATTTACTTTCCTGGGTGACCCTAACTGTTGCTGATAGTTCCCAGTGTGAATCTGCCAAAAAATAGACTAGGCAAGAGTCAATGCCCATATCATGCAAAATAGACCACAGCTTCGATCTGTTAACCAGATCGAAGGCAGAGGAAAGGTCCATAAAGGCCATCTGCAAAGTGCCTTCTTTAGCTATGGTATATTTACCTATTATTATATGTAGGTTAATGGACTGGTCCATAGGGCTCCTACCTTGTTTAAAACCATATTATAGGTTGGATCAGACCTCGTTATCGTTCACCCAATCCGTGACTTTAGCTAGGATCACTAAGATTTTAATGGCAGAATCAATAGGAGACATCGGTCTGTAACACTGTGGATGTCCTCTCTGAAGCTTTTTTAAAAACTGGTATGATCGTGGATAATGACCAGGAAGCAGGAAACCCCTGTGAAATTGAAACTTCAGAGCATAAGTTAAGATTTTGGCCCAGAATTTTGGGTTACATTTTTATAGGTCAGTGGGGATGGAATCAGGGTCAGGCACTTTGTTACTAGACGTCTGTATTATCGCTCTGTCTACATGCTCCTCCTTAAAGACCAAGGGAGATAAAGCTTCCAGGCGGATGGAGGAGTCCGTGGTGACATTAGATCCATAAATTGCTTCAAAATGGGAGAGCCACTGGGCCTCTGTAATGTTGCATTCTAAAGAGCCATTCTCTATACCGGAAAAAAGGGTTTATTAACTGTGGCCCAGAATCTTGAGCTGTCCTTAAGGACTTTAACAGATAAGAGTGCATTTTAGACCTCCTCTTTAATCTTATTTTCCTGCTTAGAGACAGCGATCTTATACTAGTTCCTTAGCATGGTTTTCAGCCAATCTGTTTTTAAGGCTAAACCACCTACTTCTTCATTTTGCACTGTCGGCAATTATAATAATTGTGGGATTGTTACTTGTCTCCAAATAGACCCATCTGAGTGAGTCTCTGGGTCTTTATTTTGTTAGGGACAATCACCACTCTGGTTATACAACATTGGGCATTCCAGGCCTCCTCTTCAATCTCGTTTTTCCGCTTAGAGACAGCAATCTTATACTGTTTCCTTAGCATGGCTATCAGCTCCTTATCTCGGGGTATGTTTTTCAGGGCTTGCACCAAATTGCGATTGGCCCGTGAACAGTTGTTATCAAACCACTTTTCACCCATAGCTAATCTGGGTTTAAATGTCATAGTCAGATCAGATGCTACCTGACCATAAATATCATCAAAAGCTCTAAGGACCTCAACCCCTGGGATGGTGTTATCAAAACATATTGCAATATTATCTTTGGCCTTCTCACAGAGGTTCGAGAAGAAACGGTCCGGTATTACCTTAGCCCAATTTAGCCTCCTCCCCTGATAACTTGTTACCACGCTACTAACTCCCTCTTTCTTTCCAATTTTTCCCAAAAGTCCACAATATTTACCTAGCACACATATCACCTGATTGTGGTCACTAAAAAGCGACAGCCTGGCATTATAAAACACTACCTGGGCTAGCATGGGGGGGAAATAAATATATAGTCAATAACAGTATCCCCCTCTCTAGCTTTAAAAGTAGGGATCTGATCGGTCCGATCACTAAAACTAGGAGGCATATTATCAAGGGGGTTTATCTCCGCTTTTTTGGCTTTAAAAGCCAAGATAGCAGAGATAAAATTATCTCCCTATTACCTAGCTGTCGCTAACACCAGTTAGCGACACCTAGTAGGAGATAGCGACCATCTTGGGCCCCACTTTGCATGTCAGTGATATTTATCACTAATGACATGCAAAGTGGGCGTGCCAAGATGAGCTCGGTAATGCATGAATATCGCTGACTTTTCAGCGATATTCATGCATTGCGGCGATTTTTATCGCATTTGCGGTAAACCTTGGTAATACCAAGGTTTATTTGCGGTAAAAATCGCCGCAGCTCAGCGGTAAATTTTTGTCTCTAACCAAGCAATAGCGATAATTATCGCTATTGCTTGGTAATATGCCCCTAGGTTCAAAGAGATCTGCACCAGCCAAAAGATCCTCCAGGGCTTCCCCTTGTGGTGTGTGCTCAAAGTAGGGTGTTGCAGAATAAGCTGGCCCTAGGTGATCATCAACATAACAGTTCAGGTCACAAATATGAATATTAAAATTGCCCATAAGTACAATGTGATAAAATTAGTTTGCTTCATCCTATATTCTTCCGAAAATCATTTCAAATAACATTTGATATATAAAATACCTTTCCCCTGAATTATAAAAATTAACAAATAATATTTTGGGGAAGTTAGGGGTTATCAATTCTATTGTCAATCAATTATGAAAGCCCACCTCCAGTCTCTTTTGGCTCCCTTTCAGATTTAGCGAGAAAAGCACTAGGATGCCCCCTTTGCTCTACCTGCTGGAGCGGAGCATGCTGGAGAATAGTACGATTTATACCCATCCATCCAAACATTATCCGCCTTGTCCCATGTCTCCCGGAGACCAATTAGGTCATAATGTTTTAAAAAACCCAGCCAACTTGGATCATCTTTTTTACTTCTAAGGCCCGCTATATTCCAGCTTATATTCCTACATTTCGTGGCTATATCTACATCTATGACCTGGCCGTTTTCACTTTCACTGTGGAAGCTCTCATGGGACTGGGGGGCCTCCAGTCAGTCATTCGCATCTAACTGGGCCAGTGGGAAAAATCTGTTTTTAAAGCTAATCCACCTTCTTCTTCATTTCGCACAGTCGGACATGATAAGATAGGTCTACGAGTAGGCCTATCTGAGCGAGTATCTGGTTCTTTATTTTGTAAGGGACGATCACCACTCTGGTTATACAACATTGGGCATGGCTCACTTAGGGATCTACCTGATTCCTTTAAAGCTCTTACTGGTGGTTAAAAGAAGCCCAGGGTCAAAGTCCTGATGCCCCCTTTCCCCAACATAAAACTGTTCCAAAACAGCCGGCCGCTACATCCTTTTTGTCAAAGTTAACAACGATACAATCACCTTTGGCCAGTTTGGGGCAATTTCCAATCCACCCCACACGTCTAGCCATTATGATATGAGATAAAACCTTGGAATTGCCATTACATTGTTGATCACACCAGTTTTTGGTTTTCTGCAACAGAGCTGAGATGGATTCATAGTCATGGTCTCCAAGTGGGGGCACCTCTATAAGAACAGCTATCAGAAGCTACCTTCTGGAAGGAGGTTAAGTCTACAGCTATTCGGTCTAAAGTTCCTCTCTGGTATGCCTTGGTTCCCACTAATAACTGAAATCATGCCATTGGACGAAGAGCTTAAGGATCTCTGATCATCCTGACGGGAGTTCCTCCGCCCAACTTGGCTCCCCTGAATTATTCCTGTCCTATTCAGGGAGCTAGGTTTGACCTATCCAAGGATTGCAATTGAAATTGACAACTGGGACAATCCTCGCCAATATGAGACGTAGGCTCTGTGTGGGCCTGGGGTATTGTGATTAAATTAGGGGTGTCACATGGAATTTTAAAGTACCTTAAGAATAATTCAATATGCTCACATTTCTTCAGGATACCCTCAACACAAGTGTTCAATGTGTCTTTAGCAATTATTGTGAGCATAGATTCTATCCAGGAGCTAAATATAACCTCCACCAATTTCCGCAGTGTTAGTTGAGCGTTTTTGTCCACATCTTCTGCCTGTGTAAAAATACTCTTTTTAGATCCTTTGTCACGTTTATTTACTTTTTTGGTGACCCTCTCTTTCACTAAAGGGCCCGTCAAAGCCCCTTTTGTTGTCCTGTTCAAGGGTGGCAAATGTTCCTTAATTTCACCATCCGCACCCATTGTCAGAGTAACATCTTGTATTGATTCTCCCCTCCCTGCTTTTGCACTTGTTATCAGCACAGTTGGCTCCAAGGGAACAGGGATTCTGGAGGAATTCTCACTTACAATATTACCCTCCTCGGGGTCTTGACTCATACCCAGTCCCAGTTCTTTTTCTGCATTGGCCATTTCATTGTTTAGAGCTCCCACCGCCACGGTTAAATATGATATAGTAGAAGCAGACTTCATCGGAATTTTTGCTTGTAGCCCCCCTGATCCTGGCTACAGAGTTGTTGTCCGCTTACCCATAGCTGTTGTTGGAGATTCCGATGCTAGGGGGTGGCCCAGCCCAGCCTCTTCCAGTCTCTGATGCGCAGATGGGCCTGCCCTTGGCCCGGTCAAGGCCCGAGTGCGGCTCGGGCACGCCCGGGCACGTCCCACACTGCGGGAGGTCCTTGGGGCTTTTCAAAGCGCCTCCAGGCGCACAGGCGAAGCTGGCAGCAGCGCGTCAACGCTATAGCCAGAAAAGCACGCTGGGAAATGGTGTCCACCACTGTCTCCTGGTCTGTAACTCTCAGCAGAGGGTGAAGCAAGCTGCAAATGGGCGTCACGCATTGCGGGAGTCCCTGGGGTCTTTTCAATGCACCTCCAGGCGCACAGGCGATGCTGGCAGCAGCGTGACAGTGCTACAGACTGCAAAGGATGCTGGAAAATGGAGTCCTAGCTCCCGGACCGCTCTGCACACCACTGCTGTCTCCCGGTCCATAGCCCCCAGTTGGTGGTGAAGCAAGCTGCAAATGGGCGTCCCCCAACAAGGATATCAAGGGATCAGGAAACACTGGAACAAGGATCAGTCTCATGGGTCTACAGGTACAATGACCAACTTTAAACAGCCATTTTTTCTTGCCCCACTCACTCAAGTGCCGCAGATACCGTAGCAAAATTGCTTGTGGGTCAATTGCCGCATTTGTGTGTGCCCACAACGGGATTGGTACCTGTGATATATCTCTGAATCAATTTCCTGCTAACATGAGAGACAGATTTAGCTAATGAGTTCTTCAGGTTTTTATTCCATCGGAATGCAAATATTGGTCTAGGTAAAGCATTAATTTGATTGCCTGAGTTCAGAAATTGCCATTCGGCATTGATGATCTGACAGAGCTTGTGGTTGAAATTGGAGTGCCGGACGACACATAACTGCTTAGTGTCATTCTTGTTGTTCCTATTTTTGAAGAGTACCACTCGGTTGTAGTATTTGGCCCTCGTGTAGGACTCCCTGATAAGTCTGTGGAGATATCCTCTGTTAAGGAGTTTGGTCTTCAATTGCTCCGCATGGAGATCAAAATTCTGGATGGTAATACAATTTCTGCGTAAATGCAGAAATTGACTAAATGGTGTGCTGTCCATCTGGCAGTGTGGATGGTAGTTCTCATATTGAAGGAGCGTATTGTGTGCGGTAGGCTTAGTATACAGAGAGACCTCAATGGTCTTATCCACTACTTGAATACAGACGTCTAAAAATTCTATCTTGTCCTTACTGGTGTTAGGGCTAACTTCAGATGAAGGTCACACAGATTAATCCATAGTATGTATTCTTTCAGTTGCTCTTCCCGACCTCTCCAAATGAAGAAAATGTCATTGATAAATCAATGCCAATGTAAGATGTTCCCAAAAAAAGGAGTAATCTTGTTATAGATAAATCTGTCCTCGAAGGCACTCATTCGGTGCACAGGCAGCGCCCATGCTGATGCCCTGGATCTGTTTATATGCAGATTTATCAAATTCAAAATAATTTTCTTTTAAGACAATGGCAAGGCATTCTAGGATAAACAGATGATCATCTAGGCTGTTACTTCTTTCGAAAGTGCTCTTCACAGCCTCCAATGTCCCTCTTTGGGGGATGTTGGTGTATGCTGCCTCGATGTCCATTGAGACTAACACATTAGTGTGTGGATTAAAAGTGATGCATTCTATCTTTCCAATCAAATGGCCAGTGTCTCTAACATAAGCAGGGAGATCAGAGACCAACGGTTTGAGGAATACGTCCACTTTTTTGGACAGCAGTTCAGTTAAAGACCCTATGGTAGAAACAATGGGCCTGAAAGGAGGTTTGGCCATGTCTTTGTTGGGTTCGGGAACCCCATATAAGACCGGGATATTATGAAACGGTCTATTCAGGTATTCAATCTTTTGAGTACAGATTGAGCCTCTATCCAGTGCTCTCTCTGTGATCTCCAGTATTTCATTATTAATTCTTTGTTCTGAATAAATAATGATATGGGAATAATGTTCAGGGCCCCCTAGCATGGCACAAATCTGTTCTTTAGTTTATATGCAGTGCTGTCCAGTACTACAATGCCTCCGCCCTTATCACTGGGTCTGATGGTAACTTTAGCTTTCGAAGATAACTTTTTAAGGGGCTTGATATTCATCATAGTTGAGATTGTAAGGGGGTTTTGGAACAAATCTCAACACATTTTAGATTTTGGAGTATGCTGTCCTTTCCTAGATACCCACTTCAGGACCCACTTGTTCCAATGTGGGAGTAAAGGTAGAGGAGGGGCGGAGTCCTGTCCTGTTATCATTCTCTGTCATAGTCCTATGTTCAAAGAATTTTTTCAATCTAATATTTCGAAAGAAAGATTGAATGTCTTTGCTAAGTTTAAAATGGTTAAGATAAGTGCTAGGAACAAAAGATTGTCCACATGCCAACAAATTAAAGGATGGTTCATCCAAACTGGTTCTGCATAGATTAAACATGGAGATTGGATCTATGTGGCAAGAGTGGGCATTCTCTCCATTACTGGTTCCGTCTTGTTTAAAGATATTGAGAGGGGTTCTCTGTTTGTTGGTATCGGCCCCTCTCTTGAGTTCTGTACCTGACTCTAGTGGATGCCTAAACAATGGTTATTTCTCATGGGGCCCTCAAAGGGCGCTCTCATATTTCCATGGCAATCAAAAGAATTGGGGCCCCCTTCGCCATCGGCTTCGGAAGTATCTGAAACAGTTAGGATTTTCTTATTGGACCAATGTTGGTAATCACCTTGATGGGTCTGGTCTTTAGCTCTATTGTAGAATTGGGCCCCCAGATAAGGATACACTTTTTCCTCAGAAAAAAATCTAATATCTTTTCTTGGTTTTCCCATTCTTTCCTTTATAAGATAATCACTAAAGGAATTTAATTCTAAATTCACCTCCACTAGCTTCTTCTTGGCATCCTCAACTGGGTTATTTTTCTTTACAATTCCTTCATGGTCCGCAATGTCCTTAAGAAGGGTATCCACCACCTCTCTGGCTGTCTCAATGATAAGGATCATAAGGTCCCTGGAACACCTATTGGCTTTTAACGACCATCTTTTGAGGAACTTCCTGATTTCAACAAATAATCCAGGGATATTCCTTATTCTGAACCCTTTGGGGGTAACCCCTGCTTTAAGATATTCAAGCATGAATTCTGCCTGTGACTCTGTTCTCCTGGCTTTCTTTTTCAAATTGAGGAGTAGCCCTGGTTATATGGATTTACGCTATGCCTTCCCTCCACATGTGTGTTTCATCTTACCATTTGAGAAGTAAGGGAGAGCCTATTTAAGGACTGTATATTGAGTCCTTTAATTACTCACTTCGATGGTAGACGAGTGACCCCAGACAGTAGTGTTCCACTCCTGTGATGTGAATCACCCATAAATATTGTGTAGGTACTTTGTGTCTTTCGATGTCAGGACATAGTGGTTGCCGGCACTTCAATGTACAGAGATCTGTTAATGATTACCTTGGTTACATTTAGATTCAGGTGAATATGGGAGTAGAAGCAACTCTTCCTTTGGCTGCTGGGAGCCAACAGGACTGCCAACAGTATACATAACTTTTGTTTTTTTTACCTGAAGAAGGTGAGTCTGTTATATCGATCTTTAAGACTCACGTTGAAATTGGGGATGGCTAGCTTATATTTGCGTAATTATTTTTTAGCACTTCCCATACCCTCGAGAAAATCAGATCCTTCGTCTGCCCATGTCAGCCTTTTAATTCTTCCCGGACATCCCTTGAAGAACACAGGTGCTTGTTTTCAGTCAGTAAGTTAATTTGTTATGGATTTCTTGACTGTATCTTGTGCTTTGTGGGTGGGATTCCAAGGTCTATTCTATCTATCTCTCTAGCAATCTTTGTGTTGCCGAGAATGTCAGATTTATTGGTCACCCACATAACTTAGTGGTCATCTGCTCAGCTATAGGAATTTTGTGTGAATCATTCTCATCTATGTATGACATCCTATGATATTCTCTATTTAACTCATGAACCTTGAGCTTTCGGATAGACTTCATATTTTCATTATTTACCTTTCTAGATTGGTCCACTAGTTGTCCATTTAATCCTTTAGACTGCTTTTGTTGGCTTTTAATTATCAGTGAACCAGAGTCAGCAGCCTTGTATTTGGTATCCTACTCAGAACGTATTTCTACTTTATCGGAACAACTTGAAAGTATGTCAAGTACTGCACTACATTCTCTTTATCATTTCCTGTTTTCACTATTTCATTTTTTATGCTTATTCGGGGAGAGGTTGATTTTGTGTTTTCACATTTCATCACTTGTGTTATTATTTTATGCAACTATGGTATAGTCTTTTCTTTAACACTACACTATTCTCGGTCTATGGTTGTGTGGTTCAGTTATCTTACTCCAATTCCTTATGTATTTTGGTTAATGTGAACATTTACTGTGTATTTGTCCCCACAGACTTGTGTTTTGACAGCGTACAGAGCCCGGTATAATATGAAATATGAACTCTTATCTATGAGTTACAGATGGCCTTTTGACCACTACATAAATTTTGCGCCCTGATGAAGGAGTGCCTAAGTACATAGTAGCTCCGAAATGAGCATCGGCGCATTTCTGTTGTTCATTTGTATTTTGTATGTAATTTTTTATGTATGTCTATCTGACTTTAGTATTTATATTGTACTGTTTTTTCATTTCATGGTTAAAGTTTTGCGTTTGTTAATTTGGAGACATGTATTGTAAGGTTTTTTATCATGTGCTCTTGGAGCTCTTTTTTCGGTGCCTATACAATATCCTGATTGTTTTTTTATGTTCAATCATTGAATATGTATTATTACTAATATGAAAAAATATATATAAAAAATATTATATATACATATATATATATTCTGATAAATAAATTATTTAATCAACATATCTTGTGGAGCATATTATTCTGTATACTTTACCAAATTTATAAATATCCTGTGGGGATAGTTTTTCTGTTTATTTTCCTTGAGCCTGGGGCCTTGGTCCTGGGTCCAGGTGCCTGGGTCACAGAGCTTATGTCCTGGGTCTTGGGCCTAGGGCCTGGTTCCTGGTGGATGGGTCATGTGGCCTGGGGTCTGTGGCCTTGGTCATGGGTCCTGAGTTACTGAGACTGGGTCCAGGGTCCTAGTGCCTGGGTCCTGGGGCCTGGTGCCTGGGTCCTAGGTCATGGGATCTGGGTCCTGCTGTCTTGGGCCTGAGGTCTGGGTCCTAGTTTGAGTGGCTTGGGTCCTTGGTACTGGTGCCTGGGTCCTGGAACCTGGGCCATTGATTCCGGGTCAAGAGTCCTTGGGCCTAGGGCCTTGGTCCTGGGTCCAGGGTTCAGCGGCTGGGTCTTGCGGTCTGGAGTCTAGGTCCGGAGACCTTGGTCATGGGTCTTGGTTCCTGGGTACTGAGTCTTTGGGTCTGGGACCTTGGTCCTGAGACCTCGGAGCTGGGTACGGGTTCCCAAGTCTTTGGTCCTAGGGCCTGGGGACTGGGACCTGGGGCTCGGGTCCAGGGTCACATGCCTTGGGTCCAGGGGCCCTAGTCCTAGGCTCGGGACCTGGTTCCAGATGCCTGGGTCATTGTTCCTTGTTCCTGGGGCCTGGGTTCTGGGGCCTGGGTACTGGGGCAAGGAACCTGGGTCAGGGGTCCTGTAGCCTGAGTACTGGGACCTGTGGTCTAGGGCCTGGGTCCTGAACCCATGAACTGATGCCTGGGTCCCATGGCCTGGGTACTGCGTCTTGAGGTCTGGGTCATGTGTCCTGGGTCTTGGTTCCTGAGTCCTTGGGCCTGGGACCTTGGTATTGGTGCCTGAGTCCTGAGGCCTGGTTCCCAAGTCCGGCTGCCTGGATACCAGGGCCTAGGTCCCAAGCCCTACGCCCTGGGGCCTGAGTCCTGTGTCCTGGGACCTGGTTTACAATCCAATTCAAGAAGTCTTTATTAGATTAATTCATCATAAAAGACATAAAATACAATATTTACATAATTAAAAACATCTAAAACCAGTATTAAATCACTTGAACAGGCTTCTTATTGAATATATACAAAATTAACACTAACACAGAAATTACCTACAAACATCAAGTACAATAGAGTGGACATTTACCAGATAGCAGCCAACATCATTAAGCCCCCAACTGATTACTTTTGATGAACCTGATTCTAAGCAACCAAGCCCACCCCAAAAATGTACCTACCCCTACAACAATTATAGGGGTCAGGTTACTTTTTAAGATTCTACTTGCTTCAACAGCCGAGCTGGTGCCTATGCTTCTACAGACCGGGCTTAACCATTTGGTTCTTGGGGCAGATTATAATGGACACATATACAAAAAGTGGTTTAAGCTTTCACCTTGACCAGGATACTTAGGACAATGCCCAGTCCCACCAGACCCCCACTTTTTAGTAAAATCCCCTAGAGGCAGCGAGCCACATCTAAACTGGTGGAATAGTTTGAGATCCAGAGGCTTAGTTATAGTGTCCCAATATTTTTCGAGCTTGGCTGTGTCTTTGAAAACAATAAATAGACCTGTAAGACTGCTAGAGCACATTCTCAAATGTCAAGTCAAGTCAAGTCAAAAAGGCTTTATTTCGATAAAAAAATTATCATAAAAGCAGCACGTAAATCACAATACAACAATTTGTAAAATCAGAAAAGCATATGTAAGACATTCTCGCAGATTTGCAAAGCAATTCATTAAGAAGCAACTATGTTTTAAAAAGGAATTAAACAGTCAATGTAAGCCTTTTTGTGCGAATGGACCAAGCCCATGATAAAAATTTGGCTAAAACACAAGCATAGGTGGCACGGCTATCAGACATTAATATCCTGATTGCAGTCACATGGCTCCTAGTACCCAACTGCCGACATAGATTTTTAAGCCAAACCCTTCTTGGAGTTGCATACTCACTGCACTCGAACATAAAATGCGCCAGTGACTCTGGTTTGATTAAGCACGTTGGGCAAAGCTCTGAGGTTTGTTCACGTGATTTCCAATTCGATGTAAAAGACTGAAGGGGAAGGGTTCCTGCTCTGAATTTAAAATATAAAGCCCTATCAAAGGGTTTTTCAATAATGTCAAGATACACTTCCCGCTTAGGTTGGTCTTTAAACTTCAAGAAATCCTCCGTAAGTCTGCCCATAGTAGTACTAGTGTTTCTTTTTGTGGAGATCCAGTCCCAATATAATTTCTTGAGCGTTAGCTTCGGGGGTGAAGTTCTATTTGACCACGCTTCATTGAGGCCCAGATTGGATAGCAGCAACTTCATGTCTCTTAACCATTTGATTTTGTGCCACCCTGGTAGTGACATGATTTCTGCAAGGCCTTGAGCATATTTACTGAGTTCCTCCACACTCCAAAGCCGCGCCCAAAGCAAGAGTGGACGAAACTTTGCGAGGTCATCAATTGGGCGACATCCAAGGTCCAACATTAGTGGGACCGTGGGAGTTCCCTGCGGTAAGGACATGATCGCTCTGCAAAATTTCATCTCTGATCTTGGTAGAGCATCGGAGATGGATGACCCCCAGAGTTCGGCCCCATAGAGGGCAGAGCTGACACCCTTAGCCAAATATATTTCTAGGACTGTAGCTATAGGTCTTATTTTGCAGGAGCGTTGTTCTTTCAAGAGAGCTCCTGTTATTCTCTTGTGGGTTAAAAGCATTTTGTCCAAGTGTGGTGTCCAATCCATTTTATGTGAGAGGCGTATCCCAAGATAGTCAAAAACTTCTACCCTCTCCAGTGGTTCAGCATTCAAGGTAGGAGAGCGGACTGGTTTTTTGGGAGGGTTCAGAACAAGATATTTAGTCTTGCTTGTGTTGATTACCAGGCCGCGATTTGCACAGAAAGATTGAAAGTTATTTAAAAGTCTTTGAAAGCCTATTGGGGTCTTGGATATTAAGAGCGTATCATCCGCGAAGAGGAGGGTTGGTATGCGTTCGCCAGCCAGGGATGGTTCATCTGAGGGATGTTTCCGAAGGTGCTCTACCACCCCATTGATGTAGAGGGAGAAAATGGTGGGAGCTAACACACATCCCTGGCGGACACCTCTCTCTACCGGGATACTATTAGTTTTTTCCCCCCCTGGGCCCCACCTAATCTGGGCAAAACTATTTTCGTGCAGCCTAACAAGCAGCACAAGCAGGTAATGCGGTAACCCCATATCGGCCAATACGCTCCATAGGGACTCTCTAGGTATAAGGTCAAAGGCAGTCTTTAAATCGATAAACGCGAGATAAAGACTGCCCTTGCCTATGATCATTCTCAAATGTCTATTATGAACCACCAAGTCCCAATAGTGCAATTTTAGGTCTTTTTTGGATGGAAAGGTTGCAGTTTCGGGACTAGACCACAGGCCACCATACCCCAGGTGCTAAAAGGGTAGATCTTAAATCCCTAAACCAGCCTATGTTTGAGGAACCTGAACAATCTTTAACCTCCAGGCAGGCCTTAGCATAAAGATGGAGTTCCGGCGTTGTCCATAGACGTCGCCAGAATGCCAGTGGACGAAATCTCGCTTGATCCTCCACCGGTTGGCACCCAAGATCATATAAAAGCGGGATCCGCGGAGTTGACTGGGGCAGACTGTTGCCATTCTTAGAAATTTATTTTGGGGAAGTTTCCAGGGGTCCAGTTTACTAGTGCCCCATAGTTCCGCCCCGTATAAAACTGAGGGTAGTACCTTTGAGCCATATATCTTAATTAGCGGAGAAATTGGACGGGTAAAGGAGCCTTTGTGTCTTTGATCAATGCACCACGTATCTGCAGGTGCTTTAAGGCCATTAGCTCGACCTGATGGGACCAACTAAGGGTCTCACTAAAGGTAACACCCAGGTAAGTAAAATACTTGGTTTGTTCCAAAGGGGTACCCCCCATAGTAACCCTTGCAGTGATTTGATTGTGCCCTCTTAAAACCATAAATTTCGTTTTAGACACATTCACTTCAAGCTCATGTTAGCTGCAGAAACACTCAAACCTCGACAGGGCTTTCTGAAGACCCTGTCTGGTTTTAGAGATCAAAAGAGTGTCGTCAGCGAACATGAGCAAGGGAATTTTCATTCCAGCCAAACTTGGAGCGTCCGTAGGATGGTTTTCAAAATAGTTGGTAACTCTGTTTATGTATAAAGAGAAAATGGTAGGGGCCAACACACACCCTTGCCTGACACCTTTGGCCACAGGAAATCTCACCGTCGCCTCCCCAGGTTTGCCCCAGCGCACTTGAGCATAGGTATGTGCATGTAAGTTCACCAAGAGGCGTACCAGGGGGGGTGGCATGCCCAGATCTAATAGGCATTTCCACAACCCAGCCCTCGGGACGAGGTCAAATGCAGACCTCAAGTCCACGAAGGCTGCGTATAGGTTGCCTTTGCCCAGAGAAACCGTCTTCCAATAAAGAAGCATGAAGCGGAAAGCCTGATCTAGAGTGCTCACATGAGATCTAAAACCAGCTTGAAGAGGGGTAAGAATATTATACTCTTCTATCCATTCCTGGATCCTGGCAAGAACAAGACGGCTTATGATTTTTTGCACCGCATCGATGAGACTGATCGGCCGGTAGTTGGATGGAACCGACCGATCACCTTTCTTATAGATAGGCAAAATTTCTGCTCCTGCCCAGGATTCAGGTACCCTAGCACCTGTGGCCAGGGCATTTGCCAGCTGCACTAAATATGGTACTCAAAGATCATGGTCCTGTTGGAATAAATCTGCAGGAATGCAGTCAGGACCAGGTGCCTTTCCCCTTGGAATAGATTTCAAAACTAGTTCAACTTCTCTAACCGAGAACACTAGGGGGTCTATCGTCAGTGGCCAGCATAAGGTATCCTGCGCACCTCTGGCATATTATTCTGTATACTTTACCAAATTTATAAATATCCTGTGGGGATAGTTTTTCTGTTTATTTTCCTTGAGCCTGGGGCCTTGGTCCTGGGTCCAGGTGCCTGGGTCGCAGAACTTATGTCCTGGGTCTTGGGCCTAGGGCCTGGTTCCTGGTGGATGGGTCATGTGGCCTGGGGTCTGTGGCCTTGGTCATGGGTCCTGAGTTACTGAGACTGGGTCCAGGGTCCTAGTCCCTGGGTCCCGGGGCCTGGTGCCTGGGTCCTAGGTCATGGGATCTGGGTCCTGCTGTCTTGGGCCTGAGGTCTGGGTCCTAGTTTGAGTGGCTTGGGTCCTTGGTCCTGGTGCCTGGGTACTGGAATCTGGGCCATTGATTCCGGATCAAGAGTCCTTGGGCCTAGGGCCTTGGTCCTGGGTCCAGGGTTCAGCGGCTGGGTCTTGCGGTCTGAAGTCTAGGTCCGGAGACCTTGGTCATGGGTCTTGGTTCCTGGGTACTGAGTCTTTGGGTCTGGGACCTTGGTCCTGAGACCTCGGAGCTGGGTACGGGTTCCCAAGTCTTTGGTCCTAGGGCCTGGGGACTGGGACCTGGGGCTCGGGTCCAGGGTCATATGGCTTGGGTCCAGGGGCCCTAGTCCTAGGCTCGGGACCTGGTTCCAGATGCCTGGGTCATTGTTCCTTGTTCCTGGGGCCTGGGTTCTGGGGCCTGGGTACTGGGGCAAGGAACCTGGGTCAGGGGTCCTGTAGCCTGAGTACTGGGACCTGTGGTCTAGAGCCTGGGTCCTGAACCCATGAACTGATGCCTGGGTCCCATGGCCTGGGTACTGCGTCTTGAGGTCTGGGTCATGTGTCCTGGGTCTTAGTTCCTGAGTCCTTGGGCCTGGGACCTTGGTATTGGTGCCTGAGTCCTGAGGCCTGGTTCCCAAGTCCGGCTGCCTGGATACCAGGGCCTAGGTCCCAAGCCCTACGCCCTGGGGCCTGAGTCCTGTGTCCTGGGACCTGGTTTACTTGACATGGGTCCTGCTGGCTGGGGCCTAGGTCAATGATCTTGGGTCCTGGTTCCTGCGTCCTGAGTCCTGGACCTGTGTACTTCGTACTGGGTCCTGGGTCCCAGGGCATAGATCCTGGGTCCTGGTGCCTGTGTCGCAGGGCATGGATCCCGGGGCCCATGTCCTAAGCCCAAGACCTGGGTTCTTGTTCCTTGGGCCTTGGGCCCGGGTCTTGAGTCCTGGGGCCTAGGTCATGGGGCCTGGGTCTCGAGTCCTTGGATTGGAGCCTTAGTCCTGCGTCCTAGGGCAAGAGTCGTGGTGTTGGATCCCGGGGCCTATGTCCTGGGCCCAGAACCTATTCCTGGTGCCTGTGGCCTGGGTCCTGGGTCCTGGATCCTTACTCTTTGGAGCTGGGGCCTTGGCCCTTGGTCCTGGGGCCTGGGTTGGAGGTCCTGGTATCTGGACCTTGGGGCCTTGATCCTGTGGCCTGGGACATGGATCTTAAGTTCTGGGGTCTGGGTCCAGTTATATAGGGCTTGTGGCTTGGGCCTTTGTCTGGGCCATGTAGACTCCTGCTTTGCCTATGTGTTAAGGTGCCTGTAGGCACTGGATTGGAGCTCCATCGGGGTCCCTCTCCTAGCCATGTGTCTGAGACCCAGCTGGGACTCCGAGCACCCGTGCAGAAGGGTCTCCAAAGTCTGGCCATTTGTCTACATGCCATGCTTTCCAATGGGGCGCCCAGTTGGACGGTCTTCTGTGCAAATCCTTATGAGGGTTTATCTGCTTCCTAGAGTTACTGCAGTTTAAAGCTTGTAGTTAGATCCTGGGATCGGGCTGTTAATCTCCTGTGAGGGGAGTTACCATTTGTCCCAGCCCCTGTCTCTCGGTGCCCCTTTGATGCTCTTGACTGAGTGACCTGGGTGGCATTAAAAAAAAATGTTTAAAGCAGGCTGGTCGCCTAAATACTTCAGTTATGAGTAATGGAATAGGACTCCCGTTCAATTTTCTTTGCTTTCAAAATTGGGGCCATTATTAAGAGTGGCGGCTGGGGACATTCGTATTGTGCCGCTAGAGGTGAAAGTCTTGGACCGTGGCAAGACAAACCAAAGTAAAAGCATTTACCAAGAATATTTTCATTAATCAAGAGCAAAAGTCGAAGGTTCAAAGGCGATCAGATACTGTCATACTCACAAACATAAACAGTGCCAACAAGCTGTGTATGTCTTTTTGCTTTCTAGCCCTAAGTGCGCAGGGTATGCCCTGACATGGGTCCTGGGATCACTGTGTCACAGTATTAAAGCAAACATGGCTGATGAGGGGTGATGCCCCAAAACTGGCCCCAGGGTGCTTGGTTCCGGTCCAGGGAGGACCTGGCTTGGCAGTTCGGGTTGGACTGTTCCCATGAGGCAGAGGGTGAAGAAAGTGGCCCCTTTAGGGTCACTTGGGTCACTAATAACCACCTCTCAGCCTTCCATACCAAATGAAGAGTCGGTCAGACAGTAGAGAATGCAAATATATAATGTTTATTAGACTTAGAGCAGAATCCAGTCTGCCCAGTAGCTAGGAGTTCTGCAGAGGGACTGAAATAGGCAAGCATAGAGAGACATGTTGTACATTTCATAACAGGGCTAAAAAACACCCAAAGTGGAATTTTACAAGCAGTTGCTACTAAGCAATGGAATACAAGGAAAAAACAGTCTCAGCGCAAAGTTATTCCATTCGGGCCCTTTACCAGACAAGTGGGAGTAGGCCTCTATCTAGTGACAAAGGGATGCGCTAATAGGAACAGTGTACTCATTACAGGAACAGGCCTACATGGTAAAAACAAAACTTAGACTGGAAAATGTCACGGAATTAAACTAACTTAGTTTGGAACTGCCTAAAATGGCACCTGCATAAAAAATGGCGCAGCAAATGCTAACTTACACAGGGCAATGCGCAAACATGACAATTCTGTTCTAACAGACCCACCTTTTAGCATGAGCAAACAATAACAGTGGATACATATGAGCATTCTTTGTTTTCAGCATTGGGGAAGAAAATTGAAGGAGGGAAGAAGTCTCAAAAATGCCGTCATCAATGTTCATAAGGTTTTCAATTTCTTTCTGTACCATAATTGCAGCATTAGTATCATGAATAAATATTTTCATTTTAGGGTTGAGAATGGTAGTGCAGTAAGCACAACAGAAAGACAGAAACTAAATAAGAGCACAGCAAAGCACCAATATCACAATTAGGTAAATTACCTTTTCAAGAAACCAGCCCCAGCTACCAAAAAGAGACCAACTCTTATTCCCACTCTCCATTCCCTTGACATTCTCAATTATATCAATAATATGCTTGGTAATATTCTTTTCCATATTCTTGATCCGGACCACACACTGGTCTCCCACTACTGCACATGCACCACCACTATTGGCTAAGATAAAATCAACCGCGTATCGAGTGTGTTCGGAATAAATTCTCATTTTTTCCAAATGAGTGGTAATACTGCGTAAACTGCCACGGTACGATTAGATAACATTTGTAACTTGCACTCAAAATATTCTCACCCCCAGCCATTGAGGTACCAACCAAAATAAAATGGAATAAAGGATGTATGCAAAAGTGATCCCATTACTATAATTATTGACCTCTATATTGGTTACTCCCTCACAGAATTCTTTAGTCAAAGTCCTTTTAACCCAATGGACATTAGGCTTAGCGTATTTACAGGGTACACCTAAGGGCAACACCATACCAAGAGCCACATCGTCTGTGCCATTATTAACATTGGAATATTTACAATACGACAAACAGTAAAACCCCAGTTGTGCCTAGATTGGCCCTTCCTAAGCTACTGCAGCATATCTGGTGTTCATTCCAAAAGTACTTGGATCTTTTTCTTTCACTAAGGGGATTGTATTTTTGTACAACACTATTCCAGAACAATTGATATACAAAGAAGTGTCCATGCTATTCACAATAGGGTAACAAGTAGGATAATAACCAGCCTCCCAGGTGAGTATCAATTCCTTGTAATGCCAACCCACCAGTGTGACATTGTGTTCTTCCATGTAGAAGCTGTTGCAACATGTGTTGTTCTCACAACCTGGATAAGCCACTCCCAGTGGCTTTATATAATATAAACAAGGACCAGGATAGCCAAAACTAAAAAACAGTCCCTTCCCCGAAGAATCTCTAATGTTTGTCTAGAAACACATTACTCGGGCGGTCCTTTTCTTCATTGTTGGGGAAATAACTCTAACCTTGGTACGTAAAGGCACATCCTGATCATTTTCCAAAACCCAAGACACCCCACACAGTATTATTAGCAACAAAACCACAAGAGCAACAAATCTTATGTTTCTGTGTGCAAGTCTACACCATATTATGCTGAGCAACAAGTGTCACTGTCTGCTCTTCCTCAGCAACCGGTCTACCAAAAGTATGCATAACAAATGTTTAAGAAGGGATCAAAATGCTAGGAGAATATGTAAGGTCCCAGTGTCCATCAGAGCCTCACTGGTACAGCCTCCTATCGTCCATCAATAAATTGGCGCTCTTGAGCACCGGCGGTGGAGCTTGCTCTGTCCTAAGCTCAGACCCCATGTCGATCAAGATGGTATACCTTCAGGGTAAACTTCAGTCTTCCCTATCTAATGTCCAAACAACTAAAATGAAGTACACAGAAATCCCTCACTAATCTCAACTAATTACGTTGGTACCAGACTTCACTACAACCTGTCTTATGTAACCCCGGGCAGAGACCCCCACCTCGCCTGCGGAGGGTGCGGAGATTTGCCCTCTCCTCCATGTTCCATGGAGAACGCGGAGAAGGCAAATCTCTGCACACTCCGCAGTAGAGCGGAGTTGGCCAGCCCCAGCCTCTACCTCCCCTATATTATCACTTAAATCTACATTATGTACTATTAAATTTAAACCACCTACCCGGCATGCGGCGCCCCCGGGCTTCCCTCCTTCTCTTCCTCGCAGTATCAATATTCCTTAAAGAAATTGCACTGGGCAGCCCGGGAACGCTGCATGCCAGGTAAGTAGTTTAAATGTTATAGTACGTAATGTTGATTTAATTGATAATATAGGGGTGGAGGCAGGTGGCGTAGTGTAGCGGAATTCCACAGAGTTGGTTTGCAAATCTATAGCCCTGCTATGCCCACTACACCCAATGTTAGTCATTTGCAGTCCATCCCTAACCTCTTTTCTCCTTGGACTCAATTTTCCTCAGCCGAGGGTGAAAATTGTAGCTGCTAGCCCCAGGCACAGTGCGATCAGTGAACGAAGGCGCTTAGATAGCTCGTATTTCTGGGATAACAGCCTCGTTCAGCACATCCTCATTCTCTTTATCAGTTTGAGTCATTGTGAGCGGAGCATCTCTAAAAGGGACAAACCTAGGCACCTGCTTGCATTGCGAGTCCCCAATGCTATCCTTGACTCACTTGTCGTAAGGTAATGGTAAGGGAACCCTCCGACAGTGGGTCATGTGGACCCAGTTCTTACAGGCAGCAATCTTCAGAGCAGTACGCATTAGCAATAAAACCCGCTCAGGCCCCTTCCAGCGCGGCTCCAAACTGTTCTTCCTCTGAAATTTGTGCAACAAGATTAAATCACCGGCCTGGATATTGTGGCCAGGTCCATCTGGTTTGTAAGGTAGAGACTCTTGCACCTGTTGATAAATAGAACGCAAACACTCTGTTAACTGGCCAAGGTAAGCAAGCAATACAGGGTACTCAATAGCTGAAAATCTACGAGGATGCGGGATGCCAAGACATTTGCCAGGCGCCCAAATACTACTCCATAAGGAGAAAATCCTGTCTTCCAATGTGCTGTTGTTCTTTTCGACAAAAGTGCTAATGTTAAAGCATCTGGCCATGTTAACCCTGTGGTCTCCTGAATTTTTGCCAATTTCAGTTTTAGAGTACCATTGTACTTCTCAACCAAACCCACTGACTGTGGGTGATAAGCAGCATGGAATTTTTATTTGATATTGAGAGCCTCACAAATTAATTGAATCCATTTCGCATTAAAATGACTTCTGGTAACTCTCCAGATAACTCGGGGCAAGCCAAAACAAGGAAAGAACTCCTTCAGGAGTACCTTTGCAGTCTTAATGGCTTCATTATTGTTGGTGGGGTAAGCCTCCACACATTAACTGAATGCACATACAACCACCAAAACATACTTAAGATTATTATATTTCTCTAATTCAATATAGTCCATTTGAAGAGTTTTAAAAGGAAAAGTGGGTTGTGCAAGATTATCGGGTACTGTTTGGAGGTACCCTTCCCTAGAATATGCATCATGCAAACCATACAGTATTTCACTAAATGTGGGGCTGTCTTATAAATATTGTCATTCTGCCATACAGGGTCTAACAACTTACAAATGCATTTTGCATTAATATGAGCTGGACAATGTGCCATAGTAACCATGGCAAGAACATATGCATCTGGTAACATCCCTCTCTGCTTTACTTATTTATCAATCCAACATCCTTCCTCATTTAACGGCACTGTACTTTCCTGCCATTCCGCTAATTCTTCCATTATGGGTTCACTTTGTATCTCCTTTACACTTTCTAGAGTAATCTCAAACATGACAACTTCAGTGAGGCACCTAGCTGGACCTGCTATAAACATGTGTTTTATCTTTGTTCGGGCTGTTTCAGTAGCTGTCTGATTTGCAAAAGCATTTCCTCTATCCACGTCATCAGTAACCTTCCTGAGGACACTACACTTGATTATGGCCAATTTCTTAGGGAGCTTTAAATCAGACAAAAGCCTCAATATGAGGTCTCCATGTTGAATCTTGGTGCCATGAGAAGTAAGGAACCAGAGTCGTCCAAAATTATTCACTGAAAGGCATACTACCTGTCTGTATAGATGTTCAAAACCCGTCCCTCACAAGGTCAAATAAGAGCAGCAAGCTCAACAGCTTGAGCCGATTGATAGGGGACCCGTGATGTCTCTACCACTGTGAACAACATAGTGACATTATAAGCTGGCATTTGGTGCCATCTGGTAATCTAAAACAAGAGCCATCGACATAGAGTTCTCCTTGGGGATCAGATAAGGGAACATCAATCAGGTCTACCTGTGCCTTTGTCTCTTCTTTCATCCGGTAGATACAATTATGCTTATCAACTGCATCATTCTCAGAAGGGAGGGGTAGTAATATGGCTGAATTCAGAGTAGCGCCAAATAATAGGAGGAGTACACCCAGTAGGCACCTTAATGCCTACATGGTATAGAACGAGGTGCACAACAAGGACAGATCAGTCCTTTCTTAGAAGACCCCTCACTCACCATCCTAGTTGGTGACATGCTTCATCATTGGGGCCCCACCCAGATAGCCGAATGCCATCCGGGTGTGCTATGACACATGATTACAGTGGAGAGGGTTTTTTTCTTTTCTGGGTGCAGGTGAGTGAAAAATGGTGATTTAAATATTAGCCAGTTATAACTCTCTCAGAATTTTTTTTTTTTATTATGGAGCAACTGGGCAATGTTAAAAAGCCATGAGATACCATGTGAGGTTTGATTAACCTAAGGTATCAAGTTGTGAAATGAAGTGAAAATAAAAGGTGGTCTACATGTTTCAACCTGATAGAGGAATTTCTAGGTTCTCGTCAGGACCAGTGACTGTGACCAGGACTGTGACCAGGGTGGTCGCAGTAAGGTGTACCCTACCCATGGTCACTATGAGACCCCACCATGTACTCACAGTAGGGTATCCTTTCTTCAGTTCTAATAAGGAAAAACCTGTGAAGACAAAAGAACAACATACGCAAAGCATAATCAATTGTATACATGGCAATGTTGAAAGTGCTCCTCTCGTTCAACATCCAGTGCTCGTAGTTGTGGAAAAACATTGGATACATCAAATGACTCTAGAAACGGTTATACATAGCATTCCATATTCAATCTGTGGCACCATAGGACTAAAAACAAGTCCATCATGTCATCCAACAGGGCTGGAGTCCGCCTGTGATCAAAATAACAACCCACTGAACTCATATAGAGGTGTGTGTATGCGCACTCTCACAATATTTGATAGGTGCACATCAACGTGGGTGTCGACGCTCTCAACCGACTATGTGAGGGAGTGTATTGAACACAAAAGAAAAGCATGCTTAATGGATACTGTGTAACACAAGCGGGATGCGAAAGCTAACCAGGGGGCATGAGGCTTACTTAATTATTGTGGCCAGACAGGGTCACCTGAGGGAACCATATATCGAGAAGCAGAACTCTTTGTCGAACTTGTGTCCACCAAACATTTCTTAGTCAAGCCTTGCCAATCAGCTGTGACATAAGGACAACGCTGATGTACAGGTATCTGACAGGGCCCCTCTCCCTGTCTCTAGCTGTACTAGATATAGGGCATACCTGTCGCCTCATCTATATTGAAATCATCATGATAATACTGGCCATTACGGGGGTCATCAAAATAGTTATTATCAGCATGACCCTGTGAAACTGTAGCAGTCTGAGCTCTCTCTGTCTCATGAACTCTACTACCAGAACCTCGCCCTCTAGGATCTGCAACTTTCTGTTAAAGACAGGGCACTGGCTATGCCAATGACCCTCCTCCTTACCATGCGCACACTGATTTTGCCCTAAAGGTGTAGTTGAGGGCTGCTTATTGGTACATGGAAGCTGTATAGAAGGACCACCCCATCCCCTACTGTTTCCCCTAAATGCTTGCTGCAACAACTCCTTCATCTTTAAATCCTTTGTTTTCTTATCAGTCTTATACTGATCTCGATGTTCATAGTACTGAGCCATGTTCAAAATAACGGAAGGGGAAGAGGTGGGCCAAGTACTCTCAGATGCCGATAAACAAGTCGTAATTTCAGGAAGAAGATTGGAGACAAATTGGTCAACAAACAAAGCCTGGCTAATGAGGGATGATGCACTGAAACCCAGGCGTGGTGGGTGACATTTCAAAGTGGTGGGTGCAAAGTGATTTGCATACAGCACCGTTGCGTGCGAGCGCAGCGAGCGAACCCGAACCCCAAAAGGGGAGTTTGGGGGGGTTACCCCCAAGATTTTTTTTAAAAAAAAGAAGAAAAATCGTGCATTTTCAAGCAAATTTGAGAAAGCAGGAAGGTTAATAAAGCAATTGTGAAAGTACAGTTATTACATTAATAGATGGCATAACATAGGTAGCTGCTTATTCAGTATAAACACAGAATGACCATGCAAGGTTCTACAGCATATTCTAAAGCAGAACAAAACAAGTTGAACTACCTCTCCCTTAAACCATACAAAAGAGGATGAATGAACTAGTCAAATAACAAAAAACAGGGGAGGAATAGGAAACATACATGGGCAAAAAAGCGAAATAACAGAGCAAAATTTACAGCGTGATACTGGTTTACATTCTGCATTTTCTTAGTTACATTGAAAATGGTTCCAGCAAGACTTAATGTTTCAGGTTGGTTTTGCTGCCAACTCTATTTGTGTGGAGTTTCTTCTTAAGTTTTGGCTTTTAGCTGGCTGCCTATGCTATACCTGCTTTTTAAGTGAGGGAGTCTTGCACCACTGCAGGACACCCTAACAGCGCTCTGTGTCCTTCTGAAGCATGGGAACGAAGTTGTATGTAGTATGGTATAAGGTGAATAGTCATTGGTCCTTACACACACATACAGTGTTATGCCAGCAGTATTTTAATTAGCTTGCAGTATTAGGCATAACACATGATTGCATGTGTGTTAGTGGCATTTTAATTAGTTAGCCGTACATAGTATTCTCATTTTTTGTGCTATATTTTTTAAATAACCCTAGCAGCAATGAAAATGTGTTATTAGGTGTAGTGTAATGCTATCATCAAACTCTGCATCTTTAACTAATGATAAATGAATATATTAACCTACAATTTAGATATCGCTGACATCAATTTCTTTTACGTGACACTGCCATGATCTCTGTCAAAATTAAGCAATGCTTCTACACAACTGTTTTTGAAGTACCACCCCCGAGGCCATGTCACATTAAGTGAACACTGTCAACAGCCACAGTTTTGGACTTCCTTGTGTCTTAGTTGATGTAGTGCTATTTTACCACCTTGGAAAGTGGTAAATATATGTTTTTTCTCAGGAACTTCCAAGGAATGCTGGGTTAGATTCTGGCTGAACTATGGCAGGGTTTGTTGACGTACCTACTGTAAGCACCTAAACATAACACAATAACACAATAACACACACACACAATTCAGCCCCACAATTAAAGCATAAACTGGCTCACCACAATAGCACAGTCAAAATAGAATAAGACATTAAACTACAATAAAACGAAACGAAACCGCATTGCAGTAATGCAGCACAAAAAATAAGAAGGACAAAAAAAAAACAACAGAACACACCATTAGCACAAGTAAATGCCACAAAGCAAATTTTCTTAAATGATCCTGTCACACATTACTACCTGCAAAATCCTGTTCCTCCTGACCATGGAAGCTCTGCAGTTTTTATGCACCCCATCTCCCGTCCTTACATCTTGAAGGCTGAAGTCTGTTGTTTTTTCACGACATGATAATTATTAAAATAGGGAAGGTCGTGCTCTCATGGTAACTAGAGACATTTCTAAATATTTCAGGTTTGAAACTGCTCAGCAGCTCTATTCAAGCAATGATTTCATTAGGAAGGAATGATTCATGTCACAGCACAGATAACCCCCCCAACTATAAAGCCGGACAGCATGTTGCTATAACATGTATAGGAAGCCAGTTTGCCAGTCTCCCCCATGCTTAAATGACCCCGGTCCGCATCCATGGTACTGAACAGTGCCCATATACTCTTACTTTATACCACACGTCTTTCTGTACCTCTCAATCCCAGCGTGCCTCACCACCCACGCTGTGACCCTCGCCAACCGATAGACTCACCATATTCCATGGAGCTCTTTGTCTCGTCCTTCCACTCGGTGCCGCAGCCCCTCAGACTAGCCTTCCTCAGCATCTTAAGGCCGAAGCACGTGACATCTCCACATGGCGCTGAATGCAACAAAAAAGAATCTGGAAAAAACAGCTGAGCTGCATTTTGTGTGCATTTAAAAGAAAAGAAATGTCCGATATGTTGTCTGTGAACTGGCTAAATCTGAAACGCTGACCCCGGGCTGGCCGCGACAGAGCTCTTCCTTGACAGGATGTCCCACCCCACCACGCGCGGCATCCAATGATGGATGTTGCGCAGTGGACCAGCCAATCCTGGCGCTGCATGCAGCGCCAGGATTGGCTAGGGGGGCACATTTGCTGCTCGCCCTGTCGCCCTTTGTAAACCAGGGCTGTGGCAGGCGAACAAGGTCCCGCTGGGGAACTTAAGGTGCGGTGAGTGCCCATGCTTGGGCAAGTTGCAAACCAATTTGCACTTGCGCAGTACTGTCTGCTGCAGCCAGAGTGTGTGGACTGTCTGTCACTCAAGCTGCCGCAGGCCACCCCCCCTGGCCCCTGCGCAATTCCCGGCGGCTGATTATTGAATGTTGCAACTTGCAATGTATTATGTTTATCATGTACTACAGTCACAGTTATTTTATTTACATAGGATTGCGGCCGGCGGCCGCAATGCGGGTCCATGTGGCTGGTGGGGCTATGCCCCTACGCCCCAATGGACGCACCGCGGCTGCTGAAACCCAGGATGCTAGTTTCTGATTCAGGGAGGACCTGGCTTGGCAGTTCTGGCTGCACTGTTCCCCTGAGGCAACAACGTCAAGACAGATTTGCATACGGAGGGTCCAAACTGGGGTGGCATGGTCAGCAAAACAACAATCAAGTTAACCCAGATCTATTAACTGGATTTGAATGTCTGATTTGCTGTGTATTCCATCCATCATCTGTGTGTCTTTTGCTTTCTCGTCGTAAGTGCACTGGGTATGCCCAGACATGGGCCCTGGGCTCACTGTGTCACTAAATTTAAGCTAGCATGGGTGATGCCCTGAAACCGGTCTCAGAATGCTTGTTTCCGGTCCAGGGAGGACCTGGCTTGGCAGGTCAGGCTGGACTGGTCCCATGAGGCACAGGGTCAAGACTGATTTGCATATGGCTGGCTCCAAACTGGGGTGGTATGTTGAACAAAAGAACAATGGATCTAACCCAGATCTCTTGACTGGGAGTGAATGCTTTATTTGCTCTGCATTTCATTCATCATCTGTGTGCCTTTTACTTTCTCGCCCTAAGTGTGTCAGGTATGCCCTGACGTGGGTCCCATGGATTCAAGCTAGCCTGGCTGATGAGGGGTGATACCCCAAAAATGGTCCCAGGATGCTTCTTTCGGTCCAGGGAAGACGTTTATTGGCAGTTCAGTCTGGACTGTTGGTATGAGCTACAGGGTCAAGACTGATTTGCATATGGCTGGGTCTAAACTGTGGTGGCATGGTGAGCAAAAGAATTATGGATTTAACCCAGGTCTCTTGACTGGGGTGAATGTTTGATTTTCTCTGCATTCCGTCCATCAATTGTGTGTTTTGAACAAGCTATCTAGTGGCATTGTTCCCATGACCGTCAAGCAGATTCTCGGAAACCAAAGTCTTCGGGGTTTATGGTTGCAAAGTTGAAACTTAACTGAATTGACGGAAGTGAACCACCAGGAGTGAAGCATGCAGCTTAATTTGACTCAACACAAGAAACCTCACCGGGACCGGACACGGAAAGGATTGACAAATTGATTACTGATTCTCTATTCTGTGGATGATGGTTCATGACCATTCTTAGTTGATATGAGTGATTTGTATGATTAATTCCAATGATGAATGAGACCCCTCCATGCTAGTAATTATGCAGCCCCCAGTGATTGATCAATAACAGGTCTGTATTACCCTTAGATATCTGGGGATGCAACCCAACGCTGCACAGATTGGTATGTGTCTACCCTTCACTGACAGGTGTGGGTAGCCAGCTGGACCCCGTTCGTGATAGGGATTGGGGATTGATATGATTTCCCATGGACAACCAATTCCCAGTAAGTGTGGGTCATATGCACATGTTGATTAAGTCCCTTCCCTGGTAAAGTAGATGCAGCGGTCCAGAAGGTCCTTCTCTAAGGGCTCTGTGGTCCCTGACAGGGCAGCCTGCTTGGGCAAACTCCAGGCTGGACTCTAGAAGATCGAACATAGTTGAGGTCCATTTGGCAGATCTGGGCTGCTTTGTTTGAACAACTGACCATGCCCCTAGTAAGGGCTTCAGAAGAACACAGAATGTGCAGGACGGGGCTACGCATTGGTTAGGGTCCCTTACCCCGCCCATGGGATGTTGTGGAGCACCTGGGGAAGCTTCCCCCGCATGGGCGGGCAAAGGGATGGGCTGTCTCGCAATCCCAGGGAGGTGCCACATGCGTGGCTAGGTTCATGAGCTCCGACGGGGCCCAGTGATGGGAGTCCCTCAGCCTGGGCTCTGTCCTTCTCATGTCTCAAAAAATCATAAAAATGTTAATAGACCTGAAGATCAATTAACTTGAATAACCTCCAATTCTTGTGCCCATTTGGGAAATGCATAGTTTTCCTTGATACCTATTTTTCACTTTTTATATTTCACCAAATGAATTGCTGTATACCAGGTACACAATGGAAAACCATTGTGTGGTGCAGCTCAGTTATCAGCCCTGGGTCCCTCTGGTTTTTGGAGGACCTACAAGCCCTATATAGCCTCAAAACTAGAGGGTACCAGCGGACGTAATGATATATTGCTTTTGAAGATATGCCATAGTTAGAGGAAGTTACAGGTGAAAATAGGCACGAATGCCTTCTTTTTTGCAACTCAATATCAATATTTGTTTTATATCAACTGTTACTTTTCATAGGAAAACCTTAAAAAGATCTAGACACATGACTGTTGCTGAATTTAGAATGTTGTCTACTTTTCCGAAATGTATAGCATTCCAGGACCCACCATGGCTTTAACACTGAGGTTGAAAGCACAGAAATTAGGGGAAATGGGGTAAGTACCACTTAAATGCCACAGCTGTGTTGAAAAATTTGTTTTTCTGCTTCAATTCTGCTCATTCCTGAAAGATAGGAAGATGGTGATTGTAGAACTGCAAACCCTTCGTTGATGCCATTTGCAGGAAACAAAACAGACACTTTCTTCTGCAACACTTGTTCAGAACAAGCAATAAAATTATTGCCGCTTTATCAGCAGGAAGCTGCCGCTAAATCGGTGATAATGGACTTGATAATATGCCCTTGTGAATTCCCATAGTAGCCCAGGTTAACACCAGAACCAGGCCATTGTCGCCGCTTTAGCGGCAGTTTCCCGCTGATAAAGCGGCGATAATTTTATCGCCTGTTCTTGATAATATGGCCCCACATGTTGGTCTATTATGGCTTATTTCAGAGCCCCCTCTAGGGGAATCCACAAACTCTGCATACCTTTAGAATCCCCAGGATGTTGGAAAATAGAGCGCAAATTTGGCATGGATACCTTATGTGGACAAATCATTGTGGGGGCCCAAACGCAAACTACCCTAACTAGCGAAAAAACAGTATTAGCACAGCGGAGTGGGCCAGGGAGGCCTAGCAAGAAATGGTAAATGTGCTTCTGCAGTATTATCATAGGATAAAAAGCGCATCACTCTTTTAGGTAAAAAACATAATTATATTTAACACTGTTATTTCACTGTAAAATGACACACAAGTATGTAAATCTAGCTGTCCTAGTATGTGGTTCTGCCTTTGGACATGTTCTGAAGTAGGTTGTGCTGTACAGCTGCTGGCAATAAAATAACATAACCTCTGTGCATGCCTGTGTGTGTCTGAATCCTGTTCTGCTGGTGGGTTTGCCATAACTGTTTAGAGGCAGGAAAACTAAAGTGATTCTGATGGTGGAACCTCAGTGGGTTCAGATGGCAGAAACAAATAACCTTATGAGCCATCCAGTTGGCCCCAACACATTGGAAGAACAGTCCCAGAACTTTAGGAACATTGCTTTTTTTGTTCTCAAAAGAGTCCTTCTTTAGAAGCTTGTTTCTATAAAAAAAGCTTGCTAAGTGCCAGATTTACTCTCACGCATCTAGCATAACACTGATGTACATATTATCCACTTCTTCCACGCTAAGTGAAGAGACCCTCATTCCTTATATTTGCATTTTATTTTTCATGTTCAATTACTTAAAACCATTACATGATAAAACTGATAAAACATGCAAGCCTTGGTTTACGAGCAAAATAGCACTGACAGATTGATCTAGAAGAGTATTTGCTAGAATGAACTTTTTTTAAAAAAATTTAAAAAGAGAGAAATAATGTAAAGCCAACATTTCATTGTGTATCGTGGTGAATTTGTGCATAGATTCATATCTGGAGGAGACAACGTTGTGTGCAATGTGTATTTTATGTTTTATGATGGTTTGTGTCTCCTACTCATGGACTTTATTTAGGGATCACTAGAGGTCGCAACTGGACCCCGTGCTTGCCTCCTGTGACCCCTGGCACTATCCTTGCGACCCCTGGCCTCGGAGGTAGAAAGGGGGCATTGTTAGCAATATAAGTTAAACAAGGCTCTAATGAACCTTGTTTTCCTTATGTGTTCCTCAGCTACAATGTGCGTCTCAGTCTCTCCTTCAGCCCCTGAGCATGTGGTGTGAGCACAAAATACAAGAATGAGAGAGAGGGGGTAGAGAAGTAAAACTAGAAGGGGAACATAATGAAAGGAAGACAAAGGGCCTGATTACAATCTTGGCGGGTGGGTTACTCTGTCACAAACATGATGGGTATCCTGTCTGCCAAACTACAATTCCATTATATCCTATGGATAGAACTTGTAATTTGGTGGATGACATATCTGCCATGTATGCGATGGAGTAACTCTGCTTGTGTGCTTGTGTGTTTGTGTATGTGTGCATTTGTGAAAGAGGGAGAGAAAGAAAGATAGAAAGAGAGAGGAATTAAAAGACATCAGAGAGGTCCAAGTGTGGGAGATATGGACAAGTGTGAAAGAGAGTGAGGTAAGTGAGAGTGATAGGCAATAGGCACATTGACAGGTGACAAAGAGGCAAAGAGACAGCCGAGAGGCAGAGAAAGGAGAGGGCATGTGAGAGGGGGGGCAGCCAAGAGGCAGAGAAAGGAGAGGGCGTGTGAGAGGGGGGTGACTGAATGACAGTTATGATACAGATAGAGAAACAGATTGCAAAGATAGCGAGAGAGAGAGAGAGGGAGAGGTGATGCTAGACAACTAAGAGGCAGAGGGAAGCAGCAAGCGAAAGAGAAAGTGTTGAGAAGACAGACAGGTTAGAAAAGAAACAACAGGATGAGTAGAGATATGTAGGTGATATTGAGTCAGACAGTGAGAAAGGGATAGACAAGCAAGGACCTCTGGTCACTCCCCACGCCGCAAGGCTCCTCCTGGTTGCCCGTGATTGCCCCACTGCTGCTGCTGCTGAGGGTTCGCCGCTGGTGTGCCCCTGGAACCTGTTTCGTTGGTACTGTATTGTTGCTCTGTTTTTTCCCCATACCTGGCTGTTTATTTTTGTTTTATTTGTTCCTCTGATTGCCGTTCCTTGCCCTCTGTGCCCCCCACTCCCTGCTTCCCGCTGCTGCTCCCAGCGGCCCGCCCCCTTTTCCCTTCGGTGCCCCGTGCCCTCGCCCATTGGCCACCCCGCTCCCACCTCCCAGCTGCTCCTCCCTCCCACTTGGCCTCTTATGGAGGGCGCCGCACGGCATTGAGTGTGACCTGACCTCTGGTCACTCCCCACACCACATGGCTCCTCCTGGTTGCCCGTGACTGCCCTACTGCTGCTGCTTCCGAGGGTTCGCCGCTGATGTGCCCCTGGTACCTGTTTTGTTGGTACTGTATTGTTGCTCTGTTTTTCCCCATACCTGGCTGTTTATTTTTGTTTTATTTGTTCCTCTGATTGCCTTTCCTTTTCGCCCTTGCCCTCTGTGCCCCCCGCCCCCTTTTACCTTCTGTGCCCCGTGCCCTCGCCCATTGGTCGCCCTGCTCCCACCTCCCAGCTGCTCCTCCCTCCGACTTTGCCTCTTATGGCGAGCCCGTCTGCACCCGTCCGCGCCTGGACCGCACCCAGTGCTAGAACCCCTGTACCCCGCGCCCCTCTGCAACACCAGACTGCACTACGAGTCCAGCACCCTCCACGCACCGGACAAGACCACCCCTGCTACCGGGCCACCCCGAAGCGCACCCAAGGGCCCTTCGCCTGCCGGAACTGCAGATACACCAGCATCCAGCCCTACAAACCACCAGCCAGCAAACCCAACCACCTCCGATGCATCCTCCTAAGTGCCCGCTCCGCTCGCAAGCACGCCATGGAACTCTGGGACCTCCTAGACTCCACCGCTCCTGACGTCGCCTTCCTGACGGAGACCTAACTGAACGCCACCTCAGCACCAGACATCGCTATAGCCATCCTACAGGGCTACAAGATCTCTCGCAGAGACCGCACCAACAGAAGTGGAGGGGGAATTGCCATCATCCACAAGGACACCCTCAGAGTCTCAACCAACACCAACGACACCCTCACCACCTCCGAGCACATGCGCTTCCAGATCCACACCGACCACAACACCACCCTCAGAGGAACTCTCGTCTACAGACCACCAGGACCACAACCACAGTTCTGCGACACCATCGCCGACCTCATCAGCACCCACGCCCTCGCCTCCACAGACTACATCCTCCTCGGGGACCTGAACTTCCACCTCAAGATGACGCCAACTCCACCACCCTGATCGCCAACCTCGCCAACCTCGGACTCAAACAACTCGTTACTACACCCACCCATGCTGCTGGACACACACTGGATCCCATCTTCGCCATAAGCCCCCACGTCTCCTTCAACCACACCACCGAACCCCACTGGACCGACCACAGACATGTCCACTTCAC
Source organism: Lissotriton vulgaris (assembly GCF_964263255.1). Lineage (NCBI taxonomy): Eukaryota > Metazoa > Chordata > Amphibia > Caudata > Salamandridae > Lissotriton > Lissotriton vulgaris. The sequence goes on from NC_141685.1 coordinate 497,491,277, forward strand.
CTTCAGGAAACCCACCACACACCACCACACCCAATAGCTTCCACGCAGCTGCTGGGGCAAGGTCACCAAGGACCAACTGACTACCACCCTCACCCTGAGACCACCCACCGACCCCACCGACCCAGACACCGCCGCAACCAACCTCAAACAATGGATCAATGACTGCACCAACACCCTTGCCCCTCTCCAGACCCCCACTACTAACCCCACCAACATGAAAGCCGCCTGGTTCACGAAGACCTCCGGACCTCCAAGCGTTCCTGTCAGAAGCTGGAGAAGAAATGGCTCCACGACCGAACACCAGACAGCCACACAGCCCACAAAAGCGCCACCCGCATTCACCACCAACTCATCAGGACCGCCAAGAGGACCGCCTTCAAGGACCGGTTAGACAACAATGCACACAACACCAAAGAGCTTTTCAGCATCGTGAAAGAACTCTACAACCCCAGCTCCAACACCAAAAACATCCCACCATCACAAGACCTGTGCAACTCCCTGGCCACTTTCTTCCATCGCAAGATTGCCAACATCCACGATAGCTTCAACTCTGACACCCCCACACCCACCACCGATTCAACCAACCCTGCGATCACCACCCGCACATGCCGCATGACCGCCTGGTCTCATGTCAGCGACGAAGACACCATCAAAACCATGCACTCCGTCCACTCTGGATCCCCATCCAACCCCTGCCCGCATCCCATCTTCAACAAAGCCAGCACAACCATCGCACCCCACCTCCGGAAAACAATCAACAGAGACAGTGACAGAGAAGATTGTCAACAAACAGCTGACCCGTTACCTCGAAGATAACAACGTCCTGGACCCATCCCAATCTGGCTTCCGTAGCAACCACAGCACCGAGACCGCCCTCATCACCGCCACCGACGACATCAGGATCCGGATGGACAAAGGAGAAACAGCTGCCCTCATCCTCCTGGACCTATCAGCTGCCTTCGACATGGTCTGCCACCGCACCCTATCAGCGCGCCTCCATGAAGCCGGAATTCAAGAGAAGGCCCTGGCCTGGACCACATCCTTCCTCTCCGGCAGAACCCAGAGCGTCCGCCTCCCTCCCTTCTGCTCAGGAACCACCGAGATCATCTCCGGCATCCCACAGGGATCCTCCCTCAGCCCGACACTGTTCAATATCTACATGGCTCCACTCGCCCATGTCGCACGACAACACAACCGACAACACCCAGTTGATCATATCCCTCACCGAAGACCCCAATACCGCCAAAGCCAACCTCCACAGAGGACTGAAGGCCGTCGCCGACTGGATGAAGGACAGCAGACTGAAGCTGAATTCAGACAAAACGGAGGTCCTCATCCTCGGACCCGCCCCATCAGCCTGGGACGACTCCTGGTGGCCCACATTGCTAGGCACACCCCCGGAACCCACCGACCACGCACCCAACCTGGGTTTCATACTAGACTCCTCCCTCTCCATGACCAAGCAAGTCAACGCCGTCTCCGCGTCCTGCTTCAACACCCTCCGAATGCTCCGCAGGATTTTCAAGTGGATCCCTCCCGACACGAGAAAAACCATCACCCGGGCCCTCATCACCAACAGACTCAACTACGGAAATGCCCTCTACTCAGGAACAACAGTCAAGCTCCGGAGATGACTACAACGAGTCCATAACGCCTCAGCACGATTGATCCTCGACATCCCCCGACGCAGCCACATTGCACCCCACCTGAGAGGCCTGCACTGGCTCCCAGTCAACAAAAGGATCACCTTCAAACTCCTCATCCAAGCAAACACAAAGCGCTACACAACACCGGACCATCATACCTCAACAACCGACTCAGCTTCCACACCCCCACCCGCAACCTCCGCTTTGCCACCCTCGCCCTCGCCACAGTTTCCCGTATCTGGAAAACCTTGGCCGGCGGCAGATTCTTCTCCTACCTCGCGCCAACACCTGGAACGATCTCCCTGCCACCCCTTGACAGACCCAGGGCCTGCTGGCCTTCAGAAGACTTCCCAAGACCTGGCTCTTCGATGAGTAGCAGCCCCTCCCCAGCCCCCCCAGCGCCTTGAGACCCTCACAGGTATGTAGCGCGCTTTATAAATGTATGATTGATTGATTGATGATTGAGGAAGAGGGGTTGGAGACAGGTGAAAGAGAGCTGAAAACTAGGCAGAGCAAGTGAGACAGTTAGGGACGAGAGAGGGGTAAACGTTATATTATAAGGAGAGCAGTGATGAGAAAACAGTTGAGATGAAGGAGGAGACAGAAGGGAGAGAAAGATCAAGAGGAGAGAGAGATAATAAGTACCGTCATATGAGAAATAGACAGCTACGCCAAAGGCGATTTGACATCACTTCCTGTGATCTCATTTGGATAAAATGGCATATGAAATCTGTTGGACATGGCCCTTTTTGCAGGGTTATCCCCAAACGTTTTGCTTCGCCTTCCTATGTTTTCCTGACCTGTTGTTGTTAGCTACAGACTCTCGGCACTTTACCACTGCTAATCAGTGCTAAAGTGCATATGCTCTCTGCGTAAATTGTGAACAGGATTGGTTATCCATGATTGGCATATCTGATTTACTGGTAAGTCCCTAGTAAAGTGTACTGAGTGTGCCAGGGCCCATAAATCAAATGCTACTAGTGGGCCTGCAGCACAGAGTGTGCCACCCACATGAGTAGCCCTGAAAAGGTAACCCAGACCTGTCACTGCAGTGACTGCACAGTTGTGACTGCTATTGCGATTTGGCAAGTGCACCCACTTTCCAGGCCCTAACCTTCCCTTTTCTTAAATGTGAGTCCCCCCTAATGTAGGCCTAAGGTACCCCTTTGGGCAGGGTGCAGTGTATGTGAAAGGTAGGACATGAACTGCTGTGTGTGACATGTCCTGGTTAGGCATGGGCGGTTAACTCCACTCCGTTTGAGGAGTTTTCAGCACTTCTCACTCCACAGAGCTCGCAAAGTGCAGAAAACTGCACTCCGCATAGTGCAGCAGAGTTTTTTTCCCTGCTCATGAACAATAAGTTTGTGACTGCGAGCTGCGGCTCGGATAGAATTTCTACCTGAGCAGTAGGAAAACCAGCACGAACAGCAATTCGCACTGCACTTCTCCTCTTGTGGAACTCGCAGAGTTTTTTGCTTGTGTTGGAAATGGCCCTTTTTGCAAGGTTATCCCCAAACATTTTGCTTCTTCCTCCCTTATATTTCCTGACCCGTGGTTGTTGGCAAAAGGACTCTGAGCACTTTGCCACTGCTGATCAGTGCTAAAGTGCATATGCTCTCTGTGTAAATTGTTATTGCAATTGGTTTTCCATGATTGACAGATTTGTATCACTAAGAAGTCCCTAGTAAAGTGCACTGAGTGTGCCAGGGCTGGTGATACAAATGCTACTAGTAGGCCGGCAGCACTGATTGTACCACCCACATGAGTAGCCCTAAAATGATGTCTCAGACCTGCCACTGCAGTGCCTGTGAGCAGTCTGTGAACTGCCATGTCAACCTGGCCAGTGTCTCCACTGACCAGGCCTAACCCTTCCCTGTCTGTACACATTGGACACCCCCATGGATGGAAGGGCAGGGTGCAGTGTATGTGAAAGGTAGAGCATGTACTAGTGCAGGTGACGTCCTATGGTAGTGCATTACAGCCATTTTCGTTTTTTCACTATTGTAAGGTTATCTTTCCCATAGGCTGTCATGGGGAATGCTGTGTACAGTGGTTACCTGCATATCTTCCCATAGAAGCAAGATAGGACATAAAAGTCTGTTATCCCTGAACTCAAAATTTAATAACACATCTTTTAGGAAAGCTGGTTTTTAAATCCTGTGTTTGAGAACAGCACTTTTTAGAAAGTGGCTGTTCTCTTGTCTGACCTTTCTGTGTGCCTTGATCTGTTTGTGAATTGACAGACTGGTTTGTGAGTGACAGGGCTGAGGGATTCCAGGAGACAGAATGAGTCCGCCCAGTGGTGAATAGAGAGATATGCATCTAGAAGGGAGGGAGGAGTTGCCCCTGGAACCTGAATAGGACTGTGCCTGCCCCCAACAGTGCTGGCTCCACCCCCTGTGGTGCATCTGATGTCTCTGTCCTGCACTGTGAAAGGAGAGAAGGAGTAATGTAAACAGAGTGCCTCAGAAATGGTTTCGACCGGGCTCAGAGCCCTCCTACACAAAGAGAACGCAGACTTTTAGGTGTATGAGTGCAGGAACCCAGACTACAGAAAATTAGATCATCCTCGAATCAAGAAGTAACCTCTGCCAAGGAGAAAGCTGGAAGACTGAAGAGGAAGGACTGTCCTGCTGTGTGTTTGTGGGCTGTCCTGCAGTTGCTTGGCTGCCAAGGAGAGGGGAAGGAGTTTGCTTTGTGCTGTGTCCACTTGCTTGAAGAGATCTCCAAGGGGCTGAGTTTAGCGGGCTCCCTGTTAAGAAGTCCCAGGAACAAAAGGACTTCACACCCAGCTTCCCCCCTGAACTCTACTGAGAGAGTTCTGTCCTTCCTAGAGTGCTTGGGCCAGTTGTGGTTCCTCTGAAAGCTGTACCTGTTCTTTGGGAAGCTGGACAAGAAGAAACTAACACAATCTGCAATGTTTCACGCATTGCTCGCTCAGTGCATGGAAATTCCCGCCGCCTTGAAGATTCAGATCGTTGCAGCGCCTGTTGCCGCTGCAAGAAGCGACGCATCCTTCGCTTGCTGAACGCACCAGTCCGGTGCGGGAGGATTACCATCGCTGCGAGTATCGTCGCATAGCCTGTCATCACTGAGTGAGCTCATCGCACCGCTTGCTTGTGGACCGCATCATGTCACTGCGAGAGTCGTCGCAGAGCCATCGTATCGAGGGGCGCGAGAGGAGAAGATCACCACTGAGCCGCGCATCGATGCTGCACCCGAGAACGCCGCCGCCCCGAAGATCGTCGCATCGTATCTTTTGCGAGCCGCTTCCACCGAAACCTGTGCACCGGAATCCATGCAAGGTATCGAATCCCTCCCCATACAGACTGAAGTCACCACAACATGCCCGCTACGTCCAGCGGGGTTGTTGCATCGCCTCCCCCGGGTCTCAGGAGTGACGCATTGCTTGCTTTTCAATGCTACAGCTTTAACTTGGAACTTTTGACGCATCTTAAGGTACTGTTGGCTAAAACGTGATGCAACTTTGGATTATTTTAACGCAACCTTAAGAACTCTTTTGAAACCATATTCTTGAACTGTGTATGTTGGATTTTTGTTGTTTTGGTCTTGTGTAGTTTAGATTAAATACCTTTATTTTTCTAAACTGTTGTGGAGTCAGTTTGTGGTGTTTTCACTGTGTTACTGTGAGTGTTGGTACAAATACTTTGCCCATTGCCTTTGATAAGCCTGACTGCTTGTGCCAAGTTACCAAGGGGGTGAGCAGGGGTTATCTAAAGAGTGTATCCTTCTTACCCTGAAGCAAGGGTCCCTATTTGGACAGTGGTACTTACCTCTGCCAACTAGAGACCCCCAGTTCTAACAGCTTGTCACTGCGCAGAGCTCTGCATAGAGAAACACTGTGAACTACACCCAGGCCTGGTCCTGATAGTGAAATGCTGTCAATTTTGTTTTTCTCTATTGAAAGGCTATCCTGCCCCTAAGGATAGAATGGCAAATGCTTTGTAACATCTTACAGGTATAACTTTTCAATGGGACAAGATAGAGAAATAAAGTTTAGGCTCTCTGAACTCAGAATTTAATAACACAACTTTCAGTAATGATGGTTTTTAAATTGTGTGTTTGAAAATACCACTTTTAGAAAGTAGGCATTTTCTCATTAAACCATTCTGTGTGCCTCTGCTTGTTTGTAAAATGAATGTCTGGCTTTGGAGTGACAGGTTACATCGAGGGATCGTGGCTGAAGTAACTGATGCAGGGCTACTCAACGGCGCTGCATCGATCGCTGCTGCATCCCAGATTTTCATGCATTGTACTTTTGCGGCATGTTTTCCTGATGCTTCACCCATGGGCAAGAACCATCTCAGAATCGATGCATCACTTCCCCTCACAGACCGGTTTCGACGCATCACTTTTCCTGCGTGCAGCAGAACTATCGCATCGCCTCCCCATGGTCTCAGGAACTGACGCATCTCTTTGTTTTTCAATGCTTCCCGTCTCTGTGGCTGTCTGACCTTGTGAATTTTGTCGCAACTACAGTTACTTTAAGAGAAAACACACATCCATAGTTTTCTATGGGCCAAGTTGTTTGAAACCTTTTTAAAGTCATAATCTTTTTACCTGTATGTTGGATTTTTGTCATTTTTGTCTTGTTGAGTTTAGATAAAGATACTTAATTTGTGGTGTCCATTTGTGGTGTTATCACTGTATTACTGTGTGTTTTGAATACAAATACTTTACAAATTGCCTTTAGGAAACATCTGTCTGCTTGTGCCAAGTTACCCAGGGGGTGAGCAGTGGTTATCTAAAGTGTGTACCCCCTTTACCCCGACTAGAAGCAAGGGTCCATATTTGGACAAAGGTACCTACCTCTGCCAACTAGAGACCCCCATTCCGAACAATATCATTTCTACGACAACTGGCATTTTGATGAATTGACGGCCATGCTCCTAAATAGTCCACTTTAAGAAAAGTGCTAGTGCTGGATTGTGCAATTTGGCAGAGATGAAAGGGTGGGTAAAAGATTGCAAAAATAGGATAAAAACGCCTGAAAAGGCTGTATCTCTTTTAGATAGCTTTTCAGGCAGCCCAGGATGAAAAGTGATTGTATTTGACAATTCACCAGGCAGAAAGGAAGTTTGTTACAGAGAGGACATAACGGTTTGGCATGCAACTTTTGCTTATTAAAGGTCAGGTGATGTTTCTTGCCCATTGGGATTCGGCTTCATGAGGTTCAGTGCTGAACACATGACATCGGTGAATTCCTCATAGAGTACTGCTTTATATAACAACTAGCAGCCCGTCCCGACGTTGTCCGGGAGCAATCATGGCTCAGGGCCCCCGCCCACCCTGACGTTGTTTAACCTGCCCTCGTCACTTCTCACGTCACTTTTTCCTGCTCTAATGCCCTGTTTGATACCTGCCCACGTCACTGGCCACGTCGCTTTTTCGTCCTGTAATGCCCCGTTTGCTACCCGCTCCACTTTGTACGCTTTTGTCTCCTGAACACGTTTCTTTTTCCTCCTGTTAACCTGCCCACGTCACTGTCCACATCACTTTCTCCTCCCTGTAATGCCCCGTTTCACTTTTTCGTCCTGTAATGGCCCGTTTGCTCCCCGCTCCACTTTGTACGTTTTTGTCACCTGTACACGTTTCTTTTTCCTCCTGTTAACATGCCCAAGTAAATTTTTCCTGCACATGTTTGTTTTTCCCCCGGTACCTGTGGCTCACTCACCGCTCTTCCCCGCCGCCGCTCCTCCCTCACGTTTGCTTTGCTGGCTGGTAACTTGGCGCCCTACCTCATCTGCCGCTGACCGCTGCTCCCCGCCGCCGCTCCTCACTGTCTGCCCGCCGATCGTCACCGTCTGTCCGCTGGTCATGTCCGCTGCTCCCCTGATCTTCGCCGCTCCTCGTCACTGTACCTCCCCGCGCTGATCTCCGCCACTCCTCCCGCGCTGTTCTCCACCGCTCCTCGCGTGTACGCCGCTCCTGATGTCAGCACGCACGTCGCGGCCGGCGCTACTTTGAAGGGACTACTTTTTTTTTACTTATATTTTTAATAAAGTATTTATTTTTAACTTATATAGCCTATGTCCATCTGCACACCCTGAGGATTACAAAGATGTATCAGGTGTGTGGTTTGGCGCTGTGGTTCCCGAGTTTACCCGCCTAAAAACCTCAACGTTCTTCCTTTACAATAGTAGTATAGACCACATGAACAAGATATTCCAAAGAAGAGAATAGTCATGCACGTAGCATGATCATGGTCCCTCCTGATTTTTCAATGCCACACAATGAGAAGGTGACACGTTTCCTCACCCTGTCAAACAATGTAGATAAGATGTTACCAATTCCTTGTGTTGAAGCCAATTAAAATATTATCTTTGCTTCTATCCGGAGGGCATCTATTAAAGTAATAGGGGAGGCGAAAACATGTTTATACATATATGAGGCAATTATCCAAGGAAAAACACGGGTAAACCGAAATACACAGATAATGAATAAATAACAGCAGATAAAATATGTGTGAACTACTTAGATCAATTTGCTTCAATTTATCAAGCTGTGCTCAATGCTCGGTACTGGGCACAATTATACAAATAAGTTCTCCTTTTTTAAACTCTGTGATCAAAATTACATTTTTAATTGCGCCTGATATAAATCATTGAATGTTCATAATTGGAAACAAAACGAATGTGATGTGGTTTTGACCATCGGATTAAGTGCAGTCCCATTTCCTTTAGAGCCCAATAGTCTCCATCTAAGAGCGATTTTATATTTTGTATTTGGTGGTGTATGAACACAGGCATTGTGCATCTGCAAATTAATAGTTACATGCCAACAATAAAGATTACAGCGTGTGAAGCAGCAGTGTAAGCTTTGCAAATATTTTAAAAAAAATACCTCCCTATCTCACAAGGGGATTCAGGGGACAAACTATGCTGTGTTAGTAGATTTCATGATTAGCATTTTTTTTTTAAACTGGTTCATTTTGAGAAATTTACAATCAACACTTTCTTATGCAAAAATGATTGGAAAGCAATTTGAGGCAAATATATTGAGAGTATAATTAGGGGATCAATTGTTGAATATTACTTTAAATAGAAAAATTAAATTCACATATAAGATGGATTGTGCGATGCAATAAAAACTGAAAGGGTATTTTAGGACAAAGCCAATTTTAGATGATTTTGTGAGAGAAGAACACGCAAGGCAATGTCAGGGGGTAACTAATTTAAGAGTAAAAGAAAGTATTTTTATAGTTTTTTCTCTTTTATAAAGTGTAAACATGCTCCCTCAAATAATTGATTTTTTCATTTTGTTTACCTGAATGCAGACATTGGACTTATTTGAAAAAATTATGAACATGCAAAATCCAGGGGCTTTTAAAAGAGGACTTCAGCATACCACAGTCATTGCTGTACACCTATTCAGACTAGCTGCATGTTACATGTAAGCGTCATGTCATTTGTAATTTGACTTCCGGGACAATGCGGACTGGCCACACATTATTTGCTGTCTAAGTCGGTATGGGCATCTGTCTTCCAATCGATTACTCATGATGAGCTTCTGGCATTTGATCAGAAGTCTTAGGGAGTCTTCTTGAACAAAAAGAGGTGAGGCTCCCCTGAGAGAGCTAATTCCTGATAGGGCTTTATGGGGCCGAAATGTAGGCCAAGAAATAAACTAACAGTGGTTGTCTAATGATGAGATGAGATGTTGGCTATGAAGAGCTACATTTCAAAAGGGTGTGTGAATTCAGATGATAGGTTGGAGAGCTGATAGAAAGGGAGTGGGAGGCCCGGGCCCGTATTACAGCTAGAGCACACACTCCATGTTTGCCCATCTGAGCCGGGTGAGCCGGGTGCAAATATTACAAGTGTGCCCTATCAGGAAGAATGCACTGCCTTCAGGGCAGCTGTGATCTTGCTTAGACCCGAGAGCAGAGCATTCAAGAGAAATGCAGGGCAGCTGTCAAAAAGCTGCTATGTGTTTCTCCGTGCATGCAGCAACCCGCCTGCAATTTAAAAAGGGATTAAAGATCTCCTTGCAGGCAGGTGCAGTGAGTGACCGCACCTGCCTGCAAGGAGGTGTCTGGGACTGCCATGAAACCCCCTTTCATCCCTTGAGAGGGATGCATTTAGAAGGCGCTCAGAGAGTGCACCAGCTTTTTGTGGCGCACTTTCAGTGTGCATTCTAAAGGTTTTTTCGCCTCTGCGCCCACATCAGTATACAGCACATGCACAACAGCAAAGACATTCCCTCATTTGCATGGGGCAATGCCCCCATGCAAATGAGGGAACACCCCCTAATGATAGCTCTTGCTCTACACATGCTCAAGCGCTATCTGTATTACACAAGGGGCCGCACAAGCATCTGTGGCCCAATATGTAATTTAAAAGTTCCCCAGGGGCATGCAAAGTGGGGGCAAACGACAGCTGCATCCCTGTGTAATATGGCTCCAACTGTTTAGTCAGAAGAAATAAAAAAAGAGTGACTTTGTTCACAGTTTTCAGGATTTTGCAAGGATAAAGAAGTTAGGCAGAGGAGGACTACAGGATATGGAGGGGTTTGTAAGAAACAAAACGATTCAGCAGAAAAGTGGGCTCCTTGTCATTACTAGTCCTGTGACATGTGCAGATGCACATTGGAAGGTGTTTATTATCGTCCAGTCAAAAGGAGACAAAGGGTCCCACATTGTAGTTAGAACTGACATGAATAGGGTGTGGTTACTTAGATTCTCAAGCCACTGGTTTAAGACCACAGGATAGGCTGCCTCACCATAAACATATCTTCACACTAATTTAAATTTAGGATATGTATCCCTCATCTAGTAAGAGACAGCCAAAATACAATTTTGAAAGTTGACTGACTGTTCAATATTGCCATCCAGTTTAAGTGAGGAACCTTGGCTTTGAACACAAGTCAAAGTATTTATTCAGGAATAAAACCAAGCAAGATTAACTGCCTGAAAGCATTGAACAGTGGACTATTGAGGGTGTGTGTGTGTGTGTGTGTGTGTGTGGGGGTGTGTGCGTGCGTGTGTGTGTATGTGTGTGCATCTGTGTCTATATATATATAAATATACATATATATGCAAACAAGAAGCAGATAACTCTTGGTAGTTCTCAAGTTTAGGTGGAAAGCAGCTCCTGTATTGCGCTCTCTCAACACCAGCGGCACTAGATCTGTTCACCTCAAATGTATGCTTTTCTATCAGCCTTTAAGGATAGGAATAGCACAATGCCATCCACGCTGGTGTTGAGACTGCTCTTTACAGGAGCTGCTTTCCACCTAAGTCCTATTCAGCCCTAGCCCTCCTGTCACTCACAAACCAGATATGCAATACACAACTAGGTGAGGCAGGCTGGATTGTTAGGTAAGAAAATACCTTTCTAAGGGCCAGATGTAGGTCACCAAATACCGGTCGGTAACGGCCGATTTCGGCCGTTACCAACCAGTATTTGGTGATTGAGATGTATGGGGCCTTAAATTTACCGAATCTGTATATTTACAGAATCGGTAAATTTACTGATTCTGTAAATTACCGAATCGGTAAATTTACCGAATCTCAAATTTCTGATGTAGGTGGCACTGAAAACAGTGCCACCGGCCCTTAAGAATTTGTTATTTACCATGACATACTATATCATGGTAAATAACGAATTCCTGTGTACATGCACATCTGTGCATGCACACCTGTGCCATGTTGCACACATACATGCCCTTAGGGCATGTATGTGTGCCACATGGCACACAAGCCAGAATCAGGGGTGCAACAGGGCGTCAAAGTGACACCCTGTCCCCACTGCAAATTCAGTAATTTTATTTACCGATTCGGTAATTGACATTGATTCTTATGGGCCTCAAGGCCCATAGGAATCAATGGCAATTACAGAATCGGTAAATACCAATTCATTAATTACCGAATCATACCGATTCGGTAATTAATTCGGTAAAATTACCTACATCCTGATTGCCAGTTCTTAAATACCGAATAAGTATGATTCGGTATTTAAGAATCGTTAATCTGGGATTAAATACGTCGGGCCCTAAAAGTGGTATTTTCAAACACAGAATGTAAAAATCACCCACACTAAAAGATGTATTTTAACATTCTGAATTCAGGCATACTAAATCTGTTTTTCTACTATGTTCCCTAGGTCAGTTAGGATTATAAGATGTTATAAACCATGGCATGTTCAACCTTTTTCTTACAATGCACCTTGCCGGGCCAACCTTGCGGGTGGCTAACATGTAGAAAAGGGAAGGTTTAGGGACTGGTAAGTGGGTGCACTTACCAGGTAGACATGGCAGTACTAGCCTGCACACAGGCTCTGCAATGGCAGGCCGGAGACACACTTTACAAGCTGCTTCTGTGGGTGGCACAATCAGTGCTGCAAGCCCACTATCAGCATTTGATCTAAAGGCCCTGGGCACACATGGTGCACTGTACTATGGTGTGACAAGTAAATAAAATAAGCCAATCATGGAGTCACTAATCCATTACAACAATTTACAATCGGGAGCACTTGCACTGTGGCACTGAATAGCAGTGGCACACTGCCCAAAGCCTGTAAACCAGCAAAAACATATAAAAAATAGAGGAGACAACTGCAAAAAATGGAAGGGAGACTCACACCAATGGAACCAGGTCTAACAACAATCATTTGCATATTTGGATTATTGGGTTTGAGAGACTCTCAGGAGAGTCCTGCAAGCACAACTAGGAACAACAGGGCATGCTGATTGGCCAAGGGGGCTTTTTTCTTCTTGGGCCATCTCGCACCTGTGGGAGTCAGAGTCCTCTGGGACCAAGTGCTTGATTGACTGGCTGCAACATAAAATGAAATGTTGCAATGGCCATTCAATGGATTCAGGGGACTTAATCCACTGTCCTAAAAATGTAAAAAATAATATAAGACGGCAAGGTAGGGATACCCTGCACTTCTAGCCCTTGTGAAAGTGTTATCAGACGGACACCAGTGTTAAAAACAAGTAAGATTTTTATAGCTACGATCTCATTGTACTCATTCAGGATCACTGCAAAAACAAAACAAAATGGCAGGCATCATACTTTATTTCTTTAATTCCCCTCCCCCCCACTGGGCCACGTGCTGGGGAAACACAAATATTTATTTGCTAAGAAGCATGAAGGGCACTCCAAGCCAATTCTGACCAAGTGACCCCATTCCCCTGGGGTCTCAACATTTTGGAAAAGGGAGTTGGGCTTGCAGCCACCCCTTCCTGAGCCTGCAAAGGCCCAAGGCACCCCAATCCCTTGGGCTAACATATATATTTAATCGGGATGGGGGAATGCGGTGCCCCTCCATGAGCCTAGACCCGATCCATGGGGGCAGAAATATTTTTTATAAGGGAGTAGAATGTGGCACCCCTCACTGAGACACAAAAAGTTTGATCAACCAACAAAAAGTTTGATCAACCTAGAGATGGGTTGATCAATGTGTCATGGGGAGCCCACTCCTGGGACACTGTGGAAACCTCTTTGCTCCCATCCACTTGGAGATGCAAAAAAGCTCCCGCTGGGTGGCAGCAGACATTTTTTTCCTGTCCTAGCTCTTGTCGGCAGGAAAACTGAGCTTGCTCCCATGCTGCGGGAGCAAAGAAAAAATCCTGGCCGGGATGGGCGCATGCAGTGGAGCCGGCAGGACTGCAATGGCCCTGAAGCTACCCCACAGCTACCAACATCATGTTTTATGCATGCCCTGGGTTGGTACTGAAAAGGGGAACTGAAGAGGGGGCCCTATCCCTAAAATAAATTGAGAGGGACATGTGTGCCTCCCTATAAAAATTAAAAACTCATGGAAAGGGGTCCACAAATCCTGTAAAGGGTCAGGGAGGGTAGCATCGGGGACCTGTAAATGCTTGGTGAGGTGGTACACATGCCCCCTTCCCATAAAAAAGAAAAATGCCCCAGAGGATGTGGTCCTGGGGGCCAGTAAATGGTCAGGCATGGTGGCCACATGCCCCCCTACCCCTTAAAGATCAATATGTTCCTAGGGACGGGCTCCCCGGGGCCATGAATAAAAGGTGATTTATGATGCGCAAGAACTAAACCCCGAGGGGCATCAAGGCACAGATAACAGACAGGAAACAAAACAGAACAAAGCAGAAAGAGAATAAGGTCAGGTTAATAGGCCTGGGAGAAGAGCCATGTCTTTAAGAAAAACCGATAAAGAGGATTGATCAGACAATAAAGGCGGGAGCGAGTTCCAGAGTCTAGGAGCTAAGAGGGAAAATATTTCAGGAGGGTATTCCACAAAATGCAACCATAAAAACAATGTTAAAAGAAAGACTCCAAGACATGTTGATTTTATGTTTTTCATTAAAACTTTACTAACCATTTTTATAATAATCACTATTAGTAAACATTGTATTGTGTTGATTACTGAAAAAATACATTAAATAAAACATAATGGTGATTTTTAAACCAACAAGATAGATCTTCCTTATATATATTAATATGCTCACACATTTATGAAGCCAGGAGGCTCACTTTTTATATTGAGTGGTGTAACTTGTTGACACAAGATTTTAAAAATCATAGCACACAACACATTTTCTGATAAAAAACAAAAAGCTGAAAGTGTGCTTTGCACATGTTAGACACAGTGGCTCATGAAACTGAAACAAGTGCAGTAGAAGCAACATAAAAGTGTGCTTTAAAATGTAAGATGCAGAAAACATACATACTTAGCAATTCTAATACGTTTAAATACTAATATGTATAAATGAGTTTCACCAATGAGAATTTTGCATGAACTTGTTGTTTATTAGCATTTACTGTGTTTCTAATGCCTTCTGTTAGAATGCATAACCTTGGTGTAAACATGGTGAAGTAAATGAGAGTGGAAACTGAGCAATTAAAAATACCCAACTAGTGGGCCACAATTTTAATCACGCCCCTGGTTGGTAAGGTTAAAATCAGGAGTTATTACTAAAAACGAAGACCAAAATAAGCCTGGTTGTCTCAGTAATAAATAGCTAACATGTTTGGAGTCATTCCCCTATTGGTTCCTCATCAGGACGCTACAGGATCCAGCCCTGTGTGTACCACTCCTAATAGATACTCTAATAAGGATACACATGTGCACACATAATGCACATGCACCCTGTATACATACAGTTTGTTAATGAAATATCCTGTAGCTGTAATAACACAAAGGGAAACAAATTATAAACGTACACCTGTATATTGTTGGGTGCACAATAGGTCTAACCAGTGATAACTCTTATTAACATGTAAAATTGTTGCCACTCTCTGTGGCTTGAGCAAAAAACTCACTTGTGAGACAAAACACAACAAGACACAAAACATTTAACATATAAGAAGTAGAACACTTCCTGACATACTTTAAAAATGCTGAACTATAGCGTCATGGTCGAAACCACGGTTGAGGGGCCTGTTTTCAAACCGTTATGAAGAAGAAGGGACATGCCGTGTTGCTATTTCTGAGAAAAAGCTTCTGCTGAGTTTCACATGCCCAAGGTTGAGTCTTGCTTTACTAATGAATAGACTGTTCTCGTTAGCGTATACCTTTCTAACTAGATACATGCCTTCTCCCACTTGTCTAGTGACGGGCACACCTGGAGTAACCTTGGACTTTGTAACTCAGTAAGATATGAGCACTGAGATTGTTTTTTTTCTCTCGTATTCCACTACTTTACAGCACCTGCCTGGAAAATTCCATTATGGGTGTGTTCTAGCCCAGTTCCGAAATGTACATAATGTATCTTAATGCTTGTTAATTTCAGTCCCTCTGCAGCACTCCAAGAGAATGGACAGTCTGGACTTCACTATGAGTGTACCTGAATAAACAGACATTGGTTTGTATTCTCTACTGTCTGACCAACTCTTCATTTGGTTTGTAAGGCTGAGAGGTGGGCATTAGTGACCCGAGTGACCCGAATTGGGTCATTTCCTTCACAGTCTTAAGGGGCTCTACAGACTCAACAGACTCAACAGATGTAAGGACAGAAAGTTCATCATTGTAATGTATTGCAGCAAATGCAAATGCCCCAATCTTCAATGCCGCAACAGAATATTCAGTTACAAAGATACAATGTGAATCTGAATCAGTAGATGGATAGAAATTCCTTCCAGAATCAAAATGCAGCAGAGCAGTATTTGAACCATTTGGATGACAGTAACCAGAACCCATCAGCATGACAGTGCCTGAGCGGGAGGTGGACTGCTTGCTTGGTGCAGCCTTGGAGGTACACCAGAGTAGTCCCAATCTGGATGGGGAAGTGTATGGGAATTCCTTCTCATTCCGTGTTGACATTCATGCTACCTTCTCTACCGTAAAAATAGCAGAAGTTCCTAAAATACCCCACTCAAAAAAAAGTATCCAAGTTATACAAGTTAAAAATAAAAAGTTGTCTTTTCCAATTTTAGAACCAGGTACAGTTGAAATTGAATCCTTAGAGGATCGACATCGATCTGTGGTGCGTGATACAGATCCAGTGAATTTGCTTGAACGTGATCTCCTAGAGAAATTAATTGTTATTTTTATTGCACACCCAGTTAAACTGAATTTCTGATGAGGATGTTGTTTTTAAACTTGCCCAGCAGAAATCAGATGTGGGGATGTGTCCTCATCTGACGAGTGTGGATGTGCTTGTTACATTGAGAGACACAGTGCTATCTGAAGTCTGGGACTTTACAGGTAAAGATATCCGACTAATCTAAGGTGTTGGCCTAGTCCAAATTACATTTAAACCTAATGCAGCATTCCCAAGAGTCCCACAATGCAATTTGTCTCCAGATACTATTGCCCGAATTACTCCTGTGATCGACTCAATGGTTACATAAGGGTTCCTGAAGGAGATCATGGGAAGTCATAGTAACTTTTGCATTATGGACTTGCAGAAGCCAAATGGCAAATATTGTTTTGTGCAGGATTTGCAAAGGGTTAACTTTATTGTTCTTCCACATTGTCCTGTGGAACAGAATCCAACTGTAATTGTATTTCATAGTCCATGCAAAGCTGAATGGTCATCAATTATCGACTTGTACCAGGCCTTTTTCTCAATTCCATTGCACGAGGATTCTCCATTTTTGTTCATTTTCCATTTCGAAAGTTGTGCTTTAGCATGGTCCCGAGTATCACAAGGGTATCTAGAGAGCCCATCAATTTTTTATCAGATACTCAAATAGAATCTTAAGAATCTGATATTTCCAAATCTTTTATTATTAGTTAAGTATTTTGATGACTTATGGGTGGCACAACTAAGAAGGAGACTTGCAAAATTGACAATTGACATTATGGCTTTGTTGAACCATCTTGTATAAAAGGGACATAAAGTATCCCTGACCAAGATATAGTTTTGAAAAACTGCAGTCCTGTACTTTTGACATCACATTGAAAAAGGAGCAAGGATTTGACACCATTGACTGGTCATACTTGTTTGCCGTGCTTCATAAGTTGGGGTTTGGATCTGACTTCATTGACTGGGTGCGGTTTCTTTATTTCCGGCCACTTGCACAAGTCATTGTCAATAACAGGAAGTCTGCAGTCTTCACTCTCGGGAAGGGCACGAGGCAGGGCTGTCCCTTATCGCCGCTTCTCTTCAAATTGGTCCTAGAGCCCCTGGTATCTTGGGTCCATTTATATGCCGACAATAACTTGTTTTACCTGGCCTCCCTGACAGCCTCCCTCAATGTTGTCTTGGACATATTTGGCGTGTTTGGTAGATTCTCAGGGTATACCATCAATTAGTCCAGGTCGTTGTTCTATGTCCTTAGTGCTGCACAGCCCTTGCTCCCCCTGACCTGCCGGCTTGCAACCGCAGCCAATGGCTTCAAATACCTGGGAATTTGGGTCTTGAAAGACCTCATTGGATCCCAAGACAGGAATCTCCGACTGCCTCTGGAGCTGATGTTCTCCACTGGAAGCCGCTGATGCTCCTAGGGCGCGCAGCCCTCTCCTGGATGATGTCCCTTCCCAGATTTCTATATGCATATAAAAATACCCCCCTTCTATTCCCAGAGTCATACTTTAGAGACCTTGGCGGTGGGGTGCGCGATCTCTTGTGGGAGGGTAGAGCACCACGTATTTCCACTCATAAACTTACACTTGGGTGGTTTGACAGGGGTATAGGACTCCCCGACTTTAAATAATATTATTGGGCAGCGCACTTAGCGGCGATCAATCAGTGCATATATAGGTTGCATGACGACCAGGCCTTTCAAATTGACAGATGGCTCCTTCCTGGGGGGCAGCTTCAGCGGTGTGATTTATGATCGACCCTTGTGGCCCGCTCTCACTGGCCTTACAGGACACTCGGTGGCTATATGGAAGGCGGCCAACAGGAGCTTGGGCAGGGAGGGTAAAATTACTCAAGCTACATCACTATGGCACAGCAAAAAACTTGGTAGATTGATCCGGTCCAAGGGCTTTGACAAGTGGAACCTAATTGGCATATCTAAGGTTTACGGAAACTGGATACGGAGGCGTGCTGAAACATATTAAACTATGCTTTTGTATTTCCAGTTTCCATGCCAATTTCTTTTGTAGTCTGAAGACTTTGAGCACAGAAGAGCGAACCGTTTTGCTCTTACAGGCCTTGCTGAGGCCTCTACTCATCAATTGGCGCCCGTCATGTGGGGCTCATCAACGACTCGGATGCTCGAAGGACTGGTCGTGACGAAGGATTGGAATCTTGCCGGGGACGTGATCACTGCCAGCGGCACCTTTAATCCTGGCATCCCGAGGTATTCTTCCTTCCCTTCCGATCTGACCATCTGGGTGGCGCCGGTCATCGACTGAGACCTCTTCTGTCGGTTTGCTGCATAGTGGCCGTTTGGGCAAATTCGGAACTTGCCAGTTGGAATCTGGACGCTCTTGATTGGTAAGAATCGTTGTACGGTACTTGCTGCGAGCCTTTTTTAGTCTTGATTGGCAAGGCAGTTTTAGGATACGCTTGCCCCGAATAATTTGATTGTTTGTTTGAGTTGACTAGTCATATTGTTTGATTTGGTGATATATGTGTTGCAACTCATATAGGCAGGCAATGTGGAGATATTTCTCCCGATCTTTGGATTTGAGCAACAAGGGGTGGTGAGGGACAGAGTCTCTGAATTAAGCAGAAAGCTCTCACCCAGTCAAGAGATCAGGGCTAGATCCAACACCGTTTTTTAGCTCAGTGCACCATCCCAGTTTCAGAACCTGGCTGTATGCAAATTAGTCTGTTCCTGTCCCAGTGCATGATGGGAACAGGGCCAACCAAACTACAAAAGCCAATTCTTACACTGGGAAGGAAACAAGCTCCCGGGGACCGGTTTCTGGCATTACAGCCGTCTTCGGCCCGGTTTGCTTGAATCCTGATGGTGCAATGAGCAAGGGTCTCACATCTGAGAATACCCTTCCACGCTTAGGGTGGACAAAAATATTTACAACAAGGGGTGGTGAGGGACAGAGTCTCTGAATTAAGCAGAAAGCTCTCACCCAGTCAAGAGATCAGGGCTAGATCCAACACCGTTTTTTAGCTCACTGCACCATCCCAGTTTCAGAACCTGGCTGTATGCAAATTAGTCTGTTCCTGTCCCAGTGCATGATGGGAACAGGGCCAACCAAACTACAAAAGCCAATTCTTACACTGGGAAGGAAACAAGCTCCCGGGGACCGGTTTCTGGCATTACAGCCGTCTTCGGCCCGGTTTGCTTGAATCCTGATGGTGCAATGAGCAAGGGTCTCACATCTGAGAATACCCTTCCACGCTTAGGGTGGACAAAAATATTTACAACAAGGGGTGGTGAGGGACAGAGTCTCTGAATTAAGCAGAAAGCTCTCACCCAGTCAAGAGATCAGGGCTAGATCCAACACCGTTTTTTAGCTCACTGCACCATCCCAGTTTCAGAACCTGGCTGTATGCAAATTAGTCTGTTCCTGTCCCAGTGCATGATGGGAACAGGGCCAACCAAACTACAAAAGCCAATTCTTACACTGGGAAGGAAACAAGCTCCCGGGGACCGGTTTCTGGCATTACAGCCGTCTTCGGCCCGGTTTGCTTGAATCCTGATGGTGCAATGAGCAAGGGTCTCGCATCTGAGAATACCCTTCCACGCTTAGGGTGGACAAAAATATTTACAACAAGGGGTGGTGAGGGACAGAGTCTCTGAGTAAGCAGAAAGCTCTCACCCAGTCAAGAGATCAGGGCTAGATCCAACACCGTTTTTTAGCTCACTGCACCATCCCAGTTTCAGAACCTGGCTGTATGCAAATTAGTCTGTTCCTGTCCCAGTGCATGATGGGAACAGGGCCAACCAAACTACAAAAGCCAATTCTTACACTGGGAAGGAAACAAGCTCCCGGGGACCGGTTTCTGGCATTACAGCCGTCTTCGGCCCGGTTTGCTTGAATCCTGATGGTGCAATGAGCAAGGGTCTCACATCTGAGAATACCCTTCCACGCTTAGGGTGGACAAAAATATTTACAACAAGGGGTGGTGAGGGACAGAGTCTCTGAATTAAGCAGAAAGCTCTCACCAAGTCAAGAGATCAGGGCTAGATCCAACACCGTTTTTTAGCTCACTGCATCATCCCAGTTTCAGAACCTGGCTGTATGCAAATTAGTCTGTTCCTGTCCCAGTGCATGATGGGAACAGGGCCAACCAAACTACAAAAGCCAATTCTTACACTGGGAAGGAAACAAGCTCCCGGGGACCGGTTTCTGGCATTACAGCCGTCTTCGGCCCGGTTTGCTTGAATCCTGATGGTGCAATGAGCAAGGGTCTCACATCTGAGAATACCCTTCCACGCTTAGGGTGGACAAAAATATTTACAACAAGGGGTGGTGAGGGACAGAGTCTCTGAATTAAGCAGAAAGCTCTCACCCAGTCAAGAGATCAGGGCTAGATCCAACACCGTTTTTTAGCTCACTGCACCATCCCAGTTTCAGAACCTGGCTGTATGCAAATTAGTCTGTTCCTGTCCCAGTGCATGATGGGAACAGGGCCAACCAAACTACAAAAGCCAATTCTTACACTGGGAAGGAAACAAGCTCCCGGGGACCGGTTTCTGGCATTACAGCCGTCTTCGGACCGGTTTGCTTGAATCCTGATGGTGCAATGAGCAAGGGTCTCACATCTGAGAATACCCTTCCACGCTTAGGGTGGACAAAAATATTTACAACAAGGGGTGGTGAGGGACGGAGTCTCTGAATTAAGCAGAAAGCTCTCACCCAGTCAAGAGATCAGGGCTAGATCCAACACCGTTTTTTAGCTCACTGCACCATCCCAGTTTCAGAACCTGGCTGTATGCAAATTAGTCTGTTCCTGTCCCAGTGCATGATGGGAACAGGGACGGACTACTTTGCATGTAGCCAGGTTCTGAGCTGGGATGGTGCAGTGAGCTAAAAAACGGTGATGGATCAAGCCCTGATCTTTGGACTGGGTCAGAGTGTTCTGCTTAATTCAGATACTCAGTCCATCACCACCCCCTTTTCTGAATCGTTTTGTCCACCATAAGCGTGGAAGGGTATACTCAGACATGAGTCCCTTTCTCACTGCTCCATCAGGATTCAAGCAAGCCGGGCCGAAGACGGCTGAAATGCCAGAAACCGGTCTCCGGTAGCTTGTCTCCTTTCTGGTGAAGAATTGGCTTGGTAGTTTAATCTGCCCTGTTCCCATGATGCACTGGGCCAGGGACAGACTGATTTGCATATAGCCAGGTTCTGAGCTGGGATGGGGCAGTGAGATAAATAACGGTGATGGATCAAGCCCTGATCTTTGGACTGGGTAAGAGTGGTCTGCTTAATTCAGACACTCTGTTCATCACCACCCCCTTTTCTGAATCGTTTTTGGCCACTATAGGTGTGGCAGGGTATACTCAGACATGAGTCCCTTTCTCACTGCTCCATCAGGATTCAAGCAAGCCGGGCCGAAGACGGCTGAAATGCCAGAAACCGGTCCCCGGTAGCTTGTCTCCTTTCTGGTGAAGAATTGGCTTGGTAGTTTAGTCTGCCCTGTTCCCATGATGCACTGGGCCAGGGACAGACTGATTTGCATATAGCCAGGTTCTGAGCTGGGATGGGGCAGTGAGATAAATAACGGTGATGGATCAAGCCCTGATCTTTGGACTGGGTAAGAGTGGTCTGCTTAATTCAGACACTCTGTTCATCACCACCCCCTTTTCTGAATCCTTTGGATTTGAGCGGCACAACATATTAAGCGCTATTTTAATTATAAATATTGCATAGTTTGCACTATTTTTCGACATGCCTGTTTTTAGAGCACTTCGTAAGTGGTGCTGCTGTTTTGGAAATGACCGGTTGATGCTAGAAGAATCACAGCCGGCTCCCCCGGAAGGGACGCCGAATAGGGATATGTATGTCAAATTTGGTCTTTCCCCTATAATGTACAGCACATTATGGAGGAAATATACCAAAAAGGATCTGAGTTACGATGGCCTATGTATGGATCATTTGATTTGCGGAAGATTGAGTATGTGGAGCAGTGTATGTGTAAGCGGCGAGTGAGACAAGATATGTTTGAGTGTATACGTATGTGGGTGAAAGAGGTGCGAGAGCGTGAGAAGCGTGAGCAGGCACTGATTGAGAAAGAGTAGCGAAAGAGTGAGCGTGAGAGAGTGCACAAGGCGAAAAAGCGCGAAGCGAAGGAATTAGAAGAGAAGCAGGAGAAATAACGTCGGTTGCAAATATCTGGCCAGTATGTTGTTCGACAGCCTCTTTATCCTGTACCTAATAAACATGATAAAGATTTTTTGTTATTAGATTGTTCTCCGCCCCTGTACGCTGGTCCGTCCGCTCCGAGAGAAGGAGGCCAGGATTCTGGATCGCCCGCAGAGAAGGTGGATATGCGGTCCATGTTATCGACCGATCGTATGGCTGAACTCCGAAAGATTACTTATCGAGTTAATAAGGCTACCATTTCTCTTGCAGAGTTAATGAAGGATCTTGAAGTATGGCAGGATAGGGAGAAATTATACTTTGCCGAGGTTCTTTCTGATGAAGTAGTGTCAGCTTTTCGGAAGTATTCCGATGTTCTTGAACCTAATGATGTGGTATCTGATTCTAAAGATTTGCGTAAAGGTCTTCCTCTTCCTTCTCAGGTGCCTGATGCGGTTCGACGACTGTTTGCGTTACGGGATGAGATGTTTCAGCTATGGGATGAAGCGTGGAAAAAGAAAGCGGACGAGGAGAAAACAAATCCGAGTGGCAGCAGGAAGCAGTCATCCTACTTTTATTCCGATAAGATCGATGCAGTGCATGTTAAACCAATGCGGGAGGCGGCGCCTTTGTACGTTCCTCCTAAAGGAGCAGGTACTAGTTTGGATAGAGGGACAGCTGATGCTCAAGGGTATTTCATTTATAATTGGGTTTATACTCCTTGGAATAGAGCAGATGTTATGGCATTAAAAGCTGCATTACCTGATCCACGAAAAAAATCCCGCCGCCTTTTATGAGGAAGTTGAGGGGGCTCTGAATTCTTGTACTATGGCCTTGGCCGATATTGACTTATTCTTCGGGTTTATATTACCCCCAAATATATGGAGGTCTATACGAAAGGTAGATGACCTTCAGACATTTAAAGTTAGATGGGCGGATCTTGAGGATGAGGATACAGAGAGGAAACCTGCGCAGAAACCGCCACAGTCGATTTTAGATCTTCCCACTGCTATCTTGACTAAATTGAAAATGCTTATTCCCCCTAAAAAGATTGATTGGACTATGTTAGCGTCATATAAACAGAAGACAGATGAATCAGTTTCAGATTTCTTTACACGATTTGAGGAAACTTTCCATGATTTTAGCGGCCAGTCACTTATGGACGACACGGGTCAACATCTTTTTGTTGATAAATATGTCTTGAATTTATTACCGGGAGTAGCAGCTCAATTAAAAGCGAGCAAAAGCTCTTGGACGACTTCGATGCCAGCATCCCTCCTGACAATGGCTCAGTATTATGAGCGTCAGGAATTAGAAGTGCAGGGTAGTGAGGAAAAGAAATCTAAAGATTTGAAAACAAAGGTTATGTTAGCGCAAGTGTAGGCCCGCCTCGTAGAGGTAATGAAAGGGGCGGCCAGAATCTCCCTGGTTCAATTTTCGGGCCGTACTGATTTGGCCCGGGATCAATGTGCATATTGCAGGCAGAAAGGCCATTGGGTGAATGAGTGTCCATTGTTGCACGCACAGCGACAAGAGCGTGGGCAGGGATTCACAAGGGGTAAAGGAGGTTCTTTAGGCCCTAGGGGCAACATGAATGATCGAGCTAGGTTTGAATTTATTATGCGACCACGAGATGGGTCCAATGTTTTTGATCGTCGAAACCAATACCAAATGTCCGATTATGTGCCTCCTGAACAGCACGATTCACAGTATGCATAGGATTGCGTAGGATGGGGTAAGGAATCAGTTGAAGTGCCAGTAGATCAGAGGGGTCCTTATGTTACAGCACATATTTTGGGTTTCACTGATTGGTTCCTAGTTGATACAGGAGCCACTCGTAGCGCTTTGTCTAAAAAATTGGTTCCGAGGGCTCCCCTGTCTGGATTAACAATTACGTCAATAGGGTTCGATGGAACGCCTTCTGTTAGCCCACTCTCACAACCTCTTGCAACCTCTTCCCCAAACACGCCTGATAATATTGTGGGCCTGGATATGCTCAAGCATTTCCGGGCTACGATACGATGCTCCCCTGAGGGAGTACGTGTTATTTTGAATGACAACTATCCAACAATAGAGAGCGTGTGTACGATTAAGGTAGATGCTGCTCTGGCCTCTTTGCCTCATACTTTGTGGGCCACTTCGGATACTGATGGGGGCCAGATGATTATTCCTCCAGTGCACATTAGTGTAAAGGAGGGAGCTGTGTTACCACGCCTACCTCAGTATCGAATTTCACAGGAGGGGGAAAAGGTGTTTATACAGATAGTGCAGGATCTGATTAAAGTAGGGGTTGTTGAAGAAGTCCCATACAATGTGTGCAACAGTCCTATACTACCGATTTTGAAGAAAGATACTGAAACTAGGATTTATCGATTTATTATCGATTTGAGGGAAGTTAACAAGATAGTGATACCTCAATACCTAGTGGTTTCTGATATTACGACACTCCTTACGCTAGTCCCGCCAACTGCAACAACGTTCTCAGTTATAGACTTGAAGAACGCTTTCTTTTCGATCCCTATTCATCCTGACAGCCGATATCTTTTCGAATTCACTTGGAATAATAGATCGTACAGATTTTGTAGAGTTCCCCAAGGCTATACTGAGAGTCCCAGCATTTATAGTCAAGCGTTAAAAAGACAATTGGATTATTTTGTTTTACCAAAAGGTTTGGCACTTATACAATATGTCGATGACATCTTGTTGGCAGCCGACACCCCTGCACAATGTGAGGAGTGTACGTTGTCTTTGCTTACCTTTTTGGCATCGCACAATCACAAAGTATCGAAAAAGAAACTGCAATATTTGTAGAACAAAGGTAACCTACTTCGGTCACCTTTTGTCTAAGGAGGGGCGTGCACTTACACCAGATCATATTCAAGCCATTTTAAACACACCAGCACCCTCCACGCAGAAAGATGTTCGAGCTTTTCTGGGTCTCACCTCCTTTTGTAGACAGTGGATTTTAGGGTTTTCACACATAGTTAAACGACTGTTAGCCCTTTTGACAAAAGATACTCCAGTTCCCCTTCCCTGGACAGATGAATGTGAGAATGCTTTTCAACAATTACGTCAGGCCCTTTGTACAGCACCAGTGCTAGGCACCCCTGATTACACGTAGCCCTTTACATTGTATGTGCATGAGAGAGATGGATGCGCGTTATCAGTGTTAGTACAGATGCACGGTGATAAGCAGCGCCCTTGTGCATACTTCTCTGCAATGCTTGATCCTGTTGCCCGAGCGTTGCCTGGTTGTCTTCGCTCAGTTGCAGCTACAGCTGTGTTAATATGCCAGAGTGAAGGGATTATGTTATCTCATAAGTTGTTAGTGTTGGCCCCCCATGCTGTTGATGCCTTTTTGAATCAGACAAAGACGCAGCATTTAACTAGTGCTCGTCTGACAGGATATGAACTAACGCTGTTGGCTCCTCATATTACTTTGAAGAGATGTGCAACACTGAATCCAGCCACGTTGTTGCCCTTTCCAGCGACTCAGCCTGAGGCGCAAGAAACATATGACTGTGTCTTTGTTACTGAGGAACAGACAAAGGGTCGTATTGACTTGCAAGATACGCCCTTTACAGATATGGATGGAGAACTGTGGGTGGATGGGTTTTGCTTGAAGTTACCAGATGGGACTACCTCCGCAGCATATGCAATTACTACGCTACACACAATAGTGGAGACAGCACGCATACCACAGAAATCAGCTCAAGCAGCAGAATTGATAGCGTTGACATGAGCATGTGAGCTTAGTGCAGGATTATGTGTGAACATCTATACGGACAGCCGCTATGCTTTCGGAGTAGCGCATGATTTTGGGCTACTCTGGAAGGAAAGGGGTTTTTTGACATCACATGGAGCGCAGATAATGTATGAAAAATTAGTACAAAATCTCTTGACTGCACTGACCTATCCGAAAAAGATAGCTTAAGTGAAATGTAGCGCACACAAGAAAGTGACAGATAAAGTGGGACCAGGAAATGCCTTTGCAGATCGAGTTGCACGTGAAACTGCGATGCAGCCTGGCTCCACTCTAATGTATGTTGTGAAGTCACAAGCTGAGCGGTGGCATGATGCTAGGGAAAAGGTGTTAGAGATGCAAAAGACTGCTACTGAGAAAGAACGAGAGCAATGGTTCAAGGATGGAGAATTGGACGATGAAGGCTGCTGGAGGAATAAGCAGCTGGATAGGTGGAAGTTACCTATAGCCTTCGTACAGCCTATGGTTCAGATGGCACATGGGCTAGCACATGCTGGAGCTTCAGCCATTGTGAAATTGCTTACGCCAGTTTGGGAGCATCCAGAAATTGCTAGCACGGCTAAGAGAGTAGTACAGACCTGCATGATTAGCCTCAAATACAATCCAGGAAAAGGGACACGAACTCCAGCTGGATTATTTGCAACACCCACTGCACCTTTTGAAGTTTTACAAATGGATTATATTCAGCTGCAACGCTGTAATAATCTGAAGTATGTCCTGGTTGTGGTTTGTGCATTCAGCAAATGGATTGAAGCATACCCTACAAAGAATAATGCTGCAATGACTACTGCTAAGGTGCTGTTGAAGGAATTCTTTCCTCGTTTCGGTGTTTGTAGATTATTGTGGAGTGACAACGGGCCCCATTTTGTGGCGGACGTTGTTAAGTATGTCCTGAAGGGATTAGGCATTGTGCAAAAGTTCCATGCCGTGTTCCACCCGCAATCAGCAGGGTTGGTGGAAAAGTACAATGGCACGCTTAAGTTAAAAATAGCGAAAATACAGGCTTCTACCTCTCTGACTTGGCCAGATGCTTTGCCTTTGTCATTATTGTCTATCAGATCAGTACCGCATTCTCAGACGGGCCTAATGCCCTATGAGATTGTATTCTGGCGCCCCATGAACATATGGGGGGTGCCCAAACCAATTTCAGTGTATGACGCACCTTGTGTTATAATGAATGACTATTTGGCACAATAACTGATAGCTTGGTTTCCATTCATCAACAGGTTTGAGAAGCACTCCCTGACCGGTCCACAGGAGAAGGCCATAATCTCCGGCCCGGTGACTTCGTTCTCGTGAAACCCTTCGAGAGGTCGAGTAGTCTGGAGCCGAGATGGGGCGGTCCTGAACAGGTCCTCCTCGCAACGAGAACGGCGGTGCGGGTGACCAATCGAAGAAATTGGATCCATTCCATCCATTATCGGAAAGTGCAACCTGACCTGGTGGAGCCTGCTGTATTGACCGACCATCGAGATATCCTGACTACGGAAAGAGGCCGTGCTGTGGTACCAAGCGAATCTGAGGAGTTCTTCCCGGACCAGACGATCCCTGGATCAAGAAGATATAATCTATGACCAAGAAAAGAATCTGCAATTGTGTGAGAAGTTGTCAGAACGGTCCCTAGGTCAGTGAAATGGAGAGCCGATGAGGCAAGGGGGGGAATCAGCTATGCATTAGTGTAGTGATGCCCGTCTTGGCCCGCTGGGGAAGAAAACAAAGGCTACCTAGGGGTAAGAGTTCTGACAACACTTTTGTTTCAGGAAGATACTGTGTACATTTGTTCGAATGGATAAAAAGAAGATTTTTGGTTCTGTAGGTTTCATTATCATCATAGCAGTTATCGCTAGAGTCACGTGGTTTGTGGAGGATAAAGCTCCTGCTCTGGAGCTATATGCTGTTTCCACTCCAGTCCCTGATGAGCACTTTTTCTATACACTCCCATATCAAGACTTGAAACATCGACAATCATATCTGAATAACACTTTCATCCAGATGTGGCATCATTCCCACGTTGCTACAAATGCTACAGATTGTTTGATATGTGGGATGATGCCTGCGCGTCAAAAGAAAGGGGGAACACCGTTCATACCTCTTCCTTTCTCTCATAATGGATCTTGTAGAGCATGGTACACTTTGCTTTTTGCTACGAGAAAGCCTACAGTAGGAAGATTGCTTTTTAGGCTTAATAAAGAATGTCATCAAGATAAAGAAGGCTATCCACAAGCCAACTGAACTATATAGGAGTGGGTAGAGTATCGACCGGACAATGAATCAACACCTTATATTTTCACGAAAACTAGAGACACTGTTGGACAAGAGAAGTTTGTGATCGAAGTAGCCCAAGCACAAGCAGATTTATGTGTACAGAGTGTGGGTCATATTCCTGTAGGTGTTAGTGATTGTATTGTTATATTGAACATTGATGGCCTTAATAATAGTTCTTTCCTTGCCTCTCATAATACTTATTTTGTTTGTGGGAACAAAGGCTACTATCGATTACCAGCCGGATGGTCTGGAGTATGTTATGTATCGTTTTTATTACCATCTGTATTCTTGGCACCTGCATCATATCATAAAGACTTGAAATTATTGAATAATGTGACTGTAAATAGATTCAAACGAACTTTATCTATAGAGGAAGTTGACCAGACTGATAATAGTCTGCAGCAATATATAGATTTCAACTTAGGATTGTTTTTCTTTGTGGGAGCTGCTCTGAACAGCAGAAAGATACGACGATTAACAAGAGTAGTTGAAGCTGTTACCAACCAAACTGCTGCAGCCCTTCGGAATCTTACTGAAGAGCTGCAAATTACTATTATTGTTGCGTTACAGAACCGAATGGTTCTAGACGTAATGTTAGCGGATAGAGGTGGAGCTTGTAGAATTATCGGAAACAGCTGCTGTGTCTTTACCCCAGATCATACTCCTTCTGTGTATAAAGCCATTAACAAATTACATAAAATTGCAGCTGATATACATTTTGAAAATGGATCTTGGACCTTCTCTGGGTGGTTTTGGACCTTGATTTCCGCATGGGGTTGGAAGGTTCTCACTGGGCCATGTATAATTGTTGCCATATTATTCATGTGTTGTGTATGTATTCAATGTAGTCCAATGATATGTTCTCTATGCGTTTCTTTTTGTGTGCCTAATAAACAATCTGTCGCAGAAACTACCCATAAGAAAACTATAACTAGAGAGATAGCTGATATGATGAGCATCAACATAAACGATGAGTATTTAGATTATCCAAGGAAAACGAATGTCTTCAGCAAATGCTGAAAGGGTCAGACTCCATTTTGTTTTCTGGCGTCCATCTTATGTGCCGTACTGTTGCGTGTTTATCTAGGTTCCTGATCGATACTGTGACCTTATGCCCCTATTCGGCTATAAATCCATTTATTCCCTATATTGGCATAACCGTTCAAGTGCGATTTTCTGAAAAGTCATCTCTGGCCTCACACGAACAGAGCCACATTCCAGCATAGTTCTCTCTGCCACTTCCTTTGCGACCAATTAGTGCAATGACAGAGCAGTAGTCACTATCTGATATTCCTAGATAACACTCCGAGTTCTTCAACAAGATAAAAACTTAGCAAACCTGGAAATCCCCGCTTGCTATGTTTTGATTAGTAATGGAACTCTAATGAGCAACTGATAACTATCACTTCCTAGTGACATCTTTAATTGACGTCTTATGTCCAGCAAACTTGCGTCAAACCCGGCACCTGTCAGGTATAAATATTACCAACGTTGCCTTAAGCAATGTGAGCTGCAAGCTACTGTTGCTGATGCTGGCTGCCTGCAAGACCCTGTGTTGCTAAATCTAGCACTCTGTCGCTGCAGCCTGCTATCCTGTGGTGGTGAAGCTGCTGATACCATTATCGCCGCTAAAGCGCGAACTATGGTGCAGTACGCTTAAGGAGCTGAACAGCCGTACCTCTGCGAAGACATCCAGCAGATTCCAGCTGCCCGCGGACGCTGTCCTCCCTCCTTCCTCGACGCGCTGAAGAGACCCGCTGCCTTTCTCGTGCAGAGAAATCCAGCTACAGCGTTTCCGGTTTACCCTCGCGGGTGACTGGGATATCGAGAGAGACCCTGAACGAGATACCAATCCTCCATCATTCTATTCAGAGGTATGGTGTTGACTAAACCCTTAGATGAGAATTCTTGAAACAAACCTTGGCAAAACCAACTTAACTTAAAGCTACTTACTTACTCCCCTTTCACGTGTTAGGCTTAGGTCAGGCACACTGGGGTAGGCTTAGTTAGAAGCACCAGTTGAGTATGTTAGCCTAATGTATATATGACTGTATATATGTTTTATTACTTTTAAACCATTGTATGGCTAAGAAACCATATCAATGCTTTTACAGTTCTATTTCGCAATACTTATCTTACTGTACATACTTTTTATAATAACAATTATTGCAATTGTGGCAATACATTTCTCTTGTACGAGAAGAAAGACTGTTCAATAAATGTTAACCCTTTATTGACAAACGCCCGTCTCTCTATTCTCTACATCTCGTGAAAGTAAACTGCACTAGACTGACTGAGTGAAATACTTGTCTATTGTTTCACACGACCCTAGAGATCGACTCTTGATCTGAGGAGCAAAGTTGTCATGTTGCACGGTTGTTGGAAAACTGAATCCCTTCTTGTCTGTGCCAAGGAAGCTGATCACTTCCTATGCAGAGAAGAAAGTTTCCAGTGACCTCTGAGCTAGTTGGCAACAACCCAATTAAGTTTAGCATAGTCAGTGGAGGCCTGGAATATAAGCAGTTCCACGTCGATACTACTGTTTATGTTATTCCAATGCGCAGGGCCTAGTGGGAAACTAGGAACTACACTACAGATTACACATTACCATGTGCTCGCCACGAGGCGAGCCCTACCTCACTGATTGTCACCCCTGAAGTTTGCCCAGCAACAGGCTATAAATAGTTCCTTGTTCGTCCAGCGCATGTCCAGTAGGAGTCACATCTGTTTCTGATTAGCGTAGATTGGAATGTGTGTTCGGCGGGTCTCAAGAACCATTAACTCAACCCATGTATCGATTATGTAACAAGAAATGTCCATATTTGGTTGTAAATTGTGCTTTGAGCTGTAACCGCCCACTTATGAGCCCCTTCTTTGTGTATAAAAGGGGACCGCATGTCTGAATTCTTTGTGCTACCTTGTCCAATACTGTAGAGTGTTGTGTAAGCTGTAGTACCACCTTTAAAGGTTTATTAAACTATGTTTTTGTATTTCCAGTTTCCGTGCCAATTTCTTTTGTAGTCTGAAGACTTTGAGCACAGAAGAGCGAACCCTTTTGCTCTTACAGGCCTTGCTAAGGTCTGTTCTCATCACTCTAGAACTACTAACGTATACTACAGCGCAGTGAACAATGGCACTTGCAGGTATAATTCACTCCAGTGCAGTAGCGTACAACACAGAGTGCAGGACAGCGAGTCACAAGAACAATTAGCATAGAATACCAAAACACAGTAGAATGGAATGTGCCAGACTACAGCAATGCACACAACAATTCACTCAGCATACTACACCACCTTAAGTACATCTCAGCAACACAAATCAAAACAGAACAACAATCAGCATGGCACACAACAAGGGAACCTCAGCACATCACAGTGCAATATTTCACAGTAACAGAGCCTGGTATGCCTCAATATTGCATACTACAGGACAACTACTAACAGAACACTATACACTATAGGATAATTCGGCACAGCAAACACCACCACACACAGGGGCATATTCTCAAGGAGCTATCGCGGAGTTAATAGCACTTTATCGCAGACAAAGTCGCAATAAATTTATCACCCCATTAAAGAGCTGGTGCTAACAGCTCATAGCACCAGTTTACCTACAATAACAGCCGCAAAAAACATCACCACAGACGACCCCGGCAACTATCGCTAATGAAATGCAGAGTACGCGTTCCTGTGCCAATAGCAATGCAACACTACTCCGCAACATTCTGAATGACCAGCCAGATCGGTGAAAAGACCACAGAACATGCAAGAAGCCACATTAGCAGGTGGAAAGTAACACCTGCTCTGACCTGGTGCAAAATCGGACCACAGCCTGCACCACAAAAGGGAGGCCATCCCAGAGCCACACCTAAATAACAACTGATGCCATGGAGCCACTGTACATGTGGGCCGGACACCAAGAGGGCCACAACACCCACCACCAACCACAGGAGCCCCTCACCCCCCAGACCGCCACCGCTTGCCCCCCGGACCAACACTGAGGCAGCACAGACAAAGACAGCGACCCTTAGAAAATGCACCAACCTCACAGACCCAACACAAGAGAATGTCATTGCCCACTAGATGCTCAAAGGGACAGCCATCCTCCACATCCTGACACCATTGTGCACAGACTGACAGTAACAACACAACGGACCACCAACATCCCAACTCAGACCAAGATTCTGGACGTCATGCACCTGTTGTTCACTGGTATCCTCCAACCAACATCTGCACGAGTCGGAGGAGTCACACAGTCAGGCCGATCCAAGTCCCTCAAAACGGTCATATATGACCACATCAGCTTTGTACCCCACTATCTACACTTCCTCCACACCACGCAGGGACAGCTGGAGACCAAGCAAGCTGGCTACGCCATTGCTGGCTTCCCGTACGTGTTGGGAGCAATTGACTGCACACATGTCTTACTTGTGCCCCCTGCTGCCACTGCACACAATAAGCGCAACAGAAAGCACACGTATCCCACCAATTTGCAGGGACTAGTGGACCACCGTGGAATCTCTGCCAACATTGACATCAACTACCCAGGCAATGTGCATGATTCATACACCTCTGACAGTCCATCATCAACCAGCGCTTCCAGGATGGCACCCACGGAAATGCACTGCTTGTTGGCCAATACCAAATGAACACACCGCACACCTCAACTCCACAATCTTGCAACTCAATACACAGGAAATGCACATGTCACAAGCTCACCAGCAACATGCACACGCACCAGACACGACAGCACAACTCACTGTGGCCCAGCCATGGACATTACCCATCAACGGCATGGCACCATAGCCACACATTAGCAGAATGTCGGAAGAGGTGGTAACCAGGCATGTGCGAAGGAGGCAAGTGACCCATGAATAAGCATGTACATAATGCCGAGTGTGGCGTGCATGTGATGGACAGACTGCAGTACGCAGACCACACACACATATCCATGTTGACACACACTGCTGGTGTTTGGAGTGTAGTGGGCAGTGGAGGCAACCATGTCACCCCAGGCATTGGGGAGGATCGTGGGAATGTAGCTTGTTACGTTCTTCCCCATAAGAATGAGAGGGAGGGGCTGGCAGACCAGCGTAAGGGTGTGAATAAAAGGCACGTAACTCTGGGCGTGATCAACTTCCAGAATGCCCAACGTCTCCAGGGTGATACCACTCACCCCGCAACGAGGCCGATGCCGTTATCTTGAGCGGTGTTGCCTGCAATCCTGTGCGCCAGCTGCACCCCAGGCCACTGGTCCACGAACCTGTCTTCCCCCCTTGTGCACCCAGGCCTTCATGCCCACCTGCCGACCCCAGCGTGTGTCGAAGAGGGCCCACCACGTGCCGATGCAAGCACCAAGTCCAAGGCCCGTGACCCTGGCAACCTGCTATGACAGTCACGGCCTCTGCGAGCAAGGCGTGCAGTACTCCTTTCTCATTTACGTACTCTACCGGCTGACACAACAGACTAGTAGGTCACACATTTGGAACTGAGCATTGATTACACCATGGCCGAGCACATTAATGAAGACTGAGTTTATGTCACTATACTCCCTTCGACGTGGTGCCACCAGGTCTTAGTAGTACATAACAACCGTAAGATTCTGTGGGCCCACGCATACGACTGCTCTCGGCCTATGCTGCGCTCGAGTAGGTCACACAATTGGAACTGAGCATCGATTTTTCCACGGCAGCGTACATATCATTGCACAAAAGGAGCAGCATAAGAGGATGACGTGTTGCATTTGGGAAGAAAAACGGATCTCATTGCTGAGTCACTAACTCTTTGCATCGTGAGCCTACAACACGTGGCTGTGGGCCACTGCTGACACCTGCCTCCAGCCTACACTACGGTCCAGTAGGTCACAAATTTGGGACTGAGTCATGATTTAGCAATGGCGGAGTACATATCAGTGTACCAGCATCATCGCAGACTGCATCCCCTCTCAGCTCCGGTGCCACTAAGTCTGTTCCCTGACATTCATGGACACTCTCTGGTTGTACATTGATGGCGTCTGAATCTATGGACTAGGGGATAGTTTTCATCCTGGTGTACCTGATACCGAATTGGTGGTGACAACGAGGCTGTCGCTTTCCACTCCCCCATTTGCTGCTTCCAGGTAACATCAGACCTCTGCATCATGCCCTGGAGGACACGTCCCACTGTCCCCCGCAACCCTGCACCACATTCACCTTCGACATTGACGAGGACCAGCTCAGTCTGTGTGGCCCTGCCTCAGTGGACCGCAAATCACCATCCCTTGGCGGGTTGCATGTACCGAGCGCTGTGCATCCGGGGCCACTATGTGCTGGTCAAGTCAGGGACCCTTTCCTCTGATATATTGGATGACCTCTGAGACGGGCTCTTGGGGTCTTCGACGCCATGTGTATGTGGCCCTGCGCTGTCCACTGTCTCCGGCCTCAACGGCGGTCTGCCATGGCACACACATCCAATAGAGTCCTTACCGGCCCGGACGTGGCATCACTGCAGGAGGCACACGCCACCATCGTCAGGAACACCTCCAACCGCCATCTGCCAGGGTCGAAACAGTGGCACTGGCAGACTGATGGAGTTGCTCACACCTGTCGTGGATGCCAGCATTTGCCTGATCCCCTGCTCAGCACTCCACGTGCCACTGAATCAGTGCACCACAACCCATGGATACTTCTGTTTGCATGTTGGGCGACCTCTGTACTTGCTCTGGCCCCCTCCATGTTGCTCAGTAGTTGACTTGGTTACGCAGGTGTTTTCATTTTCCATTGCACTGGTGTCCACTGTTAAAGTTGTTGCCAGCATCAAGCACTCCATGCAGGCTGGCTTACACTCCCCTCGCACACATCCAGCATAGGCGTCACTGTACATGTGGTTCTGCTAATAAAGGGGCCGGGCGCACCTGCCCATAGCCAATTCAACATAATATCTGTGTGTGTTCCTGTGGCCTTGTTATATGCAAGAGGGCCCTGGACCCTATGATTTTACGTTATGCTGTGTTCAGCGGGCTCCGACATGTCACCGCCAGCAGCGGGTTGGTGTTTGGACATATATGTAGCTTTGTCGTTACTCACTCAATTCATAAGGGGAGTGGACTGGGCTGTCATACGCAGAGCCAATGTGGGTGTGTGACTGCTATTTGCTTCCCCTTGGGCGTGGTTCTGTACTGTAAATGTGCATCTGCATGTGTCTCTATGGCAGTGTGGGTCTGCTTTGTGGTGTGTAGGTGGTCCTTGAAGGATAATAGACACCCATGTATGTGATCTAGTTCGCCTTCCATGGGCTCGGACCCCACCCGCACCTGTTTGGCCACCTATGTTTGGCGTTCTGACACCTGTTATAGGGGTGCCATGTGTGGGTCGGTGAAGTGTCGTGAGCCAGCAGTGCTTGCAGGTACTTCCTGTTGTGTGGTCTGTTGCAAGGTCTGTGTTCTCCTCTAAGTAGCTTGGCTGCCCGGGTCCTGGTGATGGGTTGCGTGGGATGTCCATGGGCTGTTGTAGGGCATCAGTGTCAAAGGTGTGGTGGTCCTCCCTGGCATCACAGATGTGTGGTCTTCTGTGCTCTGCTGGAGGTGTTGTGTGTCCTTCTGCAATGAAAAGGGGAGATGCCTGTTGACATTGTGTTGACATGTATGTTGGTGCATTGTTCTTGTTTACATGCAGACTGTATGAAAATGTACATTTTGATTATTGGGAGGTGCAGGATTCGGATGCAGGACTGTGTACATTTGAACTACATGACGGATGTGAGGTTGTACGCGTACATTTCCATTTCAGTTTCCAGCACTGTCAGATGTAGTAGGCCTTTTTCTGCACATGTGTGGAGCAAGTTGTGTCCTCTGCTCTGTAGTCTCAGGTTTGCACATTGTACCACATTGTCGAAAATGTGGATGTGCTGTTCTGGAAAGGGGCGACCACTCGGTTCCCCCGAACATATGGTTGGGTGCCCCGATCCTCCCGGGAAACCATTTTGGGCGGGGGGCGTGTCTCGGCTGGTATGCCCGAAGAGGCGTAGCCGGGGCGCGCCTTTTCCCGCCCAAGAGGGGTTGTCCTAGACACCTACACCGAAGACCACGCCCAGGAGGCGTACCGGAGGAGGGTACACGCCCTCCCGCAGAAGAATAAATAGAGCGGGAATCCGAAGAAGCGTCCTCTTGTTCCTGTGCTCTGAAGGCTGCACTCACTCGTTGCTCGTGAGCCCTCGACGGAACAAGCAGCAATTTTGAGAACTTTTAATTCTTGTATTTTTCTTTCAGTTACTCGAAGGCGAAGATCCAGGACCTTGTGATCGTCTAGGAGCGGATAATCAAAACCATGGCTGGCAAGAAAGCAGGAAAGGGTTCCGAGACGGATAAGGTGCTACGCATGTTGGTGAACCAAATGGCTGGCATGGAGCGGAAACTCGGTCAAGTCCCATCCATCGGTCGAGGTTTGGCGGAGGTAAAACAACAACTGGCTGCGCTGAGCAATCCTGGTAACCCTAAGAAGGTAATAGGCCCGGCCTTGCCGGGAATTGTCCCTGAGGGAAGCGGGTCAAGAGGAGGGCGGTTTCGGGGGAGGTTCCTATCCCAGAGGTTCCGGTCCCAGAGGTACCCCCGGCCACCCCTGTCATGCCGGCAGACAACCCGGCGCCAATCCCAGATGCGGGTCAACCAATCCCGGTAGTAGTTACCCCTGCGAGCGATGGAGATATGCCTCCTGAATTGGCCACTCAGTTGGCCGCATGGCTCAATAGGTAGGCAGGGGGTGTCAAGGCACCCGAAGACACGGCCGAAGAGGCCAAGCTATTAATCCAGCAATTACGGCAGTCGCGAGATGCCGCAAAGGCGAATCTTTCTCTTGTTTCCCCACAGGTGACACCAGTAGGACCTGCAGATGGTCTCGAGAAAACGGCGGGAACAACGACCGAACCGGGTAAGCTCGCTTTGCCAGTGGCTGGGGAGGGCTCATTACCCTCAAGGCAGGAGAGGGTGGCACAGCACATCCCTATGGCCACAAAAGAGTTAATATGGGGAGACAAATATATCAATATGTTCTCATTAATAACTGACCATCGCGAGATGGAATATGCTAAAACCCAGAAAGATTTGTGGCACCCGAGCGTGTGGCGCGCCAAGATGGTGGAATTCAGGGTGGATGAAACGATAACAAATTGGGCGATGGCCTTTGCAATGTTTTCTGCAGTTATGGGGGAACGTAAACCCGAGGTGTTAACTGAATTGTCTTGCTATCAAACTCGTATAATGGATTTTTATGCAATGTATGAGGGAGATGAATGGAAAGGTTATGACATGAAATTCCGAAAAGCGAAAGAATATGATGCCTCTCTGACATGGGACTGCCTCGACTCGGTCTCCTGGCATAAGCAGCTCCTGCCGGGGGCGGCAGGTACATCCGCGCCGAGCGGGAGCGGGGCGAGGGCCTCCCGCCAAAAGCCCGTGGTGCACTTTCGAGCAGGCGCCGGTATCGATCACCAGCCCAAAACCGGCGGGAATGGCGGCAAGCGGGGGGTCTGTTGGGGCTTCAATCGAGGCAACTGTAACAGACCGCAAGGAACATGTAGGTTCAAGCATGTGTGTGCGGGCTGTGGGAATTCCTCGCACCCAGAGAGTTCATGTAGATCGAAAAATAACAGGGCGGGAGGAAAAGGAGGGTCCAAGCAGGAGTAAGGTAGAACGTTGTGACCAACTGCCTACACCCGTTGATCTCATGGCTATGACTCCTTGGTTAAACGAATACCCTGATCATGTCTCCGCTGGGGTGTTAAGGAAGGGATTCTTGTACGGCTTCCACATCCCGGCGGGGGATTTTCGAGGGAACTCCTTTTGTAATAACCAGTTATCGGCGCAACATAATCTAAGTGTGGTAGAGAGGAAAATTGCAAAGGAAGTTAGCTTAGGGCGAGTGGCAGGGCCTTTTCGTCACCCACCGGTGGCGGATTTCATCTGTTCCCCGTTAGTGGTTGTCCCGAAGAAAGACCCGGGGGAGTTTAGACTTATTCATAACCTGTCTGCGCCAAGGGTTCCTCGGTGAACGAGGCCATTGACCCAGAAGTCTGTTCGGTGCGGTACGCATCGTTCGATGAGGCCGTGGCCATGTTGAATCGCCTGGGCCCCGGGGCGCTGATGGCAAAATCAGATATCGAGTCGGCGTTCCGGTTGCTCCCGGTACACCCGCAGGATCAGCGTTTGCTGGGTTTTGCATTCCAGGGGAGTTATTACATGGATAAATGTATGCCTATGGGTTGCTCCATTTTCTTGTGCCTATTTCGAAATGTTCAGTTGTTTTTAAGAGTGGGCATTCACCGAGGCCACAGGACATAGGCATGTTATGCATTATCTCGATGACTTCCTGTTTTTGGGGGCAGCCGGCAATTCAAAATGTGCGCAGGCGCTGCACGACTTCGGCATCCTCATGAAGGAGTTTGGAGTCCCATTGGCTCCAGGTAAGACGGTGGGACCATCTACTTCACTCGAGTTTCTGGGAATTGAGCTCGATTCTGTGGAGGGATGTTTCCGTTTGCCATTGGGAAAGGTGGCCAAATTTAGGGCTTCCTTGAAGCTATGCCTCAGTAAGGAGAAAGTGACCCTGCACCAGTTGCAGCAAACAGTGGGTCAGCTTAACTTTGCCTTGAGAGTGATACCTATGGCCCTCCCCTTCTCTCGCTCTATTGCACAAGCTATGGTTGGCCTCAAAAAGGGACACCACCGTACGAGACTGTCTGCAGAGGTTCACCAGGATATGCGCATTTGGTTAGCATTTCTGGCGGACTTCAACGGTTGAGTAGTGTGGAACAAGCCGCCAGCGTCTTCAGATGAGCTAGGTCTGTGGACTGACTCGGCGGGGAGCGAGGGATTTGGCGCCATTTTTGGTAATCGATGGTCGGCGCAAACATGGCCGGCGTGGTGGCACTCCAGCGGTCTCACAAGTAACATTGGGTTCCTGGAGCTATTCCCCATTTTGGTTGCTCTGATGGCATGGCCAGACGATTTCAGAGACCGCGCAGTAGTGTTTTGGTCTGATAATATGACTGTTGTCGAATGCATTAACCAACAGGCAGCACGCTGCAAATGGATCTTGAGATTGTTGAAAGAGGTTGTGCTGCTTTGCATGAGACTGAATGTACAGTTCATGGCGAAACATGTGCCGGGTGTACTGAATCATGCGGCTGATGCACTCTCTCGTTCACATATGCAGGCGTTCAGGGGTTATCTACCTACAGCGGACCTAGTGGCGGCACCATTCCCCGAAGCACTTTGGCTAATCGGTGCCCCGGATTACAAGACCTCGTGGCAGCAAGCTTAGCCCCCAGGACAAGAAAGGCATACGAAGGAGCGTTTCGCTCCTATTGCACATTTTTGGGTCCGGCAGGGAATAAGAGCTGGGGTCAGGAGGAATCCTTCCTAGGGTTCCTGGTAGCATTGCACAGGGAAGGCCGATCAGCGGCAACGGCCAATAGGCATAGGGCGGCCATTTCATTCATGGCGCAGGTGCATGGTA
Organism: Lissotriton vulgaris; assembly: GCF_964263255.1. NCBI lineage: Eukaryota > Metazoa > Chordata > Amphibia > Caudata > Salamandridae > Lissotriton > Lissotriton vulgaris. The sequence goes on from NC_141685.1 coordinate 497,531,051, forward strand.
TAAAAGACCCAACGGGTTCCTTTTTGGTGAAAAAAGCCCTTCGCGGTCGCTAGCAAGATGAAAGGCGCCCGATTGGCTTACATAGGTTGTCCTTACTGATAGCGAAACTAGACGAGACATGCTCCTTCCAATTCGAAGCAGTTCTGTTCTGGGCAGCTTTCGCATTAGCGTTCCATGGGGCTATGCGGGTAAGCTAACTGGTCGCAAGGAACAAGAAAGATGTGGAGGGAGGCTTGTGCAGGGATCACATCCAAATTAGGGGTGATTCGATGTTGGTCACGATAGCCAGGTCCAAGACCGACCAAGGGGCTATGGGAAATAGTGTTGTTGTGCAGCGCGCCCGAGGGTCCCTCACGTGCCCGATAATGTGTATAGAGGAATACTTGGCACTGAGGGCGGCTACATGGGGGGGGAGTTTGCTGAGGCACAAGGATGGCACCCCACTGACGAGGTTTCAGTTCCAGAGGGTGCTAGCACTGACAATCGCTGCGGCGGGCATGGACCCGTGCGATTTTGGGACCCACTCCTTTAGGATAGGGGCTGCTACTGAGGCTACAGCTAGGGGTCAGAGTGCGGACGAAGTAAAACAGTTGGGGCGATGGTCCTCGAATTGCTTCAAAAGGTATGTGCAATTGCACATGTTGTAAAGATCAATTGACATGTCATGCACTCACGCTTCTTGTCTTTTGTTTGAATTACAGTTTCGCGAGCCTGTCACGCGGGGCAGAATGTGCAGTCGACCCAGCACCAGGAGACCAGCGGTCATGGACCACCGTCTAGAGTGAAAGTGGTATGGGTCATGGGCCACTCATACGTGAGGCGCTCCGGGGACGTATTCAAAGCAGGTGACGCGACTCGCGCAGCTGGGGAATACGGGTACAGAGTGGCCTTCCATGGGAAGGGCGGGCTCTGTTTTGACAAATTCGATTCATTTGTTGAGGGTCTCTTAGGGCGGCAAAGGTCACCGCCGTCTGTAGTCATAGTACACCTGGGGGGCAATGACTTGGTGACACTGGGTAGACGTGTGTTGTTTCAACAAGTTTTGTCTGCTGTTAGCTGGTTGGCGAAAAGAATCCCGGGGTGCATGATTGTCTGGTCTCACATGATTCCCAGGAAGGTATGGCGGGGGGGCCTTTCGGTGTCAGCACTGAACCATTCGGTGAAGAGGGTAAATAATAGAATTGGTAGATTGTTTCGTTCTGCGCAGTTGCATAGCATTCCTCATGGGTGTATTCGGGGTGATCACATGTATATGAATGATGGGGTTCACCTGTCCCGGGAGGGGAATGATTTACTCATAGGAGACTTCATAGCATGGCTAAGGGGTTTGAGGAGGCATGACCTTTAGGAGGAGTTTGGGGGGGCCGGATAGTCGGTCAACTATTCGGCCTGTGGCGGTAAGGTCATGATCGGTGAGCAGTAATTTCAAGGTCCCTAGAGGGGGGCGCCACCCAGAATGGATGGGAGCGCCCGGGGGGGAGGCGGCCATTGGCCCCACCCACGGGGAGGCGGCACCCACTAAGGATGGGTCGCCTAAGGGGAGACGGCCATAGGCCCCTCCCAGGGGAGGAGGAGGCTATATGCCCCTCCTACTAATATCCCGGGGGCCGGATATCCGCGACGGAGGATAGAAAGTGTGGGGATGGGGGGAGTCCACGCTGTCCTTCCTACAGATACCTCACACGGGAACTCGGACGACCTTTAAGATGGCGTCGAGTGGAAAGGGGGCCCTCACCACGACAAGGGAAATTACAGTTGGCAATGAGGGTAAAGTTCTCTGCGCATGCGCCACTCACACCATGGGGGCGACAGTTTTGGTAGTAGGGATCTGACACCGGTTAAGACCTTGCCGTTGGCCCTTAATGCTAGGATGTACAATTTTAATTTAGAATGTATGCATTTGCAGGATGTTAGACTCGGCTAGGAAACCTTTGTAGTAGAGATCTGTTAAGGTTAGCCAAAGAACATGTCTTCATCGAAATGTAATAAATGTAAAATTGTACATGATTATGAAACTTTTTATTTAATGTTTTACATTTTGTTTCATATTTTAATAAATACGGCCGGGAGGGTGACTCCCTCCCGCCTTCCAAAAGTTCAAGCCTGCGTCCGACTTCCCATCCTTGGGGATTGTGTTGGGAGGGGGTGACGGGCATCCCGGCCATATGGAAAGGGGCGACCACTCGGTCCCCCCGAACGTATGGTTGGGTGCCCCGATCCTCCCGGGAAACCATTTTGGGCGGGGGGCGTGTCTCGGCTGGTATGCCCGAAGCGGCGTAGCCGGGGCGCGCCTTTTCCCGCCCAAGAGGGGTTGTCCTAGACACCTACACCGAAGACCACGCCCAGGAGGCGTACCGGAGGAGGGTACACGCCCTCCCGCAGAAGAATAAATAGAGCGGGAATCCGAAGAAGCGTCCTCTTGTTCCTGTGCTCTGAAGGCTGCACCTACTCATTGCTCGTGAGCCCTCGACGGAACAAGCAGCAATTTTGACCCACCCACCAGCCCCTATGGCAATGTTTGTTTTAAATAAAGTTTTGCTGAGTAGGCCTTTTTTCCCTTGTAGAAAAGTAAAGGAATGTTTAGATAAGGATGTGACTTCTGCCCTTAGGATAATGTTTTTCTTGGTAGGAGTGAGCAGTCAATGACACATCGAGGAAATGTCAGAATTTTTTCCTTCCTTAGTAGGTAATAACTGTCGTATTTATTTTGGTCGGGCGGTAAGGTCATGATCGGTGAGCAGTAATTTCAAGGTCCCTAGAGGGGGGCGCCACCCAGAATGGATGGGAGCGCCCGGGGGGAGGCGGCCATTGGCCCCTCCCACGGGGAGGTGGCACCCACTAAGGATGGGTCGCCTAAGGGGAGACGGCCATAGGCCCCTCCCAGGGGAGGAGGCGGCTATATGCCCCTCCTACTAATTTCCCGGGGGCCGGATATCCGCGACGGCGGATAGAGAGTGTGGGGATGGGGGGGGAGTCCACGCTGTCCTTCCTACAGATACCTCACACGGGAACTCGGACGACCTTTAAGATGGCGTCGAGTGGAAAGGGGGCCCTCACCACGACAAGGGAAATTACAGTTGGCAATGAGGGTAAAGTCCTCTGCGCATGCGCCACTCACACCGTGAGGGCGACAGTTTTGGTAGTAGGGATCTGACACCGGTTAAGACCTTGCCGTTGGCCCTTAATGCTAGGATGTACAATTTTAATTTAGAATGTATGCATTTGCAGGATGTTAGACTCAGCTAGGAAACCTTTGTATTAGATATCTGTTAAGGTTAGCCAAAGAACATGTCTTCATCGAAATGTAATAAATGTAAAATTGTACATGATTATGAAACTTTTTATTTAATGTTTTGAATTTTGTTTCATATTTTAATAAATACGGCCGGGAGGGTGACTCCCTCCCGCCTTCCAAAAGTTCAAGCCTGCGTCCGACTTCCCATCCTTGGGGATTGTGTTGGGAGGGGGTGACGGGCATCCCGGCCATATTGCTATGTGTCTGTGCTGCTGTGTGCCACAAGGATCATGGACATGATCCAGGGTCATTGTGGTTGTGCAGTGTGCTACACATTGTTGTGCATGTGTGCCATTGTGTCCACGCCCCGTCCCCCCAGTCCCTGGTCATTAATCACCCTGTTGATGTTGTGTCAAGTCCAGGGAAGCCATGGCTTGGCAGTTCGGGCTGGACGTTTCCCATGAGGCACAGGGTCAGATTGATTTGCATATGGCCATGTCTGAAGTAGAGTAGCGGAGTGAGCTAAGGAATGATGATGGATTGAACCCAGATCAGTTGACTGGGCGGTTAGTCCTTGCAATGTTCAACGCTCGGTCCATCATCCCCTTTGTTTTGCTAAGTACGCCCTAAGTTGGCAGGGTATGCCCAGACGTGGGGCCCTAGCTCACTTTGCCACTGGATTCAAGATAGCTTGGCTGATGAGGGTTATGAACCTGAAACCGGTCCCAGGATGCTTGAGTCTGGTCCAGGGAAGACATGGCTCAGCAGTTTGGGCTTGAGGGTCAGACTGATTTGCATATGACCATGTCTGAACTGGGGTGGCGGAGTGAACTAAAGAATGATGATGGATTAAACCCAGATCAGTTGACTGGGGGTGAGTGCTTGCAATGTCCAACACTCTGTCCATCATCCCCTTTGGTTTTGCTAAGTAATAGAGTTAAGGCTCAATAAGGTTGGGCGCACACTGCTTGACAGTGTCAGTGATGTTGCCATCACACCAGCAGTGTCTCAACTGCTAGACAGACTGAGCTGCTGAGGCACTCGCACTGCAAAGGTCAGTTATTTCATGTTTCAGGAAACGCGAGGCAAGAGAGTCCATGTAAGACAATAATGGAGGCAAATGTGCATGGTAGACAGATCAACAGCCCTTGATCCTCTGAGTCAAAAGGAGGTTTAAAACCGAGAAAATAAGCAAGCTAAACAAATAAATCGAAAACTGAATATTTTATGAAAGAAATATGCAGCCCAGATCCAGCGACTGAATAACAAAATGAATGGCTGTGCTTCTTAATAGGCCCTGAAGTCACTGCCATTTATGGGAGAAATTCAACCACCTTAGGATAGAGAAAATCTATTCCTGTCACGAGTTCAACTATTTAAAATAGGGGGCGCCACCTCCTAAAACTTTGGAGAAGGTGAAACAATAATCTCCCTAATCAGAGGGATGACAGTCCACCTGCCAACAGTGAGGGGACAACGTTATCTTTCTCAAATTTAGCTCAGAGGAAGGAGTAAAAAATTGCAAATGTTTAGCCCTCAGCCACCACAAAATGGCCATCAGGAGAAGTAGCTCTCTCAGGGGAGCCTCACCTCTTTTTGTTCAAGAAGACTCCCTAAGACTTCTGATCAAATGCCAGAAGCTCATCATGAGTATTCGATTGGAAGACAGATGCCCATACCGACTTAGACAGCATATAATGTGTGGCCAGTCCGCATTGTCCCGGAAGTCAAATTACAAATGACATGACGCTTACATGTAACATGCAGCTAGTCTGAATAGGTGTAGAGCAATGACTGTGGGATGATGAAGTCCTCTTTTAAAGGCCCCTGGATTTTACATGTTCATAATTTTTTCAAATAAGTCCAATGTCTGCATTCAGGTAAACAAAATGAAAAAAATAAATTATTTGAGGGAACATGTTTACACTTTATAAAAGAGAAAAAACTATAAAAATACTTTCTTTCACTCTTAAATTAGTTACCCCTAGACATTGCCTTGCGTGTTCTTCTCTCACAAAATCATCTAAAATTGGCTTTGTCCTAAAATACCCACCCTAGTGACGCCACTGGCCTATCGGATGACCCGAGTTCCAAAACCGACTTGCTCAGTAAAGTAATACATCCAGTAAATGTGAAACACATCAGGCTTGACAAGGACAGAGAATAATTACAACCTACATATCACTATATCTTATTTTAATAACAGCTGTCTGTGAAGAGCAGAGCTTTTAATTAAGAATCATGGTGCCCACCTAGGTCACAGAGTGCGCCTGTTCGTGGAGAAATGCTATTGAATGAGAAAGCTTTAGAATTCTTCACTTTCATGAGCTGCATTGTGAATGTTTAGATGGAAATGATTTTATCGCAGCTGCTTCAAATTCTCGTTCTAAATTGGGCCCTACACACAATAATTATGTTTCCACTGGTTCCTCTTTTATATTTAAAGAGTTTCCAATCTGTTGAAATTGTTTTAGAATGTATTGTCATACATAATAATTATCAATATAATTCACATATTAAATGAAACCAATGATGTTTTCCAATCAGTCATCCATATTTTAAAACAACCAGAGAAAATTCAATATTGTTTGTTTGTATACAGCTGCATATGTCCTCAGCAAGTATAAAACACTACAGCATGAGTTAACCTACATGGTAAAGTTTTACAAAGTGCACAACAAAGGATACATTATACTGGAGAAACAACAGGGACAAGGGAACGTGGCGCATCTCCCTAGGTGCGTCACGTTGCAAATAGCCCGCAGCATGGCGCTGGCTTTGCGCCGCACTGCGTCACAAAAGTGATGCAACGGCGGCGCAAATGTGGCGTAAGTGGCTTGTAAATTTGGCCCAAAGTTCCTTTGGAGAGTCTGACCACTCATTTGAGCGCATTCCTGTTCCCATTGGAATAGGACACTGTTGAAGAGCTGCGGTGACCATGAATTAATTCAAGCATTGTTGTCATTATGTTGTTGTTTGTACCAGTAGAAGCACTGAGCGCAGCCCAGGCACGAGACTCAAACTATACCTTGCTGATGATGCCTAAGGAGAATAAGTGCTAAGTATGCTAATTAAGCTGAAACTAGGCTTGGTTTTTCAAATTCCTTTCTGAAGAGAAACTTGTACGTCAGATCTTGATTATTCTTTTTGTAGGAAGACCTGAGCAGATTTGCCTATTGATGGTCGTAGTAGGGTGGCTATTACCAGAGCTTGAAAAAAACTTATTTAGGAGCTACAACGACAAAGGAGCAGTAATAAGGTGGCTAGGAGGCATGGCTGGGTTCAAGACAGGCTGAGATTATAACTCCGTTGCTGGCAGAGCATGTACCTGTAGGTGGCACTCAGCGGGATGAAGTGAGTGCTTAAGGGGCCAATAGACAGAGAGGAAAAAAATTCAAACTGATAATTGGGACACGTTGGGGGAAGTTTTGGAGTGGTGAAGCGGCAGTTACGTGTAGGACAATTGTTCAGGATACCTGCAGTCTTCCTCTTGCTCTACTGTGCTCTCTACCTCGTTGAAGCCCTACAATTGCAGATTTTGAAACCTCAAGCTGATGCAAGGTGGCTGGACATACCCAAAGAGATGGGTGCAGTTTAACCTAAAGTTGTTATTCTACCACTATTGCTCCTTTTGTTCTGCCACCAGCATTACTCCTATCTCAGCAGCAACTACCCGCTACTTGTTCGCACGGACCCTGCTACCACTGACCCTCTGTCCCTGAAGCCCCACTCAACTCTCTTACACATCCCATTCAATCAACATTCTTCTTAAGATATTCACTTCTGGGCACTATATAGGAAGAGGGAGGTGGTATGATTGCAGTGGATTACTGCATTTTTGGTGGTAAAGGGTGGCACTATATGCCATATGTCCCTCATGTTTCCCTCTATAGAAGCCATATCCTGATATGACAGCCCACTAGGGCATTTGAATAAGCCTTGAATTGTTTGGAAGAAATGAATTACATGTTGCCAAATACATTGTATCCCCTGTGGGGCATTGGTGCTTACAGTCTCCATAATTGTAACCATCTCAGTTCTTAGTTAGCCAGCATTAGTTGCAGCTGTGGGATTCACTCCTTTTTAATTCCTCGTCTTCGCATATAGGACCATTTACTTTATTTGCTACACTAGAGTAACATGGAAGATGTAGTGTCATTAGGGATTCATAAGTGAAGACATGGCATTTCTACACAAAAGCAGTGCCTGCCTGTGCTTTCCTTGAGGTGCCACAGGGACTTACCGTCCTCCCGAAGAACCATCTCAGAAATCGCATTGTTGGTTATAAATTACATTACACAATGATGCAGTGATAGAACATATCGTTTCTATTGTAAATACTTTCCTGTTCAATAAAATATCTTAATTTCACTCTATGCACTATAGTATCAAGGGAAACATGGTTAATCCTATTAGTGAAACAAGTAGTAGTAGTAGTAGTAGTAGTTAGCATACTTTTATAGCGCAAATATCACCCAGAGGGTATCCTGGCGCTTTGACTCATACTGACCTAGCCCACACAACAGAAGGAATTACACATCACTAGGAAAAAGATGGGATTTCAAGCCTTTCTTGAATGAAGCAAGATTGTCAATGCTCCTTAATGTTAGCGGGAGAGAATTCCAAAGTTTGGCTGCAGTGTGACCAAAGGAACGGCCACCCATTCGCACACTTTGCATTCTAGGCACCGCCATTCACGGCTGATGAGGACCGTAAAGATCTGGCTGGGGTGTACCAGGAAAAAAGCTCTTGTACCCGTACAGGCCCCTGACCATGAAGGGCCTTGAAGACAATGCAAGATGCTTTAAAATCAATACGCTGAAGGATGGGCAACCAGTGCAGATCCTTCAGCGCTAGAGAGGAGGAAGCCGAACGCAATCGGGAAGGGGCCAGCTTAGCTGCCATATTCTGAATGCGTAGCAGCTTGCCGATCAAACAGCCAGGGGCACCCAGCAACAACGCATTACAGTAGTCTAATCTACTAAGGATGATGCTGCGCACTACCTCTGGTCTGACTAAGGTCGGAAGCAGGGGAAGAATTTTACGCTAAGAACGCATTAGCATCATACAGGTGGCAACAGTTTAATTGACAGAGGCATCCAGCTAGAGATTGGGTCCAAACAGGACGCCCAAATTGCATGCGGAGTCTGCCGCCGCCACGGTGCCCTGGGAAGAAAGTGGCCAGAAATCCGCTGGCAGAGGACGAGGGGTGCGGTCCAAGGAGCAGTGTAGTACCTCAGTTTTATCGCTATTAAACTGAAGGGAATTTAGGTGCAGCCAGTTCGCCGTGGCTGTCATACACCGATGAAAAGTCTCCTGTGACACAGCATCCCTGCCTTCAAAAGAAAAGATAAGCTGGGTATCGTCAGCATAATTCACAACTGAGATACCAAATGATTTTATCAGCCTGACCAAAGGGCGAAAATATAAGGGTAGGGCTTATAGCCGACCCTTGGGGCACCCCTTGCCCCACTATCCTGGGGGCAGACCTAAAAGGTGGCAAAGCCACTACCTGGTGCCTCTCATGCAAATAGGAGATCAACCAATCCCGGACCAGGTCTGTCATCCCGGCTTCCTCTAGTCTGCTGATGAGTATCCCATGGCTGACCGTATCGAACGCGGCCGACATGTCGAGCAGCACTAAAAAGGCTGCCGGCCCAGAGTCGATACGCGAACGAAGGTCATCCAATAAGTCACTTATTACTTAGTAAAGGGGCACTTAAACATTGTACAGAGGGTACATCATGAGATCATGCATTGTACATTATGATATGATGAACTTTATGTGAATTGTTACAATTATCTATATGTCCTACCTTTCATGTTTGCGAAGGAGATTTAGGAAGAATTGCTTTTATGTTTATTATCTCTGCATATATGTTTCTATCGGAATTGGCCTTTTTGAGGTGACAAATGTAATAATTCGCTGTACCAGTTCAGGTGATGGTTTTTCATATGTGTTTTACCAGTTGTTAACCTCTATGTTACATTAAACGTTGACCAACTACGTGGTAGCAGAGCCTAGCAGAATATAGCTCGATAAAAAGAGTCCTACAGCCACAATATTTTCTGGAGTGTTCCGGAGTACTCCGTGGTGTACTAATTTACCTTGCCAGCTCACCCTGCCTAGCAATTCCAGCAGTCCTTTTGTCCTTGTCTCAACCTCATTACCCTATCACTGCTGGCAGCCATGTTTGAGTTCATGGTATTCAGCCATGATGTTCGTACTCACCACATGTGTCACATTTGATTCTGCTCCAGCAAGTAGTCCAGTAACCTCTCTTTTATTATGAGTAGAAAGAATGGGTGTTAACAAGCTCACCATCACTGGGCAGAAAACAAACAAGTGACTGCTGACCATTGAAGCAGCTGCAGGATGGATACCAAACAAGCAGTGGCAATACCAAAAGTACTGGCCTTGGCATACTAGTGTACAATGTTTATTTTATTTATATTTTTATTTTATTGAAAAAATATGCCTCAAAAATAAAAATGAGAGAGACAAAAAAAGTGCCTGCTTATGCTTGCAATATAAATATCAATTTAAAAATCATTCACTGATGTGTTTCTTTCATGATTACAACAATTATTATTATTATCATTATTATTAGCATCATTATTATTATTGATATTATTATTATTATTATTATTATTATTATTATTATTATTATTATTGATATTATTATCATCATCATCATCATTATAATTATTATGTGTCAAGGAGAAAAGAATACCTAAGACCATACTTCTCCTGAGGCTTAAGCCGGGAGACCACTCTGCACATTGCTTACTTTGCACAATCAAATTATGACTGCCCCTTAATGCTAATCACTTTTAAAACTTTTTAATTATACCTCTGTTCATTGAATCTGTGCTGGTAATTCGTTTAAAAAGCAAACATATGCAAGGGGACTGCACTAATCTTTGCAGGGCCGCCATTTTGGGGGTAATGCGGTCAGCGGATTAGTAATTCTCGCCGACTCTATATTTATACAGGCTGGCGCAAGCGCACAGTGTTAATTCTCCTGAGGCTTGAGCCGGGAGACAACGCTACACATTGTGTACTTTGCACAATCAAATTATTTACTGCACTTTAATGCTAATCACTTTTAAAACTTTTAAGATATACCGCTTTGTTGTTCATAAAACCTGTGCTGCTAACTTGTTTACAAAAATTAACATATGCAGGGGGACCGCACTAATCTTTGCGGGGCCGCCATTTTGGGGGTATTGCAGTCAGTGGACTAGTAATTCTCCCTGACTCAATATTTAGACAGGCTGGCCGAGCGTGCAGCATTACTTCTCCTGAGCTTTGAGCCGGTAGACAACTCTGCACATTGCGTACTTTGCGCACTCAAATTATTTACTGCAGCTTAATGCTAATCACTTTTTTTTTTTGAAAATTTTTGAAAACCTTTATTGAGATCAGAACACACAGCTATTCAGCCTAACATCCCGGAGGCAAGGCAGCAGGAATAAAGGAGGCCAATAGTGTCCAACACTGGAGACATAATCATCAAAGGTTAAATTTTATGATAGAAAAACAACAACTGGCGCCCGTGGGCGCGAAAGTGGCATTAAGTAAAATGTGACGCTGGGTGTCGGGGATGGGTAGGGAATAAGGCAGGAACACTATCAAGAAAGGCAGATTGCAGGATGGGAAGGAGGGGGGTGGGGGAGGGTATCAGGAGAAAGAATCACATTGAAGCTCAGTTGGCGTCACAGGTCAGGGAGAAACAGTATCGTGTTGGTCAATTGGTTCAGGTGGTTGGCACACGCCCCCCCTATAGTCGTTCCATGCTCCCCAAATTTTCGTCCAAGTCCGCGGTTTCCCTCTGGCCACATAGACTGTCTTTTCCCGAAACATACACCAGTCCATGTTGGCCTTCCACTGCACCAATAGAGGGGCCTCAGTCGCCCCCCATCGCTGGGCTATGTCCCTCTTCGCCACCATGTTCCCAAGGGTGACCCACCTAGTTTGCGCTACATTATGATCGGATGGCTCCCAGACATTCAAGAGGCATCGACGGGCCTCCGCCAGGGAAGCCACGCCAGTAACCTCCGCCATCACGCGGTGGACCCTCCTCCAGTAGGAGGCGATCACCGGGCAATCCCAGAGGATATGTAGGAAAGTGGCAGGAGCCCCACAACCCCTGCGGCAGAGACCGTCAGGGGAGAAACCCATGCGCATCAGTCGGGGCCCAGTCACGTACACCCAGTGCAGGACCTTAAACTGTACAAGGCGAAGACGGGAAGAAATGGCAACCTCCTTAGGAGAGGAAACCGCACTTTGCCAATCCTCGTCATCCAATTCAAGGCCATCCGCCACCCATTGATCCCTCAAGCCAAGGAGGAGGTCTGTGCGTGCATTTATCAACTTCTTGTATGAAAGGGAAATTGCACTGTCTGGCATATGCCCATCCAGGATCCTATCCTCCAGCGGGGAACTCTCAGGAATGGCGCCGTCCGGCGGGGAGGCCGAAAGCAGCGCATGTCTCAGCTGCGCATAGCGGAAGAACTCCGTCGCGCCCAGCTGGTACTCAGCCTGTAACTGGGGGAAGGTCTTAATCAAACCCCTAGAGAGCATGTCCTCAACCCTGCTAATGCCAATGAGGTCCCACTTATCAAAACCTTTGGTGTGCCACAGCCTACCCAGGATGTCGGAGTCAAAGAGGGGAGTGAACCTCGTGAGCCTGCCCTGCCATCCCTGCGCCTTGGTAACCGCTTTCCAAATGCGAACTGCCGTACGAGTGGGGCCCGTCAATTTACGGTCGAAGGATTTGGAGTATAAGGCACGGTAGTAATTTCCGCCGCCCATCAGCCATCTATCCATGGCGTATCCAGGGTCCACCACTGGGCCGTAAAACCCATGGTTCAGGGCAGCTAGCTGCGACGACCAATAATACCGGCGCACATCGGGGAGGGCAATGCCCCCATCATACCAAGGGAGCGTGAGTTTGTGGAGGGCGACACGGGGGCGACCCTCCCAGAGGAGATTGCGAAGAAGGCCTTCGATGTCGCGGAAGTAGCGAGCCAGGACAGGGTCTTGCGTGTTTTGTAGTGCATACAGGAATCTGGGCAGAGCCATCATCTTAAAAAGGGCGGCGCGGCCCAGGAGAGAGAGTGGCAGATGGCGCCAGCTATCGACGTCGCGTCGCAGCCGCTGAAGAGGAGGGAGCAGATTGTTGTCATACCGGAGCTTGGCATTACCGGATATGTATATACCCAAGTATTTGAAACCGCGCGAAGCAATCTGGATACCGCAGCCCCTAGGGAGGCGAGGGGTATCCCCCTTGAGGACATAGAGAGACGACTTGGCCCAGTTGATGACCAGGCCAGAGTACCGCCCAAAGAGCTTGATGACGTCGCAAGCCACAATAAGGGATCTACCCGGTGAAGACATGTACAGCAGTATGTCATCAGCGTATAAGGAGACCCTGTCCTCAAAGCCAGGAGCCCACTCGATGCCCCTCAAGTCGGGATGCGAACGCAGCTGCGCCGCAAGGGGTTCGAGAGCCAAGGCAAACAACAGGGGGGACAAGGGGCAACCCTGTCTGGTACCACGACGCAGGGGGAATGGCGCCGACAGGCGACCATTGACTGCAACATTGGCCATAGGGTCCGCATACAGGAGTTTCACCCAACTAACGAAGACCGGTCCGAACCCGAGTTTGGCCAGAACCGCCCACAAATAAGGCCATTCTAGCGAATCAAAGGCCATAGTGGCATCCAGGGACGCCAACACGGCTGGGTCTTTAAGAGTGTGGGCCCGGGCCATAACCCCATGAAGGCGGCGCAAGTTCAGGGCAGTGTTACGGTGGGGGATGAATCCAGATTGATCGGGGTGCACGAGATCGCCAATAACTCCAATCAAACGATTAGCCAAGAGTTTGGCAAGGACCTTAGGCTCCACATTAAGGAGGGAAATAGGACGGTAAGAACGACAAACTTCCCGTGGTTTGCCTTCCTTGTGGATGACCACGATGGTAGCCAATCGTTGGTCCAGGGGGAGGAAGCCTCTCTCAAAGGATTCCAGGAACATCTTACGGAGATGTGGGGAGACTGCGTCCGATCGGATTTTATATAGCTCCACTGGTATACCGTTAGGCCCAGAGGCCTTGCCTGAATTAAGTGAACGGATCGCAAGGTCAACCTCGTCCGCGGTGATGTCCCTATCCAGGTCCTCCCTTTCTTCCTCGGAAAGACTGGGCAGGTCGATATCAGAGAGGAAGGACGTTGAGTCCGCCTCCGAGAACTCTGAGGCAGACTCATAGACTCCCCGGAAGTAGTCTGCGAAAGAGTCCACAATGGCGCTGGGGTCCGTAAGGATCGTACCGTCGTCTCCAAGAAGCTCCGGCACCACTCGGCTGGCCATCTCTCTTTTGTCGAGCCAAGCCAACAGCTTCCCGGCCTTATCGCCCACATCATAGATGCGGCCTTGCTGTTCCTTGGCGAGAACAAGAGCGGCATTAGTGGCCAGGGCGTGGTACTCCGCTTGTTTCAGCGAGAGATTGTGGAGGGCCAGGGGGTCCGGATCGGAACGCAACTGGGCCTCGAGGCGCAACACCTCCTGCTCAATGGCCAGCATATCCGAATCTCTGGCACGGCGGGTGGCAGCGATGAGTGCCTGGGCCTCGCCACGGAGCACCGTCTTAAAAGCTTCCCACAGTGTAACGGCCGACCCCACCGAGCCCACATTTTCGGAGAAATAGAGATCAATAGATTTGGCCAGAAGGGAGCGGGTCTTGAAATCACGAAAATACCAAGGATTGACCGCTGCCGGGCGCTCCGACAGAGTCACTCCAAAGTCGAAGGAGACCCATAGCGGGGAATGGTTGGAAATGCCCCGAGCAAGAAAGCGGGCCTCAGACACGGCAAGTGCGTCCGAAGCCAGCGTAAGAACATAGTCGATACGCGAGAGACTCCCGTGCGCGCCCGATAGGAAAGAAAATTGACGGAGCGTGGGGTGCAAGAGCCGCCACGCGTCCACCAGCCCAGTAGACTCAAGGAAGGACGGCAGCCACATCTGCGGACCACGTAGGTCGCGAGGCGGTTGACGATCGAGGAGACCAGAGCAAACCGAATTAAGGTCACCCCCCACAATCAAACGACCAGCCGGCATAGACAAGATGGCACCACCAAGGTCATGAAAAGTACTAGACTGGAGCCCTGGGGGGACGTACACAGACAACAACGTGAGGGAACGCCCTTCCCATCTCCCGGCTACGGCGGCGTACCTCCCCCTATCATCAATCAAAGTGGTCTCTATCTCTAGGGGAAGGGATGCACGCACAAGAATTCCCGCCCCCCTGGAGCCGGAAGAGAACCCCGAATGCGCCACCATTTTATAACCTTTGCGATTCAGGGCTTTACAGGCATTGCCCACCAAGTGCGTCTCCTGAAGAAGTACAACATCCGGCATATGCCATTTAACCAGTTGAATAACCACCCCTCTCTTGATGCGATCACCCAACCCGTTAACATTCCAACTGAGAATTTTCAACACCCTACCACTCATCCCTCCACCGCCCGCCCCACCCATCACCCAAAGACACTTGCATCAAAAAAAGTCCAGGATCGTGATTGTCCGAGTGCCACAAAAAAGAAGAAAAGAGAAACACAAAACAAAACAAAACTGTACCCAACCAACCCCCCACCCTGCACCCCTGCATTAGACTAAAAAGCCCTCCCAACCAGCAGTGTGCCTGTCGCCCCATTAACTACTCTACAGAAGACCCAGAGGAGGAAGGAATCCCCGTGGAATCGTCCCGCCACCCACCATAAAAATAAAGGAGAGATTAATCACACCAAAAACAGCAGTCCGGCGGTCATTCGAGGCAGGGGTAGCCCCGGCTCCCAGTTCATTCTTGCCGCTCCGCTCCGCCCGAGGCGCCTCCAACATCTTCCTCACGCTCATCCCGCTCTGGTGTTACAGTGTCCAGCCACTCGCTCACATTCTCCGGATAGTCAAAAAAATAGGCACGGCCCTTGAATTCCACACGGAGCTTCGCAGGAAATTGCATAGAGTATTTGAGACCCATGTCTCTGAGGCGTCTCTTGACTCCCGCGTAGCTCAGCCGTTGGCGTTGCACCAGCCTGGTGAAATCCGGGTAAAAATGCACCTCCGCGTTTTGATATTGTAGCGGCCCGTGCGATCTGGACGCTTGGAGGATCGCATCTCGATCTCTGAAGTTGAGAAGGCGCGCCACAATAGGTCGCGGCGTCGCCCCCGTTTTAGGTGGACCCCCTGGCACACGGTGGGCACGTTCCACCGAAAAGAAATTACTCAGTCCAGAGGGCGCCAGATGTGTCTTAACCAGTTCTTCCACAAAGAGATCTGCTGCGCCATCCTCGGATCCTTCCGGAACCCCCACTATGCGGACGTTCTGCCGCCTGGCTCGCCCCTCAAAGTCCTCCAACCGCTTTGAGAACAGATCGGCAGTCGATCGCAGGTTCCGAACCTCAGTTTGTAGTTCAGAGACATCCGAGGTCAGACTAGTGGTCTTAATGTCAAGCGCTCTCACACGGTCGTTCGTCTTGCCCAAGTCGGTCCTGATTAGGGAAATATCGATGGCCATGGAGTCCACTTTATGGGACAGAGTCTCGTGCTGCTGTTGTACGTCGGCACGGAGGCTGGTAATGGCACCCATAATGTCCACAAGGGTAGGATCCGAGCCATCCGGCGGGCCAGTCACTGGGGTTCCCTTGGAGACAGCTCCCGACGTAGGTGGCGACTTAAGATTCACATACCGCTCCATGCGGTTGTTCTGCGTCTGCGGTTTGCCCCGACCACCTTTATTTGATGCCCTCTCCGGATCGCCTCTGCCCGCCATGTTGGGTCCTCGAGAACAAAGGACCGATGGCCGCAGGTCAGGGTCCACAGCCAGGAGGCAGTCGGAACAGAAAGCAACAATCAGGTCGACGAGGGCAAGGCTAGAGCACAGCGTCTTCACCAGGGAGATGGCAGGCAGGGCCCGTGTAGTCCGGTCGAGCGAAGTGGCGAAGTGACGAAGTCCGGATGGACAACGGCACCGTTACGGAGCGGAGTTCAGCTCGACGTAACTTCGCTCAGGAGTCACCGATTTGGGAACCGGTTGCAGTCCCCGCCTCAGCAGGCCGTCAGCATTACAGTGCCACCAACGTGGACCAGGATTTCAGGCAGGATAGTTGCGGTGGATCGGACGGTCCACGGAGCTCCGAGCTTACGCGGCCATCTTGGTCGCCCGCGAAGCTCCTCCCCGCTAATCACTTTTAAAACATTTTAATTATACCTCTTTGTTGTTCATTGAATCTGTGCTGCTAACTCGTTTTAAAAAACAAACATACACCTGGGGACCGGACTAATCTTTGTGGGGCTGTCATTTTGGGGGTATTGCGATCAGCAGACAAGTCATTCTCCCTGACACATTGTGTACTTTGCACAATCAAATTATTACTGCACCTTAATGCTAATCACTTTTAAAACTTTTTAATTATACCTCTGTTCATTGAATCTGTGCTGGTAACTCGTTTAAAAAAATAACACATGCAGGGGGATCACACTAATCTATGTAGGGCCGCCATTTTGGGGGTATTGCGGTCAGCGGACTAGAAATTCTCCCTGACTCTATATTTAGACAGGCTGGCGCAAGCGCACATTGTTAATTCTCCTGAGGCTTGAGCCGGGAGACAACTCTGCGCATTGCGTACTTTGCACATTCAAATTATTTACTGCACCTTAATGCTAATCACTTTTAAAACTTTTTAATTAAACCTCTTTGTTGTTCATTGAATCTGTGCTGCTAACTCATTTTAAAAATCAAACAAACAACGAGGGACAGGACTAATCTTTGTGGGCCTGTCATTTTGGGGGTGTTGCAATCAGCAGACTAGTCATTCTCCGTGACTCTATATTTAGACAGGCAGGCCTGAGCGCGCCTCTGGTGCTTGGCTCGCGCTTAGGGCCAGCAACCCTGCCCATTTTGTACAAGGTAAGCCCACCAGACAACTCTGCACATTGCGTACTTTGCACATTCAAATTATTTACTGCACCTTAATGCTAATCACTTTTAAAACTTTTTAATTAAACCTCTTTGTTGTTCATTGAATCTGTGCTGCTAACTCATTTTAAAAATCAAACAAACACCGGGGGACCGGACTAATCTTTGTGGGCCTGTCATTTTGGGGGTGTTGCGATCAGCAGACTAGTCATTCTCCGTGACTCTATATTTAGACAGGCAGGCCTGAGCGTGCCTCTGGTGCTCGGCTCGCGCTTAGGGCCAGCAAACCTGCCCATTTTATACAAGGTAAGTATCCCAGAACATTTATTCTAGGGCTGAGCACAACGAGCAAGTGTACTGGTTGTTTGTCTCTCACTTTCAAAACTAGGCCTTCATCACATTTATTTGCCTGTCCCAACTGCAACATGACCTTGGCTTATCTCCTATACCAGACAATCAAGTCCATAAATCACAAAAGGACAGTTACAGCTGAGCATGAAAACCTGTTGCTAAAATGCATACTGCCTAATGCCAAATTCTTGGAGACGCACAGTTCTAAGTGTGCAACACTAATAGAGGGAGGGGGTACAAAGATGGCATTCATTACAGTAGCATGGATAGACAAAGACTCAGGCCCAGATCTAGTGAAAGCCACTCAACTTGGGCTTTTAAAACATACTCTAAATAGGCCAACCAGGAAAGGGGAGGGATTAGCAGTAATTTACCACAATTCAATCAAGGCATTCTTCCAATCAGTCTCCAATTCAGCCTGTGAGGAACTTTCTTTTAACCTTAGCCTATCCCATTATCACAATGTTAAAGGCATCCTATTATATAGTCTGTCTGTGGCACTTAACATAAGTGTCAGCTCCTTGGGCACAACCTCCTAGAACGTAGTTCTTACAATTATTCCATACTTTTCAATGAATTCTCCACCAGAAATATTGAATTCTTTTTTGTTTTATTTCATGTTGTTTTCACACGAAAGTAGATTAATTTCTCAAATGATTATAATCCACAAAGTTCATTCTTTAAAGTTGATACAACACATGTAGGTACAACACGACGCAATGCATTTCAGACGGTCTGTCCTTCATCAGGGGTATTCTGTAAATAAGATAAACAAACTATGTATATGGTCCTCCGAAAAATGTCTAATAACATTTAAAAAACATCGTCAATATAGTAAAGGTGAAGAGTTTGCTAATGAGCGATCCTTATATCCCAAGTTGTAGAAAATAGCTCTCATACAACATGTTTATCACCGTGCATAAGTTAAGAAAAAGGTGACAAACGAAATAGATTCAAATGCCTATAACCGGTAAAGTATAACCAATCGTGCTGGTGACCCAACCACCTAAGTAAACATAGTTGCGTATAAAAGCTAACGAAGTATAGCGTAACCAAGAAGACACCATGAAAAACCGCTCGCATGCAATCATATTCAAACTTACTGGTGAAGTAGTTTAGACGCACGCGTCTACCTCCTACGCCCTTCGCTCCCAACTGCAATGAATTCAATCATATATACGGAAGTAAAAGCCATGCATTTTAAAGAGAACAAACACAACGTCAGCCAACTTAGATTTGCAGCTGTAGAGGTCGTGGAAAAGCGAGATGACAGGGACAACAACAACTTCTTACTTAAACGTGAGAACCACAGGATCAAATTTTTGCAGTCGTTAAAACCGTTTGGTTTGAATGATTGGATGGAGTTTCTATGTTATCTTTGAATAATATTTGTTTGAGACAGAGCATCTTTAATATGTAAAAATATTTCATCATAACATATTTATGTTTGTACCATTTTTTATTATTTTTCTGTATTTTGATCTTTTTCTGATATCACCTTTGTGTATTTACTCTCATTCTGAGTTCACACCATTTCAATATGGCCGCTATTCACAGTGTCCTTTTTCTATGCTGTTGCACGGGTGACTTTTACTTCCGTATATATGATTGAATTCATTGCAGTTGGGAGCGAAGGGCGTAGGAGGTAGACGCGTGCGTCTAAACTACTTCACCAGTAAGTTTGAATATGATTGCATGCGAGCGGTTTTTCATGGTGTCTTCTTGGTTACGCTATACTTCGTTAGCTTTTATACGCAACTATGTTTACTTAGGGGGTTGGGTCACCAGCACGATTGGTTATACTTTACCGGTTATAGGCATTTGAATCTATTTCATTTGTCACCTTTTTCTTAACTTATGCACGGTGATAAACACGTTGTATGAGAGCTATTTTCTACAACTTTGGATATAAGGATCGCTCATTAGCAAACTCTTCACCTTTACTATATTGACGATGTTTTTTAAATGTTATTAGACATTTTTCGGAGGACCATATACATAGTATGTTTATCTTATTTACAGAATACCCCTGATGAAGGACAGACCGTCCGAAATGCATTGGGTCGTGTTGTACCTACATGTGTTGTATCAACTTTAAAGAATGAACTTTGTGGATCATAATCTTTTGAGAAATTAATCTACTTTCGTGTGAAAACAACATGAAATAAAACAAAAAGGAATTCAATATTCCTTGTGGAGAATTCATTGAAAATTATAGAATAATTGTAAGAACTACTTTCTAGGAGGTTGTGCCCAAGGAGCTGACACTTACGTTAAGTGCCACAGACAGACTTTTGATTGCTACACTTCTTACGTCGGGGGGTGATATCCCTGGTGCACACCACAATTATTCAGTTTGGAATCAAATGAGGAGTGCGTAACCCGTATCTTTATCCTATTATATAGACCACCAGGATCTAGGTGCTCCTTCATAACCTCAATTGGAAGCTTGCTGGAAGAGGAGATCTGCAATGACTCCTATACTATCATGGGAGATATCAACTACTATCTGGAGGCACTTACGGAACCATATACAGCGAACCTCATAATATGATGAATAGCGGCGACCTCAGGCAGCGCGTAATAGGCCCTACCCATGCTTTAGGGCACACCCTGGATGGTATCTTCTCTAACCACCTGTTAGAACTGGGGGTCTTGAGTTGGCTGAGGTAGGTAATTTAGTCCAAATAGGGACCCTTGCTTCTAATCATGGAAAGGAGGGACACTCTCTTAGATAACCCCTGCTCACCTCCCCCGGGAGCTTGGCACGAGCAGCCAGGCTTATCTCCAAGGAAATGTGTAAATTATTTGCAACCACATGCCCAGTAACACAGTGATGACACCACAAATGGAAACCGCACTGGTTTTTATAAAAAATAACATATCTTTATCAAAAGGTATACGATGACACCAAACTATAGAAATCCAACATGTGCGTATTCGTAATCTTTCACTTTGCTGGTTATTAGGCCAGCAATCACTTATATGTTCTTGAGGTATCAATGAGCAGTTCATAATATGGTAATAATATAGTCCTTAATGCACGTACTAATGCGTTTGTAATGCAGGAATAATGCAGATCGTGATGCAAGATTAATGTGATTTGTAATCCAAGAATCTTTCAGTTTGTAATGCAAAGAATAATGCGATTCGTAAAGCAAGAATCAGGTAGTTCGTAATGCAAGAATAATGCAATTCGTAATGCAAGAATAAGGCAGAATGTAATGTATTTCTTTCGCTGTACCGCCAGCCCAGGCCATCAACCGTGCGGAAGTGTTTACCTCATTTAAGCCACTAACGGAAGACCATGCTCTATCTCTGTATCTGAAATGTAAATCTGGCTCTCCTTTGGACCCTGCCCCAGCCCATGTCTTGAGTGACTTAGCACCAATACTGATTAAGCCCCTGCTTGATATCTGGAACTCTTCTTTGCAGTCTGGTCTTTTTCCTTCTTTATGGAAACAGGCACTGTTGATACCTATTCTAAAAAAAACAGGCGCTGACCCATTATGCTTTAACAACTACCGCCCCATCTCACTGCTCCCCAAGCCCGCAAAAGTGTTGGAGAAAGCGGTACAGGAGCAGCTGTCTGAATATCTAGAAACTAACCACCTCCTTCATGACACTCAGTCAGGTTTTAGGCCTGATTTTAGCACAGAATCAGCTTTGTTGGAAGTGTCTGAATCTATCCGTGAGTGTGTGGATAGGGGCAAGGAGGCCATGTTGGTCCTCCTCGACCTATCCGCTGCATTTGATACCATCTCACACGACACTCTACTGATTCGCTTACAGAAGGTGGGTGTTGGTGGAACTCCCCTGGCTTGGGTGAAATCTTTCTTGTCAGGCAGATTTCAACAGGTCTCCCTCTGACCCTTTGTTTCCTCCTAAAAACCATTGAGATGGGGGGTTCCGCAGGGATCTTCCCTCAGTCCTCTCTTATTTAATGTATACCTAAGGCCTTCGGTGGAGTTAGTCGAGGCATGGGGCGTCAGAGTGATCTTTTATGCTGATGACACTCAGTTTGTGTTTTCTTTTAAGGATCACTCTGACAGCTCCATGGCACACTTCCGCCACTATCTGGTTAACATCGCCCATGGATGTCCATCAACAATTTAAAATTAAATACTGACAAGACCGAGGTGCTATTTTTTAATCAAACATCTCCCATCCCCTCCAATATTTGGTGGCCATCCCAACTCAATCCCCCCCCCTGTGCCGGTGCAAGCTGCCCGCAACCTGGGCTTTCAATTTGACACAGCACTGTCCTGCAAGACCCAAATTAATAAGGTTTCATCAGCTTGTTTTGGAAAACTCCGAATGATTAAAAAAATCATTCCTTTTTTACCTTTCGAGTCCCGCAGAGCAGTAGTACACGCTCTAATTACATCTCATCTGGACTATTCTAACAGTCTATATGTTGGCGCCCCTGCATATCTCATTAACTGGCTGCAACTTGTGCAGAATTCAGCGGCCTGGCTGATCTGCAACATCCCTTATCGCCACTCGATCTCACCCCACCTGGCCAAACTCCATTGGCTACCTGTGAGATATTGCATCCAGTTCAAGGCCTTGGTCCTTGCCTTTTGAGCTCTCAATGGCCAAGGCCCGGCATTCTTAAGGCTCAGAATCAGGCGATCTCTTGCCACAAGGGATCTTAGATCCAACCATCTTGGGCTTATGTTCTGCCCACATTTTCGTCTGTCTAGCACAGGCGGTAGAGCATTTGTCGTAGCCACTTCCAGATTGTGGAATGCCCTTCCAGTAGAACTCAGATTCCTTTCATCCGAGATTGCTTTTCGCAGGAAACTCAAAACCTGTTTTTTCTCCCAGATCTAGCCTGTTGGAACTCTCTGTTGGACCCTCTAGGACTACACACATTGTCAGCGCCGGGACACCCCCGTTGGGGGTAGCTGTTCGCGCTCTACAAGTGACTAAATAAAATAAATAAAATAAAATAAGTGGGTGTTTATAAAGCGCGAACTGCCGCTACGGAAGGAGCATCCTGGCGCTATGTGGAGAAGCGGAAAGTCTTGCTCGCTGGAGCCTTAAATCAAAGATAAGCATAGGCTAACCTTGGCTCTGAATATCCATGTTTTGAGGAATTTTCTAAAAAGAATTTCGAACTTAAGTTGCCTTAAGTCGGATGGCAGTTGATTCCAGGCCTTGGAACCTAGGACACTGATGGCTTTGCCTCCTCTTGTTTTATATTGGTATTTTGGCTGCCTAAGGAGGTTAGAACCCGAGGACCTCAATATTCTGTTCGGGGCATAATGGAATAATCTTTTTGCCAAATATTTCAGGCCAATGTTGTTCATGCCTCTGAAAGTAATTAATACAATTCTAAAAAGGATCCTTTTGTGAAGCGGAAGCCAGTGTAGTTTTATCAGGGCCGCTGACGCAGAAGTTCTTCAAGGCAGTCTTAGAAACAGGCGTGCTGCTGCATGCTGTACCTCCTGGAAATTTTTTAGTGTTTGCTTTTTTATGCCTGCGAGGATGCTATTACAATAATCTAATTGGGAAAGGATAAGTGCCACTGTTACTGTCTTTCTTGTGGCCACTGAAGGAACTCGAAAACTTTTTTAATGATTTAATAATGCTGAAGCAGGTACTGAAGCAGGTACCTGCTGTAATCTGTGCATGGTGATCAAATGAGCGTGCAGAGTCATAATGCACTCCCAGGTTCCTTGCTGTGCTAACTGTTTCTGGTGGAGGTGCAGCCCCTTTCGGCCACCAATTGATGGGATTAAATATCATGTCTTTCCCGATAGGCACGATTTCCGTTTTCTCTGAATTACATTTTAAATGGTTTGTCCTCATCCATTTGAACACTTCAGAGAGGCATTCTTTAAAGTTAGGTTCAGCCTCTATTGAGCCATTTCCCATTGAGACAATCAATTGTATATCGTCGATGTAAGATGTTACTTGAATTCTGAATGATTCAATCAGTTCAATGAGTGGGGTCATGTAGACATTAAAGAGCAATGGACTCAGGGACGATCCCTGGGGAACTCCGGTTGTGATTTTAGTTCCTTTGAGGAGAAGGGGCCTAAGATGACTGTTTGGGCCCGATCATCAAGAAAGGATTTTAACCAGGCCAGGACAGTGTCTCTGATTCCACAGTTCTCTAGTCTGTTAATCAAGACTCTGTGCGATATGATGTCAAACGCCATGGAGAGGTCTAATAATATCAGGACCGCCTTCCTTCCTGAGTCAGCTATGTTTTTCAAGGTGTCTGTCAATTTGACCAGAGCTGACTCTGTGGAGTTTCTTGGGAGAAATACTGATTGCTGGGGGTGCAGGAGATGGTTGGTTTCAATGTATTTTGTAAGTTCCATGTGGACAATTGTTTCTCTTATTTTGCCTAAGATGGGAAGCAGTGAGATGTGGAGTAGATTAGACATTACTTTGTCTTCAATGTGTTGTTTCTTTTTCAGGGGATTAACCTGCGCCAGTTTCCATTCCCTTGGGACTATTCCTAATGTTAAGGATGTGTTAACAATTTCATTTATTATTGGGTTGACAATATCGAGGATTTTATGTAAAATCGTCGGAGGGCAGGCATCTAGGGGGGAGCCTGATTTACTAGATGTTATGACTTGGTGGGTATTTACTAGGGAAGCCGGTACAAAAGACTTTTAGGACCGAGGTGGGTACAATAGTTTCCCATATTACAGGTATGTTCATCTGGATGTCTTTGCCAAATTTTCTTGAATCTTAAGTATTTTATTTTCAAAATAATATGCTATTTGGTCACAGAGATCCTGTGTGGGGCGAATTTCCTTCTGGAGACCTTTAGGGTTGGAAAACGAGTTTATGATGTTGAAGATAATTTTTTGATTTTGCTAGGAACACTATGATTCATAATGCATGGAATAATGCTGTACACCAATCTGTGTGGTCAACTCGGGCCCGACTAGGCCCCAACACCAGAGACAACGGTCATAAACTTAAAGGCGGGCCCCAGTACTGCTGGGCAGGCACGGGCCGCTGGGGGACTCAGCTCGTGTAACGCAGTGTAGCGGGGAGAACTGTTAGCACTCCTGTACTCCTCCTGCATGCCTTCCCAGGCAACACACGCTTGCTCCCAACCAGAGTCCAAGCCTTACCTGGGGGTGTGCTGCTTTGCTCTCTCTCTCAATCCCCGCTCTTTGGACATCCAGCTGGGCAGCCCGATGAATTTGCAGCTATGTTGTTAGGCAATGCTGTAGTCGGATGGGTTACGAGGCTGCCTTCTCCTTCGTTGACAATCTCGGGCAGATCATGATCCCTTTCACTTTGCAGCTTTCTTAGGTTCAAGAAATCATTTAGAACATTGCTTCTTGGGCCGGCAGCTGTGATCCTTAGTCACAGCCTCAGTTACGGTGACGGCTCGGGCCACAAACAGCAATGCAGCTGCGTGGACAATGTTTAACACTGCGGGGGCAATGAGATCACGGGGCACATCGTAAACAGTACCACGGACCACACAGCAGTCCCAGGCATGCAAAAGCAACACACACCAAGGGTCCCTAAGACACGGTTGGACACTTTTATGTTCTTGAGTTTCCACAAAAGGGGACCAGCTTTCCTTGGGTCCTTGGAGACAAGCTACTTCAGGACACAGCACACAGCAAAGTCCTCACAAGCGGGGGACACAGCACACAGCAAAGTCTCTTTTCCTCTCCTTAGTCAAATCAGCCAATTGCAGGCCAGCCCCAGAACACAAATCAAGGGCAGTCCTTCTCTTCAATCTCTGCAGCGGTTCTTCTTTGGTAGAGGTTACTCATGATCAGGAAGTAGGTTCAATCCTTTTTCAGTCTGGATTTCAGTCTTGAGTTCAGGGGTTTGAGCTCTCACATGTATACCCCTTTAAATGCCTTTGACGTCGTTGACGTCATTGTGTTCAGGGGGCTCTGACCCCCGTCCAAACCAGACCTGGCTGTCTTACTGCCAGTGCACACCCTTTTCCTTTGATAGTGAGGGTCCGGGCCCAAGATGCTCAGCAGGAGGTGAAGCCATCATTTTGTGGCAGCAACACAGCCCTCTTCACATCCAGGGGGGCTACTCCTCCCCTCCACATCAAATGCAGGCCAGCCTGTTGCTGTCTCACCTACCCTTCTCTGGTATCAGGACACTTCCCAGACCCTGTCACTTACAAACCCAGATGGGCAATACACAAACAGGCAGAGGCACACAGGATGGTTTAAGACAAGAAACCAGCCACTTCTAAAAACGTGGTTTCTAAGCACACAATTTAAAAACCATCTTCACAAAAAGATGTATGAACAGAATATATGAATCCACTTCGTCCCTTGGCGTTATTGCTCATGCATGGATAGAAGATATTCCAAATATTTGTAATATAGTTTCTTGTCGATCATATTATATGAAATGCAGAAGCTCTTATCTTTCACTATAAACTGGGATAAGTGTAACCCCAGGTGTATGGGATACAATAACGCCAAGGGACCACGTGGATTGATATATACTTTAAGACTAAAAACAACAAGCCTTGAAAAAGCCCTGCGGGCGAAACGCTGCTGTCTTCTTCGTGTGATTTGTGAAATTAAAAACAGACTTGGACCCATGAAGATTTGTTTGGATTACTTACTCATTTCCTCTTGAGACCTTTTTTGGACTGAACTACGACTGTTTGAAGCAATATTTGCATTACTAATATTGGAAATAATGATAATGGTGTGCTTAGGTATTCTGTTCATATATGTGTGACCCAGGGTCTGTTCGATTCTGGGACCGAATGACACTTGGTGGGTAGGTGTCATATACCTTACAAGCACCCTAGCCATGTCATATGGATACTTCGTTACATATATTGCGTTAAGTTAGCATGAGTGTATTACATGTCTAAACAGCCATTTTTCCTTCGGCTTCAGTTTTGCACACAACACCTACTTGTTGTTGTCGCTTTCACCCTAGAAGCGGTGATGTGATTTATTTGAGAATAATATGTTATTACTATGCTATCAGTTTTGCTTGGTACACTTGGTACAACTGTCTGCACACTGAGAGCTGCACACTCTAAGAATAACCTAACACAAGGTTGCTGGGAGGCCTGATCCTCGCACCACATTAGACATAACACAAATAATGTTGATGCCAACATTTGGGCTCTACGCGGGTTTAAGATAGAGTTACAGGGAATGAACGTGGACACTTGGTGCTGCGCATGAAGAGAGCTGGTAGCTGTTGATGTGATCTACTCCTACTGACATTTAGAGGTATGGGTCCGCCCTGCTAAAACCCGAATGAGACCTTCTTAGATATAATATAATATGCTAAATAGGGTGCGCAAAATATAGGTGATATAGATTTCTATAGATTTTGCATTGTAACATGCTATCACCTTTTGCTTACTATGGATTAGTGACTATGCTGATAACTCTGATTTTTATAATATGCATTTTGGTATTATACAAGATACTGCGTTTGAGAACCTTGCATTGAATAATAAATATTTCAAACTTGCACGTGTGTTCTTTGACTCTCAGTTTTGGTTTGAAATGATTATATAACCAAAGAGTGTTCATGTGTTCCACGATTCCTGAGGTATTCTAAAGATCATGTTCTGGTTTGTCTAAGACATGGATCATTTCATAATGATCCATGAGACACTGTAGCTAGCTAGGTAAGGGGATTTCTGAAACTGAGATGAGTTTTGGATCATCCTAACTCACTGAGGTTCTAGATCTCTATGCACAGTTCTGTGGGAGAACGGAAACCCTGCTACATGGCGCCCGTACGCTGTTGGCCTTATATCATGACACTCGAGTAGTATATCATTCAAACCTTGACACCTTCATTCCCGTTTCCGGTAAACGGTGGTGACGGAAAAACCTACCTATTTTTAAAATAGGTCTTTTCAAGCTTGAATTCTTCTAAAAACGGTTTCTTTGAATTACTACCCAGTTGTGCTACAAAGTGTTCTTTGTCTTTTTTCTCTTCCTGTGCTAACATGGCCGTGGACATACCGCAGCATAGCCGCATCACGGTTCGTGACCACTTGCGGGCATATAATGTCCCTGTGGATGGCTTAGCTGTGGTTCTAGTGGTGAGTGCGGAACATGCGTACCCGTACGAATTGTTTTATTCATGGGTGACATTTCCGGCAGTGGACGCTAATTCTGGTGTGTTCCATTCATACACTGCCTCGGCTGTACCGGCGGCTTATGCTCCGTACAGGGCACTGGAAGTACCTATAGATGTTTGGCAGCACGGAGTTTGGTTTGGTGGCGCCCTACCCCATTCTTTGACCACTCCGAGGTTGCATTTGTGTAACTTACTCATGTTTATATCACTATTGGCATAACGCTTTGGGATGTGCAGCTCAATTTAGTTAAACCCATCTAATTTGTATATAATTCACAAAAAGATGTGTTAATAAATTCTGAGTTCAGGCACACTAAACACCATCTCTCAGTCTTATGCCTATGGGAAGATATTCTGGTAACGTGACACAGCATTTCCCATTCTGTCCTATGGGCAAGATAGCCTTGCAACAGTGAAAAACGAATTTGGCAGTATTTCACTGTCAAGACATGGTACACATTTCAGTACATGTCCTACCTTTCACATACAGTGCACCCTGCCGATGGGGGTACCCTAGGCCTACTATAGGGGTGTCTGAGGTATATAAAAAGGGAAGGTAAGGCCAGGCAAGTGGGTGCACTTGTCAGGACAACAAATCAGTTAACAAACTGCACGCAGGCACTGCAGTGGCAGGCCTCCGATCTCTTTTTAGGGCTACTTGTGTGGGTGGCACAATTAGTGCTGCAGGTCCACTAGTCGCATTTGTATTACCAGCCCTGGAACACATAGTGCACTTTACTAGGGACTTTACTGGTAAGAAAAACATACCAATTATGGACAGCCAATTACCATAACACTTTATACAGAGAACACTTGCACTTTGACACTGATCAGCAGTGGCAAAATGCCCAAAGCATCTAAGTCAGCAACATTATGTCGGGAAAAGGTCTAGGAGGAAGGCAAAAAGTTTAAGGAACTTTAGCCAAAAAAGGGCGAGGTCCAACACAACCCCCTCCCAGCTTAAAGCCATGGTAGGCCAATCAACTACCTTGATGGACTCCCCAGCTTGGGTTGATCGAACCCGGATGAGAGCCCAATACTGCAGGCACACCCTCCTGTTCTATGCCTTCCTGACCCCATGGGGTTTCAACTCCCTGGGTCTGGGTCAACTACGCTACTCAAATGATACTTCTTGGCAGTCTGGTGCCCTCATGAGGTGCTTGTTCCTTGCCAACTACCACCTGGAGCGGTACCCCGGGGGGTGTAACCCTGGTGACTCGACTTTTTTCATAAATTGAGACTGCAACTTAACTGCATTCAAGAAGCCTTGCTTTGTTGCCACGAGTATCTTCATAAATTGAGACTGCAATTTAACTGCACTCAAATCGAAAAACAATTTAGCCTTCCAGCTGCATGAGTGATTTTACCGACTTGAAGCTGCTAAGCTGGTTTTTGCCACATCGACTTGTAGCTGCCACGCAGGTTTTTGCAAAAACTACGATTATATCGAGACCACATTTAGATCGTAATTTATCTGCACTCAATGTTCACGTAGGCAGAGACGCTTTTTATCCTCTGGCCACTTCGCGTAACCCGCATCACATCCCTATTGAGGGAAGAAGTGTTTGTCCCACATTATCTGGGAACAAGTGAATCTACAGGCTAAGATAAAGTTTCACATCACAGGGCATTACAAACATAAACAACACAGTCCTGAAGATGGTCTCGCAGATGGATACATAAGAGACTGAAACCTCGACCATCACCTTTTCCTACGAATATTTAATTAGCAATTTTGATAAAAAGGAAAGGTGTTAGCAGTACCTACAGTGTTATGTATTGATGTAGTACGGATATTCCAGTTGGCCTGTTTTCATATTTGTATATATTTTTGCCTTTTTACCTTGTGATAAATTCAGCACTTTCATATACACCCGCCTAGTTTTGTTTTCTATTTCTGTTTGTTGCTTAAAAATTTGTTTATATCTTTTGAAATTTATATATGACTCGAAAGAAATTTATTGTTTGATGAATTTTCAACCCTGGGATCATTGATTTGTCCTTACAATTGATTTTAATTAATTTGAATACAGATTTGAAATAAATTCCTTTGAAGGCGTCTTCTACCTGTTCATTTATATTTACCCAAGCCCTCAAGGGTAGTTTGGGTTGCTCACTCTTACAAACCAACCCAGCACTTCTGGCTGGGCCCTGACCCACGGGTTCTCCTATTGAGGAACACCTACCCCTCTCAACCTTCTGTCTAGATTTCTGGGCCTGCCACTTAGGAATGGCACCAACAAACTTCAGGAAGGCAGGAGCCCTAGTTACAGATGACCCACAACCTCCTGACGCTAGGTGTTCTTCCCCGTGCCCAGCTAAAATTCGAGCCAGGAATTAGGCAAAGATATTGCGAAGTTCTTTCCGAATAAGGTGGAGATTATCTTCTCTGTGTTTAAGTGCCCAGGTGCAGGAGGGACAGTCATTTTAATGGAGGAACACAAGCCAGGTGTTGGTCCCCTCCCTACTTCTGACAAGTTTGTGCTGTTATCCACAAGTGATACTCAAAGGCTCCTCATGGCAGCAAGATCAGGCTCTCTCTACGATCCCTGTCCAGTCTCTGTGGTCAAATTGGCCTGGGACCGGTTGCCCTGTCACTTACCTCCCTTTTTATTGCAATATTTGAAACTAAACTCTGGAAAGTTGCCTCAACACTGCCACTATTAAAGAAGCCCAGCCTGGATCCTAAAGATCTCAACAATTGTTGCCTGATTTAGCATCTTACGCTCTCAGCAAAACTGGTTGAGAAAAAAGTGAATGTGCAACTCAGTGCCTTTCTACGCGAAACTCAAGCTCTGAATCCCACCCAATATGGCTTCAGAGAAGGACACAAAACAGAGTCTGCTCTCATAAAAGCCACAGAAGAGATTAGGGAAGCCTTGGATCGGAGAGGCAAGGCAGTCCTAATCATGCTGGATCTGTCCGGGGCCTTTGATACGGTTCATTTTGACGTGTTGATGGATCATTCGATCCAGACTAAAGCTTGAAGTCCTTTCTAACTGACAGATTATAAATTGTGTCTCTGGGCAAATACTATTCCAAAAGTTTTTCCCTGCCTTGTGGAGTTCCGCAGGGGTCATCTCTGAGCCCTACACTTTTTAATGTGTATGTTTCGTCGATGGTCCCCCCGATCAGCTCCTTTGGCTTTGGCCTCACCTCGTATGCAGATTACACACAAATTGTGGTGTAACTGCTACCTTGACAGGAAGTGGGAATAGGCAAATGGTTCCAAAGAACAGTAACTATCGCAAGGACACCCTTGGGTAACCCCTGCGCTTTAGAAATATCTATAACAGAACAGGATATTAAATCACATGTACAATGTTACAATGCCAATGAACATCTTTATAGGATACACTTTAACTCCATCCATGGTGCTGTCGAGCTCAGCTCCTCATGGAGTACAGTGGAGCTGCACTCATGATGAGCTGATCTCGTCACGGCCATTGTAACGTTCGCACGCAGGGCAAATTTTCCCGCTGTGCTGAACGTTCCAAAAACTGGTGCGGCCGTGACCAGCTCGTCACTAGCATGGGGGAGCTGCGCGTGGCCCCCTCACCCCGCACAGGAGGTGAAAAATTCCCGCAGCGAAGGGGTTAAGATGGAGTGCAGGCAACATAAATAGCTAATATTTATAAATAAAAAGTGCACTTTGAATCAGCTTTGTAACAGAAGAAAAAGGAATTATTTTGAGGCGTAAGTGACAATCTGCACAGGCTTTGTGTAGCTACTCAAAAGGAAGGGAGACGATGGATAAAGTTAGCTAACTCTTTGCCCCATGTTGTTTGCTGTGAATCGTGAATGACAATTTTACGATCCCAGAGTTAAAGCGTGCTGATCAAAAGCACCTCTATGTATGTATATAATGTATGATTTTTTGGGAAACCTGACTGAATGATGAGACAGCAAATGCTGCCTCAACGGCCAGACACGGAAACCCGAAAAAGAAAAACATGATCTAAAAGTACAGCAAAAAGAATGATACAAAGCTAAAGCAACAAAGAAAAATACAAAGGCCCCAAAGAAAGCACTAACTAGTGAAGAAAGGAAAAATAGAAAACACAACAAAGCAATAAACTGAATTTCCCAAAAAGTGTATCCCCATTCTTAATTGTAAAATAATACATGAACTGTATTGTAACACTAGTTTTCTCTCTTCAGTCTCAAATTGTCAACTATCCATCCCTCTCCTGATGCCATGCAAAATGCACAACTAAAGGTAAAACTATTTTTAAAACGGTTCAAATCTCACCTAAACCTTCAGTGCATCATGATTCTCCTTAGAGTGATTTGAGCATTCAGAATGGGTTCAAAGTACTGAAGTCACATGGGAATTCCATCGTGGTCCTTGTAGCTCGTGATTATCGATCATCCTACATTTTCAGACAGATAATCAGAGAGAGATATAGGTCAAATTCGGGAAGAGTTTTTCCCACAACTAGTTACCTAGGGGCATATTATCAAGGGGGTTTATCTCCGCTTTTTTGGCTTTAAAAGCCAAGAAAGCGAAGATAAAATTATCTCCCTATTACCTAGCTGTCGCTAACACCAGTTAGTGACAGCTAGTAGGAGATAGCGACCATCTTGGGCCCCACTTTGCATGTCAGTGATATTTATCACTAATGACATGCAAAGTGGGCGTGCCAAGATGTTAGCGACTGGAAACAGTCGCTAACATCGCTATCTCCTATTACCAACTTTTGGAGATATTTGCGCTAAGCGCGAATATCTCCAAAAGCTAACACCTGCCCTGAGCAGTTCTTAGCCATATTATCCAATGGGATGTGGATAACATGGCTAAGAGCATTAGCTCGGTAATGCATGAATATCGCTGACTTTTCAGCGATATTCATGCATTGCGGCCGATTTTTATCGCATTTGCGATAAACCTTGGTAATACCAAGGTTTATCTGCGATAAAAATCGCCGCAGCTCTGCGGTAAATTTTTGTCTCTAACCAAGCAATAGCGATAATTATCGCTATTGCTTGGTAATATGCCCCCTAGTTACCTCATCAGTTAACACATGAAAAGGCCACAGTTCGCTTGTGAGTTTGCATGATTAGTTTATGACCACAAAGAAAAGACAAGTCTATCCTCAAAGAAAGACTTCTCAATGCATGTACTATGGAAGATATCACGTTGTTGTTTTAAAAGAACATGTTAATGACGTAATATCAGTACCTTGTTATAATACACTTGTGTGACTGAAGCGCAAACAATTCCTCCTCGAAGACTCTCCTCCCCATGGGATGAGCACAAAATAGTTACAAAAAAGGCGGCAACTGATTACCTTAGATCGAGGTTTCTTCATAAGGGGTTGGGGTTAGGGATGTCCGACACACTTCTTCAGTGCATTATAAAAAGATTTCATCACAAAATGGCGATTTATTAAATAAGCACACAAATAAATAATTGAACCATAAGAAACAGGCAATATAAATAGATGGGAATAATCAGCCTGATTCATGTACGGGCCGTTTTGCGTGTCCCTAATAGCGAATCATACCGATTCGCTATTGAGGACACGCAAAACGGCATTCATGTAGGAATTGCTACTTAAATAGCGATTCCTACATGTTCTTTATTTGCGAGTAGCAATTAGCTACTCGCAAATACTCCCCAATCATTCCTATGGGCCAAGAGGCCCATTGGAATGAATGGGGATTTGCGAGTAGCAATTTGCTACTCGCAACTGAGATAGCGATTTTAAGGGTGACAGGGGTGTCCAAAGGACGCCCTGTAGCACCCCTAAAATGCACTTTTGGACAGGTGTTGCGCACACACATGTCCAAAGGACATGTGTGTGTGCTACATGCAACTTTGAAAAATGCTTTTAAAAGCATTTTTCTGAGTTTTTGCTATTTACCGACAGGTCTGACCTGTCGGTAAATAGCGGCCCCAAAAGTCCAAAATCGCTATTTTGTTGTGTGTCATGAATAGCATTTAAGGAATCTCTATTAGAGATTCCTTAAATGCCATTCCACGCAAATATGCGAATTCTTAAATAGCGATTTTTGCATTTGGTATCATGAATACCAAATGCAAAAATTGCGCTCGCCAAGGGCCAGATTCTGAGAATCTGGCCCTTTGCGAGTGCAATTTAGCTACATGAATCAGGCTGATAGTCTCCCTTTGCTGAAGAGCTCATCACCGAAATGTATATCTAAGGGCTTATTTATGAGGCATTGCAACAGTGTTATGCTTCCGTTGCGTCACTTTTTGTGACGCAACGGTGGCGTAAAACACGCCTTATGTTGTGTCCTATTTACAAAGTGCCGCATCTAAGCAGATGTGTCACTTTGTAAACCCTTGCGCTACATTATACCTGCGTCAGGTATAATGTATGCAGAGTGGGCGTTCCCATGTAAGTAAGCCTTTGGAGAAGTGATGCAGTGAAATCTATGAGATTTCACTGTGCCACTACTAGGCTGCAAATGCGTCAATATCTTACGCCTGCCTCACTCATTGCTGGAGTTGCGTCACTTTTGTGACACACCCCAGCAATGCGTTACTGTTGCACCTACAGATAAATCAGAAATACTGACGTATTTGTAACTCCTTGCGACATGATGCGTCATACAGTTAATATGATGCATCCATCATGTTGCAAGGAGGGCGCACTGAGAAGTGACGCATCACTGCTTTCATGCAGCATTGTGTCACTTCTCATAAATGAGGCCACTAGTATTTCAGAAACTGCACAAATCTTTACAACAAAAGTATAACATAGCTTTGTAAAAATCCATGGGCATATTATCAAGCCTGGGCGAGAAAATTATCGCCGCTTTATCAGCAGGAAACTGCCGATAAAGTGGCGATAATGGGCTTGATAATATGCTCTATGGAATTCCAATCGAAGCTCATGTTAGATCTGAAGGACATCTAACATGAGCTTCGATTGGAATTCCATAGAGCACATTATCAAGACCATTACCGGCACTTTATCGGCAGTTTCCTGCAGATAAAGTGGCGATAATTTTATCGCCCAGGCTTGATAAGATGCCCCACAGCAATTTACAATCATAAGTATGACCACTGACATGAGTTACAATTGGGAAAATGCGAATATATTATGACATACACTTAATATGCAGTTTAAGATAAATTGGAATGCATCCTTGGGCAATACATTTGGTTTTATGCTCATTTATTTTCTCTTTGGTTTTGAATAAACGGATTTATTCAAATAACACCACATCTGTGTATCTGAATCTTCCCTCTGAACTGCTTCTCAGATTTAACTTCAAACGATTAAATCTAAACGGATTTTGAAGCGTAACTAAATATAACTGATTTCAAAAAATTCTCAAAGCATATATGGACGTTTTCATCTTAAAGGCTACTTAGCTGGAATGTAAGTATATATTCCTTTAGATCACTAACAACTGTGCCCTTCAGTTGAGTCTGGCTTTGCCTGGGATTAAAAGATCCTTTGCTAGCAGTGAGGGTCTGTCCGTGACGACACCAAAGTCAAATTCCCACACAGTGGCAGCCTTACCCTCCGCAGAGATAAAGCCGTGAACATTTATGTTCAAAACGTGTGTTGTTTTCGCTTTTTAATGCACAAATCAAATACAATTAAATTTAACAAAAGAAAAAGTTTCGGAGTTAGTGGGACAAGTAGATTTGAGAAAGATCAAGGCATTTGAGTGGTTCATTATAGAAACAGTGTGAATATATTTCTTACAAATGAAATCCAATAAATGATTTGAAATGAAACCATCTAATGAACTATATACCTCTGTGTGTATGTGTGTAGGTGGGTTTGTGTAAGAGCATTTGTATATGTCGATAAGCAAATCAAAGGTTAAAATTAGTTTTATATGAACATATGTTATAATTACTGTACAAAACCAATTTAAACTACGCACACCTTTGAAATTTCAAAGTTTTATAACTTATATTTATATCTTCTACCCCTTCCCAAAAATACTATAAAGATTCCAGCATCAAACACAGGGTTATCAAATGAGTAGCCTCAGAACATTAACTACAACTCAGCACTCTACTATGCAGTGTTTCCATAAATGAATTTATTATACCTGTCATAGGTTTTGTTAGGAATGTTATCACTTAACATGCCAAAAGTGATGTTATATGAAAGGGTATAATCAGTGCATGGAGAAGACGTGAGTTATAGTTAACCGCATAGCTGCGGCGGCTTTTCCCGCTGAGTATGGCAAATTTGAAAAAGACGCATCACATGACGAGCTCAGCTCGTCATCCGCACCGTGGCTGATGACAAGCTGAGCTCATGATCAGCAGCGAAGAGGTTAATGTTCTGATTTGCTATTGCTTGGGACCCACCAAAGGCTCCTTTGACACAACAGAAATGCAGAAGCACCTGGGGGCCATCCACTCCACAAGTTACACATGGGTGGAAAGAAGGCGTGAGCAAGAGTTGCAGAAAGCTGTCGCATCAACATCTTTAGTGGCCACAGCTGCCAACACTGCAACCCCTGTAACCTCTACAGCATTGGCTGGACCTCCACCACCACCCACTACATCCGTTCTCCCCTCTGTACCTGCTCCTGGCACCATGGTGCCACTTACTGCAGCAGTATCATGATATCGTGGACCAGTATGCAAAGACTGCCGCCTACTGCTTACTGTGTCACATAGTAATTGTTGCTGGTGAGAAAGACCTTAATATTCACTGGAAGCTTGTCATCTCTCACCAGTGTCTCCCCCAACATTCTTATTTTCTTTTCCCCTTCCATTTTTTTGTCCTACTTTATCATCTCCATCTTGTTTTGTTTTATTGGTCACATTGATTTAAAAAAAGACAAAGGGGCCCATTAGGATGGCGGGCAGATTGCCCCCACCGGGCCAGATGTAGCCACTGCAGGCTCGGCGGGGGCAATCCACCCGCCATTCACACATGAATGACCCCCGCTATATTATGATGGCTGGGGGGTCCACGGTGGACGGGATGACCGTCCACCACTTTTCCGCCAGTCGATGAGTCAACCGGGCGGAAAAGGGGTTTAACATGGTGGCGGTGTCTGCAAGACACCACCATCCATATTAGCATGCAGGCGGAGTTGTGCCTTTCCATGGCGGCGTTGCTGCCATGGGAAGGCATGCGTTTTTTGCATTTGGGGGCCTGTAGCGTGCCCCCAGGAAGTTGGGGAGTGCAAGTTGGGGGTACCCCTGCATTGACATGGACAAAGTAGAAGGCACTCTGCGGTGCCTCTCACCTTGTGCATGCCATGCATGACCTGCATTCCCAGCATTGGAATAGGGGATGCCACCACAACAGTGGAAGTGGCATCCTAATTGCAGGTGCGGGACCGCCGCACCCCTTTCGGACGTTCCTGCCTTCCATTATGGTGGTGGGCGGACTTTGTCCGCCCGCCCTCGTAATGGATTCCAAAGCTTCCAGAAAAAAGAAAGAGGAAGTCATTTTAAGCACTACCCAAATATTTAAGGTATCAGAAAAATATTTTGGGATTTAAAATAATTAAAAAAGGTAAGTGTACCGTTAGTCAAATATTTGGTTTTGACTTGAATGGTGTAGTGTACAATACAGTGGAGTGCTGTACAGTGAAATATTTTTCAGTTGAGTTTTGTTAATTGGGTGTTGTTGATTGACTTGTCATTGAGTACAGTATGTTTGTCAATACAAATATTAAGTCTAATACAGTATGTACACTGTTGGAGAGTGGAGTGACGTACAGTGGAGTCTTGTGTAATACACTGAGGTGCTGTACAGTGGCTTACGGTAGAAAGAATCAGAGTGCCATGTGCAAGAGTGGTGTGGCAAGTCATACAGGTGAGTGCCGTCTCATGCATTGGAGTGGATGGGAATGTTGTAGAGTGGCCCATAATAGAGTACAGTGGCATAACATAGAGGGGCATACCTACTTTTGCAAAACAGAATTTATTTGCATCTGTGGCTTTGTAAAACAGTAAATATGTACTGAATTATGTAAGTCAAACTCTAAAGTAGCTTTATAGCTTCATAACAATAGTAACATCGTAACTCAGAACATTAGATATTAAATAAAAAGGTAACTTTCCTGTAAATGTTTTGACAGTCTGTATTTAAAAGTTAGATTATTATCTTCACATTCTGTCCAACCTGTGTTGTTCTTTAGGTCGATGGTGTTCTGAGGCAGCAGTCGTTCCATGATGAAAAATAACAGCACTAGTAGTATATGTGCATCCTGAAATTCCAATCTGAGAAGCAGTACAGATAATTTGGACATTAGTTTTGTTGCCCGGCGTTATATGTAAAAAAAAAGATATTATTGATTTGCAATTAGGTATTGGTAAATATAAAACAATCTTTGAAAATTGTGTAATTGTGGAACTTGAATGTATGAAATGCAAGCAATAATGTTCCCAAGTGTAACTTAGACCAAACAGGTCAGCACTCGGATGAGTCTCATCAGCCATAAAGTATTATTGAGCAGCTTGTTGCTCAGTGATAGAAAATGGGGTAGAACCTCTACTCATATCTACCATATCTCCAATGCCACCTATAGAGTGGCATATGTGGTTGTCAGCCAAAACTAGTTGATGCAGATTTATCAAGGTGTTGCAGAAACGTTGATGTGCATGTGGTTTATTATTTCTTTCACAAATGGCAAGTACAAAAGAATACAGCTATAACATGTTATGCCATTCTGATTTTCAAAGTGAAGTCCTGTTATTTCTGTGTGTTTAGTTTTCCAATTTTTTTTAAGTTGTGGCAATTTTACTTTGTAATTGTAGCTTGAATCAAATTTTCTTAGTAAAGTAAGTTTAGGTTCTTTTCAAAATGGGATATTGTCCAAGATGCGCAGCATATCTATTTCACAAATGACTGCATTCGCTGACACAGCTATGTTCTGCATTAATTCTTGTCTCATTGAAATCAGTCATATATAATTATGTTCGTTTTTAACATGGGATAGAACAGCTCACGCAATCCCCTCTTTGAATTTTGTAGCGAGAATGTAAATCAGTGCAGAATCTAAGCTTAGTCCTTGTGATTTGTGTATTGTTACTGTGCAAGCCAAATAAAGAAGAAGCCATTCTCTATGAACATATAAATCTTTGACAAGTAAAATAGATCTGTTTTTGCAGTAGAATGTGGTCAAATGTGTCCATAATATATTTAATCTCTTCATTCTTTCCAAATGTCACAAATTCAACTACAAATCCCATGGCTTCATTTACTAGTACTTGTTCCCAATGTAAGTTTTGACGTAAAATTACATAACATAAAGTCTTTATTTCGGTTGATAATACCATAAAAGATACAAACACGTATCATTTTTGTCAGTGGTGTTCCAAATAAAAGTTAAAGAAATATTCCTTGCATCGGTCCGAAAGGATCAACTAATTCATATTACAATATTTGAACATGAGGGAAGATTAACAGAGGACTGAATTTAACTATTTGCCATCTTAATCAGGGGTATTTGATATATAACTAAAGTGCAAGTGCATTTGTAACTGCAATTAATCGATTTAATATAATCTACACCCCTTCTACTATAAACCAGTCTTTTAAGAGCCCTTTATTGCGTTGTACTATAAAAATCAAGATAATAAACACACTAAAAATACATTATAACTAGGTTTAGGAATAATAAAAAATAAAAAAAATAAAAATATAGGAGACTCTCAATTCCTAGAAATCCCATTTATTAGGGCTGTGCCACTCTAGGATGCAGTCACAAGCCTACGCCTGGTTGCCCAGAACTGGCCAAGGAATTTGGCGACTGCACATACATAGAGTGGCCTTGTGTCTGATTTCAAGCTACAAAGAGCTTCATTAGAAGTGTAGGTTCCCAACTGTCAACATAGTGGTGCCAGCCAAGTCCTTCTTGGTCTGCTGTACGCTGGATATGCAAAGAAAACATGGCCCATGGATTCATGTGCATATGAGCAACACGGGCAGCCCTTGGGCTGGATATTATCAGCCAACCAGGAGTTAGTGTGAGCATTAATGGGTAGGCAGCCATATCTGAACTGAGTATACAGTTTCCTGTCTACTGGGTCCTTAATGATGTCGAAAAAACGCTCGAGCAGTTTTCTAGATTTAATATCTAGAAAAGCATCAGTTAAGCTACCTTGGCATGTTTTCAGGTAATTGTTCTGCTCAACCCATGACCAATATAATGACTTGAATTGGTCCTTGGAGTATGAGAGTGGGGAACCCACAAGCTCTTTTGGGAGATCCATAGATGCCCGGGAATTATTAATGTATTTAAACCACCCAATTTTTATATTTGTATCCAATGCTAAAACTTTGTTAAAAGCAGCGGCATAAAGGGCCAGGTCGGGAGTGGAGACCAGCCTCTACCAAAACAGCAAAGGCCGCAGTCTCACTTGGTCATTAATTTATCTAATACCCAAGTCCAATTTCAAAAGGAGGAGGGGGGTACTTGGGGAAGTGATAACAGACTCCTAAGGAACTTATTTTCCACTGTCGCTAGCGAGCTGGCGTCCACTGATCCCCAGAGTTCTGCCCCATAAAGCACACTACTAACTGCCTTAGAGCTATATAGTTTTAGTACTGGGGTGACAGGCTTGGTACATGAAAGACAAAGCTCCCACCGCAAAGCCCCAGTTAGCTGTGAACATTTCAGGGACATTTGTCTAAGTGGTTCTTCCAAGTCATTTTGTCAGACAGTTTTATGCCCAAGTACTCAAAGGAGCTGACCCTCTCTAGTGGGACGTTGTCTAGAACCAGATTTCTTTTAAAAGACTTGCAGGGGTTCAACATCATCAATTTAGTTTGCATAGTGTTAATGACCAAGCCCCTCATGTCGCAGAAGGCCTTAAATTGGTTCAGGAGCTTTTGAAGACCCATAGGGTTCTTGGATGCCAATAGGATATCATCTGCAAACAGTAGTGTAGCTATTTTCTGGTTTGCCAAGGAGGGAACATCAGCCTCAGCAGAGCAGAGGAGATCAGCAATTTGGTTTATGTAAAGGGAAAATAGTGTTGTATAGCATTTTAGGACCCTACTGTAATTTTCCCGATCCATGCCCTTATATAGGTATAAATCACCATATCCTTATATAGGCATTGAAATCATAACCATATTTAGACATAGGTCTTGCAGTCCAAATACGGCAGGACTACTTCCACTAGTTCCAAAAATCCACAACGATTTCTTGGAAAACTTGGCTTCAGCAGTTAGGGACTTCCCCCTTGCTTGAATACTGACTTGTCCAAGGACTAATGGAGTTTTCAAAGAACTGAGACTCTTTGATGACATTGTTATGTCCACCTTTATGTCAAACTCTGCACTTTCAAGGTATAAATATGCCCACACTTGCCTTAGCAAACACACGGTGGTTGGGAGCAGTTTGACTATCTACTTGCCCGATGCATCCTGCTACAGCAAGTGCCGAAGGAAGCCGACCCACCAGCAGACCCACTGAGAGAGACGCTGTCTTTTCTCTTGCCAAAAAATCCAGCTCCAGTGTTTCTGACCTACCCTTGCGGGTTGTTGGGAAATCAAGTCCTGAACCTGACCTTCTTCATTCTAAACCAAGGTACGGAGCTGATTAGAACCTTAGAGAAATCTTGGATAGATTCTTGGCAAAGAATACTACATTTATGCTACACCTCACTTACTACTTCCCTCGTACTAGGCTTAGGTTAGGTACATCGGGGTAGGCGTATTTTAGACACACCTTTTAAGTACTTTTTAGCCTCTGTTAATTATGTATGTATTTATCTATAGTCTAGGAACCATACAATGCTCCTACAGTATTATTGTATCCTACTCTTTTTACTGTACGCATTATACTTTGCAACCAGTATTACGATTGTAGCAGTTCATTTCTTCTGCTTGAGAAAGAAGACTGCTCAATAAATACCTTTTTTTTAAACGCCTGTCTATCTACTTCTCTGCAAACTCTGGTGAAACGAAGCATGCACAAATGACTGAGTAAAATATCTATTTATTGTTTCCACAGCTCTGAAGATCAGTTTTATCTTGGAGGAACAAAGTTCTCATGTTTATGCGGTTGTAAGAAACTAAATACCTTCTTGTGAACTTGAGAAAGTTTCTAGTGACCTTTGCAGGTCCCTGGTAAAGCACCATGAGGACGTCCATGAGCTCCTCTTAGATGAAAGCCCTGACGTTCTGTTTTTGACAGAAACATGGCTATCTGAGGACTCCGCGGCCACTTTAGCTCTGTCTCTTCCCCCAGGCTACCTTATATGTGTTCAAAATAGACCCATTGGTAGAGGTGGTGGATTAGGGGTGATCTACAAGTCCAAATACACTTGCACACTCAAGGCCACAGGCATAGTTAGCAGTGAATGCGCGCTGTTTAAGATAAAGGTCTCTGACACCTTCGCTCACAGGGCTCCTCGTATACCATCCCACAGGACCGGCGAGTGCATTCCAAGAGTCGCTATTATCAACCATTCGTTACTAGCGCTTCAATCAGCTAATTTCAGTGTTTTCGGTGATCTCAACCTTCACCTCGAGCGGCAAGACTCCCCCACTATATCAAAGTTTCTTGGTGACTTGGAAGCGTGCCAGCTTCATCAGCTGATTGTGGGACCCTCTCATCAGGCAGGCCACCTCCTGGACCCAGTTTTTACTAATATAGAGGAAGTTACAGCTGAATCCCCCAGTCCTCTTAGCTGGACTGACCACTTTCTGGTCTCTGTTTCAGTCAAGATCCCAGCTAGCGGCAGGGAGATTCCTCCGCTCTCCCTACGGAGGTGCCCCTGGAATAGCCTAGATCAAGCCCAGTTTGAAGCCAGGCTCAACCATTCCCGCCCTGTCTGGTCGGACAACATGGAAGAATCAGACTCTGCTTATAGGGAGTGGATAAATAATTCTTTAGATCATTTTATCCCTATGAAACGTTCGAGACCTAGGCGGGATCAGTCCCACCCCTGGTACTCGGAGACTCTCGCTGAAACTAAAAAACATTGCAAGCTGCTAGAGCGTATCTGGAGACAATCTTATGACCCCCTGGCCAAAACTAAGTTTAGAACGGCCACTAAAGCTTACCATAAACTTATAAAGAAAACTAAAGCCACCTACTACACAGACTTGATTACCTCAAGCACAAATCTCTCCAAAACGATCCTTTCCCTGATGAAAGATATGACCAAAGCCCCGGTAGGCACAGGCAACCTGATAGTGTCAGATGCACAGTGTGAAGAACTATCGTGTTTCTTTATTAATAAAGTCAAAGGGATATACGACCTACTACAACCGGATAGCCCGTTGGGGCTCCCTAATCCTGCTAGAGACAATCTTGAGCCTCCCTACTCGCTCCTGACCCTTCCACCTACAGAACAGCCAGGGATGGAACACCTAGCCCTA
Source organism: Lissotriton vulgaris (assembly GCF_964263255.1). Lineage (NCBI taxonomy): Eukaryota > Metazoa > Chordata > Amphibia > Caudata > Salamandridae > Lissotriton > Lissotriton vulgaris. The sequence continues at coordinate 497,574,001 of NC_141685.1, forward strand.
AGAGTAAAGTCAGGATCCCCGGATGATCCCATCAAACCGGAACTGTTCAGATCACTTCATGACTCTGTCCTGCAGGAAGGCCGAGAGCTGATTAATCGATCTTTACAGCAAGCCGCCGTTCCCAAATCCTGCAAACATGCCAAAGTACTATCCCTCTTGAAGAAACCAACACTGGATCCTTCAAGGCCAGACAGTTTCTGACCTATTTCGCTGCTCCCCTATCTTGCGAAAGTGGCGGAAGCACATGTCAATTCCACTCTGACTGCCTACTTGGAGTCCAATGGGATTCTTGATGAGTCCCAGAATGGCTTCCGTGCTAATCACAGTACGGAGTCTGCCCTGTTAACAGTCACAGAACATCTAAGGGCCTCCCTGGACATGGGCACAACTTCTATCCTGGTTCTGCTGGATTTGAGCGCGGCTTTTGACACGGTCTCCCACAAAATACTACTTGAGAGACTGTGGGAGATCGGAGTCAGGGAAACGGCCCTGTATTGGTTTGCGTCATTTCTATCTGACCGCTCCTTCCAGGTGCACGCCCCGCCGTACTCATCCAGCAAGTTCCCTCTTGAATGTGGGGTGCCTCAGGGGTCTGCGCTCAGTCCCACATTGTTTAATGTGTACGAACGCCCCCTGGCCTTGATGGCCCGGGAACGTAAGATCCAGCTAACATCATACGCAGATGACACACAACTCATTTTCAACTTTTCCAATAACAATGTGGTGGACCAAATTAAATTCCAAGAAGACATTCTAGCGATTTCTAGGTGGCTATCTAACAACTTCAGTTAAACGCCTCTAAAACAGAGGTACTTCTGATTGGCAATGGCACACAGACTTGGGACAAGCATTGGTGGCCTCCTGCGCTGGGACCAGCTCCTATACCCAAGGAGTCAGTAAAAAATCTGGGGGTGTTGCTTGACAATGCACTTAACCAATGCCAAAAAAGTGGCAGGTGCCTGTTACGGGCGTCTTCGCTCTCTTAAACCTATCTTGTTTTTTTTTTTAGCCTTCTACCCGCCAGATTATAGTCCAGGCATTAGTTCTATCTCACCTGGACTATTGCAATGCCCTCATGTTAGGCTCTAACATGACTGCAATAAACAGGATGCAAAGAGCACAGAACGCCGCCGCCCGCATCCTGTTTACCCTACCCAAAACTTGCCACACGTCCCCCTTTCTCCGACGATTACATTGGCTTCCAATACAACAACGAATTCAATTAAAGACCCTCTGCCTCACCCACAAAATCCTGTATAATGCTGGCCCCCAAACTCTGCAGGGGTTGTGCTCTTTTTATACTCCCACACGCGCACTCCGCTCTGCGGACCTCTCTCTAGCTCGTACTGTCAGGATTCGGAGGAGCTGAGCCGGTGGCCGCTCCTTCAGGTATTTGGCCCCTAAGCTTTGGAATTCTATCCCCCCTAAAGCTAGGGCCACTTCAAATCACCTGCAATTCCGAAAACTTATTAAAACCTGGCTGTTTGCATCCATCTAGCACTTCCTCTGCCGCACTAGCTTCTGGCATGTCCGCAAGCGCTGGGACGCCCTGTTGCTGGGGTAGCCATGCGCTATACAAGATCACATAACATAACATAATATATTTTGATAGAGAGCTAGTAGACGTAAGTCCTACGTCACATCTATAGGATATATTATTCCAATGCGCAGATCCTATTGGGAATACAGGAACTACGCTACAATAGGGTGGGGGCCAAGACGCACCCTTGGCGTACCCCCGCCAGATCTTAATGGGGTCGGTGAGTTGCCCCTGTTTCCTCCACCTTACACAAGCAAAATTATAGTTGTGTAACCTAATCAGAGGTTCTAAAATTTTCAGGGGCATACCCATATTCAAAAGGACCTGCCATAGTATATCCCGGAGGACTAGATCAAACGCCTTTTTGAGATCTATAAAAGCAAGATATAGACTGCCTTTGCCCAGCACAACTACCTTCCAATATAGCAGGACAAGGCGGAATGCCTGATCAACAGTGCCGGTCTTCCGCAGGAAGCCCCCCTGTAACAGAGAGAGAATATCATTCTCATCTATCCAAATCTGGATTCTGGCTATGAGCGAGCGGGAGAAGACTTTTTGGGCACAGTCTATCAGGCTTATTGGGCAGTAGTTGGCGGGCTTACATCTGTCCCCTTATTTGAAAATTGGGTTCACCTCGGCCCCCTTCCAAGATTCTAGAATGCTTCCCCCCGAAGCAATATCATTGGCCAATTTAAAAAAATAGGTTGTCCAGTTGTCCCTATCGGCATGAAAAAGATCACCAGGGATGCCATCGGGGCCAGGTGCGTTAGCAGGAATAATGGCATCTAAAGTACTCGTGATCTCTTCCCTAGTGAATGTGATGATACTTCTTTGAACACCCAAATCCTGGGGCATCTGGAATCCATAGGGGGAGTTACCGAAGGAATATAACTCCCCAAAATGTTTATGCCATTCTATTGCAGGGATGTTGTTGGCTTATACTAATAGGTCTCTGCTCTTGATCGCTATGGTCAGCCTCCCTCTCGCAGCCCTACACTTTTTGTTGAACCAAGAGTTATAACCTATAATCCTTCCCTGCGGGGCCAGGTCTTACTAGTAGAGACAAGAAAGAAAGAAGTCAGTCGATCGAAAAAATCCTTGTGGAGAGTACTAGAACTACTCTGTAAGGGCGAGTCCCAATTTATGTTTTTTTAGTATCCTTAAATGCTTGGCAAGAGTTTCGTTAATTTTATGGATCTTAGATTCGTCAGTCAGAACCGCAGGCATTTTAAGCCGGAGCTTGTACTTAATGATAATATGTTAACTTCTCCAATTTTCTCCCAGAGATGAATAATTGTTAAAAGTAGAGAGTTATGATCACTATCGCAAGCCAGAGCTATAGACATATTCCTTACTACGGGCCACAGGATCAGATCCACTAATATGTAGTCAATCCTACTTGACCCATTTGATCCCATGAGGGTCATCCCACTGCCTCTATCTGAGCTGGTTCGGCCATTGGCTGCTCTTACCCTATGTTCTAGGGATATCACATTCATTTGGAGAGCCGTTTGTGACCATTATTTAATTGGAGATAGTTCCAGAGGGGGCACCATCCAGGCTTTGTTCTCCTCAGTCACATCAATAGACTCTACCCAATCCAATGGCTCGAATGTTAGTGGCCAGCTCCTTTAATTCACAGTTTATGCTAAGATTTACTAAAGTGAGCAGTCCCCCTGAGGCCCAGCCTTGTTTAGACAGTATTGCCGGCTTGAAAGAAATCTTGATCCCTGGTATATAAGTTGGTGTCTGGCACTAAGTTTCCTGGAACAAGCATATTTCTTGCCGGGTAACAAGGTCCAGCCAGTGTGGGTAATTGAGCCTCCTGCTTATACCCGCCATGTTCCAGGACAACATTTTCATCATATCCCCACTACCTTTTGACGGCAGGGCCTGGGGGAAAGATGGTTCGTTCAAAATGGGCACATCTCCACCGTCAATCTCTGTGACTATTTCTTTGACCTTAGGACTTGCATTCAGAGCCACTATAAAGACAGGGTCTTGGGTCACCTCTAGTGAGCAAGGCATGGACTCTTGGCCAATCTGGTGAACATCATAGCATAAGTCCAGGGAGTCAGTTGGAATCATACAGTCTGCACTAGATATACTGCTATGGTTGTTAGATAGAGCTGTGGATAGTCAATCATTCAGCGAAAGTAATGAGGAAAGGGTGTCTACACATTCCTGGTTCAAGGCATTATGTTGCCTAGGTGCGGGGGGGACCGTCAATCTTAACCTAATTTTTGTGGAAGGTCTGGCTTCAAGGGCAATTAAATCTTACACAAGATAGTTTGTGGCTAGGATCAGCTCGATTGCATCAACTGGACTCTGTTCCTGGATACACCTTTTGGCATATATAATATCCTCTCTAATTTTTGCTCTACACCCCCTAGTATGTCTCAGCCGATGTATTGCTTTATTTTTGAGGGCTTCCCCAATCTCATATCTAAGGCAGGTGGAATGTATTTTAGGAACATTGGTCATGAAAATTGGTATTACTGGTCTGGTTTTTGCCACATGATGTATTGCCTGTGGTGATATGTAATGTGAAGAAACGCTATTGTGAGCCTGGGTGACCGGCCTTGTCAGTGGGCCTTTGCCTGCCCAGTCCAGTGGCAGACCCTCATGTCTCCTACCGTGTACACCCGCTGTGCCATAATGGTCCAAGGGGGCCCTAATGGTTGCTCCTGTTCTGTGTGGCCATTGGTTATCTATGTCTGGTGACAACGTATTTAGGTCACATGAGTTAGCTTGTTTTTCAAAAAAGGTTTTGGGCCTCATTATTGAACCAGCGTGAGTAAATACTGCAGTTGGTGGAGGGGCTACTGGTGACTCTGGACCTTTGCTCTCGTCTAATTTTCGACAAAGTTTGGAAACTAGCATGGTTAGTGCCTTAATACTAAATTTTGAGACTCCTATTTCCTTCATAAGATCAAGACTTGATGGTAGGGTACCATTGCTGCCTTCCCCTACGCCCTGTGAAGTTTGTAAGCTTAGATCGTTACTCTCTAGCTGTGAATTATCCAAGTTTGTGTACATTTTGGCTATGGATGGATCATCACTGAGGAGGGTAAAACGATTATTCAAAGGGATTTCTTCTAATATTCAAATTTCCTCGCAATGAGAGATACTTGATGAGTTTTGTATACTGAGCCAATTGTATTAGTCTTAGCTACAACTGTGGGTAGTTTATTTTTCCTAACAGCTTCCTTAAATAATTTTGGAATATTCCCATACCCACTATCAGTTAACCCATTTGAACTCTTGGAGGTAGAAGTTTTGGTCTGGGTAGTTTTGATGAGCGAGACGTTGGAGCTTGAAGCAGGTGAGGTCAGCAGAACTTCACAATCGGTAACAATATTTTCTATGCGGGCTAAAATTTCCTCTCCAGTCCCCCCTTCACCATCTACACTCTCAGCCTCTTATACTGTTACCTGGGATCGTTTTCTAGATCGTTTTTTGCTAACGCCTCCCAGCCCAACTTCCATCCCTTTCCTTTTCCCCATTGTGACTGCTGCTGGTCAACAAGAATGATGCCAAAGTAGAGACAATAAACAACAATATCAGAGCACTACTACACCAGAAGGTGTTATAGAACGAGGTGTAAATCCAATTTCAAGTCCCAAACAGTGCACAGATAGTCCCGCCAGATATGAGCTAAAACAATGACAGTACCTTTTCCAAGTAAAAATGGCCAGTGCCTCTGAGTCCACAAAAATCAGGGGGGTGGCTCACCCCAGTCTCCTACTGGCAATGACGGGCAAGAACGGGCCCCGCAGGTGAAGTAATGTGCTCCTCCCTCCAGGGAGAGGGCAGGATTTCAGGAACACGCAGTTTTCCCTCTCTGGTCCGGGGAAGAGAACAGCAGCAAGGTGATCAAGACCACGGGAAAGAGCGTGTAGTATCCTTACTACGGCGTATCTCCTGAGGCTTGGAATTTAGGCAGAGTTTAATTTGTTATGACCCGGCACTTATAGGACCGCTGTGGGTATCTGGGACGTGGTCTCGCTCACCGCACTGGCTTGTTATGTGTGTTGAATATGTGCGCCCTGTCATGCAACACACTTATCTCAGGGCACCAGCACCAGCACGGCCCTGTGGGTGTTGGTTGTGGTCAAGGTCGAGAACGCCTCCTGTGTCTTAGCATCCACACCGCCAAGGTATCCACTCACCGCAGAGATGACCGTTGGCTGATCCGTGAGGTCGTTCTGTCGTGGCAGGGTGGCGTGCCTGTTACGGAACTCTGCTCAGTTTGGCTCTTAGGTTATTGCTGATTGCCAGCGTCCCTTCGCCGGAGCCTGGGTCGTCACAGGAGAAGCACAGCCACGGGGGATAAGTGGGTACGGGTGGGCGGGTGGCTGCTCCGTTTTCCCTTTGGCGTTTTTTTCGCTGTTTCTCCCGCTCCTGCGCAGCTCCTCTCTCTGCTGGTGCTGTAGCAGGAATCAAGACCCAGCTTTTAGTGATTTATCACATAGCTGTAAATCCTTCTCCAATCCCACTGTACATGAGAGTGATTTTTGCAACTTTTGTATTTTTAAAGCTGAAGATTTGCTCCTAGGTATGTTTATTCAGTGATTCTCCACTTTATAAGGAAGATGTACAATTTCTTCTTTTTACAGATGTAGCATCTCATATTTCTAATGAGCACATTCTTCAACAGTTGGCATTAAACAAACCACAGCTTGCATGAGGGAGACAATGCATAACTTGAGTAAGTAAATGAAGGTTAGGAAATAAATTACATTTTCTATTGTCACAATCCGAAGGTGAATGTCTTTCAATATCTTCACATGTTCCTAATTTTCAGCTTGCCTCATATTCACTGTGAAATCTCTGTAGGTAAAATGAAGCCATAGTTTGACTTTGTCTATAGTTTTCAAAAAGAATTGTGTTTACTCCTACAAATGCTTCTTGAACATCAGTTCACATTTTTTTGGTGTTAGCTGAAATAATTCTTCAAAACAATGACCTGTTTTCCTCCAAAGAGCACACCATAAGATCCTTGTGAGTACTTATTCAATACAGAAATGAACAAAATCAAACAACAAACTTGACACCATACTGACTTTATCTATGATTAAAACGTTAAATGTTTTAAGGATTCTCCCAAGTTCTTGTCATGCATCTGTATAACATTTTAGGTGTACCAATTTGTTATCATGCTCCACAGGTAGTAACAGTAGATTATGTAAATTAATTCCTTTTATGTTGTGTGCTGCTAAGTCAGTAGGAGAAGTAACTAGATGAGCTAAATTTGAGGTTGAAACTTTATGCACATAATTAGTCATTATTTTAATAACAACATTTCTTCCAGTTCCAACTTGTCCACACACATATGGCAATGTAGGTAATATAGTCACGTAATCCATTTTTGTGTTGAAGTCCTTGATCTACTGACTGTTTTATGTGTGTGCATATTTGTAGTTGTTCACTGTTTAATAGAGGTACTAAGGGCCTCATTATGATGGTGGTGGGCTGCCATCGTCAGCCTGTCGGTTGCAGTCCCACCACCATCGGACCCTGCATTACCGCCCGCCACATTATGATGGTAGGTGGATGTTTGGCAGTCGGAAAGACAGACCGCCACAGATCAGAGGAGCTCAAAGAGCCTGTCGGACCGTCGGAGGGTCCGCTATAACTACAATGGTGGCAGTGCCTGCCAGACACCTCCAAATGGATTACGATGTCCCTTCCTGCTGGCCATTTGATATTGGCATACCCGCAATGAAAAGGCAAGTAAAAAGGGACATTAGGGGCCATTGTGGGCCCCTCTTTCCCCATGCCCACCAACCTAGACCCTCGAGGGCATATATGGCGTCCCCCTACGTATCCCTGACCCATTGTGGCAGAGTGCAGGGATATGTACAGAGGATATCTTTTGTACTGCGACATGTGCTGTAGCCCGCAGCATATGCTGCAATACAAAAAAGTAACACATTGTGACTGCTTTGTAGGTGGTCGCATTGTGATATCGGTTGTGGGACCACTGACAGCTAGTCTGGCAGTCCTGTTTCAGAAAGGATGGCAGTGGTACGTAACTCTCACTACCATCCTATTCAGGCCCTAAGTTATCCAAATTATCTACATTTCATCCATTGCATGTTGCACCTTGCCCCTGGCAAACACAGCTGTAGTAGGAGTATTATTATTGATACAGTATTATGTTCAATTTCTACATAAAAAATATCATCTTCCTTTATTTTTGTTCCCACATTTGTAAATATGTCTGAAACTGAGGTCATGCAGTGGCACTTTTTTAAAAATCAAATGTATCTTCATAGGATTCGAAAAAGACTATGATGTCTTTTTCTATGCGCAATGGTTTAAAAAGTTGAATAAGTGGTAAATAGTAAAATTCTTCCTTTTCTCCTGTGTCACAATTAGGAGAAGGTGGTGAACTGCACTCCACAAGCCCACTCCGTCTGGTATATTAGAATTTGCTCTGGGAAAAAATGAATTCAAACCATCTGATCTGTACTCAGCACAGTGTAAATTATTAAACCAAGTAGGAGGTCCTAAATTCCTGAGTATGTATTTCAATGTTCATTAGTCACTCATTGACATGCCACAATGTTGATCAAGTTATATTCTAGATGCTGTTCTTTGTTGTATAACTTTTTTCATCAAAAACCTAGGCTGTTATATTAGTAAAGTGAAAGAGCAAAAAATGATGGACAGAATGGTGACAATGTAAACATTCTCCCCTAGTCAAAATATCTGGGTCAAATCCATTGTTCTTTTAACCACTATGCCACCCCAGTTTGGACTCAACCATATGCAAATAAGTCTTGATCCTGTGCCACATGGGAACAGTCCAAACCGAACTGCCAAGCCAGGTCCTTCATGGACCGAAAACAAGCATCCTGGGACTGGTTTCAGGGTATATCACACTTTTTCAGCCAGGTTAGCTTGAATTCAGTGGCTCAGTGAGCAAGGGACCCACGTCTGGGCATACCCATCCTACTTAGGGCGAAAAGTATTACAGCAAACAAATGATGGACGAAATGCTGACAATCCAAACATTCTTCCACAGTCAAATTATCTGGGTTAAATCCATCGTTCTTTTGCCTACTACACCACCCCAGTTTGGAATCAGCCATATGCAAATCAGTCTTTACCATGTGCCCCATTGGAACAGTCCAAACCGAACTGCCAGGCCAGGTCCTCCCTCGACTGGAAACAAGCATCCTGGGACAATTTTCAGGGTATGTCACCCTTCTTCAGCCAGGCTAGCTTGAATCCAGTGGCACAGTGAGCAAGGGACCCACGTTTTGGCATAGCCATCCCTCTTAGGGCGAAAAGTGTTACAGCAAACAAATGATGGATGGAATACTGACAATGCAAACATTAAATCATTGTTCTTCTGCCCACTATGCCACCCCAGGATGTGTAAAAATAAAATAGTTGAAGGATTTAGATTATGTCAAAAGCAGCCTACAAAGCAGGGCTGCCTTTAACAACTTTTGACAGCTGGCACCAAAGCAGGGGACCCTTAACTGCATGAAGTCCACTATTCCTCTAAAACTACATGCCCAACCATATATTAGGGACTTACAGGTAACTTGTTAGTACCCATTATAATTACATTCAATTATCATGTACATTTCAATGAAGCACTATCCACGGACCTAGCCAGCAGAGACAAGAGAACACTCAGAGTAAGAAAACCAGCATCTAGTATTCCTAATGTGGGCAAAAAAGTGGAGGGACATCTCCAAAAAGCCCTGCTTCCTCACACTAATTACGGACTGGATTTAGGGAGAAGATCACATTGGCAATTTTCAGATTACACATCAGTGAGCTTTCATTTCATTCCAGGTTTTGCCTGACATAGGTCCTGCTGATTCATTGGATTCTATAGAGAACCATGGAAGTGGAGGGCAATAGGTAGGGCGCGCCGTGAGGCTCTTGCTTCTTGGCAGCAATATCCTGCAAATATCCGCACTTCACGAATAATAACTCTTCTACAAATGCCTCCAGTTTGAACTCCTTTCTGCTCTGAAACTCCGGATTGAAGATCGACTGCAGCGGGGGCTATGGAGCTTCTGTAAATTGCTCTTCCGTCCAAGCGAGAAACTGCGGGTCTGTGCAGCTGGAGGCCTGGTGCTCTTTGTCGAGATTGCGGTGGGCAGACGAGTGCGCTTCTGATAGGAGTCCTCCGCTGCTTGATGAGACCCACCGCCCAGACATCTACCCTAGCAACAACTTCGTCAAGTGGGTGAATGACTTGAACCCCTACTTAAACTTTACTATCTCTGCCTCTCCTTCCATAATATCATTCTTGGATTTGACCATCAAAGTAGAAGGTGGGCTCATAACATTAACAATGTATAAAAAGAGCACAGACTGTAACAGCCTTACCTCTTCAGTACTCACCACCCTAAATCGCTGAAGGAAAATCTGCCCTTCAGGCAATTTCTCCAAATACGGAGGAATTGTAGTTCAGTTGCTGACTACAAGACTGAATCAGCAGCCCTTGCAGAAAATCTCTCTGACAGAAATTATCCTTTGAGAAACATCACCCTCTCAAGAATAAGAGCTCCCACAACAATAGAGAAAGTCTGCTAGAGGTGAAAGATAAAGTCAAAACAGAAACCTTAACCTGTGTAATGACTTACACACCAATATCTAATCAACTAACTAAGGTGTTGAAGAAACATTGGAATATACTCAACACGGGGTCACTACAACTTGAGCAACCACGGTTTGCATTGAAGCGCTCGAGAAATCTAAAAGATATGCTCATCAACACCAGACGTAAACCTAAGGCCATTAACAAATAGGGAACATTGTGGCAATTACCAGCAGTCAAAGGCCACTATCCATGTGGCTCATGCACAGCATGTGTGTTCACCTCCATCCATAAAAGCATCACGCTGAATAACGACTTTATGTAGGAGATGCGCACCCACAAAAATTGTAACACTGCAAATTTTTATTTGGGAGAGGCACACCCACAAAAATTGTAACACTGCAAATTGTATATATCTGCTGACGTGTCCTTGCGACCTCTACTATAATGGGATGACCACACGACCCATTAAACAGCGTATCTCTGAACATCGCAGCAATATTTGCTGCCACAAAACAAACACCAAGATGTGTACCCACTACCTGGAAAAAATACATACATCAGATTCCCTCAAGTTGGTCATTTTGGAAGCCTCCCCCAATATCTCAAAGAGAAACCTCTTTATCGCAGAACAAAGATGGATGCACTGCCTATCAACACACTATCATGGTTTAAACAAGGATATACCCTGGGGCTCCCTGTGAGCTTGTCACAAAAGCTGTGCAGAATTCAAGTTCAGTAAGGGAATTGAATATGAGGTTTTTGCAAGCATTTACATAGATATCACACTCCCTAATAGATATGACCATACTACTTCACAATATATGTGCCTACACCAACTAGGCATATATTTGCATTTGCAAGACCGATAACAACATTAGGTTAAAATGGCCACCACCATATACACAGTCCACAGGGACACAGCTCTATACACATGGAGAGGGGCCCACCACACACATCGTGTTCCCAACCATCAAGATGAGTTACAATCTAAAGAACACAACACTACCCCAGAGTTTGTATTGGGCATGAGACATAATTAGGGGGGTACAGAACCATTTATGACACAAAACAAAACAGATACTGGTGGCAGCGAGATTTATGGACGGTAATGCTACAGTGAGTACTACCAACGATATACAGAGTGGCGTCAAATTCCTAACCACACACATAATCCCAGCCCACTCCGTACTTTCTTCATTCTCATTTAGACTCTCCCCATTAGAAATGGCCGCAATTGTAATGCAGCGAGATTCCCTTCACCCCTCTTTACACCATATGACTGATCACATGACCCCTGTAACTTTGTTTTCACCTCGCACCGAGGGCTACACAGGCCCCTCCCGGACCCGGTGGATGAGGGCAGGTCAAAGGACGCATGCACAATGCAGCAACTGTGAATAACTCGCCAAGGCTCTGTGATTTGATGGACACTATAACTTACTCTAGATGCAAGGCGAACTGTCACCTTGTTTAAGACTGCGCACCATGGCCATCCAAACACGAGTATTCTTAACGCTCATCACCACGCATTACACTCCAATACCAATACTGCCGTGCCTGCGCTCTAAGGATAATTCATTTCCTAGCAGAGACAGCATGGCACCTAATGCCACACTTACCGACGCAGACTCTAAATGTAATCCAAAAAGGGTGTATCTGAATCTCGCTGATTAATGGTACAAGACGGTTTCATTGACTACAGCTCTCCCCACCCGCTTCCTTACTCAGGGCACCTTAGATAATAAATTGTCACTCTTAGAATAATGCCACACTATTGCCTCTCGTCCAGAGATGGCATGGTAACGTAAAATGTCATATTAACAACCGCGGGCTGTTAATATATGCCCACGCGGCATTTTCAAAGCATGCATTGAAATGTAACAGCGCAACAGCGTTCCGACCCACTGTGCCTATCCATGGTGACCGTAGACATTTAAACTGCTACTCCCCAAGCAGCCCCACACTTTCACCTGCAGGGATAATTGTTAGGTTCCTTTTTCAACCATGGTTGAAAGTCCTCGTGCGTCCATGTTGCCGAAGCTCAATATGTCCCCTTCCCAACAGCCACCAAAAGGAAATTCCTACCCAATTAAATTAACCACACGCTTTGCCATTTCGCGGCTTCCGTGCTAGCCTACAATTCTTTCAGGCAATAGGGACAACAGTGTAATGGGTATCAGGTGTTACACCCACAGGCAGCCTCTGAAATAGCAGCCCCATGATACTAACGGCCTGATAGTATGATAATTTGTTGTAATTTTGAGTCCTTAACATAGCACTTACCAGAATGCCGCACAAATTCTGTTAGACTAAGAGTTGATACAATGTATTATTCTTTACCAAATTACAAAATGTAAATTTAACAACACCACAGTATGATATCCCTTTGTTATGACAGCCTGATGGTGAAAAGCTACGGCTCAAACAATGCGCCGGTTACAATGGTTGTACACATCATGTTTTTATCTCCCCAAACACCAGTTCACACACAGTAGCAAAGCCTTGTGCGTGGATCCACCGGACACTGTTGAAGCCTGGGGACCATAACCATTGGGTGAGTTCTTTTTGTAGATGTTTCTTCTGCCAATCTTTTAAATTTCTTGTTCTTTCACGGGGGCAATAGTCACCATGGCTCACTGCGGACAATCACCACAGCTGTTTTTAATTAGTACCTGTTGTAAAACTGTCCTTCATACACCTTTGGTGTTCACTCACGTTTAGAATTAGTATGCTCTGGAGTCACTATGAGACACTGTTGGTACATGTGATGAATTACAATATCACATATCTCTCCTTTAACGCTTTCCTTCTCCCTCAACAGGTAGATCCAGGCAGGTTAAAGGTAATTTTGGGTAAAGACAGTACCCAAGTGTGCAATACTGTATGCCTCTTACCATAAATGTAGAAATGTAGATAGCCTTTTTTTTCCTAAGGTCCTGAATAAACGCAGGGTTATTATACCAATAGCAAGAACCATGTTGACCCACACATTTTAACAAGGAAACTCGGGCGAGTGCCTTGTAAACCGTTTTTAATTAAGACAGGAGACCCCCAGAATAAAGTGTCCTTCTAGGTACTCCCAGTCTTAATTTATATCACTACACTGCGTCTACACAGTCCAGGCCCCATACCGGCACTTCATCACACAGCAATTGGATAGAAGATCTCCAACAAAGAGCCCCTTTTTAGGGAGCCTGTTGGGCATTGCACCGCCGACAAACCGAGGAGCAGCCCAGATGATGAAGCATGACACCTGCAAGGGTGTGTGAGGACATTATGATCCAACATACGGATACCCACCTTTGTACTTTCTAGGGTACAGTAGGACCAAGTCACTTGTGTCTCCAACCAGCACCTTTGATAGAGGAACAGCATAAACCCTTTGTTGAAGTACATGGCTTGCTTGTTGCTAATAGTTTACTGGTGAATGGAGACATGTTCATACTGAGGGGAGAGAGGATACACACTACACAGCAGTGCACTGAGCATGTGCTCGCTTGGATTATCGGGTCATGTCCAGAGGTGTCACCTCTTGGATACACATGGTGGACCTTTTAGCCAGAATCTTTTTGGATCACGCCCCAGTCATTATGATGCTCTTACTTCCTAACTCACTGGCCACCCCCAGATGCTGGGGACTATATCCGAGGCCCTGCTGGAAACTGCTTTTCTTAGAAATTTAGGCTCTGTCACTCATATCGGCACAGTCTGGAAAGCATTTAAAGTGATGATGGGAGGGTCCTGCAAGGGCAAAAGCTTCGGTGTGTTGAGAGACATTCTCCATAATTTGTGGGGGCTTGAAGGAGAACTGAAGACAATAGAAGGCAATTTATAGTGTAATACTACGAGGGCACAACAAGTGAAATTCAGGGAAATGCTCACTGACTATAAGGCTACTGCTGAGCGGGAATGTTGATTCTGGGGTAAATACTTCACGGCTCGTAGGTATGGGGAGGGGGAGAGGCCCGGCAGAGCACTAGCTATGGAAATTTGACAGCCACGCTTCTCTAATTACATCTTGAAAATTGAAAATCCTCAATGTCTTTATGGGGTTCTATACCGATTTATATAGTACTTGCAGAGCGGCGCCACCTGACTTGTCTGCATATCTTAAAGACATAAGTATCAGCTGGTTGGGAAACTACCAGAGAGAATTTTTGGCTGCGCCTCTTGAAAACATTGAAATACGGGCTGCGATAATGCAGCTGAAAATTGGTAGGGCACCTGGGTCTGATGGCCTTCCTGTTGATTTCTACAAAGCTGTTAAGATTTGCACCATAAACATGGGTAATCCTCATACTGTGTTTTAGAATTGACCTAAAATATTTTCCATGTTCAGTCTTTATTTTGGTTTGCTTTATGGAACTGCACAAGTTTGAACTTTCATGCTTATATTTTTCTTGTATAAATTGGTATGGTTTGCTGTAATACGGTTATAAACCTTAAGTAGTTCTTGGTATCTGAATTCATTTAGCTTGAAACAACATGATTCAGTAGAACTAATGACAGTTAACATGTGCCTTCCACAACCACTTTACAGTTGGCAATTTGCATATGAACCCATGGATCAGCAGGACTAATGACAGTTAACATGTGCCTGTCAGACCCTCTTTACAGTTGGCAATTTGCATTTCTGTTAAACTACCCCACCCACCTAAAGCCTATAAAAGGCTTGAAAGCAGAATGAAACGCGCTTGCACACGTCCTCATGACTCCCCAATTACCTGATTTCCTTTGAGTTCCCGAGATGCAAGCTGCATTCTTCCTCATCGGTTTCAGTCAGTTCTTGGTGATTTCTGGGACAACGCCACAAGTTCTCCCTTCATTCCTTCTAGGAAATAACTCCTGCCTGCAACAAAGAAAGAAAAAGCAGCGCTCTGTCAAGCTGATAATTCATGACCTTAGTGCTCACAGATGAATTGCTCCAAGGTTTCCTGAATAATAATTTCTTCGTATTTCAAGAGTGAGACAAAGAAGAGAGACAGACTCATTTTCTACTCAGAAATAAGTGGACATTTTCTGCTGAAACTTATTTTGTGTTATATTACTTTTATTTTATGATATTCTTGAAGACAATAAAAAGGTGTTTTGTTAGTAAGTGTTTCATGGAACATTTGAATATCAGTTATTGGTGTGTTATGCTAAAAAGGTGACAAGGAGTTCCTTTTTTTCACAACAGAGAGCAGCATTATACACATGTATTTAAGAACATCACTTTAAGTACGTGATACATCTGATGATAAAAGGGAAACATTATCTCAGCTATATTTTGAGCAGCAAATTAAAGTTATAGGTATAATGTTTATATGTAACATAAATCAGGATACAAGTGAATGTATTCAACAAAGTAGGTTATTGAATGTTTATTGATCTTTAATCTTTTGTGCATATATATTTTCCGTGACAAATTGCTGTATTTACCGAGTGGTTAAAATATCGCAATCAGCGCCACAATCATGCCAAAATCTGAATCCTGCAGAGTGTTTTCTTTCATCTATTTATTTTGTCTCATTTTTCCCCTTCCCCTGAAGATCTGTTCTTGTTAAGCTGTGTTAAATATACAGTTTGACAGGCGTAGATGTATGGGGGCGTAGAGAACAAGTGTCTCATCCCTCAAATCGAACATCCTGGATTTCAGGTGAGTGGAGACTTGACTCAGACCATTATCTGCAGAAGAAAAGTATAGGATACATAAATTAAATCTATGCTTATATTGTGGTCGGTTTAGACATTTTGCTAGAGATTGCTCTTTTAAAACAAAAGTACCAAAAAAGATCAATGCCACAGCTTCCATTAATACAGAGCAGGAAAACTAAAGAGCTCGTCAGGAATTGAGGTCACCTTGTAGAAACACAGTTTCACAGATCTCCAAACATTTAGTCAACACAGTAGCTCGTATACCCAGACATTTCATCATTCAGGTGATATTTATTTTATGTACACAAAACAGAAATTTAGTTTCAGTTCTTTTAGACTCTGGAGCGACAGGAAACTTCCTAGTTATATGATTAGCCCAAAAATTGCATATTCCCTCAGTATCTAAAGCACAACCAGAACCAATTTGTGCTGTTGGAGGTTCTGCATTGTCATCTGCATTAATAACCAATCAGACTTGTCCCATCACTATGGTCTGTCTGAATGGTCACACAGAAATAATACGCTTTGACCTCATAGACACACCGACCTTTGGACTTATTCTAGGTGTACGGTGGTTGATGGTGCACAATCAAAAAATTAATTGGGATTTAAGAACAGTGACTTTAGACTCTTTACATTGCAGGTCATATTGTTACCAGGAAGCACACATTGACTCCATGACGGTGTTACATTGCGCCACCACCACAACACTTTCTCCTACAATACCTAATGAATATCAGGAGTTTAAAGACGTTTTTGACCCTGTAAAAGCTACTACTCTACCCCAGCATAGATCATACGATTGTCTTATATATTTAATCCCAGGAGCTCCACTTTCCAGTAGTAGAGTATACGCTCTTTCAGAGGAAGAAACACAATACCTGCGAAGTTATTTTAATGACCTATTGGCCTTAGGCTTTATCTGACATTCTACGTCACCCGTCTCTTCACCACTATTTTTTTAAGTATCCGATACCATTGTTCCAGTCTTATTTGCCCAGCTGCGTCATTCCACTGTGTACACTATATTGGACCTTCGAGGGGCTTATCATCTTATACGGGTCAAAGAGCATGATGAGTGGACACAGTGGAATGAAATTTGAAAAAAGCAAACTTGGTTCTAAATGCTGTCTTCACCAAGTTTGCTTTTTTCAAATACACTGTCATGCCCTTTGGTCTGTGTAATGCGCCTGCGGCCTTTCAATATTTTATTAATGAGGCCCTAAGCGAGTTTCTTCACATCTGTGTAATAGTGTACATAGATATACATAGATGACATTTTATCTTATAAAAAAATAAAGAAAAACATGTGCAGCACGTAAAGGCAGTGTTGAAAAAAATTACAAGAAAACCACCTCTTTGCAACAATGGAGAAGTGCATATTTACAACTGATACTCTAGACTTTTTAGGGTATTGTTCATCACCAACTGGCATAATGATGGATCCAAAGAAAGTGAGTGCCATATTGGTTTGCCCTGAACCTAGGTCTCTTAAGGAAGTACAAAACCTCTTAGGATTAGACAACTTTTATAGGCATTTTATCCCTCACTTGGCGGAAACTATTGTGTCTATCACTTAATTGTTGCAAAAAGGACAGGCTTTTTCTTGGAAAGACAAGGCAGCTCAAGCTTTCACAAGATTGAAAGAAAAATGTACTTCAGCACCGTTACTGACGCATCCTGATCCTGAGCTCTCCTTCTTTATGGAGGCGGATGCGTCACAGGTTACAGTGGGAGGAGTTCTCTCCCAGGAGGATTCAAAGGATGGACAATTACATCCTGTAGTGTTATACTCCAAAAAACTACTTCCAGCTGAGCAGAACTATACGGTGGCTAAGAGACAGCTACCAGCAATTATACTAGTCTTTACAAAGTGGCGAAATCATTTAATGGGTACTCTATCCTACAACCATTTTTATTATTCCTACTACATAAGTCAACAGTAGGGAAAGCGTTGGATAGCGTAGGGGTCAAAATTAATATTCCCACTCCAGTGAGTGCAACAGTAGGGAAAGTGTTGGATAGCTTAGGGGTAAAAATTACTATTCCCACTCCAGTGAGTGCAACAGTGGGGAGAGCGTTGCATAGCGTAGGGGTAAAAATTACTATTCCCACTCGAGTGAGTGCAACAGTAGGGAAAGCGCTGGATGGTGTTGGGGTAAAAATTACTATTCCTACTCCAGTGAGTGCAGCAGTAGGGAAAGTGTTTGATAACGGAGGGGTATAAATTACTATTCCCACTCCAGTGAGTGCAATAGTAGGGAAGGCGGAGGAGTAAAAATTACTATTCCCACTCCAGTGATTGCAACAGTAGGGAATGCGCTGGATAGAGAAGGGGTAAAAAATGTTATTCCCACTCCAGTGAGTGCAACAGTAGGGAAAGCGCTGGATCCCACAATAAAAAACAAATCCATCAGCATTTTTTATAAATTTAATTTCCAATATTAACATAATTAATATATACATTTAAATATATTATTATTAACAAAGATAATAAAAAATCATTAATTACACATTGAGTAACACTATAATTTCCACAACACACACCTAAAATTAATTACACTATTACAATTAATAATTACTAATTAATTAATGGAAATTAATTCATAAATATTTATAAATTCCTTAATAAAAAATGAATTACTTACCACCTTTCACACCATTAACACATATAAGCACCACAACAGACACCTAAAATTAATTACACAATTACAATTACTAATTAATAATTAATTAATGGAAATTAATTTAAAAATATGTAATAATTAATCAATACACAAATAATTACTTAACACCCTTCACACCATTTACACATATAAACACCACAAAAAACACCTAAAATTAATTAAACAATTAACATAATTAATTATTAATTGTTTAATTGAAATTAATTAACAACTAATTATTAAACTATTAATAATTAATCAATTAACACGTTAATTATTCATTCCATTTGATATAATTACATTACTTCCCACCCTATTCTCCTATAAACCCACAACCCTCTAGAAAACTAAAAACACACAATTAAACTTAAAATAAATTATTAACTAGTACAATTTTAAAACATATAATAAAATGACAAACAATTTTCATTAAAAACACTAAAATATATAACATTATTATTAATTTGATATTTTTGTCAACGATATATTTTTGTAAATGATATTTAAGACGTCAATGATTTTGAAATCGATATTACTCCTTGTAAGTTGATATTCTTGTCCACATTATGTTTTTTCTCGATATTTCTTCCCCATAATATTTTTGCGGGGATATTTATGTCCCTCGATATTTATACGTCGATATTCCTGTTCTGCACCCTTTCAAATATGCCTTCATAAATTCACAAATCTAGAACAATGCAGATGGGGATAATTCAGTCCCAACACAGAAAAGCCTTTGAGTGAATCAGTATGAATACAAATCGTACAGCGGCTGATGCAGTTGAAAAATGGTTATCCCTGTAAAAAGATATTTGTAATTCAACCCCTATATAAGTTTACTGTAACAGGGAAACGCCTTAGATTGAAATGATTTTGTCTGAAAAGGTTTGAAGAAAAAGGAGCAAGACCTCTGACCTCCTGGTCAGAGTAACTGCTCCCCCGCACAGCCCCACCATTAAGGCACTGCCCCAGAGCCTTCTGTATTTGGGGCCCTCCTCCACCCGCATGCTCCTGCCTGCGCCTCATCCCTGCTGGTGTAGTGTAAGAGCATGTTCTTCTGCTAGCCGGCTCTGTGTGTGTCTTTCTCTTTCTGTTTTTCCTCTCTTCTTTCTGTTTTGCCCCTCTCTCCTGTGTTGCCTGTTGCCTGATCTGCCTTTTCTGCATTATCTTAGGTCTTTTACGGTACATTTTTCCTGTTTTGCGTTGCCTTTCCCCACCGTTGCTGCCCCCGTGGCCGCACCCCATGTGTTCCGGCTCCCGCAGCCCAGCTGCTCACCCTCCCCGACCCCTAATTAATGGTGCCTGAAGCACGCCAAAGGCAAGCCCATCTGCACCCATTCACGGCCCGGGACCCTGGTCCCCTGAGCACCCACCACTACAACCCCAGCACTGTCTACACATTCAAGCCTGGATGCAACATCAACTGCCAGCTATCGATGCTAAGCAGCTCTCAAGGCCCGTTCTCCTGCTAACATTGCCGCCAAACCTTCACCCACCTCTGGACCCAGATAGCCACCCCCAACCCACTGGACGGCAACATACACAAGCCCCTGAGCTGTATCCTCCTCAATGTGCACTCCCTGCGCAGGCATGCAGTAGAAGCTGAGGACCTTGTCAAAACACTCACTTGCTTGATGTTGCCTTCCTCACAGGGACCTGGACCAACACCAGCTCTGCACCTGACATCGTAACTGTCTGAGTAAAGACTGCCTCGGAGGATCCCTCGCCATCATCCACAATAGCTCCCTCAGACTAACAACTACCAACTCGGACAATGCCTTGCCCCCCTTGGAACACATCCACATCCACTTCCAGATCCATCCCAAGCCCAGAACAGACCACGGGGTCCCGCTCACTTTTCACCAATGCCATTGCAGACTACATTGCTCCCCACGCCCTCGCCTCCACTGACTACATACTGCTCAGAAACCTGAACTTCCACGTAAACAACCTCAGTGACCCCAACAACATCACCCTCATACAGAACCCTGCCAAAATTGGCCTGAGGCAACTTGTCTCCAGCCCTACTCACACAGCAGGACACACTCTTGACCCCATCTTCGCCGAAGGAAACAACATTCACTTCAGTCACACCATGGAACCGCTCTGGACGGGGAACCACTGCATCCATTTCTCCTTCTCAAAACCCACCTCACACAAATGTACACCAGGCCTCCCACACAGAAACTGGAACAAAATCCCCAAAGATAACCTCACCTCTGCCCTCAGCTGCTCTCCTCTCCCTACCATGACAGATGCCAACACAGCAGCAAACAACACCCACCAATGGGTCACTAACTGCACCAACACTCTCGCCCCCCCTTCAGAACTCCTCCAGATGACACAATGTGAAAGCCACTTAGTTCAATATAGACCTCTTTGAATACAAGCTCTCTTGCAGATGATTAGAGAGAACATGGAGAAACAACAAACCCCAGAAACACGCTCCACCTACAAAGCCACAACCACAACACATCACCAACTCATCAAATCAACTAAGAGAAAATTCATCCAAGATAGAATCCTCTCCAACGCCCACAATCCAAGGAACTCTTCGCCATCATACAAGAATTCATCAGAACCCAACAGTGAAACTACCGACGTCCCCCCTTCCCAAGACCTCTGCAACAATCGTAGGTCCTTCTTCCACCACAAAATCAGGACGCTCTATGACAACGTCAAGGATCATGACTACGGCACTGACCCAACACCCTCCACCAGCTATGCCATCCAGCTATGCCATCCTGAACCCCTCTCTCTACAAAAGACACTGCAAAGACTATAAAAAAGATCCACTCCAGAGCACCCACTGACCCATGCCCGTCACAAATCTTCAACAGGGCTGCCACTGCCATTGCTACGGTACTGCGACGAACGATGAACTGCTCCTTGGATACAGCCACTTTCCCCAATGACTGGAAATGCACTGAAGTCAAGACCCTCCTCAAGAGGCCCTTCTCAGACCCGGCAGACCTCAAGAAATTCAGGCCGATCTCTCTTTTCCCCTTCACCGCCAAAGTCATTGAGAAAGTTGTTAACACCCAGCTAGCGCACTTCATAGAAGCCAACAACATCCTCAAATCCACTCAATCCAGATTCCGCAGAAACCACAGCACCAAGACCATCCTCATAGCCGCCACTGACCACATCTGCACCCACCTCGATCAAGGTCACACTGCAGCCCTCATCCTCCTAGACCTCTCAGTAGCCTTTGAAACCGTCACCCACCGCACACTAGCCACCAGACTTCAAGATGCCGGCATCCAGGAAACTGCCTTAGACTGGATTTGATCTTTCCTCTCAGGTAGAACACACAGAATAAGACTCCCGCCCATCCTCTCTGAACCTACAGAGATCAGATGCGAAGTCCCCAAGGATCCATCCTCAGCCCCACGCTCTTCAACGTCTACATGGCCCCCGTCAGAAAACACGGACTCAACATAGTCTTATACGCCGTTGACACCCAGCTCATCCTCTCCCTCCCCAAAGAACTTGCCATCACTAGTTACAGGTTCCAAGAAGGGATGAAGGATGTCACATCCTGGATGAGCAGCAGCTGTCTGAAGCTCAATTCGGAGAAAACAGAAGTCTTCATCCTCGGATCCACCCTCTTACATGGCCCACCATCCTAGGAAACCCACCCACCCCTACAGACCACGCTCGCCACCCCTGCATCCTACTTGACTCTTCACTCACCAGGAACACTCAGCTCAACACTGTGTCCTCCACATGCTTCAACACCCTTTGCATACTCTGCAAGACCTTCAAATAGATTCCACTTATTCCAGTAAGACCTTCACCCAAGCACTCATCACCAGCAGGCTGGACTGCGGAAATGCTGTCTACACCAGAATCAATAAAACATGCCTCTGCAAACTCCAGACCATCCAGAATGCTGCAGACAGGCTCTTCCTCAACATTCAATGACATGACCACATAACACAGCACGTCTGCAACCTTCACAGGCCCCCGTAAAAAAAAGAATAACCTTTAAACTGCTCACACATTCCTACAAATACCTCCATAACACCAGACCCCAATACCTCAACAAAAGACTCTCCTTCTACTCCCCCAAGAGAAACCTCCGCTCTGCTGACCTAGCACTAGCCACGGACGCCCGCATCCAAAGTGCCAGAGTGGATGGCAGATATTTCTCCTACATCGTGGCCAAGCCCCGGAATGAACATCCTTCCGCATCAGACGAAGCCCAACACTGCACCTATTCAGAAAGGATCTCAAGACCTGGCTCTTTGGATGACCATGGAGCTGCTCAAACCCCCTCCCCCCCCCAGCGCCTTGAGACTCTCACGGGTGCGAAGCATGCTCCAAAAATTCCTGATTGATTGATTTAGGGCCAGATATATGACCGTGTTTTGTGATCACATACGGAAAATCGGACTGTTTGTGACTGCAAAATCAGTGGTTCTGTGAACAAACGCTATTTTGCGAGTCAGTGACTTGTAAAATAGCGTTTGCAAGACGCTATTTTGAAGGGGTGTGCCAAGTTTAACACGTACATCAAGTAGGTGGTAAGCTACTCACAGACAGAAGGGGTCCACTTCCTCTTTGTGAATGGATGCGAAAATGTTTCTTAAGAGCAGGCAGTGGTCCTACGGACCACTACCTACTCTTAAAAAATGAAACAGAAACATTTAATTTTTCTTTTTTAAATGCATCCCATTTTTCTTTAACCCCTTCCGGTCAAGAGCCGTCCTGCGCCATGGTGCTCGTGTGAGCAGGACAGCTCCCGGGCGTCCTCACACAATGTGCCGGAAATCCCTCTGGTGCGAGAACTAGAGGGATTTCCTTCCCCCCCCCCCAACAGCCTCGGGGAAGGGGTTCCCCAGCTCCCGAGGTTGTAGCTTTGGTTTCTATGAAATGACGATCAGTGCGCATGTAGACATTATTTCATAGAAATCAAAACTAAAATGAGCTGATAGGCTCATTTCAGTTTCACTTTCTACCTGCTCAGAAGGCTATCTAAGCCCCCTGAGCACGTAGAAAGCCAGGAGAGGTATAATTAGAAAAAAAGAAACTCCTCTTTCCAATGGTATCCCTCCCTAGTGGCTCCCTGCTTGAGGATCACCCCAGTATGGCCATCCTCAAGCAGGGATCGACCCTTAAGACAACAGGGCGGGGGGAGTGGCCCCGTAGGCAAGGGCCTTTGCTCCCCCCAATTATATTATTTTGTGGGAAATTCAGTCAGTAGCCCCCAATCTGCCCCCCGGGGGGCAGAAAGCCCACTAGAAGCCGGGATTTTTTTTGTATTCGATTTAGGGCCTGGGCTGGCCAAAATGGTCTTGGAAGTTCCAGTCTTTCTGCCCCCCTGGGGGGCAGATGGGGCAGTGGCCCCCAATTTGCCCCTCGGGGGCAGAAAGCCTACTAGAAACCAGGGATGTTTTACATTTGGTTTAGGGGCTGCCCAAGATGGGCATGCCAATGTCCCCACCTCCCTGTAGCAAAATTCCAGTATGTCTGACCCCTTTGGGGGCTGATGGGTCAGGAGCCCCAATCTGCCCCTCAGGGGGGCAGAAAGCTCACTAGAAGCCAGGGATTTGTTTTATTCGGTTTAGGGGTGGGGGCTGTCCTACATGGGCATGCCAATGCATCAACCCACTAGCAAAATTCCAGACATTCTACCCCCCCTGGGGGGACAATAGGGCAGTAGCCTCCAATCTGCTCCCCTGGGGGGTAGAAAGCCCACTAGATGCCAGGGACTTTTTTTAAATTGGATTTAGTGGTGGGGGCTGTTGTACATTAGTATGCCAATGCCCCCCTGCAAACTTCTGCAGTCTTTCTGCCCCTGCTGAAGGCAGATGGGGCAGTAGCCTCCGATCTGCCCCTCAGGGGGCAGGGGGGCAGGATGCCCACTATATGCCAAGGATTCATTTTGTTTATACATAGGGGTTGCCAAAAATGAGCATGCCAATGCCCCACCCCCAAAAATAATTCCACTGCCTTTCTGTCTCCCCTGGGAGGAAGAAGGGACAATATCCACTGATATGACCCCCCCCCCCCCTATGGGGGGAGAAAGCCCACTAGGCACCAGGGATTGTTATATTTTTCATAAAAAGAGGTGGGAGCTGCCCAAAGTGCCCCCACCATCAAAAAGGGCGTTTTGCCCCCCAGATGGCAAATTGATGAAATTGCCCCATATCTGCCTGGTGCCCACTAGGCACCAGGGATATGTTTATGGGCAGTGAGAGGCCTCATAGGCAAGGGTCCCTCTGTTTTTTTAGGCACACATTTTGTCTGTTTCAGTGAATGTTCATTCTCATTTGCAGGGGGTGAAAACCACTAGAAACCATGGAGAGCTTGTGTGTGTGTAAACTGGAGTTTGACTGGTGGCCTGCATGTACTGACCTTTGGCTGGCATTTTGATGACGGTGTGTGTGGACCTGCACTTGGCTAATGGTGTGGGTGGATTTGTGCTTGATGACGATGTGCGTAGATTGGTGCGTGCCTGGTGGTGTGTATGGAGTGGCGCTTGGCTGGCAGTTTAGGTGGACTGGGGTTTGGCTGGCTGTGTGCATGAATGGGACTTGGTAGCAGGCACCGGATGTTTACCCGGTGGGCCGGAGGATGAGGACTGGTTTTCTGGCTGTGGGGGGCAGTTTTGTCACTCAGGACAGTTTTGTAGAAGTGCTGCAATATCAGGCACCAGTAACAAAAGCGGGAGCAGTGCATTTTGCTAGCACGCCACCCTCCCATGGCTGGTCAAGCAGCAATCTGAAAGGGTTGGTGGATGTTCCCAGTCCGACCTTGTTTGGCTGGTGGTGTGCAGGGATGGCGCTTGGCTGGCAGTGTGAGTGGCTATTGTTGGCTGACTGTGTTCATTGATAGCATTTGGTTGGCAGTGTTATCCACGTATTATTGCTCTAAAATTAGAGTCAAATGTCGAGACTGAACGCCTCTCCAGCCAAACGGCTGTGCAATCTATGTGTGAAAATAGAGAGGTACCCCTTAAGCTAGCCAAGGGAAATGAGGTTATTCCAACCCAAAATGTCAAAGATTCCCTTGAGTCAAATAATTAGGAACAGGTTCACATAAACATACCACCAAATGAAAGCAGTACAATCATCTATAACGCCAAAATTGACAGTTTAAAAATCATTTATTATGAGTACATTGTGAAAAAAAATATATATAGTTGGGCTAACTAATCTAGTGCCCTAATCTAAAATGCATAAAACAAAACAAGACAATCAATTATGACCTGCACAATTGAAGTTAAGGACAGAAAAAGTAAAACATGAAAATTGTTAAATACAGGTTGTACATTCGGACTCCATTATGTTTCCATCGAAATTTTGCTACTACAGCATCTGTACGTCAACATCGATGTCAGAGTCTTGAATTATACCAGGAATGGCGTGGACGCGTTTCGGTGGGTTCTAATGGTAATAACCACCTTTATCAAGACTTGCTGTTTATCTGTCACCATAAGGGGGTCAGTGAAATCTCCCTATAATAAATATATATACAAATAGAAAAATACGTGAGGTCTATCATGAGTACTTATAGTTAGATCAATGTAAAAACAAGCCCCATTATAAAGCCATTAATGTTCTAGCTATAAAGACAAAAAAGCAAAAAAACTAAATAGCGACATTTTTCTTGGGTTCACAGTCTGTTACGTTTTCTCACTCCTCCATTACTAGAAGTTTATACATGTAGTATACTAACTTCATACTTTTAGAGAGAAGACAACAGAAAAACAACAACGAAGTATACCGTTGCCAACTGTCCCAGCTTGGTGACAACAAATTTTCCAAAATGTAAAAAAAAAAAATGTTTGCTATATAATTACAATTAAAGGGGGTTTATAGTCATGGGCCCCTACTTTGAAAAGTTGGTTTAAATATGCATGGTCTCAATACATAACTGGTCTTAACCAAACACTGGAGATTTTTGATTACTCACATTTCTTATATGGCTAAGGGTGAAATCTGGGGGGGTCTAATTGAGGATTACTCTTACCCTTATTTCCCAGGCCGCTAAGGTTCTAGATATTATGTTTCTTGTTATTATGTTTCTTATATAGTGCCTGAATCGACCCCCGAAGGGGTATCTCCGCGCTTGCCTTGGGAACCCGTCCTGGCTTTTTCCCTGTGAGATAGCCCCTACAGGGTATCCCCAAGGTGAAAGTCAGGCATCCCACCGCCGGGGGGGGGCCGTTGTGGAGATTAAGCAAGCCTAATGCCCAGAGTTGCAGAGTGTGAACCCATGATTAGGTCAGGCACCGAAGCGAGAATTATCGAGTCCATGGACATTTGAGCTCAAGACCCTGCCGCGTCGGGAATTGAACCCTGGTCCCGGGTCTGACCTCTGCTTCAGGGTCTGCCTGCTCTAACCAGTCAGCCACACTTCTGCACCTATTATGATCCATTGGTCTGGTGAAAGTCGTGAAACTCTGTGTGGCTGGTTCTCTTTCCTAAATAGAAAATGTGCGCCAATCAAAATGATAGCTCTCTACGTTATGTCATATCGTGTTTCTAAAATATTAGTCTGGAGCCTACCTGTTTAAGTCTGTGAATAGGTATTCATTGCGCTCTTACAAGTTAAAACCAGTATTCCTTCCAGTGATTTTTCAAAATGAAACTGTTATAATTCGAGTACCAGATGACCTGATGGAGGAGAGAGGAGAGGTAGAGCTGTTATGCTTAGAACTTAATAAATTCTTCTTCTTAGCCACCTATCTGAGGCAAACACTATATCTGAGAGGCATACCTGCAGCGGTATCTTAAAAGGATCAGCTTCTCCCGTATATTAAATATAATTGTGGGTTGATGCCGTCTCTCTCACTCGCTGTCTGGGTACTTGCAGCTACCTTGAAGGTTAATAAGCAAAGTGCTGCATTATGTACAACCTGTATTTAACAATTTTCATGTTTTACTTTTTCTGTCCTTAACTTCAATTGTGCAGGTCATAATTGATTGTCTTGTTTTGTTTTATGCATTTTAGATTAGGCCAACTATATTGTTTTTATTCACAATGTACTCATAATAAAGGATTTTTAAACTGTCAATTTTGGTGTTATATATGATTGTACTGCTTGCATTTGGAGGTATATTTATGTGAACCTGTTCTTAATTTGACTCAAGGGAATCTTTGAAATTTTGGGTTGGAATAACCTCATTTCCCTTGACTAGCTTAAGGGGTACCTCTCTTTTTTCACACACAAATTTCCTACTACCCAGCATTCCCCTTAGGCTCTCCAGAAAAATTATACCTCACTTGTGTGGGTGCCCTAAGTAGCATCAGCCTAAAAATGTATAAACAAAATGCCCTTTTAGCTCCGCTTTGGGCCCCCGTCAATCTCAACACATTTTTGGACTTCCATGTCACAGGTACTTGGCCCATCCACACAAGTATGGTATCATTTTTATTGAGAGACTGATGGAAACACTGAGTGGTAGGACATTTGTGCCTTGTGGTGATCCCACAACTTTCCCACACAGATATTAGAGCAAAATGTGACATTTTAGCCGAATTTGAGGTTTGCAGCAAATTCTTGGAAGGAAAATGTTGGGGGATCAATGCAAGCCACTCCACCCTGGACTTCCACGGGTGTCTAGTTTTCAGAAATGTCTGGGATTTTTAGGTTCCCCTAGATGTCTGCAAACCTGGGACCAAAAACATGGGTGCCCACCTATCTATCACAAAACTACCTGATTTTTCAAGTTGGTCACCTGCGATTTTGGTCCCGGGCTCAGATAAGGAAACCTACCAAACCCTCGGCACGCAAGGGAGTCCAGGGAGATATGGGTTGCATTAACCCCACAAGATTTTCCTACCCAGAAGCCCCTGTAAACCTCAAATTTAGCAGAATAAATCACTGTTTTTTAAATTTGTGTGGTAAAGTTGTGGAATCACCAGGCTGACACAAATTTCCTACTACACAGTGTTCCCCAGGTTTCACAATTAAAATGGTACCTTACTTGTGTGGATGAGCCAAGTACCTGCGACCTCCAAGTGCCCAAACGTATTGTGGAGACATCAAAATTACTATCATGATTTTGCAAGGGGGCACCTGGGTTTTTGGCCCCCGGCTCAGTAGCCATCTAGGAGAAACCTACCAAAGCCACACATTTCTGGACCCTAGATACTGTGGGGAGTCCAGGGAGGTAATGCTCAAATGCATCTCAAATTTCTGTGTGGGAAAGTTATGGGATTACCAGGCAAACACACATTTCCTACCATCCAGCGTTTCCCCAGTCCTCCTAATAAAAAAGTCCCCTCACTTGTGTGGGTGGCCCAAGTACCTGTGACAGGCAAGGGCCCAAACATATTGTGGAGACATCAAAATTACCCAGAAATGTGAGGAAAATGTGTTTGTTTTTACAATGTTTAAGGTTTGCAAGGAATTCTGGGTGACGGAACCCGGTGAGAGCTACAAAACTCTCCCCATCCTAGATCCCCTTTGTGTCTGTTTTTCAAAAATGTATAGGTTTGCTTGGTCTCCCTAGGTGGTGGAAAAGCGAGGGTTCAAAATCCACAGCTAGGAACTTTGCAAAAAAAGGGTACGTTTTCACTGTAAAAATGTGGTGTGTCCACATTGCGTTTTAGTACTTATCCTGTCAAGGGAATTAAGCCTACCGACACAACTGAGGTACCATTTATATTAGGAGACAATGAGGAATGCAGGGTGGGTGGAAGTTTGTGGATCCACGCTGATTCCAGAACTTTACATCAAAGAAATGTCAGGAAAATTTGTTTGTTTTTAGAACATTGGAGGTTTGCATGGGGTTCTGGGTAACAGAACCTGATGAGAGCCACACAAGTGACCCCATCCTTGATTTCCCTGGGTGTCTAGTTTAAAAAAATTATAGGTTTGCTAGGTTTCCCTTTGTGCCGGCAGAACTAGGGTTCAAAATCCACAGCTAGGCACTTTGCAAAAAAAGGGTCAGTTTTCACTGTAAAAATGTGGTGTGTTCATATTGAGTTTTGGCCCATTTCTTGTTGGGAGCACTAGGCTTACCTACACAAGTGAGGTGCCATTGTTATTGGGAGACTTTCGGGAATGCGGGGAGGGTGGCCTTTGTGGATCCATGCAGATTCCAGAACTTTCCATCACAGAAATGTTAGGAAAAATAGTTGTTTTTACAATGTTTGAGGTTTGCAAGTTATTCTCGGAAACAGAACCCAGTGAGAGCCACACAAGTGACCCCATCCTGGATTCCGGTGGTTTTAAAAAATGTACAGGTTTGTTAGGCTTCCACAGATGCCCACTAAGCTAAAGTCCAAAATCCACAACTAGGCACATTGCGAAAATGGGTCAGTTTTCACTAGAAAAATGTGATGTGTCAATGTTGCGTTTCGGACCTTTTCCTGTCACAGGCACTAGGCCTACCCACACAAGAGAAGACTTAGACGAGCACAGAATTGTAGAGCAACTGTTATTACCTATTGACTTTCTATGCATTTCTGACTTCCAAATTCAAGATAATGTGTAAAAAATAAGTAACTTTGAAAACCTTCCTATAAATTCACATGCTAGTAGGGGTAGCCACAATTCTGGAGATGTGCAAATAGCAACTGCTTCTAAACTCTACATTTTATAAATACACAGGTGTCCTTGAGATCTTTATGTTTCACCAAATATCTTTATATTTTACCAAATGTTTTGCCATATACCCGGTACACAATGAAAACCTATTGCAAGATGCAGCTCAGTTATTGGCTCTGGGTTCCCTGGGTTCTTGGTGAACCTACAATTCCTATATATCGCCACAACCAGGGGTGTCTAGCAGATCGAACAGTATATTGCTTTAAAATATCTGGCATATTTGGAAGAACTTGCAGGTAAAAACGTTAGGAACAAATGGCTGTTTTTTTCAACTCATTTTTATTTTTTCTTATTTTTAACTGTTAGTTTCTGTTAAAAAACCTTGCAGTATCTACACAAATTACCCCTTGCTGGATGTAGTATTTTGTCTACTTTTCAGAAATGCATAGCTTTCCAGGATACAATATTGATTTCATACCCATTTCTATTGCTACCTGGAAGGAGGTTGAAAGCACAAAAAGTAACAAACATAGGCTATGTCGCAGTAATATGCCAAAACTGTGAAGAAAATGTGGGTTTTCTGACAAACATCTGCCTGTCCCTGAAAGCTTTGCAGATGGTGATTTCATCACCACAAACCGTTTTGTGATACCTTTTGCAGGGGAAAAAAACAGACGCTTTCTTCTGCTACACTTTTTCCCACACAAAAACAATTAGTTGTATTTTAGCTAATTTATGGGTACGCTCCTAGGGAATCCACAAACCATGGATACCTTTAAAACCCCCATGATGTTGGAAGAAAAGGACGCAAATTTGGCATTTACAAAAAGTCACAGGGGTCTAAGCGTGAACTACCCCAAATCGCCATAAAAATGCTAAGTAAGGGGGCGACGCCTGGCAGTGAAAGGGTTGAGGAAAACGGAGTGCATTAAAAAAGCATTTATGAGGCAGGTCAATTTCGACCCCATTAGGAGTTGCACATTCCATTTTTCGAGTTGCAAAACAACTGAATTTCCAACTCGCAAAATGGCAGGGTTGTACATCTAGCCCTTAGAGTTTGGGAAACTGACCACTTTATCACAATCACAACGGATATCCAATCCATCTTATTGCTAGTTCCCTTTGATATAAAGCACTTGTAATAAGTCGAATGGTACACCCATCTCATTTGTGACGGAGTAACTTACCTGACGAACTCTAATTCAAAGGAATCTCCTAATGACACAATTTATCTTTGTAAAGTATCTGGCTTGAAAACCCCAGGGTAGCAAATATTCACAGAAACTGGGGCCAAATAGACATTCTTACCCTAGCAAATCTTTAAATAGTTATGAGGGGTAACTGATTCCACCTTTCCACCTTAGGGTCTGCCCTCTGCAGGAGGAGGTTAACATGATCATAATAGATAGTCTAAATGTTCTGTGACCTAGATGCCCAATTACCACCCTTAATGTAATGTGCCTGGAGAACCTCCAGAAGTGTTTTGATCTCAGTGTTATATAGGAGTAGATTTGTTTCGCATGTATTAGTCAGAAACCCACTGTTGAGAGCTGTAATTATTTTGAATTCCAGTATTATGTTTCCTTGGCTTTCAGGGGTCATCTTTGACATGCCCCCTGGTGAATGATGATACCGAAGCAAACTTATCAGAACTGATATTCATAGCCTTTAAATTAAGTATAGTCATTTAAGCAACATTACTTATTGTGAGCATAGCAACAAAGTATAATTCAAGAGCAAATGGACCTTAGCTGCTTTATCACCAGATCCAATACAAAATTGAACATTTTGTCTTACGATGGAAATGTGCAGAAGACCTGAATAATTATCCTAAACAAAAATCAGCAGTATCATGGCTCAGGGATCATTGTCCATACAATATTTGACTTCCGGAAACACATTTAACTCAATCGACTTAGAAATCATTAGAGGTAAATTGGATGCAGCCATGGTGCACAAAGGAGTCGCAATTTTAATTAGAGAGGGGTTGAAGTGTTCAATTACGTGCATTGGTGCAGACCAACAAGGTTTCTTTCTGTGGTTTTTCTAAGAATGGGATCAAAGGAATAATAAAATGTTGGGCAAACTTGCCCTATCAGAGAGAGTTTGCTGCAATATAGGATTTTTTTGGGACATGGGTAGTCTTGGGGTTATTTATATTTTACATATAGTTAACATTATCAAACAAATTATAGTTTTAAAATGTGGTTATATTATACATATAGTTTAAATATAACTACATTATAGTTATTTCTGGTAACTACAACTCATGCCCGAAGGTAACTATAATTTGCCTTCCTGCCATTCACTGTTTTCTCATCAATAATTTAATTGTAAATGCTGCAGCGATATTCTCATTTAAGTCATGGAAGACGTTATAAGTGATGTAATATGTGGGGTAAGTAGCAGTGCATGGTGAAGGCGGAAGCTGTAGTTCCTTTAGGGCCCTTGTGGCTTGGGGAGTGGACGCACGCGCTCTTATCTCCTTTACAAACTGCTTTTGGCCTCAGGGGATTGGGTTACAAGGCCCAAAAGGGCTCGTGAAGGGTTGCACTTCCCCCTCCCCTTAAAGAACTGCCAATGGGGAAGGGGTTCCTGGGGTCTAAAGTGGCTTAGCGAAGGGGGCTGTGCTAAAGGGCTAGACCCAGTAGCGGCTAACCCAACACCACACAAGGCCTTCCTCCATGCAGAATGTTGTTTTAGCTGGCTGGGGGCGGTTGGACACAGGCAACCACAGCATGGGGCTGGCTGCCTGCAGGGGCATAGACTCAGTGCTTAACCATATGCTGCCATATTTTAGAAGGAAGTTTCATCGTTTACATCGATAATACCCATCAATAAATGTCATTATTTAAATATTCCATCAATACATTATGAATCCAACAATAGTCTCAAAATTAAACCACATGTAATCCACCATTTAGTGGATTAAATATCTGAAAATTAAATACAAAGTGTAGATAGTTGTTCTCATGATGACAATGATCAGATACTTATGTTCATGATCACAAACTTACTCTAAATTACAAAAATATTCACTTTGTTAAATATACAAATAATAGATAAGATCATGTTGCATAACAAAACGAAACTATGACCGCTACGTTCAACATATGGTAGTCACACCCTTATCACTGTGGGTGTATTCTTCTATGTCAGTTACGTTTGTATTTAAAATGTCTGTTTTGACAAAATTGCGACCATGGTGGAAAAGGCCAGCCGAAACGCATTGGTTATCCTATATTTGGTGAATAGTACCACTTATGTATTACTACATCGTCATCACAATTCACCTTTTCAAGTGCTGGTTTTCCTTTGGCAGATTGATTGGAGGTAACCAGTGACTCGTCTACTTTAAAATCCTCCCTTCATGGTAGGAATCACTCGGCACCACTTGCATCAAGTGAATTTCTTTATTTGAACTTCTCACGGTCAGTGCATCTACAATAAGGAAAGTCAATGCATTTCCTTGCCTTCCACAGCACGATAGAGTCCCGTCGTTTAGATAGTCAATTTAAAGTTGCCCTTAACTGTAGTCCATCATCACTTTAAAAAAAAAAAAACTAGACTGTGTGTTTCATTCTACAATGTTGTCAAATGTCATCCACCATCAAAAATAATCAATTTATTTTCATTACATTGTGTAAAGTACATTTTACAACTTCTCATAATGTTTCTATACAGATGACTAATTGAACCCAATCTTTTGGAATCGCAGAAATTACATGATTTATTTATCCTCTTCTATTATTAACAATGTTTGTAAATATTTGTATTTACTAAATTTTCATTAACCAGCGAAACAGTGATGTTCTTTATGAAAGTTATAGTAAAGTACTCGATTTCCAATGCATATGAATAAGCTCTTATATTTGACCTTTCGTCTTAGTAAATTACTACAGAGGGATGAACAAAGATGAAAGAATAAGTACAAGTAGTAGACTGGGGCGAGAAAAAGATGAATAAGAGGAGAAATTCTCTGTCGCGTTAGTTCACAATGCAATGAATCATTTGATCTTTTATCAAAATAAATTCTATGGCAGGACAGGAGGCTCAGATTATGCTTTCTCGATTTCTTTACTACCAACAGCAGCCAATAGGAACACAGTAAAGAAACGAAAAACTACAACTCCCATGAGCACTTAGGTACCCATAGAGAGCATATCCCTATATAAAGAACCATAGAGGACAAGACTTCCTCTTTCTTTGCTGCTTCGCAGCCAGTTAAGTCCCTTTCTACATTTATTGTACTTTTTGCATGTTTGCTGTGTGATTTCACTGCAGTGCGCCGCTAATTACCGTCTTCCGACGCTTTCCCTGTTTCTATTAGCGCTTCTGTGTTTTTTGCTCCTCCGGTTTGCGGACCTTTTGTTTGCAGTGTTTCTCTGTGGAGAGCGCGTGGTCGCCTCTCCTCTCTACTCGGGCGCTTTGTGCCCGCGTTCGTTTGCCAGTGGAGTGGGACGGGGACTCGGGAGCTCGCGCACTGCTGTCGCGCGTCGCTTCACATCCGGGGATCAGGCTCAGCTGACGCGCATGCGCGTCTGTTATTATTACACTCCTTGTTTCCTCGCAGAGCCCTGACACGCTGAGAGGCGGCGTTTTCTGCAATTTAACTGATTTGGGCTGTATAATCTTTAGAGGCGTTGCCTAGAGAGGGTGTCTGTGCCAAGCCTGTCCCTCCACATCTTAACACACCTGTTGTTTGGGTTGAGTATTACTCTGCCTGTCTGGCTTGCTTGGGGTGGTCACTCCCCCGGACTGGGTCATTTTGGTTTTCTGAATTTGACATTTGACCTTTCCTTTATCGTACTGTGGGCATTATTATTATTTCCTCATTATTATTTCCTCATTTGATCTTTGCTTGCATTAATCATGGCTGGCTATGAGAATTCTGAGGAATATTGTTATGATGAGGAGCCTGAAGACTCTTTTGAATACGATTTGGTTGACGCCCTTGACCAGGGGGTGCAACATTTGGTCAATACTGCGCTGGTCCGCGCTATTGGCCCATTGAAACGTCATTTGACCGATTACACTCAGCAGCAGGATTGGGTGCCTTCTACCTCAGGTACAAAATCCTCCAAGTCACCTAAAAACCCGCATCAAACTGACTTTGTTAAGTTGGCCAAGTCTTTGTCTGCCCCCACTGTTCCCAAGCGGTCTCATCTGCCTCCTCCGGACACTGATGATACCTCCTCCTCTTCTTCCGATCCCTCTGGTCCTCCCCCAGCTAAAAAGTCCTGAAAGGAACATTTTGTGGACGCTTCTTCTCATCCACCTGTCCTCACCTTCGAACCCACTGATATCATTCACCCTAATTCGAAGTCTTGGCTCCCTGCACCTGAGGTTGCAGAATATATACAGGCGCACATCCGTGAGCCTTTTGATCAGGAGGTGCGATCTCGTCTCCGTTCTGAGTGTCCCCGCCCGGAGTTGGCGGATAAGCTAGCAGACACACCGGAGGTGGATCCCACTATCTTAACCTACCTGAAGAAGTTCACTAAAGATCCCAAGAAGGGCATTGACCGGTCTTGGCGCCTATGCCAGGATAAATTGCTGGATCTTCTTGGCCCCCTTACCAA
This sequence comes from Lissotriton vulgaris, assembly GCF_964263255.1. Taxonomy (NCBI): domain Eukaryota; kingdom Metazoa; phylum Chordata; class Amphibia; order Caudata; family Salamandridae; genus Lissotriton; species Lissotriton vulgaris. Next base: position 497,609,510 of record NC_141685.1, read on the forward strand.
AATTTTAGATTTAGGTTACCAGGCTCAGGGGTCAGCGTCTGGCATCGATCCCGATACACTTATTGGCTGGGACCAACGGGCTATTTGTCAATTGGGGAACGCGAACTGTGCTCTGTCCACCGAGCGTCGGCGTTCCATCTTGTTGAAGATGGACCCCAGATTGGCTGAGCTCGCGACGTCTGAGTCGGGTCCCCTTGCTCAGGGTCTCCTTTTTGGTCAACCTTTTCTAAAAGAGTTGACAAAATTTGTGGCCACCTTTAGCGGCCTGGAAAAGGCACAATCTTCACTACGCAGGGCGTTCCGCCCGGTTTTTGGCAGGGCCGGATGTTCCAGGGGACGTTCATTCGGCCGTGGTTCTGGACAGCAGCGTGGCCAGCTTTCCCAGCAAGGAGGTGGACATCAATAGTCTTCCTATTCCGGAAACAAGTCTACTTTCCCTCCCGAAAAGGTTGAGGACAGGCTAACAAAGGAGGCTATGGTGGAAACCAGGGAGGACGCCAGGATTTCTCCTCTACAGGTGAGCTTGATTCCCTACGACAGTGTTGTTCTGGGGGGCAGGGTGCAACATTTTCTTCAAAATTGGCGCACAATCTCCAGCGATGCATGGATCTTGCAGACGGTTCAGGGCTATCACATCGAGTTTTATCATCCTCCCCTTCAAAATCGCGTCCCTTCTCCCCTTGTTTTTTCCCAACTAGATCAGGACGTGATATCCACAGAAGTCGAATCTCTTCTACTCAAAGGGGCAATTGGGCGGACTTCCCTGCATCCTCAGGGGTTCGTCAGCAATGTCTTCCTGGTGCAGAAGAAAGGGGGAGGTTCTCGCCTAGTGCTCAACCTCAAGGAATTCAACAATGGAGTGGTCTATCGCCACTTCAAGATGGAGGGCATCCATCTTCTCAGGGATCTCCTTCGACACGGCGATTGGATGGTTCGCCTGGATTTGAAGGACGCTTACTTGTCCGTCCCCATCTTTCCCCCTCATCGCCGTTTCCTCCAATTCAAGTGGATGGGAACGTGGTTCGAGTACACGGTTCTCCCGTTCGGTCTTTCTTCCACTCCGTGGTGCTTCACGAAGCTTCTGAGACCAGTCATGAGTCTCTGAGGGCACGCGGGGTGCGTCTCATCGTGTATCTCGACGACATCTTGTTGCTGGCTCAGTGTCCAATTGCGAACCCACTTGACGTGTACGATCGAGCTCTTGCAGTCTCTAGGATTTCTAGTGAATCCTCAAAAATCTCTGTTACATCCCTCTCAGTCGATCGAGTTCCTGGGTTTCCTGGTCGACTCGGTCTCTTGTCAACTGCTCTTGCCTTCCCAGAAAATCAGGTCTATCAAGAGGGAATTGACATTACTGTTGTCCAAACAGAGTGTGTCCTTACGGTCGGTCGCTCGGATTGTCGGACTATTGGCTTCATCCATTCAGGCGATCTTTCTGGGTCCCTTGCACTATCGGGCCCTACAACGACTGAAGATCAGGCACTTGCAGAAAGGTCTTCGATATTCCGATCTTGTTCCTCTATCACCAGACGCGAAGTCGGAGATGGTGTGGTGGCTCGACCACATGGAGGCGTGGAACGGAAAAGCCCTGTTCGGCTCGACTCCGGATGTAGTGCTGGAATCGGATGCGAGTCTTTGGGGCTGGGGAGCCCGGTGCGGGTCTGCGACAACGGGCAGCCGGTGGTCACAAGACGAACTGAGTCTTCACATAAACTGTCTGGAGCTCCTGGCGGGATCGTTTGCGATCTGCAGCCTTGCTCCTCAGGCCACCAGCTGTTGCATTCTGCTCCTCATGGACAACATCTCTGCTGTGCTGTATGTGAACAAACTAGGAGGAACGAGGTCGAAGCTCTTGGCTGAGATTGCGAAGGACTTCTGGCACTTCTGCCTTCAGAGGAAGATCACTCTTATTGCAGAGTATCTCCAGAGTTGTCAGAATCAGGTGGCCGATTGGAACTCTCGCCATCTGCTGGATTTCAGCGATTTGCGGCTTCATCCCCGTGTGTTTCGGCACCTGTCTCACCTCTGGGGTCGGCCTTGGATCGATGTTTTCGCTTCTAGCCTCAATGCCCAGTAGCCCAGGTTTTACAGCTGGCATCTGGATCCGGAGGCTCTGGCCACGGATGCCTTTCTCCAGGCTTGGCCCCCTCATCTTTGCTATGCGTTTCCCCCATTCACGATGATTCCGCGAGTCTTGGCACGAATGAAGCACTTCCAGTCGGAGGTCATTCTGATCGCTCCTCTTTGGAGGGCTCAGGCATGGTTCCCGGATCTTCTGGAGATGAGTTGCTCGACGCCGTTTCTGCTTCCACAGAAGTGGAACTTATTGTTGGATCCTCTGCTCCACCCGCATCTTCTGGTTCTGTCAGGTCAGCTCCGGCTGGTTGCGTGGCGCAATTTGGGGAATGCTGGAAAGTCCCTGGCTTATCTGGAGACGCTACACGATTTATCTGTGAGGCTTGGGCCCCCAACACGCACAAGTGTTTCGCATCAGCTTGGCGTCGATGGTGTGGTTGGTGTTCTGAACGGAACTTGGATCCCGCTTCAGCAGATGTTACTTTAGTGGTTAATTTTCTTGCCTCCATAGCTTACTCTGGTTCTGCTTATAGGACAGTCAATACCTTTCGCTCCGCTGTTTCTGTGGGCCACGATTTTGTTGACGGGAAGCCTATTGGGGAGCATCCCTTGATTTCTAAATTGCTTCGGGCATTCGGCTGGTTAAACCGCCTTGTCCAAAGTATGTGGCTCTTTGGGATGTCTCCATTGTCTTACGTTTTCTGGAGGCTTGGCCTCCCAACTCTTCCTTGTCTCGTAAGCAACTTTCAGCGAAGTTGACAATGCTCCTTTGTATAGTGTCTTGTAAACGCATTTCAGATGTACGAGCATTGGATCTCGCGGGGCGTTCGTTTTCTCCGGACGGGGTCACTTTTACAGTTTCCCGGCGCACCAAAAGTAATATGTCTTCTGTGTCATATCCAGCTTTTCCTCAGAATCCAGTTATGTGTGGTCCAATGCATAAAGGATTATGAGGTAAGTACTGCTCCTTTTCGACAAGATTTGTCTGGACAGTTGCTGATTGCTTTGCAGAAGCCTTTTAAGCCTGTGGCGCCGGCTACCCTGGCCCGTTGGGTACGTTGGCTTATGTCTGAGGCTGGAATCGATATCTCCATTTTCGGAGCTCATTCCGCTCGGGGTGCTATGGCCTCTAAGGCTTTTACTGTTGGTGTGAGTTTGACAGACATTATGAAGGCCGCTGATTGGTCTTCCGATACTGTGTTTAAAACATATTATTTCAAACCCATTGTGGATATTGCTTCTGTTGTGGTGGACCAGCTTTGAACAAGCATAATCTGAGCCTCCTGTCCTGCCATAGAATAAAAAATTTGCAAACATTCGTGACAAGAATTTTCAACTCTATTAAGGACACTGAGGCGAGGATTATCCCACCCAAATGTAGTTTACTGCATGTATCATGTATTTTCTCATTGCTATGGCATTGTGACATGTTTTTCTAGCACTATTTCCCTACCCTTTGTATGTTACCTTATGGTACTGGGATGGTATATTACGGCTCTGATTTTCTTTTAGGTTCTGACCAGAAGTGAGCTCCTCCAGTTTTCTCCAGCCCTGGTTCCGGTCTTTCGGATGCTGGACCTGTGATGTTCTGCCTTCTCCAGTCTCCTGCTCCTTGGTTTGTCTTGGAATGTCGCCTGATGGTCGTTCTCCTGTTGCCTTGGGATGTTTCCTCCAGGCTGTTCTTCGGTTTCACGTGAATTGACTTTTCATTGACTTATTTATTTTACTGGACAAAGAAAGAGGAATTCTTGCCCTCTATGGTTCTTTATATAGGGATATGCTCTCTATGGTTACCTAAGTGCTCATGGGAGTTGTAGTTTTTCGTTTCTTTACTGTGTTCCTATTGGCTGCTGTTGGTAGTAAAGAAATTGAGAAAGCATAATCCTCGCCGCCGTGTCCTTAATAGAATTGAAAATTCTTGTCACAAATGTTTGCAAATTTTTAAGTATTCTCCACATACACAGAAAGGATCAAACTATGCACAGAAATAAAAAAATAAAAGAAGGAGGAGTAAATACGAACAACACTTTATTATGTAGGTAGTTGAGCAATGGATATGCTTTCTAATCATGCCAGTATATAATACCTTTAATTTTAGCACGTGTCCATTTAGTAAAAGGCAATTGCTTTTCAATTTATTATTAAAAACATCACTGGCCTTCTATATAGACCAAGTTTTTTTTATAAAGTGCAAATGCAATATGTGCAAATTTAGCTCCACAATAAAATTCAATTGCATTTATGGCATAGTTTGCATGAAATTAGACTTTAAAGTGCAAATGCGTGTTCTCTTCATATCAAACTGGATTAAAGTGCAACTGTGCTAGACATATAAGATATTAAGTAATATCCCCGAAGTGCAATTGCAATGTATATAGTACTGATGTTCTCATATTAATTTTCCTTATTGTATATCTCACATAATGCCAATTCTTTCTCGTTCTCCTTATTTTGGATCAGTTTGACATTGGAAAGTAAGTAAATAAATAAATAAATTAAACAAATTACATTGCGCGTGCTGCATTGCATCACTTCAATGCAGCGCTGCAGCGATGCAATGCAGCCAACTTAAAGCACGGGCAGTGTAGAATACAGATCTTGAGACCTCACTAACGGATATCGAATGGACGAACGTAGCTGGGCTCACACGTACAGTTACATGTAATGCCAGGTTCAAATTGATTCACTTTAATTTCCTTAGTTGGACCAATTTGACTCCAAAACGCAACATAGTATACATCGCCTAAGAGCCAATGATTGTCCATGTGGGGCATATAGTGCAGGTTTTATACATTTAACATGGTGGTGCCCTGCTAGGCGGAGTTACTGGACGCAAGTGGTGTCAGAGTTGCGTAGGATTACACATATCCGCATTAGTGACAACCCACTGCTTATTGGACCACCTTAAAAGCCGAAGAAGAAGAAGATGGCCTATAGATGTTTGCATTTTGCCTTGGAGCTCACTCAGCAAAGGGTTCCATTACTTGGTTGGGACAGCATTCCCCCAAAGTAGATTATTGACCTCGAGATGTTTTAAAATAGGCTTTAGCTGAAATGAAATTGAACAGGAGGGATGATAAGTTGACAGATGACTTGAGTTTTTAGAGATAACTTAGTAGTGCTGTTACTTTGCTGGAAGTGAGTTCAGACACTTCAGAAGTGGATACTATGGGCTCTAGTATGGATGGGAGTGAAAGTGAATGATTGAGATTGGACGACATGGATGTAAGAACTCGGGGTCTCTAGTTGGCAGAGGTAGATACATTTGTTCAAATAAGGACCTTTGCTTCAAGTCAGGGTAGCTTGGCACAAGCAGGCAGGCTTATCTCAGAGGCAGTGTGTAAAGCATTTGTAAACACAAACAGTAGTACAGTGAAAACACTACAAATGGGCACCACACCAGTTCAGAAAAATAAGTAATCTTTACAAGACTTAACACAAGAACAAACGACAAAACCCCACTATACTGTAATCAAAAATAAGTCTTTAAAATGGTAGAAAATAGTTTAGTTCAATGTAGATGGTAACTGCAATACTTTACTCTCAAAGTACTTTAGATGCATCACGCAATGCAAACAAAAGGGTCGCAGGGAAGTTGATGCGCCGTTCCTTACACTCAGGGTAGTGGTTGAGTCGATTACTTACTGCTGCGCAGGGGAGGGGATGCATCGCTTCCTTACTGCGTGGGGAGTTGATGCGTCGTTTCTTACTGCGGCCCGGTGATGATGGGTCAAAATGGCGCCTCGGTGTGATGATACGGTGCGATGCGACAACATTTGCTTGCACACCTGACTGCAGTGCAGCAAACTCTGTTACTTCTGAGCCGCGACAGGCCCAGCGACACACTTCTCTGGTGATGTGACAGTGACCTCGGCTGGGGCGACCCACTTCTCCGGTGATGCAACACACTTCGTTGGTGATGCCACAGCGAGCGCCTGGGCGGTGGCACGCTTCTTCAGCGATGCATCAGCAAGTTCTGCGGCGGCAAAATGCTTCTCCTCATTGTGTCACACTTCCCGCACCCAGCGACACGCAGTCACTGCGGGCCCAAAGAACAGTAGGCACCTCTATGCAGGTAGAATTCCCAGCAAGGGAATTCAGGGGAGCTGATGGTGAAGACTTGTATCCCTGAGACTTCGAATCTTCTTCAAGATGATGAAAAGTTCACAAAAGTTTTCTTGGCAAATAAAGTAACCCCTGCAGGCTAACCCCAGAAATAGCAAACAGCACAGGGGAAGTCTCCTCCTTCAGCTTCCTTGGTTCTTCTCCTTGGCAAAGGTTTGTCTTGATTCCCAGAAGTGATCTAAAGTTCTGGGGTCTGGGCCCCAATATTTATACCTTTGTCCTATGAAGGCAGAGGGTGCCTGTGCCCAGCCAAAACCAGTTCTGTGCAGCTTCCTGGCAGGAGGCGGAGACAGCATTGTTTAAAGCAGACCTGGCCCACGCAGATAAAAGGAAATCTCCTCCCCCTACTCTCTATTCTATGAGGGCTCAGATCAGTGAAAGGAAATCTATTCTCCCCACTCTCGATTCAATGCAGGTCCTATTCCGCCCAGCCCTGACCCATCAGACTGCTGGAGCCAAGACCCTTTCCAGCTCCCTGTCACTCACAAACCAGACATTGAATACACAAACCTAGCAGAGGCATGCTGGATGGTTAGGAAAGAAAAGACCTACTTTCTAAAAGTGATATTTTCAAACACAAGTTCAAGCATACTAAACTTGAATTTCTACCTAGTTCCCTGGGTCAGTTAGGATTATAAGATGTTATAATCAAACTGCCCATTCTGGCCTATGGGGACAGGTAGCCTTGCAATAGTGAAAAACACAATTGGCTGTAATTCCCCACACGCATCAGGGAATGTCCTACCTTTCACATACAATGCACCCTGCCCCTGGGGGTACCTTGGGCCTGACTTAGGGTCGACTAACATGTAGAAAAGGGAAGGTTTAGGGAGTGGCAAGTGGGTGCACTTGCCAAGTCGACATGGCGGTCGCAGACTGCATGCAGGTTCTGCAATGGCAGGCCTCAGCCACATTTTACAAGCTGCTTCTGTGGGTGGCACAACCAATGCTGCATGCCCACCAGCAGCATTTGAATTACAGGCCTTGGGCACACATGGTGCAGTGTACCATGGTGTGACAAGTAAATCAAATAAGCCAATCATGGAGTCACTAATCCATTACAACAATTTACAACAGGGTGCACTTGCACTTTGGCACTGAATATCAGTGGCAAAGTGCCCAAAGCAACTTCCTGGTTACGGGAGACGCGGAAATCTTTTGCCTCGAGACCTCGTACAAGCCCCGAAATTTGGTTGGAATACATACGGGCAGTTAAATGATCCTCCCCAGCACTTCTCTCCTCTGGAATATAAGAATAACTACAGAGCGATTTTGGCCCGACTCGACGGCACCTGATTTGCAAATACGGCTGGCAATAAATTTGTAATTGTAACTCCCCGGTTACGAGAGACGCGGCGATTGACATCTCCGGGACTTCGTACAAACCTTGAATTTTCGTTTAAATAGATACGGGTAGCTGAATGGTCTTTCTCAGCCCTCCCCCTTCCTCTGGAAGATAAGATAATTTACGGAGCGACTTGGCCACAATTGACGCCTTCTGTTTTCCTAATATGGCAGGAGGTTTGCCCAACGTTCAAATCACCCTACCTCCCTTCACCCGTTTGTCCTGAGGAAGACCCGCGTTGTAAGGGAAATCCACCCTACATACCTCTAGGGTCGAGGTTGATATAAGTACAGTGTGAATAATAAACATTGTACTTATGATTTGTTCTTCCTCTTTATTTATCTATAAACTTTTGTTATACTGCATATTGACTGCTTTCTCTAGTCTGGGACCCCTCTGTCCATAACAAAGCATCTAGACCAGCAAAAAAAATAGCAAAAACACAGGAGGCAACAGCAAAAAAATGGAAGGGAGACCCACGCCAATGGTGCCAGGTCTAACAATGGAGGTTCACATATGTAATCGTAATACGGTACGGTAAAGATTGGCTGACGCGTTGTGGTGGCTGCTTCTGGTTGGAAGTAAGAAAGATTGATTCCTGAAAGAAATTGCCGCATTAGTAGTTCTACCTGAACGTTGCTATTCCATCATTGCACAATGTAGCCAACTGTTATGTGAAAATGAAAAATGAAGGTTGAAAAGTAAAACCAACACAACCATTACAAATTCTATCCTTACGGTTATCACTTAGAGTTATAACTTGTGCCCCATCCAAAACGTCCTATACCTCAAGCAACACCATACACAATGGGACAATGGGGCTTATTACAATGTCATTTGGAGTGGCCACTGACCGACACCATCTCAGACTCAGGACCAATAGTCTCCTATAGAGAAATGTGTGTGTGTTTAACCCGTTTGCTGCTTCAAACATTCTGTAACAGTGCGGAACGTTCCATTAAGTGGGCGGACGTGCGCGGCATTACCGAGGTAGCGCTCTTGACAGCCGTTGGCCGACAGAAGCAGCAAACGGGTTAAAACCCTGCACCCTGTGGCAGGCACCTCATGGTGCCTGCCACAGAGTGCATGGATTCACAGGGGGCACCCTAGTTACCCCCTCGGCCACCAACCATAGGTCTTTTTAGGAATGCTATCATTTATTCTATAAGTGATGTAATATGAAAGGGTATAAGATGTGCATGGAGAAAGCGAAAGTTATAATAATGTAGTGTGGCTTAACGAGTTCACAGCACTGTGTTTGATGGTGCATGAGTTATAGGATGTTTCAGGCAGGGCACAAGTTGTAACTATAGCTTTAGAGTTTTGTAAGGTTTGTGTTGTTAATTTTTATTTAGATAGATATTGTATTTTATTGTTCAGTCTTTTGGATTTGCGGACACGTTGCATCTCTATATAGACATATGTTTTAGCTCTTAATTTCTCACAAACTACTGGGCAGATATACACCAAATCACAAAAGCACATTTTCTGGACCCATATCTAGCTTTCTGCTAAAGGGGGCATAGTTCGGCTGACCAGCTTGACAGACATTTTATCGGAGCGCTCCGCACTGGCTTAATTAAATCCTGATGACAGCATCAACACCCCCACGACCCCAGACAGTTCAGGCCACCATTGAGGAATGGATTGGTAGGGTGTCACACCCAGAGGAGGCTGGGCCCTGGTGGACAGACATGGGATGGAGACAGGCCAACCACAGCCAACCTGGCAAGCAGCTCTTGAGGTGCCCAAAGGCCCTTGTGGCCCTCCTGAGAATGTGGACAGTGGTGTGGCCTGCAACTGTTGAGGAGGGGAAGCAGTGCACTCACCCAGGAGGTCATCTGATTCTGAATACGGTAGCATTGTGGGGCCCCGTGGTGTCTGGTGGCATTCAGGATTCCACAGATTTGAGGCTTGGATGGAGAGCAACACACAGTTACAAGAGGTGAGCAGGAAGCACGTGAGGGCAGTGGTTGGCACAGAGGTACAGCAGGTTAGGCACAAAAGCAGACCTCTCCACCACTTCCATGGTAGCGAGGATTGAGGTGGAGATGTGAAGACTAACCATGTATGCAACCAACGAGGAGCATGTAGGCCCCTGGAGATCCCTCCTGAGAATGCACATAGGGGCCTGACTTGCAGTTGAGCGGTGTAATTACCACAGGATGGCACACAACAAAGGCTATGGGATTGGCACGAGGCCCAGCAGCACCTGAAGGCCCAGCAGAGTCTACAGTGTGGGGGCCTGCACTGTGTACAGCACTCTGCTGTGGTGGATGAGCAGGAAATGCCTGGAGGCATCAGTCAGCACACTGGCGAAGTCGTACAACATCTTGGAGCCGAGTGGGCTCACTGGGGTGTACCGGAACCCCTGCCTGAGTGACTAGAAATGTACAGTGGCCTAGTCAGATACCATCATGTTTCTGCACAAGGGGACTGACGTGAAGGTCCAGCTGAGGAAGCTGATAGTGGTCAGTTTGACTAAGGAAGACCACTCTGTGTTAGGGGACCAGCCTGAGCCCCAGAAAGTTATATAGATACTTTGGCCACAGCACAAGCACGACTACCAAAGGTCAGGCCTGGGGGAGGAGGTGCTCTGAACCAGAGGCCACTGGACAAGCCAACAGCAGGGCTCATTGTTGTGTGAGGCACAGGGAGAAGTATGGAACACAGCGGTCTGCAGCAGCCTGGACAGTGATCCCGGATGGAGACCTACTGGGTGTCGGACACTGAACCTGCCTGCATGGCTGGTTTCAGAGATGGGCAAACTGAGAGCCAGGACTCAGGGGCCCCCTCCCAAAGCACGGGTTGCACAGACAGTCCACGCAGAAGAGGGGATGAGCTTTCTCCCACTGCCTCAACTCCTTCTACTTACATTGGACAATATCTTTAACACCATTACAAATGCAAACTCCACGTTTTAGCGGGAGATTGGCTCAGTCGCAGCTAAACTGGTCCTATCGCAAACCATCATAATTTGTCGAATACAGTCAAGGAAACAAACCTATCCGAATTACAAGCAGCGCAGAGGGCCATCATTGCACACTTAAAGGACTTAACGGACCAAGTATGCAAACTTGAATACAGGGTGGAAGATGCAGAAGGGTGCAATTGACACAGCAAAGTGTGAGTGGTGGGTGTCCCCGAGGGTTGCGCTTGAGAAGTCAAACAGGGTCCTTGACCAGTTTGGGCAAAGGCCCAGGGCCCCCACCTAGACCAGTGGTTGCCACTATAAAGACAGAGACACCCTTTTGCCTTGTGCATGTGAGGGAGGCCCATTGAGAGTGGGCAGTGGACAGGTGGCCTTGTTCCTGGACTTCCCAGAGGCTTTCCAGGCCAAAGGTGCTTCACTCTTGGAGGTCAAAAGTGCACAGTGTGAGGAGGGTCTTCTTTGGTATACCTTCATTTTCCTAACAAAGCTGAAGATCATGCTGGACGGCAACTCCCACTTTTGCCAGGAGCCAGAGGAAGCATGATCTTGGCTAAAGGTGCGCTGGGGGACAGAGAGGACTCTGCCATTAGACCCAACAGACTGAGGGGTGCAGCAAAGACACAGGCGCCACTCTCAGGAGGCCGCTGGTCATGGAATGTTGGCAAAGACCACCAGATCACAAGCAGACAAGGATAAGGCAGCGGCCCTGCAGGTGACAATGGAGATCACTGATGCCTGGGCAACTGATGCCAGGGCAAATGATACCTAGGAAGGCTCTACTTTGGTATGTCAAACTGGGGACCTGGAGTCCAAAGGGATGGAGCAGGCTGATGGCATCCTACCGAACATACAAGGCGGCAGACTAGATCCTATAGGGGAACCGCAGGTGCAGCCCAGGAACTGAATGAAGGGGGGTCGCTGCTAAGGAGGGGGTTTGCCTTCGCCTGTGACTTATTCAGAGTTTGTAGTGGGCACAATCATGTCAACATGGAGGCTGGTGCAGTAAGACAGGAGCAATGTACTTGGTTTGATTTTGAGCCTATCCTAACCGCCCTTCCAGAGCAGTTGGAATGGAGGACACATTTTACAATTGCACTTCTGATCTACATTGTTTCAGTGGCCAGCCTTTGTTTGGGTGGCCAGCCATTGCTGGGCTGCTCTAGGGCAAGGAAGATGGGACATACGTTTTCTTTCTTAAGGTTTATTGTCTCTGGGGTAGAATGCAGGAGAAAAAGTGGTGTGGGCCTAGCTGCGGGGGGACCCAGGCAGCAACGCAACCGCCACCATGAGAAACTTAACATACACTTTTACCTTTATAGTACGGATTAGTAGAAGGACATGGCGGTGGCCAAGCTCCTTAAAATACACATGTACCGTAAGAGGCCAGGGGTTCATGTAGACCTGCTACAAGAAACGCACCTTGCAAGAGTGGAGGCAGAATGACTACAGCACCACTGGTGAAGGCAGATGAATGCCATCAGATTATTGACGTTTGCGTGAGGGACACTAGTATCGGTAAATGTGGGCATCCCATTTGAGGACACAGTGGTCAAACTAGACAAGGAGTCTAGGCCCATCCTGGTAGAGGACTGGTTGTATAGCCGGCAGGTGGTCCTGGTGAGAATGTATGCACTTAACCAGGATCACATGCCATTCCTGAGCTCCCTCTTGATGTAGCTGGGCCACTTGGCAGGTGGAGCCCTGCTCCTCGCAGGTGACTTCAATTGTGTACTTTGCACCACGCTGGATCAATAGAACCACCCACTGCCTGGGGCACCAGTCCATAAGGTGGTGGAGAGCATGAGGGAGTGGATGGTGCACTGAGACATGGAAGATATCTAGTGCATGCAACACGACTTAGATAGGGACTACTCGTACTACTCCAGCATGTATACAGTGTGCACTAGACTGGACCAATACATCTGCTTGAGGGGACAGTGCCGACACACACTTGATACCTCAGCTGTATATCAGACCATAGCCCACTCTTACTGTCATTCCATATGGTAGACGAACACTCCACAATCCCAACATGGTGATTGCACATGGCAGCCCTCACAGATGTTGTCTCTCAGGATACACTACAAGACCAGATAGTGCAAAATGTCACCACGAATTTTGGGACCGTCTCGAATGGCCTGGTAAAATTGGAGGCCTTCAAGGCAGTAGTGCAGGGGTATGGTATATGCCAGGCAGTGGGGTACCGGAGGCAGCTAGACCTCGAACTTACATGCCTCGATGACACACTCCATAGTTTGGACAATGAGTTGGGCCCTGACCTCGATACTCTTCCTCAATTGTTAGTAACCAGGAAGCAATAAAATGTGGCTTCTGGAACACCTTAGATGCCATAATTACAAAGAGTACATTAATTGTCCTGGTGAAGATGAGGGGATGCAAGAGAGACTCTTGGCTTGGTGCTGATCTGCCCTCTGCCCACTGCCCTCTGGGTACCTCTGCCCAGATGGCAGAGGTACCCAATTGCTGTCCCCAAGGGTGAATGCACTCTACTCTGCGACAGAAATAAACTCGGCGTTCAGGCCTACTATGTATCCCTCTACAGACCACTGATAACAGACATCCCAGGGGTGCCTGATGCCCTCCTGGGTTGACCTGAGCTCTGTAGACTCCCCAAGGATACTCTGGGGGGTCCCAATACTGTCCAGGAAATAAAAAACACTATCAAGAACATGGCTACAGGCAAGTACCCGGGACCGGACAGGCTCCCCCTAGAGTTTTATGCAACATATGGTGGAGTGCTGATTCTGAGACTGGACCCTACAGCATGGAGGAGTCCAACAGACTAAGATTGACTAAGTTAGACATATAAGAAAATTGAAAACACACTTCTTGTATTATGTGGAGGATTGATTTACCCCTTCTAGGATGTATTGGACTACCTCTTATTCTGCATTGCCTTTGGAAGAAATCTTTTATCTGATTAACAACCGTATTTAGTAAGAATGGGTAGGAAGGAGTTGCAAATGTATATGTATGTATACATTTGTGCATATGTTTACGTATTTTCTATACAATTTAAAAAAAAGAGAAAGTATTTGTTTGATAGTACACCTGGAGTTTGTTTCTGAGCTATAAATAAGAAAGAAAGTTTAGGGATTAAGTACTCATCAGGTAGGGACTAATTTGTTTTTCCCTCTAGAAATAATACATTATTTGTTTGTTCCTTCACAATATTTTGTTTCTGTGCTTGACTCTGAGACTGGAGGCACTGTACAAGGAGGCACTCATGCTGGCTGGCTTGCCAGACTCGACCAGTGAGGCTCTGGGTGTACCTTTACCTAAGTCCAGCTTTCCAGAGCCAGGGAAATCGGACTTGCAACCCCTATCCATTCGCAACACCGACTTTAAGATACTGAGCAAGGTGCAGTCCTCCTGGATGCAGCCATATATGAAAGAACTGGTACACATTGATCAGAATGGGTGAATCTCTGCCTGTAATAGCTCACTCACACTTTGCACTATAACATAATCTGCAGCTGAGACTGGTCGTACTATTAAGGTGATCAGAGGAGGGACGAGGAATACATGTCCATTTATTTCCCCAGGTAGTATCAAAGTTAATCAAGTGAAAAAATGGACACTTGTGACAAATCTAGACCATTGGTTAGAAAAACTATGGTAACCTCAAAAGACCCAATGTGAATAGGTTTAGCGGTATATATCGTTCCTCCGCCCCTACATTGTGGTTCGTCGGCAGTTATCATTGGATACCATAGAGAGTGTGGGTGCCTGCCTCATCCAGAGGCTCCTCTGGTCTAGGTTGCAGTGTCCAGAGATGAAAAAACTAGTGCAAAGAAAAGTCAAAAAACTGTTAAAAATAAGGTCAACACCAAAAGAGATTTTAATGGAATGGTGGAGATCTTATAATAAAAACAAGTGGGTACTTGTCCTAGATCGGGTTATGGGATCTAGAAGTGCAAATTTACAAGAATGTCGACATGTTTCAGCCCCCTTCGGCTCAAAGGAGTCTATGGGGCTTTCGTCAGGACATAAGGACAGACAAACATAGATAATCTACTCACACTTATTATGTGGAGTTCAATGGAAGTAGTGAGGGTCAACTTTTAGCCACTCAAGTCTTAATAACCTGGAAAAGACAATATATACAAACAAGTTGTGCAGAGGTGTTATACATTCTCACAATATTGCTGGAGCGGAGGTAGGCACAGTAGTAAGCATTAGTCTCAACTACTACATTAATGCATGTTAGCCAAACAAATTACACATTCATTCTAAACAGTGGAGCATCCCCTAGTGGGGTAGAGGAGAGAGGGAGAGGCAAAAGCGAGTAAGAAGGCTGTAAGATTGTGTGATACAGCGTCATGTATATAATAAGCGGTCTTTTATGCGAAATCATGCAAATGGACCCCAGGGGTACCGGTCATTCGTGCTGAGTCTGGATAAATAAACTCCGTAATGACTGCGAACTCGTGAAAGGTTCTTTTTAAAGAAAGTTTATGCGCTGGTGGAAAAGAACGCGGAGTAACTAACCCTTCCGCGGTAATAAGGTGTAAAGCAACCACATATACAGTCTCGTTTAGAACTTACCCCCTAATGCGGAGTCTTAAGTTTTCATCGGGGAGGCCCAGAGCTGTGGGGAACAGGTATGAAAGGTCAGAATCACCTTACCTCATCGGAAGAGAAAATTTCCAAGAGAGACACGTTCCGCCATTACCCGCGTGTAAGGGATCCTGCGCCGCTTGTGCTGACTCTGCCCCCGGATGTCGAGCTGACGTCCGGGGGAGTGTTTTTAACGGCGTTTTTTTTGAAAAATCAACTTTATTGAGATGTGACACGGAGACCTGAATGTTTGGAACCTCGATTGTGTAAACAAACGTGACGCTTACTTAGTAGAGAGTTTTAGGTTTTTATAGGTTGAGGCAACGCAGTAAGGGTATGATATGGTCTGTTTAGCAAAGTGGATGTTACAGAGTGCCAAAGCTACCAGACAAAGTGGGGTAGGGAGAAATACAGTGACCCCATTGTGAAAAGTCTTCATTTCAAAACTGGAGAAATTTTGTAAGTGTGATGTAATATAAAGACATTTTATATTTAATTATCATGGGGTGCGAGGAATATCAAGCTTAGTTGAAATACAGTAACCTCATTGTATTTGAATATTGGTAAACAATATATATTCAATGGACCGCAAACTGGTGCCAGGGGACGTTGTCATTCATGCCTGTGATGTTAGTCTTCAAACGGTCCACCCACCGTTGTTCTTTTTCATGCAGAATTCTTTCTGCGTTGGGGGTTTTTTCCGTCAGCATTTCAATGACAGTCCATCTGATGTCATCACAGGAGTGTCCCTTCTCTAAAAAATGGGCACACAGTTTTGTAGTGGTTTTCTTCAAGCGAATATTGCTACGATGTTCCCCTATTCTGATCTTTATTTTGCGACACGTCATACCTATGTATAGTTTCTTGCATGGACAGTTGACCATGTAGATAACACAGGAAGAATTACAGTTCGTGTTTTGCTTTTGGGTCCAGTTTAGAGTCTCTGATAATTGTAACTGTTTTGAATGGGTGGTGAATTGGCAGGCTGTACAATTTCCACAGGGGTAATGACCACTGACCGGAAACATGGAGATGTTTCTGATAGTTTCTTGATTGTGTGTTTTACGTGGCCGGGTGTGGACCAATGTGTCTCGTAAGTTTTTAGTTCTTCTATTGGCAAAACGTGGTTTAGGCCAGTTAAATTTCCCAGTATTGAGGATTTTCCAATTCTTATTTACCAGCTTTTGGACCTCATAGGTGGATGGGCAGAACGTAGTTACACAGGTCGTAAGATCCGGGATGGGGTCTTTAGGGTAGGTTTGTAGGAGACATTCCCTAGGTTGATGGTTAGCACGTTTCATGCATTTCTGGATGGTACTCTGCGTATAGTCTCTTTGTTTCAATTTGGTGCACAGATCCTTCGCTTGGGCTTTATAGTCATCTGTCTTAGTACAGTTTCTTTTCAAACGTAAAAATTGACTATAAGGTAAATTGTCCCTCAATGGTTTAGGATGGTGACTCTTATAAGATAATAGACTGTTTTTCGCAGTTGGATTGGTAAATGTTTTGGTTTTCAGTTGATTGTCTTCTGCAAAAATTGTAAGATCGAGGAAGTCAATGGACGTGTTGTTGGCCATGTGTGTAAATTTAAGCCAAGGGTCCCTTTCATTTACCCACCTCAGGAAAAGATCCAGGTCAAGTTTGATGTCCCAAATGAGGAGGATGTCGTCAATGTATCTCTTCCAGTATAGGATACTGGAAGAGTACGGGTTCGCCTCATTAAGCACAAATTGTTGTTCGAAGTGGCTGACGTACAGTCCTGCCACCGAAGGGGCGAAGGCACTGCCCATCGAAGTTCCATGTTTTTGTAAATACAGCATTCCGTTGTATTAAAAAAAAATTCTTTTAGTGCAAGTTGACAACACTGTAAAATAAAATGTCTAGGAGTGTGATATTCCCAATCTTCACTGTAGAGGACATCTTCCAGCATTTGTAGGGTGTCGTCTTGAGGCAGGCTGGTGTACAGTGACTCCACGTCAAGACCAACCAGAAGCATGGTATTTCGGTCAAAAGGTATATCTTTGATTTGTACTAGCAGGTCACGTGTATCTTTAAGATAGGTAGGTGTCTTCTGCACTATTGGTTTTAAGAACTCATCTGCGAATTTGGACAGGGGTTCGAGCAATGATCCTATGCCAGCCACAATGGGGCGTCCTGGTGGAGGTGATTTATTTTCATGAGTTTTGGGTAAGGAATAAAAGAAGGGGATTTTAGGTTCCTTAGTATACAGATAGTCAGCTTCCTTCCCTGTTATCCACCTGTTGGTTTCAGCTTCATGGATCATTATGTTAATTGTGTTCTGGAGCCTTTCTGTGGGATCCTCATCGATTTTCTTGTAGTACTTTGTGTCTGATAGGAGGGAGAGGCATTGTAAGTCGTAACCCTCTTTGCTGAGGATCATGATCCCTCCCCCCTTGTCCGCTGGTTTGAAGACAATATCCGCATTAGATTCAAGAGTTTTTAAAGCCTGTTGTTCTCTGTTACTCAAGTTTTGAAAATGTTGTTTCTTTTTGGTTGTCATTTCATCTATGCCTTTTAGTAATGCCTGTTCAAAAGTGTGGATTTCTGATGGTATACTACCTGCTGGAGGGTTGAAGGTGGATCTCTTTCTGAGATTGGTGTCTCCTTCAGATGGCGGAGAGGGTTTGTCTGCAAAAAACGCCTTAAGTTTCAAGGTGCGACAAAATTCGGCTAATTCACATTTTAGCTTGAAATTATCTATTGGTGGTGTAGGGACAAATCCAAGCCCTTTTTCCAGGACTTTCTTTTGGTCTTCTGTTAGGTCAATGTTGGCAATGTTGATTATTAACGAGTGTTTGTTTTGCTCGTGCTCGGTTGGGCAGACGACATGCTTCTCGTTTGGACGTTCCTCTGCTGATCTTGCCAGACTATGGTTTTCTTTCTTCCTCTGAATTGGTTTTGGCCCCTGCCTAAAAAAGGCGGCTGTTGTTGTTGTTGTTGTCCCTGTTGTCCTGGGTGTTGTTCATTGCCCAGTTGAGGCATTTGTTGCATGCCATAATTGTATGGTGTCATCCATCCCCCGTATGGTGGCATGTAGGCTTGAAAATGAGGCATGTTCATGTTTGGGTAGAAGGGTCTTTGCCATCGGTTTCCCCTCCTGAATCTTTGAGGTCGATTATTAAACCCACCTCTTCTTGGCGTGTGGTCCTCAGAGCTGCTCACCGAGTTGTTTGAAGAGGCTCTACCTAAGGATTCATTGTCCGAGCTTTGATCGTTGGAATTGAAGTCCTCTTTAGTGTAGGGATGCATTTTTTCTTGACTGAACTTCTTCAAGTCCTTGCTCAGTTTCAATAATTTGCTCTGCATAATGAATTCTTGTGTCTCTTCCATTTCTTTTGTAAGTTCATCTAATTTCTTTTTGTAAGTTAGTGGATTTATTCCTTTTTTCAGTTCATTTTCAAGAGTTTGAATTTCTACTAGTAATGCTTCAGAGAGTCTTTTTGCTGTCTTGATGATCAGCACCAGGTAATCAAGGGTACATTTCCAGGAGATGGAAGATCAATCCTTTCGAAAGGCCAAGTCATGTAGGATGATGCGTGGGGCATTGCTGACCCAAAGGCCTCTTGGTGCTGTTTTTTGTCGGAGGTATTCGGTCATAATAATGCCGTGAATCGCAGTCCGTATTTGTTCTCTCTTTTTTTTTCTGAGAGTGTGTCCCAGTTATCTGTTTGTTCCAGTGCTTCAGTAAGATCTTTATTCTGAAGAAGGGATTGACCTGCTAGAATTTCTTCTATGTCGCTCTCACCAAAGCTCAGTCCAACATTGCCCTCCATGGTTAAACTCCAAAGTGAAGAAAGGAAGAAACAATGTGGTATTCACTGTTTCGAGAGAAAGTTCCCGCAGCTGTCCGCTGCTTAATACAAAGGTGATCAGAGGAGGGACGAGGAATACATGTCCATTTATTTCCCCAGGTAGTATCAAAGTTAATCAAGTGAAAAAATGGACACTTGTGACAAATCTAGACCATTGGTTAGAAAAACTATGGTAACCTCAAAAGACCCAATGTGAATAGGTTTAGCGGTATATATCGTTCCTCCGCCCCTACATTGTGGTTCGTCGGCAGTTATCATTGGATACCATAGAGAGTGTGGGTGCCTGCCTCATCCAGAGGCTCCTCTGGTCTAGGTTGCAGTGTCCAGAGATGAAAAAACTAGTGCAAAGAAAAGTCAAAAAACTGTTAAAAATAAGGTCAACACCAAAAGAGATTTTAATGGAATGGTGGAGATCTTATTATAAAAACAAGTGGGTACTTGTCCTAGATCGGGTTATGGGATCTAGAAGTGCAAATTTACAAGAATGTCGACATGTTAACATGTCGACATTCTTGTAAATTTGCACTTCTAAATCACTTTGGAGTTTAACCATGGAGGGCAATGTTGGACTGAGCTTTGGTGAGAGCGACATAGAAGAAATTCTAGCAGGTCAATCCCTTCTTCAGAATAAAGATCTTACTGAAGCACTGGAACAAACAGATAACTGGGACACACTCTCAGAAAAAAAGAGAGAACAAATACGGACTGCGATTCACGGCATTATTATGACCGAATACCTCCGACAAAAAACAGCTCCAAGAGGCCTTTGGGTCAGCAATGCCCCACGCATCTTCCTACATGACTTGGCCTTTCGAAAGGATTGGTCTTCCATCTCCTGGAAATGTACCCTTGATTACCTGGTGCTGATCATCAAGACAGCAAAAAGACTCTCTGAAGCATTACTAGTAGAAATTCAAACTCTTGAAATTGAACTGAAAAAAGGAATAAATCCACTAACTTACAAAAAGAAATTAGATGAACTTACAATAGAAATGGAAGAGACACAAGAATTCATTATGCAGAGCAAATTATTGAAACTGAGCAAGGACTTGAAGAAGTTCAGTCAAGAAAAAATGCATCCCTACACTAAAGAGGACTTCAATTCCAACGATCAAAGCTCGGACAATGAATCCTTAGGTAGAGCCTCTTCAAACAACTCGGTGAGGAGCTCTGAGGACCACACGCCAAGAAGAGGTGGGTTTAATAATCGACCTCAAAGATTCAGGAGGGGAAACCGATGGCAAAGACCCTTCTACCCAAACATGAACATGCCTCATTTTCAAGCCTACATGCCACCATACGGGGGATGGATGACACCATACAATTATGGCATGCAACAAATGCCTCAACTGGGCAATGAACAACACCCAGGACAACAGGGACAACAACAACAACAACAGCCGCCTTTTTTAGGCAGGGGCCAAAACCAATTCAGAGGAAGAAAGAAAACCATAGTCTGGCAAGATCAGCAGAGGAACGTCCAAACGAGAAGCATGTCGTCTGCCCAACCGAGCACGAGCAAAACAAACACTCGTTAATAATCAACATTGCCAACATTGACCTAACAGAAGACCAAAAGAAAGTCCTGGAAAAAGGGCTTGGATTTGTCCCTACACCACCAATAGATAATTTCAAGCTAAAATGTGAATTAGCCGAATTTTGTCGCACCTTGAAACTTAAGGCGTTTTTTGCAGACAAACCCTCTCCGCCATCTGAAGGAGACACCAATCTCAGAAAGAGATCCACCTTCAACCCTCCAGCAGGTAGTATACCATCAGAAATCCACACTTTTGAACAGGCATTACTAAAAGGCATAGATGAAATGACAACCAAAAAGAAACAACATTTTCAAAACTTGAGTAACAGAGAACGACAGGCTTTAAAAACTCTTGAATCTAATGCGGATATTGTCTTCAAACCAGCGGACAAGGGGGGAGGGATCGTGATCCTCAGCAAAGAGGGTTACGACTTACAATGCCTCTCCCTCCTATCAGACACAAAGTACTACAAGAAAATCGAGGAGGATCCCACAGAAAGGCTCCAGAACACAATTAACATAATGATCCATGAAGCTGAAACCAACAGGTGGATAACAGGGAAGGAAGCTGACTATCTGTATACTAAGGAACCTAAAATCCCCTTCTTTTATTCCTTACCCAAATCACCTCCACCAGGACGCCCCATTGTGGCTGGCATAGGATCATTGCTCGAACCCCTGTCCAAATTCGCAGATGAGTTCTTAAAACCAATAGTGCAGAAGACACCTACCTATCTTAAAGATACACGTGACCTGCTAGTACAAATCAAAGATATACCTTTTGACCGAAATACCATGCTTCTGGTTGGTCTTGACGTGGAGTCACTGTACACCAGCCTGCCTCAAGACGACACCCTACAAATGCTGGAAGATGTCCTCTACAGTGAAAATTGGGAATATCACACTCCTAGACATTTTATTTACAGTGTTGTCAACTTGCACTAAAAGACATTTTTTTTGAATACAACGGAATGCTGTATTTACAAAAACATGGAACTTCGATGGGCAGTGCCTTCGCCCCTTCGGTGGCAGGACTGTACGTCAGCCACTTCGAACAACAATTTGTGCTTAATGAGGCGAACCCGTACTCTTCCAGTATCCTATACTGGAAGAGATACATTGACGACATCCTCCTCATTTGGGACATCAAACTTGACCTGGATCTTTTCTTGAGGTGGTTAAATGAAAGGGACCCTTGGCTTAAATTTACACACATGGCCAACAACACGTCCATTGACTTCCTCGATCTTACAATTTTTGCAGAAGACAATCAACTGAAAACCAAAACATTTACCAAACCAACTGCGAAAAACAGTCTATTATCTTATAAGAGTCACCATCCTAAACCATTGAGGGACAATTTACCTTATAGTCAATGTTTACGTTTGAAAAGAAACTGTACTAAGACAGATGACTATAAAGCCCAAGCGAAGGATCTGTGCACCAAATTGAAACAAAGAGACTATACGCAGAGTACCATCCAGAAATGCATGAAACGTGCTAACCATCAACCTAGGGAATGTCTCCTACAAACCTACCCTAAATACCCCATCCCGGATCTTACGACCTGTGTAACTACGTTCTGCCCATCCACCTATGAGGTCCAAAAGCTGGTAAATAAGAATTGGAAAATCCTCAATACTGGGAAATTTAACTGGCCTAAACCACGTTTTGCCAATAGAAGAACTAAAAACTTACGAGACACATTGGTCCACACCCGGCCACGTAAAACACACAATCAAGAAACTATCAGAAACATCTCCATGTTTCCGGTCAGTGGTCATTACCCCTGTGGAAATTGTACAGCCTGCCAATTCACCACCCATTCAAAACAGTTACAATTATCAGAGACTCTAAACTGGACCCAAAAGCAACACACGAACTGTAATTCTTCCTGTGTTATCTACATGGTCAACTGTCCATGCAAGAAACTATACATAGGTATGACTTGTCGCAAAATAAAGATCAGAATAGGGGAACATCATAGCAATATTCGCTTGAAGAAAACCACTACAAAACTGTGTGCCCATTTTTTAGAGAAGGGACACTCCTGTGATGACATCAGATGGACTGTCATTGAAATGCTGACGGAAAAAACCCCCAACGCAGAAAGAATTCTGCATGAAAAAGAACAACGGTGGGTGGACCGTTTGAAGACTAACATCACAGGCATGATTGACAACGTCCCCTGGCACCAGTTTGCGGTCCATTGAATATATATTGTTTACCAATATTCAAATACAATGAGGTTACTGTATTTCAACTTAGCTTGATATTCCTCGCACCCCGTGATAAGTAAATATAAAATGTCTTTATATTACATCACACTTACAAAATTTCTCCAGTTTTGAAATGAAGACTTTTCACAATGGGGTCACTGTATTTCTCCCTACCCCACTTTGTCTGGTAGCTTTTGCACTCTGTAACATCCACTTTGCTAAACAGACCATATCATACCCTTACTGCGTTGCCTCAACCTATAAAAACTTAAAACTCTCTACTAAGTAAGCGTCACGTTTGTTTACACAATCGAGGTTCCAAACATTCAGGTCTCCGTGTCACATCTCAATAAAGTTGATTTTTAAAAAAAAAACACCGTTAAAAACACTCCCCCGGACGTCAGCTCGACATCCGGGGGCAGAGTCAGCACAAGCGGCGCAGGATCCCTTACACGCGGGTAATGGCGGAACGTGTCTCTCTTGGAAATTTTCTCTTCCGATGAGGTAAGGTGATTCTGACCTTTCATACCTGTTCCCCACAGCTCTGGGCCTCCCCGATGAAAACTTAAGACTCCGCATTAGGGGGTAAGTTCTAAACGAGACTGTATATGTGGTTGCTTTACACCTTATTACCGCGGAAGGGTTAGTTACTCCGCGTTCTTTTCCACCAGCGCATAAACTTTCTTTAAAAAGAACCTTTCACGAGTTCGCAGTCATTACGGAGTTTATTTATCCAGACTCAGCACGAATGACCGGTACCCCCGGGGTCCATTTGCATGATTTCGCATAAAACACCGCTTATTATATACATGCCGCTGTATAACACAATCTTACAGCCTTCTTACTCGCTTTTGCCTCTCCCTCTCTCCTCTACCCCACCAGGGGATGCTCCACTGTTTAGAATTAATGTGTAATTTGTTTGGCTAACATGCATTAATGTAGTAGTTGAGACTAATGCTTACTACTGTGCCTACCTCCGCTCCAGCAATATTGTGAGAATGTATAACACCTCTGCACAATTTGTTTGTATATATTGTCTTTTCCAGGTTATTAAGACTTGAGTGGCTAAAAGTTGACCCTCACTACTTCCATTGAACTCCACATAATAAGTGTGAGTAGATTATCTATGTTTGTCTGTCCTTATGTCCTGACGAAAGCCCCATAGACTCCTTTGAGCCGAAGGGGGCTGAAACATGTCGACATTCTTGTAAATTTGCACTTCTAGATCCCATAACCCGATCTAGGACAAGTACCCACTTGTTTTTATTATAAGATCTCCACCATTCCATTAAAATCTCTTTTGGTGTTGACCTTATTTTTAACAGTTTTTTTACTTTTCTTTGCACTAGTTTTTTCATCTCTGGACACTGCAACCTAGACCAGAGGAGCCTCTGGATGAGGCAGGCACCCACACTCTCTATGGTATCCAATGATAACTGCCGACGAACCACAATGTAGGGGCGGAGGAACGATATATACTGGAGTTCTGGACTTTTTGGTTCCGTCCAGAGGTGTCAGGGAACAACACCCAAAGACCCCGGAGTTCCACCTGCCTTGGTGCACAAATGAACAGAAACACGGGCTTCTCGATGGTGGCGTCAAAGACCAAAGGTTTATTACTGCAGGGACACAGAAGTCACAGAAACTACGCATGGGCAGTAACTAGGAGCCTGTTCGATTTGTACAAAGAGGGTTGCTCCTTATATACTAAATTTTGGCCTTCAGGTGAATTCTTCACATGTTGGTACATTCCCAAAACCTTTGTGTCATAAACAATAAATATTTGGAGTACATAGGAACCGTTGATAAAATCTGTTACAAAACATCTACGAAGAGGGGTTCCCACTAGTTCATCACAATCCCTTGTCAATATTGCATTCAAGAGCTGGACCGCCTCATCGTAAATTTCGTTACCTCCCCCTAATAAAGATTCAGAAAGAAAGAAACGGAGCCAGGTGTGGAAGATAGAAAAGCGGGATAAGAGATGTTTGTAGGTTGTAAATGGGCAAGGCTACCGGCTTCGGCCGCCTAATCGTGATCAGAACAATGGACACGAAGACCAGTTTGGCAGGACTGGCCTCGGGCAGAGGAGGCAGTCTTTGTCGAGTCATGCAGCTACAGCGTGATCTGGTTTAAGGTGCACGTGTCATGTAAGAGGTGAATCTCCGGCTAAGGCTACGTGTCCTTAATCGAAATGAAGTGATCAGAGGTTATTGCGTATGTGAGGGCAAGAAACACAAAATGGCGGCCATGATCTAAGATGGATGCCGTGGGTAGATCAGAAATGTGTTTATAAAAGGAGTGCTCTTGCTCGTAGCGTAGCGAAAAACACCAGGATATGCTAAATGGATCATTTGCGGTTCGCTGATACCAATATTATGTATTTCCGACAATATTGAAAACACGGGTTCAAATCGTCACGGAACCTCAGACCCTCCTTTTGCCCTTACATAGGCAATTACTCAGTCTATGTCAGAATCTAATTCTATGCTCATCAGGTCAGTGACATGCTGTTGTATCATCATCCTTTCTCGTGCCTTTTCTCCAAACGCAGGTGGTTTTCTAAAACAATTTGCAGCACAGAGACTACACAGAGCAGGACCACACTGGATAATCAGGCAACATGAGAACAGGAATACTAAGATGACACGAATGACCATGAGAACCTTCCATCCCCACGCTGAGATCAGAGTCCAAAACCACTCCATGAAGGACCAGTTTCCCTTGTCTACGTGAATAGAGTCGGAAATCTTGTGTAGCTTAGAGATCGCCTCATAGACTGTTGGAGCATTATTAGGAATAAAGACACAGCAGCTCGATTGGATCATTCTGCATACCCCACCTCGATCTGCAAGGATAACGTCTAGAACCATACGGTTCTGCAACGTCATGAGTCTATCCGCCTGAAGCTCAGCTGTCAAATTGCTAAGGGCACCAGCAGTTTCGGTAATAGTAGATTCAACTACCCGTGTTAGCTGACGTATGTTTCTACTATTGGCCATAGGCCCCCAGAACGGAAGGAAGCCTTTGAAGAAGTCTCCAGCTTCCTGACCAGCAGTATCTTCCTTGCTGAAGACACCTCACGCTACTCTGGTTCTGTGGTAATCAGATGAAGCAGTGTATGTCGGAGGCAACAATCGAGCAATATAGCATGATCCTGAAAAGTCGGCAGGCAACCATGTATAAGCTCTATCTCGACAGATGAAGTAAGTACCCCTAGCTGTAAGAAAGGCAGGGGAAGAGTTAGCCGGAAACACATAAGTCTCTATGCACTCACTCCTCCCTAGCTGAGCTCTCGGATTTCTCCCATTCCCTTGCAAACAGACCTGACCTCGGTGAGGTACGACCCAGATTGGAGTTGAGCTTTTACGCTTGCTTTCTCCTAAACTAAGGCGATACTCTGAAGTATTCCAACTTAAATACACTCGCAATTCGTCTCTAGGGTATGATGGAGTATTATTGACGTCCTTGATCATGTCAATAATTCCCTGGACTAAAGCTTTGTTGGCAGAGTTATATTTAGTGGAACGTGGTGGACGTGGAGGATAGGTCTCAAGGGCATAAGCAAAGATGGTTTGAAGGGCCTGAAATGATCCATTGTAGCTGAAAGGCAAAACCAGATAAGGAATACCTTTATCCATAGTGTGGGGTATCAAGCCACACACCCAGCAGTCTGTAGTGTTAACTACCAGTTGGTGTTGGTGCAAGAGCTGTACAAAAGTGTTGTTAATGAACTCTGAGCATCGGGCTTGCTCATGTTCGGGAAACGAATGAAAAGAGTGTATAGAAGAAACAGTAGAAGTAGCAGGATCAAGGGGAGGTACTGTAGTAACTGGCACAAAAATCAAATTTATACTGAAAACGATTCCACCCACCAACGTTATCAAAACAATCAAGAATGTAATAGCACATTGCATCAAAAAGCATTTGCTGTGAAGAATTCTATAAAGTCTGTTTCTGCGAACATAAATCACATTTTCTCGTTGCAGCGCAGGAAGCTCCATCTTCTACAATCCGCTCGCGACCACTGATGATGTGTACGTAGATGAAAATGCCTCTATCAGCCCTGGGAGTTCCCAGAACCAACAGAAAGATCGACCTTGTGTCAGACCCCTGCAAATTCAACTAGGCACACAGCCACGACCCTACGGCTACCCAGACGGCAAGGCAATTTTAAAACAACAAAATAATAGCAAACTTCCTGGCTGAAGGCAAAAGTTCAAAATTTCAAAATATCACAATAGGCAGTTGCCTGCTTTATTTGTCCATTTTACGGTTTCGTAAGTTATATCTTTGTTTCGCAGGTACTGTCTGATCGGCAAATAGCGTTTCACTGGTAGCTGTTGCAGTGTTCAAGTTCGCAGATGACAGAGTTTTTTCTGATGCAGGGGACAAATGTTCAGTGTTCAAAGGAGTCTTTTCTGAAGGAGAGTCAGAGCTTGGAGTGTCAGTGATCAATTCGGCATCGCTGAAAGGGATGAATTTTGGCGTGCTTTCAAATTCGGAGGAACCAATTCCCTTCTTCACCCAGTCGTCGTAAGGAAGTGGCAAAGGTACACGCTTTACATGGGATGCGTGCACCCAATGCTTGCGGCCAGCCACACGAACTACTGTTCTCGTTGCAAGTAGGACTTGAAAGGGGCCGACGAATCTCGGCTGAAGGTTCTTCGTCCTTGCGAAATTTCTGATAACCACAAGATCTCCTGGTTTCAGCTGATGCCCTGGACTCTCCGGAGGCTTTGGCAAAGCATCGAAAACCTGTTGGTGAATAAGACTCAATTTAGCAGTCAAGTCGTAAAGGTAGTCTATCAACATAGGATATTCTAGAGAACAAAACTCTTTAGGCCTCGGCACACCCCAAATATTTGCCGGGCGGCCAAAAACTATTTCATAAGGGCTAAGCCCCACTCTAGAATGTACAGTTGCTCTCGTTGATAACAAAGCCAAAGGAAGTGCGTCTGGCCAGGCCAAACCTGTGGATGCTTGTATTTTAGCTAGTTTCAGCTTAAGGGTACCATTGTAACCCTCCACTAAACCAGCAGACTGGGGATGGTTCGCACTGTGGAACTTTTGTTTCAGACCTAGGCCGGCACACACACTCTGCATAACTTTCCCTATAAACTCACTTCCGTTATCTGACCATACAATCCGTGGCATTCCATACCTAGGGAAATATTCTTTGAGAAGAATATTGGCAGTTGATAGGGCAGTATTGTCCTTTAGTGGGTATGCTTCAATCCACCTGGAAAAAGCACAGACTACCACCAGAACATATTTCAAATTATTACAGCGCTCCATGTGAATGAAGTCTAACTGAATCACTTCAAAGGGGCAGGAAGGAGGAGCGAAGTGACCAGCTGGAGTTGGAGTTCCCTTGCCAGGATTATGCATCAGGCATACCATACAATTTTTCACCACTCTCTCTGCACACTTACTGATCCCATCATTCTTCCAGACCGGAGCCAACATCTTACAGATTCCTTTAGAACCTATATGCGCTACTCCATGCGCCATTGTCACCACTGCAAGCACATACGCGTCAGGCAACATCCATCGCTGCTGTTCTGTCAAATCAATCCAACACCCATTCGAATCCAACTTGCCCGTACTTTCTTTCCATACACGTTTTTCTTCCTCAGTTGCTTCTTTCTGAATCTCTTTCACACTTTCCATAGTATCCTCACACATTCCAGACTCAGCAATCCATCTTGCAGACGTAGCAACATACATTCTGCTCATCGTGTCTCTAGCTGTTTGTTTAGCAGTTTCATCAGCAAAAGCATTCCCGCGACCAACATCATCCGTGATTGCTTTATGAGCACTGCACTTTACAATCGCAACTTCAGTCGGCAAGGTTAGAGATTCCAACAAGTCGTTAACTAGCTGACCATGTTGAATCTTAGTCCCATGGGACGTAATGAAACCTCTTTCTCTCCACAAACGGCCAAAACTATGGGCCACGCCAAATGCGTACTGACTATCTGTAAAGACATTTACTCTCTTTCCCTTAGCTAAAACACACGCTCTTGTTAGAGCTATTAATTCTGCAGCTTGGGCAGAATTCTGACTCACTCTTGCAGTCTCCACAATCGTCTTCAAAGTCGTTACTGCGTAAGCAGCAGTCACATCACCATTCTCCAACTTAAAACATGACCCGTCCACATACAGCGTGCCATCTGGATCGGATAACGGAGTATCCTTTAAGTCAATGCGTCCTTTTGTCTCTTCCTCCGTTTTAAAACAACAATCATGTGGTTCGGAATCACTCGACTCTTGATCAGTCGGCAACAGCGTTGCTGGTTTCAATACATTACATCTTTTGATCTGAATATGACTCGCTAGTAATGTCAGCTCGTAACCAGATAGTCTCGCACTGGTAAGGTGTTGTGTCTTCGTTCGATTCATGAGTGTATCCACCGCATGAGGAACCATGACCACTAGCATGTTGTTCATCACCAAACCAGCAGATTGTCGAATGGAAGCCGCAGCTGCCGCTGTAGCTCTCAAACACCTCCTTTGACAAGAGATGACCTAGGTAGGTCACTTCTTGGCAGCAGTATTGCATTTTCGAAGGTGACACCTTATGATTCAAATTAGACAAATGATGCAATAACGAAATTGTAGCTGCTTTGCAAGTTTCCTTGTCATCGGCAGCCACTAGAAGATCCTCTACATATTGTACTAGAGCAGAACCTGGAGGAAGGACAAAGGAGTCTAACTGGCTTTTTAATGCTTGACTGTAAATAGATGGGCTCTCACAATAGCCTTGTGGAGCGCGTTTAAATCTGAAACTTCGACCTCCTAGACAGAAGCCAAAAATATCTCTGCTTTCCTCGGCTATTGGAATGCTGAAAAAGGCATTTTTCAAGTCGATGACTGAGAACCAAGTGGCTGTAGCAGGAATCAGTGTTAACAAGGCAGTAATGTCTGGCACTACAGGAAACTGCGGAACTACAATCTTATTAACTTCTCTAAGGTCGATAACAAACCTATACACTGGAGGCTTTGTAGGATCAGTTCGTTTCAAAATCGGTAGTACAGGACTGTTACAGACATTTCCTCTCGTTTCCTCAACCACACCTTTTTTAATCAAATCTTGCACAATCAATAAAAGTGCACGCTCACCTTCACTAGATATTTTGTATTGAGGAATTCTTGGAAATTTTACATTTGCTTTTAAAGTCACTACATATGGTGGTATTTTTAAAAGGCCTACATCATTAGGACCAGTCGCCCAAAGAGAATCAGGGAGTGAATGTAGCTCTGGTGGGAGTGCATCCATTGACAAGTACATCGGAGAAGTGATGTTTTTACCCAACGTAAGCTGTACTCCTTCCGGAGAACAGTACAATGTCGCATATAGTCGTTTTAACAAATCTAAACCAAGCAGATTTTCATTACAACCTGTCGTCAAAATCAGAGGTGCTTTCAAGTGACACGGTCCAACAGAAATAGACAAAGGACCAGATATCGGGTTGTAAACAGGGGCGCCTGAAAAACCTACAGAAACATTTGTTGAGCCGGACAAAGGTGCGCCAGGGAGTTTCGCATGAATGATAGAACTTTTTGCGGCACCAGTATCCAACAGAAACGGTTCGACTACACCTGATGTTGCTACTGCGACATAAGGCCCACTCTGATCCACTGGAACTGATACTACTCCCTCTCTCTGTCCATGGCTGTCCTAGTACCCATTTTGCTGAAATCCCTCATCCACTTCACAATAGTCCTCAACAAGATATTGTTGAGATCTATTTTGCTGAGTAGACTGTCCATTTCGTTGATCAAAGTGATTGGAAGGACGATCATTCGTTTGTGGAGGCATAGTACCTCGCCCTCGACCTCTAGAATTTTGCACAAAACCACCACGACCTCTCTGAGCTGCTGCTGCATTATTTTGCGCTAAGATCGGACATTCATTTTTATAGTGACCCTCTTTCTTACAGTACGCACATTGGTTCCACTGATATTGAGGCCTCGTTGAACTATAATCTGTCCTTTGATACGAACCCTGTTGCGTATTGGTCTGATTCATGCGAGGCGGATACGCCTGTTGCAAAAGAACTTTAGTCTTTAAATCCTTCGTTTTCTTTTCTGATTTTTCCTTTTCCTCTTTATCCCTATTTTCGTAGTACTGTGCAGTCGCAAGTATTTGCGCAGTTGTGGATACAGCCCACGCACTCTCTGAATCCTTTAATTTATTGCATAATTCAGGTAACAAATTATGCACAAATTTATCGACAAACAGTCTTTGTCCTCCTTCTGTACTCATATCCTGACCACTATGATCTACAAAAGTCTCTTCGAACCTCGTGAAGAAGTCGGAGACACTTTCGTCTTTCTTCTGCCTGCATGCTGATAACTTGTCCCAATTAACACGCAATGCGGGCATCAGAGTCTTCATTAGATCAATTATTCTACCTGGAAGGTTAGCAATTAGGGGTTCAGGTTTTGCACCACCTACTTGCTGACCATCCGCTGCAGTGATAGCTGCCCAATCACCACCTAAGGCAACTTGATGATCCTCTCTACGAATTTTAGCCCACACTGGTTGCGGAACTACGTTGCCAAATAACATATCGATGTCTGCTAAGTTCATTATACAAGCCTCAACTGTCTGTGTTAATTCCTTATAGTATCCAGCAGGATTCTTACGTGGATCTGGTAAGGCCTGCTTCACTGCTAACACTTCAGCTCGCTTCCACGGAATGTGTATCCACACTCTTTGGAATTGCGCTGGAGCGGCTACAATACCATTATTATGATCAGCTTGCACAGCTTCGCGCCAAATTGGAGGAACCTCCCTCATTGGATATTGGCGACTGAGCTTCGTCTTACTTTTCTCTAAATCTCTTGGTGAACGAAGTGATGGATCATTCCTATAACTTAAAATCAGTTCCATCGCTCCTTCTATATTATCACCCACTATCATTCCAGCAGCAAACTCTTTCTGAACCTTAATTAAATCTTCTAAATTTGATTCAACATCATCTTCTTCTATCTCCTCACGTAACAACGAGCACATCTCGTCAAAGACATACCGTTGCGTTGGTTCTTTCCACTGCATAAACGTTTCTAGCACATCTCTCGTACTATATCTCCTACTCTTCGAAATCCATCTGAGAGCCGTGGAATCTAAAATTCCCCGTTCCTCAGTACTCGGAAGCTGACTACGTCTCTGAACAGAGTCGGAAGTAGGAGTCTTGATTAAAGTTTTATAGAAAGGAGACAGCATGTTAGACACAGAATCAGTGATTCTCCGACGAACAGAAAGTGGAGTCAACATACTGGCAGACGCAGAAAACACAGTAGAGGTAGGAACAGATAACGGAACAGTAGGAGTATCGAGGAAGATAGTTTGTGGAACAGTAGGTGTAAGCGAGACAGATACAGGTATAGAAGTCGGCAATCCAGGAAGAGGAGGAGCCGTAGGAACATTCATATTGACCATAGGAGGTACGGGAACCTGATTCTGAGGGACAGGAGCAGGAACACCAGGTTGTCCAGCAACCGGCAATTGAACATTTGGTAAAGGTGGAGCCGTAGCACCTTGTGCATACGGTGGAGGTGACCGTAACAAATAAGATAGCAGAGGATCGTTTTCAGAATCTTCCAGTATCTTAGCCGTTTTCGATGGCAAGGCAGGATAGCACTTGTCAATCGCTAAATTGTGCTCTCTAATGGCCACCTCTATAGCTTTCTCACACTCGTTAACTTGCAACTGCTTAGTTGCTTGTTCTAGAGTCAACTCTTCTTGCTCTTTCTGTTCTTTCTTTAACCTTTTCATTTCTCTCTGTTTGGATTCTTTTCACCAGAAACGGAAAGAATCAAACATTGCCGGCCGGGCTTTCTTCTTAAATAATTTCGCTTCTAAATTGTCAAGAATTCCGGGTTCAAAACTACCATGTAGTGGCCAACTAAGGACACCATCTTTCTCAGTGTATCGGACCCACACCTCATTATAAGATATAGGACCCACACCATATTTACAATACAAGTCATATAGGGGAGTCCCAATCGGAGGAACCAGACATGAGTCCTCCAATCGTGAGTCACTGTTGCAACCGAAACAAGAAAACATACAGTTTTTCCGACTTACCATTTTCAGTCCGGAACACAAAACAAACAAAACACGAAACAGATATGTGCACTCGAACCAAGAACTTAGGCCTACCAAAACGAACTGATGTATCGATACCCAAACTAAACCAAATAGATTATCGTAACCAGAACAACCAGTGATAATCTTACGAAACCAAACCAAACATAGAACCAAAAAGGATTTTAACAACCCTCACAAAGTAACCAGCTAGCTATCACTAAATACTTAACTGAGGCACTGAAGACGTCACCAAGGAGAAACCCGTCACGTTTCGCTGTACTAAGGACTGCACCTCGGGTCCAAGACAGGGCGACGGTCAAGGCAACGGCCCACTGCAGCCGTCCTGAACGGGAACCCTCGCGGAAGCGAACGTCGGGCCACTTTTGCGATATGCCGGGATCGATGAAGTGGGGCGCCTCCCTCAGGAATCTTCACACGAAGCTTCTCGAACTCTTCAGGCTTTTGGACCGGTACCGAATGACGTTGCCCCACATTGGGCGCCAATTGGAGTTCTGGACTTTTTGGTTCCGTCCAGAGGTGTCAGGGAACAACACCCAAAGACCCCGGAGTTCCACCTGCCTTGGTGCACAAATGAACAGAAACACGGGCTTCTCGATGGTGGCGTCAAAGACCAAAGGTTTATTACTGCAGGGACACAGAAGTCACAGAAACTACGCATGGGCAGTAACTAGGAGCCTGTTCGATTTGTACAAAGAGGGTTGCTCCTTATATACTAAATTTTGGCCTTCAGGCGAATTCTTCACATGTTGGTACATTCCCAAAACCTTTGTGTCATAAACAATAAATATTTGGAGTACATAGGAACCGTTGATAAAATCTGTTACAAAACATCTACGAAGAGGGGTTCCCACTAGTTCATCACAATCCCTTGTCAATATTGCATTCAAGAGCTGGACCGCCTCATCGTAAATTTCGTTACCTCCCCCTAATAAAGATTCAGAAAGAAAGAAACGGAGCCAGGTGTGGAAGATAGAAAAGCGGGATAAGAGATGTTTGTAGGTTGTAAATGGGCAAGGCTACCGGCTTCGGCCGCCTAATCGTGATCAGAACAATGGACACGAAGACCAGTTTGGCAGGACTGGCCTCGGGCAGAGGAGGCAGTCTTTGTCGAGTCATGCAGCTACAGCGTGATCTGGTTTAAGGTGCACGTGTCATGTAAGAGGTGAATCTCCGGCTAAGGCTACGTGTCCTTAATCGAAATGAAGTGATCAGAGGTTATTGCGTATGTGAGGGCAAGAAACACAAAATGGCGGCCATGATCTAAGATGGATGCCGTGGGTAGATCAGAAATGTGTTTATAAAAGGAGTGCTCTTGCTCGTAGCGTAGCGAAAAACACCAGGATATGCTAAATGGATCATTTGCGGTTCGCTGATACCAATATTATGTATTTCCGACAATATTGAAAACACGGGTTCAAATCGTCACGGAACCTCAATACCGCTAAACCTATTCACATTGGGTCTTTTGAGGTTACCATAGTTTTTCTAACCAATGGTCTAGATTTGTCACAAGTGTCCATTTTTTCACTTGATTAACTTTGGTCGTACTATTAATCATGTCAGTGGACCTGTAACATACCTTTGAGACCAAGAGGTGGGACTTCCTTGAGGCAGCCATGCTCGGTATGGGGGTGGGCATGAATGGGTCACATGGGTGCATCTGTTGTACACAAAGCCCACAGCAAGGGTGAAAACAGGTCTCAACATTTCCGAAGCGTATGAAATCTTCAGAGGCACAAGGCAGGGGTGCCCGCTGGTGCCTCTCCTCTTTGCCTTAGTTATTGGACTCTTGCCAGAGCTCTTCCGAACAGTGTGCAAGCTCTCTGGACCTGCTGATCTACCCGAAGAATGGGGATGAGAACATAGCCAACTCTATGCGGCTCCTTGAAGAATTTCTTCAGTTTTCTGGGTCAACGGGATCATGACGTGTGTCTTCCTGGTGGTCTGGGATGCACCATGGCCCACTGGCTGTCCATCTGACATCCTTTGGGAGTCACTTACATTTAAATATTTTCAAATTTTTCATGAAATTGACGATTTGCCGGAGGGAAGTCTAGGTCGGGCAATGCAATACCACATATCCTGCATGCCCTTCGGTTGATTGCTCCCACTACCCCTAATGACGCACATATCGCTCTCCAAAAAGGTTATGCTACCTTGGTTGCTCTGCTCTTTTACAAACCTGCCAGTGAGGGTTCCAGTGCTGGGGTTCCATCAGATGGACTTGCTCCTGCAGGACTTGATCTTGGATGGAGGCTGTCAGGGAGTCTCACGAGCCACCCTTCTCTGCACACCTTTGAGGAAGAGACTGGGTGTTCCTGATTTCGAACTATACCCAATGGTGCAGCACCTACAGTGGGTCACACGATAGCTGGATAAGGCCAGGGTACAGGAATTAGGCCTAATCGGCTCTGAAGCTAACATAGGGACATTGCTCGCAAAAGTGCCTGCATTGAGGATCCTGTGGACGGAACTCCTCCAAGCAATGGCAATGAGTTGTTTGAATCGCTGTCTGAAGCAAGTGGGCGGTGCGGTGCCTCATGCACCGGAGCTACCACTGGCGGGGCTGCCACATTGGGATCTTCTCACTTAATTCAGGGCAGATGAGCTCCTGAACAGAGGCAGGTTTAGTAACAGTGAGCGACAAATTGGCGCCCCAATCCCACTGCCAGACTTGATGGAGCAATTGGACTTACTCACAGGCCAATTCTTCTGGTACAAGGCACTATCACGTACATTCAGTGAACTATGGTGGTAGGGAGACCTAGAACCCATGACCCACTTAGTCCTCCAACTACTACAGACGATGTGGACAGGGTGGCACTTGATTACATGGTTCTACAGGGCGCTGAATGTTATGGCTAGAAAGCTCTTGGAAGTCCTCAATGGGCATTGGACCACTGAGCTGGGCCGAGATATACCAGACACTGAATAAGAAGGGGTAGGAAAGTATCTCTTGGATGGTTAGCCCCCAGTTTTTTCCTGATGCTTGGTGTGATTTCAAACTGTATGTGCACTGGATCCGTGCTAACTAGGTTACCAGTGTCAGATCCCTTTCTCAGAACACTGTATCATGAATGCCACAACTTAAGCTACCCGTTAAGTTCCTAGTAAGTGGTACCCCTGGTACCAAGGACATGGGCACTGGAGAGGGTCCTCTGGGGCTGCAGCACTGGTTGTACCACCCCAAGGACCGCTCACAAGTCTAATCACTCTGCCATTGCAGACTGTGTGTCTTTGTGCAGAAAAATTGGAAGAATTGACATAGCACATAGCCCTGTGTGCCATGCCTCCAATGCACTGCATAAGATATAGGTAAGTCACCCCTACTGCAGACCTTTAGCCCTAAGAAAGAGTGCCTTATATCCTATGTCTGGGCATACACCTACCTGCATTAGCAGATATGCCCCTACAATGTAAAGCTGAGCTGTAAACGTGCTGAGAGAGCCTGGAGGAAGCAGTATTCATCTTCGGCCAAGGCAGCGTTTAATCTTGCACTGCAAGGCTACAAGGCGCAGATTAAGTTGGCGAAGGCGGCCTTTCTGGAATTCACCTTGGATAAGGCGCCTAACAAATCTCAAGCCCTGTTCAAAATTGTCAGGGACTTGTCTCACCCAGTGTGTGCAGCCAACACAGTTGTGGCGTCGCAAGCCCGGTGTGACTCCCTGGCGGGTGCTTTTGAGAAGAAGACTGCGAAGATCTTAGAGGGCTTAAAAAACTCTCTGCCCGCTGCTCTCGGCTCGGGAGCTCCGGTCAGCCCATTCAGTCGACCCCGGCCAGTAGGGCCTTGCTTTGGCTCGGGAGCTCTGAATGGGTCACCCAGTCGACCCCAGGCGAATGTTGCAGCTTTTACACAGGACACTCTCGGTTTGGGAGCTCCGGCTGGCCTGGACAGTCGACCCCAGTCGGGTATGTCCGGTCCCAGTCTGGGAGCTCCGGACGGACCACCCAGTCGACCCCAGCCGAGTGATCCAGCTCTTCACCTGGGAGCTCTGGAGACCTCCTCCAGTCGACCCCAAATAAGATTGTTCCCATGTCCCTCGTTTGAGGAATTCTGCAGCCTGGCACTCACGGTAGCCTCTGGCTCTCCGCTTGACCCACTACCTCCCAAATTCTGGAAGCCATTTCACGCAGAACTCTTTCAGCCTCTGCATTCCATCTGCCTCCAGTCGCTGGAGTTGGCATTGGTCCCTGAATGTTGGAAGTTAGCAGTAGTGTCACCTCTGCTCAAGAAGCCAACGCTGGACCCGGCCTGCCTTTCTAACTATAGGCCAATCTCCCTGCTCCCTTTTCCTATCAAGATCCTGGAAAAATGGGTGACCCGCTCGCTCTCTGGTTACCTGGAGAACATCGGTTGGTTTGATGAGGCTCAGTTTGGCTTCCGCCCCGGGCACGGGACGGAATCTGCCCTGGTTACCGTATTGGACAACCTTCGGTCGCGGGTCGACAGTGGTCGAGCAGCCTTTTTAGTGCTGCTCGACATGTCGGCCGCGCTCGATACGGTCTGCCATCAGACCCTCATCAGGAGACTGGAGGAGTGCGGGGTCACAGAGGGTGCCAGAGCCTGGTTGATCTCCTATCTGGGTAGCCGGCAACAGCTGGTCTCGCTTCCTCCTTTCAGTTCTGAGCCAAGGAAAGTTGGGCAGGGGGTCCCACAGGGCTCGGCTATCAGCCCGATACTTTTTAATTTGTACCTTCGCCCTCTGGTCCAGCTCATAAAATCTTTTGGTGTCTCGGCTTTCAACTATGCCGATGACACCCAGCTGGTCTTCTCTCTGGAAGGAAATGACGCGGTCTCGCTGGAGATATTTCATTGCTGCATGGCAGCCACAGCGGACTGGTTAGGGGCTAATGCCCTCCAATTTATCAGCTCAAAAACGGAGGTGCTCTACTGCTCCATAGACCGGATTCCGCGAATCCTTCCAGAGAACTTTTGGCCTACCACCTTTCCTGAGCCAGTAGCGGCGGCGGGCTCAGCGCGCAACCTGGGGGTGATCTTTGGTCCAAACTTGCAGCTTGACTTGCACGTTAATAAAACCATCTCTACGTGCATGATGTTGTTACGCATGTTGCGTAAAGTTCTGCCCCTTCTCCCCGCTCAGGCCAGGCCGGAAGTAGTGCGCAGTACCATTTTAAGCCGTTTAGATTACTGCAATGCGCTGCTTCTGGAGGCCCCAAAAAATCTGCTGGGGAAGTTACAACATGTGCAGAACATGGCCGCCAAGTTGGCTCTTTCCCGCTCCAGGTCCAGCTCTTCCACTCTTGCTCTGAGAGACCTACACTGGCTTCCGGTACATCTGCGCGTGCTGTATAAAGCCGCGTGCCTGGTGTTTAAGGCAGTACACCAACTGGGCCCAGTACCACTGCGGAATATGTTTGCCTGGCACTCTGCCTCGCGGCCCCTTCGCTCCTCTTCGGCCCTACTGCTGGTTGTCCCGAGGTTTCAGAGAGTCAGGATGGGTGGCCGCTCATTTAGTGTTGCAGCGGCCAAACTCTGGAACTCCCTTCCTATTTCTCTGAGAAGTCATAAGGAGTACTTGCCGTTTAGAAAAGCGTTGAAAACGCACCTCTTTCCGAAAACTGGCTGAGCAGTAAGTAGTGTATCCGTCCAGAAGTTCAAAGCGCCAGGATGCACTCTGGGTGACAGGTTTTGCGCTCTACAAGTACACAAAATAAATAAATAAATAAATAAATAAATAAACAAATAAATAAATGTCCAATGTATTCTGAGGTGGTGTAAGTGAACAGGGCTTGGATACATGTCAACACAAGTCTCCTAGATCCCCAATGGCTTCATGGATTGCTAAGATGTTTGGTACCAATCATCTTATATGAATACATCAGCATTGATGCTAGTGAGGGATTTATAAATAATTTATACAGGAGACCATTTTAGGGAGTCCTACAAAAACCTATCATGAAGTGGTGTGGTTCCTGACTGTTTTGTACCAGTCTGCCTCCACCAGACAGGTTTCTGACCTCATGGGTGAGAACCAGTGCCCTCAGAAGACAGAGACAAAGTCTGCCTCGTGCGATGGTGCTTCACACCTCTCCCAGGACAGGATGGCCTTCCTGGGCAGGAAGCCTCAAAGGCAATGCCGCTTTTGAAATCCAATCCAAGTACCTCTAGATAGTGGGGGAGTCCGAGCCCCCTTTTGTGCTTCACTTTTGGCAGGAGGAAAGGTGGGAAAATTATTTAGATGAGGAGCAGGGTTCCTACTTAGCCTTAACAACCCATAGGGTGGGGTAGGAAATATGAACCCCTCTCCTGAATATCCACCATCTGGTAATGGTGTAGAATCCTCCAAACAGGGCTAGGATAGTGCCCCTTACCATTGGAAGGGGTCACTAAAGGATGTAGACACCCTAGCCTATTGTCTACTCCCTGTCTCCCCTTGTATTGCCTCTAAATTAAGTATTTAGTTGGCCCCCCAAGACCAAAACATCAGATTCAACAGACACGAGAAGACCAGGACAAAGAAGACCCTCTGCATAAGATCTAAAACCCTGCTGCAGAGAAAAAAGGTGCCAAAATCTGCCTGCTGCTCCTAACTTGACAACTGCTGCTGCTGTAATGTCCTAAAACCTGAAAGGACTCCAAGAACCCCAGAGCACCTCCAGTCTTCAATAAACTGTCAAGAAGCTCCCTTGGAGTGATGTGTTTTATCTAGGAACCCAATTCAATATTGTGACTTTATGCCCCTATACGGCTATAATCAATAATATCCCTATAATGGCATAATAATCAGATCCATATTTCAGTTAATCGCCCTTGCAGTCCAAGGCATGGCAAAAAGCTACTTCCTTGGATTCCTAGAGAGCACACCGAGTTCTTTCGAAACACCAAACCTCCAGCAACCTGGGAAAGCCCTGCTTGCTTTGTTTTGATTTGTAATAGAACTCCTGCGAGCACTGTAAGAACGGCCAGTTCTTAGTGACATCTTTATCGACGTCTTATGTCCAAACCTTACGTCAAACTCGGCACCTTTCAGGTATAAATATACCAACGTTGCCTTAAGCAAACACACGGTGGTGATTCTGGAGCGGAGCAGCTAATCTACTTTCCGAGAGCTCAGCAGAAGCGAGAAGCCCACGGACGCTGCCCCTCCTCTTTGACGCGCCGAGAAAGACGCTGTCTTTTCTCCTGCCGAGAAAATCCAGCTCCGGCGTTTCCAGCCTACCCTTGCGGGTGACTGGGATATCGGGTCCTGAGAGAGAGATACCAGACCTCCTACATTCTATTCCCAAGGTACAGTGCTGACTAAACCCTTAGAGAGAATTCTTGAACAGATCCTTGGCAACAAACCTACTTACCTTAAACTGCTACTTACTTACTCCTTCCCACATATTAGGCTTAGGTCAGGTACACCGGGGTAGGCTTATTTTAGAAGCACCAGTTGAGCACGTTAGCCTATGTATATATGTATATATATTTTATCCATTTTAAAGTGTCTTATGGCTAAGAAACCATATCAATGCTTTTACAGTATTATTTCATAATACTCCTTTTACTGTACGCACTTTACTTTACATTAAGTATTGCAATTGTGGCAATTCATTTCTCTTGCATGAGAAGGAAGACTGCTCAATAAATAATACATTTTATTGAAAACGCTCGTCTCTCTATTCTCTGCACCCTGGTGAAACTAAGTATGCACATCTGACTGAGTTAAATAGCTATCTATTGTTTCACACAACTCTAGAGATTGACTCTTATTCTGAGGGAGCAAAGTTGTCATGTTTATGCGGTTGTCGGAAGCTGAATCCCTTCTTGTCTGAGCCAGGGAAGCTGATCACTTCCTATTCAGTCAAGAAAGTTTCCAGTGACCTCTAAGCTAGCTGGCGCAAACCTAAATTAAGTCTAACATAGTCAGTAGAGACCTAGAAGACCTCAGTCCTACGTCCACACTGCTGTTTATGTTATTCCAATGAGCAGGGCCTATAGGGAAAATAGGAACTACACTACACGAGTGAAGGTGTTATTCCCCTGCACACCACAGGCACCAATCCCGTAAAGTCTAGAGTGTTGACTTGCAGCTCCCCAATGACCTTGATGTAGCACCAACATAAAAAGAAGTACAACAGCTCTGGAGGATCAGATCTAACCCTGGGCATTATACTATGCTAACAGAGCATGCAAAGCTTGTACTGATTCACACTTCGCAAATTGCACGTAGTACAGTATCAAAACTGTGCTTAGCGTAGCAACTAAATCAACAACATCCTCAGATGCTTTGAAAAAGCTATTTTACATGCTTAAAAGCATATAACCAATTCTGTGAACTTTTACAATTAAAGCATTAGGCAGTGAGAGAGCTGATGATTTTGGGATCCCCCCTAACCTAGGGGGAGGACCAAGCAGATGCCTTGAACACAAAGAGCATAAACAAAAAGCACATTTTGTTGAACTTCAGTGGTGGTCCCATCCTCTTAGGACCACCCCAAGCACAGTTATTGGCAAAAAAACAATCCCAACCAAAGGCCCTGCAAAGCAATATGGGACGAGATTAGCAGTAGGCAGTGAATATTTTAGTAGCCAATATCAAAATAATTCTACAAAGAGCTGCAGTTCACCTAGTCGTTACTTGAAGTCTCTCACGACTCAAATGCAAAGCATTTAAATTACTCTTACATCAAAGTGCAGTTCCATTTGTCGTTACTAGATGCCCCTCACGAGTCAAATGCAAAACCATTGAAACCCTTTCATCAAGCATTTGCATTTTACTTATGAGGGACATCTAGCAACCACCAGTTGAACTGCATTCTTTGTAGGATTATTTTGATATTGGATACTATATAATATTCACTGCCCACTGCTAATCTCATCCCATAATGCTTTTCAGGGCCTTTGGTTGGGAATGTTTTTTTGCCAATAACTTTGCTTGGGGAGGTCCTAAGAGGATGGGACCACCACCAAATCGTTCAATAAGATGTGCTTTTTTGTTTTCAAGGCATCTGTTTGGTACTCCCCCTAGGTTATGGAGGATCCCAAAATCATCACCTCTCTCACTGCTTGCTAATTTTTCAGTTTCACTTGTGTGAAAGTACTATATGCACTTAAAGACAGAGGTACTCATTTTATCATAACTTGCATTGTGCAGGATGCCATTTGCAATTATTTTGCAATTTTTTCACAGTGCAGACAATTACACAGTGTCATCAGCTACGCTACGCAGATTACGTGTACTACGTGAAGTTCAAAGTATACTACGTGAAGTTCAAAGTATACTACATGAAGCTACGTGTAGTGCTGCTATACAAACTACGCCCAGGCTTAGTCAGATCTGCCTCTCCACCAAGATCTACCAGAGTAGCGGCATACCAATACCTGTGTACTGGAACCCCAATGGTAAGAACCAAGTAGAAGAGTCCACCCAGGAATACCAGAGCAAACGAAGCAAGCTTACATTCAAGCACCTGATTCCCACATTCTGAGTGGCCCAGCTGTCCTTAGATTACCTCTTCAAGTTGCCTGCACCTGACCGCAAGGACCTCGGGATGCACAACGCCCAGTGGACCTCTTTGCTCTGCACCCTGTCCCACCGGCCTTGGCACCAACAAACTGGCTGTGCTGTCATGGTCTCAAGGCCCTTGCAACCTCCTCCTAGGAGACCCACAGGACTTACCTGTAAGTATGCTTGTGCAGTGTGTTTTCAAGTTGCCCCCTTTATCTTTGCACCCCAGCATCCAAGGTTCTCTGCAATCTGCTCCTGACCAATCCAGGATACTCCCAAACGTTTCCTGCTGCAACTTTGGACTTGGTCCCAAAATTGACCTAAAACGAGAAGGGGAACTTCATGAAAGCATTGCCTGAACTTGTATGCCTTTTTTATTTTTTTGTTCTAATTGTTTCCTTTGGTGCGTAATTGTACACAAAAGTGATATATTTTCTGAACATTTGAAAAATAATATCTCCGAAAGTACTTACCTTAGAACTGTGTTCTTGGTTTTATAAATTGGTCTTGGATGTATTCTTAGTGTGTGTCTCATATATTGCTTCTATGAGTTTACCAACTCCTCGCCCACACTACTGTAAAAATTAGCATTAGAATGATCTGCTTTTACCTCTACTTGGGGATTCACTGGACTCTCTGCACAGTGTACTTCATCCTAATACACTTTATAGAGAGACAGCTTCCTATAGTTTGACTGCTGGCGTATCCACAGAATGTGTCACGCAACACCGCCTTAGGTACATCCAGTACAACTACAAGCAGAGGACATCATTAATGTCATGCAGAATCAGGGAGATCTACGGGTGGCGAACCTAGGCCTTGCCCACCTTGTGTGATGCAGATTTCCAGCATATGACGTGGTGTGTGCCCAGCTGCAGGTATACTGGCAGACTGTCCTATTAAAGCTTAATGCAACCCTGAAAAGCATACTAGACAATGACATAGTGGTATGCTTTTTAATGGTCTTTCCTAGACCCAAGCCTAAGAACAGGTTCCTTGACCTAGTGCTAATATTGGCAAAGATACAAATATCTATGGCGTGGAAGTCAGCAGTGGGACCTAGGGTGGATATCTTGATTAGGAAGGTGATGTTGTGGGTCCAAGTGAAAGAGAGAGCCTTCCAGAGGGGAGAGGCGCGGGCGGTTCACAGGAGACCTGTAGTGGATCTGTGGTCAGAGGTGGTGGATGAATGGTAACATCCCTCAGCCACCAAGTAATGGGCAGAGGGACCTCAAGATGTGGGTGGAAGCACAGATGTTGCCCCAACTGATGATTGGAACACCGCATTGGGGAGACATGGCTGAAGGTGATGACTGGTCTGACAGCTGCTGGAGAGGATGCCATATGGGAGTTGCACCCTTACCCACTGGGCCAAGGGTTAGGTGATGGGTTATGGCTGGTAACAGAAGGGTTGGGTAGAACCATGGGCTTACCCCCCACATGTGTGATATACCCCATTTCCCCACAGCACCACTAATAACAGAAGACACATGTATCTCCTCCTAGATGGTAGTTAGAAGATTATGTTTTTTGAATAAGTAACTAACATAAGACGGATCCGGAAATCTCCAATTAACATGAGATCGCAATGAGGGGAGTCAACCCCTCCCCTGGTGTCATCGCCTGCATGGGGAACTGTCCTGGCCCAGCTAACTGAAGATTTGACATGGGATTTGCCATGTCCAGGCTGCACTTCCACACTTCTTAGGAAGGACAGAATGACCTGGGGCAT
Organism: Lissotriton vulgaris; assembly: GCF_964263255.1. Taxonomy (NCBI): domain Eukaryota; kingdom Metazoa; phylum Chordata; class Amphibia; order Caudata; family Salamandridae; genus Lissotriton; species Lissotriton vulgaris. Next base: position 497,653,468 of record NC_141685.1, read on the forward strand.
TCCTGTAAAGGTTGTAAAGTGCAATTGGGTCCTGGGAGTGGAGATGATACCATAGGGCTGCACCTCAATTGGGCGGGGTATGAATCACCAGTATTTTGCATCACTGTGTGAATTTGTGACTTGTGACTTTGTGAATAAGGACTTCGGGCCTTTTTTGTCCATAAGCTTGACAAGTGTTATTACGTCAAATCAACCAATGAACATATGCTTGAAAGCAACTTTGAATTAAAGACATGAGTTGAATCATGTTCCTGTTGCCAAGTGCTTGAACTATAAATGCAATCCCCACACGCTCATGCTGCCGACCCTTTCAAGAATCGTAAAAAGACAATACTGTAGTAAATGGCAACATATTTGCTGCTAGGCTTAAAGTGTTGCTAATAGCACACATTTCCAACCCGGGAACCTACACCACGTCAGCTAAATCTTTCCCAATCACTAGCATTCCATGTGGTGTTTAGGCTTCCAGCAAAGAGCTAGTAAAGAGGACACCTCTGAGAAAAGAAAATACAGGATCGGGGCTTGTTAGGACTTTATTTGGATTATGTCCTCTACTGATTAGAAATCTGCCTCGGCAACTACTGCCCATGCTGACACCTGGAGCTGCCTCTCAAACAGCATCTTCGTGCAATATTACTAGAATGTACAGAGGTGGAAAAGGAGAACAAGTAATGGTCAATAAATACATTATAGAAAATGTATTTCAAAAGCATTTAAGATGTAAGCAAGGAACGTAGGGGCATATTACCAACAACTAGCGATATGTATCGCTAAGTAGGCTTAGCAGCAATTTTTTTATCGCCGCGCATCGCCGGATATTATCGCTGAGATAACGTGCTATTAGCAATGTTTATCTCAAAAGCGATAATATTTCCGGCGATAACGGCGAAATCCGTATAAATCGCGGAGAATACAGCGATATTCACGCATTATCACTACCAGGGGCTTAGCCATTATATCCACCTCCCATTGGATACAATGGCTAAGAACTGGTCTGAGCAGGCGTTAGTTTTTGGAGATATATTCGTGCTTAGCGCAAATATTTCCATCGCTACGCCTGCCTTGCTAATAGACTACAGCGACGTTAGCGAACAGGTTGGGTACGCCCACTTAGCATGTCATTAGCAATAATTATCGCTGACATGCAAAGTGGGACCCAAACCGCTCGCTATCGACTACAAGCTGTCGCTAACTGCTGTTAGTGACAGCTTGCTAATAGGGCGATAAAATTATCGCCGCTTAGCGGCCGAAAACGGCCGCTAAAGCGGCGATAATCACATATCGCCTGCCTTAGTAACATGCCCCATAAATTCATAAATATCAAACAGATCAAGAAATCTAAACGTCTTAAACAAGTTAAGGACCCACAGTGGGGAATATCATGCTTGCCCATACCACCTACGGACCAGTCGATCCGTAGCCTGGTTTATCGACGTGTAGCCTGACCTATGGAGAGGTGGGATACATTTTACATGCACGGCGCATCTCTGGTAAGCAGAGCCACAGAGACTGCTGATGAATGTCCCCAGATGTGACAAGAGTAAAAGCAGAGGACGGGCCAGAAAAAGTTGAACACGCACACAGATTCTCTTGACATGGAAGGGGCTTTATCACTACCTTCCAAGTACAACTATACTGGTCATTATCTTAGAGACCTGGCATCTGAGAAAGACATAGATTAGCAAACTGGTCTCATATATATATCTGAATAGTTTTGCTCCCTGTAGGTACTCATTGGGCAGCTGACTCACCTGGCTGTTAGGTGACTGTATACACAGGCACCAGATTTCCAGAGTAGTTGTAGCCTCTGTCTACCCCTGACATTGTGATGACCCTCGTGCCGTTTATCCACGTGGGCACCCTCTGAGACAAAGCAGCCTTTGTGGCCACAGCTGCATTGGTTAGTTTCGGGCCAGGCAGAAACTGACATACATTTGGGAGTGAGCCAAGGACTTTCATGTGTGACACAACCCAAACTCAACGCTCTAGATGGAGGTCCCTGTTACGATCATAGAACCTATCCTGTCCTTTAAAAAAAAAAGAAACAGGAACGCCTTCTGGATTTTATCCATTCTACACCCAGTAAAGGATCTGTTTCATTCCAATACACGCACCTTAATTGGAAAATGCCATGACGTTTGAACAGGCACCACACTTTGCATTGTATGTGGTATGCTATTTTGCAATTAGTAGTAATAGTGTGTCTGTGTATTTTTCAAATTAGCATTCCAAGCAGATTAGTTTACTTATATAAGATTGCATTTTTTACAAATGGAGGCACATCCTCATTTTTTTAAAAAATATTGAACTCTATGCAATCTTGATTGTGCATTCTGATTTGTGACACTAGCACTTGTTAGAAAATGACCCTTTTTGCATGGCCACCCCCATTTCTTTGCTGAATTTTATCGCTGTTTGTTTAGACACTGTGATGCAGCTTTTATGTGCTTTTACCCCTAAAACATGTGAACAGTGGCTAATACCTGATTGACATGTTTCACTCTTCCATAAGGCCCTCCTATAAGGTGTAGGAACACCCATGGAATAGAAAGTTAAATGACAACTGAAGACTGCAGAACTTATTCAGGCACATGCATCAAGCGATTTGGGAATCGCAAACGGTGCGAATCGCAAAATTCGGCCGTTTGCGATTCCCAAATCACTATTTGGGATGCATCAACTTAAAAGTGAATAAATCGCTATTTTAGCGATTTTTTCAAGTGCGATTACTTTTAAGGAATCGCAAATTTGCGATTCCTCAAAAGCAATGCATGAAACTAAAAAAAATTGCGAATTCGCAATTAGAGAGAAAAAATTACCATGAGGTTGGACCTCATGGTAATTTTGCGAAATGTTAGAAAAATGCAATTTTTTGCATTTTTTTAACTTTCATGTTGTGCACACACATGCCCTTAGGGCATGTGTGTACACAACATATGTGCATTGTTTGATTTCAGGGGTGCAACAGGGTGTCCTTTGGACACCCCTGCACCCTTGAAATCGCAATCTCAATTTGCGATTAGCTAATTGCGAATCGCAAATTGAGATTGTCTTCCCATTCATTCCTATGGGCCTCTAGGCCCATAGGAATGAATGGGAAGGGATTCCTTAATTGCGATTCGCAAAATGCTAATCGCAATTAAGGAATTCTAAGAAATCGCAATTTATTTAGCGATTTCTTGATGCATAGGCATTTGCAATTCCTTAATTGCGATTCCTTAAAAATCGCAATTAAGGAATCGCAAATGCCGAGTTTGATGCATGTACCTGATTGTGCTGTCCACCCTAATTGCCCCAAATACATGGTCTCAGACCTACCAATGTAACCTGACTACTGCAAATTAATCCAACAGTCTGGCCTGTTAAAATAACACTTTTGACATCTGAAAACCTTCCTTTCAAATACTATTAGGCTAACCTTATGTAGACATTTAGCCAAAAAAAAATATGGTGCCTAGTATTTTGAAGGAGGAAATGTAGAAATGTAATGTCACTCTGGTGATCAATGATATTGTGAATTCATCACTTGCCACGGGAAATGTGCCACATGAATGAAAATTTGCCACAGGAAAACCTCTGAAGAAGAAATTGAACATTGATCCCTCAAATCTCACTAATTATAGGCCCATATCTCTCTTACCTATTCTAGGCAAACTAACAGAGAAAATAGTTTACAAGGAACTCTCTAGTTATTCAGAGACAGCAAAGATTTTTTATCCCCGACAATCCCGTTTTCAACCAAAACATTCGACTGAGTCAGCGTTACTTGAAATATCAGACACCATCAAATTTATAATGGATGAGGGCAAGAAATCAGTCTTAATCCTTTTAGACTTGTCAGCAGTGTTTGATTCTATTTCACATAAGATCCTGCTAGCCAGTCTGAGATCTTGCGGTATATCAGATTCCGCATTGGCATGGATTACATCTTTCCTGTCAAATAGGAAGCAGGTGATCTCGCTGGGACCCTTCTTGTCACCAGTACAAGATATCTCCACTGGGGTGCCTCAGGGGGCTTCCTAAAGTACTCTGTTGTTTAACATATATATGGCCCCTCTTATCTCGCTGATTTCGAACTATGGGATCGAAATCACGTCGTACGCCGACAATACCCAATTGATCCTGTCTTCAGACAAGAATTCTACCGATGAGGAAGACAACTTTAAATCCTGTTTTACAGCAATAATAAAATGTATGAGGGATAATCATCTATGCTGTAACAGTGATAAAACAGAAATCCTATCTATTGGTAAAAACAATCTTTTTCAACCAAAGGACTAGTGGCCAGATAACACCACAGCGCCTCCATCGATGGTAATAGTTGCAAAGAATTTAGGTGTGTGTTTGACTCTGGCCTCTTATTTAATTCTCATGTTCTGAAAATGACCGGGACCTTGTTTTGGGCTTATAAAAACATTGAGAACGTTTTTTAATCTGATTCCTCTGGCCGCCAAAAAGACAGTGGCAGTGGCTCTCATACTATCGCAGCTGGACTACTGCAATAGTCTCCTTGCAGGAATTAACAAAACTATCCTGAGGAGACTACAGGTGGTCCAGCACGTGGCAGCCAGACTGGTTCTAGGATTGCCGCGTAGGGCACCGGCCTCGGCTGCATTGAAGGCTCTTCATTGGCTCCCAGTCCATAAAAGAATCCTATTCAAATTCCTACTGACGACATTTAGAGCCCATCGTCATCTGAGCCCAAGATATCTTTCAGTAATATTTAGGCCTCACACTACTGTAAGAACATTGAGGTCCACAACCGCAAGATCAGCCACTGTTCTGGGAGCAAAGGCCTGGAATGGTATGCCTAGGGTACTTAAAGTAATTGAACAGGAGGGGCCGCTCAGGAAATTATTAAAGATGTAGATTTTTGGAATATCAGATGCTTGTTGCCTAGCCCTCATTCAGGTTTTTGCCCTACATAGCTGATCTCTTGTAACTTACAGCACCAGGAGACTCCTTTAGGAGTGGCAGTTGGCCTGTAGAAATATTACCTTTGATTTGATTTCATTTCATTCCATGTTGGCAAATCCTTACGGTGACAAGCCACCAAAAGCTATTTTCACTGTGTAGGGCTCTTGCTCTTCTTTGAGGAAAATTAAAGTGCAGATTAATCTATTACCTTTTCTATATTGTGGTTCAGACAAGTTAGAGAAAAGGTTCAACCACTTTAAAATTTATTAAAATCCAATTCAATTGTGAAGTTAGATATTTGATAAATATTTAGAAACATTTACTTTTAGAACGTTGCCTTTTCCTTGCCTGAAGCTTCTAGAGGCCAGCTGCCCCTGTCATTGCTTGACCTTAATGAGGTGTTAAAACTGCCCCCCCACAGCAGGACAGTGGCTACGGCTTGTTGGGTAGGATGGGCTAGGTGTGAGGCATGAGACACCTGTTAGCACAGGAAGAGCATGTGGGAATGTACATGGCTTTAATTTAATTCAAAGGGGCAAGGGTGAGGTCTGCCCATTCACGGTTAATTGTAAGGGGAGATGTTAGTAATGGGGTTCCTGGTTGTGGGGGGTGAAACCCTAATAGAGAAGACATTACATTATCTTTCAGGGTGAAACACAAGCAAACCCCAAATTAATCTAACCTGAACCCTCTGGTAGTTCGGCACAAAAGCAGTCAGGCTTAACTCAGAGGCAAAGTGTAAAGTGATTCTGCAGCATTTCAACCAGTAATAAAGTGGAAACACAACACAGGAAACAAATCCCACACCAATTTATAACAATAGAGTAAAGTGTAATAAATTATTTGACACCTACACAACAACAACACAATGAGAGATATTCAACTGCTAAGATTTCAGGTAAGTTAAGCTCCTAAAAGCGCAAAGCACCACTGGCGGTTATCAGATCCTGCAAGCCCGGGTGAAAGTCACAAGTTCAGGTCACCTACAATGGAGCGCAGGCCTGATATAGGGAACTGGTCAGCCCTGTTGAAAGAGTTACCTTCAAAGTCGAGAGCAAAGAATACTGTTCATGTTGGAAGGGGCTGCAGGAAGAACGTTACGGATGGTTGTCGATGTAGCATGAAGAAAAGGCCGGATGTCATGGATGGCATTGCTGCCGTGTAAAGATCCTGTCGGCCTAGCATGCGGAAATTATTGTAGCATCTCATTGGCACTCACGTGAGCTGTCGATGCTGTAGCGCAAAGTTTGGATTTTGCGCTACTGAGCCTCATTGGCAGTTGCTGTGAAGTGAGAAGTCGGGTTCGCCCAAACTTCGCATTAGAGGCTCCTTGGACAATATGATCTTGGTGCAAACGATCCAGTTTGCAAAAAGCCCAAAACATCAGGAGAGCTCAACTGAGGCCACAGGGTCCAGGAGCTGAGAGGCACCACTTTGAGTTCAGGCACTCACTCCAGCAAAGGCCAGCAGGGCTCAAATAGGTCACCAGGTCAGTTGCACAGTACCTCTGGAGTCTATTTCATTCCTGTAGCTCAGAACACGAGGTCAGCTGGCTGACCCTTTGAGACATTTCAGCCCAGGATGAAAGGTGCAGGTCAAGTCTTCCTTCTTAGCATACAGGGCAGTAGAGCAGCAGAGTAGCAGGGCAGCAGAGTGGCAGTCTTTCTGGCAGAAATGGGCAGAACAGTCTTTCTTCTGTAGTATGCACAGGTCCAGGTGTGTAAGGAATATTTGGGTCTGAGGTCCATTATATATACCTGGTGCCCACTTTAAAGTAGGAGAAGATCCTAGAGAATTGCCTTTGTAATCCTTGAAGCTTCCTGCCTCCTCTGTCCTGACTCAATGCTAGCTACCTGAACAATGCAGTGGTAACAAGTCATTTGTGTGAAGGAAGGGCACAGCGTATTCAGTTGCAATTGACAAGCTACGATGAGCGCAAGATGAGCCCATCTTGGCTGGTCTTTGCCCTTTGCAAGTGCTCAGGTGCAACCCGCATGCGTACCACACTGTGCTGAAAGTAGTACACGTTTAGTGTGATGTCAGAGCTTACTACTTCTCCTGTCACAACACGGGCCTCTGAAGGATGAAGTCTGGCACCAGTTCTCCAGCTACAAAAATGTAACAGCCACTGGGTAATTATATTTAGGCCAGCTGTTCCATAGAAAAAACATTTTTTGTGCTGCTAATAGTTTTGGCACAATTTGATGAATCTCCACGAAAGTTACCAAAAAGGTGAGTTGATCATGGAAAGTTTTGGGTGATCAGCCAAGTGTGGCTGAGAGAAAAGGGGGCCTCAAACACAAAATTATAATGCTTTTTGAATAGACTTCTTTCGATACGGCTACAGCAAATACTGTTGAACAGAGTTGGAAATTGGAAAGGAATGTAGATCATGATATGCAGCTTGTACTTTTTGTGATTTGATATGAATCCATTCAAATGATTTCAGGAGCACAAAAATATAGATATCTGGACAGTTGGGTCCGCAAGTGTGTCTAGAGACTCTTGCGTGAGCGCCAAATTGAAAAATAGAGCATTCTTATTGGTCCAAGGAGTTTTTTTCCCTTGTGCCATCCCGCTCCTGCAGGAGTCAAACTCCAATGGAAGCAAGCGCTACTCTTGGCTGCAAGCAACAAGAGAACATTTTTGCTGGCGACCGTTATAAGGATTCGCGGAATTATGGCTAGATTTAGATCTTGGATGATAACCTGTCCACCGAAATATAAATCCCATTATATCCTATTATATTTATATAATTGAGAACAGCCTATGCGTCACCATTGTGATAGAGTAACCTGTCTGCCAAGATCGAAGTCAGGCCTCTAGTCTCCTGTCCTAAACTTGTAGGAAAATAATTATATAAGGTGTCTGGGGAGGGCTACCCGTCCCCTCTAGGCTTCATGGAAGGGACTCAGAGGGACTCCCCAGGGCAAAAATGAAAAAAAAAAACACTTTCCGCTGCAATTCGGCTAAACTTTAACTGGTTAAAAAACATGGTGACTTTCTTTAATTAAAGAGAGAGGGGCATGCAGACCTCCTCTCCGAGCCATCACAGGCCCCAGAGAGCCAACCCCTGGGGCTGAAATATCTCAAAAAGGAGAGGGGTCCATGCAGCCCCCTCTTCAAGAGTCTAAAGGCCCCAGTTACCCAATTACCTGGTGTAGATTTCCTTTTTTAAAGGGAGGGAGCCATGTAGCCCCCACCATGACCCTTTATTAGTCATGGGGACCCCATTCCCCAGGATTGATTCTATTAAAAATATTTATACAGCGCACTATCACCGTCGGTTTCTTGGCGCTCTTGATAAAGATAGCGGAGATCCAGGGGGGGGGATTAATCGTATGCAGCTTGAAAGAGCAGAGTCTTTAGAAGAGTACGGAAGCTATCGTACTTAGTACAAAGACGGAGAGTTAGGGGTAAGGAGTTCCAAGTAGAGGGAGCCAAAACAGAGAAGCTCAGGCCTCCGTGCCTTTTTCTTTTAAATCTGGGGACCTCGAGGAGGTTCAAAGAAGCAGAGCGCAAAGCTCTGGCAGGAATATGACGGGACAGGGCAGATGAAATGAACTTAGGGGCTGCGTCATCTAGGGCCTTAAAGGTGGTACATGCCAGTTTAAAAATACACCGTTTTGAGACAGGGAGCCAATGTAAACTGCGGAGTAGGGGGGTAACGTGTTGGTATCTGGGCTGGCAGAAGATCAAGCGGGCAGCTTGGTTCTGCACCAACTGAAGTCGATGAAGGTGACATGTGGGAATTCCTGCGTACAAGATATTGGCGTAGTCGAGCCTGGAGGTGATGAGGGCAATGACTACTTGAGTTAGGGCTTCTTTGTTCAGAAACCTATTAATCTTGCGAATACGCCTGAGAGGGAAGAAGCAGGCAGAAGTTACCGCATTGATGTGGGGTCTCATAGAGAGATCTTGGGAGATGGTCACCCCCAGGCTTTTGACAGAGCTCACAGGAGTTGGTGCCGTCCCCAGAGATGTTGGCCAAAAGGAAGCGTTCCATGGATGATTGGGGCCACCCACCAAGACGAGCTCAGTTTTGGTGGGGTTTAGTTTTAAGTGACTATGGTACATCCACTCAGCTATGATTAGCATAGTGGACTGAAAGTTGGTGCAAGAGGAGGGGAGGGAGTCAACAGGGAAAATTAACTGCAGATCATCAGCATCATTGTAAATTGTGACCGGGAAATTGCGCAGAGTGACAAGCAGTGGTTGGAGATATAAATTAAAAAGAAGAGGGGATAGTGCCGAGCCTTGTGGGACACCACAGTGAAGGGGAGAATAGGACGCAGAGAAGGTGGAAAGGTGGACGGACTGTGAGCGCTGGTGTAAGAAGGATTTAAGCCAGTCAAGGGCCACTCCTTGGATACCGGCGTTGGCGACACGGTCGATCAAGATGGTGTGATCGACCGTGTCGAATGCCGCAGAGAGATCCAATAGGACAAGGGCTTGGGCGATGTTCTTGTCAGCACCTTTCCTGAGGGTGTCCATGACTGCCACTATGACCGCCTCGGTGGAATGGAGGGGTCTAAATCCAGCTTGTTGAGGGTCTAGAAACAGTGATTGTTCTATGAAGGAGCTCAAACAGCGGGTCACATAAGTTTCCAGAATCTTGCCTAGGTAGGGGAGGAGGGAAATGGGTCTATAATTGCTGAGTATGGTAGGATCTGCATTAGGTTTCTTCAAAATAGGTAAAACGGCCGCTTGCTTGAAAGAAGATGGGACCACTCCGGTAGCAAGAGAGTTGTTAAGTAGTGCTAGCGGGGGGCCTGGGCAAGCAAGAAAGGCTCCTTTGAGGACCAGCGGGGGGCAGCAGTCATTAGGGGATCCCGAACTTACTTTGTGAAGGAGTGATGAGAATTCTTGTAGAGAGATCGGTGGGAATGTAGTCAAGGTACTGGTGTTGGGGGGAGGCAGAGGGGGGGCGTAGGAGATGCAGGGGTAGGGATGTTCTGTTTTATGGTAATTATTTTTTCTGTGAAATAGGAATTGAGTGAGTCGCATAATGCTTGTGATGGCAAAGGTTGGGGAGTGACTCGATCTGGGAGGGAGAGCTCATTTACAGTTGAGAAAATGTCTTTTGTTTTATTATTTGAGTTCAGAATTTTTTGTGAAAAGTAAGCTGTCTTGGCTTCCAAAATAGATTTTTTATAAGTTTTTAAGGACTCAGTATATATGAGTTTGAGTTGAGGATCGTAGTGGCGACGCCAGCGGCGCTCAGTTTGCCGCAGGGCGAGTTTGTCTGCTTTAAGTTGGTCAGTATACCAGCGTTGAGCATCATGGGGGCGCATTGTTTTGATTGTTTTCAGGGGGGCAGCTATATCGCTGGCCAGGCGCAGCCATTCATTGAGTTTCTCAGCCTGATTCTCTACTGAGGATAGCGGCAATGGTGCCGAGGATGCCAGTGAGGTGTGAAAGTCAAGAAGATTAGCCCTTTTCCAGTTGCGAGCCATCTTGTTCTTAGTGCGGGTGAGAGGACACGATGTGTGGAGGTGAAGGTGAAAGGAGATGAAATGATGGTCTGACCAAGAGCATGGGAAAACTGAGGGGGGTGAGATGTCGAGATTGGATGTCCAGACTTGGTCTAGCGTGTGACCTTTCAGATGGGTGGGGGAGTGAATATGTTGTGAAAGGTTCAAGCTTTCAAGAAGTTCAGTGAATTCCACTGATAAGTGGCTTTCATGGACGTCCGCTGGCCAATAGTTGAAATCACCGATTACGATAATATTGGCATGGTTGATAGTCAGTTGAGCGATGGCGTCACTGAAAAGTTTGGGGAAGAGAGGCTCACTTGCTATGCCCCGGGAGGTTACCCTGTGACACCATTATTTCTCTGCCCATACAGATGAGGTCACTGGAACCTGTGTTTGCTCCCGCTTGGCAGGAGCATTTTTAATCTCCTGCCATGTGGGTGCAAACACAAAGCCTGCTCCCAGTAGTCAGGAGCTTTGAAAATGCTCCCGCCATTGGTAGCAGACTTGGGATCTGTTTCCCTGCCTGAACTGATGTGGGCAGGGAAACAGATCTAGAGATTGTTCCTGCTAAGAGTGAGCAGCAGAAATAGCTGCTCCCATTGGATGGGATTATTGCCAGCTCTCAAAGCAAATAGGGAGATGGCTGGTGCCCTTGTACTCCCCCTACAGCCCCCAATATTGTGAATTGTTGGTGTCCTGGGTCAGCTCATGGCACCCAGATTTAATTAATTAGGGCCACAGGGGGATGTCGTCCCTTGGCCAAAAAGGGGGCTGTGCAGCCCCCTCTACTTTGAAAAAAGTATGGGTCGTGGGTGATGGGGTCTTGGGGGACTTTAACCCCTTCACTGCGGCGGCTATTCCGCCGCAGTGCTAAGGGGCGGGGCGGAAGAGCGGCGGGCACATGCTGGTGATGGAACCTCTCCGTCACCAGCGTCGGTTGCGCTGTGCTTATGACGGAGCGGTTCCGGCATGGCCCCGCCCGCTCAATAGAACGCTCAGCGCAGGCGCGGAATTCGCACCGCGCCTGAGCGGCGGGCGGGCCATGACGGAACCGCTCCATAATCAGCACAGCGCCACCGCAGCTGATGACGGAGCGGTTCCGTCATCAGCACTTAAGAGGTTAAAAGGCTCAAGGAGGTACATGTTGAACATAACACATGCTTGCTATACCTCAGGGAGTTGGTTATGTGATGCCATTAAAAATGCTTCATAGTATTTCCAGCTTTTTTCTACTTACTTTCAGGCCTCTAATGCCAAACTAATGTAAAGAGTAATGTTTATGAATGAAGCCTGAATGATATAATCAGTGATGCCATAAAATATCTCATAGAACATGTAATGAGTGATGTCATAGGTGAGGTTATAAGCAGTGCATGGAGGTGGCAAAAGTTATAGTTAGCTCTTCTTGCTATAACTGGTGAATAACTCTAACGCTACTTTAACCTTTGAGCTTCTCCGTGAATTTCGAAGGTTTTTTTTTAAACAAAAAAAATTCCTTTATGATACCTAACTTAATTATTACTGAAACCTTTGGTTTCTTCAGTATACCAGTAATTAGTTCTAGTTAGGACGTCGTTTCTATTAAAAAAGCAGATTTGCTTTTGCCAATATCTTTGGCGCTGTTTGTCGAATATTAGCCCACTCACTTCAGCTTTTGTGTTAAAAGTTTCAGGGTGACCAGTAAAGCGGGAGCCGAGAAAGAGGGGGGTACTAAAACTATTTATTTCCATGTTAATTTCCATAGGAATCTTTAGACACGGCATCAGCAAATAACTACTCAACAGAATTACACCAAACTTGACAAAAAGTTAGCTCTTGGTTCAGGCAGCACTCTTTTTGTTAAATGGTTTGAATCCATTCAGTAGATCTTGAGAAATGTAAACATTTCTCAGATATACAAATATGGTCTTAAAGGATCCGCAAACCCTCCCGATCTCGTTCCTGAGATCTGATTGGCTGCCAAGACTTCAAACTAGGAAGTGTTGGCAGCCATGTTGTGTCTCGGTTGTGTCCTAGTCACAAGGAAAAAGGTAAAAAAATTGAAACATTAAGAGAAGGGGACTGGGTGGAAACACCCTCACCCACTAGGCCTGCTCAGGGGGACCCCAGGGCCCAAAAAAGCATTTAAAAAATCATTGGGAGTAGGTAGGGTCTGCAAATCCCATCAAATATTGAAAATGAAACAAAACGCGGGCTTCTGCGCTTCGTTTTCTTTAAGCCCCCGTGTAGACCTGGTCCCGCAGGCAAGTATCTAAATATAAGTGGGGGACTGCCAACTCCCTAGGGCTACGTTAAATAAATAGGGGGCCATACTGCCCCCCGCAGCCCCGGGGACTGCTACCTCCATGGGGCTATATTCAAAAATGCCGGGGGGACACCCCGGCCCCACTAACCCAGAGACCACCACCTCTGCGTGGCTTTATTTAAAAAAAAAAGACATAGGGGCTCATACCCCCACGCAGCTCCGGGGACTGCACCTCCCTTAAATCAGCTTTTTTTAAAAAAATGCATAGAAAGGCCCCGCCCCTGGCATGGGGTCCCCTTGGCATATATCAGCCTTGGGAGGGGGTCAAGGCGGCTCCCTCCATTTTAACTAAAAAAATGAGTCAGGCCCTGGGGGTTGAGGTCCTCGGGGCCCAAAAACACGAAGGAAAGGGGGGCCACACAGCCCCCTTTCCTAAACAAAAAAATATATATATAAGAACCGGAAACTCGCCGGAGGCTCTACCCCATTTCTCCTCTACTCTGCAAACACAACTCCTGGTGCACTCTTGGTTGGTGGAGGAAGTTCCCATCACTGCTGAGGGTCCTTAGGGACCAACTAGCCCACCAGTGGAATTGCTGAGAGGTGGATGAAGGCCATGCCCCTTTTTACAACACTCTGCAAACATGCCTCTTGGCACACTGCTTGTGGGGGGATGAGGTCCCCTTGTGCCCTCAGGCGTGTTTGCAGAGTGGTGAAGAGAGGGGGGCCATTGCCTCTGACTACCTTGCAGAAATCCAGCTGTGTGGGGCATACTGGGGGTTATATCAGGCCTAGTTGGCCCCCAGGGACACTCAAGAGGGAATGTGACTCCATCCCCCAACCAAGAGTGTGCCAGGAGGTGCATTTATAGATTGGAGGAGAAAGGAGGGGCGGCTTGCGACCACATTCATCAGTCCCACTGTGTAGTGCTTACTGGAGGTAACAGGTATGCTAGTTGGCCCCTAAAGACACCTAGCAGCAAAGGAGGCTTGATCCCCCAACCAAGAGCACACCAGGAAGCATGTTCGCTGAGTGGGTGACAAAGTAGGTGTGACCTGCTATCAGAACTCAACAATTCTTCTGTGTGGGACTTACTGGAGGTAATAGAAGGGGTAGTTGGCCCCCAAGGACCTCCTTGGGGGCCAACTACCCCTTCTATTACCTCCAGTAGGGCCAACACAACAGAAATTCTAAGAGGTCTTCACAGGCCACGCCCTCTTTGTCCATCAATCAATCAATCAAAGCATTTATATAGCGCACTACTCACCCAGAGGGTCTCAAGGCGCTAGGGGAGGGGGGTCCGCTACTGCTCGAACAGCCAGGTCTTGAGCTGCTTCCTGAAGGCGAGGTGGTCCTGGGTCAGGCGGAGGTGGGTCGGGAGGGAGTTCCATGTCTTGGCGGCGAGGTAGGAGAAGGACCGTCCCCCTGTGGTGGCTCTTCGGATTCGGGGGACGGCGGCGAGGGCGTGGGCGGTCGATCGAAGCTGGCGTTTGGGAAGTTGAGGCGGCTGTTGAGGTATCCTGGTCCTTGGTTGTGTAGGGCTTTGTGAGCGTGGGTGAGGAGACGGAAGGTGATTCTCTTTTTGACCGGGAGCCAGTGCAGGTCTCTCAGGTGTTCGGAGATGTGGCTGCGACGGGGGATGTCCAGGATGAGTCGTGCTGAGGCGTTCTGGATCCGCTGAAGTCTCTTCTGGAGTTTGGCGGTGGTTCCTGCTTAGAGGGAGTTGCCGTAGTCCAGACGGCTGGTGACGAGGGCCTGGGTGACCGTCTTCCTGGTCTCGGTGGGGATCCACCGGAAGATCTTGGGTAGCATGCGTAGGATGTTGAAGCACGACGAGGAGACGGCGTTGACTTGTCTGGTCATGGAGAGGGAGGAGTCCAGAATGAAGCCTAGGTTGCGTGCGTGGTCTGTTGGTTTGGGTGCGCTGCCTAGGGCGGGGGGCCACCAGGAGTCGTCCCAGGCGGAGGGTGAGGATCCCAGGATGAGGACTTCCGTCTTGTCCGAGTTCAGTTTCAGGTGACTGTTCTTCATCCATTCGGCTACCTCTTTCATCCCTTCGTGGAGGTTAGCTTTGGCGGTGGCGGGGTTGTTGGTGAGGGAGAGGATCAGCTGGGTGTCGTCGGCGTAGGAGATGATGTTGAGGTTGTGCTGGCGTGTGATGGCTGCGAGGGGGCTCATGTAGACGTTGAAGAGTGTTGGGCTGAGCGAGGAGCCTTGAGGAACGCCACAGATGACTTCGGTGGCCTCCGATCTGAACGGGGGGAGGCGGACTCTCTGTGTCCTTCTGGCGAGGAAGGAGAGGATCCACTCCAGTGCCTTTTCCTGGATTCCAACGTTGCTGAGGCGCTGTACTAGGGTACGGTGGCAGACAGTGTCGAAGGCCGCGTAGAGGTCCAGGAGGATGAGGGCCGCTGTTTCTCCGTTGTCGAGCAGGGCTCGGATGTCATCGGTGGCTGCGATCAGGGCGCTCTCAGTACTGTGGTTGGCCCGGAAGCCAGACTGCGAGGGGTCTAGGGATCCGTTCGTCTCGAGGAAGGCGGCCAGCTGCTTGTTGACGGTCTTCTCGATGACTTTTGCTGGGAACGGGAGCAGCGAGATGGGGCGGTAGTTCTTGAGGTCGGTGGGGTCGGCTGATGGCTTCTTTAGTAGAGCGCTGAGTTTGGCGTGCTTCCAGCTCTCCGGGAAGGTAGCGGTGTCGAAGGAGGTGTTGATATTGTCCCGCAGGTGGCGTGCGATGACAGCATCGGCCTTGTTGAAGACGTGGCGAGAGCATGGGTCGGTCGGAGATCCGGAGTGGATGGAGTTCATTGTCCGACGGTGTCTTCGGTGCTGATCTGGGTCCAGGCGCGGAGGGTGGTGGTGGGGGGCGCTGGTTCGGTCGTGGCGTGCGTCGGTTGAGTGCTGAAGCTGTTGTGTATGTCCGCGATCTTGTTGTGGAAGTAGGAGGCGAGGGAGTTGCAGAGGTCTTGCGAAGGGGTGATGTTGTTGTTTCCGGCGTTGGGGTTGGAGAGCTCTTTAACGATGTTGAAGAGTTCCTTGCTGTTGTGTGCGTTGATGTCGAGTCATTCCTTGAATGCGGTGTTCTTGGTTGCGCAGATGAGTTGGTGGTGTTTTCGGGTGGCGAGCTTGAGGGCAGTCATGTTGTCCGGTTTTGGGTCTCTGCGCCAGATTCTCTCGAGGGCTCTGCAGTTCTTCTTGGAGCTCTTGAGTTCTTCGGTGAACCATGGGGCTTTCTTGCTGCCGGGTCTGCTGGGCGGGGTCCTCAGGGGGGCGAGGTCGTCAGCGCAGTCGTTGATCCACTTCGTGAGGTTGGTGGCCGCTTGGCTGGGGTTCGTTGCGCTGGTGGGTGAGTTCTTGCTCAGGGAAGTCGCGAGCTTGTCGGCTGTGATCTTGTTCCAGCTTCTGCGTGCAGCCTGTTGTTGGTGGTGGTGGATCGTGGTCCTTCTGAAGCTGAAGTGGACGCAGCTGTGGTCCGTCCAGTGGAGTCCGGTGGCGTGGCTGAAGGCGATGTCCTTGCTGGATGAGAAGACGGGGTCGAGTGTGTTTCCGGCGTAGTGGGTGGGGGTGGTCCATCACTCTGCAAACGCACCTCCTGGCACAGTAGGGTTTCGGTGATGACGTCCACTTTACTCAAGGGGGACCTTGGGGCGAAAAAGCCCTCCTGTTACTTCCTGTAAGTCCTATATACACAATGGAATTCCTGTGAGCTGATTGGATGCCCAGAACCCTGTCTCCACCATTTAGCAAACATGACTCACTGAAAAAAACACAGGTTTCAGGGATGTTATAGTTAGAAATTAGTATTTAAACAAGCTTAGAATTTCACTGAAAAAACACAGGTTTCAGGAACATTATACTTAGAAATTAGCATGTAAGAAACCTTAGATATTCACGAAAAAAAACAAAGGTTAGAGGGATGTCATAATTAGCCTGACATGTCACTCGTACAAAACCAGAAAAAAGCAGCTGTTATAGTTCACTGAGGTAACCATAACTTGCAACCCTGCAATTCACTGCTTATGACCTCATATATTACAAAACTCATGACATGGTCAGTGACATCCCTGATGACATCACTCATAACATCTCAAATGACATTACTGATGACACCAGTGATGACATCATTCAAAGACTGTGAGTGTTTTTCAAAAGTTTATGAGTGTTCAATATATCTACGATATGTACATGTCTTGTTTCTCGTTAATTTCACTTCTGTCATATTTAGCTGCTTCAAGTGCTTTTGATAATTTCCATGACATTGTTAAGTGCCTGATCTGTTGTTGTCATTGGGAATGGTCAGAGGTGATCAATGCTGGCCTTCGGTTTGGAATCCACACTTCCACTAGTACTGTATTTTTCTATTTCTTAGTAAGCACACTTTTAATTTTTCCTTACATTTTATAATTTTGTAGGTTTACAAAATTGTATATTTCACAGCATAGGAATGCTTACTATACTATTGTAGACTTTGAGAATTATGTTGTTTTAAATGAACATCTGCAGAAATCCTATTAAAGGAAAAAAGACCAGTGCTTCTCTTTTACAATTTCATTTGACACATTCCAAAAGCAATACATTTAGAAGTAATTTGAAGGATAGCCTTTTTGCTCGTCTCCTGCTAATGGGAAAATGGTACAAATATTTTTTGTCATAAAACCTTGATTGAACACATCATTTCACAATAGTCTGATACAAGAGGCAAATTGGCATGTTTACAAATATTAGTTTCCCTAAATGTATTCTAAATCTTGATGATCTTATCCATTTTGATATCAAATTTACTACTTAGCCCTGTATGTAAATGAATGCATTTTATCAATAATAAATTCATTCTTAGGTCAGACTTGAAGTAGACAATAGATGATTTTATTCACATAAATTCTGAACACAGATTTTCTCCCAACAAACTGCCCAAAATGATTTTAAAATATATGTTAACATGAGAGTTTTGCGGACTTGTGGAGATTTTATAATCTACAAAAAATTATTATCTAGTGCATGCTACCTAATGCTTAACAGAATACAACTTTTTGTGTAGGAACGTATCACAAAATATGTTAAATTCTGAAACTGGAACAATTCTATCTTACATCATGGCCTATTTATTTCTGTTCTGGATTTGATACTTTTTAAGAAAAGTGTGAATCAAATCAAATTTGCATGTGATAAAGGGTTGCCAATTTGTTCCAGTACATGAGAATTCTACCACAACGGACTCTTTGAATGAGTTGAGACATGCTCAATTTTATTTTACTAAGAAGTAAACTGAAAATGCAGTGACCTTTTATTTGCACCTAAAATATTATAGTTGTCTACAAAAAATAAAAAAGACCAGGCTTAGCCAAGCTTTCTCAGAGCATTTTCAAGAGAGAATTGATAAAATTACAGTGGACTTCCAAATAGAAATAGATTGCTGAACATATAAATAAGCAGGAACTTTCATCTGCATGCCTTAACATTTCTTGTTTTGTAGTTTATTCAGGTCTAAATCAAGCTTTTTAGCTAGCACAAGAGAGGCACCATCACTATTCCCTTCGTTACATAAAAGCACTTTAATCAAATCATATTGTCTTCCTTAATCTGTTTAAAAAGGCAGTAGGCTCTCATCAGTTAACTGGACTACATAGGGAAATTGAAAAGAGGAAGGTCTGCCTTACTCCTACCATTCGTACAAGGTGTACTAATTGACACAGAATCACACACTATAATTATTAGTCTGCTAAATCCTCAACTACAATCTTCAGGGTTGATTTTAACAACCTAAAATATTTTATAGCATCAAAAACTTTGGGAGACAAATAACCCCCCATTGTATAAGTATGTATTCTGTCTTGCTTTCCGTGCACCACTTGGGCAAGTTTTTCCTACAGGTAAATTAATGTCCGATGACCTAATACTACCTGTTCTTAAATCAGAATGCAGCCATGTGAGACATTTGTTTTTATAACATCTTTTTCCCCATCTTGCCATCTTCTGGACTTTTGACTTGACAATGGTATGTTCATTGAGAAATAAGTGCCGCAAAATGTAATTTCCACCTGGATGCATATGCAAAACTTTTGCTTTTCTTCAGGGTGCTTTGCGCAAGCTTTTCAGGATTTCTTGTACCCTTTGTTTGAAAAAATATTTGGCCAGAACCTTCCATTTCTTCTGGTACACCTATTTCTTAGTAGCTTGGATAGCTTTTTTCTCAAACACGTTTTGTTTTATTGCCTTGTTCTATATATGGGAAATGTCCTCATCTAGACCTGGAATATTTTGTTCAAGTCTGATTTTCAGCTACAGCGCACTTTAATGCCACCATTTCCTCTTCAATCAGAGAGAGCAAAAACATCTTCAGAAGTACACTGATTTAGGTCTATCTGGATTCTTGGTTTTGTGGCCAGTCAGTTCTTTTTCATGCAGTGTAAAGTTGGGTATATAACAAAAGACATCACATACATGTTTTGCATATGTTTAAAACATTAATAGAATTTTTGTTTTTAAATTCTCTGATAGATTTTTATGCAATACAAGTACACTTCATCCCACCCTCTTAAAGCCGGCTTGATTCAATTTCTTCACACATTGTCACCCATACATATTTGCACAATTAACTCAGTATCTTCTAAGATAGCTAGGAATGTGCTGCAAAATAATTCCCTAAAGTGTACAGCAAGTGGTGTGTGCCAATATTCAAATAACAATTAAATTACCCCCACCTATCACATTACAATAATTCTACTCTGAAACTCTCATGAATATTGGGGGTGCAGTGATCCTTCCAAGTGGATCACTCCATTTGGTATGCCATATTTGAACCTGATCAAACGGTTTTATTAGAGTAATTTGCATAAGATATGAATGAATGGAAATGAGGCTCACTCAGACTGTCTGAGATGAGGGTACTGATTTTAAAATTTATGAAGCACAGCATTTTTGCTTTGTTTTTTATTAATTGTACTTGCTGCATTCCATACTATAATCATGTTAACAATTTATCTTTGACACACCAGTAATTTGATGCTAGATACAGCATGAGCATTGTCTTCTAGATTGCCTATGAAGATGTTTGAGTGGGATGGAGCCATCCGAGTGCCCATAGAAGTGCCTTGTGTCTGCAGTTAGTGTTTACCATTGGAAGTAAATTTGCAGGATTCAAAGAAATATTACTAAGTTGACAAGCACTTACATACTTTTAATAGTTCTTTCGTTAAGAGTTCAGTACATTAAGACCAATCACACATGGTATATTGTTGTATTTAGAGTAGCTTCAAATATAACCAGGACAATGTCATTATGTGTTAGTGTGGTTGATTTTTTCAATAATCTGAAGAAAGTGATAGGTTAGCTCTCAAATCACAAACCAGCATCCTCACGCACAACTTCAAAGCCCTATAACATGGCTAAAATTGACCTGAATCTCTTTCCACAAAGTCACAGATACCTCCTCAAGGCCAATCTCTTTATCACGTACATTCCATGAATACCCTGATCTAGTGCCAAAGGTTGGGCCTTATCATACAGCACTCCTAATGACTGGAATGACCTGCCATTGCACATCAGAGGTGCTTCCTCAATTCTTGAATTCTGCAAGAAGCTAAAGACTTGGCTCTTTGAACAGCTCCACTATCCTGCACCAGGCTATGCTTGACCCACCTCCACTTCAGCACCATGATACCCTCGAGGGTGATGGCGTGGGATACAAATCCTTATAGCATAACAAATGGCAGATAGCATAGGTTACACGTTTTGAGATGCAAGAATGATATTAAGTAATAGAAAACTGTGAGTACGTATTCAAGAAAGAGGAGAATTGACATAAGGGAAGCAGTGATCTGGTCCACAAGGTTAGATATCATAAGAGTGGATATACCTCACTGCAGGGAGTGATCTATTGGCTATCTAACAACGTTTGGTTCATCTACATGGCTATATGTATCAATCACTTTTATTATTCCATGAACAGGTTAACACCTCCACCCACAGTCCAAGAGCCTTTTACAAGTGCAGCACTGTGTTCCCTGTGAGAAACTGGATTATTAGCTGGGGTGGATGGTACTACCACAAGTCATAATAATGTCATTATTCTTGCTAGGTCCAGTAAAAATTTCAATAATTTCAATCTGATCTCAACCCTTGGTACCTATGGAACAAAGCAGTCAAGCTTAAATTAAGACAATGTGTAAAGCATTGAGAAGTACTAATACAATTATCAAGAAAAAACATTGCACAATAAATGTCCCACTCCAATTTATAAATATAGGGAATATCTTGATGAGCAAAATTACACCAAAACAGCAGAAATCCAATTAGACGAACCAGAGGAATGAATGCTTAAATATAACAGCACCAAAAAGCACAAAGTACCACTTGTGGCAAGTAAGCAGGTTACAATGGGACAAGGCTGAGGTTTGAGGCTGACTGCAATGGAATGCTGGTCAGATACACAGGCTGGAGTGGTCCGGGTCTGAAAGTTACCTCTACATATAGAAAGATGGTAAAGTCCTCTGCAAGGCATGATTGCAGTCTGGACCTGAAGATGAGCTTGTCAACGTCAGGTTGGCAAAGGACGAGGTCTTGGTGAAGCATTAAACAAAGTTGGGAAAAGCTACATCACAAATAGCCTAGAAATCATACCCAGAAAGCCCAGTAAGCTGTAAGCATTGTTCAGATGCTGCTCAGCATCAGGCCCAGTGAAGCTCAATACTTTCACACTTTGACTTTTTTCTAGAAGTCAGATTTTATCAGTTGGGTTAGGTTGCAATCTGTATCCAAAGTGGGTTCAATGTCATTGGATGTTGGTGGCATTGGGCCAGCTGAATCAGATATGATGCTGTGTAAAACAATTAATACATGTATGGCTATCAGTGACATACCCTCAGCGGATTAACTGGCAGGTTTGTCCCAGTCTCATAATGGTTCTCCAGGGTAAACTATAGCAAAACAAATGTCCTAAATTAGATGTTACTAGGTTTAGGTAGGAGTAATCCAAGTCCTCAGGAACAGCATGTGGAGGTCAGGAGTCACTCAAATGGAAGCCACCAACAAGGCCCAGGACATGTCTGGTTGAAACTGATCAGCTGTGGTCTTGCAGGAAAGTGGGAGTCTTGCAACTTTTCTGTCCCTCTAGCTTAACAGGAGGTCACTTAATGAACCTTGAAGTCCACATCTTTGACTCCTCATAGGTCTCAACAGCAGGGGCTGTCCATCTTCTGTCTCCCACAGGTCCAGTAGTATTCTGAAGAAGGTGCCCAGGAATGCCACATTTTTTCCTGTCAGGAGCCAGTGAGTGGGGGTGACTCCTGGCCTTTCCTAAACAATAGTTAAAATGTTCCCAGGGGTAACCCTAACACTTTGGCACAAGTTCATGTGCGCCTTACTACAACCAATACCACAGTGCCCCTCTCTAACAAAATGTCTGCCATCTTGGTCTTAGTTCAAGAGAGACACTGTGGGATATTTTACAATAAAACATACGGAAAGTCTTGCAATTGTGGGTAGGGTCACCCCTGGAAACATTTACCTCATTGGTTAGGGAGTGACTAGAGGCTTTCCCCACCCTCAGCCTGGCACAGGGCATACATGTTGCAGCCCCATTGCCCACCTCAGAATACTGCTGGACCTGTGGAAGCAACAGAATGGATTACACCTGCTGCTGTGTCGTATGCAGTGAACACTAAACACTGTAGCTGCTCCCACTTATACCCAGGATCAAGAAGTGGAGTCTGCAAGACCAAAAAGTGGACTAGGAAGGTAAGTTTGTTGAAATGTAAAATCTAATTCTCTCCTTTTCTTATCATGCTGTGCTTCATCCATTTTTCACCCCGGCCCTGCTTTCAGCCTGGCTCTCTCATTTACACCCCACTTGCACAAACATTGGTAAAGAATATAGATTGGGGCACTGTAGGCTGTGTATACATGCAGACTCAGTGCAAAAGAACAGCTGGCGTTTGCACTGGGTTTTTCAAACAATGGTAAAGCCTTAGATAAAGTGTACACAGATAGCCTATCTTGTTGTGCAGCTTCAGGACTCTACGTTTATACAAGGTACCAAGGCTGTTGATTCTTACTGATTGTTTCATATGTGTGTTCTTCCCAAAGCTCTATTTTCCTCTGGGCGTCTCTTGCTTGTGATCTTTGCTATAAAAATTTGTGTAACCATCATTCAGTTCACTCTATCCTTGAGTATATCTATGGTGCTTGTCGTAGGAGGCCCTCATTCATAAATGCTAATAAATGACCTATGGTTTGTATTGCGCACCAGTGTTGATTCCTCCTTACTTGTTAGGAACCCATGGCGAAGTGTTGACCCTGCACCAGTGGGTTATTAATAATCAGCTCCACAAATTGACACCCAGACGTGAGGCCCCGTCAAGGGCTTGCAGTCGGCCCATGGGTGGAGATCGGGTCAGTAAGATGAATTTCACTGAGGGGCTCCCCACCTCAAGTGACTAGTGTTGCTCTTGGCCCAAGGTCATTTTTCAGCTCTCCGACTCTGATCTTCCTGGATTTGACTGGGGGTCTCGGATGGTCATTCTTCTGGATCGACAGGTGGGAGTCGGAGACTACAAATAAGGTAAATCTGTATTGAACTGGTTCATTTGGTTAGAATTTGTTTTGTATTTGCCTTGGCATTTGTTTGGTATCTTTTCGGAACCTGCTTGGAATTTTGGAATTTAGAATCTGTTTTGTTGTGACTAACATTTTTCTTTACAGGTAATGTGAGAATATTTTTTATTTCTCTCCTTATGACTTTTTTTATATCTCATATAACAGGCCTGTGTTGAGAGAATACATATGCCCAAGAGCCCTTTGTAACAATAACAAATTTAACTATCATTGGGGTCATCGCTTATTATCCAATCACAATACCAACTATTTTCCTGTTGATCCATGATTCACGCTAATTCCAGTTCAGCAACCTTCCTTTGAGGATCAAGCATGTCAGTGTAGCAGTATCTTCCCACAATCATACAATTTCACATCATTGTGGTACTTTGTCACTAGGAGCATAGACTTTCCTGCCTCAATCTATTTATCGCAGTATGTGTATAGTAGCACACTCCATGTAATCTTGAAATATATACATATCAA
The DNA here is from genome assembly GCF_964263255.1 of Lissotriton vulgaris. NCBI lineage: Eukaryota > Metazoa > Chordata > Amphibia > Caudata > Salamandridae > Lissotriton > Lissotriton vulgaris. Next base: position 497,677,183 of record NC_141685.1, read on the forward strand.
GCACCTGTATGAAAAGGCAGGATTGTTAGAACTCTATTCCCTGCACTACTTGGCATTAACTACTTAGTCCTCATCACAAACCTATGTTTTCACTATAGACAGTTCCCTGACAAAGGCAGAAGTGCTGAAACGCGCATAGCTGTTATCTACCGCTAGCCTTTATCTAATCAGTCCAATCTTTGAGAAAGTAACAATTATTGTTTGTATCATTTGGATTGATTTCTTCTTTCAATGTACATATTATATGTATTCCTTTATTCAATTTGTATATATGTATGATAACACAACTGATACAGATTAAAAAGTCAAACAAAAGAGGTTTAAAAGCAACATAAAATATTTTCATACCAAGAAAAACGATGATGTCCCAGTCAGTTGTTAGTAGTGGCACACAATGTGGTTACACCTGTATGTTTATAAATGCCTAGAATATTTAACTCTCTGTTTAAATGGAAGTTTGCTACTGTTCCTTTACCCACCTAGTAGTGGTTTGTTACTTTAGTAAGTGGGTAGAAACTTATCCCACCAAAGACAACACAGCCTTGACAACAGTCAAAATTCTTTTAAAAGAGTTCTTCCCCCGTATTGGAATCCGTAGTGTCCTATGGAGTGACAACAGCCCCCACTTCACTGGCCAGATAATAGAGTACCTAAAGAAGGTTTAGGAGTAAAACAGAGGTTTCATGCTGCTAGTTATCATCAGGCAGCGGGACTAGTTAAAAGGTACAATGCCACATTAAAGTTGAAACTAGCAAAGATGCAAGCAACAACGGGCCTTAATTGGCCAGATACCCTGCCCTTAGCCTTGTTATCTGTTCGTTCCATCCCACATAGTAAGATTGGACTTTCTCCCTATGAGATAGTCTTTGGTAGGCATATGAATGTATGGGGACCCGAAGGCCAAATGTTATTAAAGAAATACAGTACCCTGTTTTGAGTAATTACCTTAAAAACTTGACTGGGAAAATGTCTCTGATTCATCAGCAGGTGCATGCAGCTATTCCAGACAAATCAGAGGGTCCGACTCATGGTCTTCAACCTGGGGACTTCGTCTTCATGAAAAACTTCCAACACTCTAAGAATTTGGAGCCTCGCTGGAAGAATCAGGAGCAGACCACCTTGCGACTCGAACTGCTGTCTGTGTCACCAACAGATGCCACTGGATCAAGGCATTCCACTGCATACGAATCCCAGCAACTGTTCTCCAGCCAGAAGGCAGAAATGATCTGAAAGACATCCTACAGACTCAGAAAAGTGTTGCTCCTCTGAACGAAGACACTTTGTTTCCTGATCAAACTACACCTTCAGCAACAAGGTACGATTTACAACCAAGGAAGGGAAGTAGCAGATGGAGATACTGGAGGACAGGTTTCAATTAGTGGAACGGTTCGGCTGTGACACAGTAGGGGCACAGAATCGGCTGAACTAGGTTCAAAGGGGAATGTGATATGTGTTCAGTGGTGCCTGGGTCTCTCTCCGACCTGTGGTCATATCGATACAGAGAAGGAGATATGCAGAAATTAGGATCAAGGTTGCAGTTGCGAAGCAAAGGCAAGATTCTGTGTATGATGACATTAATCATACTATTGATAATATTGGCAGCAGAGTTTTGGACAAGGGAGAAAGTGATTCTGGCCCGAACCCTATTATCTGCTACTACTCCTGTCCCCATGGAACATTATTACCTAACTCTTCCCTACCATGAACAAAAACACTGGATGTCCTACCTCAATAACACATTCATCCAAATGTTACACAATACTCATAATGCTACAAACACTACCAACTGCTGGGTATGTGGAATGATGCCGACCCATCAGAAAAAACAGGGAACACCTTTCATTCCCTTGATATTTTCACATAATGGTTCCTGTAGAGCCTGGTTTGCACTTCTGTGGGCCTCTGAAATTAGTAATATTGCTCAAGCTCATGTAGGATGACTCAATGCCCAGCTAAACAAGGGGGCATATTATCAAGACAGGCAATAAAATTATTGCCGCTTTAGCAGCAGAAAACTACAGCTAAAACAGCGATAATGGGCTTAATAATATGCTCTATGGAATTCCAATTGAAGCCCATGTTATATGTGATTGAGATCTAACATGGGCTTCAATTGAATTCCATAGAGCATAATATCAAGCCCATTATCACCGTTTTCTGCCGCTAAAGCGGTGATAATTTTATAGTCTGTCTTGATAATATGCCCCAAGGGTTGTCACCCTGATGAAGAAGGGGATCCACAAGCCAAAGGAACTGTATGGGAAATGGAGGAGTATCGCCAAGGGAATTCCTCCACAAGATATGTTTTCCCCAACACTTAAACAGCCAAATGTAATGGGCCCCCTGTTATCGCTGTAACCAGAGCCCAAGCACAACTTTGTGTGAGCAGTATTGGCAGTATCCCAGTGGGAAAAAAGGGACTGTACTATAGTATTAAATATTACTGGAACGAACAATAGCAGTTTGTTATCCTCCCATAACACTTCCTTCATTTGTGGAAACATATCATACTCATACTCTACCAGTCAGTTGGTCTAGCATCTGCTATGTGTCCTTTTTGCTTCCCCCTGTGTTCCTGGCACCGACCTCTTATCACAAAGACCAGAAATTATTTTATGACATTTCTTTCAATAGATATAAAAGGGCTGTAAATAATGATGAGGTATATCACACTGAGTAAGCAAAAATCAAATTAGGGGGTGAAGAGGTAGTGCTTAAAAAGCGCTGGGGTGGATACACCCTCCTCAAGTCAATGGTATATTTAAACAACAAGATCCACCTCTAAAAAGGGTTTTCTGTGAGCCAAGATATGACAGGCATACACAGTATTTGTTAAAATACCCCTCACACACGAAAAGGTCCCTAGGTGTCATGCTTCATCATCGGGGTCTTCCCGCCCGCTGCGGGACGGGGCGTGCTACGAATAGTGACTACGCTGGAGCACTCAGATATTGTAAGTGCTATGTGAGGTGTATTGTTGTGAGTGTAAGTAGGGTCAAAAAGTGATGGAAAAGTGAGGTTAAAAGAATACCTGGCCTTTTGTAAAATAAAAAAAATTCTTTATTACTCATAGGCTGGTATTGTTAAAAATTGGTGTGGTGGAGAAAAACACAGTTTGTCAATGAGCTAGTTCTCCTGATGGTGTCAACATGTTTTGAGGCTGCCTGCATCTTCGTCAGGACGGGGTCAGATCCCTCTATCACTCACTAATGTTGCCATCAATGTCTGGTATGTGTATATACAGGTGAAACGGATATTTTAATACCTATGGGGTATGCAATTAATTTACAGGTTATAGAGCCCTAACAGTATTACTGATTCGTAGGCTGAAAAAAGTTGGAGACAATGCCCCATGAGCCGATCAGGAATGAGGGGTCCTCCCTCGGCTGGGGCTTCCGTGACATCATGGAAGCTGCGGACGAGGGAGGATGCGAGGAGAACTCGAGGTTGAATCAAAGTTTTCTGTGTGAATGCATGAATATCTGATAGCAAGGAGTTCGCTAGCAAAACTTCTATTGTTATGTAACCTAGTGAGGGTCACACAGAAGGAGTAGCAGGTTTGTCTAAGCTTGATTGATAGCAAAGGGGTTCGCTGGTGAACCTTTAGCCCCAGTATATATCCCGGAGTGGATGAGTCTGGAGGAGTAGCAGGTTCTCTAATGCTTGTGTGAAGGATAGGCGGTAGGGTATTACTCGTAGTGTATGAAAAGTAAACAAAAGGGTTTTTACTTGCAGTGAAAAATGTCTTTCCTATCTAGTCACTCGGGTACTGTGGGGAATGTGTTTCCGTTGTCAAATAATGAAATCTGCACTTTAAAATCAAAAGAATTAGGGAGTCAGTTGCAGAGCTGCGCTGACGTCACTCTGTGCCGCGCTGGTATTGGTCAAGACAGCGGGTGTGTAGCTGAGATAGCAGTGTAAAAGATGGGTGAGCGCAGGAGCGTGAGAACTCGTCTCACGAGAAAGGCTGCGCACCCATTGGTTGAAAGTATTTGAAACCGCATTGTTGGTTGGTTGTTGAGAAATAAAAGACGCGCTAGTATTGGAAGCATTAGGTGAACAGAAATAAGTATTTGAACAATTTGAATTTTTACGAGATATATGTGAATCCAAGTCATCCAGAATACGACCTGATCCAAGATATTTAGGGTTTGCTAAGGAGCGGATGTTAAGGGGCAGACCTAACATTATGTACGAAAGCAATAGAAAATTGTCCCTAGTGGATAAAGTTAAAAATTACTTTGACAAGCCTATTAAAACTAGAGAAGGAGTCATTATTCCACCACCGAATACTCCTGCTTCATTCATGATGTTTTGACAGGGGATACCGTTCCTGTGTATGGTTAGAAAACTGGGTGAAATACACGAAAAATTATGGGATTCTGGCATTTTCCTTAGAAGGCACCTTTAATGGCAGAATTTTGTTTAATTTAAGGACTTGAGTGAATGATTTACATCCCAGACCTAGATTGACGCAATATGAGGCCTTAGAAGAATGGGAAATTGAGGCTTTTGACCAAGACAGACATAGGATTGGCAAAGGATTAAGTAAATTTTACCCAAAGGTTCCACGAGATTCTAAAGAAAAACAAATGAAACAATGGAGACAGAATATGTTAGTGGAAGGGCTTTACCCAGTAATAACCGTTGAGGAGCCTGTGGGAGGGAAAAGGACTGAGAAAACTAAGCATTTGATGACTAGTGGTGATTCAGACGATGATTACATGGAGGATTTATTAATGAAAATCCACCTCCCTATAACGAAGAAACGAGAATAGTAAATCCGAACAACCCGTTCTTTAGATGATGGGTCAAGCACATCGAACCCGACTGCCCCGTCCTTAAAGCCACCTTTAATTCCGCAAGTGATACATGAGACCTCCATCGAAAGGGTATTACAAGAAAGAGAAAGAGAAGCTTTAAATAAACAGAGAATTGAATTAATTCAGAAAATTTCCCAATTAAATACAAGTCATGAGGCTTTGAAAATTCCTGTTACTATTGGCCCAGTTGTTCCTTTGTACGGAGATAAACAAGCTAGTCCAAAAGCTCCAGTTATAACTGCATCAGTAGTACAGTCAAGAAAAGAGCCACTGATCGTGGATGATCAGGCAAGTGAATGTGAATCAGTGATATCCTTAATGGATTTACTGATAAGGGAACCTAAAGGTGGTCCAATGAGGAAAACAACTCCTCTATCTTCAAGAGAAGTACAGATAGAGACTTCCTCGGGTACGAAAAGTGCCACTGTAGTAACTCCTGAAGAGATAGACAGATGGACAAGAGAAATAGAGAGACCAAAGACACAGCCTAAGCCATTAGACATATATAAATTGAGGATTGAAATAGAAGAAATGATGGCTGGGAATGTGGGATTGGAGAGATTAAATAACCTTAGTGAGGATGAATTACTGTTTGTCTGTAAAAGCATCACTAGAAATACAAAGGTGTTTCACGAACAATTAATGGACACAGCAGCTAGCATGGGAATCGACATTGGTAAATCTAAAGTATTGCAGAAACACTACCGAGTAGAATTCTCTGACAAAGATTTGGAAAACATGAATGTGTCGGGGAAAAAGGTGCAGATTAGAGAGCTGATGAATTTAATGCAAAAATGGGGTGAACTAGAGAAATGTAAAGTAAGATGGGCAAAGAAATAGGAAGAAATAGGGTCAAGGCAAATGGCTTCAGAATATGTGTTAAAAGAGACAGACAGGGTAGAAAAATGATGTCCCATGCGAGAGGTACCAGGTGGAAGCTATGTACAATTTCCATGGTCATGACAGGATATTTTGTCATTTACGAATGATTTCCCAAAACTTCGAGAAAAACCTGTAGAATGGTACAGACAGGTTGAGAGATTTGTAAAGGTGTCAAAGTGTCTTTTGAAAGACTTAGATGGCTTATTTGACATTGTAGTTCCCGTAGATTTGTGGACAGAATGCAAAGTAGCTGTTAATTGGCCTAGTGATGGGTACCCAAGGGACCTGAAGACAGGAGCACCTTCCGAGGATGTAATGAATAAATATAATCAGGTTATACTTTACCTGAAAGGAAAGGTGCCTGCAAAAGAGGCAGATTGGATGAAAATAGATAGAACCACTCGGAATAAAGACAAATCAGTGCATTCATATTATGAACGTTTACTACAGACCTTTAAACAATACAGTGGATTAGACAACATTGACATGAAGGACATGACACATTTTATCTATCGATTTGTGCTAGGATTAAGACCAGAAATTTCACAATGGATTAAAGACAATAAAATTTGTTGGCAAGCTAAGCCCATAGATAAGGTCCTGAAATATGCAAAATATTGTGAAGATGAGCTAGAAAACAAACAGAAATAATTAAAAGAAAAGGTTATGTGGCACAAGTAAAATTAGCAGAACACCAAGAGCAACAGTTAAATCAGATGACTACTAAGCAGAATAAGGGAATTGGAAGTGGGGGAAGGCCAAGAGGAAAATTCTTTAGAGAAGATGCGAAAAAGAAGTTCCCCTGTCACGGATGTGGCAAGTTGGGGCACTGGAAAGACGAGTGTAAGGCTGTGCAGAATGGTAATGTGCAAAATAATGATTTAAGTCCACAAACGCAGCCTGAGGTGCCACGGAAGACCCAGCAACTGGTAACACAGAACCAGATACCCCTGGCGCCTCTGCCAAATTATAGGAGCAAAGCACAACAGAATGTAGAGACTCAGAATTGGGAAGGAAGGGAAAAACGAGATGCCTCAACCTCACAATTCCTTTTGAATCACACATTCTTTTGTGTAGAACCTTACTGACGGAGTGCGTGCTTGGCTCCTCCTTGCCGGTAGACCAGTCAGGGCCATACATTGAAGGAAAGGGTGAAGGAAATGATGTCACCTTCCTGTTTGACACTGGTGCTCCCCTTTCTACTGTGAGAACATCAGACGTTCCAAACCTACCCCTATCGGGAGAAGCGATCCAAGTAGTGGGCTTTTCTAATAAACAGATTAGTACCCCAGTCACAGAACCAATGGAAGTAAAAATAGGGAATTTTAAAGAAATGCATAGATTCGTAGTCTGTGACTCAAGTCCTGTAAACCTGCTAGGACGAGAATTTGTTGTGCAAAATGAATTGCACCATCTTTTGCACTCCAAATGTCGTTGAAATTCAGACCCCAGACGAAAATGGAATTTACAAACTAATGTTGGCAAAACTAGAGACTGACATTGCCAGGATGACAATAAGAGATTTACCAGAAGAATTGCAACAGACGGTGAAACCAGAGGTATGGGACTTTACAGGAAAGGATGTAGGATTAATGGCAAATGTTGACCCAATAAAAGTGATCTTTAAAGAAGACGCAGTTTACCCAAACACTCGACCGTACAAAATGAATATAGAAATAAAGGCAGGAGTTGCAGTAGAAATAAAGCGGTTTTTGGAAGCAGGCATCTTGCAAGAAGTAATGAGCAGTCCATGTAACTCCCCCATAATTGGGATAAAGAAACCCAGCGGTAAGTACAGAGTAGTACAGGACCTGAGAAAGGTTAATAAGATTGTTGTCCCTTGCAGTCCAGTTGTGCCAAATCCTGCAGTGATTCTGTATCAGATACCGTGGGAAGCTGGATGGTTTACTGTCATTGACCTATGCCATGCATTTTTCTAGATCCCATTGCACCCAGATAGCAAATTTCTTTTCTCATTTGAATTCAACAGCGATGTCTATGTTTCGAAAAAGTGCCTGGAGTCGTTAGTGCTACCTAGCTGATCAGTCTTGGTTCAGTATATAGACGACCTTTTGGTGGCCTCAAAATTACGGAAAGACTGTGTTGTCGATACCATTGCCTTATTGAATCACCTGGGTGAAGGAGGACATAAAGTGTCCCCAGAAAAATTGTAATTTTGTGCTACCTCTGTGAAATATCTGGGACATCAGATAGAGAGAGGTGTCAAGAGAGTTACCACAGAAAGAATCAGGATAATTAAAAACATGAATTTGCCAAAGACACAAAAAGAGGTCAGGATGTTTCTTGGAGTCGTAGGATACTGCAGGCAATGGATTGTGGGATTCGCAGTCCTTGCAAAGCCTATGATACAAATGACAAAGAAAAGAGCCAAAGACCCAGTAGAGTGGGATGACAAAAGCTTGACTGCATTTGTAAATTTGAGAAACTGCCTGTGTACAGCTCCAGCATTGGGAATGCCAAACTTTTTGAAAGATTTTGCACTTTTCTGTGACACACGAGATAATTGTGCACTTTCAGTTTTGACTCAGATTCATGGATTGGTGCGACGACCTGTCTCTTCTGGTATCGTAGCGCTGCTCTCCTCCACAAGCGCCTCGCACTGCTGTTGTTTTATTTACTGATTGTGCCGAGTGTCTAACTTTGCTGAATCTTAACCCGGATTTGGTGCCTGTGTGCTCAGCAGTGCCCACGGGAGTATTTAATGTAAATTTAACATTTCCATAAGGATTATTGACTTTCCTTGTGCCCAATATCGGCGTGTTAGCCTGTGTGTTGTGTTTTTTTACCGATCGCCATTTGGTTGTGCCTTCAGCCCGTCCCTCCCCCCACGCTCCCGCCTCCCAGCCGCCCCGCCCACGCTCCGCCCCCCTCCATCCTCCATTAATGACAGCTGGACAATCGTGCAGCATTCACGCGCAGCGGTCGCGCCCCAGTTGCGCCGAAGGTGCGCCAAAGGTAAGCCCGTCTACGCCCGTCCGCGCCTGGATGCACCCAGCGCCAGTCCCCCAGGCCCCAGTCCCACCCACCCCACCCGCATTACATACAACGCCCCCACCCTTTCAGCCCTAAACCCCGGTCGACTCCCCAACTGCGACCAAGCCGCTCCTGGACACACCCATGGACCCTTTGCATGCAACTCCTGCAAATATGACGTCACCAAGATCAACTCCTCATCCACTAACACCAAACAGAGATCTGACACCAACCACCTAAAATGCATCCTGCTCAACACCCGCTCGATCCACAGACACGCCATCGACCTTTGGAACCTACTAGACACCATCTCCCCGGACGTCGCCTTCCTAACAGAAACATGGATGAACGCCTCCTCAGCCCCAGACATCACTATTGCCATCCCGGAAGGCTACAAGATCATCCGAAAAGACCGTACCAACCAGACAGGAGGTGGCATCGCAATCGTCCATAGGAATTCCATCCGCATCTCAACCAGCTCAGACGTCAACCTCGCTAACGCCGAACACCTTCACTTCCAAATCCACACCGACCCCAAGACCACACTCAGAGGCACCCTCCTCTACAGACCACCAGGACCCCGTGCACAATTCTGTGAAGACATCACTGATTTTATCACCCCACAAGCCCTCCCCTCCGAGAACTACATTCTATTGGGAGACCTCAATTTTCACCTGGAAAAGAGCAACGACAGCAACGCCACCACCCTTCTGGACAATCTCGCCAACCTCGGACTCAAACAACTTGTCAATACTCCCACTCACTACGCAGGTCACACACTCGACCCTATCTTCACTTCCAGCAAACATATCTCCTTCAGTCACACCACAACTCTCCATTGGACGGACCACAGCTGCGTTCACTTTGTCTACAAAAAGGCCACAACCCACAACCATCCTCAACCTACTCTGCGAATAAAATCACCATCGACCAGATCTCCTCATCGCTTCTACAAAATCCCCCTGCCCAGTCTTTGAACCCCAACCAAGCAGCCATTAACCTCACTCATTGGCTAACCAACAGTGCCAACAACCTAGCACCTTTGAAAAAACGTCAAATCAAACTAGGCAGCAAAAACGCCCCCTGGTTCAACGATGATCTTAAGAGATCCAAGAAACTCTGTCGCTCCCTTGAGAAGGCCTGGAAAAAAGACCCAAACACTAGCACCAGGGACGCCTTTAAAAACGCCATCCGCATACACCACCAACTGATCCGGACTGCCAAGAAAGCCGCATTCAAAGACCGACTTGACAACAACGCCCACAACAGCAAGGAATTATTCAACATCATCAAAGAGTTTACCAACCCCGCTGCCAACTCCAACGACATCATTCCCTCCCAAGCCCTCTGCGACTCCCTAGCCTCGTTCTTCCACAACAAAATCGCTGACATCCACAACAGCTTCGACAACCAACCCAGAGACCAACCCACCCAACCTCCTGCCGCACCTTCACCCCCCTTGAACATCCTTAATGACTGGAACCCAATCTCCACTGAGGACACCATCTGCCTGATGAACTCTATCCACTCAGGATCCCCAACAGACCCATGCCCTCACCACATCTTCAACAAAGCAGACTCCATCATAGCACCACACCTCCGAGACGTCATCAACTGCTCACTCAACTCTGCCACCTTCACGGAAAGCTGGAAACACGCCGAACTCAGCGCCCTTCTGAAAAAACCTTCAGCTGACACCACCGAACTCAAAAACTAACGCCCCATCTCGCTCCTTCCATTCCCAGCCAAAGTCATCGAGAAAGCTGTCAACAACCAGCTCGCCGCCTTCCTCGAAACCAACAAATCCCTCGACTCCTCACAGTCCGGATTCCGAGCCAAACACAGCACTGAGACCGCACTCATCGCTGCAACAGACGACATTCGAACTCTACTGGACAATGGAGACACAGTCGCCCTTATCCTCCTCGACCTCTCCGCAGCCTTCGACACAGTCTGTCATAGCACCCTGCTACAATGCCTCAGCAACATCGGAATCCAAGGAAAAGCACTGGAATGGATCACCTCGTTCCTTGCCGGCAGAACTCAGAGAGTTCGCCTCCCACCATTCAAGTCAGAGGCCACTGAAGTCATTTGCGGCGTACCACAAGGATCTTCACTCAGCCCCACCCTCTTCAACATATACATGAGCCCCCTCGCGGCCATCGCACGCCAACACAACCTCAACATCATCTCCTACGCTGATGACACTCAACTGATCCTCTCACTCACCAAGGACCCTAACACCGCCAAAACCAACCTTCATGAAGGAATGAAAGAAGTAGCCGAGTGGATGAAACACAGCCGTCTGAAACTGAATTCAGACAAAACAGAAGTCCTTATCTTAGGTACCTCCCCCTCCGCCTGGGACGACTCTTGGTGGCCAGAGGCCCTTGGAAAAGCACCCATCCCGACGGACCACGCACGGAACCTGGGCGTCATCCTGGACTCCTCACTCTCGATGACCAGACAAGTCAACGCCGTCTCATCATCCTGCTTCAACACTCTTCGCATGCTCAAAAAAACATTTCGTTGGATCCCCACCGAAACTAGAAAAACGGTCACCCACGCACTGGTTACAAGCCGCCTGGACTACGGAAACACCCTATACGCCGGCACCACCGCAAAACTTCTGAATAAACTCCAACGCATCCAGAATGCATCAGCCAGACTCATACTAGACATCCCGCGTAAAGACCACATCTCTGGTCATCTGAAAAACCTCCACTAGCTCCCCGTCAATAAGAGGATTACATTCCGCCTCCTTTCCCACGCACACAAAGCACTTTACGAACTTGGACCCGAATGCCTCAACACACGACTTTCCTGCTACACCCCCTCCCACCAGCTACGCTCTTCCAACCAAGCCCTTGCTGCTGTACCCTGCATCAACAAATCCACCATGGGAGGAAGATCCTTCTCCTACCTGGCGGCTAAAACCTGGAACTCACTTCCCATTCACCTTCGTCTTACTCAGAACCACTTTGCATTCAGAAAGCAACTTAAAACTTGGATTTTCGACTTGTAATCCCCCACCCCTCTTCAAGCGCCTTGAGACCCTCTGGGTATGTAGCGCGCTATATAAATTACTTGACTTGACTTGACTTGACTTGGCCACCGCACTGCCCGGTTGTCTGAAAGCAGTAGCTGCAACTTGCATGAGTCTTGAGCAAAGTGAATCTATCATTATGGGACATCCTGTAAAAGTATATGTTCCACATGCAGTTGTAATCTTGCAAACCAGCACTAAGACCCAGTATCTCACACCTAGTTAGCTGACTAAGTACGAGAGAATTTTTGTAGGTGCAGGAATTGTAACCATTGCTAGGTGCAACATTTTGAACCCGGCAACCCTACTGCCAAATTCATACAGTGCAGAACTTATGGAAGAAGTTGAGCATGACTCCATTGATCTGACTGAATACAGTACAAAGCCAAGGCCCTACATAAGAGAAGAGCCCTTGATTGAGTCCGACTATGAGCTGTATGGTGACGGCTCATGCATGAGACATGAGGAGGGAGGTTTAAGCGCTGCCTATGCAGTGTGTACCTTGGGAGGTCCAGTGGAAGCATCCTATTTACCTGGAGTCAAGTCTGCACAAATTGCCAAATTGGTTGCCCTGGCAAAAGGCTGTAAATTTGGGAAAAATTGGAAAGTGATCATATTCACTGACAACCAGTATGGTTACGGGGTGGTGCATGACTATAGCCAATTATGGATGCAAATGGAGTTTCTGACTTCTGCAGGTACCCCCATCAGAAATGGCCAATATGTAAAAGATCTACTGGAAGCCATCCAGTTGCCAAAAGAAGTGGCGGTGGTCAAGTGTGCTGCTCACAAATCTGGCAATGACAAAGTGACAGCTGGTAATCGATATGCTGACCAGTTAGCCCAACATTGTGCAAAATACAAAACGGATGTAAATAAAAGGGTTGAGGTGGGTGGAAACAGCTGCCAACTTATGTTACTGTATGGTGTGGATACATGGGAAGAAGTGAGGGAATTGCAGAATGCAGCAGAACCAAAAGAAAAGGAGGAGTGGAGGAAATTAGGGTGTAAGAGAAGGGTTGAAGTTGGTGTCATTGTCTACCTTGATGAAACAGTAGTGTTACCCAACTGTCTGCTTGCTCTTATGGCTAGGTTGATTCATGGAGATTCACATTTGGGAAGAGATGCTATGATACGTCTGTTCAGACGCAGACTAACATGTTTTAATGGAAAATTCAGGAACATAGCAGAGTCACCATGCCAGAGGTGTTTGATTTGCCAGCAAATGAACCCAGGGAGGAGAACAGTGGTATTGCCAGGAAAGATTGGAAAGGGAGAAGGTCCTTTTATTCGATTGCAGACTGATTTAATTCAGTTACCCCCTTGTCGAGGACTAAAATATGTACTTGTCATTGTCTGCCTGTTTTCAAAATGGGTGAAAGCTTACCCCACACGTAAGAACGATAGCATCACCGTGGCTAAGCTTCTGCTTAGAGAGCTTATCACACGGTTCGGATTTCCGGTAACGATTGAATCTGACGGAGGAAAACATTTTACAGTGAAATAATGGGTCTAATTTGTGAAGCATTCAAAATTAAGCAATACTACACTGTGCATATCGCCCACAAGCATATGGATCGGTAGAACAATTGAATGGCACTATAAAGTCAAGATTGGGAAAGATGTATGAGTCAACTCGATTGGAGTGGCCAGATGCTCTGCCATTTGTTCTGATGGGACTTAGAAGTATTCCAGACCGGAACACAGGCTTAAGTCTGAGCCGCGTGGAGGGGGAACAAGCCAGACAGCCCTGTGCAGAACCGTTGCCATATCGGGTAGAACGGACCACGCCCCAACACGCTGTGGCTCATGAGGCCATTGGACCTCTATTAATAAGTATCCTGAACCGCCAACTGGGCGCAACGGACCGTACATCCAACATAGATAGGTACATTATTCACCATATCTATTTTTGTAGAGCACAATTTTTAATATCTACACACATGTGAGTAAGGTGGGGATAAGTAGTGCATATTCCCGTCCTGAAGAAGGAGTTCCAGTACTCCGAAACATGTCGACGCACTAATTTGGTTGGGTTACCCTAATTAGTAAACCACAACCACTCTAGCACTTTTTTTAATAATACCAGCCGGAGACTAAATAAAAATTTTTTCAGCACTCACGTGCCAGGTATTTTTTAATTCCTCACTTTTCACCTCACCACTCACATTATTGGTACCTTCACACACCAAACACATAGTTCACTCATAAAGTGCTCCTGCGTAGTCGTGAAGTCGTAGCACGCCGCATTCCGTAGAGGTTTGCGAAGACCCCGATGATGAAGCATGACACCAAGGGGCCTGTTGGTGTGTGAGGGGTATTTTAACAACACTGGTTGCTCCCCACCATTGTGGTAACAACCGCCGTCCACCTAGTGGATTCCTTTTGTTTATGATAGTTGCCAGGGGAGACAGAATCCACTTTTCCCTCTCCATCCCTCCTTTGTTAAAAATCACAGGCTTAAGTCCCCATGAAATACTGATGGGAAGAGCAATGCGGCAAGCATGGGTGCCAGGACACTGACTGCTAAACGTATCTGATGATTTAGTACTGGAATACTGCTAAGAACTGGCTGACCAAGTGCGTTCTATCTCTCGCCAGGTTAGGGAAGACGCTGTCGCCAGACCAGCAACTCCAGCTCATGACTTGAACCCAGGTGATTGGGTTGTCCTTAAGAAACATACTCGAACATCTTGCCTTACCCCCAGATGGAGTAAACTATGCCAAGTAATTCTAATTAATACCACAGCAGTAAAGTGTGCAGGAGTTCCACACTGGATCCATGTCAGTCACTTGAAGAAGGTGACACAAGCTGATGAAACTGAGGCCGAAGCTTGCACAGCTGAAGGGTCCCAGGAGATCTATCCTGAAGTTGCTGAAGAAGAACAACCGAGCACCAGTCAAGATGATTGTATCCCAATAATCGACATACCTGCAGAATATGTTCGAACCAGAAGTCAAACTTATTTAGACAGACAGAGTGATAGCGAGGATGAGACAGGTGTAGAGCAAGAAACTCAGGCCATTGAAATCCATGTCAAAAGTGATTCTGAGGAGGACCAGATAGGGAAAGATCAAGTATTCGATACTCCACCCAGAACTCCTGAATCTGAAAAGGGACGGATAGAAACTAGGGTGGAAACTCAAGCGGAAGAAGATCAAGAGTTCAAAGAGCTTGAGCAGGACCAGGTAGGAATAGACAAATGTGTTCAGGACGAAGAAAGTGAAACAGATAAAAGATAGATCCAACAGATTCCTGAACAAGGCCAGTTTAGTAACCAAGCAGAAGAAACAGAAATGAGACCTGGAACTAGTCAGATAGAGAGGGAAGAAGAAAACACTGAAATTAATGTGCCACAACTGACTGAAAATAAAAGAGCATTCGAAGAGGGCCGGAGCACAGTGCCAGTTAAACAACTCAGAAAAGGAGACAAATTACCTAGATATGTCAAAAGGTTGAGACTGAGTTTAAAGAAAAGTAATGAAGAGCCTGAACAAGTGGATGAGGTCACAAGTCAAACTGATCCACCTGTGATACAACCCAGAAGAAGAAGTCCACGAATAAAAAGACTTAATAACAAGTACCAGGGCCCCAAGTGGACCTACATTGTTTTGGAAGAATTTGAAAACCTAGAGATAAGTGACGAGACTGATGAATAATTGATTGCTGATCAAACTACAGAAGAAGTAAGACCCACCTGAGTGTTGCACAGGGTAAAGACTGTGTGAAAAGTTTCAAAGAGGGGTTGAGACTCCTTGAGACCAAATGGCAGATTCAACTGTAACAGAAGACCGAAGAGAAATTGTTTAAGCACATGCTGCAAAGTATGTTTATGTAGTGTAGCATTAGTACTTATACTTTCGATAGGACTAACCATAACTATTGCTTACATGATGAGTAGAGATATAATATGTACCCTACTAAGCTAGTGACAATGGACACAGAAGAGTTACAGACGAAAGATACACCACAAAGAGTAGATACACAAGAGAAAGCACTCGGCCTTAGACAAACTAAAGTAGACTTAGATGCACCAGGTGAGGAAGGACTGCAGTATAATAGAATCAAAAATAGAACTCATTAAAATGTATTTGCAAACCTTTTAGTACACTATGTAGAAGCAATGGAGATAGAAGACTGTTATATCTGCATGAAGCTCCCCACATCGGTAGCTGAGGGTGTGACATATCACCACCTGCCGCTAACCTATGGAATTTCCTGTAGTATTCTAGCTAGCTTATTTTACAAGAAAGGACCCTTACAATAATATTATTCAAATTCAGGTGTGATATTTTCTGAACTTCCTGTACGTAGAAACCTAAACCCTGTTCATACTACTAGAGATGTAGCACGCTATATGAGTGAATATTTTCTAACCATAGGGAAAATAGATATAGGTGATGCACATAGAAATAATTTAACATGCTTATTACACGAAAAAGAAAAGATATTTCTAAACATGGTTGAGAAAAGAAGTAAGAGTTTCCAAAGAAAAGCAAATGACAAGAATCAGAAAACCCCTAAATGGGCTGAAAGTATAGGAAGCACCTCAAATGGCTGAGCTAATGCTGCTGTGTTACTGGAAGGGGAATTTGTGAGAAATGACTAGTTATTATAACCATGTATTCATTGGTTCCAGTAAATGTGAGCACAATTACAAGGTAATAGGGGGTTGGGGTTTAAAGATGGGACAGAACCTGTGTTTCCTGGAATTTATTATATATGTAGAAACAAGGCTTATTTCAAATTACCAGATCACTGGTATGGAAGCAGTTATTTTGGTATTGTCTTCCCAAAGATATACCATGTGGATAAAATTAGTGGAAGCAATGAAGAAACTAACGGATTAGTACGTAGCAAAAAAGAAAGTGTTGGAGAAATAGTAGGTGATATATTTAGTGCATTGATACCTACAGTGGGAGTGGCTCTGAATACACACAGAATTAGCAAATTGTCAACAGTAGTAGATCGGTTATCAACTGACACTGCTGGAGGTTTCCTGATGGTCAATACCGAATTGGTTGCAATCAGATCTATGGTTTTACAAAATCGACTTGCGCTTGACACCCTATTGGCAAAAGAGGGCGGAGTCTTTAGAATGTTGAAAGCGCAACATTGTTGCACTTACATTCCAGACAAAAGTGTTGAAATAAGAAGTATGTGAATAACATCACTAACTTGGAGCTCAAACCACTGGAGGTTAATAGTGCCTGGAAGAGACTAACTGATGGTCTCTCCTCTGTTGGCAGTGGGTTTTCTAATCTAGGTAAAAGTCTTGTGAGTAAAATACTGATGCCAATGGTGGGAATAGGTTTAATAGTTCTAGGGATAATGATTTACTGCAAATGTCGAAAACACAAGAAGAAATATTCTGTGAAACAGCGAGGGGTAAAAATAAACATTGAAGAACTAGAGGTAGAGGAAATGAATAGCCAGATTTATAAAAAAATGAAGAATTTTCATTCGATCAGGAATAATGATAAAAAGCAGAATAGAAAATTTGAAGAGATTGAAATGGGTGAAATGTGAAAAGTTGGCATCTGTTTCATTAATTGTGATGATATAAAATATCATCAAAGAGGGGATTGATGGAGCAAGGATTCGCATACGATACGACTTGCTTGAACTCATGAACCTCGACTAACAGATAATGTAATAATCAACCTGTTTGTCTTACTAAATTCATACATCTTACACTTACATGGGGAATCCGAGGGAAGCTTGCTTATGTGTTTCCTAATCCTAATACGCTTGCATCTAATATGGCTGCTGTTACGCGTGAATTTAGACTGTGCATGCGTCTGTCATACCCACGTGACATGACGCACTCGCAGCTTTGGAGGGAACACTTTCGCATCTGTGCACGAGTGCTAAAATGTCTGTTCTGTGTTCTCACATGCGAGAGGCTTGCTGTGCTGCTTTTGCTAAGCTGTTCGTTTTGCTTAAACCTAATGCTATAGTTTATTATAAAGTAATGGGTAGAGTGTAGAAATTCATGGTATACAGTATAATCATTTATTCTGTACTCTAAAACGGTTTCTCTTTCATTTCATGTTACACTGTGAAACTTGGCCTTTGGTAAATGCTGTACTCAACCTTTGTTGAAACTGCAACTGCGCGAGAATCGCAAGTCTCCGGAGCAGTGACCTTAGGACTATTGCCAAGGAGCTGACTGACTACAAGATGCTCCTGGGAATCTGCCCTCCTGAACCCGGACTAAATACATTGTATTTGTAAATAGAACATCTATTGTATGAAGGACTGAAGATGCCAAGAGAACCTGAACTTTAAGGGGCGTGAACGGAATTTGAATAAAGAATCTGAGAAAGTCTAAAACTTAGGTGGTGTGATGACCTGTCCTCCTCCTTTGTCCAATCAAAATTGGGGATCCTTACACTTGCAACATTGGGGGGTGGTACACTGACCTAAAAAACAGTATAATTAGCGTAGGTTTAGCAGGAGAAATTATGTGACTTGTCTGATTAGCTGACCTGTCACTGACCCAACGCACTCAATAGGTGACTAAGAGCAGAGAGCTGCGGAGCACTCTGACGGGAGGTTCAAGAACCCAATCGGGGTTTTTGGGAAGTGAAAGTGCTGGCGAAGCACTTCGTTGGTGAAAGTTGTGACCCAATCGGGGTTTCGGCAGATTCCTTGCAGAGAGGGAGTAGCGCAGGCGTTGCAACCAAACTGCAGGTGCTGGTCTTAACCTTTGGTGATCCGGTCCTGATCCAAATTCTGGGGTTATCCTGTCCTGATTGTCCATGAGCTGCACCTGCTTGCCTACTGGCACTAAAGTCTTTGGGATTTATCCTTCCTGTCCTTTCCAACTGGCCAGTGGCCTTGGTTGGTCTCCACACTATTCTAGGTAAATATAAATCTGTGTGGGTGATTGTCTTTCTAAATCACGTCCTCTTCTTGACCCCCCCTGAAATATTTGCAAAGTTTTGATTGCATATGTTCCTTTTCTTTCCCGTCCCTTTGGAAAATGAGTTTTTCATCTATTACTGACTGTTAGCGTGTTCCAATTTTAACCCACCTTTAGTCAATGCTAAATCGTTTCTATATAGTATATGTTCCTTTTTCTCACCCTCCCTTTAAGGAGATAAACTGAATTTATAGTATGTTCCAATTCTTACCTTCCCTATAGTTATGTGCTGAAGTTAACCTAGATTTGCATATTGTGTTCTCTTTTACCAAACTGCCACTGAATTGTGACAGTTCTTGCGTTTAGTATGTTCCTTTTCTTTACCCTCCTTTAATCAAGTTGCGAAAGTCTGTTATCTAAAATTAGCATGTTCCTTGTTTTTACCTTCCTTTACTTCAAAGTTTCCAAATGGTTGGCATAATCTATCTTATTCATAGATATACTCTGTTTCTGATTTTGGTTATTGATAGTCTAATAGCATTTAACTTGTTGCTAATGACTTATGATGATGATGATTAGATAAAGAGTTTGAACCTACCCTGAGTCTGTGGTTATTATATTATTAGAAATGTTATGATGTTGAGTGCCTTTACCTTATCTAACTCCCTGATTCATCGTGTTTAGGTATCTAGTGACAATGATTGGTAAGATACTGTTATAGGAATTAGAGATATAAATACAATATACTGGTAGTAGAGCGTGAGTTACCTAAGTAAATGTTAAGGTGTAAGATTTGGAATTATGGGCCCAGGTGAGTATTGGTACAAATTCTAGTTGAGTGACCTACGCACTCTATCATACCCATCGTTCTGTGCGCTCTCTCCTTGAGTATCTCTATGGTACTTGTCGGATGAGGCCCCCATTCATGGATACTAATAAATGACCTATAGTTTGTATTTTGGTCCAGTGTTGATTCCTCCTTACCTATTAAGAACCCGTGGTGAAGTGGTGACCCTGCACCAATGGGTTAATAATAATCCGCTCCACAAGTTGGCTAGCCTCCTGTTAAGCTATAGTGACACAAAAGCTGCAAGTGGCCCACTTTCCTTTGGAGCCCAGCTTACTAGTTCCAATTGACCTGCCTTATTCTGCTTGTGGCTTCCGCTGGAGTAAGTCCTGACAACCATGTGCTGTTCCTGAAGTTATGAACCTCTTGGCTTGTGATAGAGTGTGCTCCTCCTACCTAAACTGCAAAAACCAGGACTTAGAAATTCGTTTGACAACTTTTCTTCTGAAGAACCGAAGAGAGGTCAGGACAGCCTTTGAGCCAAAGCCATCAATGTTGAATCACCATCAGATTCAAGTTGCTGGTCTGCCCCACTGAAGAAGAAGTGGATTCCAGAAAAGTTTCTAGGTCTGAACATAGAAGGCTTAACTGAGAGTGAAGGTAAGCAAAAGTTGATTGATATTGAGACCTCCCTGAATACAGACACTGGACTTTGCCGGCTCTGAGCTTTCCCCTCTTCGTCAATACCTATATCCGGACCTCGCTCTTCAGCAACCTGCCATCATGAAACCCTGACTCGGATTCAGTTTTCAACTTGCTCAACCAAAGACTTGCTGATGATCACCTTTTCTCCGAATAAATACAGTACGTAACTCTTTGACTGGGACTTACCTGGGCCTCATATCCAACCCATGCTCCATCGCAATCGGCATCAGACCTTACCCTTATCCCTGCCTGAGGTTGGCGCTATGTGCTTTTTGGCACTATTTTAAATGAAACGCTAAAACGCCTATATCTGTATATATTTGTTTATTTTATAGCCATTTTGTTCATTTAAACAGTAACGGTTACTTGAGGGAGTGCTACGGTGATGGTGTGGGGAAGGGGAGGGGCAATGTGTGGGGTAGTAAACTCCGGCATATGGCCGAACAGAGGTAAGTAAATAAATAAATAAATAAAATAAATTACATTGCAAAACGCTCGCAATGTAATTTGTTTTAAATATTTATTTGTTTACTTACCTCTGTTCGGTCCTATGCCAGAGTTTACTACCCCCTAACCTGCCCCTGACCCATCCTACCACCCGCAGCACTCCCTCAAGGAGCCGCATCTGCATTTAAATATTCTCTACTCGCATAAATTGAAGTGAGATATTTTTTGCATTGTTTCTCAACTTTTTAACTGTTTTGGACGTTCTATTTGCTTTAAATATTTTCTTAATTTAATCATTGCTGTGCCATAGGTACCAGGGGTTCAGCTGAGGATTAAATAGCTGAAAACTTTACTGGACCTAACAAGAACAGTGACATTATTACT
Organism: Lissotriton vulgaris; assembly: GCF_964263255.1. Classification (NCBI taxonomy): domain Eukaryota; kingdom Metazoa; phylum Chordata; class Amphibia; order Caudata; family Salamandridae; genus Lissotriton; species Lissotriton vulgaris. The sequence goes on from NC_141685.1 coordinate 497,698,120, forward strand.
TGTGGTGGACACTACTCACCCCAACTAATAATCCATTTTCTCCAAATTTAACTTGCTGGAGAATTTAGAGAACAAAAAAGTGGCAAATCTATCCCAGCGATGAAGCAATCTCAGTGGCAATTAGGATCCAGGTTTGTCTTGCTCATACTTTTTGCTGCCAAAATCAACAGCTTCAACTGGAGCTCAGCAGTGACGTGTTTAAAGTCAAAGGACCCTCCCCCACTTCTGCTCGAGACAATCTGCTTGGTGTATATGACCTCTGCAACTTTGTGATCATTGTCAAATTGTGCCTATGTGCATTCAACCGCAAAATATTATTTTCAATGGTTCTTTACCTTTAGCAGGTGCCTTTCGCCATAAAAGTTAATATAGTCATACCTACTGTTTGTCTCATGTGACTGTAATCAATTCAATTCAAATCCAATAGTCATTATTCGATTACATAATCATAAAAGACATTTACATTTTTAAAACAATAACCATAAAAACATTGAGTTCAACCATACAAAATACAACATCCCAATACAAAAATTATCCAAAGTTATATATTCTGGTCATACAAAAATACAATAAGGTAATATAAAAAACTTATAAAAAGAATAATATCCATAAAAACCACCATCTATATACCAGGTTCATTAAACCAATTAATACAATCATACCTCAAAAATTAATTGGTTACGCAAGGCGTGGGCACGGATTATCCACATGCCATGTAAAAATTTGGCAATAGCGATTGTACATAATTCATTACCATCTATTTTTAAATCTGTAATGCTTCTGTGCCGGTAGTAAACCCCATCATATGACAAATCAGCTTTAACCATTTATGTATCAGATTCTTATACACTGGGCAAATGAAAAAGACATGGGAAATACATTCTCGTTGAGTTGGGCAAAACAGACATTCCATGCTGGATCCTGTACCCCATTTACCTGTAAATGGTTTGATAGGAAGGGTGCCTATCCTAAATTGGTGGTACCATTTACTATCACATGGAACCGTTATTAGGTCTCAATACTTTTCATAGATGGGTGCATGTTTGGTCTCTAAAGAAACCCTTGACAGGGACATACTTGTCATAGACGAAAACCGTTTCATCATAACCATATTCCAGTATAGCCCCTTTAGTTCTTTATGGGACGGGAATGTAACATTAAGTGGATTTTGCCACAACATATTCAGTCCCAGGTCATAAAGTATTGTCTTAACCTGCTTTAGCCACATAAAAATTCCCACTCCGGCTCCCGCTGCATCCCTGACCTCCAGGAGAGCATAGGAGTACTCGGAACGCTCAGGGGTTACCCAGAGCCTCCTCCAGTACGCCACAGGTCTACAACAAGCCACATCATTTAAATACTGGCTTCCCAGATCATAATAAAGCTGCAGTAGAGGGGTGGATGGGGTAAGCCAGTAATTGCGAGGTCGAGAGTGCAGATGAGTTGCTGAAGCCCCATAATTCAGCCCCATACAATATATATGCTGTAATTTTTGCATTATACATTTTAATTATTGGGGCAATCAGCTTGGTGTGGGAAAGCCTGTGTTCTTTTAACAGAGCACCAGACAACTGTGCATGTCTGAGCAGTAACGTATCCAGATGTGGATTCCACTTAAGTTTAGGACTTACTGTAATACCAAGATATATAAAAACATTTGCCTGCTCGAGTATAGTGTTGTTCATAGTAACAATCCCTTTTAGTATTTTCTGCTTATGAAGGACCATGAACTTAGTCTTGTCTACATTTATTGTCAGACCATAATCCTTACAAAATAGTTAAAACCTTGATATAGCCATCTGCAGACCTTGCTGAGTTTTAGATAATAGCAGGGTGTTGTCGGCAAACATCAACAAAGGTATTTTACTACTATTTAAAACCGGGGTTGTCAAAATACTTAGTCACCCTATTGATGTAAAGTGAAAATAAGGTTGGTGCCAATATGCACCCCTGCCTGACACCTCTTTTGACTTTAAAACTATCAGTCACTTGGCCATGCTGGCCCCAACGGGCTTGGGCAAAATTTGAATCATGTAACCTGATCAAAAAAGCCAACAAGTCCCTGGGCAAGCCCTGTTCAGCTAAAACATCCCACAACCTTGCTTTTGGGACTAAGTCAAAAGCCGACTTTAGGTCTACAAAGGCGGCATATAATCTCCCGCCATTAAGGATCGCGACGCGCCAATAAATTAAAACAAATCTAAAAACCTGGTCAATTGTTCTCTGGTGTGATCGAAACCCCACCTGTAACGGGGAGAGGATATTACAATCATCGATCCAGTCTTGAATACGACTCAACACAAGCCTGGCTATCACCTTTTGTAAACAGTCAATTAAACTGATGGGCCTGTAATTACCCGGATCTGTTCTATCCCCTTGTATATAGGTTACCCAAAGTACCTTATTGTGCAAAAACAGATATGCAGGGACACAATCAAGCCCAGGAGTTCTGTCGCTCTGTCTACTATTAAGGGCAGCTTCTACTTGCAGTTTTGTAAAACACAATACTGGAATATCAGCTTGGATAAACAAGGGCGCCTGATGTAATTCACAGTCTCCAGGTTCCACAGCAAATTGATTTTTAAAATGCGAAACCCATTGCTCGGGCACTACATGATTTGTAGGTGGTTGGCAGGTTCTACCCTTACCCCACTTCAGCAAATGCCAAAAACCAGCCATGTTCCTTTCTAAGCTGGCAACATATAGCTCTTGCCAATAATCTTCATCCCAATCTTTCTTGGCTTTGAGTTGGGCCAGCGTGTACTCTGCTCGAGCTTGGTGAATACTATCCCTATTCTTGGATCTGATTGCCAGAGCTACTACTTTATAGGCCGCCCTACATGTATTCTCATACCATGAATCTACGGATACCTTTAGGTGCTCTTTCTTATGTGATGCTTTCGAAGTAAAATAGCCTTTAAGCTTGTAACCTTGGACTCATTTCCAGAATTATCTTGATAACTTATGAGATCCGCCGTAGCTTTGGACACCAGGACATTTATGGCCTCCAATTGGTCATGTTTGAATATAATTTTTGACCATTTAACTCTTCTGGTGTCATTACTTAAATGGATTTCTACACCCGGTGGGGGCAATAAGTCTAAGTTTTTACCCACACCTACCGTTTTCAACGCCAGGGGGTTATAATCACTCTCCACCCTCTCCACGATGATCATATCAATAATATTATTCCAGGATTCCTTAATGACAAGAATGTAGTCGATATGGCTATTTCTTGTCCCACAGCTATAGGTTGCAGACCCATTTTTGTCCGACATGGTCCTCCCATTGTTTGCTCTGAGACCATGCTCCAGGCATATGACTTTAAGTTGTTTAGCTGCCTCCGACCATTTCTCAATCGGAGCCAAGGATAATAGGGGAATTTCCCATAACAGATCTTCCTCATATCCTAAATCTATATCATTTAAGTCTAATGGCTCGAAGGTGCAATTAAAGTCTCCAGCAACCACTATGTCATTCACTCCTTTATACATAGTAAGATAAGAATCTAAGAGGGCGATGGTACCTGAGCTTTTCCCTCCTGGTAATCCTCTTGCATATACATTGATAATAATAAGGTCCTTTACACCATTTCTTCTTTACTTTATTACCAATATATCATTAACTTCCGTATCCAGCAGCTGAACTGAATACCTATCACTCTGCCTTACCCAGATAATAAGGCCCCCTATCGGTCTCCCCCTTCGTACAGCAGTGGCGGGTTTGTAATCATTTTGGTGTCCTGTTGCTTATTAGATTTTTTCCTAATTTTATCAATTGTTTTTGAATTACATTGTGTTATTGTGTTGACTTTGAAATTGTTGCTGCTTGAACATGACACACATTGATCTGGGGACTTGCATGAGGGTTGTGTCATTGCTAAAGGGAGTTGAGCAGAGATTCTCTAAGGTCTGTATTTTGGCCTCACCCGATTGTGTTTATTAAGTGGCAAGTGTTCCCACTTCCCAAATTATTAACCCACAACTTATATCAAGTAAATCAAGTCTTCAAACAAGGCTTCTATATGGTGAGATGCCTTTGGCAAATCCACTTATAATTCTGCTTCCCTCAAAATAGCGTAAATCATTAACACCTTAGAACATTTTCTATCTTGACTAAGCCAATGAACTACACCTTGTACCACCACTTGTAGTACTTGAGAAAGTATAGAGAATTTAAAATACATCTGACAGAAAGCTTTTCAACCCACTGATCCATGTTCACATTGCACCGGACATCATACTCATTTTGATTGCACTTTCAAATACATTATCAACTCTCATGAAGGGATTGGAATGCATATCCTTAAACAGAAACGTTGTACCTACTGCCAACCAAGAGCATCAGCCTGACCATCCCACTGTTCAAGAATTTGCAAACTGGTCACTATCCAGTAAGACAAGCTCTGTATCTTAATCATCTTGAACTCTCTAGGCTTATGAAATCCTGACTCTTTGCATTCATATATTTACAAGGAGACTAACTGTAAATTCTAATAAGTAGATATGTGGGAATGCATCACTTCTCAGCCTCTCCGAAATATGTATTGCTTCTGTGCAATAATGTAAGCCAAACAAATGTTGTCTGCTTTGAACTGCACACACCTCACTTAACAGCTCCCGCATAGGACAGTTGGAGTCATCCTCATTCCAAGCATGCATTCCAAAAGGATGCCCACATGGAAAGCTGAAAGATTTGCACCTTTGAGGTATATGCACTGCTTTAGAAAATGTGTGATGGAATGTAATGTGTATAATTTATGAATTATTTATCAAAAATCTTGCTGAAACGTTAAAGGTTTACATCATCTTGATAGATCAGGTCAGAAGTGCAGAGGGTATTGAGGGATTTAAAAACAGTTGGGTCCTCAAAACTTCAGGAAAACCAGATATTGTCGAAATATAATGGAGTGTTTGTATCTAAGACTCCAAGAACGAAAATTATCATTGATGTCCTGACCGAACTCCTTAATTTGGAAGTAGATCATACATGACCTGAATGGATGCCTATACCTTTCTGTACCTTTTAGGTTGTACAAAATTACATTTTGTGTCATAAATATTATAATGTGAATATTGAATTAGACCAATTAGTAACTATAAAGTAATGTTCATTTCAACCCATTTGAACTTGAGGGAAATAGCTGTTTCCTGTACTTTATTTTGGTGCTACCACCATGAAATGCAGAGGGACCACTATGAAAGCACAGACACATCTAGACATGTCTAATGAGAATGGTGGCCTTAGGTTTGTAGTTGCTCTGTGTGCAAAGGGCTAACTATAAAATAACCTGGCAATTATCAAATTGCTGACTTGTCCAGGCAATTTCCACCTCCTCTGTGCTTAGTTCCTCTTTTACAGTAGTTTCAGCTGGCAGGAGAGTAGTTAAAAGTGCCAGAGATTTCCCTGTGCAAGTGCAAGTATTATTGGTGGTTCAGAAGAGACATACAACACTAAAGAAAGAGTGTTTGAATGTTTACTGCTTGGCTGTACATATTACTATTAAACTCTCTGCATATTAACGGCCCCCAATTACCCAGAAGCTGTCCAACACATACAAAGTAAATAGAAAGATTGTGCTCTATATTTCAGTTCCATCGTGGACTCCTGGCAACTTAATGCATGCCACCTGCTGGTACTATGTCTGCAATTTCTAGATACAAGGTCTTGCTCTTGGCCTTCACTTGCACTGTCTTTCAGACCCTTTCCTGTTCACATACATCACTTGTCACCATCAGCAGCTGCCCAAGCGCCAGCACCATATGGTGTGTGAGAGGAAACCTCATAGCATATTGGAGTATTTTTTTGTTCAATTGTAAAATAGATATTCCTTTTGTTTTGTGTTTAGGTATTAAAGAAGCAATGCCTCATCAACTGTTCCATATATAGTAAGTATGGGCAAATTTTGCAGGTTTGGGTTCGGCCAATTCTTGCAAAATAGCAAAAAAATCAGCGAGTTCGTGAAAAAATGTGCTAACTCGCGGATTTGCAGTTTTGCACAAATAGACTGTACTTTCTATACTTCTACTGGCTAATCGTTGGGTAAATGTATAGTGCTTTTCCTACACTGCACCTGCGTAAAGGGCCAGAAGAGTTGTCTCCAGTGACCATGTGTGTGTTACTATGCCATCGCGCCGAGGGGCGCAGGGGTCCCTTGAGTGAGCTGTCCATCATAGTGGGTAAATGGTGGGAAGACGGTGCCACCGCTAGTGTATGGGCGGGGCCAAATGGGCGGGACTTCTATGCGAGTTCGCATGCCTCTTGTGTGTAGAAAAAGGTCAGAGACCGATCAGAGCAGCAGATGAGGAGAAAGAAGCTCCTGGTCACAGGAACTGCACAGGGATTTCACACATGAAAGACAAGGATGCACGGCCTCCATCAGGCATCACAGCTACTTCTCAATGGTAGATACGGGGAGAAAGCACACCTGCCCAGCGCCGGGGTCCCTTGAGTGAGCTGTCCATCATAGTGGGTCAGGGCGGGAAAACGGTGCACACCACTAGTGTATGGGCGGGGCCAAAGAGCGGGGCTTCTATTCAAGTTCATATGCCTCTTGTGTGTATGAAAGGTCAGAGACCGATCATAGCAGCAAATGAGGAGAAAGAAACTCCTGGTCACAGGAACTGCACAGGGATTGCTCTTGTGAAAGTAATGGATGCAGAGGCCTCCATCAAGCATCACAGCAGATACTGCATCAACAGCAGATGCTGGGAGAAAGCACACCTGCCCAGCACCGGGGTCCCTTGAGTGATCTGTCCATCATAGTGGATCAGGGCGGGAAAACAGTGCACACCACTAGAATGCGCGGCGGTGCCAAAGAGCGGGGCGTCTAAATAAAATCCGCCCGCGAGCAGATTTGCGGATTTTTCGTCAATTTCGCAAAATTGGCGAAAATCCACAAATTTCGCAAGCGGAACGGATTTTTTGCCCATACTTAATATATAGTCACTACCTGTAGGAAACTGGGTTACTGGTGAGAGGGGGTGAAACCCTACCGAAGCAAAAACCACCCTTCCTGTCATGGTAAAGTCTCAAGTAACCCTAAATTAATCTGTGCTCAACTCTCTGGTATTTTGGCACAGAAGCAGTCAGGCTAAGCTCAGAGGCGATGCGTAAAATATTTATGCAGCACTCCAAACAATACTAAATTTAAGACACAACACCTGAAAAATCCCACACCAATTTGGAAAAATAGAGTAAAATATATTAAATTATTTGGACCAAAATTAGAAAAATCCAATCAGTAGAACTAGATTCATGCAGTTTTAATTATTTAAGTGAAAATATTGCATAAAAGCACAAAGTGCCACTTGCAGTCATCTGGTTGTGCAAACCCGGGATAAAGCCACAAGTGCAATGGAGAGTGAGACAGATACAGGGACCAAGTTAGTCCAACTGAGAGAGCTGTTTTTCAAAGTCCAGCAGGAAGAGTTCTGTTTGTGATGGAGGGGGCCTACAGAAGGTGGGAGAGCATTGCAGATGGACGCCGATGTAGTGTGAAAAGCAGGCATTGTGTCATGGAGGGTCATCACTGTAGCACGAAGATCCTGTTGGGCGTCACGGATGGGTGTTGCTGGAGGTTCGTGTTGGTGGTCACCGCAGGCAGTTCTTGCTGCTGTAGCATCTGCTACCCCAAAGGTGTTTGGAATTCCTTTCCTCTCTGCCCCAGTCCAGCTTGTCTGAAGATCCTTTGTGAGCGTGGTATTCAGAGCCTTTGTGATGTGTAAGCGTGGTAGGTGACAGCTCTTCCCTCTCATCAGGTCAGAGATTGCAAATTCTGCCAACACCTTTCCCCCTTTGTCTTACTGTCTGGGAACAAATCACAAAGACCAACTGCATGCTACACCTAATCAAGTGACCCAGCATACAGGCTTCAGGTACCAAATGTTTAGGACAAGAAAATTGCAACTTTCTAACAGAGGCCTTTTCAGAATTTGGACTCAAACTCCAACTTTACCATTAATGGGTGTATTAAATTACATTTATTTTGGCACCAAACTAAAATGTTCTACTTGCTCCCAATTTAAAGTAATAAGGTAACCCAATGTTTATCCTATGGGAGAGGTAGGCCTTGCAGTAGTGAAAAAACGCTTTAAGAGTTTTTCACTACCAGTTTGTGTAAAAGTTAAAGGTACATGTCCAACTTTTGGAGACACTGCACTCTTCCCTATGGGCTATTTAGGCCCTACCCTAGGTGTGACATTGTATATCCAAAAGGAATGTTTAGACCTGGAAAAGGGTAAATTCTGCCAGTTCAAAATGGCCACTTACAAATGCACATACAGGCTGCAATGGCAGGCCTGAGTGATGTTTCAAAAGGGGTACTTAAGTGGCAGCGACGGCCCGTGGAGGGAGTTACGGTGGGGCAGAAGGGTGGGGAGGGGGAGGGGCAGGGTGGAGGTTCCTAAAAACCGGCATATGGATAATTGCAGGTAAGTAAACAATTTAATTAATAAAACGAATTTCGTAGCTCGCACTGCATTGCATTTTGCGATGCAAGGCGCACTACGAAATTCGTTTTATTAATTAAATTGTTTACTTACCTGCAATTATCCATATGCCGGTTTTTAGGAACCTCCACCCTGCCCCTCCCCCTCCCCACCCTCCTGCCCCACCGTAACTCCCTCCACGAGCCGTCGCTGTTAAGTGGGTGGCACCATATGTGCTTCAGGTCTAATAATAGCATTTAATGTACAGGCCTCCAGTACATGAAGTAGCACTTCCCTAGGGACGTATAAGTAAATTAAATTTGCCAATCGGATGTAAGTTAAACTCACCATATTTAAAGGAGAGAGCACAGACACTTTAACACTCATTAGCAATGGTAAGGTGCACAGAGTCCTTAGGCCTATAAAAAACAAGATTACAAAAAATGGGGGAATAAGGCAAAATGTTTTGGGCAAGACAATGCTAAGACTGACAAGTCTAACACTACACTTGCTCGGACTCTGTCAATTTGTGCCCTTCAATTCTAAAAAAAATATAACAGACATATTAAAAATATGCCTAATAGTGAATGTAAAATAGCAGAAGAAAGAAATAAAATATGAACGCAGATAAAATCATTAACATATAAAGTGTGTCAAAATCACAAAAAAGTAAATGACAGTTAAAATAGAAAGGAATCAATAAAGTAAACTTTGATTATAAAAAAAAGCAAAACGAATTTTCAAGTGGGATAAACAACATTGAAATAAACTTTGATTATTAAAAAACTCTCTCTAATTAAAAAACGAGCAACAAACAATGCGAACTTAGATAAATGAAACAAGCCAAAGACAACCTAATGTTAAGCAAAAGAAATGCACCAATCAAAACGTTTTCTTACACAAAAAGACAAAAAAAATTCAAGGCTTTCTACCTAAAAACTTTGGAACTTACCTCCAGTTGTAAATGAGTTCTTCCTAATCATACTGCAATTACTCAAACCACTTAAAGGAAGCAGGAAGTAGCTAGTTTAGGAATAGAACAAAAAACTACACTCCTAATGACAATGGATGTCATTTTTCGAACTTTCAACATTTACACATTTTTCTTCAGCTTTATATAAGGGGTACTTTTGTAATGCGACTTTTATACATTTCAAAAACATATTCTTATACCTTCTCACACACTGTGGCAACTCTCTTTTAACCTATGTGTGCCACAAATGCACACACAACATAGTGACCAAGTCAAGACAAACATGTTCAAAGTAGGGGCTTGTTCTCTCGTATAAGGCACTGAGAGAGCGCAATTTGAATAAAACGTATATGCGAGCCATATTTACAAGCACATTGTATAACGTAGGAATGAAATGTATATCGTAATGGGAAGTTGACACTTATAGCATAAAGCTAACCGAGATAATCAAAAGTAATATAGGAAATGTAACTGTATTCACTTTAGAACATGTATTAGACTTAGAAGGCCCGTATACGTAGTGGGCTAATGTTGAAATGTGTAGAAATGCTTACGAAATGTAGAACGTGCAAAGTAGAATTCATGTACGTGTGTAACTTTAAATGGAGAAACGGCGTGAAATGTAACGTGAAGAAATGTGCAGAGAGCATACACGGCGATGTAACAAATGAGAATATAAAATTATACTCTACGTAGTTTGTATTCTATGTACAATATATTCACTTATACGTAAAGGATTTGCTAAATGCGATTGTATATAAATGTATGTTAAAGGTTATACTGTGTAGAAGGCTTCTTGTAAGAAAGTTAGAAGGGTTTAGGTCATTTGTGATTTTAACCTGACTGACCAAGGGTTCGCAGGAGGGTAGTCCGCTGTTTGTAATTTAGTGGGCTCACAGGAGTCGTGAATAGCCTTGCTGTGAACGTGAGAGCCAAGGAGTCTAGTTCTTGTTAGATTTAAGGTGACAATGCCGGACAAAGTTTATGGCCTAAACGTGAGAGGAGACGCTTGGAATTTGAGTCTTGTTTTGAAATGACCATTCACAGGACCAAGAAAGGTTATATACATAACTATAAAGATTAAAGTTCTACTAAGGTTATAACTTTTGATCTGAAAGTGTCAATTGTAATGTCAATGAAGTCATCGATGAGAAGATGAAGATGGCGTCTAAAGAAGAAAGGTCAACTTAACGGACGGCGAAAGAGACGAAGCAAGGAAAAAACTAGAAGATGACCTCACGGGGAAAGTCTGTGGTGGGCGTCGAAGGGGCGTTCCACCCACACTGTGATTGTGTATTTTAGGGACAGCACCCCGGGGATAAGATAGCGAATTGTTCAGAGCGAGAACAGCGAGAGGCAAGTTAGGAAGAGCAGATGACTTGAGCAGATGCAGTGAGAGAGATCAGAGCGCAAGAGAGCAGTAGGCCGAGGACCCTTAGAGAGCGGATGGGTAGGCAGAAAGGGTACTGCTTCTTAAACTTAAGTTACCTTTAGAGGCTAAGAGAGTTTGAACTTCTTTGGGAGTCAAACTGCTGACACCTTTTTAGGTTAGGAACTTGCGAAGTAGGGATGTCACTTAGTATAGAGTAGGGACAGATTTAACTTGATTATTTTTTCTCTTTCTGTAGATGACGCAAAGGAACCACTTCATATCGAGGCTTTTAATTTGCTGATTCTGGAATTGATTTTGTATTCTTTTGTATACTTTCCGAGATTTATCCTGAGAGGATTGTATATGCATTTTAAACTTTGATTCTATATAAAACTTTTAAACTTTATTAGTTGTCAGTGGTTCTTCAGAGTGGCGTCAGTTTATGGGGTTTATCTAACCTATGCGGGGTTTGTCTTTTACTCAATGACAGAAAATAAGCGATCCAAAATTGTCGAATGAGATAAGTTATTAAATTGATCATAAATTGATATTAAAATCTCATTCCCCGCAGTTGGTAGCAGAGAAAGATGGTTTTCTTCTTGAGGAAGACAACCTAGGTCAGGTTTAGTTTACCCCAAGGTCCCTAGTCATCGACAACCAGAAGAAGAATCCCTGCCGAAGACGGTGCTGATGGTGTGTCGAGAGAAAAGCAGCAGAGTCGGTCGAGAGTGAGTATAAGGGTCATGCGTTGTAAGATTGCGGTGTTTTATGTTGTTCCTGTGTTGTAATGTCAAGCGGAGTTGAATGCCTGTAGTGTGATTGAGGGAAGGTTGTGAGCGCGCGCAACCGGATGTAATCTTAAGCTCCAGGGAAGGACTTAAGTGGTTCGGGTGTATCGAACACCCAGAGTAATTTGTCTACCATTGAAAGGGGGTCATGAGGTACCATTGATCGCCCGACAGACCGATGATAGGGGGAGCGTAAGAGTGAGTGAATGAGTAACGGACGCTGGTCGTACGTTACTGTGTGTAAGTAACCTATCAGTTGAGGCGATTGTCTGACCGTAAGAGGGAAGACGTTTTGCCAGTTGAGGTGACAATTACAGTTAGACTGTGGCCGTACAGTCAGAGAAAAGTGATCGCTTGGACGGAAGTAGTCATTTTTCGGTGTATGAATGAAAACGCATGCGAGATCGTGAGACGAGTTGAGAACGGAGGAGAACTGCTGCAGAGGGAACGAGTGACGTCAGCATAGAACCGCGCTGAGATTGGTTAGTTTGTCATACGTCAGCGTAGAGCCGCGCTGAGATTGGTCGGTCAGCGTAGAGTCGCGCTGGGATAGGCCGATTTAGCGAGAGCCGCGTAGGGATTGGTTGGGTTGTCATCGGGACGTAAACAAGTAAGAGAAAGAGGAAAATAGTAGAGTAGCGAAAATGAAGTGTTTTAAGAGTTTAAGAGCAATCTTTAGGAGGAATAGAAGAAACTTATATGCCGGAGAAGAAGCTCCACCAGAAGGCACGCCAGCTTATCATATGGCAGTAAATGTAGGCTTACACTCGATACTATGGATCTCCGAGTGGAATAAGCTAACTGAAGGGAATAAGGAACTGACGTTTCCGAGATTCGGAACGTTTAAGCTAGACGTGTTGAACGAACTGAAAGCGGTAATGCTTGCAACGAGACCTCTACCGAGGCCAACACAGTTTGAAGCCCTTAGTGCATGGTTTAGAGCAGCACACGAAAAGAGCGTAAAGAGGCGCCAAGAAAGAGTGAGACGATCAGTAAAGGCAGTGCAGGATGCTAAATGGGATGAGGAAGCCAAAAAGTGGAGGGTACAAAAGATAGAAGCAGACAAACTGTACCCGATGCTAGAACTTACGGGAGAAAAGAAACCTCTAGAGGAAGATGAGGAAAGCGAGACGGAGGAGGATCTGATAGAGAGGCTATTAACGGATAGACCACCTCCGTACAGCGGAGGGGCCGCAAGTCCCATATTACAACAGGAAGACGGAGCTAGATGGGGGGAATATAAATCGATCCCAGTAACAGAGTGGGATACCAAGAAAGATGAGGAAGTACCTCAATCTAGTTCCGAACAGAGAGTAGTGGGAAGATTCGTGGTTCAGAAGATGCCAGAAACACAACATGCAAGGTCCTACCAAATGCCAGACGCTCTACAAGTACCTGTAACCATAGGCCCTATAGTGTCAATCTACAACCCAGAAGGGGTCCAGCAGGAGGAACAGGCACGATGGGACAGGGAAAGGGCAGAGATGGAGAATAGGAATACCATGATGAATCCTCAGAGGCAGATACTAGCACCGATGAGTCGGAGTACCCCATTAGATGCCGCAACAGGTCCCTGGGTAGAACAGGGGGGTCAAAGAGGGCCAATGGACTTAAGGGGACCAAAACCGAAATCCCATAAGGAATTAAGGGAATACCTGAAAGAATGGGATACTGCCGAAGAGATCCGGAATAAGAGTTTAGAAACAGGAGCAGAGTGGAGAGACCAGGATAACAGGATCCTCTCTCATTGTGGAGCTGGCGAAAGCAGCCCGGAGTGGGAGAGAGGGAGCCAGGAAAGCAGAGGAAATAATTGTCCTACTATCAGCGGCAATAGGCAAATCTGCGATGACAGGAGTGCAGGGTGTGGCGAAGTGCCTCGCGTCACCTTTAGTGAGGGGGAACGAAGGACGCAGGAGTACCGAAATACTTTCAGATGCACTCACCATACCCCGGGTGAAACAGTGCAACATTGGAATCACGGGAACATGGAGAGTCGTGAAGGGTCTCGCCATGCATCCGGTGATCGCGAGCGAAGTCATGAGAATATAGGGAGTCGCGAAACGTCTCGCCATACTTCTGGTGATCAGGATCGAGATCGCGGGAGCATGGAGGGCCATGAAGGACCTTATCGTTTATTGAGCGACACCAGACAGCAAGCGAGTTACAGTGGTTTTGAACAGAACGGTGGATCCTATCTCGTATCTGGAGAAACCGAGCCGAAAAGGCGCAATGTAGGGATGGGGGATGGAGTAATGTTCCACCACACCCCACGGGAAGATGGAAAGGCTTGGGATCTAGAGAGGTGGGAACAAAGAGATGGAAGGAAAACTCCTCATAACTCACCCGTGTTTAGGCGTAGGGCGCATAGTGGAGGTGAGAGGGGTATGAGCGAACCACCTAGGACTGACATACTGAGAGCTGAAATAAAAGCAAGACGGATTGATGTAATGAGCTTAAAATCAGACTTGGATGAAATAATTGACGGCACAGTGGCAATAGAGAGGTTGGAACTGTACGCACCAGATGAAATATTGTTCTTATCCAAAGATGTTACTCGGAAAGCAAGGGCAGCTCATGAAAAACTATCTGAATTAGCGGAGAAGTATATGATAGACATGTCATGAACTAAAGCTTTACAGCCCAATCATAGGCTAAATTGCACAGATCAAGATCTAGATGAACGTAGAACAATTGGACTAAGAGTACACATAAGGGAACTAGTCATGTGTATTAGAATATGGAGAGATCTGGATAGATGGGAGGAAAAGTGGTCTAAGAGGGGATCTGTCAGAAGAAGTACAATTGTGAAGTCCCAGGATACAGACCTAATGCGAATGGAAGCTTTCCCTTTGCGAGAAATCGCGAACGGAAACTACGTTCATGTACCTTGGAGTAGGGGGGATTTAGCGGCATTCACTAACTCTTTCCCCAAGTTAAGAGAAAACCCTGTAGAGTGGTACAAGCAGGTATAGAGGTTCGTGAAGATCTCTAAGGTGCTGTGGATCGATTTGAACACATTGTTCGATATCGTAGTACCTGGAGATTTGTGGACGGCATGCAAACTTAGTATTGAATGGCCCACTTGTGAGCCTCCGAGAGATACCCAGACGAATGGTCCATCAGTTAGAGTCATGGAAAAATACGAAAGAGTAATAACATGGCTAAAAGAGAAAGTGCCAGTACAAGACATAGACTGGGTTAAGATAGATCGAACAACTCAGGAGCCTAAAGAGACGGTTCACGAGTTCTATGAGAGGTTACTGAAAGCATTTAAACAATACAGTGGGTTGGATGTAATGGATCCCAAGGACATAGGACAGTTTGTGTCGAAGTTTGTCCTAGGATTAAGACCAGACATAAGCCTGATGATACAACAGCATTTGATCTGTTGGCAGAACAAACCTTTAGATGAGATTCTGAGGTATGCAAGATACTGTAGTGATGAAATAGATTCAAAGGCAAAGAAACTCAAGGAAAAGCTAATGCTGGTACAAATGCAAGCAGTTGGAAAGGGTGGACAGCGGCAACAGGGAACAGGAACGCAAGCAAAGAAACAGAATAATCAGAGCAGAGATGAGGAGGAAAGACCGAGACCGAGAATGGATATTGCGACACTGAAAAAGACAACGAGGTGCCATCAGTGTAATGAGGTGGGACATTGGAGGCGCGAGTGTCCTTACAATGTTGAAACAGGGGAATTAGAACAAGAGGAGGAAGAGGTACAGAACAACGTGGTTAAGGGAGCCGCAGTCCCGAAGGGAAAGTTTATCAAAGGGGGGACTCAGACTCCTCGAGCCCCGTTTCCTCAACCACCTCGCATCACAAACGGAGGGAAAACCTATAGACAAATGCCATTGTTTGTAGGAGGAGAAGAATGCTACTACGTTGATCCTCTTACAGGGCAACGAGTGAATAGGGAGGAAGACTGTACTTTAGGAGCAGCCCTGGAAGTAGATCAGAGAGGACCATACGTAGAGGCTGAAGTAGCTGGATGTCCTACAACCTTTTTGGTGGATACGGGGGCCACTCGATCCACGCTGAGATCAGCGGTAGTCCCAGGTCTGCCAATATCGGGAGAGACGATTCAGGTGGTAGGAGTCGCAAACAAGAGGATGACGAATCCTCTGACCGAACCAGTGTCAGTGAAGATAGGGAATTACAGTGACGAACATCAGTTTGTGATCTGTGATTCTAGCCCTGTGTGTTTGCTAGGAAGAGATCTGTTGTGTAAACTGAATTGCACAATACATTGCACACCTGAAGGAGTAGAAGTGCAAACCAATGATGAGGATGCCGATTTTGAGGTTGTAAACTCGCAGGAGTGCGTGGAACTATATCCTACCTTAACAGTGGAGGAGCTTCCACAGGATTTGAGGGAGAAAGTGTCAGCTGAGGTGTGGGATTTTACTGGAGAGGAAATAGGATTGATCAAAGGAGTAGAACCAGTAAAGATCTTGGTAAGACTCAATGCCGAATATCCAAGAACACCACAATACAAGTTGACACCAGAGACGATTGCAGGAATAAAGCCTGTGATCGAATCCATGATTAAACAGGGAATACTGAAAGAGATCGTGGGTAGTCCATGTAACTCCCCGATTATGGGTTTGCAGAAGCCTAGTGGAAAATACAGAATAGTGCAGGATCTTCGAAAGATTAATAATATTGTTGTCTCATGTTGTCCAGTGGTACCGAATCCATCAGTGATATTATTTCAGATACCGTTCCAAGCTGAATGGTTTACCGTGATAGATTTGTGCCAGGCTTTCTTTTCGATTCCTTTAGATGAAGAGAGTCAGTATCTTTTCGCTTTTAAGCTGGAAGATCGCGTTTTAACATGGTGTCGTATCCCTCAGGGGTATACAGAAAGCCCATCGATCTTTAACCAGCTATTAAAAAGAAATCTTGAAAGTCTAGTACTGCCCAAGAATTCGGTTCTAGTCCAGTACATAGACGACCTCCTAGTTGCGTCAGAAACTGAGGAAGCTTGCAGAGTAGACACCATAACCTTACTGAATCACTTGGCCGAGAACGGACACAAGGTGTCTCCAAGTAAATTGCAGTATTGTAAGATTGAAGTGCAATACTTGGGCCATAGGATTGAAAAGGGAAAACGGAAGGTGTCTCCAGACAGAATAGAGGCGATCATGAAAATGAACGCGCCTACAACACAAAGAGAAGTCAGGATGTTTCTAGGCATGGTCGGTTATTGTCGGCAGTGGATAGCTAACTTCTCACTGAAGGCAAAACCTTTATTACAACTGACGCACAAAGGAGTAAGTGATCCGGTACCATGGGACAAAGATTGTTTGATGGCGTTTTTGCAGCTGAGGGAGGACTTATGTCGCGCCCCGGCTTTAGGAATGCCTGATTACACAAAACCATTTTTGCTTTACTGCTGCGAAAGAGAGGGATGCGCGTTAGCAGTTTTGGCCCAGATACATGGAGATGCGCGTAGGCCAGTTGCGTATTTTTCGGCTACATTAGATCCAGTAGCCGCAGCGTTGCCCGGATGTCTCAAATCCGTAGCTGCAACGGGTGTCAGCATTGAACGTTCTGAAAGCGTGGTAATGGGACATCAGTTAGTGGTGTACGTACCACATTCTGTAGAATTGTTAATGACCAGGACTAAGACTCAGCATCTGACAAATAGCAGGCTCACACGCTACGAGCAAGTCATATTGGCTGCCGAGAATGTGACCCTAAAAAGATGCTCCGTCTTGAATCCTGCAACTTTGATGCCACTTCCAAATGAGATCGACGATGAAATTTGTACAGATCATGATTGCCTTGATGTGACTGAACTATGCACCAAACCGAGACCCGATATCGTAGATGAGCCATTGACTGACCCCGATGAAATTTTCTTTGTTGATGGTTCATGTGTAAGAGACGATATCGGTCAACTGAGAGCAGCTTATGCAGTTTGCACAATTACGAGAGTAATAGAAGCCGCTTGCCTAGAAGGAGTACACTCCGCTCAGGTAGCTGAAATTGTTGCTTTGACGCGTGCTTGTCTAGCAGGCGACAAACTTCGAGTCACCATATACACCGATAGCCAGTATGGTTTCGGGGTAGTTCATGATTACGGGCAGTTATGGTCTCAAAGAGGTTACATGACCTCCTCGGGTTCTCCCATTAGGAATGGAGAATTCGTGAGACTATTGTTAGAGGCATTGCAAGGTCCGACAGCCATCGCAGTTGTCAAATGTGCTGCGCATACGAAAAATTTAGATTTTGTGTCACAAGGTAACCGCTATGCGGATGAAGTAGCGCGTTACTGCGCAGAACAGGGATATTCTCACACTAATGTAAAAGTGGGGGGAATCCAAGAAAGAACTGAATTGACAATGTTGTTGGATACTGTAGATACGTGGGATGAGCTAAAGAGTGTTCAGGAAAATGCACCAGATGATGAGAAAAAGAGTTGGGAAACAGCGGGTTGTACTAGAAGTGAGATGAATTTTTGGATCTCTGCCGATGGGAGGGCAGTTTTACCAAATGAACTTGTTAGTCCAATGGCAAGGAAATTGCATGGATCAGCACACATAGGTAGAGATGCTATGGTGAGAGTATTCAGACAAACATGGTTCAATCCAAAGTTTAGAGTAGCGGCAGAAGCAGTGTGTCAGCGATGTGCGATCTGTCAGCAACTAAACGTGGGAAAGAGAACACCAGTTACATTGAGTCACATTGGGAGGTCTGGGGGGCCTTTCAATAGAATGCAGCTTGACTTCATAGAAATGCCTAAATGCAATAGACTCAGATACGTTTTAGTGATTGTCTGCATATTTTCTAGATGGGTTGAAGCTTACCCTACACGTAGGTGCGATACACTTACAGTAGCGAAATTGTTACTTAGAGAGTTAATACCGAGGTTTGGGGTGCCATCCTCTTTGGAATCGGACAGAGGAACTCATTTTAACAGCGAAATAGTGAAGATGCTATGTTCAGCTTTGGGTATCGATCAGAAATTACATTGCAGCTATCGACCGGAAGCTTCAGGGATTGTAGAGCAAATCAACAGTACAATCAAGTCCAGACTTGCCAAAGTTTGTTCGGCAACATCCCTGAGTTGGCCAGACGCACTTCCAGTGGTTCTTATGAGCATACGTAGCACACCAGATAGGAAAACAGGTCTCTCTCCTCATGAAGTGCTAATGGGGAGAGCCATGAGATTGCCATCGGTTCCGACTGCAGCCCTAGTGAACATCACAGACGATTTGATCTTGGACTACTGTAAGGGACTATCTGATGCCGTTAATTCTGTGTCCCTCCAGGTCCAGGCTGCGGAGGTTCCATCAGCGCAAGATTTGTGCCATGACCTGAGTCCGGGGGACTGGGTTTTGGTGAAAAAACACGTCAGGAAGAACTGCTTAGACGTGCGCTGGAGAGGACCGTTTCAAGTCATACTTGTGACGAATACTGCAGTAAAGTGTGGAGGCCTGCCAAACTGGATACATGCCTCACACACCCGAAGAGTGCCAACACCTCTAGAAGAAACAGCTCCTCTCTCGGATGAGAATCCAGCGGAAAGCGGAGAGGCCATAGAGGGGGAAAGCCAAGCTGTGGAGGTGATCGAAGAAGCTGAGATTGAGACGGAACAGGTCGACGAAGGTCAGGACACCAGTGGGACCGAAGTCGCCTCAGGAGAAGAGAGTAATTGGGAGATCGAATTAGATACTGAACAAGCAGAGAGTGACCAAGAGACAAGTCCAAGAACAAGGAGCGGGAGGACAAGGAGTGATGAAGCTAGTTGGCCGGAGAGAAGGAGAAGGCCAAGCTTAAAAGCAGATCAAGAAAAAGCTCTTGTCCCGATCGCTGAAGAATCGGATCAGGAAGAGGAAACTACAGACTCGGGAACTGAGAGTCCAAGAAGATCAAGAAGGGTACGTGTGCCCTGCAGAAGGTACGCCACCCCAGAGTGGACTTATCTAGCAGATGTCTTGGGGACAGAAATCTGGGAGAGTGAAGAAAGTGAAAGTAATCGATCACGATCCATTTGTGGCAGTGGAGATATGGATGTTGACGCCTGGACTCGAGACTGAGGGGTTACTGACTTTCACACTTCCCATACCCCCATATTTGAGTCAAATTCAAGATCTAGTGTTAAATAGATTACAGTTTCCGACTTTTGGTCATCAAATTCCAGAGGAAGAAGAAAAAGTCATTCGTTTTGAATTATTGGAAATTGTTGTGAAAGCTGCAGGTACGAGAATAATTGTTGATGCATAAAAGACTTTTGTATATAAGCTATAAAGAAGAAGATAACCTAGCGCCGAGTGGAAAGAAGAATAAAATAAGGGATTACATTTAGAGGATGGAGAAGGGTTAGGGTTGTCTGTTGCTAAAGAGAAAAAGACATTGGTTGCGAAAAAGAGACTTTTGTTGGTAAAGAGCACTTTACAGACTGAGAAAGCAAATAAAGCGAACACAGACTGGAAAAGAAAAACTTTTTCGCAAAAGAAGGAGCTACGTTGTTTGATAACATGGAGAACGGCAACCCAAACCGAAAAGCTAGATGCATAGTAGGTACACTAATAGCAGTAGTAATTTTTCTCATAATTACAGTAGTGACAATATCATACATAATAGGACATGAAAGCGATAAAGAAACAGCAGATGTAAAGCCTGTAACGACTTTGAGACCTGCTCTTGTGGGGAAGAAGGAGGAGAGCAATGTAATACGTGAAAAGGAGTTACTGGCAGATGAAGCTCGTAGGTTACACATAGACGAGTCACAGGGAAACTTTAGGTCAAACGCATATGCTAAACTGTTGTACGAGTATATCGATGCCATGGAGGCCCAAGATTGCTATGTTTGTATGCAATTGCCGGCTTCTGTAGATGAAGGCATTAGATATCATCATCTCCCACTGACTTACGGGATAACATGTAGTTTACTGCTTAGTATATTTTATGGTAGGGAAGGATTTGAGTACTGCTTTTCAAATTATGATTCGGTATTGCCTGAAGTTCCGAATTATAAGCAAATGAATAAGTGGGACTATTACAAAAAGGAGGATAGATTAGCCAAATTCTTTCTTCCATGGGATACATTAGATACATCATACGCACGCAGAAATAATCTAACTTGCAAAGTGTCAGAGGTTGAGAAAAAGTTCATAGGACAAGTAGATGACCGATACAGAAGGCAGAAGATTCTAAAAATGTCAGGACAATGGAAAACAGATTGGACCGAAGAAGAGAAGGCACATAAAAAGAAAGGTAGCAATGGCCCAATAGCTTTGGATAGAACGCAAAAAGGGAAGTTATGTTTAACTCGAAGCAAGACATATTATGAGAGTGTATTTGTAGGTGAAGTAAATTGCGAACATGCTTTTAGATTAGAGTACTATACGAAAGATTTCATGAAAGGGATGCAAGCTATTCCGAATGTGTATTTTGTATGTGGAAGAAATGCCTATGTAAAACTACCTGACAATTGGTATGGTTCGTGTTACTTGGCAATTGTCTTCCCCAAAATATATCATGCAAAGGATTTAGCGATCATAGAAGGAAAGGCTTCGACGAGAGCGAAAAGGGAAGTAGGAGATGCAGAAGTTGTTGGAGATGTATTTGGAGCGATGTTTCCTATGTTAGGTTTAATACTTAACGATGTTAAAATCAGGAGACTAGCTACAGTTGTAGATAGATTGTCTGCAAGTACTGCAAGGTCATTAATGCTATTAGAAGGCGAGATGCAGTCGATTAGAGCAATGGTTCTTCAGAACCGACTTGCTTTAGATGTACTGTTAGCAAAAGAAGGCGGAGTTTGTAAGGCTTTGAAGGTTCAGGAATGTTGTACTTATATTCCTGATAATTCAAAACCACTTGAGAAAGTCATAAGCAACATTACACAGATTCATCAAGAGATCGAAGATTTATCAAAAATAAATGTTTGGGAAAAAGTAGGTCATGGAGTAGGAAAGGTTGGGAGTTGGTTTGCCAACCTTGGTAAAAGCATAGTATGGTATATACTAAAACCTGTATTAATAGTATTAATTTGTATAATCACATTATTAGGATTAGTGAAACTATATAAATGGTATAGGTCGAACCGGTTACAAAGATCAATGAGAGAACAAGAAAGGAGATTGGCTGCGTTACAAGATCAACAGTACAAAAGCTTAAGAGCTCTCGAAACGATGAAAAGAGGGAATGTTGTAACTAGTTCTGTGTAAAGGACTTATTCAAATTGCATTTAGTGATGACTCCTAAAAGTCATCAAAGGGGGGAACTGAGAGAGCGCAATTTGAATAAAACGTATATGCGAGCCATATTTACAAGCACATTGTATAACGTAGGAATGAAATGTATATCGTAATGGGAAGTTGACACTTATAGCATAAAGCTAACCGAGATAATCAAAAGTAATATAGGAAATGTAACTGTATTCACTTTAGAACATGTATTAGACTTAGAAGGCCCGTATACGTAGTGGGCTAATGTTGAAATGTGTAGAAATGCTTACGAAATGTAGAACGTGCAAAGTAGAATTCATGTACGTGTGTAACTTTAAATGGAGAAACGGCGTGAAATGTAACGTGAAGAAATGTGCAGAGAGCATACACGGCGATGTAACAAATGAGAATATAAAATTATACTCTACGTAGTTTGTATTCTATGTACAATATATTCACTTATACGTAAAGGATTTGCTAAATGCGATTGTATATAAATGTATGTTAAAGGTTATACTGTGTGAAGGCTTCTTGTAAGAAAGTTAGAAGGGTTTAGGTCATTTGTGATTTTAACCTGACTGACCAAGGGTTCGCAGGAGGGTAGTCCGCTGTTTGTAATTTAGTGGGCTCACAGGAGTCGTGAATAGCCTTGCTGTGAACGTGAGAGCCAAGGAGTCTAGTTCTTGTTAGATTTAAGGTGACAATGCCGGACAAAGTTTATGGCCTAAACGTGAGAGGAGACGCTTGGAATTTGAGTCTTGTTTTGAAATGACCGTTCACAGGACCAAGAAAGGTTATATACATAACTATAAAGATTAAAGTTCTACTAAGGTTATAACTTTTGATCTGAAAGTGTCAATTGTAATGTCAATGAAGTCATCGATGAGAAGATGAAGATGGCGTCTAAAGAAGAAAGGTCAACTTAACGGACGGCGAAAGAGACGAAGCAAGGAAAAAACTAGAAGATGACCTCACGGGGAAAGTCCGTGGTGGGCGTCGAAGGGGCGTTCCACCCACACTGTGATTGTGTATTTTAGGGACAGCACCCCGGGGATAAGATAGCGAATTGCTCAGAGCGAGAACAGCGAGAGGCAAGTTAGGAAGAGCAGATGACTTGAGCAGATGCAGTGAGAGAGATCAGAGCGCAAGAGAGCAGTAGGCCGAGGACCCTTAGAGAGCGGATGGGTAGGCAGAAAGGGTACTGCTTCTTAAACTTAAGTTACCTTTAGAGGCTAAGAGAGTTTGAACTTCTTTGGGAGTCAAACTGCTGACACCTTTTTAGGTTAGGAACTTGCGAAGTAGGGATGTCACTTAGTATAGAGTAGGGACAGATTTAACTTGATTATTTTTTCTCTTTCTGTAGAAGACGCAAAGGAACCACTTCATATCGAGGCTTTTAATTTGCTGATTCTGGAATTGATTTTGTATTCTTTTGTATACTTTCCGAGATTTATCCTGAGAGGATTGTATATGCATTTTAAACTTTGATTTTATATAAAACTTTTAAACTTTATTAGTTGTCAGTGGTTCTTCAGAGTGGCGTCAGTTTATGGGGTTTATCTAACCTATGCGGGGTTTGTCTTTTACTCAATGACAGAAAATAAGCGATCCAAAATTGTCGAATGAGATAAGTTATTAAATTGATCATAAATTGATATTAAAATCTCATTCCCCGCAGCACTGCACATTAGGATCTTAATTTTCTGTACAACCCTAATTACTTGAACAATACCTAGCAGCGTGGACTGATCTTTAAAATCTTCAGTGACCATTCACTTTACATATTTGTATTTGAGACATTCTAGAAATTTGATTTTTTTCTGATTGCTATGTTGTCTTTTCTGTCTCCTTACTTTTTGGCGCACGGGCAAACATGTCCACTTTCTACATTCTCTAAATTCTCGCTTTCATTTGGAACTACTGTTACGTGGCGTGAACATGAATTAACTTGAGAAGCGTTTGGGACTGTTTTTTGGTAATAAACGCCTTTTAGTTTTTACTTAATAATAGTGGAGCAACATCGATGGCTTCAGTGAAGGTACATAAACACATGTCTGCCTGGTGGGCATCTCTGGAGGGCTGTTTTCCTCCAGTATGCAGGAAATCTGGACACCGTCTGCTATGCTTTAAATGATTCCGAAAATATTTACTTTGTTTTTCCTGATGAATTAATGAAAATCAGTGGCTTCCTTTGAGAAGCTGATGGTGTGATCATGTGGTGAACAGTCCATTAACCACCCTGTCAAAATGGTGTAACATTTTGTTCAAAAAGTAGGAACTGTTTGGTAGACCCATATTCGGAAAACATTTCAATGATTCCTATAGGGAAGTGTGTGTGAATTTACTATAGACATGTATTATGCAATCTCTCTGAGTCATCTTATGCATAAGAATAACATATTAAACAACTATAAGGTGATAGAACAGCTGCATACTGTCACTGCTGCAGGTTATGCTCACGATACGGTAAATAAACATATTTATCTTACTTGATGCAACGGTATCCCCATTCGTGGGTTGGCTGGAGGGCCTCAGAAACAGATGAAAAGAATTTATAGAGAGTTATTAAAGACAGTTAGTAAAATCAATGCATTTGAACTCGATTTGCACTGCCCTGAGGAAGTGAATCAAGCAACCCTTTTTATTTGCAAAAAAGAACATTTTAAGCAGAGACAATCTGGAATAGTTCAAAGGAGCACTCGCTTCAAAACGCCGCACCACACTGGCTCAGCAGTTAGAGCAAAGATGAAATATATGCACTCACAGGCATACTAGCAGTTGTGAATTAAAATTGCAATTTAAGGATGATAAAACGTGCCAGTATTTTACCGCTTCTGCTTTAAATCACACTTCTAGAGATTCTCTGAACAAATACAGCTGTCATGTGAAAGTTGAAACACTCCGGTGGGGATGCCAAACTAAACAATTTCGATAAGGTTAAGATAAATTGGTTTAATCATTTCTAAATTAAACTGTAGCTAATATTGCAATGCAGCATATCTAAAAATATGGAGCTAATAACCCCTCCTAAAGCTTCGGCGCCAATGTTTATTATTGCGTCACATGCAGAGTATCTAAGATGTGTATACATACCAGATATATTGTGACCACCATAGATAGGAATCCAACGTGCTTTGCATATTTCTGACGAAACGAGAACTCTGTGATGTCAAAACGACGCAATGGCCATGAGGGAAGAAGAGTAATAGGTGCTGGGAGGAGAAAACAAAATTGACGAAGTAACTTACTTTTTAGTAATGTGGTTTTTACTTTATTTAGGCACTAAACATTTTTATTCTCAAAACAAAATCATATCTCCAGTTCCCTACATTGGATGTTTGTCATTTTGGTGTCATTTTAATCATAAACATATTTCCTATTTATATATATTGGCATTAGATTGTTATTGTGTGTTGTGTATTACTTATTTCATTTATTGGTGTTTTTAAATGGTTTACACACCTGTCTCCTAAAGAATTACCCTATTGACCTGAATACACACCTTTGAAAAGGAGGAACATATGCTCACAACCCCCTCCCTACTATATTTACAGCTAACTGTGCACCCACCACCACACACATCCAGAGAAAGACAGGTTTCCTCATAAAAAGAAGGCTGCAGATAAAGATTGGCTGGAAAATCTTCTCCCCTTCTTGTAACATAGCATCTTGTTTGGGAATGACTAACATCCAAGGAAGATTACCTGCAGGGCAATAAAATGGCTTTCATCACAAGCTTGTGCCTTTTAAAACAAACAAATAAATAAATATATTCAGTATGGTTTTAGAGAGGAGATGAAATAAAATGTTAAGATTGAGTATAGAATGATCCCTTATGAAGACTAGTGACAGCGCAGGTTTTCTATACCTTAATCTTCTAGTGTAATCATAAAACATCTCCCTCCATTTGTCTTATGGACCTTCATTCTTAGGCAATGAGAATTGAAAAGGAGCCATCTACTACATCAAAACATAGGTAAAATCGTTAAAGATTTTTTAGTACATTCATTAAAGTGATTTATGTGAGTTAAGGGGTTTTATGTTTTAATTTCCTACGTTTTTCATTATGTTATTCAATAAGAATCAGAGGCTCATTATAAGTGCGGAGGTTCTTGCACCGCGGTACTTGTAGTGGCGGTCCGACCACCGCCACCAAAGCAGGTCCTTCCACCATATTGGTAGTGTGGTGTTCAGACAGCCACAGGACAGGCACCTCTGCTGGGATCCAGGATCTCGTTGTAATGGTAGTGTGTGAAGGGACAGGAATATATTGGCAGTGATGATGCCGGCACTGCCGAGCATATTCTGAGTTGCATTTCACCGCCCATTTCATAGTGGTGAGCCAGCCATGAAAAGGGTGGCAAACATGCAAGTAAGGGGGCCCTATCAGGGCCCCTGAGTGATTTTGCACATGGGGTGTGTGCAGGAGGGGCACATGTTGTGCTCTCCTATAATTGCCCCTATGTTCCTGAACTGTGTGACATGAATTACATGGTGCATGCCACTCAGTGCAGGAACATGCTGTAGGCACATTCACAGTGGTGAACTGCATTTTAGGCTCGCCTATGTGCTTAACAGACATCCACCGTGACACTGCCCGTCTGCCCTGGTTTCAACTAGGAATCCAAGGGGTGGTTGCACCACAGGCTTGACGGTCCTCCTGTGAGTGCAGCAGTGGTGATCTAACAGGAGAACTGACAAACTCATAATAACCTCCATAGTCTTTTAAGCATCAGCATTAGAAATTAATATGTTCCAATAAACATTATTTCAATGTTGGGAAGCATGCAATACTTGTTAAATTACAGTCAATATTGTAATAATACAACAAGTGTGTTTCATAAAGGAACTTCCCTAACTAAATTTAAAATTGGAAAGAAATTAGAACAAGGTGTCAGTTCAAATAGTCAATAAAGAGTTCTGATGAGAGAAACAAATATAAAGGCTTCAGATAATTAGCATAAGCAACCTCCCATGAAGAGAAGTATAATTTCAAGAAGGTCAGAGGTGCATATTCAACAAACGTGAGTGAGAAAAGCCCCCATCTAGTCTAGGAGCACGCCCTGATATAAAGACAGAGGGCCCGATTCACAAATGTAATCTGAGACAAAATCCTAACTTTATGATTTTCGGTATTCACAAAAGGCATTTAAGAGTAGTAAAGTTAGGATTCCTAACTTTACTACACCTAAATGCCTTTTGAGAATACTATAAGTCGTAAAGTTGGGATTTTTCTCATTCTAGGAGTAGTAAAGTTAGGAATCCTAACTATACTACTCCTAAATGCCTTTTGTGATCATTGAAAGTTGCAAAGTTAGGATTTTGTATCAGATTACTTTTGCGAATCGGATCCACAATATTCTAGGTGGTATCATGTTAATTTTCGTTTTCCGTAGCATTCAATAGGATTTTAGTAAACTCACGGGAATAGGTAAACCCCCTAACTTCTTACGTCTGCACAATAGTCCATAAACATATGTCCTTTTAAAGATACTTTGCCCACATTTTGCAGTTCAGACAGTTCTTCCCTTGAATCACCCTTTCTGTTGACTCTTCTCCTACTGGTGAGAACATCACTATCAGTTGTTTAATGCAAAACAAATATCTATTTCCTAGCTAAGAGAAGGCTTCTGGAAAGTTGCAGCATCTGTGGCACTACAGAAAAAAACATCTTGAGGAAAACAAGAGAACAACATGAACAGCAGGCCTGTCAATGCTAAAGTATTATTTTACAGTGGTTCTGAGAGAGAATATTGAGTTGGAAATGTCGACTTACACAAATATCGAGTTGGACATATTGTGATTCAGAAATATCGACAGCAAGAATATCGAATTTAAGGTGAGAAATATTGTTTGTAAAAATCTGGAAGTCATTAATATTGTTTGCAAAAATATAGCTGTTTAAAATATATTTTTTTAAATTAGTGTTATGTATTTTAGTTTTTTTTTTAAATGTATGTGATATATTTGTTTTGAATAAGTAATTTTTATGTTTTACATTTTTAGTAGTTATGCATTTATTTTAATTACATTTTGCCTTTTTTTATTCCGTAGAGGGTTGTGGGTTTATTGGGAATAGGGTGGGAAGAAATGTAATTATGTTAAATGAATGATTATTTTTTATTTTTTTAATGTAGATTTTATAGCGTTAATTGTGGGAAGTAATTTATTTGTAATTCAATAAATATTGGTTGTTAATTAATATTATTGATTAATTGAAAATTAATTATAGTAATTGTGTAAAAATGTTAGTTGCGGGTTATGGGATTTATAGGGGTAAAGGGTGGGAAGTAATTAATTTTTGATTAATTAATCATTTGTTGTTAATTTATATTAATTACGTGATATACATTAATCATGAAAATTGAGTTTTTAAATTTAGGTGCCGGTTGTGGGGTTTATAGCGGTAATATGTGGAAACTAAATTATGTTTAATTAATAATCAGTTGTTAATGTTTAATAACTAATTAATTGATAATTAATTATGGTAATTCTGTGATTTTTTTCAGGTGTGGGTTGTGAGGTTTGTGGTGCAAAGTGTGAAAGGTAATCTATTTTTAATTAATTAATAATTAGTTCGTAATTAATATTAATTAATTGATAGAACATTAATTACATAAATTGTGTCATTAAGTTTAGGTGTGGGTTGTGGGGTTTATAGGGGTAAAGGGTGGGAAGTAGTTTATGTTTAATTAATTAATAGTTCATTGTTAATTTTTGTTAAATAATTAATTGATAATTTATTATGGTAATTTTTTTTTTTTCCTCATTTTAACCCCTTATCTTTTTTCTTTTTTTAAACCTCACAGCCGTTCAGTGTGACTTCGAGTGTTTTTTGTAGAGAAGTGTTGCTCAATGGTTAGAGCGGCAGACCCTGATGCAGTAGTCTGGCCGGGACCAGGGTTCAATTCCTGCCTCGGCGGTCTCGGGCTCAATTTCCTCGGACCTGATAATTCTCACCTTGGTGCCTATTCTGATCATGAGCCCCACTCTGCACCTCTGGGCAATAGCTTGCTTAATCTGTACAGTGACCCCAACAATGCTGAGGATGCCTGACTTCACCTTTGGGGTGCCCAGGAGTGGACTCCTCACATGTAATTGTCGATGTTAAGCCCCATCGGGTTAGCACCCTTAAAGTATTTGGAAAACAAGGAACATTAAGAGAACATCGGAATCTTCATGCAAGGCTTTAAGAACTGGTTCATTGAGCCCGTTTATTTTCAGAGGCGTCAGTTGAAAAGGATAAACTACGTTATAACATGATGGACATATGATCAACACATTCCAGATATTTTTCTCATTGATGTTTTTAATGGACTGCACGAGTTTAAGAAGTTTTGTATGATTATTATTGTGATACAAGCAACGATGGCGTTTCAGGATGTTGGCACAGGGGATTATGGGGGTTGTAGGATTTTCCTTCAATGAAAGAGAACAGAGGCGGAAGTCATGGTGCGCGATGAAGGGGAGGGTTAAAAGAAAGAAGGGCGGGAGGTTCTAGTTAAAAGAAAGGCGGGGGACGAAGTGGGTCCAGTTTCTATTGCCACGAGAGGGGAGAAAGTTTTTCATCTGAGCAGGTATGCTAGGCGGGAGGGGTTGGGTGAAATGGAGGAGGTGAAATCAAGGTGAAGGAGTAACTGTAGTAAAGAGGGTATGTAGGGGAGAGGTTCGAGTAAAATGTTTATAGTGAAGGGGGTGGCAACGAATAGAAATGGAATGAGAGTAAGGAAAACAGCATGACAAGGAAGAGGGAAGTCGAATAGTTGTGGGTGGAGGAGCGATGACCGAGCGCACAGTTATAAAAGTAAAAGATGAGGAATCAGATGGGAGGGGGCACCTGTACGCAATACTAGTGACAGTCAACGATGAAGATTATGAGGAATATGTTGTGTAACGGTTAGACATATGTAATTAATTGAATGAGTCTACTTTGTAGTTTTAAACAAGATGTTAAGATATGTTTTATTTTCATTTACAGTTTTCCCCTGACGAAGGACCTGTAAGGTCCGAAATGCATTGGGTCTAATAAACTGCTCGAATAGAACCGTGCTTTAGTTGTGTTCTTGGGGAGAAAAGGTTCGGAAGGCCGACCAGAACATGAAAAATTTGGAAAATTGCATTTCCTTGCATGAGGGCGTATTTTTGAAAAATGACATGGAAACGTGTGGAAGTAACATTGTGCATTAAATTAAGCATGAAAAAATGAAGCAAAAAAGATGACAGATTAAGCAAAATGGATGCAAAAGCAATTATTTAAACGTGGCTGTTGCCACTGTAATGGGGCTAAAAAGAAGCCCCATAATTTTGGTATTTGAGTTCATTACGTGCAGTGTGGGCTTGGCATGTCAAACAGTGAGCACCCAATTCGAAGAAAGTTCACGAGTAAAAACATAGGAATAATATGGATGAGAAGAGTGGAGTGCAACCCGTTCTTCATGTGTAATTGTCCTGTGTGAGTACCAGCTCAGTCTTACCAAGGTTTAATTTGAGGTGGTTTTGGTCCATCCAAAGTTGGATGAACCTCATGGTAGACTGGAAGTTGGGGATTGATTTCTCAGTGGTGTTTATCGTGATGAGCAGTTGTAGGTCGTCTGCGTAGTTGAAAACAGTCATTGAAAACAGTCACCTTCCAATCTCTAAGGGACTGAATTAGTGGGAAGATGTAGAGGTTGAACAAGTGGGGTGACAGGGAGGATCCCTGTGGGACACCGCAGGTGATTCTCTGTTTGGGGGCAACCAGATTGTTGAGACAGACGGCCTGAGATCTGTTCTCCAGGAAGGAGCTCAGCCAGCTGGCCACTGTGCCCTGGATACTGGCCTGGCCGACACGGTCGACCACACCATCTAGATCGGCTGATCTAGATGGTGTGGTCAACCGTGTCGAACACGGCTGAGAGATCCAAGAGCACTAAGGCCTGAGAGGAACTGTTGTCTGCGCAGTCACGGAGTGTGTCCTGTACGGCAAGTAAGACAGCTTCCGTCGAGTGCGCAGGCCGGAAACCCGCCTGATGGGACTCGAGGTAGCTGGACTCCTCCAGGAAATCAGATAGGCATCTGGCTACGTGTGACTCCATCACCTTTGCTAGGAACGGGAGTAGGGAGATGGGCGACATACATATGGGATCGGCCCCTGGTTTTTTCAGGAGTGGCACTACTGTCGCCTCCTTAAACACTGAAGGAACATGGCCAGATGATAATGAGTTGTTCAGGAGGGTGAGGGCAGGATCTGGGAGAGAAGAGAGGCAGTATTTTAGTGTGTGAGGGGGGCAGCTGTCCGAGGGGGCGCCGGATTTGACCTTAACAAGGAGCTCTTGATATGTCTCTGCAATTATTTTTGGGGGGAGCAGGGGAGTTTGTGTTGGGAAGTTTGGGAATACTGGCTTTGTTGGACGAAATGTTTTCAAATAAGTAGTCATTGAGTGAGTCACAGAGAGTTCGGGTAGGGGTGATCCTGGGACGGATGCTATCTAAGTTGGTCAGTTCATTCATGATAGTGAATATTTTTTCGATTTGTTATATGAGTCGAGGATGCGTAAAGAGAAGTGGGCAGCTTTAGCAGAGAGGATAGCCTTCGTGTATTCATTCCAGGCTGTGGTGAATCTGAGCTTCGTGTCTGGGGCATAATTCCGACGCCATTGTCGCTCAAGTTAGCGTAGGGCCAGTTTCTGAGATTTGACTTCAGTGGAGAACCATCTCTGGGTGTCTGCACGTCGCACAAGTTTGACTTTCTTAAGGGGGGCATGAGTGTCGCTAGTTTCATGTACGTTAATGTCAGGGTGAGGGGACGGAAAAGTGCTAGTCATTGTAAATGAGGGAAGTTAAATCATTTTTACAATTTTATTTAAATTAATAATATTTCTTGGTAATTAATTATGTTCTTTGAGGAAGTACGTTGTTGTTATTTAGCTGTGTGTTGTAAATTGTGTGGTGTTATAGGGTAGGAAATTTGAAAGTAAATTTATGTAATAGTTAATGTTTTTGTTTCTAAAAAATGTATTTATTACAAATATTTATATTTTTAGAAATTGTTTTTTATTTTATTTAATATATTATTTGTAGGTATTTGTCATATGTATTTAAAAGTATGATATGTGTTAACTTTTTAAATATTAAATATATTTGTATTTTAAATTTTAACATATTTATATATTTTCAAATTAATTTTGTTTCTTAAATTTTTTGTTGTTAAAATGTTGTTTGTTTTTAATTTTGAACTGACCGCAGTGAGAATATTAAGGGGCCTATCCCGTTGTCCGACTGGGCTGGAGCTGTAACAGACCAACTTGCTGTTGTCGGTTACAGCCCTGCTAGTACGATGTGACTGAACATGGTTCGGTCGCATTCATATACCTTACAATGCAGGCATGTTTTCCGAGCGGAAAGCATGCGTGCAATGTAGAAAACAGGAGTGCAGTTCATCCGTGCACCCTGTGGCCGGCATCCCAAGGTGCCTGCCACCGGGTGCAGGGATCAACAGAGGGGCACAATAGATGCCCCCAGGCCGCCATCCAGCAGCCTCACACCCATGGGGGCCCTGCTGTGGGACCCCAGAGACAGCTTCCGACTGCCTTTTTGTACCGGACAGACTGGCCCGAAAAGGCAGTGAAAAGCTGCGATCGTACTCCCTCGGTCGCACAGAGGCGACTTGGGGAGTCTGGAGGATTTCCGGACCGCGGACAGACTCTCCGAGCCTGTCATCCGCTATCCGGAAATCCGAGTTGGATTCCTTCCCGACCGAGCCCATCAGAATGGCTCGGTCGCGAAGGAATATGGCTAGCATTGACCGATTCGGTCGGAAGGGCAACCAACATGGTTTAGAGCCCTTCCCGCCGAAATTGGAATCAGCCCCTAAGTGTTACTCGTCTGAAATCCAACATTTTTCTGTTGCACTCACTGGAGTGGGAATAATAATTTTTACCCCTCTGTTATCCAACACTTTTCCTAATGTTGCACTTACTTGAGTGGGAATAGTATTTTTACCCCTCTGCTATCTAACACTTTTCCTACTGTTGCACTCACTGCAGAGGCAATAGTACATTTTAGCCCTTTTCTATCCAACCCTTTCTCTACTGTTGCACTCACTGCAGTGGGAGTAGTAATTTTTGCCCCTCTGCTGTCGAAAATTTTCCCTACTGTTGCACTCCTAGAGTTGGATTGGCAATTTTTACTGCTTCGCTATGCAACACTTTCCCTACTGTTGCACTCACTGGAGTGGGAATATTAATTTTTACCCCTCCGCTGTCCAATACTTTCCCTGCTGTTGCACTCAGTGGAGTTGGAAGAGTAATTTTTACCCCCCGCTATCCAACACTTTCCCTACTGTTGCACTCACTGGAGTGGGAATAGTAATTTTTACCCTTCCGCTTTCCAATGCTTTCCCTGCTGTTGCACTCACTGGAGTGGGAGTAGTAACTTCTAGCCCTCCGCTATCCAACACTTTTCCTACTGTTGCACTCACTGGAGTTGGAATAGTAATTTTCTACCCCTCCGCTATCGAACACTTTCCCTACTGTTGCACTCACTGGAGTGGGAATAGTAATTTTTACCCCTCCGCTATCCAACAATTTACCCACAGTTGCACTCACTGGAGTGGTAATAGTAATTTATACCCCTCTGCTATCCAACACTTTCCCTACTGTTGCCACTCACTGGAGTGGGAAATTTAAGTTTGAAGATTTTTAAAGAGTTTAAGTGGTTTATTTTATCATAGAATATTTTTTATTAGACTTTAAGTTATTAGTATATATATATATATCTGGTCGCGAAGACGCCCTGCTGTGCACAACAGATCTGCATCTCGTAACCACGAGGTGCATCAGGAACGGAGAGGCACACATTGCTGGACAGTTCAAAGGCATCTTGAGTGTCGTTCTAATATCGGCGCCAACCCACTGGGGGTAATTGACTTTTTCATTCACCAACACAACAGCACCCACTTGGGAATAACCTGGGGGAAACTACAAGTTCAAGCAGGCAGTTTGCCAACGCCCATTTGGGCGGGACCAAACAAGTACTTAATCATTCCCCCACAAGCTGCTGTTGTTTTCCTGAATGTGCCAATGAGGAAGGAATGCTAATTCTGAAACGCGTATAGCTGTATTTGGGGCCGTGATGGAATGACATCCTGCTTGCAATCCGCAATAAAGAGGTGAAATCAACTCTCCGTCTGTGGCGTCTTCAATAAGGGACAACCTTGTGTGGCAAATGTTTTGCGGCTCGTTCTGGTCGCGAAGACGCCCTGCTGTGCACAACAGATCTGTATCTCGTAACCACGAGGTGCGTCAAGAACGGAGAGGCACACATTGCTGGACAGTTCAAAGGCATCTTGAGTGTCGTTCTAATATCGGCGCCAACCCACTGGGGGTAATTGACTTTTTCATTCACCAACACAACAGCACCCACTCGGGAATAACCTGGGGGAAACTACAAGTTCCAGCAGGCAGTTTGCCAACGTCCATTTGGGCGGGACCAAACAAGTACTTAATCATTCCCCTAGAAGCTGCTGTTGTTTTCCTGAATGTGCCAATGAGGAAGGAATGCTAATTCTGAAATGCGTATGGCTGTATTTGGGGCTGTGATGGAATGACATCCTGCTTGCAGTCCGCAATAAAGAGGTGAAATCAACTCTCCGTCTGTGGCGTCTTCAATAAGGGACAACCTTGTGTGGCAAATGTTTTGCGGCTCGTTCTGGTCGCGAAGACGCCCTGCTGTGCACAACAGATCTGCATCTCGTAACCACGAGGTGCGTCAAGAACGGAGAGGCACACATTGCTGGACAGTTCAAAGGCATCTTGAGTGTCGTTCTAATATCGGCGCCAACCCACTGGGGGTAATTGACTTTTTCATTCACCAACGCAACAGCACCCACTCGGGAATAACCTGGGGGAAACTACAAGTTCCAGCAGGCAGTTTGCCAACGCCCATTTGGGCGGGACCAAACAAGTACTTAATCATTCCCCCACAAGCTGCTGTTGTTTTTCTGAATGTGCCAATGAGGAAGGAATGCTAATTCTGAAACGCGTATGGCTGTATTTGGGGCCGTGATGGAATGACATCCTGCAATAAAGAGGTGAAATCAACTCTCCGTCTGTGGCGTCTTCAATAAGGGACAACCTTGTGTGGCAAATATATGTATATATATATATATTCAATGAAAAAACCATAGGTTATAGGCCATATATAGTTAGGAATTCGCATTTACAAAACCTTATTTTACTCGCATAAAACCATTGAAATTCCATATATAGTTAGAAGCGCTAACTATATATTGCGCACCCGCAATCCACTGCTGATGATGTCACATATTACATCATTCATGACATGGTCAGTGACATCACTGATGACATCACTGATGACATCATCCAGTGACTGTGTGTTTCTGTAAAGTTTAAATATGTTTTACATATTGAAGAATGAGTGGATGTATAAGTGTCTGGATGAAGGATTTAGTAGGCGCATGACTGACTGTATGAGTGAGTGATTAAATGTGTCTCACTGAGTGCATGGGTTAGTCTTAATTTGTGCATCAGTATGTTTGTTGTTGTGTAAGCTGCTGCATGTGTTGATCAGTAGCTATAAGAGTGGCCATATGGGTTATTGATTGGTTGCCCAAGTATTTGAATGGGAGGCTGAGTGTGTGTGTGGGTGGCTGGGAGGTGCGTGACTCTTTGCATAGATGTGTAAGCAGTTGATTCACTAGGAGTATGAGTTCAAGAGTGCATGTGGAAACAGCTATATGGGCGGTTGACTGTGCATGGGTGTGTTGGTGAGTGAATGGATTTCTCATTGCTACATGTGCAAGTAAGTACGTATGTAAAACACAATACATGTGAGAGTTGAGATATATAAATAACTGAACATAAGAGCCAGTGAATGTGTGAGTGGCTGTATCGATCACTGTGAGCTTGTATCAGGGATTATATAAGAGAATAAATATGTGTTATTATATGTTTGAATAAGTAAGATGTGTATAACTTTATAGTTGAGGAAATGGAGGTGTGATTGATTCTTTGCATGACTGACTAGGTGTGTGAGTAACTCCATGGATGAGTGACAGTCTGTGAGTGTCTGTTTATACTGAGTGTATGTAAGGTTATATTAGAGTCTGAAGAGGTTCATTGTATTATCACATGAGTGATGTGATCAGTGATGACAAATGAGATGTCATCAGTGATGTCATTTGAGTAGTCATCAGTGATGTCATCAGTGATGTCATTTGAGATGTCATCAGTGATGACATTTGAGTTGTCATCAGTGATGTCATTTGAGATGTCATCAGTGATGTCATCAGTGATGTCACTGACCATGTCATGAATGATGTAATATGTGACATCATCAGCAGTGGATTGCGGGTGCGCGATATATAGTTAGCGTTTCTAACTATATATGGAATTTCAATGGTTTTATGCGAGTAAAATAAGGTTTTGTAAATGCGAATTCCTAACTATATATGGCCTATAACCTATGGTTTTTTCATTGAATTTTCAAGGTTTTGTAAATGCAAATTCCTAACTATATATCCACTATAACCTATGGTTTTTTCTGTGAATTTCATTGGTTTTTTAATAGCAAATATGAAAAGCTTTAAAATGTCAAGTACGTGATAGATAAAAACATTTTCGTATTTATGCACGCTGATGTGCTTTGAACGCTGCACCCCCCCCCTCCCCTCTTTTGCCTTAGTAGTACTCTCTCTTTGCAGATACTGAAGGGTAGTTAACGCAGGCCTTTACCCCCGTTGTAATCCGTCGTGCCTCCTTGTCTCTCCATTTGATTGATTGTTGTCCAAGCATTTACTGTTTTAGAATTGGTTCTCTTTGGATCATTCTCTATTTACAAACAAACACAAAGTCGCAATACTCTGTTTAGTCTTTGCAGATAGTGAAAAATCGTGTAAAAAAATAAAAGTAATCGAGCAAAATCAGTAGGCCACTAATTGGATCTCTTTTTGACCTCGCTAAAATAGAAATATTAGGAACAACCCTTCATGAGAAATACGAAAATAGTGAGATGAACTGAGCTCCACACCATGAGGGCTGCAAGACAGCTCGGCTCCATCACCCATCCCGCACAAAATAACGACAAACCCTATGCAAATATTAAAAATATAGACAACACACCAGCAAAGAAACAGGGTAAAACATTTTATTAAAAAACTATTTACATAACGTTGGTTTATAAGATGATGTCAGTAGTGGACCGATGTGTGAATAGATCGAAAACAGCACAAGGCTCCAAGATCCGGATGGCAAGCTCCTGGATGTTGGGTGCCATAGTTTAGAGTTCTGAATTTCAGCCTTTTTCAATGCCTGTGCTTTGTTGAATAAAAATGGCGCCTTGACACAAAGCTGACTCAAGCGTTGTTACTGATGCTATGCAGACCAAAACTGGTTTTCAGTTTGTACATTTTTCTAGATTTTTCAATCCAAGTTTGGTTGACTTTGTAGAACGATGGCTTCAGATTTTCAACATACGGTGTGGTGGCGCTGACTGGGAGGGGGCGCTTCGCTCCTGCCCCCTCCCCAAGTAAGATTTTCATACGTGAAAGTACGTTAATGGTTTTGGTCCCTGAGATGCTTCGATGTCACTACCATTCTCAAATAGCATAAGTTCTGGATGTTGGGTGCCATAGTTAAGAGTTCTGAGCAGTGCTTGTAACACTGTCTGAAGCTTATTTCCACCTACTGCAGCTTCACTATTCTCAAAGTAAGTGAGTGTCGTTTGTGGACCTGACTGCATTAGAAAACAATGTGATATGTTACCTTCCTAAACAGCTTGACGGAGGCCCCTGAGGGGCGGTGTGATGGCCATGGACTCGGAGAAGACGCTTGGCTCCGACACCCTCCCCAAGTCTTATAGCACTGGTGTAGCCTGAGATCGCCCCCGACATAGGCGGCCGGCTCCCGGGGTCCGGCGGAACTTTTTGCCTTTTGATGACTCTTCAATTCTGGACCTTGTCCCACAATCCGTTTGACCTGAAGACAAGCTGTAGTGGGGCGCCCCTTTATCGTTTTAGTTGCCATTCCGCCCGCTTTTGCTACACTGTGCCTCTTCCGCCATTCAGCTGTTTACCGCCCGCTCTTGCGACTACAGCGTCTCGCTCACCATGTAGTTGAGATGCGCCCGCTCTTGCGGTGCAGCGATAGGCGGCTGCCACAGGACTCTCAAAATGGCGGCCGGCTCTTCGGTTTTGGGCCTGGTCCACTAAAATGGCCCTGGGACACCTTGGAACTCGGACGCTTGTCTGCTAGGGCTTGGGTCCCATTCTCGAAAAGCGTCCCCTCAGCCGTGAAGATTCTACAAAAGTCTTGGGGGCCTCCGACTCCCGCAGGCTTCTGGTGGGGAGCGGCTGCCATGATTGCTCGTGGAATGGCCACGACGGAGCTACGAGATGGTAGTGGTCTCATGCTGACGCCAGCTTTAGTCTGAAACATCCAGAAACACTGTAGACTACCAATTCGATCAGTTCCGGTAGCGCCCCAACATGACCCGGAAGAGAAGAACTTGCCCTCCCCTCTTTGACTGATGGTTCTTGTTGCCTGCCCCCTCTGTTGTCATTTAACAGAACTTTTTGGACTGCTGAAAGGGGTTGTGTTCTGAACGCTGGTTGGTGGAGACATTTAGACTATATTCTTGACCTACGTTGTCGCGTAATGCGTTTTATGACACGCCGCGTTAGCGCACCCGGAAGTGATCCGAGGCGCGGCGCGCAGCGCGTAACGTAAGCATAACAGGTCATGTGACTTGTTAATAAAACTTTTCATTGGTTCATTTTACTTTTGTTAATTTAATGATGAAAAGCTTGGTCATATGACCTAAAAATTACGCTTTTTATTATTTTCGAACAATATTTTTTTTTCAAACATATGTTATAATATTCCAGGCTAATGTACTTTCCCGGAAAATTTACAACTGTCTTGCAAGTAAAATATAATCCTTTTTCGAGAAAAAGGGCGTTTCTTCCTTCCATGACGGAGCCGTTGAGTAAAAGAGATTCGGCCTGCTGTCTTAGTCGCCGATACGCCTGATTATCAGATTCTTATCGATCACTTTATGTTGCAGACATGAAAAACACAACTGCCCTTGACCATTTATCTTTACTGCGTTCCTACATATTATACCTTTTATCCGTCATGTAATTGGACTGCTTTATTTCACTTGCCTTTTACTGATTCGAAAACAGTCACTAAAAGTAAAAACTTTACAAATGAAAATACTACTACCGTGTTTTGTTTTAAAAACCTTTATTGTGAAAATGTCAGTATACAAATACGGGCCTATAACCACGTGGGCCGGCCACGGAGCAAACTGAAATCGTATATGATGAGGAGACATTTACACTGTAGAAGAACGTAACGAGCGGGCCATTAGGTTGCAAGAACAAAGGTGTCTAACAGTTGCGGAATCGGTGGACGTACATTTTGTAATTAAAATACGACAGGGCCACTTACAATAACATTTTCTAGATATACATTTGCGGGCAAGGAGTTACGAGTCCCATTTATACCGGCGCCATTTTGGGCGAGGCCGGGCAGGTCCAAGATATAGTCAAAATGTCTCCACCAACCATCGGCCAGACCAGAACCCCTTTCGGCCCTTTATGCTACAAGATGGTGTCTTCCATTCAGAAAATATTGTTGGCAGCATTTTGAAAGGAAAGATAAACAGCCGTTCTCCTAGTGAGTCTCACATTGTTACATTTAGGAAGAATGTTGAAGAGTAGTATGTGGAAAATCTGAAGCCATTTTTCTACAAACTCTCAATCAGACTTGGATGGAAAAAAAAAACCTGAAGAATGTACAAACTGAAAACCAATTTTTGTCTGTATAGCACCAACAGTAACGCTTGAGTCAGCTTTGTGTCAAGCCGCCATTTTCATTCAATCAATAGCGTCCCCCTGCACACATTCAGGGACCTGGTCGTGTCTTCAGATGAAACGCATTGTAGGAAAAGAAGCAGAAAGGAAAAGGCAAAAAGTTCCGCCGGACCTAGTGAAGCTGCAGCAGGTGCAAATAAGCTTCAGACAGTCTTACAAGCACTGCTCAGAACTCTCAACTGAGGCACTCAACATCCAGGACTTGCCATTCGGATCTTGGCGCCTTGTATTTTTGTTTTGTTTTTGATGGAGGGGAAACAACAAAAAACAGGCATTGAAAAAGGCTCAACAGTGCAGGGCGCCTTGTGCTGGTTCCGACCTATTCACACATCGATCCACTACTGACATCACCTCATAAACCAACGGGGCACCCCACGCCGACTTTCGGCGCAGCATTGTAGGATGGCCACACCAGTGCGGCAATTTGCTGGACACCACCTCGGTGCCATCCAGATCTCGGCGCGTTGGACTCACTGTACTGCAACAGTGACCGCAACTCAGCTGGACACGCCGTCTTTCGGCGCAGCATTGTAGGATGGCCACACCAGTGCGGCAATTTGCTGGACACCACCTCGGTGCCATCCGGATCTCGGCGCGTTCGACTCACTGTACCGCAACAGTGACCGCAACTCAGCTGGACACGCCGTCTTTCGGCGCAGCATTGTAGGATGGCCACACCAGTGCGGCAATTTGCTGGACACCACCTCGGTGCCATCCGGATCTCGGCGCGTTCGAGTCACTGTACCGCAACAGTGACCGCAATTCAGCTGGACACGCCGTCTTTCGGCGCAGCATTGTAGGATGGCCACACCAGTGCGGCAATTAGCTGGACACCACCTCGGTGCCATCCGGATCTCGGCGCGTTCGAGTCACTGTACCGCAACAGTGACCGCAACTCAGCTGGACACGCCGTCTTTCGGCGCAGCATTGTAGGATGGCCACACCAGTGCGGCAATTTGCTGGACACCACCTCGGTACCATCCGGATCTCGGCCCGTTGTGCTGCCTTCGGCCTATTCGCACATCGGTCCGCTACTGACGCCGCCTCACGTGCCAACGGATTTTCTACGCTTTTTGTAGCCCTATGCCGCATAACAGGTCATGTGACTTGTTTATAAAACTTTTCATTGGTTTATTTTACTTTTGGTTTCCTAAAGATGGAAGGCTTGGTCATATGACCTAAAAATAACACTTTTCATTGGTTTAGAACATTTTTTTTTCCCAAACGATGAAAGCCCCACCTTGTTTCTGGATCATTCAGACTGAAGCTGGCGTCAGCATGAGAGCACCACCATCTCGTGGCTCCGTCGTGGTCATTCCGCGAGCAATCATGGCAGCCGCTCCCCACCGGAAGCCTGCGGGAGTCGGGGGCCCCCCAAGACTTTTATACAATCTTCACGGCTGAGGGGACGCTTTTCGAGAATGGAACCCAAGCCCTAGCAGGCAAGCGTCCGAGTTCCAAAGTGTCCCAGGGCCATTTCAGTGGACCAGGCCTAAAACCGAGGAGCTGTCCGCCATTTTAAGAGCCATGTGGCAGCCGCCTATCGCTGCACTGCAAGAGTGGGAGCAACTCAACAACATGGTGAGCGAGACGCTGTGGCCGCAAGAGCGAGCGCAACTCAGCTAGATGGCCGCCACCTGGGGAGGCCCGTTCACGCCGGCTCCCCCTCGCCCCCCCCCCCCCGGGCCGCCGCACACCAATTTTCGGAGCAGCATTGTAGGATACCAAAACCAGTGCGGCAGTTTACTGGACATCACCTGGGTGCCTGTCGTACATGTTGTGTCAGCCATGTGACACTGGACACAGACCGCTACTGACGAGGCCTCCCCCCGCACCACCCGGGACGCCCCACGCTGTTTTTCTGTACTGCATTGTAGGATCCCTAAACCAGTGCGGCACCCAGGCGACATCACCTGGGTGCCGTCCAGAACTCTGCACGTTGTGCTGCCTTGGGACTATTCGCACAACAGACCGCTACTGACGAGGCCTCCCCCCGCCCCACCCGGGACGCCCCACGCCAATTTTCGGAGCAGCATTGTAGGATCCCTAAACCAGTGCGGCACCCAGGCGACATCACCTGGGTGCCGTCCAGAACTCTGCACGTTGTGCTGCCTTGGGACTATTCGCACAAAAGACAGCTTCTAACCATTGTTGCTTTTTGTGTTGAGAAATGTTTAAATGTTTTTAGTTTTTGTTCCGTTCGTTAAAGTTAGTAGTTAATAAAGTTTTATAACCTTACTTTCTTGGAGTGTTATCTATTTTTTTTTAAAACGGGTGAATGGGGCCTTGAATCGGGTTATTGTCATGTGTGGACTTTGGAAGTGTGCTGCTGCAGGATCGGACATTTCAAACTCAAATGCACGTTCTTTTTCTTACCTTTCCGAAGCATGGAGCGCAATAGCAGGCAGAGAAAGGGTGATGCACGTGTTGAACACTACCTGACCTGGCAAGTTGCTGGCAGTGCCCCCCCGCCCGCTCCTGAAAGAGGGCACACACACACCGCCGCCCCGAGTACTTCACAAATCTTTAAAAGACCATGCGCTTGTTCATGAGGCTTA
The DNA here is from genome assembly GCF_964263255.1 of Lissotriton vulgaris. Lineage (NCBI taxonomy): Eukaryota > Metazoa > Chordata > Amphibia > Caudata > Salamandridae > Lissotriton > Lissotriton vulgaris. The sequence continues at coordinate 497,740,299 of NC_141685.1, forward strand.
AATAGTTTATCACCTCTTCTAGAACGCCTGCATCGACCCTCTGACGTTTCATGGAAAAATTACCATGTAACACAATACCAAGCCCTGTCAGCTGAAACCCCCAAGGAATCGTGGGGCATATTATCAAGGGGGTTTATCTCCGCTTTTTTGGCTTTAAAAGCCATGAAAGCGGAGATAAAATTATTTCCCTATTACCAAGCTGTCGCTAACACCAGTTAGTGACAGCTAAAAGGAGATAGCGACCATCTTGGGCCCCGCTTTGCATGTCAGTGATACTTATCACTAATAACATGCAAAGTGGCGTGCCAAGATGTTAGCGACTGGAAACAGTCCCTAACATCGCTACCTTCTATTACCAACTTTTGGAGATATTCGCGCTAAGCGCGAATATCTCCAAAATCTAACACCTGCCCTGAGCAGTTCTTAGCCATGTTATCCAATGGGAGGTGGATAACATGGCTAAGAGCATTTGCTCGATAATACATGAATATCGCTGACTTTTCTGCGATAATAGCAAGGTTTATCTGCGATAAAAATCGCCGATGTGCGGCGATAATTTTTGTCTCTAAACAAGTTAGAGACAAAAATTATCGCTAGTTGTTCGTAATATGCCCCCGGGTTTTTGCTTGCAGAAATCGGGAGGCGGGAGACTAGCACTGAAATCAGTACTCACACGCCTGAATCAGGAGGATTGGCATGTCTGAATTCTCTACAGCTGGGGCCATAAACTACATCCACAGGGTTAGGTGATAGCCTGGGACCAGCCTGGCATCTAAAATGTCTGCCGTGCACGACAAAATTGTGGCATTCGAAAAAAGGCAAGATGGCGCAGCCGCTGGAAGAGATGTATCAACATATATCAGCCTCCTCAGCCACCCTCAGGAAACATAGGGGATTAGGATACGTCTCCCGCACCCCCTTATACCTAGTACTTTAATTAACGAAGCACAAAATGGCGAATTCCCGTTTCGCTACCAGTTTGCGGCCCAGTTCGCGGCCCGTGAAGCGCTTCTACCGTGAAAAATCATTTTTTTTTTATTTTCCCCACGGGACCCTTTAATAACCCCAACAACATTCCTAGGGGGTCAAGAGGGGGATACCTTGCCCCCTTTCATTAAATTCCCCCTTAGTTTTTCACCTTTTCTTCTCTCTCGATCCTACCGAGAGACAAGATGGCGGCCGCTCCGGACTGTCACGCAGCAAAAAAAAAAAAAAAGCTCACGCACAGCCGCTGGAAGAGATGTATCAACATATATCAGCCTCCTCAGCCACCCTCAGGAAACATAGGGGATTAGGATACGTCTCCCGCACCCACTTATAACTAGTAATTTAATTAACGAAGCACAAAATGGTGAATTCCCGTTTCGCTACCAGTTCGCGGCCGCGCTTCTACCGTGAAAAATCATTTTTTTTAATTTTCCCCACGGGACCCTTTAATAACCCCAACAACATTCCTAGGGGGTCAAGAGGGGGATACCTTGCCCCCTTTCATTAAATTCCCCTTTCGTTTTCCACCTCTTCTTCTCTCTCGATCCTACCGAGAGACAAGATGGCGTCCGCTCCGGACTGTTTAGAATGTTGACAGACACCGGAGAGCCAATCAGCTTTCTGCGCGCAAAGTTCCGATAAGCGAAAAGTAAGCGGACCGGATCGCTGCCCAGAGCGCTGTTACAGATATATATCTTGGTTTGAACGTTAATTTCTCAAAAACTACTGGAGCACATATATTGAGACCTAGCAAAGGCACATCGGGCTAACAGTCCCTACAATTTTGCCAAGTTTCGTGCAAATCCATTCAGCCGTTCGAGCTAAAAGTGAGTCCAACCGCCCTATGGAAAACTCAATGCAAAAAACGCGTTTTGGGACCCCCCTTTTTTCTCAGCCCCCCCTTGACGAAACTCCACCAAATTTTCAGGGGCTGCTCAGAATCAAAATGTGCCATTTTCCTGGAAATTTCAGCCGATTCCGTCCACAAACGCCAAAGTTATTAGACATAGAATTTTCAGAAGTCCCATAGAGAAAAAATTCTAACTATATATACCTACTGGCGATAGCCAGTAGGTAATATATATATATATATATTTTCACTGAAAAAACCATAGGTTATAGACCATATATAGTTAGGAATTCGCATTTACAAAACCTTATTTTACTCACACAAAACCATTGAAATTCCATATATAGTTAGTTGCACTAACTATATATCGCGCACCCGCAATCCACTGCTGATGATGTCACATATTACATCATTCATGACATGGTCAGTGACATCACTGATGACATCTCAAATGACATCACTGATGACATCTCAAATGACATCACTGATGACATCACTGATGACATCTCATTTGACATTACTGATCACATCACTGATGATATCATTCATGTGATAATACGATGAACCTCTTCAGACTCTAATATAACCTTAAATACAATCAGTGTAAACATACACTCACAGACTGTCACTCATCCATGGAGTTACTCACACACCTAGTCAGTAATGCAAAGAATCAATCACACCTCCATTTCCTCAACTATACAGTTATACAAACCTTACTTATTCAAACATATACTAACACATATTTATATAACACGTATACAATCCCTGATACAAGTTCACAATGATCCATACAGCCACTCACACATTCACTGGCTCTTATGCACAGTTATTTATATATGTCAACTCTCACATGTACTGTGTTTTACATATGTACTTACTTTGACATGTAGCACTGAGATATCCATTCACTCACCAATACACTCATGCACACAGTCAACCGCCCATACAGCTGTTTCCACATGCACTTTTGAAACCATACATCAAGTGAATCAACTGCTCACACATCTATGCACAGAGTCATACACCTCCCAGCCACCCACACACACACTCAGTCTCCCATATAAATACTTGGGCAACCAATCAATAACCCATATAGTTACTCATATAGCTACTTATCAACACATGCAACAGTTTACAGAACAACAGACATAATGATGCACAAATTAAGACAATTTAGTCACTAACCCATGCACTCAGTGAGACACATTTAATCACTCACTCTCACAGTCAGTCATGCACCTACTAAATCATTCATCCAGACACTTATACATCCACTCATTCTTCAATATGTAAGACATATTTTAACTTTACAGAAACATACAGTCACTGGATGTTGTCATCAGTGATGTCATCAGTGATGTCACTGACCATGTCATGAATGATCTAATATGTGACATCATCAGCAGTGGATTGCGGGTGCGCGATATATAGTTAGTGCAACTAACTATATATGGAATTTCAATGGTTTTGTGTGAGTAAAATAAGGTTTTGTAAATGCGAATTCCTAACTATATATGGTCTATAACCTATGGTTTTTTAAGTGAATTTTCAAGGTTTTGTAAATGCTAATTCCTAACTATATATGGTCTATAACCTATGGTTTTTTCAGTGAATTTTCAAGGTTTTGTAAATGCTAATTCCTAATTATATATGGTCTATAACCCATGGTTTTTTCAGTGAATTTTCAAGGTTTTGTAAATGCTAATTCCTAACTATATATGGTCTATAACCTATGGTTTTTTCAGTGAATTTCAATGGTTTTTTAATAGCAAATATCAAAAGCTGTAAAATGTCAAGTACGTGGTAGGTAAAAACATTTTCGTGTCTATGCACGCTGATGTGCTTTGAACGCTTTCCCCCCCTCTTTTCTTTTAGGAGTATTCTCTCTTTGCAGATATTGAAGGGTAGGTAACGCAGGCCTTTGCCCCCGTTGTAATCCGTCGTGCCTGATTCCCTCTCCATTTGATTGATTGTTATCCAAGCATTTACTGTTTTGGAATTGGTTCTCTTTGGTTCATTCTCTATTTACAAACAAGCACAGAGTCGCAATACTCTGTTTAGTCTTTGCAGATAGTGAAAAATCGTTAGAAAAAACAAAAGGAATCAAGCAAAATCAGTAGGCCACTAATGGGATCTCTGTTTGACCTTGCTAAAATAGAAACATTAGGAACAACCCCTCTTGAGAAATATGAAACTAGTGAGAGGAACTGAGCTCGACGCCATGATGGCTGCAAGACAGCTCGGCTCCGCCGCCTACCCCGCCCAAAACAACGACAGACCCTATGCAAATATTATAAATATATACAACACACCTGCAAAGTAACATGGTAAAACGTTTTATTAAATAACTATTTACATGGCAGCCTGCTGCAACATCGATCCAAATGCATGCCGCCGTTCCCGGGATTTCTCCCCGACTACTCTGCGGCCTACGAGATGGAGAGGCCGGGGCGTTGACTAGGCGGGGCCTCCGGCCGCAACCACAGCGCCAACGATCGCCGCTGACGGAGGGGAGCCTTGCCGATGAGAGCCACTGATCTGAACAACCACTGCCTGCGGTGCCTCCCTGAGCTGCTTGACGGAGGCCCCCGAGGGGCGGTGTGCTGGCGCGGACTCGGAGGGGGCGCTTGGCTCCTGCCCCCTCCCCAAGTCTTGTTGCCCTGGTGTGGCCTGAGATCGCCCCCGACATAGGCGGTCGGCTCCCGGGGTCAGGCGGAACTTGTTGCCTTTTGGTGACTCTTCCATTCTGGACCTTGTCCCACAATCCGTTTGACCTGAAGACACGTCCTGCGGTGCCCTGGTCCAACCATCACATATACCTGCACCAGGAGACGGCGTGGGGTGCACTGGAAGGGAGAGGCGGCGCGAACGAGCCTCCCCCACCTCCCCAGGTGGAGGTTTCTCAGCTACACCCCAGCGCTTCACTCGGCCAACTGAGTTGCGCCCGCTCCTGCGGCACAGAGCCTCGCTCGGCAAGCTGAATTGCGCCTGCTCTTGCTATTGCAGTGTTCCACCCGCCATCCGGTTGAATTGCACCCACTCTTGCGGTACAGCGACAGGCGGCTGCCACGGAGCTCAGGAAATGGCGGTCGGCTCCACAGACTTGGGCCTGGCCTGCAAGGATGGCTCTGGGCAACCTTGGAACTCGGACGATTGACTGCTAGGGCATGGGCCCCATTCCCAAAAGCGTCCCCTCAGCCTTGAAGATTCTACAAGAGTCACCGGGGCCCCGACTCCCGCAGACTTCTGGTGGGGAGCGACTGCCATGATTGCTCGCGGAATGGCTACGACGTAGCCACCGAATGCTCTCATGCTGACGCCAGCTTCAGTCTGAAACATCCAGAAACACTGTAGACTACCAATTCGATCAGTTCCGGTGGAGCCCCAACGTGACCCGGTAGAGAAGAACTTGCCCTCCCCTCTTTGACTGATGGTTCTTGTTGCCTGTCACTTCTGTTGTCATTTAACGGAACTTTTTGGACTGCTGAAAGATGTTCTGTTCCGACCGCTGGTTGGTGGAGACATTTTGACTATATTCTGGACCTGCCCGGCCTCGCCCAAAATGGCGTCGGTATAAATGAGACTCGCAACTCCTTGATGTGTACTGGTTGCTCAGCCTTGATATCACGAGATATGTATGCAGTTTTGGAGCACATGGCGGGCGAGGACGAGTACTGATTGAACATTTGGACATCCCTATTGATATTAAGTTCTGATGTATTATTCATTACTGTACTATTGAAAGTTCGAATTAACGTTACTCATGGTACTTGCCCGCAAATGTATATCTAGATAATTTCATTGTAACTGTTAGACACCTTAATTCCTGCAACCTAATGGCCCGCCCGTTACGTTTTTCTACAGTGTAAAGGTCCCCTCATCATATAAGATTCCAGTTTGCTCCGTGGCCGGCCCAAATGGTTGTAGGCCCGTATTTGTGTACTGATAAAAAAAGAGTTTTCGAAGGAAGTATGGAATCAGCGTCATAACAATCGTCTAGGTTGGTAGGGTTTTAGAATAATGGCTGTTATTCCAAAACAATAGAAGACAGATAATGCAGACCCTTTGCCTGAATTTTGGATTGATTGAAATTTGTATCCGTCAAACCAGCCCTTTTTCCAGAATTGTTAGAAAATGGTCGACCGTAGCTTAAGGTATCTGCCAAATGTAAGGTGTGGTATTTTTTCCCATAAAATAAGACTAATTGAGAAACAAATACACGAAGAGGAAACTCGAATTTAGAGACAAACAAAATGAAACATTTTTTGGCATCATAAAAAGGGGAGGATATGTTACACAGAAAAATAATGCGAAAGGGATAGCCAAGATCTGTTGTATCACACGTTCCTGCAGCTAGTCTGATACATGGTAAGTAGAAGCTTTTTCGTGTTTGCGCGCGCTGACATCCTCTGAATGCTGTATCCCCCCCTTTCTTTTCTCCTCTGTAGGTTACATCGGAGTTCCGAGTGAAGAATGAAGTGGACATGGACCGCACTGTGCTCCATGTAAGGAAAGACATAGACAAGCGCTGTGAGATATTGCATGGAGTGCAGACCTTCACTGGGAACGTAAAAAATTGTATTGTGTGACTGTGCGTACATGCCCTGATTGTATGGTATGAATGTGTATATATTCCATATGCCCGGCCGATAAACGTTCTGTTTGCGCAACTGCCGCATTAGAAAACAACATCGTGACGCGTCCGAAAACCGCGACGTATCGCGTTGTCGCGTAATGCGTCATATGACGCACCGCGTTAGCGCACCCGGAAGTGCTCCGGTGACTAAGGCGCGAAGAGCAGCTTCCCGGAAGCGATCCGGGGCGCGGCGCGGCGCGGAGCGCGTAACGTAAGCATAACAGGTCATGTGACTTGTTAATAAAACTTTTCATTGGTTCATTTCACTTTTGGGTTCCTAATGATGTAAGACTAGGTCATGTGACCTAAAAATAACACTTTTCATTGGTTGAGAACTATTTTTTGTCCCAAATGAGGAAAACCCCTCCTTGTTTCCTCACTCTGACTTTTATCTTTGTGAGAGGAAGAAATGTTTTCATCACTTAGCAATAGCAAGTGTTGTAGCTTCAGCTGGTGCATCCCCACCACCACCACCACCTCCTAGGAAGAGAGTACCACCTCCTTAGGTGGTGGTTGAGCAAGAGGTGCCCTCCCCCCACACCTTCTTGTTGCCTGATTCGGCCAGCTCAATCGATCGAGCATGAGACTCTGTTGTGATCTGAAGAACCACTGCCTGCGGTGCCTCACTGAGCCACTTGACGGAGGCCCCCGAGGGGCGGTGTGGTGGTGCGGACTTGGAGGGGGCGCTTGGCTCCTGCCCCCTCCCCAAGTCTCGCTCGGCCAGCTGAGTTGCGACCACTCTTGCAGCCTACGACATGGAGAGGCCGGGCGTTGACTAGGCGGGACCTCCGGCCGCAACCACAGCGCCAATGATTGCTGCTGACGGAGGGGAGCCTTGCCGGTGAGAGCCACTGATCTGAAGAACGGCTGCCTGTGGTGCCTCCCTGAACCGCTTGACGGAAGGCCCCCAGGGGCGGTGTGGTGGCGCGGACTGGGAGGGGGCGCTTAGCTCCTGCCCCCTCCCCAAGTCTCTCTCGGCCAGCTGAGTTGCGCCTGCTCCTGCTATTACAGCGTCTCACCCGCCATCCGGCTAAATTTCACCCACTCTTGCGATACAGCAACTCTTCCATTCTGGACCTTGTCCCACAATCCGTTTGACCTGAAGACACGTCCTGCGGTGCCCTCGCACTGCGGCCTGGTCCCTGAATGTGTGCAGGGGGACGGTATTTCTCGCTCGGCCAGCAGAGTTGCGCCCACTCTTGCGGCCTACGACATGGAGAGGCCGGGGCATTGACTAGGCGGGGCCTCCGGCCGCAACCACAGCGCCAACGATCGCTGCTAACAGAGGGGAGCCGTGCCGGTGAGAGCCACTGATCTGAAGAACCGCTGCCTGCGGTGCCTCCCTGAACCGCTTGACGGAGGCCCCTGAGGGGCGGTGTGGTAGCGCGGACTGGGAGGGGGCGCTTGGCTCCTGCCCCCTCCCCAAGTCTTGTTGCCCTGGTGTGGCCTGAGATCGCCCCCGACATAGGCGGCCGGCTCCAGGGGTCCGGCAGAACTTTTTGCCTTTTGGTGACTCTTCCATTCTGGACCTTGTCCCACAATCCGTTTGATCTGAAGACACGTCCTGCGGCCTGGTCCCTGAATGTGTGCAAGGGGACGGTATTGATTGGATCAAGATTGCGGCTTCACACAAAGCTGACTCAAGTGTTTCTGCTGATGCTTTGCAGACAAAACTGGTTTTCAGTTTGTACATTCTTCAGGATTTTTCCATCCAAGGCTGGTTGAGAGTTTGTAGAACGATGGCTTCAGATTTTCAACATACTAATCTTCAACATTCTTCATAAATGTAATTCTGGTCCTGCCGCTACTTATTGGAGACATTAAACTATACTCTGGACCTGCCTGGCCTCGACCAAAATGGCGCCAGTATGGGAGAGACTTGCATCTCCTTATGCCGTTCTAGTTACTTAGCCTTGACGTTATGGGGGATGCATGCGGTCTTTGTGCACATGGCGGGCGGGGAAGGGTACTGACTGGGAATACGGACAACCCTATTGATGTCGATTTTTCATTATTGATTATTGTATTAATAAAGCTTCGAAGTAATGTAACCCATGATACTCGCCCATGGTGTGCGTATGGACGATTTTATTGTAACTGATCCTGTTATACTTTCAATTAAAAAATCAACCTTCACTGATCCTACAACCGTTTGTCACGTTTAGTTTTTTCAATTAAATGGCTCGCTTGTTACATACTCCTATACCCCTGGCTTTTGAAAGACACCATCTTGAGGAATAAAGGGCTGCGTCAAGGGTGGTATTGCCCAGAACGTCTTGTTTTCTAGTGCTCGTAATGACGAAGCCAGAACTGCCGAAAGGGATTCTGGTCCTGCCGCTACTTATTGGAGACATTGAACTATACTCTGAACCTGCCTGGCCTCGACCAAAATGGTGCCAGTATGGGAGCGACTTGCAACTCCTTATGACGTTCTAGTTACTTAGCCTTGACGTTATGGGGGATGTATGCGGTCTTTGTGCACATGGCGGGCGGGGAAGGGTACTGACTGAGAATACAGACAACCCTATTGATGTCAATTTTTCATTATTGATTATTGTATTAATAAAGCTTCGAAATAATGTTACCCATGATACTCGCCCATGGTGTGCGTATGGACGATTTTATTATAACTGATCCTGTTATACTTTCAATTATAAAATCAACCTTCACTGATCCTGCAACCGTTTGTCACGTTTAGTTTTTTCAATTAAATGGCTCGCTTGTTACATACTCCTACACCCCTGGCTTTTGATCCTTTCCTACGCGCGGTCTGTACTACCGCCCTCGGGCGATCTATGTAATGAACAGACTACCATTGTCGAAACACAAGGGAATGCATCTCAGAGAGATAAGTCAAGTAAGTAATAGATAAAAACATTTTCGTGTTTATGCACGCTGATGTGCTTTGAACGATGCCCCCCCCCCTCATCATTTAGATTACCACCGCCCATTGCACAAAAGCGTACCGGGCGCTCCCCACGCCAAAAAAAAATATATTTTTTTTTGCCCCGCGGGTCCCTTTTAAAGCCTCCACATCAAACCTAGGGGGTCAGGGAGGATCTACTATGCCCCCTTATGGTCATTTCCCCCTTCGTTTTGGCCTCCTCTTGTCTCTCGATCCTACCGAGAGACAAGAGGGCGGCCGCTCCGGACTGCTTAGAATGTTGACAGACACCGGAGAGCCAATCAGCTTCGCTTCGCGAAGTTCCGTTACGCGTCAAGTACGCGAACCGGAGCGCTACCCGGAGAGCTGTCACAGATATATATATTTTTTTGAACGTTAATTTATCAAAATCCACTGTAGCACATATATTGAGACCTAGCAAAGGCACATCGGGCTAACAGTCCTTACAATTTTGCCAAGTTTCATGCAAATCCATTCAGCCGTTCGAGCTAAAAGTGAGGCCAACCGCCCTATGGAAATTAACATGGGAAAAATGCATTTTGGGACCCCCCTTTTTTCTCGGCCCCCCCTTGACAAACCCCCCCCAAAATTTTCAGGGGCTGCTCAGAAACAAAATGTGCCATGTTCCTGAAAATTTCAGCCAATTCCGTCAACAAACGCCAAAGTTATTAGACATAGAATTTTCAAAAATCCCATAGAGAAAAAATCCTAACTATATATACCTACTGGCGACGCCAGTAGGTAATATATATATATATATAGTGTCATATGACAAATCTTCGTGAAGTTCTCCCAAAAAAAGGTCTACGCAGGTCAGCTCCGATTCCTAAAGTTTAGGGGTGATTCGTCATGCCGGGGCTGAGTAAAAAGGGGGGTCCCTAAAAGTGTTTTCTCCATGTTTATTTCCTTAGGAAACTTTAGCCAAAGCTACAACCCGAACTGCTGAATGGAATTACAGCAAATGTGGCAAAATGGCAGAGATTGGTTCAGAAAGCGACCTTTTTTTTAAATGGTGTAAATTTGTTCTGTAGTTGCAGCCCCGGGGACCACTCCACCCCAGGGATTTGAAAATAAAGGGAGGGGGCCCCCTCCTACAGCACTTGATGGCCCTGGGGACTGCCATTCCACAGGCCCGGCTCCTGCAATGTCCTGGGTTGTCCACCCCCAGGACAATTGCCATTTGCTATGAAAGGGCGGGAGCATGGCTTCCACCCTGTGATAGCAAACCCTGGTTTGCTTTGTTGAAGCGAGAGGAGGAAAACCTCCTTTCGCTTCAATAAAGGAAAGGAGAATTTCTTTTGGGCAAGAGAAGATGCATGTTAGCAGCTTCCATTGCCCAAAAGCAATGCCGGCTCCTTCAGAAGGCGGGGAGCCGACGGCACAGTGGAGGCATTGGGGCCCCCCCACAATCCCCAACAGAGAGGCCAGGCCCCGGGGGATGGGGTCCCTTGGGCCAGAAGTGGCCTGGGAGGGGGACCACGTGGCCCCATCCCCTTTAAACAAAAAAACTGAATATGTGAATGTGGGCACGCGTCAGGGAATGGGGTCCCCGAGGCGAATGTAAATTAATGAAAGTGAACCTTTTTTTTCCAAAAAAGTTTGGAGTCATGATCCTAGAGCGTCTTTCAGAGCGGCCCCCTAGTGTGAACACGAAGGGTGCACGGCTCTCAGCGTTGCCCCCTAGTGTGAATGCGCTGAGTGCGCGGCTCTCAGCGCGGCACTCAAGTACTTCTCAGGTTTTTAAAACACAGAGGGGCATATTCTCAAGGACACATTGCTGAGTTAACGGCATTTCATTGCAGCCAAAATATCGCTAATGAGATGCAGAGTAGGCGTTCCAGTGCAAAAAGCAGCAAACACACCACTTTGCAACATTCTCAATGACCAGCAAGATCGATGAAGAGAACACAAAATAGGTGATAAGGTGCGTTAGCAACAGGAAGTTTACACCTGCTCTGACCTGGTGTAAAGTCGGACTATAACCTTTAACATCAAAAGGAGCCCAGCCCACAGCCACACCTGAGGAGCAACAAATGCCATGGAGCCAACGATCATGCAGCTCGGACACCCAAGAGTGCCCGACACCCCCCGCCACCACCACATTGTCTGCCATCTCCCCTGCCCCTGACAAACAAATGTGACAGCAAGCTTCCAATATCTGGAACGTAGCAAATTGGCTGATGTCGCACAATTATAACAATGAAGATGAATGTGAGGTTGGACAAATGAGAATCACAGTCATCTATGGATTTACATGTAAAACATTTTGTTTAAACAAAACAACAAACTAAAAGTAGGTACAGACATGGCGTGTCATCCCTCGACATTCTGGGAATCACAGCCTGCAAGACAAAAAGCAAGATAAGATTGTGCATCATGCACCCATCAAAGAAGAGAGACAGAGAGAGAAAGAGAGAAAGAGTGAGAGAGAGAGAGAGAGAGAGAGAGAGAAAGAGGAAGAGCAATAGAGTCAGAGAGAGAGGAAGAGAGAGAGAAAGAGAGAGAGAAAGTGAGAAACAGAGGAAGAGAGAGAGAAAGAGAATAAGAGTGTGAGAGAGAAAAAGGAAGAGACGGAGAGGTAGAGTGAGTGCCGACACTGCGGACAAAACCCTCACAGCTCACCTTTCTGCCACCGGTGTGTCTCCAGCCATGTGCCGGGACATACTGCAGCCCTCAAGCTCACTCATCTGAAACATAGTATAGAATCAGTAATGGCAGAGTACATCAACTGCGCACGCCTTCATGGCTGTCGCAACCCTGTGCACCCAGGATGCTGCACGCCATCCACTCCCGCCACCCAGAGGTGTCTGCCTGACCCTGCACACCCAGGCTGCTGCACCCCATCCACTCCATCCACCCAGAGGTGTCTACCTGCCCCTCCACACCCAGGCTGCTGCACATCATCCACTCCCACTGCCCAGAGGTGTCTGCCCGCCCCTGAGCACCCAGGCTGCTGCACACCATCCACTCCCACCGCAGAGAGGTGATTGCCCGCCCCTGCACACCCAGGCTGCTGCACATCATCCACTCCCACTGCCCAGAGGTGTCTGCCCGCCCCTGAGCACCCAGGCTGCTGCACACTATCCACTCCCACCGCAGAGGGGTGACTGCCCACCGCTGCGCAAACAAGTCTCTCTGCTCACCTTCCGCCACTGATGTGTGTCCAAGAGGGCCCACCACATGCTGAAGCGAGTTCCAAGGTCCTTGGCAGCCAGAAGTTTTCACATTTGATTCAGGGTCTTGCTATCCCAACGGCCGAGGAACATACCAATGCACCGCGCCGAGGAGTCATCTTTGTGTGGCGTACATGCGGTCCAGCCGAGCTCACAATTCGAATCGGGCCTTAATTGTCAGGATGGTATATCGAGGCCTACGTGTCATCGCAGGCTGCATTCCTGCTCAGCTCTGATGGCACTAACGCAGTGGAACTCAAGTCATCGCCAAGTGGCGGGAGGCCTGTGTCGGGGAAAGATCCTTGGCTGCCACCAACTCTGTGTACTTCAAGTCTTGGGAGAGAATGGAAATGGCCTCCAGCACTAGCACCCAGCCCTTTTTATTGCCAGGGTCACATGTTTGAATCCGCGCACCCATCGAGATAGGTACACGATGGGTGCGTGACTCCACTTTTTTCTCAAAAAGAAAAATATACTTTCGTATTTAATAAAGAAGATGAGATTATATACAAAAACTATTTTTAGGATATTAAAGTTACAAAATATCACCCAAAAAATCTAAATTACTGAAAAAAACATAGGTTTAATGAACATTATAATTAGAAATTATCATTTAAAAAACCTTTAAAATTCACAAAAAAACATAGGTTTCAGGGACGTTATAGTAACAAATTAGCATTTAAAAAACCTTAAAAATTCACTGAAACAACCATAGGTTTCAGGTGTGTTATAGTTAGAAAAAAGCATTTAAAGAACCTTAGAAATTCACTGAAAAAACAATAAGTTTCAAGGACGTTATAGTTAGTTGGACATTTTACTAATACAAAACCAGAGAAATTCGGCAGTTATAGTTAGTAGAGCTAACTATAACTCACGATCCAGCAATGCACTGCTGATGACGTCACATATTACATCACTCATGACATGGTCAGTGACATCACTGATGACATCACTGATGACACCCTGAGCAGGCCTAGGGGGTCAGGGTGTATCTTCCCTGCCCCCTTTTCTTGTTTTTCGTGTTTCTTTTTCTCTTTTCTTGTGACTCGGTTTTACCAACACTTCCTGGTTTGGAGTGTTGACAGCAAATTAGAATAAAGCTCGTGGTCGGGGGGTCCGCGAATCCACCACGCCTCTAGATATCAAAACATTTATTTTTTTATTTTCTTAGCAACTACTGAATGGATTTACACCATTTAACAAAAAGAGTTCCTTCTCATACAAGGGCTACCTTTTTGTCAAATTTGGTGTAAATAGGTTCAGCAGTTCGGGCTGTAACCATGTCTAAAGAGTTTCCTATGGGAAATTGTTTTTCTGAGCTGAGTGCTGTAAACTGATGTGCTGTGGGCGCTGTAGCATACTGGCCGAAGTGAAGTAGTTACTCCTACCGGTGTGAAAGTGCTGTTTTGCCTACTGCGAGATGGTGTTGAGGTGAGGTGCCAGTACACTTGGGGATGAAAGCGTATGCCTAAACAGTGAGCTGAGTGGTCTCTAGCATGCTGGCTGAAGTGAAGTATTTACCCCTACCAGTGTGAAAGTGCTGTTTTGCTGACTGTGAGATGGTGAGGTGGTGAGGGCCTGGTGAACTCGGCGATGAAAGCGTGTGCCTAAACTGTGAGCTGAGCGCTCTGTAGCATCGTGGCAGAAGCGAAGTATTTACCCTTACCGGTGTGAAAGTGCTGTTTTGCCTAAAGTGAGACAGTATTGAGGTGAGGTATTGGTAAAGTCGGGGATGAAAGCTTGTGCTTATACTGTGGGATTAGTACTGTAAACTGATGTGCTGTGGGCGCTGAAGCATACTGGCGGAAGTGAAGTATTTACTCCTACTGGTGTGAAAGGGCTGTTTTGCCTAATGTGAGATGGTGGTGAGGTGAGATGCCGGTACACCTTGAGATGAAAGTGTATGCCTAAACTGTGAGCGGAGTGGTGTAGCATACAGGCAGAACCTAAGTATTTACCATTACTGGTGTGAAAGTGCTGTTTTGTCTTGAGTGAGATGGTGCAGAGGCTAGGTACCGTTAAATTTGGGGAGGAAACTGTGCGCCTAAACTGTGAGCTGAGTGCTGTAAACTGATGTGTTCTGGGCGGTGTAGCATACTGGCTATTGTAGCATACGTGTGCAGGTGGTGTTAGTATGCGCTTAGAGTATAGCAGGAGTGGGAAGCAAAATACTCACAGGTACCAGTCTCAAGAGTCGGATGAAACTGTGAGTGTAAGTCATGAGTTTATTGTTGTTAAAGTGATGTGCTGTGGGTGCTGTAGGATACTGGCCACTGTAGCATACCTGTGTAAGTAGTGTTAGTATGTGTTTATACTATACAGTGAGTGGGGAGTGAACTAGTCACCCCTACCGGTCTGTAGACTTGAATGAAATGTTTTAGGAAGCAGGAATAAAGAAATAATCGGGAAAAATATAATGTAGATGTTGAAATGCCACAGAAGACACATTGTGATATGAGGTGTGTCTAAGAAAGTGGGTTGGTGTAATAAAGGCAGGAAGTTTGGAAATTATATAGAAAGTGTCTTTATTTAAGTGCCATAATTGGACCCACTGATGCAAGAGCTAGGGCATCCAGCTGATGCAAAGTTGAAGCACTTCTGTTGTATTCAAACGTAAGCTCCTGCATCAGTGAATTGTATATTACATGTTACAGTTGCATGTGAAATAAACAATAGCTATTACACTTGAATGTTTCTTCATTCTATAAGGAAAATAAAGGTAGGATACGATTACCGCATGTATCTTTAAGAAAAAAAGAAACAAAAAAGAATTTGCAAAACGTAATCGAAAAACTTTTAAGGTACCTTGGCAGTGCTTTTTTATAACACAAAATTATCAACAGTAGAATAGTCAGCAATCTGTTATACAGTAGATTCAATGTGGTGCATGTCAGAATTGGTACTAGTTCTACCCCCATTGGAACTTTGAGGATGAGTACAAACATTGCGCTTCAGAGAAGCACATTTGGTACTTTTGTAGTGAAACTATACATTATTGTCTTCAGCTGTTCCAAAAAACAATCTTGTGTAGGGAGCTAAGGCATCGAGCTGAGACAAACTCCAAACGCTTCTGCTGTAGTCAAATCGAAGCTCCAGTGAATTGCACATTATATGTTAGAGTTCTATGTGACCTACACAATAGCTATTAGACATGAATGAATAAATTGTATAATGAAAATAAAGGTAGTTTATGATTACTACACTGTGCCAACCAGTTGCTAAACAAAGTCGTCTTTTTTCATTTTTATTGTGAGGTTCTGAGCAGAAGTTGACTTTGAGTAAATTTGTGTGAAAGGGCTTTGTGAATAACAGGGAGGCAGATAGGCGTGTGTACAAGGAATAGACGTGGTTTCAAAATGGGTGTCGGGTTTAGGCTAATTTAGGAAGTAAATAGCGTATTTGCATAGGCCATACAACACCGATCCCTGCTTTAAATGGAGACGTAAGGGGAAATAATGAAGATAGAGTTCAAATGTCTGAGTATACTTACACACTTATTATATGAAAGTATTAGGATTGAAGTGTATTATAAAAAATGTAAAGGAAAAAGTAAAAAAAGATGGAAAAAAATCCATTTAAGTATAATGTGAGTTTCTTACAAGTCTTGGACATTCCAGTCCAGAAGATATTCAGTGGCTTGAGATGGGTAATGTTCCAAGAGGCAATTTTTGCCATTGTCTAAGAAAAGAAAAGCGATCCAATTCGTATCTTCCAAGAGACAGTAATGTTCCTCCAATGTTGGAGCTGCAATTTGAATTGGTAGGCAGTCTGCGATGTTGTGAAAGGTAACACGTTGCAGGAGATCTTTCGCGGCTGCGCAGAAATCCCATTCCGCTGCCATTCCTTTTTGCATTGCGTTCCACATTCCTCCACTGGCAGAACAATCGCGTTCATGCTTTTCAAGATAATGCATTACCTGCTGGATATCGGGAGCGATTTTTGGGATGTTGGCATGGCATACATCCATTCGCCAGTCAAATGGGCAAGTTGTGCAATTAAACGATGGTTGTATGCATATTGCATAAGTGTAGATAAATGTTTTGTTGTATCTAGCTCTGATAACAGATAGAGGCAAGTAGCAGAAAAGTGTTTCTGTTTTTTTTTTTGCAGTATTGATGTAGCTTGGCGTACAGGCATATTCTGTCGGACATAGTTGTTACTACAGAGAGTGTAGCCATTTCTAGAAGTAGAATTTGTAGCAGGATGGCCGCAAAGAGAGCGAGAATTGTGGACACTGTTCCTTTTATTCTCGAGATGATCGAATGAATGTAGTCTGCTAATAAAAGAAGAACAGTTTAAAAGCATGTTAGAAGGGTGTAGGAGAGCATGTTAAAAAAGTGTGCCAGACCTTGAGTGTGACATGTGTTGTAAATTGTGTAACAATTCACAAAGTGTAATGGATGGTTCGTATTTAAAAGGGAGTGTATTTTATTGGTAGTTTGAAGTGTCTGTAGTCGATACATTTCATTTATAGAAGTGAGGAAGACTACTGTTCTGAACAAAAGTGCTTTTAGTTTGGTTTGTTTCTTGAAATCTGTTTTCAAACTAAGAATTGAAGGCCAAGTTGAAGTTTGGGAGTTACTTTGTGTGGGTGGGAATAGACACTGCCACAGGAAGTTAATCTGTTTGAAACAGTAAGGACATGCAGTGTGCCAGCCCACATTCCACAGGACATTGGAGTTCTGGACTTTTTGGTTCCGTCCAGAGGTGTCAGGGATAACACCCGAAGACCCCGGAGTTCTACCTGTCTCGGTGCACAAATAAACAGAAACACGGGCTTCTCGATGGTGGCGTCAAAGACCAAAGGTTTATTACTGCAGGGACACAGAAGTCACAGAAACTACACACGGGCAGAATCTAGGAGCCTGTTCGATTTGTACAAGTAGGGTTGCTCCTTATATACAAAATATTAACCTTCAGGCGAATTCTTCACAATGCTAGTACATTCCCAAACCTTTGTGTCCTAAACAATAAATATTTGGCATTGCACAGGAATCGTCGATAATATTTGATGTCAAACATTACGAAGAGGGGTTCCCACTATTCCATCACAATTCCATGTCAACATTTCATTCAAGAGCCGGACCGCCTCATCGTAAATTTCGTTACCTCCCCCTAATAAAGGCCCAGAAGGAAAGGAGCAGAGCCAGGTGCAGAAGATAGGAAAGCAGGATAAGAGATGTTTGTGGGTCGTAAATGGGCAAGGCTACCAGCTTCGGCCGCCTAATCATGATCAGGCCAACGAACACGAGAACCAGTATAGCAGGACTGGCCTCGGGCAGAGGAGGCAGTCTTTGTCGAGTCATGCAGCTACAGCATGTTCTGTTCTAAGGTGCACGTGTCACTAGAGAGGTGAATCGCCGGCTAAGCCTACGTGTCCTTAATCGAAATGTAGTAATCAGAGGTCATTGCGTATGTGAGGGCAAGAAATACAAAATGGCTGCCATGATCTAAGATGGATGCCATGGGTAGATTGGAAATGTGTTTGTAACAGGAGTACTCTTGCTCGTAGCATAGCGAAAACACCAGGATATGCTAAATGGATCATTTGCGGTTCGCTGATACCAAAATTATGCATTTACGACAATGTTGAAAACACGGGTTCAAATCGTCACGGAACCTCAGACCCTCCTTTTGCCCTTACATAGGCAATTACTCAGTCTATGTCAGAATCTAATTCTATGCTCATCAGGTCAGTGACATGCTGTTGTATCATCATCCTTTCTCGTGCCTTTTCTCCAAACGCAGGTGGGTTTCTGAGACAGGTTGTAGCACAGAGACTACACAAAGCGGGACCACACTGGATAATCAGGCAGCATGAGAATAGGAATACTAAGATGACACCAATGACCATCAGAACCTTCCATCCCCACGCTGATATCAGAGTCCACAACCACTCCATGAAGGACCAGTTTCCCTTGTCTACATGTATAGAGTCGGAAATCTTGTGTAGCTTAGAGATCGCCTCATAGACTGTTGGAGCATTATTGGGAATAAAGACACAGCAGCTCGATTGGATCATTCTGCATACCCCACCTCGATCTGCAAGTATCACGTCTAGAACCATACGGTTCTGCAACGTCATGAGTCTATCCGCCTGAAGCTCAGCTGTCAAATTGCTAAGGGCACCAGCAGTTTCGGTAATAGTAGATTCAACTACCCGTGTTAGCTGACGTATGTTTCTACTATTGGCCATAGGCCCCCAGAACGGAAGGAAACCTTTGACGAAGTCTCCAGCTTCCTGACCAGCGGTGTCTTCCTTGCTGAAAACACCTCTTGCTACTCTGGTCTTGTGATAGTCTGAAGAAGCAGTGTACGTTGGAGGCAACAATCGAGCAATATAACACGAACCTGCAAAGTCTGCAGGCAACCATGTATACGCTCTGTCTTGACAGATGAAGTGGGTACCCCTAGCAGTAAGGAAGGCAGGGGAAGAGTTAGACGGAAACACGTAAGTCTCAACGCACTCACTCCTCCCTAGCTGAGCTCTCGGATTTCTCCCATTTCCTTGCAAACGGACCTGACCTCGGTGAGATACGACCCAGATTGGAGTGGAGCTTTTACGCTTGCTTTCTCCCAAACTAAGGCGATACTCTGAAGAATTCCAACTCAAATATACTCGTAATTCATCTCTAGGGTAAGATGGAGTATTATTGACGTCCTTGATCATATCAATAATTCCCTGGACTAAAGCTTTGTTGGCCGAATTATATTTAGTGGAACGTGGTGGATGCGGAGGATAGGTTTCAAGGGCATAGGCAAAAATGGTCTGAAAGGCCTGAAATGATCCATTATAGCTAAAAGGCAAAACCAGGTAGGGAATGCCTTTATCCATAGTGTGGGGTATCAAGCCACACACCCAGCAGTCTGTAGTGTTGACCACCAGTTGGTGTTGGTGCAAGAGCTGTACGAAAGTGTTATTGATAAATTCTGAGCGTCGAGCTTGCTCATGTTCAGGAAACGAGTGAAAAGAGTGCATAGAAGAAACAGTAGAGGTAGCAGGATCAAGGGGAGGTACTGTAGTTACTGGCATAAAAATTAAATTTATACCAAAAACGATTCCACCCACCAACGTTATCAAAACAATTAAAAATGTAATAGCACATTGCATCAAAAAACATTTGCTGTGGAGAATTCTGTAAAGTCTGTTTCTGCGAACATAAATCACATTTTCTCGTTGCAGCGCAGGAAGCTCCATCTTCTACAATCCGCTCGCGACCACTGATGATGTGTACGTAGATAAAAATGCCTCTATCAGCCCTGGGAGTTCCCAGAACTAACAGAAAGATCGACCTTGTGTCTGACCCCCGCAGATTCAACTAGGCACACAGCCACGACCCTACGGCTACCCAGACGGCAAGGCAATTTTAAAAACAATAAAACAATAGCAAACTTCCTGGCTGGAGGCAAAGTGTCAAAATTTCAAACGTGTAAAAATAGGCAGTTTCCTGCTTTATTTGTCCATATTGCGAGATCGTAAGTTGTATCTCAGTTTTGCAGGAGCTGTTTGATCTGGAAACAGTGTATTATCAGCAGAGGTTGCAATGTTCAAGTTCGCAGATGGCAAAGTTTCTTCTGATGCAGAGGGCAAGTGTTCAGGAGTCAAAGAAGTAGTTTCAGGAGGAGAATCAGAGTTCGATGTGTCAGTTATCAGTTCGGCATCACTGAAAGGGATAAACTTGGGTGTTCGCTCGAACTCAGAGGCACCAATTCCCTTCTTCACCCAGTTGTCATAAGGAAGTGGCAGGGGCACACGTTTGACGTGCGTCGTATGTATCCAGTGTTTGCGTCCGGCCACACGAATAGCAGTTCTCGTTGCTAGCAGTACTTGGTAGGGGCCGACAAATCTGGGTTGAAGGTTCTTCGTCCTCGCAAAGTTGCGCACCACAACGTGGTCACCTGGTTTCAGCTGATGACCTGGACTCTCCTGTGGCTTTGGCAATGCATCGAAAACCTGTTGGTGAATAAAACTCAATTTAGCAGTCAAGTCGTAAAGGTAATCAATCAACATTGGATATTCCAGAGAACAAAATTCTTTCGGCCTTGGCACTCCCCAAATATTAGCGGGACGACCAAAGACAATTTCATAAGGACTAAGCCCTACTCTAGAATGTACAGTCGCTCTCGTGGATAACAAAGCCAAGGGTAGTGCGTCTGGCCAGGATAAACCCGTGGATGCCTGTATTTTAGCGAGTTTTAGATGAGGGTGCCATTGTAACCCTCAACCAAACCAGCAGACTGGGGATGGTTTGCACTGTGAAACTTTTGCTTGATCCCTAAACCGGCACACACACTCTGCATAATTTTCCCTACAAACTCACTTCCGTTATCTGACCATACAATCCGTGGCATTCCGTACCTAGGGAAATATTCTTTGAGAAGAATTTTGGCAGTTGATAGGGCAGTGTTGTCCTTTAGTGGATATGCTTCGATCCATCTGGAGAAAGCACAGACTACCACCAGGACGTATTTTAGGTTATTGCAACGATCCATGTGAATGAAATCTAGCTGAATCACTTCAAAGGGGCAGGAAGGAGGAGCGAAGTGACCAGCAGGTGTTGGGACTCCCTTGCCAGGATTATGCATCAGGCATACCATGCAATTTTTCACCACTCTCTCTGCACACTTACTAATCCCATCATTCTTCCAGACTGGAGCTAACATCTTACAAATCCCTTTAGAACTAATGTGTGCTGTTCCATGTGCCATCGTCACCACTGCAAGCACGTACGCATCAGGCAACATCCAACGCTGTTGTTCCGACAAATCAATCCAACATCCACTCGAGTCCAATTTACCCGTACTCTCTTTCCATGCAAGCTTTTCCTCCTCAGTCGCTTCTTTCTGAATTTCTTTCACGCTTTCCACTGTGTCCTCACACATTCCAGACTCGGAAATCCATCTTGCAGACATTGCAACATACATTCTACTCATCATATTTCTAGCTGTCTGTTTAGCGGTCTCATCAGCAAAAGCATTCCCACGACCAACATCATCCGTGATTGCTTTATGCGCACTGCATTTCACAATCGCAACTTCAGTCGGCAAGGTTAGAGATTCCAACAAGTCGTTAACTAGCTGACCATGTTGAATCTTAGTCCCATGGGACGCAATGAAACCTCTTTCTTTCCACAAACGGCCAAAATTATGGGCCACTCCAAATGCGTACTGACTATCTGTGAACACATTCACTCTCTTTCCCTTTGCTAAAACACACGCTCTCGTTAGAGCGATTAATTCTGCAGCTTGGGCAGAATTCTGACTCACTCTTGCAGTCTCCACAATCGTACTCAAAGTCGTTACTGCATAAGCAGCAGTCACATCACCATTCTCCAATTTAAAGCATGACCCATCAACATACAACGTGCCATCTGGATCTGACAATGGAGTGTCTTTTAAATCAATTCGTCCTTTTGTCTCCTCCTCGGTTCTGAAACAACAGTCATGGGGTTCGGAATCACTCGACTCTTGATTAGCCGGCAACAATGTTGCTGGATTCAATACATCGCATCTTTTGATCTGAATATGACTCGCTAACAGTGTCAGCTCGTAGCCAGATAATCTAGCACTGGTAAGGTGTTGCGTTTTGGTTCTGTTCATGAGTGTATCCACAGCATGAGGAACCATGACCACTAGCATGTTATTCATCACCAAACCAGCAGATTGTCGAATGGAAGCCGCAGCTGCCGCTGTAGCTCTCAAACAACTAGGCAACGCTCTAGCTACCGGATCTAATGTTGATGAAAAATACGCACAAGGGCGTTGTTTATCACCAAATCTCTGTGTCAGAACACTCAATGCGCAACCTTCTCTCTCGTGAACATAGAGCGTGAATGGCTTGCTGTAATCGGGTGTACCCAATACAGGAGCTGAACATAGTGCATTCCGTAATTCAGAAAAACTCTCCTGACATTCAGCAGACCATGGCACCGGACTCGGAACATTTTTCCCAGTCAAAGCTACCAATGGTTTTGCTAAAAGAGAAAAATTTGGGATCCACTGCCTACAGTAAGAGGTAATACCTAAAAAGGCACGTACTTCTCTCTGTGTGCGAGGAACATTCATCTGCGTAATTGCTTTTATTCTCTCTGGGGTCAACTTCCTTCCCTCCTTTGACAAGAGATGACCTAGGTAGGTCACTTCTTGGCAGCAGTATTGCATTTTCGAAGGTGACACCTTATGGTTCAAATTAGACAAATGATGCAATAATGAAATTGTAGCTGCTTTGCAAGTTTCCTTGTCATCAGCAGCCACTAGAAGGTCATCTACATACTGCACTAGAGCCGAACCAGGAAGAAGTACAAAGGAATCTAACTGACTTTTTAGTGCCTGGCTGTAAATGGATGGGCTCTCACAAAAGCCCTGCGGAGCACGTTTAAACCTGAAGCTTCGACCTCCTAGAGAGAAGCCGAAAATATCTCTGCTTTCCTCGGCTATCGGAATGCTGAAAAAGGCATTTTTCAAGTCGATAACTGAAAACCATGTGGCTGTAGCAGGAATCAACGTTAACAAGGCAGTAATGTCTGGAACCACAGGAAACTGCGGAACCACAATCTTATTAACCTCTCTGAGATCTATAACAAACCTATAAACTGGAGGCTTTGAAGGATCAGTACGTTTCAAAATCGGTAATACAGGACTGTTACAGACATTTCCTCTAGTTTCTTCAACCACCCCTTTCTTAATCAAATCTTGCACAATCAATAAAAGTGCACGTTCACCTTCGCTAGAGATCTTGTATTGAGGAATTCGTGGAAATTTGACATTTGCTTTCAAAGTGACTACATATGGTGGTATTTCCAAAAGGCCTACATCGTTAGGACCAGTCGCCCAAAGAGTATCAGGGAGTGAACACAGCTCTGGTGGGAGTGCATCCATTGACAAGTACATCGGAGAGGTGATTCTTTTACCCAATGTAAGCTGTACTCCTGACGGAGAACAGTACAATGTCGCATATAGGCGTTTTAACAAGTCTAAACCAAGCAGATTTTCATTACAACCTGTCGTCAAAATCAGGGGTGCTTTCAATTGACACGGTCCAACAGAAATAGACAAAGGACCAGATACGGGGTTGTAAACAGGGGCGCCTGAAAAACCTACAGAAACATTTGTTAAGCCGGACAAAGGTGCGCCAGGGAGTTTCGCATGAATGATAGAACTTTTTGCGGCACCAGTATCCAACAGAAACGGTTCGACTACACCTGATGTTGCTACTGCGACATAAGGCCCACTCTGATCCACTGGAACTGATACTACTCCCTCTCTCTGTCCATGGCTGTCCCAGTATTCATTTTGTTGAAATCCCTCAACGTTTTCACAATAGTCTTCAACATGATACTGTTGCGACCTATTCTGTTGAGCAGACTGTCCATTACGCTGATCAAAGTGATTGGGAGGGCGATCGTTTGTTTGTGGAGGCATAGCACCTCGTCCTCGACCTCTAGAATTTTGCACGAAACCACCACGACCTCTCTGAGCTGCTGCAGCGTTATTTTGCGCTAAGACTGGACACTCATTCTTATAATGACCCTCTTTCTTACAGTACGCACATTGATTCCACTGGTATTGCGGTCTCTGAGAGCCATAATCTGTCCTTTGATACGACCCTTGCTGTGTATTGGTCTGATTCATGCGAGGAGGATATGCCTGTTGCAAAAGAACTTTAGTCTTTAAATCTTTCGTTTTCTTATCTGATTTCTCTTTCTCCTCTTTATCCCTATTTTCATAATACTGTGCAGTTCCAAGTATTTGCGCAGTTGTAGAGACAGCCCACGCACTCTCGGAATCTTTCAATTTATTACAGAGCTCTGGTAGCAGATTGTGTACAAATTTATCGACAAACAATCTCTGACCTCCTTCTGTGCTCATATCCTGACCACTGTGATCTACAAAAGTCTCTTCGAACCTCGTGAAAAAGTCGGAGACACTTTCGTCTTTCTTCTGCCTGCATGCGGACAACTTGTCCCAGTTAACGCGCAGTGCTGGCATCAGAGTCTTCATTAAATCAATTATCCTACCTGGAAGATTAGCAATTAGAGGTTCGGGTTTGGAACCACCTATTTGCTGACCATCTGCTGCAATGATAGCTGCCCAATCACCACCTAGAGCAACTGGATGATTCTCTTTACGAATTTTAGCCCAAATTGGTTGCGGAACCACATTCCCAAATAACATGTCAATGTCCGCTAGATTCATCACACAAGCTTCAACTGTCTGCGCTAACTCCTTATAGTATCCGGCAGGATTCTTACGCGGATCTGGCAAGGCCTGTTTCACTGCTAACACTTCAGCTCGCTTCCACGGGATGTGTATCCACACTCTCTGGAATTGCGCCGGAGCGGCAACAACACCATTTAGTGCGTCAGCTTGCACAGCTTCACGCCAAATTGGTGGAACCTCTCTCATTGGATATTGGCGATTCTGCTTCGTACTACTCTTCTCTAAGCCCCTTGGTGAACGGAGTGATGGATCATTCCTATAACTTAAAACTAGCTCCATCGCTTCCTTTATATTTTGACCTACTATCATACCTGCAGCAAACTCTTTCTGGACCTTAATCAATTCTTCTAAACTCGGGTCAGAGTCATCTTCTTCTAGTTCCTCACGTAAAAGAGAGCACATCTCGTCAAACGCATATCGTTGCGTTGGTTCATTCCACTGCATAAATGTATCTAGTACATCTCTCGTACTATATCTCCTACTCTTCGAAATCCATCTGAGAGCCGTGGAATCTAAGATTCCCCGTTCCTCAGTACTTGGGAGCTGACTACGTCTCTGTACAGAGTCAGAAGTAGGGGTCTTAATTAAAGATTTATAGAAAGGAGACAGAATACTAGAGACAGAGTCAGTGATTCTTCGACGAACAGAGAGCGGAGTCATAATACTAGCAGATGTAGAAAACACAGTAGCAGTTGGAACAGATAGCACAGGGACGGTAGGAGTATCAGGTAAGGTAGCTTGTGAAACAGTAGGTGTAAGTGATACAGGTATAGGCAAAGAAGTCGGCAACCCAGGAAGAGGGGGTGCCGAAGGAACATTCACATTAACCACAGGAAGTACAGTAGCTTGATTCTGAGGGGCAGGAGCAGGAATACCAGGTTGTCCAGCAACCGGCAATTGAACATTCGGTACAGGCGGAGCCGTAGCACCCTGTGCGTACGGTGGCGGTGACTGTAACAAGTAAGACAACAGAGGATCGTTTTCAGGGTCCTCTACTATCTTAGTTGTACTCGATGGCAAGGCAGGATAGCACTTGTCGATCGCCAAATTACGCTCTCTAATGGCCACCTCTATGGCCTTCTCAGACTCGTTGACTTGCAGCTGCTTAGCAGCCTGTTCTAAAGTCAACTCTTGCTCTTTCTGTTCTTTCTTCAACCTTTTAATTTCTCTCTGTTTAGATTCTTTTCGCCAGTAACGGAAAGAATCAAACATTGCCGGCCGGGCTTTCTTCTTAAACAATTTCGCTTCTAAATTGTCAAGGATTTCGGGTTCAAAACTACCATGCAGTGGCCAACTAAGGACACCGTCTTTGTCCGTATAGCGGACCAACACCTCATTATAAGATATAGGACCCACACCAAACTTACAATAAAGATCATATAGAGGAGTCCCAATCGGAGGAACCAGACATGAGTCCTCCAACCGGGAATCACTGTTGCAACCAAAATACGACAACATACAATTTTTCCGACTTACCATTTTGCAATCCGGAACACAGAACGAACAAAACACAAAACAGAAATGTGCACTCGAACTAAGAACTTAGGCCTACCAAAAGCGAACTAATGTATCGATACCCAAACTAAACCAATAGATTATCGTAACCAAAACAACCAGTGATAATCTTACGAAACCAAACCAAACCAAGAACCAAAAGGATTTTAACAACCCTTACGAAGTAACCAACTAGCAACCACTAAATACTTAACTGAGGCACTGAAGACGTCACCAAGGAGAAACCCGTCACGTTTCGCCGTAC
This sequence comes from Lissotriton vulgaris, assembly GCF_964263255.1. NCBI lineage: Eukaryota > Metazoa > Chordata > Amphibia > Caudata > Salamandridae > Lissotriton > Lissotriton vulgaris. The sequence continues at coordinate 497,766,831 of NC_141685.1, forward strand.
TAAGGACTGCACCTCGGGTCCAAGACAGGGCGACGGTCAAGGCAACGGACCACTGCAGCCGTCCTGAACGGGAACCCTCGTGGAAGAGAACGTCGGGCCACTTTTGCGATATGCCGGGATCGATGAAGTGGGGCGCCTCCCTCAGGAATCTTCACACGAAGCTTCTCGAACTCTTCAGGCTTTTGGACCGGTACCAAATGACGTCGCCCCACATCGGGCGCCAATTGGAGTTCTGGACTTTTTGGTTCCGTCCAGAGGTATCAGGGATAACACCCGAAGACCCCGGAGTTCTACCTGTCTCGGTGCACAAATAAACAGAAACACTGGCTTCTCGATGATGGCGTCAAAGACCAAAGGTTTATTACTGCAGGGACACAGAAGTCACAGAAACTACACACGGGCAGAATCTAGGAGCCTGTTCGATTTGTACAAGTAGGGTTGCTCCTTATATACAAAATATTAACCTTCAGGCAAATTCTTCACAATGCTAGTACATTCCCAAACCTTTGTGTCCTAAACAATAAATATTTGGCATTGCACAGGAATCGTCGATAATATTTGATGTCAAACATTACGAAGAGGGGTTCCCACTATTCCATCACAATTCCATGTCAACATTTCATTCAAGAGCCGGACCGCCTCATCGTAAATTTCGTTACCTCCCCCTAATAAAGGCCCAGAAGGAAAGGAGCAGAGCCAGGTGCAGAAGATAGGAAAGCAGGATAAGAGATGTTTGTGGGTCGTAAATGGGCAAGGCTACCAGCTTCGGCCGCCTAATCATGATCAGGCCAACGAACACGAGAACCAATACAAAATGGCTGCCATGATCTAAGATGGATGCCATGGGTAGATTGGAAATGTGTTTGTAACAGGAGTACTCTTGCTCGTAGCATAGCGAAAACACCAGGATATGCTAAATGGATCATTTGCGGTTCGCTGATACCAAAATTATGTATTTACGACAATGTTGAAAACACGGGTTCAAATCGTCACGGAACCTCAACAGCTTGTTGTTGAGAAGCAGATAACTGCCATTAGAAAGCTGTGTTAATGTTAGTCGGATCTCCCGACTAACATTAACACACTAACATCTCCCTCCTCCCCTTCCTGGCGAAGGTTTTGGAGGCGCATGTTGCCAACTGCCTGTCTAACTTCATCGAAACATCTAACTGCCTAGACATCCATCAAGCGGGCTTCCGCCCTGCGCATTCAACTGAGGCTGTGGTAGTGGCAGTTATGGACACCCTCAGGGACTGTGCAGATAACCGCACCCCGCAGGCCTTAGTGCTCCTGGACTTGTCAGCCGCCTTTGACACGGTCGACCATACCATCCTGATCGACCGTGTCACACAGGCTGGCATCCAGGGCTCGGCAGCGGCTTGGCTAAAGTCCTTCTTGTCGAACCACTCTCAAGTGGTCCGACTGGGTAACTTAGTGGGCACTAAACAAGCTATCACCTGCGGCGTACCTCAGGGCTCGTCCCTATTACCACACCTGTTCAACCTTTACATCTCCCCTTTAATCCAGGCCCTTAGGAAGAAACAGGTCATGGTACTAAACTATGCGGACGACCTACAGCTCCTATTCACAATCGACAATTCAGACACGTCCATTGCTTTTTTCCAGTCTGCAATGAGGTTCATCCAAGCTTGGATGAACCAGAATCATCTAAAACTGAACCCTGGGAAAACAGAGCTGGTCCTGACCGGGGACAGTGTTAAATACTGGGGCCCACACTATTGGCCACCAGACATGGGCCCTGCCCCGTCCCCCTCACCATCGGCAAAAACGCTCGGCATCACCTTAAACAGTGACCTCTCGCTTAAAACGCAAGTTGGCCAGGTAGTTTCCAAATGCCTCTTTCAACTGAGGAAAATTCGGAAGGTTCGTCGCCTTCTGACCCACGAAGCCTTGATACAGGTGGTGATCGCCACTGTGATCTCCCACTTAGACTATGCCAACTCAATCTACCTGGGTCTTCCTCAGTTTCTCCTAAAACGTCTGCAGATGGTGCAGAACCAGGCAGCTAGACTGATCTTAAGCCAGCCTAGATGGCACCCTGCAACCCCCCTTTTGAAATCACTCCACTGGCTCCCTGTTACCCAGCGATGCATTTACAAAGTCAGCTGCATGATGTTTAAAGCACTTTACGGCAAAAGCCCCAAATTCATTTCTAAACTGATCATAAAGTACTCTCCGCCTCGAAGTCTTCGCTCTGCTCACCACTGTCTTCTACAAACGCCCTCTTTCAAACGCAAACGGTCTGGTGGTTGCAGATTTGGCACCCTGGCACCCCGCCTATGGAACTCCCTTCCCCTCGAGATCAGGCTATGTCCTGACCTCTTGTCGTTCAGGAAACTCCTAAAGACATGGCTCTTTCTACAAGCATACCACTAACCCATAAGCTCCCATCTCTGACCACACTCTGTATTCACAGCGCCAGGAAACCAACCGGTGTCAGTGCGCTATACAAACTTTTGTTAACATAACATAACATTGTGGGAGTTGGCATGCTTTTAAGAAAGGACACAAGGTTGGGAGCTGTTAGCTTAGAAGCGCTGTATAGTTGGACACTCTTGGATAGTAATGAATGACAGTCATTGTGGTTGCACTTTTCACCTGTGATAAAAGTTTCTGTATGCTCTTTAAGAAAGCGATATGTAAATGAGAGAAACCACTGATCATGAATAAACGTGCTACCTTAAATATTCACATTGAAAACAAGTGCACCTAGCAGACACAACAACACTACATACTGAGGTAAACCTGGCTAGCCATGTCCACAAACTAAACATGGCATGGCACCTCTGCCTCACAATGCAGAATGCGGGGACAGATGTGAGCAAAAAATGTGTGAAGGTGGTAAGTAATTATCGATTATAAAAGTATATAATAAAAAGTCTTGAGGGGATTGCCGGACATAGTTGAGTATGCAGAGGACGCACATGTACATGTCAAAATACACTGATGTTCTATTGAGTGAAGTGGATAGTGGACGCAACCATGATAGTACAGTCAGTAGGGAAGATTATGGAAAGTTAGCGCGTACGTGCCTCCCCCACCCCTAAATGTTTAGGGTAGTGGGATGGCTCGGTGTACGCAAGGCTAGCTTAGGGGTTTGAAGAAGAGGTACGTTTCTCTGGGTGTTGTTCTCCTCCAGATTGGCAATTGCGACTGCCAGGTCTGCGCAGCGCACACCGCCACGAGGCTGACGCCGTGAGCGAAGGTGGCTGCGTGAATGATCCTTTCAGCGTGCTGGTATCTAGAAAGTGTATGGCAGCTGCAACGCATATATGCTCCACAGTTCACCTTTCAAAACTGCTGAATGTGAAAGAGGACCCACCACATGCCGGCAAAAGGTCCAGGGCCGAGTTCTGCAAGCTCTGAAGGCTCCTGAGATTAACGCTGGCTACAGCGACACAGGCACACAGCACCCAGCCAGAGGCTCAGGAGCGTGGAGTGCTCTGTATACTACTAACACAGTAGTCCGACAGGTACCAACAGTGGAACGTTGTTTTTGAGACCATAGTGGGCAATGCTAGAATCTGAGAGTGGAGATAAAGGTACTCCCTTCGGCAAGTGCAACCAACTCTACGTCCCAACAGTTGACTGGTGTGTTGATCCCACAATGGACGATTTCCGATATTTCCTGGTGGTTGTTTTTCACAGAGCTCCCTCCGTTGAGGTGCATCAGACTCTATGATTCCATAGTTAACTGTTCCATATGATTATTGGGCTTTGTTGGCTGCAGTCGCTGGACTACATGGTGGTACAGCAGGTACGAACAATGAAACGGGGTCTTAGTTATATGAACGAGGATATCAGAAGTTACATTTTGTGATGATTTCTGTGTACCTTGTCTAATAAGGTGCAAGCGCAATGGGCAATGTTAGAACTGTATATGAGAGTGGAGATGGAGGTACTCCCTTTGACCAGCTGCAAACCAACTCTAGGTCCCAACAGTGGAACAGTGTCTTGATCCCATAAGGGATGATATTAGAACTGTATCTGAGAGTGTAGGTGTAGGTAGTCCCTTCGACCAGGTACAACCAGCTGTAGATTGCAACAGTGGAACGTTGTCTTGATCCCACAATGAATGATGTTAGAACTGCATCTAAAACTGGAGAAGGAGGTACTCCCTTCAACCAGCTGCAACCAACTCTAGGTCCCAAGAGTGGAACGGTGTCTTGATACCACAATGGACGATGTTAGAATTATATCTGAGAGTGAAGATGGAGGTACTCCCTTCGACCAGGTGCAATCAGCTGTAGGTTCTAACAGTGGAACGGTGTCTTGAGCCCACAATGGATGATGTCAGAACTGCAGATGAGAGTGGAGATGAAGGTAGTCAGTTCGACCAGCTGCAACCAATTCTAGGTCCCACAGTGGAACAGTGTCTTGATCCCACAATGGACGATGTCCAATATTACCTGCTGCTCTCAGAAGTTCCTGTGTCGAGGTACATCACAATCTGTGCTTCCAAAGCTAACTGCTGGACATGATTATTGGGTGTTGCTGACAGTAGTGTGGTGGTGAGCCTCAGCAAGGCCTACCAGTGCAAGGGGTTCGCCCTTCTCTGCACAAGACCTTAGACCAATAGGATAGAAGTTGGCACAGAAACTGGAATGGAAAATACAAAGTTTATTAACCTCATGAGGTGGAACTACATTCACACAACACCCTTCGGCAATGTATGAAGTAGCACCCTGAATGGAAGGAGCGTGGTCCTTTTATACCCACACAGGGGCTCAATAGAAGGCGGTACAAGTACAAGAAGTAGGTTTTAGGCACATATAAGTTCATACAGAAAATGCACAGTTAACTAGTGGGAGGAGCTAATATTTGCTAATTCTGGTGAACACATCCTGACATTTACACATTAACAGCAGCAGCATGGACAGCTGCAAGCTCAACTGAGCATGTGCAAAATGGAAGAGGCTAAATATAACCTATCTCCAGGCAGATTTCAAGAGCAGACAACAGCAAGGTAGGACAGAGCACATGGCATACACGTGGTAGCACATGGCAAACAAAATAGCTGCCAGAAATACAAAATGGATTCCACAAAACGGACAAGATAGCCTCTTAATACAGGATAGCTTCTGCTAATGCTAACCCAATTGCTGCCATATTACAACAGTAGTCGGTGGAGTGTACTGTGGTACAGCAGCTGCGAACAGTGAAATGGGGTCTTGATTGTATGATTGAGAATGTCATAGGTTAAAGTTTGTGATGATTTTTTTGTACCCTCTGTGATCAGGTGCAACCAACTCCGTGCTTTTGAATCGAACGGTATGTGGCTGTGAGGTGTTAATGACCAGTGCATCTGTTCTAGACTGTGGTTCGCAGGGTTCACAATTTAGATTGAGTGGTGATTGTTTAATTACAGAATCCAGTAGGTAAGTAATTAGAACGTCTATTGAAACATACACAATATTGTTTCATTAGAAAATTGGAATGTTGGGAGCTCCATTGAAATCAATGGAGCAGCTCCGTTCTTATAGAGTCTTTTTAAAAGCCTGGAGCTGCAACATTGCAAAGTTTTTTTGTTCATAGCTCTGGGTGTAAACAAATGCTTAAGGGAGGCTGAAGGGATTCCAATCCCTCTGTGCTCTCTTAAGGCTTTGTTTTATTTGTTAGAAGATTGTAACCTCTAGTGGCAGAATGTTCAAATAGCCTGACAGCTCTTTGTGGCTGGTCTATAATGGCTATTATCCTTTCTCTGCCTTGTTAAAGGCCCTCGACTTCAGCTTGGGTCATTAATGCTGGAGAGGACCTTTAATAGCTGGTGTAGCCTGCTACGGCAAGCTTTAAGGGTGTAGTGTACTTGGTTGAAGATGTTTTTTAGATGAGTTATAGGATTAATACAATGACCAAATCCATCTTGCAAGTTGAAAGGAACAGTGAAAAGAGTAAACTGTGCTCAGATGAAATCCCAATTCGAATTGTTTTGATTTATTTATTGTAGAGTATTATGTAATTTATGTTGTTGCATTTTGTAAAGAGGGACTGGGAAAAACTATTGATGGTTGTGTGTGTGAGTACTGTCTTGAATTAACAATACAGACAGTAGTGTTCACACTTCAGTTTGAGTCGCTATTGTAGATGATGCAGTCCTGTAAGAGAAGAGATTGCTGTAGTTTGCTCTGTTTGCACCACATATATGCATCTTTGCAGGCTTCACACATGTTTTGTTTGCTTCGTGTATTGCAAACTGTAGAGCTCAAGTTAATGCCACATGGCTGTGGGCCCTTGCTGAACGCTCTCTCTGGCCTGTACTGCAGAATTCAGTATTCACATTTGCAATTGGGTCTGTATTGTAGATGATGCAGTCCTAAAGGAAAAAACATTGATCCATTGTGCTCTGTCTGCACCACTCGTACGCATCATTGCTGGCTTTGCACACATTTTTTTTGCTTTGCGTATTGCAAACTGTAGAGCTCAAGTCAATGCCATGTGGCTGTGGGCCCTTGCTGACTGCTCTCTGTTGCCTACACTGCAGACCGCAGTGTTCTCAATTGAGATTGAGTCCTTATTGTAGATGAGGTAGTCCTGTTGGAAAAGACATTGCTCCAGTGCGTAATGTCTGCACCACTCATATGCATCATTGCAGGCTCTGCACACATTTTTTTTGCTTTGTGTATTTGAAACTGTAGAGCTCAAGTCAATGCCATGTGACGGTGGGGCCTTGCTGACTGCTCTCTCTGGCCTACACTGCAAATAGCAGTGTTCATAATTGATATTGAGTTGCTATTGTAGATGAGGTACTCCTGTATGAAAAGACATTGCTGCAGTGCGTACTCTCTGCACCACTCATTTGCATCATTGCAGGCTCTGCACATGTTTTTTTTGCTTTGCGTATTGCAAACTGTAGAGCTCAAGTCAATGCCATGTGGCTGTGGGCTCTTGCTGAACGCTTTTTCTGGCCTATACTGCAGACTTCAGTGTTCACATTTGACATTAAGTCGGTATTGTAGATGATGCAGTCCTGTAGGAAAAGACATTGCTCCAGTGCACTCTGTGTGCATCACTCATATGCATCATTGCAGGCTCTGCATAAGTATTTTTTTCCTTCGTTTATTGCAAACTGTAGAGCTCAAGTCAATGCCATGTGGCTGTGGGCTCTTGCGGACGGCTCTCTCTGGCCTACTCTGCAGATAATAGTCTTCACGATTGAGATTGAGTTAATATTGTAGATCAATCAATCAATCAATCAAAAATATTAATAGAGCGCGCTACTCACCCTTGAGGGTCTCAAGCGCGCTGGAGGGGTTGTGCTGCTACTTCTCGAAAAGCCAGATCCTGAGGTGTTTCCTGAAGGTGAGGTGGTCCTGGGTCATTCGTAGGTGTGCGGGGAGGGAGTTCCATGTTTTGACTGCCAGGTAGAATGATCTTCCTCTGGCGATGGTTCTACGAATCCGTGGGACGGTGGCGATGGCGAGGCTGGCGGAGCGTAGCTGGTGGGTGGGAGTGTAGAACGAGAGGCGGTTGTTGAGGTATTCGGGGCCCATGCCGTGGAGTGCTTTGTGTGCGTGGGTGAGGAGCCTGAATGTGATCCTCTTGTTGACAGGGAGCCAGTGCAGGTTTTCCAGGTGGGCGGATATGTGGCTGTGGCGAGGTATGTAGAGGATTAGTCAAGTGGAGGCGTTTTGTATGCGTTGTAGTTGTTTCTGAAGTTTGGCAGTGGTCCCTGCTTATAGGGTGTTTCCGTAGTCCAGTCGGCTGATGACGAGGGCCTGGGTAACCGTCTTTCTGGTTCCGGTGGGGATCCATAGGAAGATCTTTCGGAGCATGCGCAGGGTATTGAAGCATCATGACGAGACAGTGTTGACTTGTTTGGTCATCACGAGGGAGGAGTCCAGGATGAATCCCAGGTTGCGTGCGTGGTCCGATAGTGTCGGCGAGTAGCCCAGTGCTGAGGGCCACCGGGAGTCGTCCCAGATGAATGGGGATTGTCTGAGGATGAGGACCTCCATCTTCTCTGAGTTCAGCTTCAGGCGGCTGAGCTTCATCCATTCTGCGACGTCTTTCATTCCCTCCTGTAGGTTGGTTTTGGCGGTAGCTGGGTCTTTGGTGAGGGCGAGTATCAGTTGGGTGTCATCGGCGTAGGATATGATGTTGATGTTGTGTTTGCGTGCGATGATGGCGAGGGGGCTCATGTTGATGTTGAAGAGGGTTGGGCTGAGGGAGGAGCCTTGGGGTATGCCGCGGATGATCTCGGTGGCTTCTGAGCGGAAGGGAGGGAGACGGACTCTCTGGGTTCTGTCGGAGAGGTACGAGGTGATCCAGTCCAGGGCCTTTCCTTGGATCCAAGTGTTGAAGAGGCGGGTTATTAGGGTGCGATGGTATACGGTATTGAAGGCTGATGAGAGGTCCAGGAGGATGAGGGCGGTTGTTTCTCCGTTGTCCATTAGGTTTCTGATGTCGTCGGTGGCCGCGATGAGGGCTGGTGCCGTGGTTGGCTCGAAATCCAGACTGGGATGGGACGAGCGAGTTGTGGAGAGAGAGATGGGGCTGAAGTTCTTGGGGTCCGCTGTGGGTTTTTCCAGCAGGGCATTGATTTCTGCGTGCTTCCAGCTTTCAGGGAAGGCGGCTGACACAAATGAGCTGTTAATGATGTTCGGGAGATGGGGTGCGATGATGGTGTGGGCTTTGTTGAAGATATGATGGGGCAAGGGTCCGAGGGGGAGCTGGAGTGGATGGAGTTCATGACGTTGGTGGTGTCTTCAATGCTGATGGGGGTCCAGGCGCTGAGGGTGGTGGTGGGGGTTGCTGGTTTGGAGAGTGGAGGCGGGTCTGAGGTCCGAAGCTGTTGTGTATATTTGCGATCTTTCGGTGGAAGAACGTGGCAAGGGAGTTGCAGAGTTCTTGTGATGGTGTGATGTCGTTCTTCCTGGCGCTGGGGTTGGAGAGCTCTTTGACGATGTTGAAGAGTTCCTTGATGTTGTGGGTGTTGTTGTCTAGTCGCTCTTTGAATGATGTCCTTTTGGCGGTGTGGATCAGCTGGTGGTGTTCGCGGTGGCGATCTTGAGGGCTGTCATATTTTCTGTGGCTTGTTCGTGGCGCCAGGTTTTTTGAGGGATCTGCAGGATTTCTTGGATTCTGTGAACCATGAAGTTTTTCTGTTGCCGGTCCTGCTTGGGGGATTCTTCAGTGGTGCGAGGTCATCGGCGCAGTTGGTGATCCACTGTTCGAGGTTGTGGGCTGCGTCGTTGGTGTCGGCGGTGACGGCTGGTGGGTTCTGGCTCGGTGATGAGTGGAGCTGGTCTGTCGTGATTTTGTTCCAGCATCTGCGGGGGGTTAGTTGCATGCAGTTGGGGGCTGTGTACTTTTCGAAGGTGAAGTGGATGCATCTGTGGTCGGTCCAGTGTAGTTCGGCGGAGTGGCTGAAGGATATGTGGTTGCTGGCAGAGAAGATGGGGTTGAGCGTGTGGCCTGCGATGTGGGTGGGGGTGTTCACCAGTTGCTTGAGTCCGAGGTTGGCGAGGTTGTCGAACAGGGTGGTGGTGTTGTTGTCGCTGTTTTTCTCCAGGTGGAAGCTCAGGTCTCCAAGTAGGATGTAGTATGGTGAGGCTAGGGCGTGCAGGCAGATGAGGTCGGCGATGATGTCGCTGAATTGTGTGCGTGGGCCCGGGGGTCTGTAGATGAGCGTTCCTCTAAGGGTGGTCTTGGGGTCGGTGTGAATCTGGAAATGTAGGTGTTCGGCGGCGGAGAGTGTGTCTTCAGTGGTGGTTGTGATGTTGATGGTGTTCCTGCGCGGCCTCCATATGAGGGGGAGAGGAAGGGAGGAGCAGCTGGGAGGCTGGAGCAGGCGGCCAATGTGTAGCAAGGGGGCCGGGCTGTAGGGGACTCGAACGGCAGGAAAAAGTGGCACAGAAGGCAAGAAAGGGCAGGGGGGGAGAGACGGGCCCAGCGGGTAAAGCGCCAAAACAGTCAGACAGGAATAAAAATAGAGTAAACGAGCGAACAGACCCGTCTACCTGCAGGGAAGCAGCAGACAACATGAAGCAGGGAGAGGCAGCAGCGGCACACAGGGGGTCTGCGCGGTGGCAGAGGGAGCGACCTGCCTGTTCACAGGGTCAAGGGTAGAAAAAGACATTGCTCCAGTGTGTTCTGTCTGCACCACGTATATGTATCATTGCAGGCTCTGCACACGTTTTTTTTGCTCTGTGTATTGGAAACTGTAGAGCTCAAGTCAATGCCATGTGGCTGTGGGGCCTTGCTGACTGCTCTGTCTGGCCTGCACTGCAGATAGCAGTGTTCATAATTGAGATCGAGTTGCTATTGTAGATGAGGTAGTCTTGTAGAAAAAGACATTGCTTCAGTGCATCACTGTGGGCCCTTGCTGGATGCTCTTCCTGGCCTAAACTGCAGACTTCAGTGTTCACATTTGACATTGAATCGGTATTGTAGATGATGCTTTCCTGTAGGAAAAGCCATTACAGGTAAGGGGTGACCCGTTATGAGTTTGCAGACCAAGGGGGGTGAGAGAATTGAACTGGAACAGGGGTGCACGGGGTCGCCAGAGGAAGTCAATTCATTAGCAACAAGACAAACACGGGGACATACAGGCCCGCCGTCAACACTACAGGTGGTAAAACATCAGAAAGAAAATCCAGTGGTTAATCTATCTAGCTATACCCTCACACCAGATGAACAAAACATTCTTGAAAAGGGATTATCTTTTTTTCCCACTGCTAAGCCCAATCAGTTTAATCTCAAGGTAGAACTTCACCAGTTCTTCAGGAAGGTTAGGCTTAAACATTACTTCCAGAAGATCCCCACACAGCCCACCTTCTCTGCCAGTGGATTGAGACCACCATCTAAATTCAATCTCCCCGCACACATGATGACACACAGAATCCTGGCCTACCAACAGGTTGTTATGCGTGACGTGAACTAGACTCTGGGACAACAAAAATACATACAGTACAACACCTCCAAGTCTGAGAAATTGGCCTTGCATACTCTAAAGAACAACAGGCTGATAGTCATCGAGCCCACCGATAAGGGCGGTACTATAGTTGTACAAAATACAGGAGACTATAAAAAGGAAATTCTATCCCAACTTAACACAGAGGGTAATTACCTGAAACTAAGAGGTGGCCCCACAAGGGAAATCAGTGGAAAAAATAAGAGGCATCACACAGAAAGGTCTAGACAGTGGATACATCAGCAGCCAAGAATGCGACTACCTTAATACCAGTCATCCAAGAACGCCCACCATATACCCTTACCCAAAATTCATAAGCGGATGCAGGACCCTCCCGGTAGACCAATCATATCAGGATGCGGCTCTCTCATTGAGCCACTCTGCACGTACATAGAGGTGTGTCTCAGACCCCTTGCTGAGGACACAGCTTCGTACTTGAGGGACACAATGCACACCATTCAGTTGGTTGATGAACGCCCATATAACCCAAACACCAACATTCTGGCCACCATGGACATTTCAGCGTTATACACTAACATCCCCCAGGAACAAGCACTGATATGTATCCATGGCGCTTTGAATAAAAGCCCCAGACCACATCAGGTACCGACTGACTTTCTCATCGAACTATTAGATATTGCTATGACCAGAAACTTTATCTTTCAGGGAACATACTACCTACAGATAAGCGTGGGCGGAAAATCCGTTCCGCTCGCGGATTTTGCGGATTTTCGGGAAATCCGCAATCCGCGAGATTTGCGGATTTCCCGCAAAATCCGCAAATTCGCACGCAGCGGATTTTTTGGGCGGCGCGCGGCGTTGGTGATACAATTTTTGCGGCGCGCGGCGTTTATCATCGTTTGCCGAGTTGTTTTTTTCGATAGTTTGCGAGTGCTGCGCCATTTTGGATCTTGCTGTGTGATCCCGCGGGAATTGGCGAGCGCGATTACGTCATCGCGGCTTGCCAGCGATAGTTTGTCAACGCGAGTACGACGAGATCACGTCTCGCGGTACTTCGCAATTGCGAGATTTGAGATGCGGCGCGCGAAAATATAAATTTGCAATTCTGCACAAGAAATCCACCAGCAAGCAGCATAAACCTTCTAGAAATGATGATTTTTATGTGAATAACTCCTTAGTTTGACATTTGCCTGCACTTTTTTAGCGAGGAGTCCATTTTGGGGAGGGGGGCAGGGGGGTGGGAGGAAGGAAGTGCCCCATAGTCTTCAACTTCCTGTTCCTGTTCAGCAGGCTCCTCCCAGTGCTTTGTCCATCTCCTGGTCACTTTTCATTCGGATGTGGACCTGGAAGGATTACCTTTTGTGGATGCTGCTGGATCTTTGGATTTGAGGCCTTTTTGACTTTCTTTGGATCACTGTTGGATTAGAAATTTTACAAGTAAGTTTGTTTGGGGCATTACAGTTGCTGCAACTAAAATTTTGGGATTTTCGATTTTTGGGCTGTTTTGGGGCCTTTTCCCAGGGGTACTCAGTGGTGGGTGGACTGATTCTTTCTGTGGGTTGTCTTGAATTTAAACATCATGGAGGCCATAGATGAATTGGGATTGTGCTGATTTTTCTGTGTTTTTCGATTTTTTTTTTTTGTAAAATTTTGTGTTTTTCGATTTTTGACCTGTTGTTGGGGCCTTGACCAGGGGTAGTGAGTGGTGCATGGGGCCTAGTCTTTCTGTGGGCTGTCTTGAATTTAAACATCATGGATGGAATGGGATTGTGCTGATTTTGCAGTGTTTTTCGATTTTTGGGGGTGTTCATGGGGAGGGACATGCCATGTGGCTGGTGGCCATTTTGAGTGCAGCTACAGGCACTGGCCATGTGCTGGCAGGCAAGTGGCCATTTTGAATGCAGGCTTTGTTGTTAGGCCTCCAACCATTTTGCCTACTTTTCAACCTTTATTTATGCCAGGGGTAGTGAGTCTTGCATGGGCCTAGTATTTCTGTGGGTTGTCTTGAATTTAAACATCATGGAGGCCATGGATGGAATGGGATGGTGCTGATTTTGCAGTGTTTTTCGATTTTTGGGGGTGTTCATGGGGAGGGACATGCCATGTGGCTGGTGGCCATTTTGAGTGCAGCTACAGGCACTTGCCATGTGCTGGCAGGCAAGTGGCCATTTTGAATGCAGGCTTTGTTGTTAGGCCTCCAACCATTTTGCCTACTTTTCAACCTTTATTTATGCCAGGGGTAGTGAGTCTTGCATGGGCCTAGTATTTCTGTGGGTTGTCTTGAATTTAAACATCATGGAGGCCATAGATGAATTGGGATTGTGCTGATTTTTCTGTGTTTTTCGATTTTTTTTTTTTGTAAAATTTTGTGTTTTTCGATTTTTGACCTGTTGTTGGGGCCTTTTCACCAGGGGTATTTGAGTCTAGCATGGGCCTAGTCTTTCTGTGGGCTGTCTTGAATTTAAACATCATGGAGGCCATGGATGGAATAGGATTGTGCTGATTTTGCAGTGTTTTTCGATTTTTGGGGGTGTTCATGGGGAGGGACATGCCATGTGGCTGGTGGCCATTTTGAGTGCAGCTACAGGCACTGGCCATGTGCTGGCAGGCAAGTGGCCATTTTGAATGCAGGCTTTGTTGTTAGGCCTCCAACCATTTTGCCTACTTTTCAACCTTTATTTATGCCAGGGGTAGTGAGTCTTGCATGGGCCTAGTATTTCTGTGGGTTGTCTTGAATTTAAACATCATGGAGGCCATAGATGAATTGGGATTGTGCTGATTTTTCTGTGTTTTTCGATTTTTTTTTTTTGTAAAATTTTGTGTTTTTCGATTTTTGACCTGTTGTTGGGGCCTTGACCAGGGGTAGTGAGTGGTGCATGGGGCCTAGTCTTTCTGTGGGCTGTCTTGAATTTAAACATCATGGATGGAATGGGATTGTGCTGATTTTGCAGTGTTTTTCGATTTTTGGGGGTGTTCATGGGGAGGGACATGCCATGTGGCTGGTGGCCATTTTGAGTGCAGCTACAGGCACTGGCCATGTGCTGGCAGGCAAGTGGCCATTTTGAATGCAGGCTTTGTTGTTAGGCCTCCAACCATTTTGCCTACTTTTCAACCTTTATTTATGCCAGGGGTAGTGAGTCTTGCATGGGCCTAGTATTTCTGTGGGTTGTCTTGAATTTAAACATCATGGAGGCCATAGATGAATTGGGATTGTGCTGATTTTTCTGTGTTTTTCGATTTTTTTTTTGTAAAATTTTGTGTTTTTCGATTTTTGACCTGTTGTTGGGGCCTTTTCACCAGGGGTATTTGAGTCTAGCATGGGCCTAGTCTTTCTGTGGGCTGTCTTGAATTTAAACATCATGGAGGCCATGGATGGAATAGGATTGTGCTGATTTTGCAGTGTTTTTCGATTTTTGGGGGTGTTCATGGGGAGGGACATGCCATGTGGCTGGTGGCCATTTTGAGTGCAGCTACAGGCACTGGCCATGTGCTTGGCAGGCAAGTGGCCATTTTGAATGCAGGCTTTGTTGTTAGGCCTCCAACCATTTTGCCTACTTTTCAACCTTTATTTATGCCCAGGGGTAGTGAGTCTTGCATGGGCCTAGTCTTTCTGTGGGTTGTCTTGAATTTAAACATTATGGAGGGCATGGATGGATTGGGATTGTGCTGATTTTGCAGTGTTTTTCGATTTTTTTGTGCTCTATAACTGAACTGATGTTCCTCTGTCTTCCATTTTTTTTAGGTGCACAAGACTCAAGAGAACCACCAGTGCCAGGAAGAAGTCCTGCAGCGGTGTGTGTGTGCAGCATAACGTCACGCGACGTCACGTCTGGCCTCAGACAACTCTACAATTCGTGCAACTGCGGCCTGCTGTCTGACCTGCTCTGAAGAAGATGGCCCCAAAGAAAGTTCTCCGTAGCTCCTCTAGCAAGAAAGTTGCTAGTAAGGAGCAGAAGAAGCAAGTTACCAAGGAGGCTGGTGTGCCACCCGCCACTTTTTTTGGGAGCAAAAAAAAAAGTACGCCTGCAGCAGCAGGATCTGCTGGGGACCAACCTGAGAGCAGCACCCCTGCTCCATTGGGTTCAGTGCCTCCACCACCACGCCAACTTAAGTCAAAGCCCTTGAGTGCTTCAGAGGCAGTCAGTGTACTTCTCCAATCACCATCGACCAGTGATGTTGGCTCATCGCAAGAAAGTAGCAGCAATGTCCCTGAATCAACACAGGTTGTTGTAACTCATCTGACAAGTGTTGAACAACCACAGCCGCAACAACAACACCATGTGCAAGTACACGCCCAAGTACATGTGGAAGGAGAGGCAGCAAAAGGAGATGCGCAAGCAAAGGTGCATGGACGTTCACAAGTGCCCACAATAGTTGTTCCTCCCGAAGTAGGGGCACATTTGGAAATCGACAATGAAGCTGAGGTATCATTGGAAGCCACTCCTCCTGATGATCATTCATTGTCTTCCACATCCCTAGCAAGGAAAAGATCAAGGGGGGTGTCTACATCTTCTTCAAGCCCACCTCGTTCTGGTGCAAGTGATCTGTCTTGGGAACCACGACAACTGCGGTCTGACAGTGAGGCAGAGGCACACCATGATCTGCCACCGGTACCTAAGCGTAAAAGGAAGGTCGTCCAAAAACTCAAACCTATGGAGTGTGATGAGGCTCAACAAGAAGTGACAGATACTGCTGGTGATGAAGCCTCTCACGATGACGACGAGCCAGTCATCACAAAGGTCACTGCAGCCCCACCGGGCATGCAGCAAAGAGACATTTTGACCCTATCCCGAGAAGCTGCTGAGCGTGATGATGATGTCGGCGAGGAGGCAATGGAAATGGAATCATTAGATTTGGAGTTAAGTAGTACACCAAAACCTACCGCTTCCATATTTCTTCCTCGCAAGAAGGTACCCACCTCGTCCTCGACCTCAATTCGTGGTGGTGAAAGTGCAAAACGTACTGAAGTTCGGCAATCCACATCCTCCACTTCATCTGTCATTAGCAGCAGGACCACCACCACCAGTATCGCCGCCTCCTCCGGCCCCCGAAGACATTTCAAGTCTCCAGTTTGGGACTTCTTTAGTGTTTGCCCAAAAAAGGAAAACGTAGCCATTTGTAGCCTTTGTAAGCTTCGATTTAGTCGTGGTAAGCTTGGTTCTAACTATGGTACCGGAGGCCAGAGAGGTCATCTTGAGAGAAGGCACCCTGTCGAATGGTTTCCGCACCTAGAGGCGGTCAAGAAAGCCGGAATTGCACGTAATGAAAACGTTGATTTGTCATCTGCTGATGACGAGGAGGTAGAAGACGATTCAAACACTTCACTTACACCCAGTTCCCATGTCAGCAGCACACCCCATGGGAGCCACACTAAGAGTGTGGGAGAGAGTGAGACATCAATGCGGAAAAGTTCATCAGCGAGCGTAACTGGGTCGAAGAGATCATCATCATCCCGTAAATCATTGGTCCAGGGCAACATTAAAAAGATGTTGTTTACAGAAGCGCAATATGAACGCAACCACCCAATGACCCGTCTGTATAACACTAAGCTGGCTAAAATGCTAGCTCTGGACCTTCTCCCTTTTTCTTTTGTAGAAGGGGTTGGTTTTCTAGAATTAGTGACAGCGCTCTGCCCTAAATGGAAGGTTCCTAGCCGGTTCTATTTTGCCCGAGTTGCGGTTCCAGCACTACATGAAGATGTTCTGAAGGTGATTGGGGCAGCTTTGCAGAAGAGTGCTGTTCACACTATACATCTGACAACAGACATGTGGACCAGTGGCGCAGGCGCTGATTACATGTGCATCACTGCACACTGGGTCTCTTTTTCAGGGGCTAAAGCAAAGCTAAACTCAGGTGTTGACACTAACATTGTTTTTAAAGGTGCTCGGAAACATGCAACACTAGCCATGTTTGGTTTGGAGAAACGTCACACAGCAGAAAACATTTTGGATGTCTTTAACACAAAGGTCCTTAACTGTCTGTCCCCACTAAAACGCAAGGTTGGTTATGTTTCCACAGACAATGGCTCCAATATAGTTAAGGCCATGAGGGACGGTTACTATTTCAGAGTGCCGTGTTTGGCGCACTGTATAAACCTGGTTGTCCAAAAATTCTTGGGTAATAAACGCAGTGCAGCGTACAGTGTATTGGAGAACTGCCGAAAAATTTGCAAGCATTTCAGGCATTCTTTTAAGGCCCGCAAGCAGCTGAGGAGCATGCTATATCAAAGTCAAATGCCAGTGAAAGCACTCATCCAGGAGGTGGTAACACGTTGGAACTCAACCTTCTACATGCTTGAGCGTCTGTATGAGCAGTATACGCAACTCGATCAATATTTCTTGAAAGAGGGTATAGAGGAGCTGAGGATGGGTGGGCCGCAATGGAACATAGTTGAAAGCCTAACACGCATGCTTCGTCCTTTTGAGGTCTTCACACGTGCAGTCAGCAAGGAGGACTCTAATTTGGGAAAAGCTATCCCATTGTTGTACATGCTGGAGGACCAACTGAAGGAGGTGTGTTCTGTGTTTCGAAAAGATGACAAAAAGAAAGACTCTTTGCTTCTGGCTGAGAAATTATTAGAGCTCCTACAAGGTGATGAACGTCTTCAAAAGATCCACTCAGAACAGCATTACATTTGTGCTACTATTCTGGATCCACGCTACAAAAAGGCGCTGGCAGGCAGAGCATTCTTTCCTTTTGCTGATGAAGATGTTACAAAGTACAAACGTTGGCTAGCCTTGTCAGCCAAGAAGTTTGAAACAGAACGGCTGGAAATTGAAGGAAATGGCAGTACATCAGCAGGCCATCCCCAGTCAAAACAATCCACTTCTGCACCTGTGGCTGTGGCACAAGTGACCTCTCAGCCGTTAAAGACACCGGCAACCGCATCATCTGCACGAAAGACAGCAGAAACATTGGAGGCTGAAGAGGATTGGCTAGCTCTGCGTGGGTTTGGTTCTCAAAAGGCCAGAGGCACAGCAAGAGCTACGCAAAGTGGAGGAACCTTGGAGGAGGACCTTGAGTCGATGGTGAAGGACTATCTGAATGACTCCACAGAGGTCTATGTTAATTCTGACCCATTGGCGTATTGGCATGGGAAAAAAGAATTGTGGCCACAGCTCACCAACCTGGCTTTAAACTACTTGTCTTGCCCACTCGCAAGTGTGTCTTCTGAACGGGTTTTCAGTGCGGCTGGTGGGATTGTAACTCCCAAACGGAGCCGCCTCTCGCCCAAAAATGTGGAGAGGTTAACAATGATCAAGATGAATCAGCACCTCATACCACCAGATATAAGAGTACGAGAGAGCGTGCCGGATGAAGAGGAGGTGGCCAGCACCATAGATGAGGGAATTTCTACTCTGTCAGGTGGCACTGACCTCACCCGGGCTGAATTCGCAGAGTATGATGACGAAGCCTTATTCTTATTCCTGGACCGTGATTCCGACTTCGAGCCCTGAAAATGAGACAACGAATCAATAACTTTCTTTTTCATCCTTATTCACTTTTATTCCTGTGTGTCTGTCTTTCTTTGTTGTGCACAGTTAATATAATTCAAACTTTAATCAGATAATCACAAAGACAAGCCCATCAGCAGAACTGTCTTCACTTGTTTGCTAATTTATTTGAAGGTGCCGCAGTCTGCATTCCTCAGGTTCACAAGTTCAGAAGAACATGCTCCTCTATCCTCCTCCTCCAGACTCCTATTTCCATCAAAGCAGAGGGCTGGTTTACGCCCAATGAAGAAAGACTCAGCACTTGTGGGGGTGTTGTTCTACCTCTTTGCAGGTGAGTTGACGGGTCTGGGGCCATTGCTGGGAAGCACTAAAAGTGGTTTGTGCCAAATCCGAGGCGGAAATTTTTTTGTGTTTTTGATGACTTGCTTGCCTTTGAGGTGCTCTTAGGGGGGGTTCCGTCTGTTTGTGGGTGAGTTTCATGGTCTGGGAGCATTGCTGGGACACTCTAATCTTGATTGCATTTGCTTTTCAGGAAATCCGTCGTGCCAACCCCGACTTATGGCCCAGCTACGCAGCGCGTTTGGACCGAAGGCCCAGAAATATTGCAAGTATGAGAGTTTGCTTTTGGCCTGTTTGGGGGTGTTATACTTCTTGGCGGGTGGGTTGCCGGGTCTTGGGGCATTCCTGGGAAGGTCTAATACCGGGTAGAAGTGGTTGGGACTAAATCCAGGCCGATTTTTTTTTGGGCTATTTCTGACATTTTGCTCTATGTAGCGTTTTCGGGGGCCTGTTTGGGGGGCTTCCTGGTGTTTCTGGGTGAGTTTCGTGGTCTGGGAGCACTGCTGGGACACTCTAATCTTGATTGCATTTGCTTTTCAGGAAATCCGTCGTGCCAACCCCGACTTATGGCCTAGCTACGCAGCGCGTTTGGACCGAAGGACCAGAAATATTGCAAGTATGAGATTTTGCTTTTGGCCTGTTTGGGGGTGTTATGCTTCTTGGCGGGTGGGTTGCCGGGTCTTGGGGCATTCCTGGGAAGGTCTAATACCGGGTAGAAGTGGTTGGGACAAAATCCGCGCGGAAAAGCCTTTAGTTTTGGCACTTTTTGTAACTTAGGGTTCGTTAGGGTTAGCCCTAGCAGCAGGATTGCATGTGTATCGGGGTGTTCTAGATTTTTCAAACTGAGTTCTGGGGTCTTAGAGCACTCGTGAGAATGTGTAATTTTGGTTGCAAGTCATTTGAAGAAAATCCATGGTGGGAAAGGGGGGATTTGGCATAGTTAAAGAAAGCCTTTGCCACTATTCTTAACTTAGGGTTCGTTAGGGTTAGCAGTATTTCTATTGCATGTGTTTGAGTGGGGGGGATTTCGAGTCTTGGAGCGATGCTGGCTATGGCTACTTTTGCTTGGTTGCTTGCAAGTGGTTTGAATGCAATCCACGGGGGGTAATGGGTAATTAGGGTACTTCGGCCTACTTTTACTTTCAAAGTAAGTTTTGTCTCCAGTTTTCTGCTAGGCCTCGTTTTTTGGGTGGGAGCACTGCTAGGAAGATCTATTTTTGTTCTAAAACACAGTTTACAGTACACCTAGCTTGAGGGGCAAGATCCGCTACATTAATTTGCCCATACTTATTTATCCTTGAAAAGGTGACTCAGAGTACGCACTTTCAAAAACATTGTACTGTCTGTCTACTAGGAAAAACAAATTGTGACTTTTTGCACTCCACAGCCTACATACCTTATATTTATTTATCAGTGGTGTTGTAATATTATATCACTTCCTGTTTTTCGTTGAATAATTACAGGCCGGGTTTCAGTCTCTGCAATGGGGAAAAAAGGATGGAGTCAGGCTTCACAGTAGCGAGCCACAATTCAGCATCAGGCAGGCAGTGGACAGGGTGTCTTCTGGTGACCAACATCGGTGGACGAAGCGTCGGCTGCAATGGAGGAGTGCCGCTAATAGGAGGATTTTTTTTCTGCGGGCAACTTACTTACCACTTCCAACAGGACCACTACAACCACATAGATACAGTATCCCTTGCCTTTTTCTCTGACTGTGACTGCATTTCTTTGCTCTCTCTCGGCTTCTACATTGATCCCTTAACACATCACTTAGTCCACTCCACTATCTGCACCACACATAGTCATTTGTAAGTGCTCCTACGTAATTCGCAAGTCGCAGCACGCCCCAGGCCGTAGAGGACTGGGATGGCCCCAATGATGAAGCATGTCACCAAGGGGCAACCCTGGTGAGTGAGGGGACACCTAGAAAAAAAGCAATTTCTCCTTTTCTATCTACTATACCTTCTGTCAGGTTACGCAGCCCCTAAGCGCCTACCGTACTATGAAACTACATTTCCCATGAGTAGGCGGGAGACTTGCAGACTATTTAGTGAGACTATATGAGAGTACCCTTGTATGTTAGGACATCACTTCACTGATGCCTGTCTTGTCTTCTCTTACAGGTATCCTTTCCCTGCTGACCCTACCTTTACCCATCCCACATTTTTTATTTTAGTTTGTTATTTTTCTCCCTCGCCTAATGCCTCGAACACCCTGTGTTTACACTTCTGGGTGTTGGTGACATTTGGAGGTGGAACCATATTTGCATCGACTGGATCACGGGGAGTAAACGTGACACCTTCCAGACCAACCCCATTGAGTGTTGTTGTGAATGGATTTATAGTGACCAGCAAGGCTCTCGGGTATCTGGCTACAGAGACCTTATGTTGAATATAGTTATCAATAATTCCACACAGGCCCTGTACTGTCGCATTCTTTCTTTCCACAGTTGTCGATGATATATTCTTACTCTGCTTGACAAAGAACCATTGCTAATGTGAAAGAACTTCAACCGAATTAGTAGTTATACTTTACCATTTGTTAGGCTACAATGTGGCACTGCTCTACTGTACTTCTGTCACCTGCTATATTCTCAGTTGTACCGTTGAATTGCTCAGGAGGACAAACCAGATTTCATTTTCTTTTTTTTCATAGGCATGCAACTGCCACTGTGTCACACCACTAGTACCACCGCTATGAGGAAATTTTATCCGACCAAGATTGCCAACGTTATTCGGTGTTTCCCGTGGAGCCAGCCCTGGGCCTAGCCCTACTTTCAAACACAAATTACAGGTAAGATAAGCGTTTGGTGGTTTGGGGGTATAATGGAGTATTAGTACGAGAGACGAGAGACTGAAGGTAGTACTACTAAAGTCCTAGGACTCTTGGATTCACTTCACTTAGTCTGTGAGAGGCACTTAGTGTTGAAAACATTTGGGCATTTACACTTAAAGGAAGAAAATGGAACTAAACTTTCAGGAAAACAGTCAACGTTAAACCCCCACCCACCAGGCAAGCAGTAAAAAACAGGTATGCTCAGATAAAGTTTGAAAAAGTATATTTATATCCCTAACAAAATAATCTCCCGCAAGACCCTCCCTAACCCCAACGATTGTCCTTCAAAAGTCCCCAAAAACCCAACTCCCAATTCCCACCCCCCAAAAGTCTCTAAAAAAGGGGCAAGGGACACTATGGGTGGATGCTGTTAACTTTTTGGGCCAGGGCATCATGCTCCTCGCGGAGCAAGGCGAGCTCCTGCTGAAGGCGGGACACCATCAGGGTAGTGCGGCGCAGGCGTGCCTTCACTGCCTTGCAGGTGCAAGGCCTGTGAGAAGCAGCTGTTGGCCTTGCTGCTCGGCGGTGGCGTTTGCCTTTGGCAGCCCGGCTCAGTCTCGGTGGACCACTGTGCTGGGTGGCAGCCGGTGGGGCCACGGAGGCCGATGCAGACGACGTTGTCGTTGTTGTCGACCGCACACTTTCCTCGTCCTCCAGGGCCACCAGCCGCCGATATTCCGCAACAGTGGCCTCGATTCTCCGTTGCCGGGCCGCTCTAGCCAGCTCCTTCCTCCTTGTTCGTTTGGAAGGAGAACCTATATGAAGAAAGAAAGACATAGTCTGTAACCAATGCTCTTTAAGATTAACTCAATCATTCAGCAGAAATGTGTGCTGCAGTACAACTAGCAACTTGCAAGCGCATTACATAACTATTGAGGCCAGTATCTATCTAACCTCACACTTCTTCATCCTTGCTCTAACATTAGTGGGAGTTTAAGGAACAAATTCTATGAGCACTGTGGACTTCCATTGGAGTCGACTATGAAAGTACACCAGTCTTATTCTTCTTCTTGTCTCTTGTTTTGGAAAATTGGTACGTTATTTTCTGCAAGCCGGCATAATGCCAGCGCGGTAAACTTGCACCCGAGAAAAAGAGACGCACGCCATGAGGAGTGACCTAGACTTGCGTTGCCGTTGCGTTACTGTACCCGTCCAGTACATGCAGGTGGTGAATCTCTTACTTTTCTATTACGGGTGGCACTGAGAATACTCTGTTACAACTCAAGGGCTACTGCTTAATTAATTTAACTTTCACCCTACAGTGGAAATGAGTACTAGAAATGGAAAATTGAAGAAGATAAATAATCTGATTATCTATCACTTCACATGGGATGTTTTTGCTTATATATGGGATGACTTTAGGTGCTTTGCTTTTTATTGAGTGACAGGCAGTGATACATCCACACATGAATGACTGAGTACTACTAAACTTATTAAGAGAGGTAGGGAGTGGCCACCATAATAACCGGATCTATGCAGTGCTTGCAATACAAACTACTGCTACTATTTATGGTAGTATTTGGACAAAATTAAAAGTTCTTTTCCTTGCCTTTCCTACACTGGAACGGACGTGCGGGTGCAGTGTTACATGCTCTTCAAAGTTACACTTAGTTCATCCACTGACCATCTACTCTCTCTAGATCATGGGTACTCACAAACTTTCTCTCAGGGGCTACATTTACAGTGTAGTTTGGGGCCGAGGGCCGCACTGGTGGGGGCGGAGTCAGAGGGGGCGGGGCTAAAGCAAAACGATAACTTGTGACCATGAGGTTGCACACAGGTCCCTGCAGCAGATGCCCTCATCCACTGAGCCACCAGACCCAGCATTTACATACATCTCTCTCCCTCCTGCTGTCCCTCCTGCCCTCCCTCCATCTCTCTCTCCCTCCTGCCCTCCCTCTCCCTCTGTCATCTCACTGTGTGTGTGTCTATCTGTGTCAGCCTTCAGCCCGGGTTGAGACCGCTTCCTCAACGCGCACACACAGACAACAACACCAAAGTACTTAACAGGTCTTTAAAAGACCATTAACATATTATTGAGGCTTTGTTTGTTTTAGCGCCCCTGCTTCTCCACCCTGACAATCACTGCTTGCCCGGCCCCACAGAGCAGAGGCTTTGTTCTATTTCACCTCTTTGTGGCCTTGCATCTCCACTCTGCTCTGTGGGGGCCGGGGGAGCAGTGATTGTCAGAGTGGAGATGCAGGGGCGCTAACAGGTGAAATACAAAAAAGCCTCTGCTCTGTGGGGGCCGGGGGAGCAGTGATTGTCTGCAAGGTCTGCGCACCGCCAAGGAAGGCTTGCCGGGCCACCACCGGCCCGCGGGCCGTACTATGAGTACCCCTGCTCTAGATACACATATGCTATCTAAGAGTCAGATAGTAGCATGATCCAGGTATATGGACACATACAGTTTCTGTGTCACCCACCCAGGCTGTTGTCCTTCCACCCATCATTGCTTCATCATTCACCCAGCCATGCATCTCATATTCTTGCCTTCCCAGCTAGTCTTCAATCTCAATAAGTAAGGAATATATAAGAGCTTACCTCTGGCCGCCACCACCGTCTCAACTCTCACAGCCGCCGCCGCCGCCTCCTCCCCTGATGAACTGCCCTCCGCCTCCGTGTCGAGCACCACCACCACACTGGCCCCGCCACCAGATGTTCCACCTACAAAGTACATTTAAGAATCTTAGAATAAAGCACTCACTAGTCACTAGTATTTGGTCTAGGAATGAAGACATGTGAAAACAATGTAATTTGTGACTGTCTACGTTAAAGTTAAAAAAAATGTCCCTTTTTCCAGGGAAGGTTGTCTTGCTGCACTTTTGGCACAACTGATGAAGGCTGATTTTTTAACACGCACCATTTTTCTCCACACAGACAGAAGATGGACTTCTAACAACAAGATCAAGTTGAAACCAGGTGAGAGCTCGGCTCGACCACAAGAAATGTCTTCAATTAATCGTCAGCACTAACCACTTTTCCATTATCAGTTAAACGTTTAGTTTTATTATGACTTCATTTTAATAAATGTGTTTACTTTTAATAAAGCTTTTAAATTTAAATACAATCTGTGTTTTTTGGTCCTCCAGACTAGAGTGACTGAGCGAAAGGTTTTGCAATTTTTGCAAGCATGAGTCCAGATAGAACACTTCAAAAGACATTATGGACAATCCCAGAGGACTGCACTAAGTTGATAGAGCTATTGCTGACTAGAATCATGGGAGTTTCGCCAACCGTGCAATCTTAGTTAGCTACACAGACAGACTAATAAGAATAATCTAGTAATACCACAGGGAGTCATAGTAGAGGCAGGATAAGAATTTAGATACAGTCTACAAGAAGAGCAAAGACAATTTTGAAAAAATTCAAATGAGGAACGCTAGGAAAAATAGGTACTAGTCTAAAATGAAAACTTACTGGGGCCAGCAGAGGAGCCCTCGCCTGCCCGATCCTGGCCCTGTTGAACAGCATCCGCCGCCTGCTGCTCCTGTGTCCTCCTCTCGCCCCTGGGGGGAGCTGACGTACAACATGAAAGAAAGAACAGAAAACATGGATGATTGTTGCTTGTCAATGTCAACCAAATCAAACATTTCAAAAGAACAATAACAAAATATTTCCGCGAAATTATATTGATTATGGTTACTTTTTATTTATTTGCGGACCTGTGACTTCGAAAGTCACGTAACTCACTAAACAAAGTACTGAAACGTTCACCTAGGACTGGCAGGCAGCAGTCCGCAGGCAAGACGCAAAGTGACAGACAAACTCCATTGTGATTTCAGTCAGATCAGTGACAACACTAACAGTTGCCTGCTACATTACCAGTCATTTAAATAGTCAAACTATCAATCCACCGCCACTATTTTTCTTATTGTCAGGGTTACAAAGGAAGGGGCAGATTTAAGCCCTTGCGGCTCTTTTGCGCCGTTCTTGCGTGACTTTTGTGACGCAGCAGCTAAACAAAAAAGGGCGCCATGGTGCGGCGTATAATATTATAACAACGTGACGCATTTGGGAGATGCATCCCGTTATAAAGCCCTGCGCCATCAGGGGGCGTTCCGGCGCAAGGGAGGGCATTCCTGCGCTGGAACACATCCTAATAGTGGCTGAGGGAAATCTACAAAATATCAATCAGTCACCTTTAGGACAATGATGCGTCACACAAACCCTGCACCTGCTTGAAGCAGACGTACGGCTTGACCCAGCATTGGGGAGATAGGGTACCCCAGAGCATTGATGGAGCTGCGCCATCGTTGCGACGCAACTCCAGCAGTAAAGCTTCGGTGACGTTTTGGGCCCATGGGGCGCCGCATTGCAAATACGGCGCACCATGTTTGGTGGTGGTAGCGGGCCGCACAATTAATGGCGCATCCCTGCTACTTTGCAGGGATGCGACGGTAATTGCAATTCTGCCCCTTAGGGGCATACTTACTTACGCGTTCTGGCGCATCTCCAGAGATGCGCCAGATCAAATGCGTCACGCAAAACTACCCTTGCGACACGGCAGATGTGCCTCATTTACAATGCGGCGCGCCCTGGCGCAAGGGTAGGCACTTGCGTGACGCATCTCGTCACGTAAGAGCGGCGCATCGCTGGAGTCACGTCGCCAACGCAATGCAACTCCAGTAATGCTCAGGGCCACCCAATACTTTACATGCTGTGTCAGTCCTTTCGCCTGCTTCGAGCAGACATAAGGAATTGAATTGACGTAGCAGCGTCGCAGAAGTGCCTGCGTTAAATCTTGTAGATTTCACGCAGGCAATTTTGCGAGGCGCACAGCCGCTGGACCGCCCACCCTGCGTACTAGGAACGCACCCATTGTGGTGCAGGCCCATGGCTTTATAACGTCACGCATCTCCCTAGATGCGTCATGCTGTAAATGACTTGCAGGGATGCGGCACGTTTACGCCGCTGTTGCGTCACGCAAGGCAACGTAAACGTGGCGCAAGGGGCTTGTAAATGTAATCTGCCCCCTAGTGTCTAGCATTACGCAGTTCTGTTAAGTACACTCATACATAATAGTTACTCAGGCCAATGAGACCACAAAATAGAAAACAAATAAGCATAGTAGCAACCCCACTGAGAAGGAGAGCAGTGCACCTGAAATGCACAGAAGATTTTGAAATATAATTTAACTACAATGTAATCGTCATCAGCGGCATTATTGGCTTGCTCCATGTAAAAAACAAATATTTGCAATACAACAACACAGAGCAGGAGAAAACATCATAGTAGTGAGTGATTAAATGCCAATGGCTACTACTACTCACCAAGCCCGGGGATCTCCAAGCCGAGCTGGTCCAGCAGGTCGCGCTCGCGGTCCAGGAGGTCCGTCCAGCGATGGGTGACCTGGCTGTAGGTGCGCTGGACCCCGTAGAGGTGGGATATGGCCCAGCACACCTTCTCCCACCGCTTCCGGCGCTCCCGCATGTTGTAGCCGCCGGCCGCGATCCTGCCGCCTCCCGCGATGGTCCTGGGCAGGCGGCGCTGGACGAAGTAGACCAGCGCGCCCACTTCCTCCGGGCTGAATATCTCCCGGCGCGTCACCTGCTCCCCCCTCGATCTCACGCCTGCTGTCCTGCCACTGGGTCCAGCACTACTCCCCGCCGCCGCTGCGGCCCTCAAGTGCCTGGGCAGCTTCACGGCGCCTGGCTTGACCATGGTCTGGGCAGGTAAGGTAGGAAGAAGTAGAAAATTAAGAAAGAATAGGATAGGGAAGAAGAAAAGAAAAGAGTTTACAAAAGTAGTTTAAAAGTAAAGAAAAATAGCAGAAAAGACAAAAATATACAGCTAGGAAAAGAGAGGGATAGATAAGAAGCAAAATCGTAAAAAAAAAACTGAAAACAAGCAAAGGATGGGAAAGATATCAAGAGGATTAAACACCATGCCCAGACACAGGAAATGAATGAAAAACAAGATGGCCGGCGCCCGTTTCCGAGCGCGAAAGTCAGTTCGCGCGAGATTTTCCTCGCGATCTCGTGCGAACCTCTAGATTTCCCGCGCGATCTCGTGCGAACCTCTACTCGCAATGCGCTTACTGCGCGAGATTATACATAGCGGGCGGAAACGGAAATACGTCACGCAAACAAAATGGCCGCGCCCGTACTCGACCTTGGGGTAAATTCGCGTGTTGCGCTGCAAGCGGCTCGCGAATACTGCAAAAAAACTCGCGAAACAACAAGCCGCAAAAAAATAAAATGCTCATTCGCACGAATTGGCGGCTTCCGCGGTCGGTTTCGCACGACGCCGCGCCCCGCGAATAGCGCGAAAAAAACCGCAAAACGATTTCAGCAAAAGCAAAAGCAATGAGCAGGTGCAAAAGGTCAACCTCATGATTTGTAACGATTCTTTGTATTGCTTCCTGAGGGGGCCCTCCAGAATTCGGTTGCCTGCTTGCAACTATTGTGTGACCCTGCTCTGACCTTAACTGTATGCCACAAAGGTCCTGATTTACAGCTAAAGGAGCAGACAAGCAGGTGCCAGGCTGGAACTTTAAATTCTTTCAGTGACACATTAATTAGCCCCTAATTCATTATTGTCAGTTGGGGCAGGGCAGGTGTTGTAACTAATTTTGCAACAATGAAAGCACTTAGCAAGTGCAAAAGATCACTAATCAGCGCGCACTAAGGAAGCAGGTGCCAGCTAAAAAAATATTCTGTGACACATTAATCAGCCCCAAATTAATTCAGGTCACTTGAGGCAGGGAAGGTGTGCTTTGCTTTGCCGAAAATAATGTACACTGGACAACCAGAGGGTGTGGTGATGAAACAGAGGGTGGCATGGGTGGGCCAGAGGGTGGCATGAGTAGTCAGAGAGTGGCAGTGGTGACAGAGAGTGGCAGTGATGAAGAAGAGTGTCCCAAACAGGCTGGACATGTAGAAACAACAAGTTCGCAAAACTTGCGACCCGACAGGTAAGTTCGCAAATTGCGAAATTGTAAAAACCCTCGCGAACTGGCAGAAACACGGGCGAACACAAAAAAAAATAAAAATCCGCAAATTCGCGGGAATTCGCGGATTTTGCGGATTGCGAATCCGCAAATCCGCAAAATTCGCGAACGCGAGATCCGCAAAATTCGCCCATGCTTACCTACAGACCAAAGGCGTGGAAATGTGGCTATTATATTTATGGATGAGTATGAACAGACCCATGTTCTGAGTGAAAACAACCCATATAGGGAAAACATAGATCTCTAGAATCGCTACATCGACGATGTGCTAATCATTTGGAGAGGCAATGAGGACCAACTTAAAATCTTCCGGGCTTGGCTCAATACACGGACTCCTGATATTCAGTTCACTATGGAATGTAACACTTCCACCACAAATTTCCTAGACATAACTATAAATGCGGAGCAAGAAAGGTTATATGCCAGCCTGTATAGGAAGACCAGTGACAGGAATACCTTACTCAGATACACCAGCCATCACCCTCACAATCTCAGAGACAACCTACCCTTTGGTCAGTTACTGAGACTGAGCAGGAATTGTGCCGAGAAGGACAATTTCTTTCACGAGTCATCCGACCTTATGAATTGACTGAAAGACAGGGGATATCCCATCAGGCTATTCAAGAGGGCACGTAAATGCCTCCTCATGAAAAAACCTAAACAACAGGAAGCCAAGGAACATTTGGTTTGCGTTACAACATTTTCTACTAAAAGCAACGCAATTAAAAAAGCAATATACTGTCACTGGCATTTGGTCTAGAATGACATAGGGGGAATACCACCACCCCTACATTCCTTCAGAAAGGTGGAAAACGTAACAGAGCATGTTGTGAAATCACTACTCCCACAAATTGAACCCCCACAGGTGGCCCCCCTGTGAGGCCTACCTCCAGTTAAGGGACACCTCAAATGTGGACAATGTAGGGTGTGCCCGCTGACCAAGAAATGCTAATTCTTTGGCCACAATGACTTCACCCACCAGTTGCAGGAGCATTGTAATTGTAATACCTCTGGAGTGGTATATGCAATTACATGCCCTTGCAACTTCATGTACATGGGCCAAACGATACAAAAGGTGAAACGCAGAATCCTGCAACACTGTAGCCGTATCCGGTGTAAGGTCCAAGGAGCACCGGTAGTGGACCATTTTGTCAGATTTGATCATACCCCAGAAAGCCTGAAGTGGTGGGTCATCGAGAAAGTGACACCCAACCCCAGGGGTGGGGACTTTGCCAACACTCTCAACATCAGAGAGAGTAGATGGATACTCTTGCTTGACACGGCAGCCAGGGGACTGAATGAGACAGAGGAGATGGGGAGGCAGATAGCAGTACTCAGTAACAACTAACCTTCCATTTGTACTCAATCACCCCCCCAAAAAACTGCACTCAGAGAGGAGGGGTTCTTCCGCTCCAAACGTTCCACTCTATCACAAATGGAACCATCACATCATATAGAACCAATTGCTTCACTGAATGGACAGTGACACACTCATTGGATCATAGAACTTAGTCAGTTGGTACAATTTACAATGACCTTGCTGATTTTGTCTGTACGCAAATCATGATCAGGCCCTTGTATTTTACTGTTAAGAATTGCAGTGTATATATTACGGTTTTGTTGCGTATTGTTTTGCTCTTTCATATATACATTTTGTAATGTAGCAAAATGCATTGCCATCATTTACTTTATTGAAGTACCTAACCATATGTTACATACTATGTGGATAGCAGGTCAAAATATGCACTATTGATTTGTAATGTAAGGATTTACATTATCATCGACTACTGTGAAATGAAAATTATTGAGCTTTACACACTGTAGGGTCGGAGGCCTCGATCAGCACTGTCCCATGGCCCTCCCGGAGCCCAAGTTTGGAAGTCTTTCCTTCCTGTTCACCATTGACGCGCTACGCGTGATAAGAGCTAGAACGCATCACTCCGACGCTGTCTCCATTACCGCACGGACATTTGAGAGAACAAGGTGAGCTGCCGTACCCTCCGGCCCCCCGGTTTTTAATCAAATACTTTTAGTTATACCCATACACCCTGGGGGCACCATGGACTTTGATAAATTAATATACTATTGACACGAGCAGGGAAGTTACGGCTGGCAACCTTTTATTTCACACTGAGACCAGTGTTTCATCCGCATTAAGCACACGCAGCACCCCTGCCCTATATACTACCTAAATAGGCTGACAGAACTGGCCGGTTGTTTTGGCAAAGAGAATCGCGGTCGGTGTACCGATGAGGCAGCACTATTTCATAACCCCCAATCACTAGACGCACAGGTTATGCCCCGCCAACAGCTGATTGTCAGTTACTGAGTACACCACGCAAGATAAGGGTCTCACTACCGACCTTGCTTGGAAAACACTAATTTTACCCCTGCCTATGTGTGAGCACCAGTTACCACCACCAGGGACTCACACCTGAGATAGGACATAGGTTTTTAATCATTTTTAAGGTTAGTTAATCCATATGGTAATCTAGTCTGCCCAAGTGTGAGCGCCAGTTACCACCACCAGGGACTCACACCACAGATATGATACCAGTTCATTAAGGGGTAGACAATTCATATGGCGATTATTGTTTTCCCATACAGGAAGTATACAATTGAGTTGCACTAGCAGACTGATGCTGGATGGCCTTCCGACATCCTTCTTTTGAGCCAGGAATACAGCACTATCGGCACATAGAATCCAGAGCTAGTAAGCCTAATATCAGGATGTTCAATTATGATTAATCTTTAGGATGTGTTAGTCTAAACTTTGCTCTGATAGCATCTTCTCCCCAACCAGATAAGCTACATTCCACCAGGAGTTGGTTGCCTCCCGCCCTTCCCCGCCAATCCCGTCCTGAAGAAGACTCGCAGGCAAGGCTAAAATAACCTACACGCCACAAGTCGAGTTGAATCGTCGACAACTATATATTCATGTACCTGGACCCATTTCCCTTTATTGCTGCCACGTGCCACAGATGATTACAATCTGTGATTGTACCAATTATTGTAAATAGACCCTGAAAATAGCTTTGGGACAGGACACCAAGATTGATACATCTGATCAATCTCATCAAAAACCTCTACTTTTTTTACCTTCTCTTCACTTTGGGAATAAATTCCCTCACCCACTTTCTTTCGAGCATCCCTTTTTTTACTGCACGTTCCCCCATGGAGCAACCACCAGATGTATAGTGATTTAAATCCATTGATGTAAATACATTTGTTTTTGTTACATATGAAGCTCAGACTTTTTCACATCCTTTTAAGCATATAATAGAAAATGACTATAGTGAAGTACTATTACTCATGAGGAGCGCAAATTCATTGTTTGCTCATAATTAAGATTTTTAGATTAATTCTGAGACCCTGAATGTTTGGTTTGAGGACCACTGTTCTTCTATATTGCCCTGTAGGAAAAGACATTGCTTCAGTGCGCTCTTTGTTCACCACTCATATGCATCATTGCTGGATCTGCACACTATTTTTGCTTTGCGTATTGCAAACTATAGAGCTCAAGTCAATGCCAAGTGGCTGTGGGCCCTTGCTGATCGCTCACTCTGGCCTACACTGCAGACAGCAGTGTTTACGATTGAGATCGAGTCACTATTGTAGATGAGGTAGTCCTGTAGATAAAGACATTGCTGTAGTGCATACTGTCTGCACCATGCATATGTATCATTGCAGGCTCCGGGCTCGCTTTTTTGTTGCTTCGCTTAAGACACAATGGGCAGCTCAAGTTACCTTATGTAGGTGCGGGTCGTTGCTGAATACTCTCTGAGGCCAACACTGCAGACAGCAGTGTTCACAATTCAGATTGAGTTGCTATTGCAGATGATGCAGTGTTGATGGCAACAGATATTGCTTCTGGTACGGCCTGTCTATAGCACACATTATTGCTGGCTGTGCACATGCTGAATGATTTTGATGTGGCTATTTGAGTGCACTAGAACTGATGGAGTGTTTATGATATAATCTTTATGTGTATTATTTTAGATCTCTTAATTGTGTGTCAGTATACCACAAGTAGTGGTTCTTTTACAATAGAATTATTCCTACATTATTTCACATGTACTGTCCTTACCTTACTGCAGCACAAATTATTGATTCTTTAAATATTGAATCTCTGTGTGTGATGCAATGATTACTGTTTTAGTTGATGCTAGCATCAACTATTCCCTGAGGGCTGGTTTACACTCACCCCACGTGTTTCCAGCACAGACGTCACTGGATATGTGACCCTGGTAATAAAAAGGAGCCTAGCACATGTGCCCGTACCCACTTGCACTATCTATCTGTGTTCATTATGTATGCATGATACGGTCTCTGTGTATGTAACCATGTTACCTCTGGTATAGGAGAACATTTCGGTAATGTAACTTTTAGGTATATGGCTATCACAGGTGGAAGGCTACTTTACAGAGCAGGAATATTGATGAAAATGATGGTTGCATGGTTTGTTTTGTGTAAGATATGTGTATATTGCAAAACGTTTAGAACAAAGCTCTCCAAGCAGAAGAGGTGTGCTTCATGAAATGCAGTACAGATATTGACTACAATGGGTGGCGTTTTTGAACTGTTACAATGGGAAATGTAATGAACTAATGAAATGTTTTTTTTTATGGTGACATGGCAATCGCGCAGGTAGTGCGCAATGAGATCGCACCCGATGTGATTTTGAGAAAATATATTTAATATACTAAGTTTATTACAGTTAGAAATATATCACTGTTTAAAATATTTTTAATTATTGCTTGCTCTCATATACACTTTAAAATAATTTAGATATAGTTTTGAGACACAGAAAATGAGGGAATGGCGTATGTGGTATGATATCGTACGTCTATGACCTAAAACAGGGCGTGGCAGTGTGCATTTGTCGCATTTGGAATACTACATACATGACGTAACACGCCGCTTGGTAGTGCGTACCGGTCGCATCCCACAGTAGGAGCTGGTGCAACCTCATAGAGTTGCAAAATATTATAAAGCAATTAGAAAAAATATAGGTTTCATAAATATTAAAATATGAAATTAACATTAAAAAACCTTTGAAATTCACTGAAGAAAACATAGGTTTTACAGACGTTATAGTTAGGAATTAGCATTTAAAAAACCATACAAATTCACTGAAAAAAACATAGGTTTCAGGGATGTTATAGTTAGTTGGATATTTGACTCATATAAAGCCAGAGAAATTTGCCAGTTATAGTTAGTTGAGCTAACTATAACTCGCACGCCCGCAATGCACTGCTGATGGCGTCACATATTACATCACTCATGACATGGTCAGTGACATCACTGATGACATCACTGATGACATCTCAAATTACATCATTGATGAAATCACTGATGACATCATCCAGTAAATGTGTGTTTCAGTAAAGTTTAAATATTTTACATATATATCTATACCAAGGTGTATTGAAGAATGAGTGGATTTACACGTGCCTTAAGGGATTATTAAGTAGGTGCGTGACTGACTGTATAAGTGAATGATTCAAATATAGGTTTATTTTTTATATATTTTTGCACTTAGTTAAATGGCATTTTATTAGAAAAAGATACATTTGCGGAATACCTAGCTTGAGTGCAGAATGATCTCTAATGAAGACTAATCCTTAATACTGACTTAAGTCTCTCCATCACACCATCTCCCTGGGTTAATAATTGGTTGACATTCAGTATGGTTTTAAAAAAATTGTTTGACAGAATGTTAAGATTACAGTGTTTAAATGAAGATCGCCAGGTTCAATGGTAATAGAAAAAGGTCACCTTCAATGGTTGAAAGCGAGCACATTGGAACATGGTCTAGGATATTACCAACATCGTACTCCTGGTTGAAGGAAGAGCTTTTATGAAATGTTGCTCTTAAAAAAAACTCCTAATAAGTGTGGAGGAAGTCTGTGGTGAAGTTAGGCCTCCCCTGAAACTAACCTGCAGAAAATGTAAAAACAATGGTACTTGACATTCCCAGGGTTGTACTACACTGCTTTTTCACTAATACTGGAATGAGGCCCAATTTTGTATGTAAAAGTTTATAGATGTCTAATGTGTGGCACATTCATCCAAGACCAAGTGCTGTTAACATACATGCTGTTGTAGACATAAAGGGCCTGACAACGATGTTGGGATGACAACACCGTTGTGGTTTGGAACCACCCAACCTTAGGTCAGCAGTTCCAACCTCATGATTACCAATACGGCGGTCACAAACATCCATTCTACAATGGATGCATAGGCAGAAAAGGCACACGGCTCAACCTTCCATTGTAAAATGGATGTTTGTGAACATCTCTGCACTTCATAGCAGGCACCATGCAGTGCAGGCATTTTTATTTCAACCCACGTCACATTGCAGAGAGACAGGGGAAAGTAGGCTTATTGTGTGCCACTTGAAACACAAGATTAAGGTTGAAATGTATTGACTGAGGTACAGTCTTCAGTGCTGTCAATCCTTGTTATCCTTCTTATTATAGTTAAGAAATCAGGATTGACCCATCATTTTTAATAGTGCAGGAAATCTCATGCAATATCCTATGGAAGATTGCTCTATCACTCATTCTGTTCGATACGGCAGAATGAGTTAGAAAAATGCTGTTCACTGTGATTTTCAGCGCTGGGTGTTTGTCCACTTGTTAATATTATCGCAAACGGCACAATGCACAGCGCAAGCGGGAGCTGCTTCCTTTCAGCTGCTCCAGCGAATGGACGGTTTCTCAAGGCGAGTGGTCATGAGCATACACAACCACTCAGACCACACGCTTTGAGTAATCTCACCGGAAGGTTGATTTCCCTCGCACGTGCTCTCCAACTTGATGTTGATGAGCATGAGCGAGGAAAAAACTCTACTCCACTATGCGGAGCAGAGTTTGTCGCCCAGGCTTACTTTTGAGCCTACAGGGCTTATAAGTAATGTATAAAAAACAACATTTTACATAGTGGGTGTAGAATGTCCTCACATAGAATTACCCCAAATCTGTTTTCAATATTGAGTATCATTTTTCAGAAACAGGCTAGCTATAAACAAAATCATTATCTTTTATCTCCACCTGAAAAAATGCTAGAGTGATGATTATAATTTAGTTTTCTCCTAATTTCAAAAATCTACTTCAATTGTAAAGAGTAGAATTTAGATAACTTTAGTGAAAAACTATCATTAAGAATATACACTTTGTGCTTCTTGAGAGAAACCCTATTTAGAAATGATTTGCCTCTAGAGACTAATTAAACACCATTAGTCAGCTGTTGGCAATGCTAATCCTAGAGTATAATGGCCTAGCCTCTGTTCATGCGGAGCCCCGATACCTCACCAACTATCCGCATGATTTCTAGGACCCGCGGCCCGATCTATTAGGGTCTGTAATGAAGAATAAAACATTGTCTGCGTACAGAGCAATTCTGTCCAATGGACCGGCCTCACACTCAAAGCCCTGCAGCTGCGCATCCATGCGCACCCATGCAGCCAGCTGCTCCATCGCAAGGGCAAACAAATATGGCGAGAGGGGGCACCCCTGCCTCATACCACGGCCGATAGAGAATCTGGTGGACACGGCACCTGCAATCCTCACTGAAGCAGTAATGTCTTTATATAACAGTTTAACATAGGACAGAAAGTAGGGCCTGAGGTTCAATCACGACAGCAGTGCGAAAAGGTAGACCCAGCTTACGGAATCAAAGGCCCGATCCATATCCGCTAAGAGGAGTGCCACCTGCACCCCAGTGCTTCTGACTGCTGCCACCGCAATATGGGCGCGCCTAATATTATGCCTCGTCACCCACCGCGGCATGAACCCGGCTTGATCCGGGTGGACCAAGTCCGCTATATGCGGGACGAGGCAATTCGCCAGTGCCTTAGCCAAGATCTTGGCCTCCACATTCAGTAGGGAGATTGGTCTATACGACGCATGCCAATCCGGAGGTCTACCCGGTTTGTGAAACACCACCACCTCTGCATGTCTCTAGTCTGCCGGAAGACTACCACGTTCTCTGGCCTCCACCAGCGCCTCTCCGTAATGAGCACCCAGGTGAAGATGGTATTTCTTAAAAAATTCAGCTGGGAAGCCATTGGGTTCCGGCACCTTCCCCACGTTAAGTTCCCCCAAGGCCGTGCCCAACTCGGCGGCTCTCAATGGGCGATTCAGGCTTTCACATATATCATCGGTCACTGCTCGTGGCGGCAGGTCTGCAAGGAATTTTTCCACCTCCGACGCAGGGAGGCACTCCCTCTGGGCATACTGATCAGTGTAGTAGGCAGCAAAGCCATCAGCCAAGGCCTCTGGGTCTACGATCGGAGATCCATCCGCGTCTCTAATGCCCAGCAGGGTCTGTGCTTGGAACGTGTTTTTGCAAAACCTATGAAGCATCGATCCCGACTTATCCCCCCACTGATAGAGTCTACTGCGCGTAGCTAACCACACTTGTCACGCCTCCTCCAGCAGGAGAAAGGCATAGAGCTGCTGAGCCAGCTGAAGTTGTCCCAACATCGAACTATTACCCTCTTCGCTACACTGCTTCTCTAGTTCCTCTATATCGGTCGTCGCTCACACTAAGTCTACTCTGCGCTGCCTGCGGTCCTCCGCACACCATGCTATACCCACCCCACGCAATGTGGGCTTCAGGGCTTCCCACACCGTCCCCGCTCCTTCCACAGAGCCTACGTTTTCATCCAGGAAGTGCGTTATTGCTTCTCCCATGTGCTTCGTACAGTCCTCCCCTTGGAGATGCCACGTGGAGAGGCGCCACCGAAATGGCCTCCGCCCCTTATCTAACCAAAATTGTATTACTACTGTGGGGTGATCCGATAATCCACGTGGCAAGATCGCCGCCGACTCCACCCGCGCAATCATCGTGGGAGTAACAAATATATAGTCTAATCTTGAAAACGAGTGATGTACTGCAGATAGGTAGGCATATGCCCTGCTCTGTGCGTGTAAGTAGCGCCAGGTATCCACCCAGTCCAGTCCAGTAACCAGACCACCCAGTTTAGTGTGCACATCCACCGTCTGCCCCCCATCCCCCCGGGCGGCATCTATCCAAACGGTAATCCATCAAATCATGCCAGTCCCCTCCAATTACTGCGGGCGCTTCGGGAATATCCGCCCACATCGCAAACAATTTCTCCACTAGCGTCCAGTGCATCGGGCGGGGCATACACACTCCCAAACACCACAGGTTCTTCCCCAATCATTCCTTTGTTAAAAACGTATCTACCTTGCGGGTCCAGCCACTGCGCTGAATGAGTATTTTTGTCAGCCTATGATGCACCAAGACAGCTACCCCCCTGGACCCTCTAGTAAAGCCGGCATGATAGACCTGTTGGTAGCCAAATCGTTGTAGCCATATAAGTTTGTTGCCCAGCAAATGCATTTCTTGCAACAGTAGTACATAAGCCTTCTCTCTTTTAGCCTGTCGCAGTACCGCCCCCCTTTTAATTTTGTCTAGCATTCCCCTGACATTCCAACTGAGGACCAACATAGAAGTCCTGGGGGCTACTGGCCCGGTCGCCTCATCTGCCATCTAGGGATTCCAGGACACACGCCCAGACACCGGGCCCTGCATAACTATACGAGGATCACAAGACAACCGTGCAGCACACCCCAGTCCCATTCTACCAAAACACCCTGAAACCCGTCCCCCTGAAACCATGCAACCACCCCCCCATACCTCAACAACTCTGAACTACCTGTCGGGGCCCGGACAGCCCTGATCCCGAACGTGGGACCCGGAGACCTCCATGCCAATGGATCCCCACCAACCCGCCTGTGTAACCAATTACCCCCCTCCTTCACAAACAAACCTTAACCAAGAGAGTAGGCGTCTGCCCTTAGAACCGTTCCCCCATCCCCTTACCGCCACCCCAAACAACCAACTTCACCATAGTTCAGCAGTCTCCAAAAGTCGTTTCCTCCAGCTCCCAGACCACAACCCATAGTTCTTCCATCCTACCAGGTACCGCAGGTGGTCAAATACTCCTCACTTCTGTCATGGATTGTTCCTGGGTTCAAGGATCCGTCTGTGGCAGGTCAGGGGCATCCGTCTTCTTCGCAGCCGCATCCCAATATTTAGAGCGCCTCCGAGACCTGGACCTCCAGTTGCTTCTGCTCCTCGATCGTCGGGGGGTCCGCCCTCGTGCTCCGCTCAACGAAGAGTCCGAGTCTCGGCCTGGTGGCGTGTGCGTCCTAACCTTCACTGTCTCATCCGTCCAGTGGAACACCTCCTCCGGAGTGTCGAAGAACAAGGTGTGGGACTGGTATACCACCCTCAGGCGGGCTGGATATAGTAAGGCATAAGAAACTTTAAGATCCCGCAGACGTCCCTTGGCCGTCGCAAAGGATTGCCTCTGCTGCTGGACGAGCCTGGTATAATCCGTAAAAATGAGGATCTTGCGATTATCGCACATGAGGGGTTCTTTCTCCAGTGCCTGCCGTAATATAGTGTCCCTATTATGATAGTTCAATAGTTTAGCTGTCACCAGTCAGGGTCGCGCTCCCACAGGCGGCTTTTGCGTAAGGGCCCTGTGTGCCTGCTCAATCACAAAACACTTAGAGAGGGAGTCGGGAGGGAGCCAACCTTCCAGCCACTGTGTCAGGAAACTCTCCATGTTGCCCCTTTCGCGGCCCTCCGGAAATCCTACGAAACTCAAGTTGTTTCGCAGGGCACGTCCTTCTGCATCCTCGGCCCGGAGTGCTCATCCTTTCTGTATGCCCTCCATGCTGGTTACCTTTTTCTTTAAGATCGCCATATCATCCTCCACTCCCGATATCCTAGTTTCAGCCTCAGTGATGCGGGCCAAAGCATTCCGCAGATCTTGACGCAGCAGAGTGACATCTGCCCCCACGGCTCCGATCTTCACATCTAACATATCTCTCGGTTGGGTAATCGCCGCCATAAGTGCCGCATTTTCCGGCCCAGAGTCTTGCTGGCCTTCGGTGGCCCCGGCACTGCCACCCGGGCCCGTAAATTTGTCAATTGGGCCCTGCTTCGAGGCTCCGCCTCCACTCAAGCCTCTGGTCATTGTAGATCACGACGGAGACACTCGCCGTGAGGTTCACTTCTCGACTCCCTGGAGTGTTTGCACAGGGTCTGTTAGGGCTGGCACTGGATACACTGAGGATCTTCACTAAGACCGAACCAGGGCAACCAGCCTTCACCTCAGCCGCCCGTTCCGCATCCTTCTGCTGCTCACTGCTATTTTTGGCTCTCTGCAACCTCCCTGAATGGCGCCACTCAGCTCAGCAATCCAGATCCCAGAAAGGCTGCGGCAAGTCCTCAAATCCAAGGCCAGCAGGGACTTTGTCACCCGGGCATAGACGCCGGAGGGGTCACTCCTGGAGGCCGACCCGCCCCCTGATGCCTCTTCCCCAAAGTCGTGATGTAGGGAATGTCTCTACTGGTGGCCCCCCACCACCACACCCAGATCGCACCATGGGCGCATATAAGTCCAGCCACAACCTGGTTGGATGCCCACTCCAGCCCTGTCGCAGTCCGTTAGCCATGACAATGTCCAGGGCCCCAGCCAGACACCCTATCTCTGTCCCCGGTTATCTTTGGGCCTCGGACTGGTAAGAGTAGTGTGCTCCGGACTGTCCCTGCAGCCTGGGTCCAGGCGCTGTTCCTCAGCTCCCACGGAAATCCACAGCACAATCCCAGCGCGCCCGGGCCTCCGCAGCGACGTCTCCAAAATTGAGCCCCCCACTGTACATTCGCCACTAGGCCTCTCGGCTGGGGCGCACCTTTAATGCCGGCCTTGGATAGGATTATTGGGTACTCTACTGGCCTCCACTGCCAGTTTCTGTAGTCCTCAGTGTCCCCCTCAGCTATCAGGGGGAGATCCAGGCCCCCCGCTCCTCCGCGGGGGGGGGGGCCCGGATAAGAAAACCACTGATAGGAATACTATTCTGCACCACAAAAGTGCCCACCCCAGGAATTTAAAAACAAACTTGCCCTGTGGGTAACTATTACGCATAAGGAGAAACTGGTTGGATGTGAACGAATACGAGACACATGCCCATCCCTTCTGTAATGAGATGAAACAAAGAGGGTATCCCAAAAAATTATTGAAGCATTCGTTCAAAAGAGCTCGGTTCACCCCTCGTGATTGCTTTCTCCAAGTGAGAAAGAAGCCGGAATTGGACAGATTGGTATGTGTCACATTGTTTGGGCCCGATACGCACAAACTCTGGCAAGCCGTCCTAAAGAACTGGCACTTACTTGAAAATGTAGAATGCCCCTTTCCCCGCCCCATGTTTGCTTCCAAAAAGAACCAGAACCTTGGGCAGCAGATCATGAGATCTGACGTCTCGTTGCCCAAAAAGAAAAATGATTTGCTGGCTCAGTGGAATCTGAAACCAGTCACAGGCCACCACAAATGTGGCAACTGTGTTGCCTGCTCCAGCACCATGAAAGGCAGTGAGCTTTGCCATGCAGGGACTAAATGGAAACACCTTGAATTTTCAAATTGTAGGACCAAGAACGTTGTATATGTGATACAATGTCCATGCGCCATGATATACATTGGCAAAACATGCCAACAAGTCAATCTGCGCATGAGCCAGCACAGGTCAAGGATTAAAAATAGAGTCTTGACAGCACCAATGGTGGATCACTATGTGGCGGAAAATCACACTGAAAACGATCTCAAGTGGTCAATTTTGTTCACATTGAAACCATCCAATCATGCAGTAAATGTTGAAAAAGGGCTTTTACAGAAAGAAGCATATCTGATCCTTAAATTTAACAGTGCACAAGTAGGGCTGAATAGCCTTTCTGAGATAACGAGACACAATTTGGGTTCCACACTCCTCACTGCACACCACAAAAAGTGTGTTGCCCTTTAATATTTTCGTAATACTCTTAAACACTCCGGCCGTTCCAAGCTCATGAGTCTTGCCTGCCTTAATCCTTCACAGATATTGCTTGAGGAATTATTCTGCAGACTGCTTTAAACTAGTTGCGGTCTTGAACACCGTATTCGGCAACCACCCTTACTAATTTATATGTTAATAACAATGGTCCAGCTATTTGATAAACTTTACTTCCTTCACATGGAGTAATCGCTGTGAATATTCCTCTACACCATTACAATGAATGTGCACATTGATGGT
Organism: Lissotriton vulgaris; assembly: GCF_964263255.1. Lineage (NCBI taxonomy): Eukaryota > Metazoa > Chordata > Amphibia > Caudata > Salamandridae > Lissotriton > Lissotriton vulgaris. Next base: position 497,808,414 of record NC_141685.1, read on the forward strand.
AATGGATTACATACACTAGAACATGTTCTCACATGTAGATTCAATAAAGGGTCTACACTTCTCATAATGCAATTGTTTGAATCTATATAGTAAGCAATCCCAAACACACACAATTTTTGATGCGACCGGCAAGAGAGCTGCACCACTTGAGTGAGAGGAAGACGCGCTTTTTATTTGTAAAAACACAGCTAATAAGAAAGTTGACTGTTTTAACATTTAATAATTTGTCGTTTCTGTTTTTCTAACAGAAACGCCATTACCGCTGTTCGAGCTGCGCAGACAAGTCATTATGCCACACTGAAGGTATGCACCGCTTTAAGCTTTTCTAGCTAGATGTACCACATCGATTTGGAAATAGAAACCAACATAAGCATTATCCGTTTTTGCAGCCATACCTGCGCAACATAATTTCTGGCAGTTTACACCTTAGATGCCCAAGAATTAACAACAACGTATGCCTCCAAGCAACGGCCCAGTGAGGTATGTCAGACACTATTTTTGAAGAAAGGCATGATGCAACAGAGTAGTAATCGCATGCCATTGACAGTAGCCATATCTCTCAAAACAGAATGGCGTGTTGCTTATAAAGTGAAAGGGTTCACCAAACGGCCACGGAGGACTTGAACGGTCACAGTTACACAAGTGAATACAGTGGTCCTTGAGGCTCCCCATTTTTTCAAACTAATTTGGTAGGTCTTGATTTTATACACATTAACTGAGTGTCACTAGAATAGAGTCGAGTCTTGAAATTTGTGAACAAAACTTTATTGTTTTTGAGCATCTTTCATAGATATAATGATAACGCCCTAAAGAGATCCCAGGAACCCAGTCCTGGAATCTAAACGCGTCCGCATTTCACAATGAGGACTTGTTTTGTGATATTCAAAGCATTACACCAGCAGTTGCTGGTTAAAATAGGCGTCATTTATTGACCAAACTCCTTTTTGTTTTGAATTCATTTAAGTATACCTCATTTGAATGTTCAATTTCAAGATATATAATTATATCATGCACGGCTTTGTTTAATTGCTTTGTATCTTATGTAGGATGTTAGCATTCATGTCTGTCTAAGTTTGTTTTGCATTGTCATTTTTGTTTGTAAATCATAATGTACAATATTGTAAATATATGGATGTATAGTGCCTCTCTTTGCCGAAATTTCTTTTTTTAGAAAAATTCAAAATATACATAAATAGTTGGTACTTATAAATACCTGGTCAAACTTGACAAACGTTTTTTTGACCTTTTGAATTGTATGCAAAAATATTGGTGGGTAGGCAATGTTCTTGTTCTCATTTGAATAGGGTCCAGCTTACCCACTTGTCCTTGTGGGCCTAACCCCTTAGGTTTTCACATAACAATTAAAGTAAGCAAAGGGAGAAAAGTAGTGTTACAAATGAATGTATACATTTTTAGGTCGAGCAGATGTACTCTCAATGCGTGAGCATTGAGAGTGTCTGCTTCAGACCTAATGTGGCCCGTATTTAGGAGAGTGGACACGACTCAGACGCGCGCTTTTGCAGTCTCAGTTTTGACCGCGGGAGCGCGCGTCTGAGCCGCGCTTGCGCAGATCAACTCACAGCCCCTGCTCGCACACAGCCAGCCCCCACCCCTCTGCATGCACGCACACACACACAGACGCGCGCGCACACACACACACACACGCTGCCCCCCCTCCCCCCTCCCCTTCCCTCCCCCCTCCCCCCTGCATACACACAGACACGCAAGCACGGAGCCCCACTCACCCGGACTTCTACTCGTCCCGCTCCGGGGCTGCTCATTCCGACGTAATACGGGCACAGGGACACCGGCATTCCGCTCCTTGGCTTCCCGGGCGGACGCCGGCTGCACGCTGGGCTCTCCTCTCTCTGCACCGGAGCCATGCGCCAGCCACTGCAGCCTGCCTCCTGGGAAGCTCCGGTCGCGTGTCCGGCCCCGCCCCCGTCCCAACAAAGGTTGCCTGGCTTCCTGTTGAAGCCGGGCTGTGGCGGTGAGTTTGCTTGTTTTTTATTTTGCAGTCGTCCGGTCCTGGGGCACCTTTCCATCAAAAGAGCAGCTGCAGGTCGGTGGTCGCTGCACAGTGATTGCCTTTCCTGGAGACTCAGAGGGGCTTGTAACAAGGAGACTGTGAGTGTGTAGATTCCGGAAAGGCAAAGATTTCTTCTTTTTAAATATTCTTATAAGTACCAATTAGCATAGTAAATGTCGTCATGAGAGGGCACTGCCTTTAGTAATAATAAAAGCACAGAACGTGACTCACATTCTTAACATTGCATGACGTGCAATTACTTCAAATTTGACTCAACATAGATTTTATTTGCAATTCACTGTAAGGAAAATCATTTGCAGCTCTGAGTTGTGCTGCGTTCGCACCGGTTACTGTGACATCACCGCAGGGCTGACTTTGAGTTCTACGTTATTATGATCAGAGCTACGGAGTGATGTTCTTAAAATTAGATGAGTTTAGAATTGTCTTACTTTTGTGCAGTAAAGTGGTTAGGAAAGGTCTCTGCACCCTGCCAGAGGCGCTTCTGTCTCTCTCTGGAGAGTATGGCTCTTACTCTGGCATCCGCCAATCTAGGTCACAAACATGCAACGCGCAGGAGAGCTTCTCTTGGCAGGCGCCGCTTCCAAAGTGACCTCATCCCGGCAGAGATGGCACTGCTTGCCAGCACAATACAGCACCACGTGACGCATGCCTCATAGGTGTGAAATATCCGTCCTCCCTGCCGACTACCATATCCGCATGATTCGAGTTACACCTAAACAGATACCAATGATTGAGGACCGGCAGCTCTAAAATGTACACTAGAAGACGTCACGGATGTTTTTTAATTAGTGTGCGGCCTTCATTGAGAAGAATGCACCAATAGACCAAAGGCGGCTGTGGATGGTACAAGAGAGCCCACAAGCACCCCGCAAACATCATACACGCAGGAAAGGGACCAACCGGGCTGCGGTTGTTACATACACTGACTGACATTTCATCAGCAGCGTTTCACCGACTCATCAGCCACTACTGCAGTATGCTTTCAATTAAAACATTGTGAACAGAGCCCGAAAGATGTGGGTCAGGAAAATTATTCATGTTTAAAGAACTTTTGAAAGAAGCTACATAGCACTCAAACGGTACCTTGAAAGGTCCCGATTTACCAAATAATGGTGAACAGGATCATTTTGCACAGAAAAATCTAGACTTTCAAACCTATTTTCAGAAAGTGCTCCCTCGGTCTATTGGCTGAACTGGAATGGTGTAGTGAACCAGCGCTGTTTGCACATTGTTCCTACTCATTAAATGAACTGATTTGGGTTCATTGACCGCTGTACATTAGTTTTTGTTGATTTATGCAGAAGTCTGTGTGATTGACGGGAATATCACAAAGAATCTCATGAAATAACACTCTCCATCCAATAACTCTGTGGTCCTCCATGTGCCGGGGCAAAACGACTTCTTTTGACCACTGATACAACACATATTGCATTACAAATGCTATAGGTGTCACATTTGCAAAAGTTGTAACTATTGGCATTGTAAATGACAAAGCTATTAATTTCGCCATTTTCAAAACCAACACATAAATAAAAATTTGTCATTTGCAATACCAATAGCTCAAACTTTCCTAATGCGAGACCTATTGCATTGCAAATGCTTGTTGTTTATGTCCAGGCCTTTGCAGACCCTTAAACAGCAACAAATGGCTGTTTTTTTTCTCTCAGAAAGGTGAAAACAACAATTGCAAGAGTCTGTGGAATCCCACTGCTTGAACGTTTTTCTAAGGAACAACTTGCACGCTCAAATGTTTGGGTGCAACAGCTTTTTAAAATAGTGGAAAATATCTGAGAATTAATTGCAGAAACATATTTCTGCATATTATTAACCTTTGCCTTGTAACAAGGAGTATTTCCCCCACCTGATATATCTGTGATCCCAGAGTGTGACATTTGAATCCTGATTGCTTACAATTTTATTGCTGCCCACTTTGGAGTTTACAATACAGCAACAGATATCACTTGTGTGATATATGCCATTTTTAACCATTCAAATGCATTATTCACTACATATATATTTTCTCTTAGCGAAATAAAATATTACACCTAATCAGGTATACTATTCTATTCGTTCCCATGGTGGACTTTGCTAACCTTCTGAAGTAAGTTTGATGCACCATGCACCTTCCCTCTGTCATCCCTTTGTGAACCTCTCCCTGCCTTCGAGGCCTCCATAGTCTGTAGAGCTGCCACTGTTCCTCCCATCTGCCCTGTATGATATGTGGTGCCTACACTGCCCTTTCACCTGCCGCGTGTGGTCAGATTGCTCCCCAAGTCACCTTCCCCATGCACTCCATTGCCGGAGTCCATGCCCCTATTCCCTCCCTCCTGTCCTCCATAGTCCATGTGCATGCCCCTGCCCGTGTCCCTCCCGCCTGCTCTCCATGGTCCATTGCACTGCCCCTCCCCTTCAATCCTACCCTACACGGTCCACTGTGCTTTCATTCCCGCTTCCATTAGTCCTAAATGTTCCTTTGTCCGCGTGCATGCCACTGCCTCTCCCACCTGCACCTGGTTTTTCAGCTTGCTGCCTCTGTCCCCTCCCTCTTGCCCTCCATGATCCATTGTCCTGCCAATGCGCTCCTCCCTGTCCTCTGCAGTCAGTTTGTGCCCCTGTCACCTACATCCTGTCTTGTATGGTCCAAGTCTGCACTCTGACCCCATTACTCCTGCCCTTACCAGTTCTAAAAAGTTGGCTTGATTCCTGACAATCCTTCCCTCTTCCATCATTCCCTCCATAGTCCGTTGTTCTGTCACTGCCCCTACCATCTGTCCTGCCTGGTCTGTTGTGTTGCCACTGTCCATACTCCTACCCCCTACCACTACATGGTGTTCTTATAAACAACTGGAGCACTGACATTCTGTATTTATGACAAAATTGTGGCACTCTTCAATTCATCTTGATGAAAAACCTAAAGCATTTCCTTTAGAAACTAACAAAATGAGTGGGTCTTTTTCTCTAATTGAAAGTATGGTTAGTGCTCTTGAAAGCTAAATGAGAACACATATTTTCTGAGTTTTCAAGTAGCAAGAAAGGGCTTTTAAGGTAGTTGATATTTTAATCTCTTTTATCCAGTTGGTCATTTGATTATTTATTTCGCAAGTTACCTAAATATTTTACACATGTTAAGCTATATTTAGGGCACATTTGAATGATATTTGGAATACACTAGTGCTCTTTTTTTCTGAGGTGGCCATCTTCAGAGAGCTCTTGTTATCAAGCTACCACATTCTTTATTTACTGCAGTATCCTTTGTAGGAAACGATTTAAGTTTTACAACTTTAGGAACCACCCAGAGACCATACACAGCCAAAACCACTAAAACTACTTCCGTGTTCTGTCACCACGATGAGAAAAGGAAATAAAGTAATAAGTATTTTCAAAAGACATTTGATCCAAGCTAGGCTTGCATTAGCTTTCAGTTGGTTCCTACTGAAACACATTAAAACAATCATTGATAGCATCATCATATTGGTAAATAGGTATAACATAATTAGATAGGTTTAATAAAAAAGACAAAACAATATGTAATGTAACAATTTTACGTAAATTATCAATTATACAAAGGAATCGTCATGATCATCATAAACTTTATTTCGGTCCTCAGACCATAAAAGTGCAAGTGCATAAAATTCATACAAAGATTTTTGATACATACAAAGATACATTGGTAATCAACTAAAAGTATTTCTCCATTACTTAAAAGTTAGATAAGAGAATAAAGTTAAAAACGGGATCAATTAAAATCATTAATTACACAGTTACACAGAATTTACATAGATAGTTAAAACACCATAAAGGTACTTAACAGTGCTATATATTAACAAGTATGATGATGTTACAGTTTCAACACAGACCTTCGAATTGCTCACATATTACTGAGAAACTTTGCTATTGCACAGACTATCAGCGAGCTAAAATCAGATTGTAAAATGTGCAGTGCCTCGCGAAGGCAAGGAATGCCAAAGCGTTTGCAAATGGGAACAAGACATTTGCCTCTTGGCAGCTGATATAGTGGGAAGGCAAACATATGTAGCCAAACGAGGAGACAGCCTGGACAAAACGGTGATAGAATAGATAGCTGACACCAGTAAGCTGTGAGTGAGTTCACAGGAAGTGAGCCAAATCTAAATTGCAAGTAAAGATTCCTATCCTGAGGAATCGTGATAGCCTCCAGATATTGTTTGTATGAGCCAGACAGTTTAAACTCCACTAACTCCATGATTAGGTGACCCCCCGGACAGATTCCATAGAGAGGACTAAGCCACCCAAGTCCAATATTGTTTCTTAAGCATTTCCTTGCTAGGCTGCCGTGCTGGGTCCTTAGCTTCTCACAGCCCCTCTAGTCCTATTGCGGTGAGCAAAGATTCCACAACGCAAATCCTGGTAATTTTCTTATAATGATCAAGTGCCTTCACTTCAAAGAGGGCAGCAGCATAAGGAAGCAGCTTGGAGGGGAATTTAAGCAAAGCCAAAATAAAAGGGGGCATAACTTGGCTCTCTCTATAATGGTAGCTCATCCCATATCCAGCCTTAGTGGTTGAAGAGGGGTGCTCTGCGGGAGTGAAACCAAGGCCCTCAGGAATTTGATCTAAGTAGTCAGGAGGCCGTCCATGTTTTTGAATCCCCACAATTCCGGACCATACATTGCTGAACCTACATATACAGGGGATGCTAATGGTTTGCTATGGGAGGTCCTGCGCTCTTTGATCAAAGCCCCAGTCATCTGTCTATGATGGAGAGTACACTTCGATACTTGGGGCTCCAGGACATGTTGTCCTAGAGAGTGATCCCAGATAATCAACGGTACTCACTCTCTCCAACTGAACCCCACCCAGTGTTAGCTTCCCTTTGTATGTTCAGCATTAAAAGCTTTGTCTTCCAGGTCTTCCAGGTATTAAGCTTTAGGCCTCGGGAATCACTGAAGGCCTTGAAGTGGTCTAAAATCAATTGTAGCCCTCTAGGGGTTTCGGAGACTAAAAACGTGTTGTCAGAGAGTTACAGGGTTACCACTTTCTAGCCTCCTATGGTGGGGGCATCTGCAGGGACCTCAGAAAGGTGCTGGAAGACTAGATTTACAAATAACAAAAAAGTGTAGGCACCAGTATGCAGCCCTGTAAGACCCCCTTGTTGACTTTGATCAAATCAGTGTCCTGTCCTTGATTGCCTCAGCAAAACCTTGCATAGTTACCCTCATGGAGGTGGATTACAAGGGCTAAGACCATGCTGGGCAGGCTCCTCTCCTAGAGAACAGTCCAGCTCTTATTTCTTGCAACTAGGTCGAAAGCAGACCTTAGATCAATAAAAGCTATATAAAGACTTCCCTGGCCAATGACCACCGTCTTCTAGGTCAAAAGAAGAAATCAGAACACCTGATCGATGGTGCTTATTTTTTGTCTGCGCCCAGCTTGATATGAGTACAAGACATTGTGGTCGCTAATCCAGGCCTGTGTCTACCAAAGGAGTGAGCGAGCGAGTACCTTTTGTACGCAGACAATGAGACCAATAGGCCTGTAGTTGGAAGGAGTAGATCTGTCGACGTTCTACTGTACGGGGATTACCTCCTCCCCCTTACATGAGGATGGTATGTGGGCCTCTGCTACGATCCCATTAGCTAGGGCCAAGATGTAGTTTGTCCAGTTCACAGGATCATTTACAAAGACGTCACCCGGGATGCCTTCCAGGCCAGAGACTTTGGCCTTTTCAATGGAGTTGAGAGTAGACATGATTTCTTCTTTGGAGAAGAAATCAATGGTAATAGGATGCGCATATCCAAGGGTGAAGTCTTCAGTGTCTGTGACACAGGATCCAGAATAAAGTGACGAGAAAAGCTGCTATTGAAATTTAATAAGTCGGCTGCGAAGGTCTATTAGTAACCCCTCTGGTTACTAAAAGCCAGAATTGCTGGGAATCTTTTCTGGCGCAGGCCTCTCTATTTTGTTAACATCTATTTTTTGTCCCATTCCCTTTTTGCTCCAGCCTGGGTTAACTTGTAGGATCTCCTAACTTCCCGTATTTTCTTCACTATTGCCCTAATGAAGTGGGCTAGTTGATGCTGGAGGCTCCTACACTCCTTGTTGAAACAGACAAACTGTGACCGAATCGTCTTTACAGTTGCCTTGAGGTACCTTGGTTCTCAAAAGCAAGTAGACAATTGTTGAAATATATGGCCATGGCAAGGTGGGATCTCATCCAGCCCTCCCTGGAATTGAGCCAGTCTATGTAGCTCTTCAGTGCTTACCAAAAGATTGAACTTAATTATTTCAAGTTTATTTACATCCAAGGTTACCTGGGACCATTTTAGATGCCTATTATCATTTGTTGGTTGAACCCCCCTAGTCATGAGGGTGACGTTAGAGGAACTCAAGGGGATGTTCCAAAGCGATGTCATGTACAGTTCCAAAGGGTTGTAGTCACTGTCTGTGGTATGGCCCACAGACTTATTAACTTCTCTAGGCCATAATTTCAAGTCCAGCAGGAAATAGTCTATACGACTTATGTTGGTAGTTCTATTGTATGTGTTGGCCCCTGTTTTATCTGATTTTGTAAGGCTGTTTGCTGCCCTAAGGCCAAACTCAAGAGTAAGTGCATTAGGCTGTAGTGCTACTTGCAACCATTTTTAATCGGGGTAGGTTCAGATGGGGAACAAGCCTTCCCTACTCTCACATACATCCTCCTTCTGTAGGGTATCAAAAGTGACTTTAAAGTCACCAGCTGCAACCAACAGGGGCTGTATGGCCCTGTTGTCTAGTTCAACTCTTAGTGGTCGACCTCCTACATGCTCTGGTTCCTCGTGTGTGGACATTAAAAATGTCAATGGCAGTACCATTCGCTCCCCTACTTTGGACAGCTAGAATGTCAGGGCTGTTAGATGTGAGCTCCCTTATCGTACATTGGAGTGCAATTTTCACAGAATTTAGCAAACCCCCGGATGGGAGGCTTGGTTTATTGGAGCATGCTGGGCGATAGAACATGGGTAATCTGGTAAATATACAGGGGAAGTAGTCCAGATTTCCTGAATGATACAAATATCAAAGGATTCAATAAATTGGATCTGGTGCATAAATGACATTTTTTACCTCACCCCTGCCACATTCCATGAGACCAGACTAAGCCTACTGGAATAAGCTTGCTCATTGATGGGGTAAATTGCGTGAAGTTAGTGGTGGCCCCTGCTTGTACTTCAGTCCGGATTAATGATGGAAGCAACCCCCCTCTGCTAAGCCTTTTTATCAGTTGACAACAACTCCTTTTGGTTCCTAAGGACATTAGGTTGGGGGACTTGCAAGAAGATATATGTGTGGTAGCTTTTGGTAATCGCAACTATTTGAATGCTGTGGGAGCTCGCCATATATGTTTTATTGCATACAGAATTAACTTGATGATCGAGTCAAATGTTTGTTGCTAGGATATAATCTGAGCCTATCTGAGCATGTGAATGTTAGGCAATAGGCAGCAATGTAAGTTGAGAGGGTTGATACTTAAGGTGGATGCCAGTAGGAGTGGGAGGGGCAACTCCATTGCGAAAAATCACATTTGGTGATGCAGTGTGCGCAACGAAATTCGTTTTATGTATTTAAATGTTTACTTACCTGTAAAACTCCGTAATCCATACATTATTTCCCCCCACCCTGCCCCTCCTCCTGCCCACGTCACCGCCCTATAGAAACACCTACTGCCGACCACTACTGGTTGTGGGGAAAGAAACAAAAAAAGTGAGATTGAGAAAGCAATCGGTGTTTCACGTAGTGTAGGGGAGGGGAGGAGACACACGAGAACAGTATGAAAGACGATAGCGAAGGAGTGTCTAGATATAAAAACATGCATGTGTTGATACACAATAACTAACTGATTAACTAGATCATACCTAAGAAAAAATGAAGTATCGTTGGGAGAGTCTAGAAGACAAAAGTGGATGTGCACAGTAAAAATGTAATCATCCTCCGAATAGGCTAGAAATCATTACCAAACTAGCTGGGAGGAAAGAAAACGAAGAAGGGAAAGGATGCTCACTGCTCCGTAAGTGATAATTCCGACCCAACAGGGCCCTGGCCTATTAAATAACGTGGTGGTGGTTTGAGAATTCTAATAATAAAAGACAAAAACAGAGCAGGCACCATGAGTAGCTCTGTGAAAATGTCAAAAAGTGGTTAGAGCACTAATGTGGTCATAGATTCTGAAGACAGTTGCCTGCTCACATCTCTGCATGTAATATCCGTGATGCGAGAAAAAACAAGGTGGATCAATCACGTGGGACACTCCGAGTCGCTTAGAATGAGGGATTGTATAGACTCTGGAGGGAAGGATAAAATATGGGGAGCATGTTTCAAACGTATTATGAAACATGGAAAGCAAAATGGTGTAAGTGTAACAAAACCTAAGCGCTGATGAAATGCCGGCGAGCTGTAATGTGTTGGGAATAGATTAGTCAAAGGATATCAGCATCTACATATGCCCTCTTCAATTGGCTGATAGGTCTGAAGCAATATGTACAGACCGAACCAGTTCCCTCAAAGAGATACAGAGGTCATTTATTAAAATTAACTGTAGAGATGCTCACATTCGGACAGTAGTGTGGATTAATGAGCGGGAAGCAACACGAGTAACGACAAGCAAAAAGTCAGAAGCTGCAATTCAATTTAGAGCTATTTAGTAGGTAAGTAGTTTAGTACTATTCCGCCAACGCTCCTAGTTCTGGCTTGATCAATTAATGTTAAAAAAGAGACAAAGCTGGGATTATACGTGTTTAGGTGAAAAAGGGGAGGTAATGGTGGGTGGCTGGTAGCGAGTACGTCATATGGAATACATTTAAAGAAGATAGTGATATTTGAAAACTTACGGGGTATGCACTTACATAGACGATTTACAAATTGTATCTCCACGGCGTTAAATGGGCAATGAAAGTCAATCAGGGAAAATTTTGTGGGTGCTGCCCTGTGGAGAAACATTAAATATTGGAGCTACTGAGCAACGTAAACAAACTTCAAACAATGGAGCTTCCGCGTAACGTTAGTCAAAGTAATGGCAGCCTGTACATGATCCGCCCAGCCACGGGCGGGATTAGATTATAAGAACTTACTTGGGTTATCAGACGGGTGCATCTATCCCCAGCTCTTCATTCCATGTACCAGTTATGGTCACGGGTGATACTCATACCGGAACTGATTAAAAGGCAAATCAAAGAGCGCAAGTGGTACCCGGATGAAGAAAAACTAGAACACTGACCCTATTTTCATGGTTATTGCGTACGGCACTTGGAAGATTGATGAAACCTCATGTCAAAAGTGGTGCTTGGCAGATAACACTTGAAGTGATTAAAAGGCAAATCGAAGAGCGCGAGTGGTGCCCGGATGTAGAAAAACTGGAACACTCAAAAGTGGTGCTTGGCGGATAATAAAGATATGAGCTAAAAAGCTCTACAATTATTTGTTGGTTTAGAAAAATAGGCACAGAATCAGATTAGTGGATAAACATTGTGAATACTTGTGATTTATACGTGAATTATCATTGTAATAAGACACAAGCCAGTGTGTATTTATGCATGCTTTGGTGGTGTCATGAATAGTTCAATCTTTTTAAACAACAGTGGTCCCTTACAAGCAAAAGAAGAAAATTAAATAAATATAGACACAGTCGTTTCTATATTGTTGTGACATGTCCAGCCAGACAGAGGTCAAATATTTAGTTTGGAGTAGTAGCGACAAATTCATCAACAATTTACAAAGTGGAGCACAAGCCTGTACCCTACTAAAACAAACACAAAAAATGAAACACAAAGGGCTTTTAGGCAAAAGCTTACGGTTCTGTAAATATCAAAATTTCAATAGTAGAACAGAGAATTTCAGACACCTTTACATGTTAAATGACACATGGTACATAATTGTAAAAGGTGCGCAATAAATGTCGACAGCGTTTCGATCCCACTACATAGTTATGAGGGATCATCATCAGGACATTTAGTAAATGCCTAAACGATACAAGCCTGATTTACCTATAGGAAAAGAAAGGGAGGGAAGAGACAGTAAGGAAAATTGAGCTCCTAAGTTAAAGGGCGAGCAATACAACCGAAGTACGAGTCAAATAAATTGCCAGTGAGAAGACATGCAGTTGGTGTCAAGGCGAGACCGGCAGTTTAAGGGCTTGGAGGGTGAATCTCTAAAATTCTTAAAAGTGCCCTTTAGGATGTGGAGGACTTCACTAAGGGTCAGAGACACAAGCGTATCAAGATTATGGCACAGTGGTTGAGTAGCTCTGGTGATAGATGTGGACGTATCAAGAAGAACTACAGTGGTACGGGAGCAGCAGTGTGTGAAGAACCGAAGGAGGGCAGCTACTAGTAAGAATTCTGCCACATGACTCTCAATGGATGTGATAATCGGCAATTAAAATACGGTGTGGTATTGGTGAGATAAAGCGGGTGCGGTCGAGATTAGCGGCGCGGTGCTGGTGAGTGGAACCTGGCATTATGGGGAACGCTTACCGTGACGGAGCCTATGTGGAGATGGCTAATGAACCAGTGACTTGCAATGAACAGAGTTGTGGATGGAACCCTGTAAGAGTAAGACTATTAGGGATCGTGGAACGACTCAAAATCAACGTGTTTAAAATTATGTACGGCCAGGGGGCTTACCAGAGTCAGAGTCCAATATGAAGCCTCAGTTCAATTAGTAAACAATACGAGTGATCGCTTCAAATTTAAGCAAAATAGCCTGTAGAAGAGTAAAAAGGGTAAAAAAGGACTCAGTGAGAGTTGGCCTCTACATCATATTGTCCAGCGGGTAAGGCAAAACTGTGTGCACACTTACCTAGATTTCCAAAGAATATCGTCCCTCAAGGTGGAGTGGTGAGCCGGCAGTGTTTGTGGGCCCACTAGTATGCAACCTGCCATCCTATATACAGGACACCAAACACATTCTCAGCACCCTTGCAGACCTCCAATGGCAACCAGGTACCATTCTTGCGACACTTGACGTGGTAGCTCTTTACACTAGCATTGATCCTGAATTGGGCTTGAATGCGGTCACAAAAGTTTTACAAAACAGACCAGCAACTTGGTGGCAACACACCACTATGCTTATCTCCATGATGGAGATAATTCTTCACAACAACTTCTTTGTTTTCGACAAGAATTAGTGCAGGCAGATCAAGGGGGTGGCCATGGGATCCAAATTCTCACCGTCATTTGCTAATCTCTTAATGGGGACCCTTGAGGCAGACTCAATCTGGGGTCCTAAAGGAGCAGCATTTGTAGACTCCATAATTCTTTGGGGACGCTATATAGATGACTGTATCCTATTATGGTCGGGTACCCAAAACCACCTTGAGGTGTTTTTCCAACACCTTAACACCAACACCTGGCAAATGAGCTTCACAATGAATTCCAGTACAGAGAAGGTGGAATTCCTAGACCTAGAACTGTATGTAAAGGATAACCACCTAGAAAGTAAACTTTTTAGGAAAGAGACAGCTTGCAATGCGGCCCTGCACACCACTAGTTCACATCCCACACACCAAATTCAAGCCATATCGTATGGAGAATTTATGCGAGTAAAAAGGAATTGCAGCGAGGTGGAAGAATTTGATAAACACTTCTACGACACACAGAATAGGTTCTCCAAAAGGGGTTACTCTATCACCACACTTCGAGTAGCCACCGATAGTGCCAAAAAGGTGAAAAGGGCCGACACTCTTCTGTCATGGTCTCTTGCACAATCCCAAGGAAACACACTTCGCATGATCACAGACTTCAGCAATCTACACCGGCACATCCGTATGAGTCTGTCCAAACACTGGGCCATACTCAAAACTGACAAGAGCCTCAATGATTGCATCTCTGACTATCCCTCAATCACATACAGAAAAGGACGCACTCTCAGGAATAGGTTGAGCCCCACTGTACCACGTGATGTAACCACATCCAACTGGCTGACCACACGCAGCATTGGTTTGTACAAATTAGATTTTTGCTCGATGTGTAGATGGGCCAAACATGACACTAAAGAATTCATCGGCAACTAGGGAGAGAGATACACCATCGAAAGCAACATGAACTGCACTACCAGCACTATATGATGGTCATCCGAAGGTGAAATTCTTTGGTATTGAAATCACCCCAAAAAGCATCAGAGGGGGCAACAGAGAATTACAACTGAGACGCAGCGAGGCCATATGGATTATGAGCCTTCGTTCAGTGGAGTGCGGTCTCAATTATGACCAGGAGTTGCCATACTTCCTAGGAGATTAAAATGTACTCTAGAACCATAAAGCATAACTTTTCAGCATTTGAATGTGTGTATTTATGATCGGTTGTCCGCATGTTTTTTACAATCATGGCTACCCATCAGTTTTGTTTGAACTGGAAGAATGATATTATGACATCTCTTCATACACACGTGGGGTTTCCTTCTCTGCAAGTTCATGTATCTTAACTAAGCATGGGCGTAAAATCCATTCCGCTCGCAGAATTTGCGGATTTTTGGCAAATTCGCAATCCGCGAACTCTCGCGGATTTGACAAATTTGCAAATTCGCACGCAGCTGTTTTTTTTTGCTTGGTGATACAATATTGCGGCACGCATCTTTCACTTACCATCATTCAGCGTTTGCAGAGTTGTTTTTCTCCATGTTTTGCGTGTGCTGTGCCATTTTGGATCTTGCTGCGGGATCCCGCGGGAGTTTGTCGACCGCGATTATGTCATCGTGGCTTGCCACCTTGCACAGCGAGAGTTTGTCAACGCGAGTACGTCATAAAGGCCCGTGATCACGCATCGCGGGAGTTTGAAGGAGTAAACACTGGCGAACACGTAGATGCAGCGGGCAGCAACAACCTAGCAAGTGCGAAAGGGCAAAATTAGCAATTTCGCACAAGAAATCCACCAGCAGGCAGCATAAACCTTCTGAAAATGATGATGTTTATCAGAATAACTCATCAGGTTGACATTTGCCTGCACTTTTTTTGCAAGGGGTCCATTTTGTGGGGGGTGGGAGGAAGGAAGTGCCCCACAGTCTCCAACTTCCTGTTCATGTCCAGCAGTGCTTTCTTCATGTGCTGGTCACCTTCATTTGGATCTTGACCTGGAAGGATTACTTTTTGTGGATGCTGCTGGATATTTGGATTTGAGGCCTTTTTGACTTTCTTTGGATCACTTTTGGATTAGAAATTTCACAAATAAGTTTGTTTGGGGAATTACAGTTGCTGCAACTACAATTTTGGAACTTTTTCAGAACATTAAATAAAATATATTGTGGGTAGCCACAGTATCCAGTATGGCCAGGGTTAGTTATGGGTGCATGATACAACTGTTTTGTGGAATTTAAACATGATTTAGGGCATGGATGGCATTGGATTGTGCTGATTTTTGTGTGTTTTTCGATTTTTTTGGCTGCTGTTGGGGCCTTTTGCCCAGGGGTACTCAGTGGTGCATGGACTGAGTCTTTATGTGGGGTCTCTATAATGTAAACATCATGGAGGGCATGGATGGCATTGGATTGTGGTGATTTTTGTGTGTTTTTCAATTTTTGGGCTGGTGTTGGGGCCTTTTGCCCAAGTGTACTCAGTGGTGCATGGACTGAGTCTTTCTGTGGGGTCTCTTTAATGTAAACATCATGGAGGGCATGGATGGCATTGGATTGTGGTGATTGTTGTGTGTTTTTTTGATTTTTTGGGGTGTTGATGGGGCCTGTCCATGTGGGTGGGGGCCATTTTGAGGACTGGTACAGGCAGAGCCTGGCCATGTGGTGGGGGTCTAGGGGCCATTTTGAAGCCAGGCAGTGTGCTTTGTTGTGCCATAGGCCCGCACCCAGTCTGCCATGCTTTTATCCATTATGCCCAGGGGTACTCAGGGGTGCATGGGCCTAGTCTTTCTGTGGGGTGTTTTGAATTTGAACATGATTGAGGGCATGGATGGCATTGGATTGTGGTGATTTTTGTGTGTTTTTCGATTTTTGGGCTGTTGTTGGGGCCTTTTGCCCAGGGGTACTCAGTGGTGCATGGACTGAGTCTTTCTGTTTGGTCTCTTTAATGTAAACATCATGGAGGGCATGGATGGCATTGGATTGTGGTGATTTCTGTGTGTTTTTTCCATTTTGTGGGGTGTTGATGGAGCCTGTCCATGTGGGTGGGGCCATTTTGAGGACTGGTACAGGCAGGGCCTGGCCATGTGGTGGGGGTCTAGGGAACATTTTGAAGCCAGGCAGTGTGCTTTGTTGTGCCATAGGCCTGCACCCAGTCTGCCATGCTTTCATCCATTATGCCCAGGGGTACTCAGGGGTGCATGGGCCTAGTCTTTCTGTGGGGTGTATTGAATTTGAACATGATTGAGGGCATGGATGGCATTGGATTGTGGTGATTTCTGTGTGTTTTTCGATTTTTGGGCTGTTGTTGGGGCCTTTTGCCCAGGGGTACTCAGTGGTGCATGGACTGAGTCTTTCTGTGCGGTCTCTTTAATGTAAACATCATGGAGGGCATGGATGGCATTGGATTGTGGTGATTTTTGTGTGTTTTGTTGATTTTTGGGGGTGTTGATGGGGCCTGTCCATGTGGGTGGGGGCCATTTTGAGGACTGGTACAGGCAGGGCCTGGCCATGTGGTGGGGGTCTAGGGGCCATTTTGAAGCCAGACAGTGTGCTTTGTTTTGCCATACGCCTGCACCCAGTCTGCCATGCTTTCATCCATTGTGCCCAGGGGTACTCTGTCAGTGGTGCATTTTATTGGTCTTTCCATTTTGGGGGGTGGGTATAATAAAAATGCTTACTTGCAAACTATTAATTGAAGCGCTACATATGCAACATTTATTTAACTGATGTTCCTCTGGCTTCGTTTGCTTTTAGGTGCAGAAAGACGAATCATCAGCCTCATCGTTCCTCATCATCAGTGCCAGGAACAAGTCCTGCTGCGGTGTGTGCAGCACAACGTCACATGTGGCCACAGACAACTCTGCAACTTGTGCAACTGCGGCCTGCTGTTCTGACATCTGAAGAAGATAGCCCCAAAAAAGTTGCCCGTAGCTCCTCTTGTAAGAAAGTTGCCAGTAAGGAGCAGAAGAAGCAAGTGGCGCCACTTACCAAGGAGACTGGTGTGACGACCGCCACATTTTTTGGGAAAAAAAAGTACGCCTGCAGCTGCAGCAAGGTCTGCTGGGGACCAAGCTGGGAGCAGCACCCCCGCTCCATTGGGCTCAGTGCCACCACCACCACGCCAACTTAAGTCCAAGCCCTTGAGTGCTGCGGAGGCAGCCAGTATAGTTGTTCAATCACCATCGACCAGTGATGTTGGCTCATCGCAAGAATGGAGCAGCATCCCTCAATCAACACAGGTTGTTGTAACTCATCTGATTAGTGTTCAACAACCACAGCCACAACAACAACCACATGTGCAAGTACAAGCCTAAGTACATGTAGAAGGAGAGGCAGTGCAAGGAGATGCGCAAGCAAAGGTGCATGGAGCGGCACAAGTGCCCACAATAGTTGTTCCTCCCGAAGTAGGGGCACATCAGGAAATCGACATTCAAGCCGAGGTATCATTTGAGAAAGCCACTCCTCCTGATCATTCATTGTCTTCCAGATCCCTAGCAAGGAAAAGATCAAGGATGGTGTCTACATCTTCTTCAAGCCCCCTTCCTTCTGATGATATGGATCCAAATTGGGAACCACCACGGCCGTCTGAGAGTGAGGCACACCATGATCTGACAAAGGTAGCTAAGCGTAAAAGGAAGGTCCCCGAAAGTCTCGTACTTATGGAGTGTGATGATGACGCTGAAAAAGAAGTGGCGTATACTACTGCTGATGAAGACTCTCGCGACAACGACGCAGTCATCATAGACGTCACTGCAGCCCCAGCGGGTATGCAGCAAACAGACATTTTTAACCTAGACCAAAATGCTGCTGAGCGTGATGTTGTCGACGAGGCAACGGGACCACCACCAATGCTGTTAACTAGTACACCACCACCTACCGCTTCCATATTTTCTCGCCAGAAGCGACCTCCATCCACCTCGACCTCCATTTCCTCAATTAGTGGTGCTGCAAGTGCACAACGTAGTAAAGTTCGGCAACACACATCCTCCAATTCATCTGGCATTAGCATTCCCAGTATCGCCTCCTCCGCCCCCCACAGATATTTGAGGTCCGCAGTTTGGGACTTCTTTCGTGTTAGCCCAACAAGGGAAAACATAGCCATTTGTATCATTTGTAAGCTTGGAGTTAGTCGTGGTAAGCTTGGTACTAACTATGGTACCGGAGGCCAGAGAGGTCATCTTGAGAGACAGCACACTGTCAAATGGCATGCGCACCTAAAGGAGATCAAGGAAGCCCGAATTGCAAGTCAACAAACTGTATCCGTTGATGTTTCATCTGATGATGACGAGGAGGAGGAAGTGTCAAACATTTCTTCACTTACACCCAGTACCCCTGTAAGCAGCACACCCCCTGCAAGATGTATGAGCCACACTAAGAGTGTGGGAGAGAGTGAGACACTAATGCAAAAAAGTTCATCATCACCGAGCGTAACTGGGTCGAAGAAGTCATCATCATCCTGTAAAATGGTCCAGCCCACCATTAGAAGCATGTTGTTTTCAGATGCGCCATTTGAACGCAACCACCCAATGACACGTCTGTATAACACTAAGCTGGCTAAAATGCTAGTGCTTGACCTTCTTCCTTTTTCTTTTGTGGAAGGGGTTGGTTTTCTTGAATTAGTGGCAACTCTCTGCCCTAAATGGAAGGTTCCTAGCCGGTTCTATTTTGCCAGAGTTGCGGTTCCAGCACTACATGAAGATGTGCTGGAGGTGATTGGGGCAGCTTTGCAGAAGAGTGCTGTTCACACTATACATCTGACAACAGACATGTGGACCAGTTGCCAAGCCGTTGATTACATGTGCATTACTGCGCACTAGGTCTCTTTTTCAGGGGTTAGAGCAAAGCTAAGCGCAGGTGTTGACCCGGACAACATTGTTAAAGCTGCTCGGAAACATGCAACACTAGCCATGTTTGGCATGGAGAAAAGTCATACAGGAGAAAACATTTTGCATGCGTTTAAGACAAAGGTATTACAATGGCTGTCCCCAAGAAAACGCGTGATTGGTTATGTTTCCACGGATAGTGGTGCCAATGTAGTTAAGGCCATTGATAAGGGTAACTATTTCAGAGTGCCGTGTTTGGCGCACTATATAAACCTGGTTGTTAAAAAATTCTTGAGTGAAGAAAGTCCAGTGTGCGAGTTACTGACCACCTGCCGAAGAATGTGCACACATTTCAACCATTCTTTTAAGGCCCGGAAGCAGCTGTGGTGCCTGCAACATGAACGTAAACTGCCAGTGAAAACACTCATCCAGGAGGTGGCAACACGTTGGAACTCAACCTTCTACATGCTTGAGCGTCTGTTTGAGCAGTGTGAGGTAGTCGATCAGTATTTCTTTACAAAGGGTGCAGCTATGAAGGACCTGAGGATACATGTGGAGCAATGGAAGCTAGTTCAAAGCCTGACAGACATGCTTCGTTCTTTTGAGGTCTTCACGCGTGCAGTAAGCAGGTAGGACTGTAATTTGGGAAAAGCTATCCCATTGTTGCGCATGTTATAGCACCAACTGAAGGCGGCGTGTTCTACATTTCAAAATGATGAAGAAAAGGAACAAGCATTTGAGTTGGCGGAGAAGTTATTACAGCGCCTTCTTTGCGATGAACGTCTTCAAAAGATCCACACAGAACAGCATTACATCTGTGCTACTATTCTGGATCCACGGTACAAAAAGGCACAGGCAGGCAGAGTATTCTTTCCTTTTGATGACGCAGAAGTTACAAAGTACAAACATTGGCTAGCTGTGGCAGCCAGGAGGTTTGAAAAAGAACGGCAGGAAATTGAAGTAAAAGGCAGTATATCAGCATCAGCAGGCCATCCGGAGTCAAAAGAATCCACTTCTGCATCTGTGGCTGTGGCAGAAGTGAGTGATTTTCCCTCTCAGCCGTTAAAGACTCCAGCAACCGGATCATCTGCACCAGACACAACAGTAACATTGTGTGAAGAAGAGGATTGGCTAACTCAGCTTGGGTTTGCTTCTCAAAAGGTCCCAGCAAAAAGTAAGCAAAGTGGAGGAACCCTGGAGAACCTTGAGTCGATGGTGCAGGACTATCTGAATGACTCAACAGAGGTCTATGTTCATGATGACCCATTGGCGTATTGACATGGGAAAAGAGAATTGTGGCCAGAGATCACCAACCTGGCTATAAATTACTTGTCTTGCCCACTCGCAAGTGTGTCTTCTGAACGTGTTTTCAGTGCTGCTGGTGGCATTGTAACTTGCAAAAGGACCCGCCTCTCGCCCAAAAATGTGGAGAGGTTAACAATGATCAAGATGAATCAGCAACTCATTGCACCAGATTACAAAATCCGAGAATACATGCAGGAAGAAGACGAGGAGGACACCAACCTAGATGAGGGAAGTTCTTCTTTGTTAGGTGACCTACTCCCGCCTGAAGTCGCAGAGTATGAGGACGAGCTCTTCTTCCCTGACACCGAGCTCTGAAAATGAGTCAATGAATCACTAACTTTCTTTTTCGTCCTTATCACTTTTATTCCTGTGTGTCTGTCTTTCTTTGTTTTGCAAAATCTATATAAAAAAAAACTTTATTCACCTAATCACAAAAACAAGCCCATCAGCAGAGCTGTCATCACTTATTTGCTTATTGATTTGAAGGTACCGCAGTCTGCATTCCTCAGGTTCACAAGTTCACAGGAACATGCTCCTCTATCCTCTTCCTCCAGACTCCTGTTTCCCTCAAAGCAGATGGCTGGATAACGCCCAATGAAGAAAGACTCTGCACTTGTGGGGGTGTTCTACTTCTTTGCGGGCAAGTTGATGGGTCTGGGGCATTGCTGTGAAGGTCTAATACCGGATAAAAGTGGTTTGGAGAAAATCGGAGCAGAAAAAGATTTTGTGCTTTTGATCACTTGCCTGTCTTTGAGGTGATGTTTGGTGGGCTTTTAGGTTGTTGTGGGTGGGGGTTGTGGTCTGGGAGCACTGCTGGCACAGTCTAATGTTGATTGCATTTGTTTTTCAGGAAACCCATGGTGGAAAAGGGGAGGCAGGGCCTAGCTGCACAGCGTATTTGGACTGAATTCCAGGTAGTAGGCCCATTTTTGCTTTTTGCCAGTTTGGGGGTGTTCTGCTTTTTTGCGGGTGGCTGCAGGGATCTGGGTCCATTGCTGGGAATGTCTAATACTGGATCAAAGTGGTTTGGACAAAATCGGAGGTGAATTTTGTTTTGCGTTTTTGCTGACTTGCTTGTCTTTGAGGTGCTGTTTGGGGGGGTTCCGGGTGTTTGTGGGTGGGTTTTGGGGTCTGGGAGTACTGCTGGGTATGTATACTTTTGATTGCAAGAGGTTTGAAGCAAATCCATGGTGGCAAAGTGGTTTGGAGAAAATCCATGCTGAAAAGCGTTTTGGCACATTAACTTAGGGCTCGTTAGGGTTAGCACTAGCAGCAGGATTGCATGTGTTTTGTGGTGTTCTAGATTTTTGCAACTGAGTTCCGGGGTTTTAGAACACTTGTGGGAATGTGTAAATTTGGTTGCACGTAGTTTGAAGAGAATCCATGGTGGAAAAGGGGGGATTTGGCCTAGTTAAAGAAAGCGTTTGCCACTATTCTTAACTTAGGGCTCGTTAGGG
Source organism: Lissotriton vulgaris (assembly GCF_964263255.1). Classification (NCBI taxonomy): domain Eukaryota; kingdom Metazoa; phylum Chordata; class Amphibia; order Caudata; family Salamandridae; genus Lissotriton; species Lissotriton vulgaris. Next base: position 497,830,123 of record NC_141685.1, read on the forward strand.
TTAGCAGTATTGTATTGTGTTGTAGGTTAAATAAATTCAGTTCAGGAAACTCCAGCTTTGTAGTGAGAATTTAATGTAAGAGAAACGAGCCACCGCACCACTCTCAAACTCTGAGTGGTACAAACTGTCAAAGCCAAGAATTAGAATGCAATAGGAACCATGACAACAGAGTTCTGTTAAAGGAGAGGTAGAACAAGCACAGGCAGATACAACATTACCTCTTTTTTCCAAAAGGGAATCTAAAAGGAAAAGAAAAGAAAAAGAACAAAAAACAAAAGGAACAAACTACAGCAAAATAATCCATAAAAGAAAAAGTAAACTTTGCTTCCATGGTAAAACGCAGCTTCCATGGTACACGAGACACCCGTGAAGTTCTTCTTACAACAGAACCTTCAACGCAGCTTCCATGGTACACGAGTCACCCGTGAAGATCTTCTAACAACAGGTAAACCAACATTGGAACTCGCAGCTGGAACATTCTTATGGGAGGAACTTACAGAAGGGGAAAAGCTTGGAACAGAAATATTGTCACAGCCACCACACCACTCTCAAACTCTGAGTGGTACAAACTGTCTAAGCCAAGAATTAGAATGCAATAGGCACCATGATAACAGAGTTCTGTTAAAGGAGAGGTAGAACAAGCACAGGTAGATACAACATATTGCATGTGTTTGGGTGGGGGGCTGTTTGTGGGGGGATTTGCGAGTCTTGGAGCGATGCTGGGTATGGATACTTTTGCTTGCTTGCAAGTGGTTTGAATACAATCCATGGTTGGTAAGGTGGGATTTGGGCCTACTTTCACAGTACGTTTTGTCACCATTTTCTACTAGGCCTCGTTTTTGGAGATCTGATTGGGGGTCTTCTACATTTTTGCGACTGGGTTTAGTAAGGGTCTGGGAGCACTGCTGGGAAGGTCTAATTTTGTTTACAGTTTACAGTACACCTAGCTTGAGGGGAAAGATCCGCTAAATTAATTTGCCCATACTTATTTATCCTTCAAAGGAGACTCAGACAGAGTACGCACTTTCAAAAATATTGTACTGTCTATTAGGAAACTCAAAGTGTGTCTTTTTGCTCTACACAGCGTACATACCTTATATTTATTTGCCAGTGGTGTTCTAATATCACTTCCTGTTTTTCCATCAATAATTATAGGTCAGGTTTCAGCCTGTGCAATGGGAAAAAAAGGATGAAGTCAGGCTTCACATTAGCGAGCCGCAATTCAGCTTCCGCCAGGCAAGCAGTGGACAGGGTGTATTCTGGTCACCAACCTTGCTGGACGGAGTGTCAGATGGAATGGAGGAGTCTAAGAGGAATGGTTGGATGCATGCAACTTACCAAATTCAACAGGACAACTACAACAACATACAGATACAGAATCCATTCTTTTCTAATTGTTATTGCTGTGAACTTCCATGATTGTGACTCTGCATTTCTTTGATCTCTGCTTCTAAATTCATCCCTACAGCCATTCTATAGGTTTTACTTCTGCTATTTTTTAAACCTAATTTAATGTAAGAAGTATTTCTCTGAGTGCAGAGATAGGCAAGTGAAAACGCATAATTATTACTGCAGCCCTGTACTGTCGCATTCTTTCATTCACGGTTGTCGAAAGTACTACTTACTTTTCAGTAACCATGCATGCAGTAGTGCATGCACTTACTTTATGTCACTTAAAAGATTTATGGTTAGCTTTGTACCCAAAGATTTCTTTATCTTCAATTATTGTTTGTCCATGCTGTGCTTTTTTTCTTCTCTCAACAAAACTTTCCCAAAAACCCCCATTCCCATCCATTTTCCAAACCCTAACCCTCTTCCCCCGGGCTGTGTGGTTTTGATTGATGTGTGACTAAATGACAGCAATAATTCCACACACTTGCTGGGGAGGATAAGGTCATAGCAACAGGCTGGTGAAGGAATCCGAGGATATATTCTTACTCAGCTTGACACTGAGTCACTATCGGCAAATGAAAGCAGATTTTCATGTGCGCCATCAACTTGATTGGTCATCAAGAACATCCTCCTCTTAGACGTGGCAAATTATTACGCTGCTGTGTCCTTCACCTTCAGTACTATTTCTTGTAGTAGTAGCCAATGTCAAAGAAATTCAACGCAAGTACTAGTTATACTTTCAATACTTTTCCATTTGTTAGGCTACATTGTGGCACTGGTCTAGTGTACTGTCACCTGCTATATTCTCTATTGTACCGTTCTAATGCTACGGTAAGGACAAACAAGGTTTCATTTTCTTTTTTTTCAGATGCTGCAACTGCCACTGTGTAACACCACAAGTACCACCGCAATGATGACATTTCATCCGCCCAGAATTGCCAACCTTAATCGCCATTTCGCGTGCAGCCAGCCCTGTGCCTAGCCCTATTTCCAAACACAAATTACAGGTAAGATATGCGTTTGGGGGAGGTAGTATAATGGAGTATTAGGAGAGACGAGAGACTGATGGTCCTAGGACTATTGAATTCACTTACTCTGTGAGAGGCACTTAGTTTTGAAAACATTTGGGCAATTAGTACTTACACAACTTGAATCAAGATGCGCCTTAAGTTTCAGGAAAACAAACTTACTGTTAAACCCCCACCCACCAGCCTCAAAAGCAGTGAAAAACACGTATTCTAAGATAAAGTTTTAAGTATATTTATATATCCCTAACATAAATAATCTCCCGCAAGACCAACCCCCCCTCCCGAACCCCAACGAATGTCCGTGAAAACTAAGTCCAAAAAAGCAGAAAACCCAACTCCCAATTCCCACCCCCCAGAAGTCTTTAAAAAAGGGGCAAGGGACAGTCTCCTCCTACTGCAGGCTGCTGTTGACTTTTCGGGCCAGGTCGGCATGCTCCTTGCGGAGGGTCTGGAGCAGGGTTTTGGTGTTGAGGAGCTCCTGCTCGAGGAAGGACACCCTGAGGGAAAGGTGGTGCATCCTTTTTTTGCAACTGCTGTGGGGGGCAGCTGATTTCTTTGCTGCTCAGCGGTGGCAGGTGGCTGCGGTACCCCGGCTCCGTACCAATGGAGACCTGCTGCGCTGACTGGCTGACCCAGGGAGCGCGGAGGAGGATGCAGGTGTCGCTGTGGATGTTGTCGACGTACTCTGTGTGTCCTCCTCCTCCTGCGTCACCAGCCGCCGATATTCGGCGACAGTGGCCTCCAGCCTCCGTTGCCGGGCCCTTTTAGCCAGCTCCTTCCATGTTGGTTTGGAAGGAGCGTCTATATCAAGAAAGAAAGACATAGTCTGTAATCAATGCTCTTTAAGATTAGCACAAAATGATTCAGCAGAAAGTTGTGTCACAGTAGAACTAGCAACTTGCAAGCGCAGTACATAACTATTGTGGCCAGTATCTATCTAACCTCCCACTTCTTCATCCTTGCTCTAACATTAGTTGGAGTTTAAGGAATCAATTCTACGAGCACTATGGACTCACTCCATTAGAGTCGACTATGACAGTACACCAGTCTTCTTCTTCTACTTCTCTCTTGTTTAGCAAAATTGGTACGTTAACTTATGCATGCCGGCTAATGCCAGCGCAGTCAACTTGCACTCGAGAAAAACAGACGCCCGCCATGATGAGTGAGACAGACTTGCGTTACTGTACCAGTCCAGTACACGCAGGTGGTGATGCTCTTACTTTTTTATTACGGGTGGCACTGAGAATACTCTGTTACAAGGGCTACTGCTTCATTAATTTAACTTTCACCATACAGTGCCAATGAATACTAGAAAAGGAAAATGAAGAAGATAAATAATCTGATTATCTATCACTGCACATGGTATGTATTTGCTTACATATGGGATGACTTTAGGTGCTTTGCTTTTTATTGAGTGAACCGTGATACATCCACACATGAATGACCGAGTTCTACTAAACTTATTAACAGAGGTAGTGAGTGGCCATCGTAATAGCCGGATATATGCTGTGCTTGCAATACAAACTACTGCTACTATTTATGGTAGTATTCGGACAAAATTACAACTTCTTTTCCTTGCCTTTTCTACACTGGGACGGACGTGCGGGTGCGGTGTTACATGCTCTTCAAAGTAACACTTAGTTCATCCAGTGACCGTCTACCCTCTCTAGATACACATATGCTATCTAAGAGTCAGATAGCACCATGATCCAGGCATCCATCCATTCAAACTATATGTCAAGCATTCTTCTTAATGTCTCTCATCTGGACAAACCTTACGTTTTCTTACGGGGAGCACACTATGCAGTCTGCAATCTCAAAAAGTAAGGAATATAAGAGCTTACCACTGCCCGCCACTACCGTGGCAACCCGCACAGCAGTTTTGTCCGGCACTTGCAGCGCCTCCTCCCCAGAAGTCTCCTCCTCCACCTCCGCGCTGGGCCCAGCACCAGATGTTCCACCTACAAAGTACATTTAAGAATGTTAGATGTCATAGACATACACCACTCACTAGTATTTTGTCTAGGAATGAAGAAATGTGAATACAGAAACCAATCTAATAATTTGTGACTGTCTACTCTAAAGTAAAAATGTCCCTTTTCCCAGGGCACGGTGTTGTCTTGCTGCACTTTTTGGCACAACTGATGAATGCTTGCTTTTTAACACACACCATTTTTCTCATAACAGACAGAAGCTTCACTTCTAAGAACAAATCAATCATCATCACTAGGACAGAGTGACCAACGATTCAGCACCAAAAAGAAAAACTGAAGTTCAAACCAGGTGAGGGCTTGGCTCGCCCACAATAAATGTAAATCACTAAGCACTTTTCCATTTTTAATCAACCTTTATGTTTTATGACAAGCTTGATTTTAATAAATATTTTTACTTTTAATAAAGTTTCAAAACTTAAGTAGACTCTGTGGTTTTTGGCCAAGAGTGAATGAGCAAAATGTTTTGCAATTTGCAAGCATGAGTCCGTGCCTCTGACACTTCTGGACTCTGACTCCGTACTCTTGTCCTGCGTTGGATAATCATCATTGGGGATCAATCATCGGTGAATTCAGGAGCTAAATGACTCTGCCACACTATTTAGTCAGTAAGGAGATTGGGGATTCTTCATAGTCTGATATCACTGAGGTATGTGGAAAGTCTACCTGCACCTATTATAATTGATAAACAATGCACTATTTAGTGTCCATAGTTCTGGTAGTGCAGATTTGTCCCTGCAACAGTAGTAGGATGGATTGTCCTCCTATCCAAACCAAAAGTAAAGTAATATCTTATTCTTTCTTGGTGGTCATTCACCTTTTTATTGTTGGTAATTGTCAAAGCATAAACATTTAGAAGACTTGAAAAGACATTATGGACAATCCCAGAGGACTGCACTCAGTGCATAGAGCTATTGCTGACTAGAATGGGAGTTTTGTTTAACACCTTTTGCCAAATGTGCAATCTTAGTTAGCTACACAGACAGACTAATAAGAATAATCTAGTAATACCACAGAGAGTCATAGTAGAGGCAGGATAAGAAATTAGATACAGTCTACAAGAAGATCAAAGACGATGTAGAAAAAAATTGAATGAGGAACACTAGGAAAAAATAGGTACTCTATATTAAAATTAAAACTTACCGGGGCCAGCAAAGGAGCCCTCGCCTGACCGATCCTGGCCTTGAACAGCAGCAGCAGCCGATAACCCCTCCTCCTCTGTCCTCTTGCCCCTGGAGGGAGCTGATGTACAACATGAAAGAAAGAAAGACCCGGAAACATGGATGATTGTTGTCAACCAAATCAAACATTTCAAAAGAACAATAACAAAATATTTTGGCGAAATAGCAAATAGAAAACTATTCCACGGGATATATTGACCTATCTCATGTGGTCTACTACGATATTAGTATTGCTTAATTTGCGGACCGTCGACTTGGAAAGTTATGTAACTCACTAAACAAACTACTGAAAACGTTCGCCTAGGACTGGCAGGCAGCAGTCCGCAGCACGCTAAGTGACAGACAAACTCCATTGTGATTGCAGATCAGCGACAACACTAAAATGTTTCCTACTACATTAACCAGTCATTAAAATACTCAAACTATCAATCCACCACCACTATTTCTTCTTATTGCCAGGAGTACAAAGGAAGGACTGGACTTGAGTCTGTAGGGGCCGATTTACAAGCCCCTTGCTGCTCTTTTGCTCCATTGTTGCGTGACTTTTGTGACACAGCGGCAGATCAAAAGAGGCGCCATGGTGCAGCGTATATTAACAACGTGACGCATATGGGAGATGCATCACGTTGTAAAGCCCTGCGCCATCAGGGGGCATTCCGGCGCAAGGGAGGGCGTTCCTGCGCAGGAACGCATCCTAAAAGTGGCTGAGGGAAATCTACAAGATTTCAATCATTCACTTTTAGGACAATGATGCGTGACTCAAACCCTGCGCCTGCTTGAAGCAGACTTACGGCTTGACGCAGCATTGGGGAGATAGGGCACCCCAGAGCATTGCTGGAGCTGCGCCATCATTGCGACGCAACACCAGCAACTTCGGTGACGTTTTGGGCCCATGGTGCGCCGCATTGTAAATACGGCGCACCATGGGTGGTGGTGGCGTGGCGCACAATTACTGGCGCATCCCTGCTACTTTGCAGGGATGCGCCAGTAATTAAAAATCTGACCTTTACTGTATAGCATTACGCAGTTCTTTAAACTACACTAAAACATAATTTCTCAGGCCAATGAAATGAACACAAAATCGAAAACAAATAAGCATAGTAGCAACGCTACTGAGAAGGAGAGCAGTGCACCTGAAATGCACAGAACATTTTGAAATATAATTTACCTACAATGTAATCGACAGCATTATTGCCCTTGGTAAAAAACAAAAATTTGCAATATAATAACACACAGAGCAGGAGAAAACAGAGTAGTGATGAAATAGCTACTACTACTCACCAAGCCCGGGGATCTCGAGGCCAAGCAGGTCGACCAAGTCGCGTTCCCGGTCCAGGAGATCCGTCCAACGGTGGGTGGCCTGGTTGAAAGTGTGACGGACCCGAGAGTGTTGATACATGTCCCGGCACACCTTCTCCCACCGCTTCCAGTGCTCCCGGATCCCGTAGCCGCTAGCGATCTTGCCGCCTGCCATGATGGTCCTGGCGAGGCAGCGCTGGACATAAAACACTAGTGCGGCCACCTCCTCCGCGCTAAAGATCTCCCGGGCTGTGACTTGCTCCCCCTCAAACACCCGCACGGGAGCCGGGCAAGGGGTGCGGGACCCTTCCCCTTCTCAGGCTGCTTCCCGGCTCCCTTTACCATGGTCTGGGCAGAAAGTAAGGTAAATAAGAAATAAGAAATAAATAGAATAGGGAAGAAGAAAAGAAAAGAGTTTAACAAAGTAGTTTAAAATTAACCAAAAGTAGCAGAAAACACAAAAATATAGAGCTAGAAAAATAGAGGGATAGATAATAAGTAAAATAGATTTAAAAAAACTTCAAACAAGCAAAGGATGGCAGAGATTGACAGAGGATACAGAAAGCATGCCCAGAACCATAGCAATGAATGAGAAACAAGATGGCCGCGGCCGTTCACGACCGCGTGGGTAAGTTCGCGCAAGATTTTCCTCGCGATCACACGCGAACTTGTACTAGCGAACCGCACACTTTGCGAGATTACACATAGCGCCCGGAAACGGAAATACGTCACGCAAACAAGATGGCCGCGCCCGAGTACGACCGTGAGGGTAACTTCACGCCGTTGCGCTACAAGCGGCTCGCTAAAACACACAAAACCACGCGAACAAACACGCCGCAAAAAAACAAATTGCATATTCGCACGAATTCGCGGCTTCCGGATTCGATATCTCGCACAAATTCGCGCCCCGCAAATCCCGCGAAATTGCAGAAAAACGTTTTTGAGCAAAACTGAAAGCACTCAGCAGGTGCAAAAGTTCAAACTCATCATTAGTAACCATTCCCTGTAGTGCTTCCTGAGGGGCCCCTCCAGAGTTTAGTTGCCTACTTGCAACTATTCTATGACCCTGCTCTGACCCTCACAGCAGGCTCTGAGAATAGCTGCAAGTATGCCACAAAGGTCCTGTTAAAAAAAATTACACTGCAACAGAAAGCAATTACAGATAAGGAGGCAGGTGCCAGACTGGAAGTTCAAATTCAGTGACACATTAATCAACCCCTAATTCATTCATGTCAGTTGAGGCAGGGCAGGTGTGCTTTTCCCCCCATAATCTACAGCGATGAACCAGAGGGTGGCCGTGATGTACCAGAGGTTGGCATGGGTAAGACAGAGGGTGGCAGTGGTGAAACAGAGGGTGCTGCGATTAATCAGACGTAGAAACAACATGGTCGCGACCGTTGCGACCCGACAAGTAAGTTGGCGTTTGCGAACTGGTAAAAAACACTCGCAAACTGACAGAAATCCTTGCGAACACAAAAAAAATCTGCAAATTCGCGAAAGTTCGCGGATTTTGCGGATTGCGAATTCGTGAATACGCAAATTCGCGAACCGCAAATTCACAAAATTCGCCCATGCTTAAACTTAACCCCCTGTACCTTTAACCAACTGCTAAGCGTTACTGTATACCGCATCTCATGTTGTCTAGCAAGGCCTTTCAGCTGCTTTTACATGTATGTTATCGGACACAGTATTGCATAAAATGTTTCTATCATATGATGAATCGGAAACCTAAAAGAGTATAACAGACCATTTTCACTTATTGTTACCGAGCCTGAACTTTTCTGAATATGAACGTATCATACTTGATCTCAGTATATGTCTTGCTTCTGTGTTTTTGTGAAGCTATTTCCGTATTATTGAATCCCTGACTACGCGCTTTGCATTTTTCGACTATTTGTTGGCCTCTGTGACTTTCCTTTGCTCCTTATTTCTGCTGAACCAAGCATGATTGTTGTATAAAAAACAGTTTTGTAACACCGTCATTTATTCTCTGGAGTAGTATCTCAGAACAATCACTCGAGTAGTCTGTGCATGCTATTGAACTATTCATGACGACGCCCTAGCATGCATAAATACATACCGGCTTGTGTCTTACTACAATGATAATTCATGTATAAATCACAACTATTCACAATGTTTATCCACTAATCTGATTCTGTGCCTATTTTTCTAAACCAACAAATAATTATAGAGCTTCTTAGCTCATATCTTTGTTATCTGCCAAGCACCACTTTTGACGAGATGTTTCATCAATCTTCTAAGTGCAGGACGCAATAACTATGAAAATAGGGTCAGCGTTCTAGTTTTTCTACATCCGGGCACCACTCTCGCTCTTTGATTTGCCTTTTAATCACTTCCGGTATTATCCCCCAAGCACCACTTTGGACGTGAAGTTTCATCAATCTTCCAAGTGCGGACGCAATAACCATGAAAATAGGGTCAGCGTCCTAGTTTTTCTTCATCCGGGCACCAGTCGCGCTCTTCGATTTGACTTTTAATCCCTTCCGGTATGAGTTTCACCCGTGACTATACCTGGTACACGGAATGAAGAGGTGGGGATAAATGCACCCGTCTGATAACCCAAGTAAGTTCTTATAACCTAATCCCACCAGTGGCTGGGCGGCTCATGTACAGGCCGCCATTACTTTGACTAATGTTACGCAGAAGCTCCATTGTTTTTCGTTTGTTTGCGTTGCTCGGTAGCTCCAATATTTCACATTTCTCCACAGGACAGCTGCCTCAGAATGATCCCTGATTGACTTTCATTGCCCATTTAACGCTGTGGAGACACAATTTCTAATTCTTCTATGTAAGTGCATACCGCGTAACTTTTCAAATATCACTATCTTCTTTAAATGTATTCCATATGACGTACTCACTACCAGCCACCCACCATTACCTCCCCCTTTTTCACCTAAACATGTATAATCCCACTTTTGTCTCTTTTTTAACATTAATCGATCAAGCCGGAACTAGAAGCAATTGGCAGAATAGTCTAAACTACTTATCTAACGGCGGCGTTAGACACCATTTCCCACAAAATATTGATTGGGAGGCTGAGGGGATATAGGTATTACAGAGGTGGCCCTGGACTGGATAATTTCCTTCTTGTCCGAGAGGTCACAGGTCATTTCATTGGGCCCCTTTCTTTCGACTGAAAAAAAGGTTACATCTGGAGTTCCGCAAGGCTCTATTTTGAGTCCATTGCTATTCAATGTTTAAATGGTGCCCCTCATTACCCTTATTGAGTCATACGGGATACTTGTAACATCGTACGCCGATGATACACAATTGATTGTATCCATAGACAAAAATGCCACTAAAGCAGAACAGAACTTTCAGAACTGCCTGCCGGATGTTTATTTGTGGTTGGAAAATAATCATTTGAAATGTAACGCCAATAAGACAGAAATTCTAACCATGGGTAAAAATTTAAATTTTAGCCCAAGTAAATGGTGGCCAGAGGATTTCCCTGTGCCGCCCCACTCAGTGGAAGTAGCTAGAAATCTGGGGTCCTCTTCGATTCCGCACACTCCTTCGACCATCATGTGAAGAATGTGGCAGGAAGCTGCTTTAGTATTATAAAATCCCTAAAGAAATTCTTTGACTTCCTTTCCACTGATTCAAGAAAGGCGGTGGCAGTCGCCCTCATACTTTCCCGTCTGGATTATTGTAACAGCCTGATGGTTGGGGTGAAAAAAGCCACGTTAAAAAAACTGCAGAGCCTGCAACACACGGCGGCTAGATTGGTGCTTAAATAACCCAGAAAATCTTCCGCATCCACAGCCCTTAGGACTTTGCATTGGCTGCCCCTGCACAAAAGGATTTTGTTCAAAATCCTGTTGACCAACTTCCGTGCTCTCAGTAACATGGGCCCAAGGTATCTTGTGGTAAATAATTAATTACCCTGTCATAATTTCTATACATTAAATAAGGATCATGCATATAATGAGAGGCAGAGTCTGTGGTGTCCGATTCAGAAGGGCTTTATTTAGTAGCTCGAGCTAAAGGAGAATCGGGTTCCATCTCCACTAAGGATCAGGAAGGATCGTCATCTGAGTCTTTATTCACAGAATACATATATATAGTTAAAACATACATCGAATTGGATAGGGTAGGTGGAGCAAGTGAAAGAGAGAGATAAGAGCACATGGGCGTGAAAGAGGTGTGCAAGGAGGCGTACACATGGGTGTGTACTTGATGAGTCATAGGTGTATCATAGGTGGGTGGATGCATGGAGGGGGTCTGCATGGTCAGCAGGAACCTTTACCCTACTTGTGCGCGCAAAACTGGTCATGACGTGGAATCGACGTGTAACTGGGGAGAGCTGGGGGGAGCTGACTTTAGTACTAGTAGAAGAGTCTGGGATGTCAGAATGACCTGCACCCTTGGCATATCTGATATCTTGTGTTTGGAGGATGTATTGTCTGAAGTAAAGGTCGCTCGAGCAAAGGCTGCTCATCACTAAATGCTAGTGTGTGCATATATTTCTTCGTGCATTGCTTGGGGCCATGGGCCTTCTATGGATTCGGGTTCTGTAAATTACTTGAATGGAGACAGGAAGGCTAGGCCCTATCTTCTGCAGGCGGAATATGTTTACCCTTTTCACTAGACTGGAATGTGTTTCTATGGAGCAGAGCAGATAACTGTAGGCAAAATACTGTCTTGGCAGGCCAGGCTGGGCACCTCTCGGCTAAGCAGGAAGTATGTGAGAGGTCAGGGATACATAGCTAAACTGCAGCTTTCAGAGTATCAAGAGGCTTGGAGCCTGGATTCGGATCCTGGCTCGGCTGAGCCACAAAACGTTTTCATCTCGACATTAAAAACGTGTACCATGTAAATGCATTGGCAACATAGCCCTCAGTGCAGAATTAACGTTTCATTCATGGAGGGCCTGGTAACTGACATGCTAACATTGGACAGAAATGCAGAGGCATTATTATTTCAGGCAGGAGAAGGGAAATGCGTGATGACATGAACATACATGGGGTATATATACAGACATAGGGTGCATGTAGGGGGCACACTGGCCACGTAAAATTTCTATTTCCTCAATCTTTCAAGACGATACACTCGCTATAATCCCACCAGAGTGTTGAGATCAGTAGGTTGTAACCTAATTAACATCCCCAAATTCCATTTCAACACTAAGGGTGGGAAGACCCTTACTGTCTTGGCCTCCAAAGCTTGGAATGCCATGCCTAAAGAACTCAGACTCCTGGATAGAGAGAGTTTTTTTAGTAGACAACTAAAAACTTGGATTTTCAATTTACCTGATGCCTATGTAATGGCCGCCATCTAGCTCTCACAAATTGTTGTCTTAGTCCTCTTTCAGCGACAAGATGTTCCTTTCGGAGCGACAGTTCGCGTATATAAATACCGCATACAAATACAAATACAAATACCCTCTAAATAACTCTAAATTGAATTGCAGCTTCTGTGTGTGTGTTCTTTGCAAGTACGGAAGGGATTTTATGCAACAGTTTATCCAAATAGCTACAAACCTGTAAATATTTTAAAAATTCATGCGTATCCAAGGCAAACTTGAGGCTATTGACATCTGCCTTCCTCTTTCCAATAAGAAGGTGGCTAACCACAAAACAACGGCACCCTGGTTCAACAAAGCATTAAAAGCAGATAAGTTGCAGTGTAAAAAACTGGAACGTATTTGGAGAAAGGACTACTCTCCCACGGCAGGTCTCAACTATAAAAGCGAATTGAAGCGCTATCATAAAGCCTGTGCCCTAACTAGGGCCAACTATGTCACTAAAACGATAACTGAAGCAGTACTCTTTGGCATGGTCAAAAACCTTGCTGGTGCTCAGACCACAGCTAAACCTCCGCCCTTGTCCAGTAGCAAATGTGATGAACTTGCTCAGTTTTTTATCACAAAAATTGATAAAATCTATCAAGATATCTCTGACCAAAGCGGTAGTATTACCGCTCCCACATTGCCTGCTAACCCAAGGGACTTAAACTATCCTCTTATCCCCTCCTACGCTCCCCTCCTTTCATGGCCTGATCTTCACCCCGCAGCCCTTCTTGAGATTCTACGCATAGTGAAATCCGGTTCTCCTACTGATCTTTCATTCCAATACTGCGTCTATTGGATACCCAGCAGCTCTATATGATCTGCACTACAATTAATCATTCTCTCAAAACTGCTGTTGTTCCCGCTTGTTGGAAGCATTCAATGGTTACCCCATTGCTGAAAAAGCCTACGGCTGACCCCAAAGTTCTCTCCAACTTCCGTCCAATTTCTCTGTTGCCGGCCTTCTCCAAAGTTTTGGAGAGACATATTCATCAGCATCTGTCTCAGTTTGTGGCGACAAACAATTTATTGCATTCCTCCCAGTCGGTTTTTCGTCCTGGCTTCTCTGCTGAAACTACTTTCCTTGGCATTACGGAAAATCTCCGATCCTCCTTGCTGGATCGAGGTGACACAGCAGTACTGATATTGCTCAATCTCAGTGCAGCTTTTGACACTGTTTCCCACAATATTCTCCTCAGATCCCTCATCGCCACGGGCATCGGTGGTGTAACCTTGGAATGGTTTGCATCTTTCCTGACGGACCGGACCTTTCAAATTTTCTCACATGCTACTACCTCCAAAATCTATTCATCACCCTGTGGTGTACCCCAGGGCTCGATTATTAGCCCCCTCCTTTTTAATCTTTACGTCACTCCTTTGGCCCTTATTGCAGAACGTTCCGGGTTGACTTTGTACACCTATGCCGATGACTCACAAATCGTCTTCTCCCTAACTCAATCAGACCAGGCCTCCAACTCCCTCCTTCAGACTGGCCTCGGGAGATATCCGATTGGATGAATCTTAACCTTCTCAAATTGAATGGAGGGAAGCTGGAAGTCTTGGTCCTCGGGCAAAAACTTGACCTTTGGAGCTCCAGGCATTGGCCATCTGAGATGGGTCCAATTCCATCCCCTTCTGAGCATGTGCGTAACCAGGGGGTGATTATAGATAAGGGGCTTACTATGCAATGTCAGGCCAATAAAGTGGCAGCCACCTGCTTTACCATTCTACGCTGGCAGAGGAAAATCTTTTGGATGCTGCCGCTTGACATCCAGAGGTCCGTAATGAACGCCTTGATAACCTCTCAGTTGGACTATGGTAACATACTCTGCCTGGGGGCGACCAAGGCATTCACAAGACGTCTTCAACTAGTCCAAAACGCTGCTGCAAGCCTGCTCTGCGGTTGCCATAAAACTGACCACATCACAGAACGCCTCCGCGAACTTCACTGGCTTAAGTCGATTGCCGCGTGAAATTCAAAACATTGAGTTACATGCACAAGATCAAGTCTGGGAATGCTCCTGACTACTTGCAACCCCGTCAAAACCTACTCCCCTTCTCGCTCTCTCCGTTCCTCCTCACAAAATTTATTCTGTGTGCCCAAGTTTAGACCATCGAGAATGGGTGCCAGGTCTTTCTCGTTTTTAGGGCCCAGACTTTGGAATTCCCTTCCCCTTGACATTCATGCTGAGAGCTGTTATGCCCGCTTCCGCAGGGCCATTAACACCTGGCTCGTTAATCAATATCCTCTCATTAGTCTGTGCTCTTGCTGCTCTTGTCTCCTCTAGTGCCGTGAAACCCTTTGGGGTATCTGTATTGCTCTCTCAACGAAGAGTGACAAAGCAAAATGTTGAAGTAAGGCTGACTAATTATAGAGCAACAAATTGGGCACTGACCACCCTCCCCTGTCCAGTGGTAAATGCATCCACTTTGCCGCCCTTCGAGGCTGGAGATAGCCCCACAGAAACCTATTGCAGCATTTTTCTGCACGGGCAAGACTAGACTGATCCTAAATATATATAAGAATTTCGGTAAGATCAACATTTTTAACACGATCCTTCTACCAAATAACGATAGGTGCAGATTGTCCAGCCTGCACAAGGTGGAGCTAACCGTATCTATAACAGGTAATATGTCTGGTAACTTGTCTACTGCAGCTGTAATTTTTACCTCTAAATACGTCGCACTTTGAACAACTGGCGCATCAGAGGGGCCCATAGTAATAGATTGAACAACCTGGGTTTTCTGGACATTAAGTTTATAGCCTGAGAATTGGCCGTACTGTTCCCCTAAGTTCTTAATAGCTGGGAATGAGGATGACACGTCACTCGTTAACACAATAATATCGTCAGCATATGCCAAAACTTTAAATTCAAACGCATTGATCTTAACCGGAAATATGTTCGGAGAAAGCTTGATTTTATATATAAATGGATCTATGTAAAGAGCGAATAGCAGGGGCGAGCAGGGCAGAGACAAACAATCTTGAGAGCAAACCTGATATAGATAAGGTTGCTTGGGGAGCAATATAGAGTGACTGTAGAGCCTGTATAAAACTTGGACAAAACCCCTTCCAGTGCAGGACTTTCCATAAAAACCCTCAGGCAACCCTGTCAAATGCCTTTTTGGCATCCAACAGGATCACACCGAGGGGAGAAACTAATGGAGATATCACCAATGCTAGTCTTGTGGCCAAACTTTTTTTTAAAATGTTGCTGTCCGTGTTAATCAGTGATATCAGATGGAATGAGGCAGGGTCCAGCTCCGGCTTATCTTTTTTTTTTAGCAAAATGATAGTTGTATAGCACCAGGAGTCTGGTGTGAAACCAAGCTCAGCATCTCTAAGAGTTGTTAAAAGATCCCGCAGAATCTCCGGCCGGAATATACTATAAAATTCCAAAGGAATAGAATCCGTGCTGGCTGCATTGCCCTTAGCCAATGAATTCAATGCTAATTCAACTTCATCCCATCCTATTGGTGCGGCAAGAGCAGCATTTTGATGATCCAGGATTTTTAGAGTATTAAGCTAATGGACAAAAGCCCCAAATTCATGGTCTAAATTAAGATTGTTGACTTCCTTTGTATATAAGGAACGATAAAATTCAGAGAAAACCGACAGGACCCCTTCGGGAGTATCATGGATATGGCCCTGAGAGTCTTGGTAATGCGCTTAGCCAAACTGCGCTGCTGAAGTCGCTTAGCAAGGACCCTGCCAGATTTTTTGCCAAACTCTAACATCATTGAGCGATACTGTAGGTATTTGGCAGCAAGATCCTGACCAAAAAACTCGAGCAGGGAGGCTTTGATGCATGCGACCTGTACTTGAGTCTGGGCTATATCCCGACCTTCTTTAATCGCGCTTATAAGCTGGAACTCAGCGGGACGTAATTCATTAATGTGCCTGTTACTTTGCTCTTGAATTAGCCTCTGACGAGAGAATGAAAAACTTTTTGTCTCACCACTGATTGCGGCCTTAAGTGAGTCCCAAACAATATTACTAGAGGCTGAGACTTTGTTGATGTTCACAAATTCAGATACCCAAGGCCTCATATGATCTAAATATGCTTGTTCTGATAAAAGTTTTCTCCCAAAAGTCCAGGGCCTAGGGTGCAATCCATAATCAACAGATTATGATCTGATATGATTCTGGGTGAAATGGAGATTGAAAGTAGTATCTGCAAGTTGGTCTGACAGAAAAAAATAATCTAAACGAACCATTTTCTTGTGAGGGGCAGAGAAGTATGTGTAACCATCTAAGTTCTTATAATGATGAAACCAAAGATCAGTCATAAAGTGTTCCTGAACCAGAGCTTGAAGAGCCCTAAAAACGTTGGGTTTCTGACCTACATATATTTGCCCTCCTATTAAGTTAAAATCGGCTGGCAAATTAATATTAAAATCCTCACATAAACAAATAGGATGGGGCCATAAAGCCAATTCTACATTTAAATGGTCTAAAACTGCAGGGTCATCCATATTTGAACTATATACAGTACAAACAGTCAGGAATATGCCGTTAATCAAAAGCTCAGCAATTACCCATCTCCCCCCAGCATCTTGGCTAGTTCTCAAACATGAGCCTAACCCCCGTTTTACTAATATTGCCACCCCTCTTATCATTGAAGTCTGTTGAGAGCAGACTATTAAGTCAAACCCAGGAATTTTTAAATAATCTTGGTTATTCCAGGGCACATGGGTTTCCTGTAAACACTGTACCTGTAAGTGAAGAGCCTGAATAACTCACGAGAATAGGGCACTCTACTTCCCATTATTCGGGCCACAGACATTCCATGAGGCAATACGAATTCTATCGACGCCATTGAGTCTTTTATAGAAAAACATCACATTCGTAACAATGATCAACATAGAGCCATGATAGAAAAAAAACATTTTGAGCTTTTTTTTAGAATGCACCCCCGTCCAACCCCACCACACCCAACCTCCCACCCCTTACTACCACCCGCCAGCAACCCCCTCACCCCACCACCCCCCAAACTAGGTAGCAAGACCGAAGTCCAGATGATGGAGGAACGGGTATGAGCAGTGACCCCCCCTGGAGTCGCTGCCAACTTAAAGATACCAATAGAGGACATGCCCAATGAGATTAAAAAAAACACAAAAATAAATGCATACTAAAGAACATCATCCTCTCTAAAGAGCATTGTCCCCGATAACAACTTTAGAAGAAAGGAAAAAGAGCTATATAGTTATACCCTTGCAATTACAGATTTCTACAATGAGTCCAAAATGCCTTAGCCTGGATTTCAGACTCAAAAAATCTGGTCTGGCCTTGATGGATAATTTTAAGTTTAGAAGAAAAAAGTAAAAACACCTGTGTCCTCTTAGACTGAAAAGGGGCAATGAGCTGATGGAGCTGCCAACTCTGTTCAACCGTAGCTGGGGAAAAATCTGGTCTAACAAAAAACTGACAGCCCTTTCCTGTCCTTTGCCTATCAGGCCTGGCTAAATCATAAATCCATTCTTTAGCTAAAAAATTATGCAAACAGATTAAGATAGCACGGGGTCTATTGTTCGTTTGGCCGGAGCGCTGTTTAGGCTTGAAGGGAAAACGATTGGCACGTTGTATTTCCAGTTGCCAATCCCATTCCTTAACCTCTGGGAATGCCTCTGTGAATAGATCGGCCATAAACTGCTGAGTGTCCGATCCTTCAATGCCTTCGGGAATCCTCAGGATTCTTAAGTTATTTCTCCCAGCCCGGTTGTCAATGTCCACGAGTTCCCACTGGATATCGACCCGCTGGGATTGGATTGCGTATATGGTAGACTTCTGGGTGACCAAGTCATCTTCAAGAGTGGAAATCTGGGTTTCTGCTTCGGCTACCCTGGATGTTGTATCTGCACAGGTCTTGATCACTCTATACAGAGAGTTTTGAACCCTGCAGTAACATCCCTTGTGCGCGGCCACTTTCCTTTCGGGTCTCCTCACGATGTGCCATTATTGTTTGGTATATTATTGCCAGTGTCATTTCACCCGGAGGCAGTCCCGAACTGGAGTCAAGACCGTTGGTGACTGGATCTTGGAAATTGCCTTTAGCTCCAGACTGAGCAGAAAATGAATAGTTCCAGGCTAGGGAGCCAGTGTTCGAACTAGAGTCTTGGGGTACTTTTCGAACTGTAGAAAGGCCCTTCGAGATGCCAGCTGAGTTCAAGGCATCATTTGTTCGCCAGTCACCCAGCTCACTGTCCTCGCCATCCGTCCAGTTCTTATCCAGCCCATTATCATCCACAGAAGAACCTGTGTGTTCAGATAAGAAGAAAAAGTTATCTCCATCTGTGTCGCCATCAGTATTTAATGAGGCAGATGGTAAAGGAGCATGCAATATTTCTTTGTGGGGAAAATGAGCAGCTGCTAATTATGTGCTAGGCACCAGATCTAAAGGAACTACATCTCCCAGCAACCCACTGGGTTGTGCGCCAGAATCCAGAAGAGATTCAGTGTACGAGATAACCCCCATCATATTATTGGCCGGCACCCCCACCTCTGGTTGAATAATTGCGCTTCCAAAAGTCCCCCATCAATGTCTTTGGGCAAAACTGTAGGGGAAGATAGTAAAGAAACACTATCTGCCTTACCAGCTGGGGACACTGTAGTAACCATAGGAAGAGCAGCAGGGAAATGGGTGGTTTCTCCACAGCTGGGCTCTGCGGACTCAGTGCCTTCTTATTGGTGATGCTTGCCTGGGGTTTAAACATTGAAGGCACCGGGACCGGTTTTGTATTCTTCGCTGTGTTACCAGCCATGGTATCTGGCTGGCCCCTTTTAGATTTGGGGTGGCTTCGTGAGCAAAATAATGATGGATTAAACCCAGATCTGTGACTGGGGTGAATGTTTTGCCATTGTGCAACATTCCGTCCATCATCTTGTGTGTTTTGCTGTTCACCCTATGTGGGAAGGGTATGCCCAGACGTGGGTCCCGTGCTCACTAAGCCACTGAAGACCAGCTGTCCTTGCTGAAGACGGCGGATAGCCAGAAACCGGTCCTAGGATTCTTGATTCTGGTCCAGGGAAGACATGGCTTACCAGTTCGGGCTGGACTGTTCCCATGAGGCACAGGGTCAAGACTGATTTGCATATGGCCATGTCTGAACTTGGGTGGCTTGGTGAGCAAAATAACGATGGATTAAACCCAGATCTGTAACTGGGGGTGAATATTTTGCCATTGTGCAACATTCCGTCCATCATCTTGTCTGTTTTGCTGTTCACCCCATGCGGGAAGGGTATGCCCAGACGTGGGTCCCGTCCTCACTAAGCCACTGGAGACAAGCTATCATGGCTGAAGATGGCTGATAGCCAGAAAACGGTCCTAGGATGCTTGATTCTGGGCCAGTGAAGAAATGGCTTGGCAGTTCGGGCTGGACTGTTGCCATGAGGCACAGGGTCAAAACTGATTTGCATATGGGCATGTCTGAACTGGGGTGGCTTATTGAGCAAAATAACGATGGATTAAACCCAGATCTGTGACTGGGGGTGAATGTTTTGCAATTGTGCCACATTCAGTCCATCATCTTGTGTGTTTTGCTGTTCACCCTATGTGGGAAGGGTATGCCCAGACGTGGGTCCCATGCTCACTAAGCCACTGGAGACAAGCTATCCTGACTGAAGATGGCTGATAGCCAGAAACCGGTCCTAGGATGCTTGATTCCGGTCCAGGGAAGACATGGTTTGGCACTTTGGGCTAGACTGTTCCCATAAGGCACAGGGTCAAGACTGCTTTGCATGCCCATGTCTGAACTGGGGTGGCTTGGTGAGCAAAATAACGATGGATTAAACCCAGATCTGTGACTGGGGGTGAATGTTTTGCCATTGTGCAACATTCCATCCATCATCTTGTGTATTTTGCTGTTCACCCTATGTGGGAATGGTATGCCCAGACGTGGGTCCCGTGCTCACTAAGCCACTGGAGACAAACTATCCTGGCTGAAGACGGCTGATAGCCAGAAACCGGTCCTACGATGCTTGATTTTGGTCCAGGGAAGACATGGCTTGGCAGTTCGGGCTGGACTGTTCCCATGAAGCACAGGGTCAAGACTGATTTGCATATGGCCATGTCTGAACTGGGGTGGCTTGTTGAACAAAATAACAATGGATTAAACCCAGATCTGTGACTGGGGGTGAATGTTTTGCCATTGTGTAACATTCGGTCCATCATCTTGTGTGTTTTGCTGTTCACCCTATGTGGGAAGGGTATGCCCTGACGTGGGTCCCGTGCTCACTAAGCCACTGGAGACAAGCTATCCTTGCTGAAGACGGCTGATAACCAGAAACCGGTTCTAGGATGCTTGATTCCGGTCCAGGAAAGACATGGCTTGGCAGTTCGGGCTGTACTGTTCCCATGAGGCACAGGGTCAAGACTGATTTGCATATGGCCATGTCTGAACTGGGGTGTCTTGGTGAGCAAAATAACGATGGATTAAACCCAGATCTGTGACTGGGGGTGAATGTTTTGCCATTGTGCAACATTCCATCCATCATATTCTGTGTTTTGCCTTTTAGATTTCTCAGCTGATGGAAGTGCCGGAGGCTGAGACGCTGAGGATCCGGTCTTTTGTTACAGCCCAGGATGGGTTCTTTGCTTGGCCTATAGGTGGCATCGTAGCGCTGATGGAGCAGTGCTGGAAACGCTGAAAGCACCGCTCAACAGTCAGGGAGCCGCCGCCCGGAGAGCGCCGTGATGCGAGGATCCAATGTGAGAGGCTGCGTCCGTAAATGCAGGGCCACCGGACCATCTCCCTTCACCGGTCAAAAAGTAAGAAAAATCCGCTGATTACGCCGTTCAGTCAATCCCGTGCTATAGAGTATTTAGTGTCAGCAGGTCATTCAGGGGAGAGAACGCTGAGACCAGCTCACACGGCCAGAGTGCTGGCCGCCATCTGTGCCGTGATCACAGTTTCAGTGGTTTCCTTTGGCATTGATTTCTAAATTTAGGTAAATAGTGACATTTTATTGTACAATGTTACCGTGTACCCCATCACCTCCCTTTGTATCCCCCACATGCCCTGAGGAGTCGCGGGAAGACTGTCCCTTACGCGACGAAACACGTGTCGGCTGGTTCTCTTGAACATTAAAGTCACCTTTTCCAATGACGGATTCAAAGAAAACCATTGTTTTATTTGTTTGCTAATGAAAGGCTTTGTCTCCATTGTCTCAAATATCTACATTGACACTACTGTTTAATAATTAGAGTGTGCATAGGTTTTTGTCTTGCAACATTCACAATTTCACCAGGAACCCACTAGGCCCAAAACACCCCCTCATTGGCCAGAAGCACTGGCTCTTGAGCTGGTAACGAATTCTAAGCAAAGATATTCAAAATAATGTCATATAGCAACAGCAAATGGCTAGGGGTCTATAGGACTTAAGTTCAACAATGGAAGGTCAGATGAACAAGGAACAAACAAAATAAAACGGGCATCCCAATCACAAAGAATACAAAGAGTACTTTTGACAACTCACAGCTTGGTATCAGTCTGTCTTAAAGTTTTGCGAAATCAAAAACCAAGAGGGCTGGCCCTGCCCTGCCTCTTCCTGTCAATGATGGACAAGGACAGGCCTGCCCTTGGCCTGCGCACATCCTGCATTGCAGGTAAACAATGGTGCTTAAGAGCACGTAGGCAGCCCCTCCTTCCTGGTAGCAATGTGTTCTGGGGCTTGAAGTCCCCCACCAGGCCAGCAACAAGAAAACCAGTGTGCAAAGGAATCACTTGCCCTTATACTCAGGTACACAGTCTTCCTAAGATTTGTTATGCATTTTCACTGCAAATGCACATGAGGATAAGTGGTTTACGACAGGTGTAAACCTGGAGAAAACTTTAATAGCAATTTCTGAAATGTGAAGGTTTAACAATACTTCTGGGACACCTTGAATACATAAAATGAACTCTATATAGGGCAGTCAAGCCTTTGTTTTGACATTTCCCAGCACAAATGTATGAGCTTACTTATACTAATGAAAATGCCAATGGTCTAAGTCACTAAGAGGACTTGCAAATGGTTTAAATTGGTGTCTGACTGCTTCTAAAAGAGTTGAGGGGTGAATTTAACTCTGGCTTACCATTTACAGGTAATTTGAATGTGCTTAAACAAAGCCGTTATTATAAGGGTGATTTTTGGTCCAGTTAATGTCACATTATTCTAGTTTCACTCAATATAAAAAAATGAGTAGCTTTCTATATATTTCGGAAAAAAAGGAAAGTTAGTGAGAGTCGTGTTTACCCATTGAATACTGCCTCTGGATTGCAATAGGATGTTTATAGCAAATACACACATACAAGTACAATAGGAGAGTTCGAAAAACGTCCATTCTCAGCTACGTACAGAAACAAGACACTGCCATTTGCTTTAACTCTTTCTTAATGCCCTGTCTCACTCATTATGCATTTCAGAATTGGGTGGGAGAGAAAAAGGGGAACCAATGCACTTCATATGCTCTGATGCCATAGAAGGGAAGAGAAGGAACCGTGATTAAAATCGCACTTATTTAAGGGAAAAAGGGAAGGGGTGTTAGATTTATGTCCATCTTCATCATCCTCGTACTTAATAAACTGAAACGCATTAGCTCCCTGGTAAAAGTCACCCACTTTTTCTATTTTTAATGAAGTCCAAGCTTACTCCTTAGTGTCCCATAAAGAACACATGACCTCAAATCCTCCTGTTTAAATCTTTGTTTAGCAGTGGATTCTATGGCATTGTTCAAGTTGTTTAGAATTGGTGCTATATGTTATACTTTTAGACTCTGGCTGGCTTAAGTCATTGCCCGCATGAAGATAAAGAGGCCCATTCCAGGCAAGGAGTTTTCTATCAATCTTTTTCTTGTTACAACTTTCCTATTGGCTGCTGAGCTTTGGCTCAGGGATGAACATTGGCCTATGCGGAAACATGGTGCGTTGCCTACCTAGCTCACAGGACACTAAGTAGAGAAGGAGAACAGCCTTCTTCACACTTTACCAAATATATTAATATCAGTGGACAGAGATCACCAAATATGATGTGGGGATTATGTTTGTCTTCCTTTTCATTGTTAATTAATAAATGTTTGCTGTTGGTAGATATTGCTTACATTTATGACTCAGTGCAGTTGTTCCCTGTTTTCAATTTCCTGCCATGTCTCCTTAGATAACTATCATATGGAATCTAGGCAGCAGGTTTTCATTGGTAAATGATGTCAACATAAGTCATTGTTTGTTGATACCACAGGCTGTACAAAAAGTATTGAGGTAGTTTCTAGAGTAGTTATGAGATATGCAGTGTATATGTTTGCCCAAGATGAATCTTTATACTGATTCTTCCTGACAACAATTATGCAGTGTGCTATCTTCCACAAGAAAACTTCACTGGACTAAGATGAAATACTATAGCTTCTACATCAGGTATCACAGTCTTAAAGGTAAAAGACCACCAGGCTCATTTAATGTTTGCAGTAAGGTGAACCACCAGTGTAAATCAGTGAATGTTATGCACCACCAGACCATCTCAAGGAGGGGGGAGCACTTGCTCTCCAAAAGAGCAGTCTCAACTGCCTCTCCTGTAAGAAATCATTAGCCATTATCCCTTCCAACACAGTGACAGTGGCTACAGTACATCTGAAGCCATACCATATTTAAGGTGGGTTTTTTCAAGTCATATGTTACATATTTACTATCACTACGCAAGCCACAGCATGCATGAACATGAAAAAAATCGCAAATATCCCTGATGTGCAAGACAGTCATGCTCAATGAATAATCGCTTCTTTGATTCTCATAAACTATACCCCATAGGAGTTTTCTTCAAAAAATAAATAAATAAGAGCAAGCCTTCTCACCTTTTTAATTGAGCAAAATCCCTAATTGGCAGGGTGGTGAATCACAAGCCAAGTTAGCGGAGAAGGGGCGTCAATCTTCTGAGTGGTTTTCTGGCCTGTCGGACAAACTACCAATTGTTCCCAAACCTAAGAGACAGGTTCCAGAAATCACTTACTTCTTCTGATTCTACGCTTCACATCACATATCCAAGTGCAACAACAAGATTAACCCTGGAGGAGATGGGGGAAGGTTCAATCAAATACATATTGCTATAAATTCTGTGCAAAATGTTAAAGTAAAATTCCAACTAAAACATCTAATCTGACAATTGATCAGGATGTCAAAGAAATTACATCCACAATTGTGTAAATTTAAGTAACCTATCAAAAGTGTGTGTAATCAATAGAGAGGTTAAAAATTAACATTTCCGTAGTTTTACATAAGGGTTTTCTTTTGCACAAAATTGTTATCAAGAAAAGAATTAACTCTCTGGATACCCTCCTGTGTATTTCCAAGATAATCTCAATCAAACTTGTTTCAACTTCTTCTTCACAATTTTTTCTTTAATTCATAGGTGCATTTGAAGTAAATAAAGTCACAATGGTACACTGCAAATGTTACATTTTCAAGTCCTGCCAAACTATGTACCCCCTATCTTGAGGAATCACTAACATGATCTATGCCTCCCTTCTCCATGACAGAGTTCCTTGCTGTGTTAAAGTGAATTATTAATTGTGATAAATGATACTTCACCACTAGTAATTCTGACACTATTGCTGTTAGATCTAGTAAAGGTTTCAATTAATTGAACAATATGTCAATCCCTGATAGCTATGGAACAGAACCGACAAGATTAAATTAAGAACATGAGGTAATGGGTGAAGAAAGTATATTTTAGCAATAATCCAGTAAGGGGAGCTATAGATATGAATTTGTACAGTTTAAAATACATTTTAGAGGCATGCAGTTGGTCGCATCATCGCATGAGCATGGGAGAAAGCAAAGGTTTAAGGCTGAAGGGAAAGGTGTCAGATAAGAGGCCCAGGTTGATCACAGTGACAAAGTTACCTTTTGAAGTAGAACATTTCTAGGAAGGTAGAATACTCAGCAGAGCCTGGCAGGAGGTTAGATCTAAAAAGGGGTGTGTCACTGATGGGTTGATGAAGGATGAAGTCTCAGTGAATGTGTCAAGGAAGGTGGGAAAGGCGTCCAGTGGCAGAAGTCAGGAGTTTGTGCCTAGAAATCTGTATATCTTGATCGGATGCTGCTGGGGTTCAATGACATAAAATCGATGCATACAATATTGATTCTGAAAATATCAGAAAATTAATATTGTTCACAAAGATTCCCTTCCTATACTTAACTAATAAAAACACAAATATAGAGAGCCTAAATATCACATATAAAAATATAGATTTTCACTAATAACAATAACTAAAATATTGCAAAATTTAAGTAAACATATGAAGTCAAAAATATCTGCTAACACAATATCAACTACATTGTCGCCAAAATAAATAAATGAAAATTACGAAACTTAAGAATACCAATGTTATATGTTAAAGAAAATATTAAACTAAACATTAGAAACATAAAAATGTTTTAACAATATAATTATTTTACATTACTAAAGTAAATATAAATCACCCCAAAAAATAATCCTCAACATATCAGAACTACACACATTATGTATGTGTATATATATATATATATACAACTATAAGCCAACTGTGGCGGAGCTCCGATACCGCAGGACTTACTTGAGCGGTAAGACGTCTGGGGGCCCGAGGAGATGGCGTTTTAGCAGGCACAGTACCAGGACACTTTATTCTGCACACATTCACGCTACTCACCACCACCAGCACTCACTATGGGATTTTAAGAGTCTGTTTAAAGACGCTCTCCCGTCTAGCCAAGATGGTGCATTCTGGGGGTGGCAGTCTTCCGATGCAGGCTGCCATGACGTCTCACCAACAGGACTCAGCTGGGCCTCCACCAATGGGAGGCTGACTTCTTGTATGAATAGCGGACCGATGCAGACACCTGGCTCCAAGCATATGATTAAGGCTAACTGCCGAAACGCGTCATGCTGATGTCTGTCCTGCAATAAAGCGTCTTTCTCCATGGAATCCCCTGCTGTGTCCCCTCTGGTTCTTCAACTGAAGTAATCTTTTCCTGCATATATATATATATATGTATATATTCAGTACACGAGGAATTCAGTATTACGCACTCTCAGGACCAGATAAAGATAATTGCAGTAATCTACGCGATTGGCTGCCCCACAGCCTTGACAGTCGAAAAAGAGGCTCCCTGAGAAAAAAATTTAAGGAGAAGAATCCAGGGAAGGGCACTCTAACAAAAAGAATGGGCAACAAAAGCAGTGCATCTATAATACTACAAACACCACAAGTCAGATCAGTTAATTTTGTGATTTATTGATTGTCCACATAAAATGTTATGTTTGATTTATACAAAAAAATCTCATGACATTAATATGTACATTTATATACAAAGGTTTTTTGAGCTCCACAGTAAGACAAAAAATAAACAATAAGTTACATACATCAAAAACACAAAAAATACAATGACATATGAAAAGGTACACACTCACACACAATCATACTTCACACCAAGCGCAGATCAAAATACAAACATAAACATGAAAAATCATAATGAATCTCATACAATATAATAGAGATATTTACCGAAAAATATATTTAAAACAGAATTATTCTAATAAAGACAGTACAATATATATATAGACAGAGGAGCGCTGATGTGCGTTGTGGTAGTCACAATGTGATAGAATGGGTTGAACCACATCCTTCATCAAGACGCTGTCTATATCCAGAAGTCAATGACACCTGTCATAAATCTGAGTCAATTCACAGAATAATGATTCAGGAAAAGGGGGCTCAAAGTAGCATCCAAGAACTGATTTGAGGGGTTAAATTCAAATAGGTAAAACCCCAGTACTTAAATGTTAGTCCCACATCAAAAGATGGTTTCAAAAGAGTGAATCAGATTCACGAAAAAATGTACGACAAGAAGAGGCGTTAACCAAGGACTATAAAATACATTATACACAATACTTGGAAAGGTAATCAATAAAGAAACTTGTATTAAACATGGGGAGAAAAAGTATCAGGGTTGGGAGAAACCCCCTCTAATATTAAATGCAGGAGGTAGAGCAAGAATATGATTATAATATTGGGGGGAAATGAATCTGATATTAGGTAGAGATACAGTACGTTCTTAGTAAAAGATGCAACTGATTCAGGAGAATGGAAATCTGATGGACACACAGTACTTCCTTCTTCTGTGATGCGACTGGAGATCACATTTGATCAAGGCTGCGCGGCAGCCGAAACATGTAATGTAAAAAGTCAGTTCTTGCAATTATCTTTATCTGGTCTTGGTGCGTAAAACAAAATTCCTCGCATACAGAAACCTTCGGTTGGCGTGCTCCACTGACGTTGGCACCACGTCCCATGGGTCCATGCTTCTGGAAGGAGCAATGTTTGTTTTATTTACAAAATATATATGAAATATAACAATATTACCTACAGGCGATCGCCAGTAGGAATTTATAATTAGGAGCTAGTCTCCACAGGAAGAGCGTTTTTTTGATTTGTCAATATCTGACGAATTTTAGCGAACTTTTTCAAACTAATATGCCACTCATTTCATCCACTGTGTTGAAAGTTTTGGGGTGATTCATCAAGCGGGGGCCAAGAAAAAGGGGAGTCCCAAAACACTTTTTTTCATGTTCATTTCCATAGAAAATTTTAGACAAGACTACAGCCCAAACTGCTGAATGGAATTACACAACATTTGGCACAAAGGTAGCTGTTGGTCCAGAAAGCACTCCATTTGTTAAATGGTGTGAATCCGTTCAGCAGTTTTTGAGAAATTTCAAGATTTGTCAGATATTCAATTGTGATCACTGTGGATCTGCAAACCATCCCATTCTCGAGATTGCAATCTGATTGGCTGTCAACACTTCAAACCAGGAGACAAATATGAAAACAATATGAAAAAGAGGTAGGGTAGGAACCCCTGACTCCCCTGTGCCTTTTCAGGGGGTCCAACAGGGACTCCTAGGGCCCCCCGAAAAATCTTTTAAAAATGTGTCCAGAGTCGCAAAAGATCCTCAAACCCAGCAGAACTTCTTTTTAAAAATAAATCAAGGTTCCCCGTGCTTCACTGACTTTAATACCCGAGTGTGCCTAGTTCTGCGTGCAATCAAAAATAGTGATACAGGGGCCAGCATGGGCACCCTCAGCCCCCGGATCACCATCTCCCAGGAGCTAATAATGTAGAATGCAGGGGGCCACTTGGGCCAAGCCACATCCCAGAGAACTGTCACCTCCTGGGGCTATGTTTATAATGATGCATGGGGGCTCCATTCCCCCCACGTGGCCCCAGGGACTGCCTCCTCCTGAGGGCTTTGCCTAAAAATAATGTGTGAGGGGTGGTCCCCAAGGTTATTTTGCAAATAACCATGTGAGCATGGAGTCCACCACCCCCAGGGTCAGCTCCAGCAATGTCCGGGGTGCCCACCTAAGTGACATTGCAGTTTGCTCTGGGATGGCAGGAGTATTGCTCCCGCAAATTCTATAGCAAACAAGTGCTTCATATTTAACAAGTGAGAGCATTTTGGTCTCGCTTGCTCAAAGTGGAATAATTTGCTTTTTACCCCAAAGAAGCTGCACGTCAGCAGCTCCTTGGAGGAGAAAGCAGTGCTGGCTCAGCAGCTCCTTGGAGGAGAAAGCAGTGCTGGCTCACGCAGGAGGAGGGAGCCCATTGGGAGCTTCGGTGCCTTGAGGCTCCACCCATAGTCCCAAAGGAGATAGGTATGTCCCAGGGGATGGCGTCCTCGAGATGAAAATGGCCTGGAGGTTGGGGAGCCGCTCGGCCACCCTACCTTAATACAAACTTTTTTTTACATTTGCCAGGCCTTGGTGGATGGGGTCCCTGGGGCTAAAATCGGCCTAGAGCAGTAGGGGGAGTTAAATTATATATATTTTATTTCTCACATGGTAGGAATCCGGACCCTAATGTAGCTCTCAGCACGCCCCCCCACATTGCAATGTTGTGGTGGAGTCACGGATCGACCCTAAATAAATATTTAAATATTATACAATTCCAGTGGTATTATAGAGCTAGTGAGATTGACAGAGTTAGAAATTATATTTATTTATTTATTTATTTATTTATTTATTTACAAGCTTATATAGCGCTGGAATCGACTCCTTCAGGAGTATCTCTGCGCTTTTGGGCCAGTCAACAAATACAGAAAAGAACACTAATAAGGAATTAGATCTCATTTTTAAATAAGACAGTTTTGAGAAGTTTTCTGAACTGTATGTGAGAGGTGCAGATCCTGAGATTTAAGGGGAGTCGATTCCATAGCTTGGGTCCCGCTACGGACAGTGCTTTGCCTCCGTGTCTGGTCTTTTTGACACGAGGAACCACCAGTTGGTGGTTTGTGCTGGATCTAAGTGGCCTGGACGGGATGTAGGGAATGAATTTCTGTTGCAGGTAGGTAGGGCCTTGTCCATTTATGTTTTTATGTATAATACAGCAGATTTTAAATTTTACTCGCTGTCGTATGGAGAGCCAGTGGAGTTTTTGTAAAAGAGGTTTGGATGCTGTTCTTGGAGGGGCATTCAGAACCAGGCGCACCGCTGTGTTCTGGACTACCTGAAGTCTGGCCAACACTCCCTCGTTGGCAGATAGGAGCAGGCCGTTGCAGTAGTCAATACGACTTAGAACCAGGGCTTGCACTAAGGTCTTCCTAAACGTGTCAGGCAGCAGAGGGAAAATTTTTCGTAGCATGCTGATGACATGAAAACATGAACCTGCAACAGTGTTAGTGTGTTGCTTTAATGACAAATCCTGATCGAGGCGGATCCCCAGGTTTTTCACGACCTGTTTAGGTTCTGGGACCGCACCAAGATCAGAAGGCCACCAGTCTGGAGCCCATAGAAGCTTGGCTTCGCCAAATAGCATGAGTTCTGTTTTGCTAACGTTGCACTGCAGATAGTTAGTGGACATCCACTGTGCGACGGCCTTCATACCAGCAGAAAAGGAGTTTTTTATTTCAGTAGTGAGAGTTTCAAAAGGGAAGAGGAGCTGCGTGTCGTCCGCGTAGGATACGGGGATGAAACCAAATCTTCGCATCACTCTTGCCAGGGGAGCCACATAGATGTTGAAGAGTGTTGGGCTCAAACAGGAGCCCTGTGGCACCCCTTTTGAAATCTCCACCTCTGCTGAGCGGTGAGCACCCATGGTGACAGTCTGGGTGCGCTCAGTTAGAAAACTCCTTATCCAATCAAGGGCTCTGTTCTTAACTCCTACGTTCGACAACCGGTCAATAAGGATGTTGTGTGACACGGTGTCGAACGCTGCCGACAGATCTAGTAACACTAGGATCACGGAGTAGCCTTTGTCTTGAAGTATATGTAAGTCATCGGTGACAGACAAGAGGGCAGATTCCGTGCTGTGTTTCGGCCTAAACCCAGATTGGGAATAGTCAAGGCCTCCATTGTTTTCCACATACTGTGAAAGATGTTGATTTACATGTTTTTCAGTCAGCTTGCTCAAAAACGGAAGCAGAGAAATGGGCCTAAGGTTTGTTAGTTAAATTAAAATATTAAATTAACTTAAAATATACAGATTAAAAGTTATTGTTGAAAAGTGAAATGTGGTATCCTTTATTAGGATTTCCAATCCTACCCCAGTCAGTGTGCCTAGGTCATTGCCTCCACAGCACAGAATGATGATATCAGGGGGTTGGGAATGCAAAAAGGTTTTAACCAAAGGCTGCAATTGGTGGCATTTTAATCCTTTGTGTGCAAACCATTTAATATTCACATTATGCAAACCCAGGTGTTTGTCAATGCCTCAGTCTTCTGCATACCTACTGTTTGCCCCAGAGAATATATAGTAGTGTCCTACAATCCATATTGAAAGCATTTGGAAGGGATGTGTGGCAACTATCAACATGCCTGTAGCCGAGTAAGTCAGTTGGCACAATGAGAGGTATGTAAAATGATGGAGAAGATGTTATTTTAGAAAAAGCAGATAACTGATTGGCTGTTCATAAACATTGTGTACTCAAATATAGGTTGCATGTTACTATGCTACATTTACTAAAACTATTACTGGTTTTACCTTGTTCAGAGTGGTGGATCAAATTTATTGTGTGGGATAGAAAATTGTTTATGAGTTTCTTATATTTTCATATTCTACAATAGTATATCAGTGGTGAGTTACAAATGTGTAAGGTGTGTAATGTATTGTGTAGGAGTGCTTCAGCGTTTGTTATGACATTTCTTAACTTTGAGATGCAGTATATATAAACCTTGAGTAGCATTAGAGAAATCTGAGGTTTAAAATATGTTGCTATATTTAGGAACTGGTATTGTAGTCTGTATAATTGTAGTGAAATGAAGATTGGAAATAGGTTGTTCATACTAATATGTTAATTAGAATTTGCAAGGTGCAACACCTACCCAAAAAGTGTTGCCCTACGTCAGTAATGAAAGTAGTAGAGAAGACAGACGTTTAAAACATTTTGGCAGATGTATTAACCTGTATCCCAACCCATATAAACCTCTGTGTGAGAAACATCCATTACAATTCAGGCATTACAATGCCATGCGTCAACAAGGCAGTCAATACAATGTAATTTCCCTTACAATGCATGCTGTTAGAACGCATATGTGTCACTGACCAGCATCTTCCTTGAGGTAAGCCCCTGGTGGTGTAATAGTAGTTTTTTTTGTTCTAATGGTACATGTGTTGTAATGGCTTGCATTGTAATAGCATGGAAGCTGCGATGTAAAAATAATGTTGTAAAAATATGCGTTGTAACAGTTTGCATTGTAACATCATATATTCATACCTAACTTTAAAAGCATGCAGTTTATCATACCTCTGCACAAATCTTGTCAGAGCTGCTACAACATTCAGTTAAAGAAGCCTAGATCCCTTACCTAGGTAGGTATCATAGTAGCACTTGAATACAGAGTTCAGTACCTGTGTGCCCTGTATAATGAGGAGAAAGTAATGCACATACTTTCTTCTACACAAATTTAGAGAGAATGTTATGTGAAAAAGGAGGTATTTTAGTATTTATTTTTAGGCTTCTTTTGATGCAGCATGTCACCTCAAAAGGCAGTGACACACTCATTGTGGTCTTAAGAAAGATGTTGAGACTCACAAGAGTAGCATGAGAAGAGTTGGTCTTTTATTTTTGCCTAGGCCTGACATTGTGAGCTGGCAGTCTATAATGAAACTGCAACATAAAAGCAATGTTTCAAACATGGTGGTGGATGTATTAATGCATTTCCTAGTCAATCAATGAATCAATCAAAACCACTTCATTCTGTAATAAAAACCATAAAAATACACAACGCTCAACATTTTTCACAACAATATTAAGATTAAAATAGAGTTCATGAGTAAGCTTGGACAATATAAAACATTTCATCACCAAAGTTCTTAGATATACAAATAAAACAAAGTACCAATAATTCATATATACCAGCAGGCAATCCAGGATAAATCTTATTTAGCTGAGACTTCTTAAATGGAAGAGCAAACAGTAAAACATAAGTCATTTGGTAATGTAGGAACGACCGGGTTACATGTCATAGAGTATAATTTTTTCCTATGCCTCACAGCAGCCACTGAGAAACTCGCAATATTAAAAGTCTCCCAGGGATCATTCAGCAACTGCAAATATAATAAAGCAGGTCTAACTTGCATAAAGCCTTTTCCCTTTAAATTAAGGATTCAAAACGGTCTACGCATAATGCTAAAATGATCACAAAACATTATAAAAGGCATGGTATCCTGGGTACAGAAATTATCACATGTACATGGGCCTAAGTCGTTCACCCTACTCCAACCCTGCAAGTCTGCTAGTAAACAGTGAATAAGATTAAAATGAATTGTAATTAAAAGAAATTGATGGAAAGGCCTGGTAACAAATGTCAAATAAGGTTCTGTCTGTGTGGAAGTTTTTAGCAGGAGGTATGCTTTCACAGTAGGTTACATAATCTTAGTGGCCTCTCTCTCTAAAAACAAAAAGTTTAAAAAATGAGTTTTAACCCATACCAGGTCCTCTCTTCTTGTTTTTTCCAGGAAATTAAACAGTTTGGGGCACCCTAGTTTGTTTAAGATTGACTTGACAAATTGTAACCACAGAATACTGCTTGCTCTCTCCATAGAGACACAATCCCTGGCAAGCACTTGCTAAAACGCCAATTCTGGATTAGTACAGATTGTTAGCCAACATACCACTGGGTCCAACACTATCAGGTCAGAGACATAGCCAATGCCTGATTATTGGTATATGACGTAGGTGAGGGTAGATTGAGGGACCAACAACAGAGACCTTAAAAACTTTTATTCAAATAGATGAAGCCCCTCCACCTATTGGTATCCCCAGATTTCAGACCCATACCTCTCAGTGGCAATGCATTTAGACCTGTTAATATTAAGCATGGCTTCCATTGGCTTGGCCCCAAGTGGGTATGCAAAACCATTGACGGCTGCTGTAGATCTTGCATATTTCTTGGCTTTCTGTTGCAGTACCCAGAAACCGCTCTCATCAAACGATACCCTAAATAGGTAAAATAGGTCACCTTAGACAGCTCTGTGCCTTCACAATAAAAGGTTTTAAGCCTTTTTTGGTCTCTGGCCCATAATCATTGTGTGTGATTTGGCTATGTTGACAATTAACTTCAAAGATTGCATAAAGGCCACAAAAGAGTCCAGAATCCTATAGAGCCCTACAGCTGTGCGAGCCAACAATACTGCATCATCTGTGTAAAGGAGCACGTGGAATATCTGGGCTGGCAGAGTACAGGGAGGTGCCTAGATTCCTTATATATAGGGTAAAAAGCAGGGGAGCTGAAATGCAGCCTGGTCGGACACCTCTACCAATGCTAAAGTGCTTTGTGCATTTGCCATCTTGTCTAACTCTCACACTCACAAAAAGATCCCTGTGTAAGTCAGCCAGGAAATAAACTAAGCATGTGTATGGCTCATAGCTTCCATCTATTTACTAGATCGAATGCCAAGGATAGATCCATAAAAGCCAACTGTAATGTCCCAGCCTTGGCCACTGTGCCGGAGTACAGGACTGATTTTAAGTGCCTCCCTGTACAGGAAATCTCATTGGCGCCTCCTGGCGCTTTGGTAGGTGGGGGATGTAGTCCCCAAAGAAGTGGGTGGGCGGCAACAGCATCAGCGGTATTAGACTCCTAGTCCATATGAATGTCTTTAAAGGTACACTTGAAGTAGGTTGTATACATTTAGGTGTCAGCTCTGAACGGAAAGCATACTCTGTAAAGTTTTAATATCTGCTTGCTATCATGTCTGAGGTACGTCTCTACTTTTACATGTATTCTGATGTGTGTTATGCAGCTGATGACCCTAACTCATAAACAATGTAGGTTATCATACAGCTAAACAAATGTTCTCAGTCCTACTATAGCATTCAGTCATTAAATCCTAGATCCTTTACCTAGGTAGGTATCACATAGGCACAAGAATACAGAGTTAAAAATCTGTCTGCCCTGTATAATGAGCAAAAATTAATGCATTCATATTCTACTACACAAATTTGAAAAATAAAAGGGTACAGTAATTTATAAAAAGTTTTCTGTCAGAGTTTCAACCATATGCATCTTTCCTAATATGCATGGTTAGATAGCCTACATATATATATTTGTAATGGAGACAATGACAACGCAATTGAAAGTACCTGCATATCGTTTAATGAAAATATTAATATGTAATTAATTTAAAATGATTAATTGAAGATGGCAAGAAAACATGAAAATAGAAGAGAACATAAAAAACAGACTACTTAAAGAAGAGTGAAAACAAGAAATTGGATGATGCACACAATATTATAGAGGGAAAAAAGTCTTCTGGTAAGATAACTAAACACTTTCTTAAAACACTATTGCAAAGATTGAAAACTATGGAAAATGTTGAAAAGAAGAGGTTAACAACACATTGGAAACAAAAGAGAACAAGTCATTATGAAAGAGCTTCATATCATAGAAAAATAACACATCTGACAAAAAGACAGAAAGAGTATAAGGATATAAGTAGTATGTTCCAAAGTAGAGTAATTCAAAATAGATCAGTAGCATATAAGAAAAAGCAACATATTGAAAGTGTAGTAGAGCTTTTGAGTTGTGACAAAAGGTATTGATCTTAATAATAAAGAGAATGAGAACATTGAATATAACAATGGTGTTTATGAAGGAGAAAAGCACATGAAAAAGACTGGTTAATAGGAGTAACTTCTGTAAAACTTGTATTGGTGAATTGAAGGGTCCTTCTAGTACGTACTGAGCCTTTCTTTAATGAAGAAAGCTTTTTTCAACAGAACACATTAGTAAATGCAGTTGATATTGGTGGTCGATGTTATGAGGTGATAGATGGCTCTCCCATTCCAAAGGAAAAAAATGTTTTTCAGGAATGTGGAAGAAGTAATAGCTGAAATAATTCATAGGTGGCATATACAAGATCTTTTATATAATTGGGATTGTAGCAGTATTAGCAGTATTCAACAGAAATCTATGGACATATTGTGATATTTTTTTACGGGAATATGCAAATAATAGTGTTGAACAGAAGATTAAGATGCCACAAGGACTAGATCCATGTAAAATAAGAACATATTCCAAGTTGAAAGGTCGTTCTCTGACCTGTCTTTCAAAAAAAGTGTGTCAACGTTCTTTTCGTCATTTAAGAATGTTAGCTGTACACCACTCTGAAACGTGGAAGTTAATAAGGACACTTAACTATGTAAAAACTCCTATATTAATATTTAAATGAAATCAACGCAGCTCTTTTGCACGGTTCTGTATGAGATGTACACACCCAGGGAGTGCCCATGCTCACGTTCAATCAACCAGATTATATACATACACTCAACTATTCACTCAGGCATTACTCATGTAGTGATCTATTCACTGAGGCACTACTAATACACTCATCCAATCATGCAGGCAGTACCCATTTATTTATTTTATTTTATGTTATATTCTTATATAGCGCCTGAATAAACCCCCAAGGGGGTATCTCCGCGCTTTGCCAGTAAGAAATATAGCTCCAGAAGGTCTTATTCAAAGGATAGTACATCGTACAGGGAAGAAATTAGTTACTGGTAAATAGGTATGTTTTTAGGGTCTTCCGGAAAGTCAGGTGACTAGTGAGTGATCTCAGCTCAAGAGGTAAAGAGTTCCAGAGTACTGGTCCCGCATGAGCCAGCGCTCAGCCTCCTTGTCTGGACTTCTTTATTCTAGGTATCTGCAGTAGCTGTTGACTGCTAGAACGCAGAGAACGCCCAGGAACGTGTGGCCGAAAAGATTCGGCCAAATATCTTGGGCCTTCGCCTATCACACTTTTGTGGATGGAACATAGGGTCTTAAACTGCACTTGTTTCCTTACCGGTAACCAGTGGAGACTAGTCAGCAGGGGGCGGGAAGGAGTCCTAGGGGGAACATTCAGGACTGTCCTTGCCGCCGTGTTTTGGACTACTTGTAACTTATTAAGTTGTCCTTCGTTGGCTCCTAAAAGAAGACTGTTACAGTAATCCACTCTGCTGATGACTAGCGCCTGCACAAGTGTTTTCCTGTGGCAATCTGGTAAATAGGGAAACACTCTTCTTAGCATCCCAATTGCCCGAAAGCAGGTACCAGCCACCTGGTTTACATGATCTTTAAACGTGAGTGTCTGATCTAATAACACTCCCAGGTTTTTTACCGTACTCTTAGGGCTGGGAACAGGACCTAATTCTGAGGGCCACCATTCAGGTGACCAGTGTATTGCCGCTTGCCCAAACAGCATGACCTCTGTTTTCTCTACGTTGCATTGAAGACAGTTTGATGACATCCACTCTGATATTGCTCTCATTCCATCTGCAAATGATCTTTTTATTGCAGGGGTCAGACTTTTAAAAGGAAAGAGGAGTTGGGTGTCGTCGGCGTACGACACCGGGGTAAACCCAAATGATCTTGCTAAGTTGGCCAAGGGGGCCACATACACATTGAAAAGTGAGGTGGATTGCATTACCATTGATACCATTGCACTCACCCAGTCACACAG
Organism: Lissotriton vulgaris; assembly: GCF_964263255.1. Classification (NCBI taxonomy): domain Eukaryota; kingdom Metazoa; phylum Chordata; class Amphibia; order Caudata; family Salamandridae; genus Lissotriton; species Lissotriton vulgaris. The sequence continues at coordinate 497,867,273 of NC_141685.1, forward strand.
GAGCTACTCATGAACTAATCCATTCACTGAGGCACTACCCATGCATTCATCCAATAACCCAGTCAGTGCCACTGCACTCATCTACTCACTTATGCACTACTCATGCGCTCATACATTCACTCAAGTACTACCCATAATCTCCATTCACTTGCACAGTAGCCACACTTATCCAATCACCCAGGCACTATCCTTCAGGCACTACTCATGAGTGATATATTCACTCAGGCACAACCTATACCCCCATACAATCACACAGACACTACCCATGCACTCATCCATTCACTCATGCACTATCATTGCACCCATCCATTTAGAAGGCACCACCCATGCACTCATCCATTTACTCAGGCACTTCCATTCCACTCATCCATTCAATCAGGGGCTAGCCATACACCCATCCTTTCACACAGGCACTACCTATGCACACATTCAATCAACCAGTAACTCAATTTGCACTCATCCATTCACTCAAGCACCACCTATGCACTAATGCAATCACCCAATCATTACCACTGCACTCATCCAGTCACCCAGGCACTACCCATGCACTCATCCAATCACTCCGGTAATATCTGTGCACTTACCTAATCACAGAGCCACTATTTGTGCACTCATTCACCCACGTACTCATCCAATCACCCAGGCACTACCCATGCAAACAAATTCACTACATATGAAAGCATAGGACAAAGCATATTTTCACCACTACTAACATACATATAACAAAAATAATTTCTATTTTTAACCTGAATAGGCGGTTCCAGAAGAAACTTTTTTTGTATCTCTTTTGTTTTTTTATTTTTTAACAATTTTTGGGTGATTTTTAAACTTTTTGAAAAAAATAACTTTTAGAAAATGTTTCTTCACACTGTGGAAATCATTGAAGTCCAAAATAAAACAAACACTTGTAGTTCTTGATCAGTGATCTAACAGCTGAGAGACTGCTCTCCAACACACAAGATTATTTGGCATTTGCAGCAATGTATCCCTGCATCAGCCAACTCTATGTCACTGGTTGTGCTGAACTAGGTACACTGCCAGATGAAGTACCTTATTCTCCTAATTCACCAAGTTGACCTTGTTCTCTAGCACATTGCTCCTTGCTTGTCAGGTGGGATGGATGGTTTGAATACACGCGTATTTTTGCTCCCACCCTCTGGATAGTATTTTCGCAAAAAAAGCACAGGTGACTTTCTTGGCATTGACTTTTTTCCCCTTCAGGGGTAATAAAAACAAGCCCAGACTATACCCTCCTTTAGTTTTTTAAAGGCTTGTCTTGCTCTTCCATGATTTCAAACTCCTCTGTATTCTCTCCTTCTCCAGATGCAATCTTCTCCTTGAAAAAGCAATTGAAAACACCGACAGAAACTCAAAATAGGGAGTTAAAATAATACTGAAGTGTGAAGCTGTAGTGACACACACAAATGCAGATAAAAGGGGTTATATCTTCCCTATTTAAGGATAGAAAGCTTTCTGAACCAATCAAATCTCATTTTTATGTCACATAATGTTTACATCGAACACCTGTATGTTTCTTCTATAAATGTGCTTTTTTTGAGACTTTCACAACAAATCTGTAAATCTGTAAAACACATTTAACTTGTACAGTTGCATATGAAATACTTATAAAAATTATGAAGGAGTCATGGACACACTGTGCACCTGTAAATACAGGACGCCAAGGTTCGCAATGGTGTCATAGCTCTGCAACAACTATTAAAATAGTTTTAAAATAATTCTAGTAATAATTATTGAAGTTGTAGGGCTTGGCTAGTAAACCTCTTCCCTATAATTCAATATTAACGACCTTTAAATATGTATTCCACAATATTAAATCTATTGCTCATCCATAAGAAAGTTATGACACGTTGCGCTATAGGGTCGCGGTTCCGAAAAATGTTGTAAAATCATTTAATAACTATTTTACATATATAATAAAATTACTTAAACCTCTTCAGTTCCCGGCTCTCCCCGCACATGGCACCGGAAATCTGGTGCGGGCCCCAGAGGGATTTCCTTTTTGTCAAAATACCCTCAGGTTCTGGGGAAGCACTTCACGAGCTCCCAAGGGTGTTCTGATCATTGCCCCGAAATGACAGTTAGTGCCCACATGGCACAAACTTCATTTTGGAGACACTGAAAGTCGGTTTCAGATGGGAGGCACCAGGGAAATTTTTTCATGTATATAGGTGTGTGGGCTACTCAAAATGGTCATGCCACTGTTCACACCACTGCAAAAGTTCTAGGCTTTATGCCCCCCTAGGAGGAATATGGGGGCAACAGCTCTTGATATGCCCTTTGAGACAGAAAGCCCACTAGGCACCAGGGATTGTTTTTTTTATACTAAGGGGTAGGGCATGCGAATGCCCCCACCCCACATAAATATTAGCCACAGTCTTTCTGCCTCAGGAGGCAGATGGGAGCAATAGTCCTAAGCACCAGGGATTTTGTTGCTTTTTTAAACATAGTGGTGGGGGCTGCAGAGAATGGGCATGCTTATGACCCCACCCCCAAAAAGGCTTTCTGCCTCCAGAAGGCAGATCGGGACAATTGTCCCTTACATGCTCCAAGCAGCGGGGCAGAAAGCCCACTAGGCACCAGGGATATGTTTATGGGCATCCCAGGGAGAAGCCCCATAGGCAAGGGTCACTCCCTATTTTTAGGCACATATTTTGGCTGTCTCAGTGATATTTGTATTCTCATCGGCACCCAAGCGGGGGCAGATAACCACTAGAAACCGGGGAGAGTTTGTGTATGTGTAAATTGGAGTTTGGCTGAAGGTCTGCGTGCACTGGCCGTTGGCTGGCATTTTGCTGGCGGTGTGTGTGACCTGCACTTGGCTAATGGTGTCTGCTTGATGAAGGTGATTGTAGATTGCGCTTACCTGATGGTGTACGTGGAGTGGCTCTTGTCTGGCCCTGTATGTGTACTGGTGCTTGCTAGCTGTTTGCATGGAAATTGCTTGGCTGTTGGGCCGGACTGAACATAGTGCGGTACAAAAGGGGGTGGTGATGGACGGAGCATCTGAACCAATCAAACACTCACACACAGTCAACAGCTATGGGTTTAATCCATCACCGTTCTTTAGCCCACTCCGCCACCCCAGTTCAGACATGGCCATATGCAAATCAGTCTGACCCTGGGCCTCATGGGAACAGTCCAGCCCAAACTGCCAAGCCATGCCTTCCCTGGACCGGAAACAAGATTCCAAGGACCGGTTTCTGGCATTCCAGCCGTCTTCAGCCAGGCTTTCTTGAATCCAGTGGCAAAGTGAGCAAGGGACTCACGTCTGAGCATACCCTGCCAACTTATGGCGAACAAAGCGGTACAAAAGGGGGTGGTGATGGACGGAGCATCTGAACCAATCAAACACTCACATCCATTCAACAGATCTGGGCTTAATCCATCACCGTTCTTTAGCCCACTATGCCACTCCAGTGCAGACATGGCTATATGCAAATCAGTTCTGCCCGAACTGCCAAGCCATGCCTTTCCTGGACCGGAAACAAGCTTCCTAGGACTGGTTTCTGGCATTCCAGCCGTCTTCAGCCAGGCTTGCTTGAATCCAGTGGCAAAGTGAGCATAGTATGCACCGGGCATTTTCCCTGGTGGGCCGGAGGGATGGGGGCCGATTTTCTGGACAAGGGTTAAATGTTATCACTGGGGGTCCGTTTTGCAGTAGTAAATTATTACTAATTGTCAATTAGCAAGCAATGTGACTTACCACCACCCATTCCTGCTGCTCTACTTCACTGGCGCAGTCACTGTAGTTCTTGATGCCAGCCTTGGCACTGGTAGATTGTGCCTCTAGAAAAAAAAACATTCCACATTTTAGATGACAGGTACACCTCACCATATTCTAATTACTTGTTTTTGCAAAATATAACCACAAAAAGTACTGCACAATACATCACTACAGTTCGGTTACAGTATCTTCTATCAATATTATGCCCGGCATTTTGTTGGCTGGCAATGCTTGAAAAGCCAGCCAAATCCATGTTGCAATGGAGGGCAGACTTATGATGAATCTGAGTCATTGAAGTGCAATGAAGCAGTGCAATAATTGACCAATGAAGGACATATGTTCTAGCAGCCTTATTCATGAAGGGGCCGTTTTGCGAGCCCCTAATAGCGAATCATAGCGATTCGCTATTAAGGACTCGCAAAACGGTAATCATGTAGGAATCGCATAATAAAATGCCATTCCTACTGATTCCTTATTTGCGATTAGCAAATTGCTAATCGCAAATAAGGAATAACTCGCCATTCATTCCTATGGGCCAAAAGGCCCATAGGAATGAATGGGGAGTATTCCTTATTTGCGATTAGCAATTAGCTAATCGCAAATAAGATTGTGATTTGAAGGGTGCCAGGGGTGTCCACAGGACACCCTGTAGCACCCCTCAAATGAAATTTCACACAGGTGTTGCACACACACATGTCCAAAGGACATGTGTGTGTGTAACATGCAACTCAGAAAAATGCATTTAAATGCATTTTTCTGAGTTATCGCAATTTACCGCGAGGTCTGACCTCACGGTAAATTGCGGGAAGAAATTGCGAATTCGCAAATTTAAATTGGATGTTGAATTGCATTTAAGGAATCTCTAATAGAGATTCCTTAAATGTAATTCCTCGCACATTTTCGACATCGCAATTAGCGATTTTTGCATTTGGGATGCTGAATCCCAAATGCAAAAATCGCACTCGCAAAGGGCCGGATTCTCAGAATCCGGCCCTTTGCGAGCCGATTTAGCCTTCATGAATAAGGCTGTAGGTTGGCTAATGCAATAGGGTCTTCTTCCTTCTTTCAACCATGCTGGACTGTCACCAACTGCTGGCATACTATGATAATAATGCATTCACAACATTGGGGGGTCCACCATGACCATGGCCACTCTCTTGATTTACTGTTCAAGGATCAGCAAGAAAAAAAGCTCTCTCAGCAAACATGTACCTTACTTGGGCATGCAATCTTCACAGTAGAGTAGATCACCTAAAATAGGCTTTCAAAGTCTTACAGTACCACCAGTCCACAAAATATATAAGGGTACAGGAAAAACTTACAGAAAGTTGAAAAAACAATCTTCAAACAGCCTAGTACAGACAGTTCGAAGTCAAGGACAGAAACTTGAAATATATACAATAAGTAGATATGATAATGCAGGGATATGAAGAATTTAGGAAACAGAATAAAGAGGGCTGGAAAAAATGTGGGAGACAGGCACAGTAAAAAGGAACAATGGGGCCAGGAGAGCCTTCTGCAGCTGCCATTGTGGAGTCACCTACAGCTCCCTCACTCGCCTCAGTGATTCCAGGCCCAACTCTTTCTTGCCCCTTGATGCTCATGTAAAAAATAAATAAAATAAAATAAAAAAAGATTAGTGGGGCAGTTAATAATCTCCCCAACAATATTTTGACAAGGAAAGGCAAATGCAGTAGTATTTAAGTTTTCTAAATCAGATCCCCTATAGTACTAGTATTCTGAACCTATTCCTCATTTCCTAAATCTAACCCTATACCAAATTTCCTAAACTACATTGGAGAACTACTAATAAATTATAACAAATTACATTTGCTTCTCATCTGATTTTCAATCTCTCAGTCTCAAGTTCAACCTCCTTTGACAGACCAACTCAGTCTGCATTGTTTTCAATGCATAGATACATGCATACTTCACATCCCTTGTAAATTGCTTAGGGTTGGGACTGTATGAGCTACAAAGGCAGAGAGAACTAGGAGAATGCACTAACTCACTACTAACTGTAATCTTTGTAACAGGACACAGGAGTCTCTGCATGACTTCTTAAATATTCAGCCCAAGTGAGCGCCAACAGGTAGTATTAGGTAGCATCACAAGCACCTGTCTAGATGATGATAACATAATACTTGTAATATAAATATAACTGACCTGAGTGTGAGCACTATGCTTGCTATTTGGGAAAAAATATAGCAAAGATAGGACACAACAACAAAAATTATTATTACTCACCGTGCCCCACAACCTCCACACCTGTCATGTTGAGCAGGTCCTGTTTTCAATCCAGGATGTCAGCCCACTGGTGCGTAGGTTGTATTTGAGGTCACTGGACCCCAGAGCTCAGACTAGTGCTCCCTCTTCCTGTACTGCTGATGCTACCGGAGGCTGTACTCACTGCAATGCCTTCTGCCTTCTGCCTACTGCCTGCTGCCTGCTGCCTGCTGCTAGGTTGGAGGGGAGATGGTGCTGCACATAAAAATCTAGTGCAGCCACCTCCACTTCTGACAAAATGGTGGGGGCTGCACCCCTTTGCGGCACCACCTCCCGAAATGTAGGCAGCTGGTGCTAAAGATTTTTTGGGGGGGGCCTGTTGCTGCTATTCCCCTACTCTGTTATGGCACTGGGTGGGGGAAGAGAAGAATCAGAAAAAGGAAGGAAGGAAGGAAGGAAGGAAGGAAAAAATAAGAAAGTAAAGCAAAAAATAAAAAAAGTATAAAAGTCCCACAAAAACTAAAAAATTGAAAAAAACAAAAATATACAACCAACAACGTATCGTAAAATAATAAATAAAAATAATGGGTAACTAAGTTTGAGAGGGCATGATTAAAGAGATTAAGTAGGATTTTAAAAGTAGGCCCCAGCTCCATAAACAGAGCAAAAACAAGATGGCAATGAGCAAGCAAACTATGTGGTGCCATTCACAGGTGATTTCCGGTGCAAGAACGCAATTCGTGCTGTGTATGACAAAATGTAACTCGGAAGGGCTCAGCGAGCAACTCCGCCTGCACGCGCAACTGCACGCAGCGATGCAGAGTTTGTTTTACACTTTCCCGAGTTCCATGTAGCACAACTATGCGAACTCTGCCCAGGCCTAGTTCCTATGCTTTCGGCCTTAGAAGCAGGGAAAACTGGTAAGTTGATTCTGAATGGCAATTCTACATTGGCAGCTGTAGATTAGGAGTAGGTCCCACTCTCAGCTGATTCCATGGAGGAAAAGTCCTGAATAAGTTTCTAAATGTTTAGCTTTGTAGGTTTTAGGGCCAGAGGAGCACACTCTAACAACAGCCAAGGGTCAGGACCTTGTGGATACCACTTAGATGTTAGGGCGCACTCTCACAGAAGTCACCAGCAATCAGGGCAAATCCATTTGGAACTAGTCAGCTGAGTTCTCGGAAAAAGAATACTTCTTGCAGTTTTTGTGTCCTTGTAGTTTAACAGGAGGTTGGCCAACTGACACTTGAATTGGGATCCTCAAGGTTGATTTTGAACAGCAGCCAAAGACCAACAATGGGTGTACAACCTTTACAACGCAACTTTTACAACGACCTACCATTACAACGAAACTTTTACAAAGCAAAAACTTTTACAACGCATGTATTTACAACGCATGTTTTTACAACGCAGGTACCTTTACAACGCATACCATTACAACGTAAGTATTGGTAAGTATATAATTATATTTACAATGTTATATGTTTGGGGTAAAGGGGTATTTTTAGGGTTTAGGGTCAGTTTTGGGTTTTTGGGTAAAGGGGTATTTTTAGGGTTCAGGATCAGGTTTAAGTTTTTGGGTAAAGGGGTATTTTTAGGGTTCAGGGTCAGTTTTAGGTTTTTGTGTAAAGGGGTATTTTTAGGGTTCAGGGTCGGTTTTCAGTTTTTGGGTAAAAGGGTATTTTTAGGGTTCAGGGTCAGTTTTCAGTTTTTGGGTAAAGGTGTATTTTTAGGGTTCAGGGTCAGTTTTCAGTTTTTGGGTAAAGGGGTATTTTTAGGGTTCAGGGTCAGTTTTCAGTTTTTGGGTAAAAGGGTATTTTTAGGGTTCAGGGTCAGTTTTCAGTTTTTGGGTAAAGGGGTATTTTTAGGGTTCAGGGTCAGTTTTCAGTTTTTGGGTAAAAGGGTATTTTTAGGGTTCAGGGTCAGTTTTCAGTTTTTGGGTAAAGGGGTATTTTTAGGGTTCAGGGTCAGTTTTCAGTTTTTGGGTAAAGGGGTATTTTTAGGGTTCAGGGTCAGTTTTCAGTTTTTGGGTAAAGGGGTATTTTTAGGGTTAAGGGTCAGTTTTAGGTTTTTGGGTAAAGGGGTATTTTTAGGGTTCAGGGTCAGTTTGGGGTTTTTGGGGTACAGGGGTACAGGGTAAAAATAAATTTAAATTTAATTTAAATTAAATTAGTTAAATGAAATTAAATTAAATTAAATTACATTACATTAAATTATATTAATTTCAATTAATTTACAATTAAAAAATTAATATATACTTACAAATACTTACGTTGTTATGGTATGCGTTGTAAAGGTACCTGCGTTGTAAAAACATGCGTTGTAAATACATGCGTTGTAATAGTTTTTGCGTTGTAAAAGTTTCCTTGTAATGGTAGGTCGTTGTAAATGTATGCATTGTAACGTCATACATCCACCAACAATACCTTCCGGGGTACAGATTCCAGATTAAATCCACTCAGAGATTTCCTGGTGTCAATGTTGACCACATTAAGTTTCCTGAAGGAGCGGAGGCTCACACCAAAAATCCTCCACTGCAGTGGGAAGGGTTAGGCTCTGCACTTTATAGGAGTGGGTACAGCACTTATCAGTAGCAAAGCAGTTAAAAAGTAGTAAACACAGCACAATAAAAATACTACTTTAGTTTATAAAAATGTTGTGTGATGTAATGAACAAATGGACACCAAACAAATCCTACATATTCAGATGTAGGGAACAGGAGATATGATGGTAATCTGGTCACACTAGACTGGGTCTAAGTCAAAAGTTAATGCTGACTATGAGGCCAGCTGGGTGTAAGGGCAGTTTTTTCCTGGTGGAAAGTTTACTTTCTGAATTACATGATTTTTCTGAGAAAAGTCCTCATAGACAGGTCAGCGGTAGGCTAGTCTGCCAGCTGTATCTGATGGAGGGTTTGATGAAAGTAGTTTAGTATAGCTCAGGTCTCAAGGGTGAGTCTCGGCTCCGGCAGCAAACTTGGCTTAATTGGCAATAACAGCTGAAAAGCTCTGAGTGGTTGAAGTCTAGAATCTATATTGAGGAAGCTAACATCATTGGTCAGATAATGTTCATCATCAGCCTTGGTGAAGAGCCTATACATCTGGCCTAAGAGAAGTTTCTGGAAGTCAAAACCCTTTTAGCAGGGGGAAACAGCTAGTTGAATTTGACTGGTGAATTAACATTGGCAGATGGGACTTCAGAGTCAGTCCCTGTTGCCACTGGTTCTCTGGTGGAAAAGTTCTGAAAAGGTTTTGGTCTAGGTTTGTATATTTTATGGTCAGTGAACACACTCTACCACCAGCAAAGGGTCCAGGACCTTGTGCTTGACACTTAGGTGTTAGGGCTCACTCCCCCAGAAATCACCAGACAATGCAATTGGAAATAGTCAGCTGCAGGTTTTGTGTCCATGTAGATTAACGAGAGTTCAACCAAGTGACCCTTAAAGTCCAGTTCTCTGTCCCAGGTACAAAAGGAGTATGTTCAGTAATTGGAGTCTCTCTCATGTTCAACAGCAGGTGTTGTCCTTCTTATGTCTTCCACTGGTCCAGATGTGTTCTGAAGGAAGTACACTGTGGTGCCACATTTATACCTGGCACTAATTTGTGGGTGGATGAGACTCCCTGACCAATAAGGGAAAATGTTCCCATGGGCAGCCCTACCCACTTTCACATCCCTCTCTGGGGAGGCTGCCACTAAACATGCCACTGTTCACTCATGTCAGATACTAAAATAGCAGAAATGTTCTTCCTCTGGGCAGAGCTCTGGATAAATCCTTGATGTGAGTCTTTGGAAATAAGAAACTAGTCCTGCAAATGGGTATTGAATCAGGTTTTATCCCACTGGCAGTAGAGCCATTCTGACTACCTGGACAAAGGAAAGGGCAGGCATAGGTGTGAATTATGTCTGCCTGTTACAGGATATGCTCCTTTGAAGCTTTTGTAGTTGGTTGGCACACCCCCAGGCTACTTTGACAGGAGATGGCCATACCTGCTCCCACCAAGGCCCTACGTTCCCTTTCCTGGGACATTTGCACCTCCTTCCTGGAGGCAAGCGGGCTGTCAGGTGACAACTGGGGATCAATTCTGAAGAGGGTACCAGAGACTTTACAAAGGAAAACAGCGACTTCTTAAGTGAGGATGATTGAATTAGTTTGACAATATGTGACACCGGCATTAGGTTGGATTTTGTACAGCTATAAAAACAAATGTTTGAAGTATTTTTCCAGCTACTGCCAGTCTGAAGCTCGCTCTATTAAGTATAACAACGTAACCTGGTGTTTCTATGGCACAGCAAGCCTTGCTACAGCCACCAAACCATACTTTATCTGAATGCAAAAAGTGTCGGCAGAAAATGCATACAATCTTTTTACCTCTGTGACATAAATTATTTCAGTCAGTCCATGAATACTTAAACTTTTGTTAGCAAATAGTAATATATAAATTATTATTTTTAGTCTCCTTCATTTGGGCCAAAAATTTATTTTTGTGGCACCTCAAGTTGCAAATTTGCACTTATATTCATAAATAACTCAAAGATAGTGTAAGAATGTAGATTGTTGGTTGACTGGGGTGTGAGCCATGGTCAAATGGTTGGCACTATCCTTGTCAGTGTGAGGTGCAAGCCAAGCCTAAAAAAACATGTGCTCAACCCTCTGGTACCTTGGTACAGAGCAGTCAGGCTTAATTTAGAAGCAGATCGTAAAGTATTTGTGCAACACTTTGAACAGGATTGAAGTGAAACCAGCACACGAAACAAACCTCCAACAAGACCAAAATAAATACCCCAAAAAATCAGCATTAAGGAGATATGTATTTTTAAAGATTTTAGTGGAAATAATGCCAAAAAGGACAAAGTGCCATAAAGGACAAAGTGCCAACTGTTGCTATCTGGTCACGTTGGACCCAGACATTGTTACAAGTTTGGGCCAACTGTAATAAAGTGTGGACCAGCTACAGGGATCCAGTTGGACCAACTGAACAGAGTACCTTAAATACTGGTTTGCTTAGCACTGCGAGAAACTATGGCAAAGATGCGTTGCGCAGCTGAAGGGATGTGGCGGTTCTGAGATGCAGTGAGGCTGCGTTGCTGTTGAGGATCCTGTTGACAGTGCTTAAGATGTGAAGTCTGGCACCATGGATGTGGGGGGCAATTGGGGCACTACTTTCGTTCCAAGGTGCTGCATTCCGGAGTCCATCATTGATATCAAGGCTGCCATTAATGAGGAATGTGAGGGCCTGTGCAGAGGATGCATTGCATTGCGGGTGATTCCGAAGGGTCTGCAAAGCTGATGCAAATCTTTGTGGAGGGCCCAATCCATGCAGCAGCAGTAGTGTATCAGTTCTGCTTAGGTTTGTGCCATGCAGTATAGGAGAGTTGTCAGCCTGCTGGATCCACAGAGACTGGAAGAGGACCTTAAGCCAGCTTCCAAAGGTCCTGGACTTGGGTTGCACCACTTCCCAGGTTAGACTCACAGATGACTAGTCCAGGTGCCACAGTAAGGATGTTTTAAACATGTGTGTACCTGAGGGTTCAGATCAGGAGGCCAGCTAAATGGCTCTTGGGTTCTGAGTTCAGGTGATTCAGGTCCAGCCCTTCTTACCCAGGCAAGAGGGCAGCATTCAGCAGGTCAGCACAGCCAGGCAGCAGCCTTTCAGAGCAGAAGTCCAAAATAATGGCAGTCCTTCTAGCAGCGCAACACTCCTTTTTACTTGCAGGGTAAACACATGTCCAGAGGTGAACTGAAGGATTGGTGTCTGAGATCTAATATTTATATCCAGTTGTGCCTTTGAAGTGTGAAGAAACTTCTACATGCAGGTCTTTGAAGTGCAGTGTCCCTGCCTTCTGGCCCTGGCTCCAGACTAATTACAGGGGCTGTGCACACCTTTATGTCGAGTCAGGATACAGCCTAGTCAAGTGTAAATTGACACCTAAGTCACACCTAAGTCCAACTGCCGACTACACCCAGTCAGGTGATCTAGAGACAGACTGTAGGCACTTAATGGCAGGTAAATGCCAACTTTCTAAAAGTGACATTTTCAAAATTGTAATTTAAAGTCCAACTTTACCATGAGTTAGGATTTTTCATTACAATAGGCATTTTACATGTATTTATTTGCACACAGTGCAAAGGCAATACAATAATGTTCTTGCAAAGTTGACTCGTGTAAGCTAGGTCATTGTTTCTAGGAAACTAACCCAAAGTGTCACAGATGCAAATGTGTGTCATGAGGTGATATAAAAAGAGAAGGCAGCTTTAGGAAAGTCCTGTGTACGTGTAAAATGGCAAAGTTTCCGTCTAAGCCTAACTGAGATATATGACAGCAAATCAGTGCTTCAGGTCCACTAGTAGCATTTGACGTACCGTACTAGGGACTTACAGGCAAGTTAAATGTGCCAATTGGGTATAAGCCAATCTTATCATGTTTTAAGGAGAGAACACTAGCATGCTAATACTGGTTAGCTGTGGTAAAGTGTGCAGAGTCCTAAGGGCAGCAAAATGTAAGTCATCAGAACAGGATGGCAAAAAATTAGGGGGTAAGGCACCAAGATGCCTTGTTTAACAGATAATAAAAAGTGATAATTAAACAATTATTGGGGAAATGATCCCTATTACACATCTCAACACATGTATCTTGATTACACATCCCTTCACAATTTAGATTCATTGCCTAGATTTAAATAAAGCTTTATTGAACACTAAATACATGATTCTCAAGCTCCTTAGAATACCCATATTTATATTATGCACAACCATGCTTCCCATAATGGGGTTCATTATGCCCATCTCATTCAATATCACTATATAGGAAAAACTGATTCACTAACATATTGATTTTAAAAATGACACTTTTTTGCATGGTCACCACCTATTTGTGCTGAATTTTATTGCTACTTTTTAGTTGGTGTGGTATTACTCTGAAGTATTTCAAGGAGTTACATAAAAAAGTGCGGGATTTCCCAGAGTTCCACCAATGGGTGGAAATATGCATGTCCCACTGCTCATGCTGCAATTTAGTATTAGTAGAGTGAGCAGCACTGAAAAAAATGTGTGTAAACGGCACCATGCAGTGTGCAAGAGCAGCTGTCATGCCAGGCTAAGTAAGCTGCCACTTGAGTAGAAAATCTACTTGAGCTTAGGCGAATCTGCTTGAAAAGTAGCCCTCTTGACTGTGATTGTTAGGAAATTGTGCTAGGGTAAGCCACATCTTGCTTGCTCTTGCATTTCTGGTGCATTGTGGAAAACTAGTCTGCCACACACTGATTGGTGGATTTGGCTTTCTGAGTTACAAGAGTAACATGGAGTTACCAAATTCTGCCAACTTCACAGGCAGAATGAAACATTAGGCCCACCTAAAGTTTTTAGATTCTCAGGAACCCTATGTATGTGATATGACCACTAAAAAGAGTAGCAATTGGCTTATCCCTGATTTCCGTTTTTACCTCTCCTGTGAAGTCACGGTATAGAATATCGAAACTGCACCCATGGGATGGAAAGTTAATTGTCCTTGTGGATTGCAGCACATTATTTATGCCATTGTGTGGTGTACAGTATTTGAAAATGGAGAATTAAGAAGTTTAAAGTCAACATGTCCCTACAATGACAAGCTCCCAAAAGCTATTTTGGGTATGTAAGGTACTGGCTGTTCTATTAGAAACCTAGAGTACAGATATAAATATTAATTCAGCGATCTCTAGTTTGCATTAAGCTTAAAATAACTAATACTTCCACCCCTTTTAACAATTAATAAAACCCCAATTGCCAATTGTAAGAAATTGGGTTAATGGTTTGGGTAGTGGAATCCCTAATCAGGCAAACACCATAACTCTTAAGTGGACAACAAAAGTAAATATATTAACCTGGGCTTAACGCTCTAGTAGTTTGGCACAAAGCAGAGAGTCTTAACGTGGAGGTAATATGTACCTTATTTATGCAGCACACAAACAATAAAAAAGTAAAAACATGATTCAAGAAAATCCCCAAACCAATTAAGAAACATAGAGTAACTTTTAATAAATCAATTGACACCAGAACAACAAACTTCCAATCAGTAGAACTGGAAATATGCAATTTAAAATTTTAGGTAACAACAGCACCTAAAATTGGCCTTTTCAAAATTGAAATTGAAAATCTGACTTCACCACAAGTTAGAATTTTTCATTCCAATTCAAAAGACACCAATAATGAACTAGTTACCTGTTCCCGTTTAGAAATTAAAGCTTATTACACAAAATAAGGTAACTCCAATGTTATCCTATGGGAGAGGTAGGACTTGCAACTGTGAAAAATAAATATTCGAGTTATCACTGCCAGTACATGAAAATATTAAAGCACATGTCCAACCTTTCAAAATATGCTACATCCTGCCCTCGGGCTGTCCAAGACCTTCCCTAGGGGTCACTTGTAAGTTTTAAAAAGGAATGTTTTGTCCTGGCAAAAGGTTTATTTTGCCACATCGAAATGACAGTATAAAACTGCACACACAATCTACAATAATAGGTCTGAGACAGGTATAAAGTGCTACTTGGTTGGGTCACACAATCAGTGATGCTGGCCCACTACTGACATTTAGATTACAGGCCTTGGGCACAGGTAGTGCCACATTTCTAGGGACTTACAGGCAAATAAATATGCTAATTGGGTATAAGCCAATCTTACCAGGTTTGAAGGAGAGAACACAAGCACTTTAGCAGTAGTTACCAGTACTAAAGTGCGCGATTCCTAAGGGCAGCTAAAATGAATTCAGCAAAACAGTAGCCCTGAAGGAAAAAAGCAAGGGGGAAAACCACCAAGATGCCAGGTTTAACAGATAGTAAAAAGTGGTAAATAAAATACAATTTGTGGAATGATCCCTATTATAATTTTCAGCACATGAATCATGCATAAAAACCCTTCACAATTTAAAAAAACTAACCTTAAAACATTGTATCTTAATAGTCCTTCTTTTTAAATGATTCATTGCCTAGATTTCATCAAGCTTTACTGAACTCTAGATAGATAATTTTTAAGCTCCTTAAAATACACACCCATATCATGGACACCTATGCTTTATATAATGGAGCTCATTATCTCCATCTTCTTCAATATCTATACATAGGGATAACAATTTCAAAAATGTATTCATTTTAAATATGCAAACTTTTTCATTCTTCAAAGGATTTGTAAAATGTGTGAGAAAATGTCCCTTGCGAATTTTACTGCTGATTTTTAGTTGGGGTGGGCAGAACTTGCGGAGTTTGGCTGAGCGGTATTTGGGAGATTCTGCAGAACTCTACAAGCATGAAGAAATAAGCATATTACGCTGCTTGTGTTGCAAGTTAGCGGTAGTAGAGCGAGCAGTGCTGAAAAATCAGTGTGAAAGGCACAATGCACAACAGCAGCAGCCATCCAAGTTGGTTTAGCTGTTGCTCAAGTAGAAAAGCTACACAAGCTCAAACAAATCTACTCCAGAATCAGCCCACTGACCACAATCACTTGCGACTTCCCATGATAGAAAACGGTTCTAGGCGATGAAAAATATAATTTGCTAATGCATTTCTGGAGCCCAGTGGGAAAAAACTCTGTCACATGGAGATTTGCAGAATTTGGATGTGACTCTACATTACAAGAGTAACGTGGAGTCACCAAATTCCACCATACCCGAGGGTAAGTTTTTAGATTCTCAGTGCCCCATATATGTGATATGACTGCTAAAAAATGTAGCAATTGGCTAATCCCTGAATGTCATATTTAACTCACCTGTAGGGCCTCAGTTTATAGTATCAAAACTACACCAATGGCATAGAAAACTTCATGAGACCTGTGGATTGCTGCACCTATTTTATGGTAAAATTTGGTGCTTAGTATTTCAAAATAGGACCTGTAGAAATTTAAAGTCACCATGTCATTACAGTGACAAGCCCCTAAAGGCAGTTTTTGTTAATTAAGGCACTGTCTGTTCTATTAGAAACCTAGAGTGCAGCTACAAATTACAATTAATTCTGCTATCACAAGTTGGGTGCCAGCTAATAAAAACAATTTTCCACCCTTTTTAACATTTTTAAAAAGCCCATTTGTATAAAATTAGGGTATTGGTTGGTGCAGCAGAAGCCCTAATCCACCAACAACCACAATCCTTAAGTAAACAACACAAGTCACGTAATTAACCTGAGCTTAATGCTCTGCAAGCTTGCCACAAAGCAGTGAGGCTTAATTTAGAGGCAATGTGTAAAGAAGTCATGCAACACATAAACAATAATACATTAATAAAACAACATAGGAAGACATCCTGAAACAATTTGAAATAAAGAGCACATCCTAATAAATACATTGATAACAAAGCAAAACAAACATCAAAACAGCAAACATGGAAATATGCAAATTTAACGTTTCAGGTAAAAGCAGCACCTAAAAGTGGTATTTTGAAAACTGTAATTTAAAATCCGATTTCACCACAATTATTTATGACTCATTATTACTCTGTTGCTCAAGAAGTTGAAAACATATCAAGCTTCTATAATAAAAATAACATAGTAAAGTTAGGGACACCTGAGATGGCATTGTATTTTGCTATCGTACATGCATACATCATCTGGGTATTTTTTCAAGCAATACAAATTAATTGCCTCCTCAGTGCAGAGGAGCCAACAAAGCAGCCAGTATTCTTCTGCCATTCTTGTAGCTATGTTCTTTCAGCAAACAGTGCATGGTTCAGACAATTTGTAATATAAAAAAAAATATTTAATGGTCAGTTGCACCATTTTAATCTAGTGCAACTACCCGTGTACCAATCCATAGTTTCATGATCACCACTTTAGGCCTCATTCTGAGTGCTCCGGCAATACAGGTGTGGACTGTAATAGTTTTTACTGCCCCATTAGAATTACAAGTAGGATTACTACCCGATCGGTATTCTACTGGCAGCACCGATATTTAAAGGTCCTTGACGGTACAAAACTAAGCAACATCTCCTAATGACTGGATTTGTAGCCCTTATCTGTATACAATATATAGCACTTTTAAATGTATTAAGTGCTGTGTTAACAATCTCTGACTAACAGGTAAAGTAAGCAAAGAGAAGAAAGTATGGTTTCAAATGAATGCATGATTTTTTTTATGTCCAGACTTATGCAGACACTTAAACAACAAGTGGCTGGTATTTATCTCTCAGAAAGGTGGCAACAACAATTAAAAGAGTCTGGGTGACCCCACTGCTTAAAAGTTTTTCAAAGAAACAAATTGCCAGCTCAAATGTTTGGGTGAAACAGTTTTTAAAATAATGGAAATTATCTGATAATTAATTTGTAGAAACATGTATTCCTGCATATTATTAACCATTGCCTAGTAACATGGGTTATTTCCCTCACCTAATATATCTATGATTCCATAGTGTGGCATTTGAAGGCTGATTGCTTACAATTTGATTGCTGCCCAGTCTGGTGTTTACAATACAGCAAATTATATCACTTGTGTGTCATATGACATTTTCAATCGTTCAAATTCATTACTTACTGCACATATCCTTTCTCTTGGAGAAATAAAATATCACACCTAAACTGGTATCCAATTCTATTTGTTCGCATAGTGAACCTTGTTGTCCTCGGTAGTAAATATGCTGCCCTTAGCCTTCCCTCTGTCTTCTCTGTGTGAACCTTTCCTCTCCCTTGTGGCCTCCATAGTCTGTTGTTGTGACACTGCTTCACTCATCTACCCTGAATGATCTGTGGCGCTCACACTGTCCTTCTAACCTGCCCTGCATGGTCAGATTGCTCCCCCTGTAACCTTCTCCTTCCACTCCATTTTCCGAGTCCATGCCCATTTTCCTTCCCTCCTGTCCTCCATAGTCTATGTGCCTGGCCCTAACCCTCCCTCCTGATCCCCATTGTCCATTGTACTGCTCCTGTCCCTTAATCCTGCTCTACTTTGTCCGCTGTGCCTTCATTTCCCATTCTGCAAGTGCTGCATGTTCCTTGTCCGTGTGCATGCCACTACCACTGCCACCTGGGCCTGGGTTGTCCACTTGCTGCCGCTGTCCCCCTCGTGCACTGCATGCTCCATTGTGCTGACAATGCCCTCCTGCCTGTTCTTTGTGATCAGCTTGTGCCCCCCACCAACTACATCCTGTCTTTTAATTGTCTGAGTCTGCACCCTGACCCCATTCCTCCTGCTCTTATATGTCCTAAAAGGTTGTCATGTGTTTACTGCTGCTCAGCCAGTATACCCATACTTTATTTGGATATGCACTATGGCCAATGGACCCTATTCTTAAAATGTTTTGTGCGCAATGGGCAGTGTACCCTATACTTGATTTTGATGTGCGCAGAATTTTGAAGTGTACTAAGGGTTCCCTAGTGTATCCTACAAAGTTGGGGTGTGCAGAAGGGGGTGAATGGCTTGGAATTTGCACTCCGCTGGTGTCCTCCATTCTCCCAGTCTTGCACAATTCTCTCAGTGCGTGGTGTGTAGAAATGGTGAGCAGTTTAGGTTTTACACCTCTTTGGTGTCCATTTTTCTCCAAACCCTGCACATTATTACCATGCTGTCCTTGAATTTAAAATTGTTGTAATGGGGATAACTCTCCTAGCCCCATTTATTTTCTCTTGCATTTTTATCCTCTCTGTCTGATATTCGCAGTTTCTTCTCGTTCTCATCATTACTTTTTGAGCACCTCTGTTACCTCTTGCACCTTCCAGTTTCTCTATTATTTTTATTACTTTTCCAAGGGAAGAGTGTAGGAGAGTAGGGTCTGCAATCCTATGATCACCCAGATTTTTTGCTTTTGTTTCACTGGTTTACGACTTTCTCTGGCTGTGGGCCTGCCAATCAGACCCACAGCCTGGCTGTTCTCTTTCTAAATTACGATATGTACCCTAGGTGCATTTACCAATTGGTACTGGGCCACCTTGTCAGACCCCGTAACGCAGGGCATAGGTGTACCCAGGGCCGCCAGGGGCTGCAGCATGTATTATGCCACCCCTGGCTGGCCGCCTAAAGTTGACACAACTGGCTGCATGACAGCTGGGGCAAAGTCGTGTAATCACCCTTTGCTTTAGGTATAGTAGCTCTATATCTAACCATACAATGGACACCCGAGTTCCTATCAGTCACTCCTATGGCAGGCCTTGACAATCCTGAAGGCAGAGTGCGTGGGCTCGTGTGAACTAGGTTCTGGCCCGAGCCGAGCCCGGTTGCAGCTTGCGGAATCAAGACCCAATGGCTGTTCCATGATAACGCGCACCACATCGGTAACTTCGGTGTCGCGTTATCAAGGCATGTCGAGTAAGGTGTCATACGAATCGGGATGCTGCCCCCTCACCAATTCTGGCGACGAGGTTAGCATTCCGGCCTTCTAGAGGGACACGACATGTACGTAACTGTGAACCCCGGTTAAAGTTAACTAAAGCCTCAGCTCCACAAAATGGATGCTGCCACCACAGACACGAGTCTGACCTCCTGCTGCTGGGAGTCCTTCCAGCGAGGAGAGCTTGGACAAAGGGTTTCCTGTCGAGGGCGGTGTTCGCACCGTCCCAGACAGGGTTTGTGTATTCTGGGTAGGTAGGGCTTTTGCGAGAAGGTGACTGCGGAGTGGCACCCCGGTGCTCACTACGCATCTGCCGGTCAGAACCAGTTCCAGGGGCGCCAGCCCTGGCCTGGGGAAAGTCCGGCAGGGGAGAGGGGTGTAACTACCCCCCTTCCTGGTCCCACCCTTAGGGCAGGACCTAGTCATGTACCCACCCCTTTCTTTAGGATAAAGACCGGAGCGGGGACCCTTCCAAATTAGATCATCTTTGAATCAAGAACTACTTTCTACGAAAGGACATTCGAGACTCTTCTCAAGATTTCTCCCTTGTGACTAAGGAGTAGTCACCCTGCATCAGCGGGCACCATCTAAGAACTCTGCGGTTTGCTGTAAGTCCTTCCTCAAGGAACCCGACGGCCCAGCTCGACGAGAACCGGCTTCCCTGGCACCTCTGACCTCTACCCACGTCATCAGCTCAGCTGTGATCTGTGGGTGCGACGAGACCTCGAGGGACCGGCCATCATCAAAACCTGCACGCTTTCTTAACCAGCACGACCATCGAAGTAATTCTCTGGTGAGTGCTCTGGGGTCCGAGAAGCCCCGACCCTGAGCCGCTCCAGCACCGAAGTGCAGTCTCCCAGCATCTCCACGATCTGCGTGGGGCCCTTCTGCTCGCTGCTCAGCACGTTGTCTGGTCACTAGCCGCTGGCTTGTGCCCTCCTGTGACGACATCCGACAATCAACACTGCTGGCCTGGTTGCTCCAGACTGGCCCTTGCTTCCATCTTTGCAAGAAGCACCCCGGACCCTCCTGGTCCACTCAAGACGCCATCTTAGGCCCACCACGTGGCCCTGAGATCTGCCAAGGCTTGTTGCCCCATCCTGGGCCCAGCGATGCCGACAGCATCATCCTTCGTGGGACAGCTCGCACCTCCACCGTGGTCGCCGACAACGCCTCCTGGTCCGTGAGACTGCAGAGCCTAGCGTCGCCCACTCACCTGGTCGAGGTGACGGCCAACCGGTGCCTTCCTGGCACCCTCTGACTACTGGCTAGTAGTACGAACTTGGTCCCCTCTGCTTTCAGGTATCATCAATCTCTGATCCAGGCTTGGATCTCTACGAACTATTCATCACTGGTCGCCGGCCAGCAACTCCTTTTCTTCCGGCTCCTGGCTCGTCAGCGAAGACCCCGACGCCTGTAAGACTTGTGCAGCCGCAGCCCTCGTGGCTAGGTAACTCGGCATTTCGGTGCCTGCATAGCCTCTTTACTCTAGGGTCCCGAGTCCCTCGCTTCCGACTTGCCTTATCGGGTCCGCCCGAGACCTTAAACTTTCCGTGTCCTCGGACACTTGTTTTAATTGTGCACTTGAAGTATTTTCCTAAGAGATTTGGTTTGTACTTAGTACCCTGTCCTCATAAAGAGTCCAGGGCTGTTGTGAATCTTAATAAATATCCTGTTTATTTTCATAACACTTGTGTGGTGTCCTTTCACTTGGTGTTCAAGGGGTATATGTGTGGTAAACAGCTGGCTTAACGCGCCCTCTCGAGTCTTTAGCCTTAGACTGCTCGTATCCACGCTACTAGGATAGCTGGTCTATAGGTTGACTTACAACCAATCATCATAAGGGTCGTTTGGAACGATACATAGCGGTCGCTAGAATAGCGAACGCTGCATATCGGGCCAACTTCTCACATTGGTGAGCAGCGGTTGGGATTTGAGCTTGCTGTTGTTTTACCACATGTATCCTTAGAATATCTTGTCGAAAGATCACATAAGTACTGCTAGTACATATAACTAAAGCTTAGAATACTCTGAGTTCTACTGAACCAGCTGTTGCAGCTCCTCAAGGCTTAGCACACCTTGGCTGCAACTCTTAGCAAGGGAATAGTAGGTAAACACATAGTGTAGGTAGGTGCATCACTTACACCACACTAGAAACAGTATGTCGGACAAAGGAGGAAACTCTGAGTCTCCCCTTGTGTCAGTTGACCCTCCACAGGTCATCCCTTCGAGATATACTGTGCTGAGCTTCAAGGAGTTAAGACAAGTGTGTCACTCCAGGAAGATCAAGCAGGGGTCTAACCCCACCACGTCCTTTCTGATTGGTCTCTTGGAGACTTATGATGCCAGAAAAGCTGAGACCCTTCCCAGCTCTTCTAATCCAGAAAGAGACATGCCTCCCCTCGAGGGAACCAGAGACGATCCTGACCTCATCCACCTCGCAACTGAGAACGAAGATGTGGAGGATGATGAGGATGAGGATCCCTCTGGGGATGAGGCAGATAAGGGACAGGTAGAAGTCGTTAGACTAAGCAGGTCCAACTTAAGCAAACATGATAGTGGTACTGGGGGACCCCCAGCGCTACTGTCGGGTCCGCTTAACCTTGGGAATGGACGAGCCCGATCTCTGTCGAGAGACTCTGGCAGATCCCTTCAAACCAATGGCTCTCACAACTCTTCTCAAAGAGGGATGACCTCCCCTCAGAGGAGAGTGTACGAAGCTAAGGAAAGGGCAGCTAATCTGAGGATTGAAAGGGAAGAACTTGCCCTGGCCAAAGAGAGGCTTGCCTTTGCTAGAGAGCAACAGTTAAGTGGGGTAGTCCCCACTGGTGGCAGCAATGTACCTAGCAATAGGGAAAGGAGTTTTGATACGAAACACCTTGGGAAGATAGTGCCCCCCTTTAAACAAGGGGACGACATCCACAAATGGATTACTGCTTTGGAGAGGGCCTGCACTGTGCAGGGTGTTCCCCAGAGTCAGTGGGCAGCTATCTTGTGGCTCTCCTTTGAAGGAAAAGGAAGAGACAAGCTCCTCACCACAAGGGTGGAGGACGCTAACGATTACCAAGTCTTGAAAAATACACTCGTTGAAGGGTTCGGCCTAACCACTGAGCAGTACAGGGTGCTGTTCAGGGATACCCAGAAAACGCAGTCTCAAGATTGGTCTGACTTTGTCGATTGTGCCACTAAGGCTTTTGAGGGCTGGTTGCTGGGCAGTAAGGTTACTGATTACAAAGGATTGTATAATTTGATGATGAGAGAACAAATTTTAAACAATTGTCAGAACCAGTTGTTGCATCAGCATCTTGTCGACTCGGATCTGACCTCTCCCCAAGAATTGGGAAAGAAGGCAGACAGATGGGTTTGTACAAGAGTTAAACAGAACCAAGGCCAGAATCAAGGTGGTCAGAAGAAAGCAGACCAGAAGGGTAAAGATTCAAAGGGGGAACAAAATGACCAGAAGTCTTCGACAGGTCCCCAACAACCCAAAGAGGGTGGGGGCCAGGCTCCCCAAAAGAAGAAAGAAGGCCAATCCAAAAGATGGTGCCAGTACTGCAAAAGTAAATCTCACTGGTTTAGTGAGTGCACCAAGAAAGGAGGAGGGCAGGCTCCTGCCACTGCAGCCCCTAAGGCACCTGTGACCCCTAGTACAGCCAGCAGTGGTAGTGCACCTCCCAAGGGTTTAGTAGGGTTAACCCTGGGTTCTGAGGGGCGTGACAACTTAGTTGGCACACTCACTCAGGCTGTCCTTGTCAGTACAGGGGACGTGGACGTGTCCCCTGACGTAAGTCCCAATACTTTGGGCAAATACCGACAGACGCCTTTCATAAATGGAAAGATGGCTCAGGCCTATAGTGACACTTGTGCCAGCGTCACCATGGTGACGCCTAACTTTGTGGACCCTGGACAGATCATGCCAGGTACGGAATTCCTGGTGACCAATGCAAGCAATGTCACTACCAATCACAGTATGGCAATTGTAGCTTTCTCCTGGGGAGGAGTAACTGGCCAAAAGAAGGTTGTAGTTAGTTCAGACCTCCCAGTGGATTGTTTGTTGGGCAATGATTTGGAGTCATCACAATGGTCAGAAGTGGAGCACCGGACTCACATGGAAATGTTAGGCTTGCCAGCACATGTGTTCGCTGTGACCAGGTCACAGGTCAGGAAATGCCCCACTGAACAGGTGCTGGATCCTGGAACAACGGACCAGACACCTCCCAAGAAAAAGAGCGGTAGGGTTAAGGCTGCGCCTTCCCCCTTGCCCCAGGTCATGGATCAAGTCTCAGAGGAGGCTGACCTATAGGAATTGAGGGAAACTGAGCCTAGGGAGTTCGAACTTGATCAAGTTGAATTCTTGGGTTCAGGGGGACCCTCAAGGGAAGACCTGGGGAAGGACCAGTTAGACTGCCCTTCTCTTGAACCCCTCAGACAGCAGGCTGCTGCTGAGGCTGCTGGGAACGCCACAGGTACCCACAAGGTATACTGGGAAGATGGACTCCTGTACACTGAGTCAAGAGACCCCAAGCCTGGCATGACCAGGAGGCTGGTTGTACCCTTGTCTCAGCGTGGTTTCCTACTTACCTTGGCCCACGAGATTCCCTTAGCAGGTCACTTAGGCCAGACGAAGACGTGGGACAGGCTTGTCTCACACTTTCACTGGCCTCATATGAACGAAGATACCAAGGAGTTTTGCCGCTCCTGTGTCACTTGCCAAGCCAGTGGTAAGTCAGGTGGCACGACAAAGGCCCCCCTTATACCAATGCCTGTGGTGGGGGTGCCCTTTGAACGGGTGGGGATCGACATCGTCGGTCCCATGGAACCACCAACAGCATCAGGGCACAAGTTTATACTGGTGGTAGTGGATCATGCCACCAGGTATCCTGAAGCTATTCCCCTTAGGACCACTGCAGCACCTGTTGTGGCAAGAGCCCTAGTTGGAGTATTCTCCAGAGTGGGCTTCCCTAAGAAGGTCGTCTCCGACAGAGGTGCAAACTTTATGTCGAGCTACTTCACTGCTATGTGGAAGGAATGTGGTGTCAACTACAAGTTCACTACACCCTATCATCCACAATGCAATGGGCTTGTTGAGAGATTCAACAGGACCCTGAAAGGGATGATTCATGGACTACCGGAAAAGCTTCGGCGTAGATGGGACGTCCTGATCCCCTGCCTCTTGTTCGCCTACAGAGAAGTCCCACAGAAGGGGGTTGGCTACAGCCCTTTTGAACTTTTGTACGGACATCCTGTAAGAGGACCCCTGTGTTTGGTGAAGGAAGGATGGGAGAGACCTCTCAAAAAGCCTGCAGCCAACATAGTGGACTATGTGCTTGGCCTCCGCTCGCGGATGGCTGAATACATGGAGAAGGCATCTGAAAACCTTAAGGCCAGCCAAGAACTCCAAAAAGCTTGGCATGACCAAAAGGCTGTCTTGACTGTTTACCAGCCCGGACAGAAGGTGTGGGTGTTGGAGCCAGTGGCCCCAGCAGCACTCAAGGACAAATGGTCCGGGCCCTACACCATCCTGGAGAAAAAGGGAGAGGTCACCTACCTGGTCGACCTGGGAACTCCCCGGAGCCCCCACAGGGTGCTTCATGTCAACAGGCTCAAGGCATATGTCGACAGGAAGGACATGAGTTTGCTCATGGCCCTAGATGAGGGACAGGAGGAGGAGAGTGACACTCTCCCCGACCTGCTCACTCAGAATCCTGACGATGGATCGGTAGATGGTGTTGTCTTTTGTGGCAGCCTCTCCGAACATCAACAGAGAGACTGTAAACAGGTTCTTCAGTCTTTCAGACATATGTTTTCTCTAACACCCAGTCAGACCGATTGGTGCACCCATGAGGTTGACACTGGTGACAGCTTGCCCGTTAAGAGTAAAATCTACCGGCAGCCTGATCACGTTAGAGACTGCATCAAGAGTGAAGTGCAAAAAATGTTGGAGTTGGGAGTCATTGAACCCTCGGATAGCCCTTGGGCTAGTCCCGTAGTTCTAGTGCCGAAACCTCACACCCCGGGCGGTAAGAAAGAGATGAGGTTCTGCGTAGACTACAGGGGTCTCAATGCAGTCACTAAGACTGACGCCCACCCAATACCAAGGGCAGACGAGCTTATTGATAGATTGGCTTCGGCCAACTACTTAAGTATGTTTGACCTGACAGCTGGGTATTGGCAAATCAGGTTAGCTGAGGACGCCAAGCCTAAAACCGCATTTTCAACCCCTGGTGGGCATTATCAGTTCGTGGTGATGCCCTTTGGTCTGAAAAATGCACCTGCCACCTTCCAAAGGTTGGTGAATCAAGTCCTTACTGGGCTGGATGACTTCTGTGCGGCGTATCTTGACGATATTGCTGTCTTTAGCTCCACCTAGGAGGATCACCTGGTCCACCTGCGGAAAGCGTTAGAGGCTCTGCAAGCAGCAGGCCTCACTATCAAGGCCACCAAGTGCCAGATAGGGCAGACACAGGTTGTATACCTGGGCCACCTTGTAGGTGGAGGCCAGGTTCAGCCACTGGAGAGCAAGATACAGTCAATCAGGGACTGGGCTCCTCCAACCACCCAGACTCAGGTTCGAGCTTTCTTGGGCCTGACTGGTTACTATAGGAAGTTTGTCAGGAACTATGGCTCAATTGTGACACCATTAAATGAACTGACAAGTAAGAAAATGCCAAAAAAGGTTCAGTGGACAGCGAGCTGTCAAAAAGCATTCGATGACCTAAAGCAGGCCATGTGCACGGCGCCTGTCCTCAAGAGTCCG
Source organism: Lissotriton vulgaris (assembly GCF_964263255.1). NCBI lineage: Eukaryota > Metazoa > Chordata > Amphibia > Caudata > Salamandridae > Lissotriton > Lissotriton vulgaris. The sequence continues at coordinate 497,893,278 of NC_141685.1, forward strand.
GACTACTCCAAACCATTCATTGTCCAAACAGATGCTTCTGAGTTGGGTGTGGGAGCTGTTCTTTCTCAACTGAATTTTGATGGTCAAGACCAGCCCATTGCTTTTATAAGCAGAAGGCTGACCCTTAGAGAGAAGAATTGGTCAGCTATTGAGAGGGAGGCCTTTGCTGTGGTTTGGGCCCTGAAGAAGCTGAGGCCATACTTGTTTGGCACTCACTTCAAGATTCAGACCGACCATAAGCCCCTCTTGTGGCTAAATCAGATGAAGGGTGAAAACCCCAAACTGCTTAGGTGGTCCATTTCCCTACAGGGGATGGACTTTACAGTGGAACATAGACCTGGTACTGATCATGGCAATGCCGATGGGCTCTCCAGATATTTCCACTTAGAACAAGAAGACTCACCTGGTCAAGGTTAGCTTATTGTTCCGACGTTTGGGGGGGGGTCATGTAGGAGAGTAGGGTCTGCAATCCTATGATCACCCAGATTTTTTGCTTTTGTTTCACTGGTTTACGACTTTCTCTGGCTGTGGGCCTGCCAATCAGACCCACAGCCTGGCTGTTCTCTTTCTAAATTACGATATGTACCCTAGGTGCATTTACCAATTGGTACTGGGCCACCTTGTCAGACCCCGTAACGCAGGGCATAGGTGTACCCAGGGCCGCCAGGGGCTGCAGCATGTATTATGCCACCCCTGGCTGGCCGCCTAAAGTTGACACAACTGGCTGCATGACAGCTGGGGCAAAGTCGTGTAATCACCCTTTGCTTTAGGTATAGTAGCTCTATATCTAACCATACAATGGACACCCGAGTTCCTATCAGTCACTCCTATGGCAGGCCTTGACAATCCTGAAGGCAGAGTGCGTGGGCTCGTGTGAACTAGGTTCTGGCCCGAGCCGAGCCCGGTTGCAGCTTGCGGAATCAAGACCCAATGGCTGTTCCATGATAACGCGCACCACATCGGTAACTTCGGTGTCGCGTTATCAAGGCATGTCGAGTAAGGTGTCATACGAATCGGGATGCTGCCCCTCACCAATTCTGGCGACGAGGTTAGCATTCCACCCTTCTAGAGGGACACGACATGTACGTAACTGTGAACCCCGGTTAAAGTTAACTAAAGCCTCAGCTCCACAAAATGGATGCTGCCACCACAGACACGAGTCTGACCTCCTGCTGCTGGGAGTCCTTCCAGCGAGGAGAGCTTGGACAAAGGGTTTCCTGTCGAGGGCGGTGTTCGCACCGTCCCAGACAGGGTTTGTGTATTCTGGGTAGGTAGGGCTTTTGCGAGAAGGTGACTGCGGAGTGGCACCCCGGTGCTCACTACGCATCTGCCGGTCAGAACCAGTTCCAGGGGCGCCAGCCCTGGCCTGGGGAAAGTCCGGCAGGGGAGAGGGGTGTAACTACCCCCCTTCCTGGTCCCACCCTTAGGGCAGGACCTAGTCATGTACCCACCCCTTTCTTTAGGATAAAGACCGGAGCGGGGACCCTTCCAAATTAGATCATCTTTGAATCAAGAACTACTTTCTACGAAAGGACATTCGAGACTCTTCTCAAGATTTCTCCCTTGTGACTAAGGAGTAGTCACCCTGCATCAGCGGGCACCATCTAAGAACTCTGCGGTTTGCTGTAAGTCCTTCCTCAAGGAACCCGATGGCCCAGCTCGACGAGAACCGGCTTCCCTGGCACCTCTGACCTCTACCCACGTCATCAGCTCAGCTGTGATCTGTGGGTGCGACGAGACCTCGAGGGACCGGCCATCATCAAAACCTGCACGCTTTCTTAACCAGCACGACCATCGAAGTAATTCTCTGGTGAGTGCTCTGGGGTCCGAGAAGCCCCGACCCTGAGCCGCTCCAGCACCGAAGTGCAGTCTCCCAGCATCTCCACGATCTGCGTGGGGCCCTTCTGCTCGCTGCTCAGCACGTTGTCTGGTCACTAGCCGCTGGCTTGTGCCCTCCTGTGACGACATCCGACAATCAACACTGCTGGCCTGGTTGCTCCAGACTGGCCCTTGCTTCCATCTTTGCAAGAAGCACCCCGGACCCTCCTGGTCCACTCAAGACGCCATCTTAGGCCCACCACGTGGCCCTGAGATCTGCCAAGGCTTGTTGCCCCATCCTGGGCCCAGCGACGCCGACAGCATCATCCTTCGTGGGACAGCTCGCACCTCCACCGTGGTCGCCGACAACGCCTCCTGGTCCGTGAGACTGCAGAGCCTAGCGTCGCCCACTCACCTGGTCGAGGTGACGGCCAACCGGTGCCTTCCTGGTACCCTCTGACTACTGGCTAGTAGTACGAACTTGGTCCCCTCTGCTTTCAGGTATCATCAATCTCTGATCCAGGCTTGGATCTCTACAAACTATTCATCACTGGTCGCCGGCCAGCAACTCCTTTTCTTCCGGCTCCTGGCTCGTCAGCGAAGACCCCGACGACTGTAAGACTTGTGCAGCCGCAGCCCTCGTGGCTAGGTAACTCGGCATTTCGGTGCCTGCATAGCCTCTTTACTCTAGGGTCCCGAGTCCCTCGCTTCTGACTTGCCTTATCTGGTCCGCCCGAGACCTTAAACTTTCCGTGTCCTCGGACACTTGTTTTAATTGTGCACTTGAAGTATTTTCCTAAGAGATTTGGTTTGTGCTTAGTACCCTGTCCTCATAAAGAGTCCAGGGCTGTTGTGAATCTTAATAAATATCCTGTTTATTTTCATAACACTTGTGTGGTGTCCTTTCACTTGGTGTTCAAGGGGTATATGTGTGGTAAACAGCTGGCTTAACGCGCCCTCTCGAGTCTTTAGCCTTAGACTGCTCGTATCCACGCTACTAGGATAGCTGGTCTATAGGTTGACTTACAACCAATCATCATAAGGGTCGTTTGGAACGATACATAGCGGTCGCTAGAATAGCGAACGCTGCATATCGGGCCAACTTCTCACAAAGAGGATGTGCTATATCCTGATTTCCTGTTTTGCACCCTTTTCCTGGTTCTTCTTCACTCATTCTTCTTTCCTCTGTTCTTTGCTTCTCGCACTTACCTTTTTGCCATTCCTTTGTTCTTATTCACTGCATACACTCCTTCACCAAATTTAGATACATTGGTATGCAAGCTTGTAATAATCTTTCTGCATAGTTGTGTCTACCTTCACTATGTTGTAACTATTTTTTGGTTCATTGTTTTCTCAAGGAAAGAGGATATGTTGTACTTAGATTCAATGCTGTTGCATGAGTGTATGTGTGGAATGGTGGTGTGCCTGATGACTGAGTAGAATGTTGGTGTGCCTGGTGGACTGGAGGAATGACAGTTAGAGAGAGTGGGCTGAGCAGCAAAGATGCAGCTCCTGGTTGGGCCATGGATCAGCCTGGAACTTTCTATCTTCTGGACTTATCTACGTGTAACCACCATCCTGTAACTTACCAATAAACCTCTACTTTGGTTTACCTCGTGACTACAATAATTTCAACAGCTTGCTTCCAAGAGTCCATGCTCCTGCCTCCTCCCAACACATTGTGGGGCATATTATCAAGGGGGTTTATCTCCACTTTTTTGGCTTTAAAAGCCAAGGAAGCGGAGATAAAATTATCTCCCTATTACCTAGCTGTCGCTAACACCAGTTAGCGACAGCTAGTAGGAGATAGCGAGCATCTTGGGCCCCACTTTGCATGTCAGTGATATTTATCACTAATGATATGCAAAGTGGGCGTGCCAAGATGTTAGCGACTGAAAACAGTCGCTAACATCGCTATCTCCTATTACCAACTTTTGGAGATATTCGCGCTAAGCGCGAATATCTCCAAAAGCTAACACCTGCCCTGAGCAGTTCTTAGCCATGTTATCCAATGGGAGGTGGAAACATGGCTAAGAGTATTAGCTCGGTAATGCATGAATATCGCTGACTTTTCAGCGATATTCATGCATTGCGGCAATTTTTATCGCATTTGCGATAAACCTTGGTAATACCAAGGTTTATTTGCGGTAAAAATCGCTGCATTGCAGCGGTAAAATTTTGACTCTAACCAAGCAATAGCGATAATTATCGCTATTGCTTGGTAATATGCCCCTGTGTTCTTATAAACACCTAGAGCACTTACTTTATGTATTTATAACAAAAATAAAACCTAAAGCATTTTCTTTAGACTTTTCAAGTAAGCTATTTGCTATTTTAATCTTGATTAACCAGTTGGTCATTTGATTATCATTTGATTATTTATTGCACAGGTTACCTAAACATTTTACACACTACTCCCTTAGGCTATATTTGAAGCATACTTGAGTGATATTTGGAATCACTAGTGCTCTTTTTTCTGGGGTTACCATCTTCAGAGAGATTTTGTTATCAAGCTACCACATTTCCTCGTTTACTGCAGTGTCCTCTGTAGGAAACGCTTTCATTTTTACAGCTTTAAGACTTCACAGTTTTAAACCACCCAGAGACCATACATGCTCGAAATGACTAAAATAACTTACATCACCACCATGTGAAAAGGAAATCAAGTAATGAAGTAAATAATATTTTCACAAGACATCTGACGCAACCTGGGCTTGCATTAGCTTGCAGTCGATTCCTACTGAAATAATTTAAAACACGCATTGATGGCATCGTCATATTGGAAAATTTGTCTAAAAGCATAGTACAATAGGTTTATAGAAAAAAGACAAAACAATATGTAATTAAAAAAATCCGTAAAGTATCACCTATGCAAAGAAAGCACCTGCCCTTGTACTCAGGCACACAGTCAGCATACATTTTTTATGCATTTTCACTGTGAATGCATGTGAAAGTATCAGTGCAGGGGTAAATCTAATAGCGAGTTCTTGAAATGTGAAGCTTTAATAATACTTCTGGGGCACCTTGAATACGTAAAATGAAGTATACATAGGGCAGTCAAGCCTTCATATTGACATTTCCCAGCACAAACATGTGACTTAATTATAGTAATTAAAATGCTAATGGTCCCAGGGCCCGATGTAGGTAGGGCTTTACCGATCGGTATTGGCCGAAAATACCGATTTTTGGCCCTTACCGATCGGTAAACAGCCATCGAGATGTAGGGAACCAAAAACAGAACGAATCGGATAGAAAACCGATTCGGAATGAGTACCGAATGGGAAAGAATCCGATACGTACATACCGAAAATCGGATATGTAACGAATCGGAAAAACACCGAATCGGATACAAAGACCGAATCGGTCCTTGTACCGATTCGTTAGTGACACCGAATCGGAAAATCACCGAATCGGTCCTTGTACCGATTCGTTAGTGACACCGAATCGGAAAATCACCGATTCGGTCCAAGAACCGATTCGTAAGTGACACCGAATCGGAAAATCACCGATTCGGTCCATGTACCGAATCGGAAAAAATACCGATTCGGACATGATCCGAATCGGAAAACATGCCGATTCGTATGAATCTCCGATCGGGAAATTCCCCGATTCCGACAGTTGGGGAGATGTAGGGAGGCACAGAAACACCGAAATCGGCTCAAAATCGGTAGAATTCACTCGGTATTTACCATGGATTGCAATCAGGTGGTAACCAACTCCAACTCATATAAACAGTCCCAAAATGCATTGCAACTTGCAGGATGGCAGCTTTCTATGTCATTGCGAGGCGGCTACGGCTACAGCAGGAAGAACAGAGGGAATGGCTACGAAATGAACAGGTCTACAGACAGAGGATAACCCTGTTCATGCTCACTGAGGCTGAGATCCTACAGAGATACAGGCTGGACTCTGACACCATACTTGAGCTCATCAGGGACCTTAAGCCATACTTGGACCACCACACCCCAAGGGCACACGCCATCCCTGCGCACGTCCAGGTGCTATGCAGCCTACACCTGGTAGCGTCTGGTAGCTATCAAAGTGGAGCAGCAGCAGCAGGAGGGGTGAGCCAGAGCAGCCTGTCAAGGTTCTTCCACATATTCCTTGACGCCATGATAGACAGGATGGAGCAATACATCTCATTCCCTGCAACCCACGCAGAACTGCTACAAACCAAAGCAGACTTCTACCAGATGGCGCAGTTTCCCCAAATCATCGGTTGCATAGATGGCACGCATATTCCGATTTGCCCACCAGCGGACACCGAATACATATACCGCAATCGGAAATCGACACACACCATCAACGTGCAGGTGATCTGCAATGCCAAGTGCACCATCACAGACCTGGTAGCAAAATTTCCAGGGAGTACCCATGACTCCTATATATTCCAACAGAGCGGCATATATGCACGGCTGATGGCTGGCGATTTTGGAGAAGGATACCTCCTAGGTGAGCCACATCATCAGACCCCCATAACACATAGTAGGTAGGTGTAATACATGTATGCATGTGTCTAATGTGACCCCTTTCTCTTCCAGGCGACAGTGCATATGCCCTCCGCTCATTCATACTCACCCCCTACCTCAACCCCTCCACACCCAGCCAAAGGAGGTATAACCGGGCCCACATACGCACCAGGAATGTTGTTGAACGGACCTTTGGCATCTGGAAAAGTAGATTCAGATGCCTGCACAAGAGTGGAGGTGCAAGGCAGTATACCCCCATCACCTGCTGCAAGATCATAGCTGTATGTGCAATGTTACACAACCTTGCGGTCAAGAAGGGCACTGAGGTGGAGTTGTCTGACTACGAGGACTATGACGACGACGAAGCTGTGCCACTGACACAGCCAGCTGGGGTGTGTACGCCATGTGATGGCAGATACAGACGTGAGGAGATCACTGAGAACTATTTCTGACTGAGTACAGATGCAAAGACAGCTAAATGTTGCTTGGAAAATAAAATTTTTAATAGTGATGCACCACAGTTACATCACTGAAGTGCATCAAAAAATGGAGTCTGTAAAAACAAATAAAGTCCAGGGTTCTGGTCTGCTCATCCCCCCTTGCCAGCCTATTTTTTGGCCCGCTTTCCAGACCCACTGGGGTGTCCCTCGGCCCCCTCCGAATGGCCTGCAGCATCAGCGGATCGCCTGGTGCTCCTCCTTGGCTCGGATGCAGCGCTGGCCGGGCTGCTGCGGCTGCTGCTGTCTCCAGCATCACCCAGGTCCAGGGCAGGATTGGAGGCGGCGTTTGATATTAACATGGCCTCCATGGCCGTGGTGATCCTGGCCATCCCCCTGGTCAGCTCAGCCGTATGCTGACTGAGCACCGACTCCTGATTTGAGCTTCGATGGCACAGCTGTGCGGTCGCCGCTGCAAGGCGGGCCATGGCCCGGTTGAGCACCCGGGCATCCCTCCTGCGCGCAACCTCATGCTCCTCCTGCCTGGCAGAGGAGTGGGTGATGGCAGTGGTCAGCCTGCCCAACCCTGCTGCCACCTCCTTGTTGCTGTCCACAACAGCCTGGAAACCCTTCACCAACTCCCCCATCTGCAGGTTGTGCTGCAGGAGCTGGCGTTGGCAGGCCATGGTGGATCTGGCCTGTTGGCGCTGGATTTTGACCATCTGGCCCTCCAGGCCCAGGAACACACTGCCCTCCCATGCTGGTGCAGCAGTGGTGGTGGTGGTGGTGGTGGCACGGCGTCTGGCACTGCTGCCTCCGGCCTGCTGAGTGGGCAGGGGTGCCACTGGTGGGGGTGTGGTGCTGGCCGGTCCCGGAGCCCCTGCTCCCAGGACAGGTAGGACGGGTGGCAAGGCCACGGTTGTGGCAGGTGCTGTTGTCGGCGGAATGGTCTGCCTTGTAGGGGAGTTTTCAGGTGAAAATTGCAAGGGGGGTGTGCTGGCCAGTACTGGGGAGTGCACTGCTTGGTAATCAATCACCAGGACTCCCTCCATTCCAAGCCCTGGGGTGTCTCCTTCCTCATCCTCATCCTCCTCCTCCTGGCCAGGCTGGCTGGTGCTCGGCCCTGCCACTGCAGTATTTGATGTTGAAGCTCCCTCTGCTGCCACAGTGGTGCCGCCTGATGGTGCCCCTAGGTACAAAGAAGCATTTGTAAACTGAGTGCCGATGTATTACAGTCAGTACAATTATGTCATTCCACATGTCCTTGCATCTCCTTACACCGTGTCACACTGTTTCCTGTCTTGTGATTCTGCACTGACATATTTGGCTAACTTCTGCTGACTACATGTACCATGATGCTTGTCTCTTGTATGTTGGTGACAGTACAGTGCTGGTGTTTGCCCATGCATTGTGTCTAATGGGGAGGTGTCTGGTAGGGTGTGTCATGATGCGCATGCTTCTTACCTGTAGCTGTGGCCATCGCAGTGCTGTCCAGGGTCCCGATCCCTACGATGCTCTCCCTCTCGATGGTGCTGGAGACAATTTCCTCCAGCTCGGTGAGGGGTGGCGCCGGGTTCTTGCCTCCTCCGGTGTGTCCAGCCTGCCTTTGGAGGTCGGCCAGCTTCCTCTTCGTGAGGCTGCGGAGGTCGTAAAACCTTTTCTTAAGTTCCTCAATGGACCTGGGGGTGACTCCAGCAGCATTGACCTTCTGGGCGATGTCGGCCCACAATCTCCTCTTGGTGCTGTCTGGCACGTTGAGGGACAGCTTGCCAAAGAGCTGGCGGTGCACCCTCACCACCTCCTCAACCAGCACCTGAAGTTCTGTGGTGGTGAATTTGGGCTTCCTCTTTTGGGAGGACTTCTGGCTTCCTGCCTGATCTGCCATTTTCTCCTGCTCCTGCTCAGTCTGCAACCTCCTTCTCCCACTGCTGCTAACTGTGTGTTGGGCTCAGTCAGGCTTTCCAGAAACTTCTAGAAACTTCTTAATTGGCTGCACCTGCCAGGGTTGCCACTCCCTGTTTGGGTGGGGGAGGGGGAGCCACCTCATTGGCTGAATCGCCTATTGCCGAGTCGGCTTTTACCGAATCGGTAAAATCCGAATCGGTAAAATCCGATTCGGTATTATCCGATTCGGTAAAAGCCGAATCGGTTCATGCAATGCATTCCTATGGGCTTTTTCGCCATGGGTCTATGATTGCCGATTCGGTTTTTACCGAATCGGCTTTTACCGAATCGGTATTCGCCGAATCGGAAATATCCGATTCGGTGGTAGCCGATTCGGTGTTTTCCGATTCGTTGTTGGCCGATTCGGTAATTTCCGATTCGGACCGAGCTGAATCGGAACGTACCGAATCTCATTAACGATGCCGACCGAATCGGTTTTCATTCGGTATTTTTTTCCTACATCTCGTTTTCCGATTTCAGAATACCGATTCGGCCCGCCTCGGTATTTTGAAATCGGAAAATCCCGTTTACCTACATCGGGCCCTATGCCACGAAGAGAGCTTGAAAATGGTTTTAATTGGTGTCTGACGGCTTCTAAAACAGATGAGGGATGAATATACCCCCAGCTTACCATTTACAAGTAATTTGAATGTGCTTAAACGAAGCCATCATTGCAAAAGTGATTTTGGGTTCAGTAATTGTAAAATTATTCTGGTTGCACTCAATGTATTAAAATAATGAGTAGCTTTCCATAGATATCTGAAATAAAGACAATTAGTGAGAGTAATATTTACCCACTGAATACTACCTCTAGATTATAACAGGTAGTTTATAGCAAATACACACGTGCAAGTACTATAGGAGAGATTGAAACACGTCAGTTTTCCTTACACAGCTATGTACAGTGAAAAGACGCTGCCGCTTGCTTGAACTCTTTCTAATGCCCTGTCTCACTCATCGTGCATTTCAGGACTGGGTGGGAGAGAAAAGGTGAACCAATGCGCTTCATGGGCTCTGATGCAATAGAAAGGAAGAGAAGGAACCACAATTAAAATCACACTTGTTTAAGGGAAAAAGGGAAGGGGCGTTAGATTTATGTCCATCTTCGTCATCCTCGTACTTAATAAACCGAAAAGCCTGGGCACCCTGGTAACAGCCACCCACTTTTTCCATTTTTAATAAAGTCCAAGCTTACTTCTCGGTGTAAAGAACACATGACCTCTAATCCTACTGTTTAAATCTTTGTTTAGGAGTGGAATCTAAGGCTTGCTCAAGATGCTTAGAATTGGGGCTTCCCCAGAGGAATACTCGTTCTTTTTCTGGAATATATTGAGCAATTAATGGTTATTCCTTTCTGGTAGGAGGGAGTGGTCTATGGCAGATCCCAACTGCACGTAAATCAGGTGATCATTGCCCCGCCCGTACCTGGAAGCTCTGACCGTTGGAGAGGATTGATGGCAGCGTGAGGGACAGAGAGAAGCAAATCTCTCTGCAGCCACTGCTTTTTCTCTGCCATTGCCTTGGGTGCCTCAGCTGTTGCAGCCTGCAAGGTGGAGGGGTGGGCGCTGCTCCGGTCCCAACTTTGGTATTGGTCCCTGCTGTAAATGCTTCACTCACCAGGCTTGGCTACCAGTGCTGAGAAACCTGGGCAGTGCAGGGGGCGGGCAGATCAGTCGAGCAGGGTCCGACTTGCTCAGGATGGTTGGCTGACCCGGTGTCTCCCCTCTGAGGCTCCAGCAAAGGAATTAAAGTCTCGGAGTGGTTTACAGCAGCTGCTGGTGTGATTCTGTTTATTTTTAAAGGAGAGTTTTCCTCGCTGGCCGCGACTGGCTGAACAGCACGGTTGAGAAGCAAAAAGGAGGGGGGTGTGGCTTAGGAGCCTCTGGAGATGGCCGCGAATCAAGGGAGCTCCATCGGTACGTAGGAGTTCGAGCTGCTTCCAGGACTTCACGTTAACTATCGGACCCGTATTTTGGTATTTCCCGGCGTCGGAAAGGATGCTGCCTGCCTTGCTGCCACGACAGCTGCACTCTGTAAGACTTTTCCCTTCATTTTGATGTTTACTTCTGCCGCTCTTCACAGCAGCGTCGCGGCCGCCATTTTGTTTTTCGGCACGTCCGCGTTTTCCCACCTGCACAACTCCTCAGATGCTTTTACCTCACAAAACCTGCTTTTACCTCACAAAAACTTTCGGTCATAATACTGGTTTTTTCCTCTCCTTGCCCTGCGCTTGACATTTTTGCTTGTTGGCATACATGTGTGTCTTTTATAGCAGATATTGCAGAATTTTTGTTTACCTACGCCAGTTGGTTCTCTACGGTGTACAAGCCTATATCGAATTGGAAGTGGTTTTCTCCTCACTTCTATTATGGCTAAAGCACGTAATAACCGCAATGGGTCTTTTCAAATGAAGAAAGCAAGTTTGGAGGACTTTAATCCATTTAATGCCTTGCAAGATTCTAAAGAGGATTCCCTCATGGATTCTACTAGCTCTAAGGGGTCTGCAACTTCTGTGTCACGCTTGAATACTAAGCAAAGCCCTAAAGCGCCCCTTACTGTGCCAAATTCATCCTATGTACAAGGCAAACGAATCAAGGTAAACCCTCTATCCCAACCTCCTGCATCATCCTCCTTGAATTCCTCAGATCTTATTCTTGAAGAACTGCGTGCCCTTAAACCTCACATGCAGGAAACTAATCTCTGTCTGCTTAATCTAGAATCCTACTGGTCCGTGACTGAACAGAAGGTTGGAGTGTTGGAGAACCGTGTTGATCTTATTCAAGGTCTTGCGGATCAGATTCCACCCATGTCTAAAGAGATCGCACATCTTAAACAGCAGGTTGAACAGTTAGAAAATCGTAATAGGTGTAATAATATGCGCATTTATGGCTTAGTCGAAGGTTTGTAAGGTCCGTCCCCAATTTCCTTTATTCAAACTTTTTTGCCAACGCTTCTTTGTCTTCCTGATTCTCCAGTCTTGAATATTCAGCGGGCGCATCATCTTGGTCCAAGTCCATCTTCTTCAGCATCCTCCCCCAAGCCTAGGGGAGTTATTTTGTACTTTCTTGAATATACTGATCTACTTCATGTGCTGCAAGCTGCTAAACAACGGGGGAAGATCATTTGGAATGGCTCTACACTCTTTTTTGCCGAGGACTATGCTAAAGCTACTGCGGAAAGACGTAAGAAATTCTTCGATATGAGGCCGGCGTTACGCAGTTTGAATGCTAGATATGGTTTATTCCATCCCTGCCTTTTCAAAGTGAAATATAACAATAAAACCACCAATTATGAAGAACCTGTTCTTCTCCAACGATGATTTTTGTCTTTCATTTTTGCTGATACTTGTTTTTTGATGTAATTTCTCACCTGTACAGAGGTTTTGGTTAGCTTGTGTTCTTTTGTATACCTTGTTGCAAGTTTTCCCCTGTTACCAAGTTTTTTCTCCCCTTTGCTCTCCCCTTTGAGGTGGTTTCGTGTATGGTCCCAAATTGTTTTCTATCTTCTTCGGTGCATCCTGGGGTTGTCTCCCTCTCTGCCACCTCGTCATGGAGTATTTCCGTCCTTCGTTTCATCTTCCTCATGTGGCTTCACAACCTCTAATTTTTTCATTTACCTGTGGAATGTTTCTCATATAATGAACTTCTCCTATGTGTGTTCTGTACTCTTTTCTTTCTTTCGCTTTCCTTTTTCTCTATCTTCCTTCTTTTTCCTTTATCTTCCCCAATCTTTTCCCTTCTCTTATGTTTCAGTCATCTCTTTTTCTACTCTACATTTCTTCCTCTATTTTCTTCCACATTTCCTGTCTATACTTCTTTATCTTCTGTTATTATTGCTACCTTGTGGTTTAGTCGTATATTTTGCTGGTTGCTCATGTTATTGTTGCTAAGTATCTTGGTTTCGATATTTTTGATAAGTTTAAATGCCAATTAATGTAATTTCGTGGAATGTCAAAGGTTTGGGGTCCCCGATTAAGAGACAACGTGTTCTTTCACATTTAGAAGGCTGATATAGTTTTATTGTAAGAAATTCATGTTAAAGATGTTGAAATATCTAAGTTACGTTGTAACTGGGTGGGCCATGTTTATGCCTCTCCGGGCTCGGGGAAGCGTAATGGGGTTGAAATTTTATGTCATAAACGCTTAAACATTCAACTTCTTTCCCAAGATAATGATACCGAAGGTAGATGGGTGGTAGTTTCGTTATTGGTTAATAAAATTCCTTTAACTATTTTCAACTTATATGCCCCTACTGTTCCTGATAAACTATTTTGGCCTTCCATCCTTCAATCCTCTATGAAATATACTGCTGATTACTTTATACTCGGGGGAGATTGTAATATGATTATAGATCCATTTTTAAATAGGAAATCCAATTCTCGTTTTTCTTCCCCTCAGGTTCATACCCAATTTACATCCACTATTTCTCAGAGGTCTCCTGTTGATTCCTGTTCAACAATACAAGAATACAATTATTTCTCACCCGTCCACTCCTCTCAATCACAAATTGATTATCTCTTTATTTAAAAGGCTCTGACACAACATATCACTCACTCTGACATTGGGTCTATACTAATTTCAGACCATGCCCCTGTTTCATTAGGTCTTGATTTACTCCCTCCTGTTAAAGGAACACGAAGATGGCACTTTAATAATGCCCTTCTCTTGGACACATCTTTTACTTCTGCTATCCTTGATTTTGCTCCACGCTTTTTTGCAGAAAATGAAACACCACAATCTTCTTCTTAATTAATTTGGGATACTTTTAAGGCTGCTTCTAGGGACTTTTTTATTTCTTATGTTGCCAAGAAACGTCGCCTTGCACGCCAGTCTTTATCTTCTTTAACTTCTCAGATTAAACAATTGGAACGTTCTTATTATTCGACCAAATCTAAGTCGGTCCTTACTCAACTCATTAAGGCTAAACTTTTGTTTAATAATTTAACTACCAATTCGGCCAATTTGCTTTTACTTAAATCTAGCGCTAAATTCTACTCTGCACAAAACAAGGCTGGGAACGTTCTTGCCAATTATCTTAAAGTAAAAAAAGAACGAACAAAAATTGATTCGATTGTTTCCTCCTCTAATACTATACTCCATAAGGATGTAGATATTTTAAATGAATTCACTACTTTTTATCAAAATCTTTACACTCCAGAATCTCCTCCCGTACCCTCCGATATTGATCAGTACTTATCCTCTATTCCTCCTCCAAAAACGGCTGATGTTGATTTTTCCTCTTTAGATAAAGATATTCTTCCCAAAGACATTTTGGATGCCATTCATGTGCTTAAAAAAGGTAAAGTGCCTGGTCCAGATGAATTTTCTATAGAATTCTATTCTCATTTTTCTTATTTTCTTGTTCCCAAACTTCACCAATTATTTTGCTTTTTTATGTCATCTCAGAAATCCGAAGGTACTTTCCAAGAAGCTCTTATTTATCTCCTTCCTATGGACAACAAGGATCACACTCTATGTAAAAATTATAGACCTATTTCATTAATTCATTTAGATTACAAAATAGTTGCTAAAATTTTAGCTCTACGTTTGGATAAAATTCTCCCACACCTGATTGATAGAGAACAATGTGGCTTCAACAAGAACGTCTTCTTTCAGACAATACTCGCCTTTTCTTTAATGTTCTCAGTAAATCTCCTACCTTCAATCACTCCTTAGCTGCAATTGCATTAGATGCAGAGAAAGCTTTCGATAGAGTTAACTGGTCTTTTATTCTTTCTACTCTCTCTTGGTTTGGTTTTGGCTCTAAATTCATATCTTATATCGCTCTATTATATTCCTTTCCTAGGTCTTTTATTTTTGCTAATGGTCTTGTATCTTCTTCTTTTCCTCTTTTTCGTGGTGTTCTTCAGGGATGTCCTCTTTCTCCTTTACTTTTTATCCTTGCATTAGAACCGTTTTTGTCAAAAGTTAGATTTCAGATCTCAAACACATGCTTTTCACTTGTCCCCTAATTCATTTATTTTGGTCCAAAGTATGGCAGCAAATTAACTCTATTTTCTCTACACAATTTCCTTATTCAATTACTCACATTTTCCTAGGTAGCTTATCTGACATATGGTCATCTATGACCTTTAATATTTCTATTATTAAGAAGCCAAGATGATGGTGGAACCTTCTTTACCTGACCACAGTAACCACGATAATAGTATCCCTTTAAATATGAGAAAGAGAAAAGTGTGAACACCGATTTCCACCCACCATCACAATGATAGTTCTATACAGAACTTGAACACAGTTATAAGCACAGGTGCACCACATATAGGAATTGTGCAAACTAGGTCACAAGTTTGATACAAGGTCAACCAAGAATCAATTCCAAAGAACGGTTTCTATCAAAAGAGTCTTTTCTTTATGCACGTTATGTTCACAACGGACTACCAGGTCCTATACGTACTGGAGACGGCAAGAGGGGGATCGCACATTCGTCAATACATTTTGTCTGCGAGTCGGCCATGGATCCCCGGCTCGTATCGGGTCCTGAACAGGGGATAGCCGATCAGAGCCATTATTAAAAGCACATTAGAAGACATTGTTTCCTTGCTTGGAAATTAGACAAGTTTAATCTTGCCGTTTGTCGTTATACTTACTGAAATTGGGTTTTCCAGTGTGAACATAACGTGCATCTATAAATATCTTGAGTCTGTATATAACACAACCATTGGCTTCGCACATACTCATTCCTAACGTTTTGCTGTTACACCTAAGGAGCCCTGCCTATTCAATTTTGGCCCTGAAGAAGTCCCTTATGGGACGAAACGCTTCGGCTGTGTCTCTTTGACTAATGAACTAATAAAGAAAAGACTCTTATGATAGAAACCGTTCTTTGGAATTGATTCTTGGTTGACCTTGTATCAAACTTGTGTCCTAGTTTGCACAATTCCTATATGTGGTGCACCTGTGCTTATAAATCTAACAATATTTCTATTATTGACCTGCTCTTGGCGGTGGCTTTTAAGCAGATCACTAAATCTTGGAAGGATACGTCAAGCGTCTCTTTTCAAGCTTGGTGGTATGGTGTCTGCTACAATCATAGATTAGATAGAGCAGACCGATGGGAATAACGAAGCCCTCACCCACCTTCGACGAACTTTCTCTATTTCTGTCCACAGTACCTCAGGGTGCTAGGACCCTCCTGGGGGGTGATTTTAACTGTCAGTATGAGCCGCTAACCTTAACTTTGGAGGGAGCACTTCTGGAGGAGGATGACCAGTGGGGAATTCCGCAATTAGAGGGCCCCCCAGCTAAGCCATGGTCACCCTTAGCAACCCAAAGTTTGGCACTAACCCTCAGCAATTCCCTGAGGGCTTGTAATGGCCGAACTAAGGGTGACATTCTTTCGAAACCCACCTTCAATAAGCCAGGGCAGGAGTCTCACCTGGACTATATCCTTGTTCAGACATCTGACTGGAACAAGGTTTCTGACTTTGCGGTAGTGCAAAGAACTGACAGCGATCACAATACGCTGATTCTTTCGTTGGTCTCGCCCGGTGGTCCCACTGGTGATCAGCCGGCAGAGGCATCTTAAATTCAAAACTAATTTTAACTAATGACAGGCGCAGAGTGAGGTGGGCCAAGCTCCTGGACAATCTCGCCCACATTTCTGAGCTCTATGCACGGATCATCCCCACATTCGAACGCGTCGGGCCCTTATTTCTCAACCCTCTCCAGCAGAATTGTTCCCCAAGTTGGGCACCCTCCACACGGAGTTGGTGGACACCCTTGCGGAACTTCTAAATCCCATTGCTCGGAAAGGGCCCCGCAGGGGGCAAAGAGCTTCCTGGTTCAACTCAGCTTGTAGGAAGGCAAAGGCTGACCTCCTCGCTGTATTGAAGCACCCTAGGGACACAGGGTTAATCAAGATTAGGAGGGCGGAATTAAAGCAAGTAATCCACCATGCAAAGGTGGAATGGGACCATTCCAACTGGGAAAACATGCTGGCCTCTCTCCAGACCAGAGATGCTCGTAAATTCTGGCAGACAGTGAGAACAGGGTCTGCCGAGCCGACTCCAGCTATGGAGGCCAATATAGCGGCTGTGGTGTGGGAGGACCACTTTCGCAGCCTTTATGAAGAGGTTATCCCTGGTTTGGCTAAGCTCCATGATGAGCTACCGATTGAACACCTCCCACTCTCTGGTGGGCCAACCGCGCACTCTAAAACTATGGAGGGTGCTGAGGCAATGCAATTTTCATTGGGGGAGGTTCTCAATGTAAGATAAAATCCCGGGAGATCTGTTTAAGCACCAACCCAGGGTTTGGGCCCCCTACCTTTTGGAAGTTTATAATGCAATTCTTGGGGGAATGGCGGGCCCTAGTACTTGGCTGGGGGCAGAGATTGTCCCTATCTTTAAGAAGGGCTCTCCTTTGCTCCCAGCCAATTACAGGCCGATCAGCCTCATCGACGTTTCACAAAAAGTCTTCACGAGGCTGATACTTGACCGCCTGCAGGAATGGATGATAGACCATTCAATCCTAAGTACGTTCCAGGCTGGGTTCAGGAGCAAGGTTTCAACTACGGACCAAATTTTCGGTCTGGCCCTCCTCTTTTGGAAGACGGTGTGGGTGGAGGGCGGTACGCTGTACACCTTCTTTGTTGACCTCCGCGCAGCCTTTGATTTGGTTCCGCGGAGTAAACTATGGACGGTACTCTCCAAACTGGGTATCCCCCCGATCTTTTAGATATCATTGTTCGTCTGCACACACACAACTATGCATAGGTTAGGTGCGGGAGGATGGGCAGCCTCTCAAAAATATTTCCCGTTGGCAGAGGGGTAAGGCAGGGATGTGTCCTAGCACCGACCCTGTTTTGCCTCTTTGTCAACGGGGTAATCGATTACCTAAATAAGGTCCCCAACACAGACACACCAAGGCTCGTCGGCAGCAGGGTGCCCGCAATTATGTTTGCGGATGACACCCTGCTGCTGTCGATATCCCCAATGGGGATTCAGCGTATCCTGGAGGGTTTTGAGGCATTCTGTGGAGAGCATGGTCTCGAAATAAATGCCCTCAAAACCAAGTATATGATTTTTAACCCCCCCAAACAAACACGCCCCAACCCCTCTATAGGCCTAACAGGTTAGAAAGAGTGTATACGTTTGAGTATCTGGATGTGTCCATGAACGACAAATTGGAATGGGGCGATCATCAAGTTAAGTCTCAGCTCAAACTAGCTCAAATAGCAGGGGGAATAATCAGGCTAGTTAACTGTAATAAATCATCTGCTAGACCGATAGGCCCCCCGTTGGAGATCTAGAGACTCCAGGCCAGAGGTGCGATTCTCTATGGTAGTGAACTCTGGGGTCATGTGTGCAAAAAAGATCTAGTCATTGCTGAAAATAAGTTTCTTAGACAACCCTTAAAGTTACCGGCCAGCACCCCCCTTGTGCCCCTCAGGTTGGATCTTGGTCTAAAACCTCTGGAGGAAGTACTGGGTGTAAAGCCCTTAACTTTTTGGCGAAGATTATGGTCCACTCCTGAGTTAGCCAACTATAGGCAAGAACTGCAGGAAAGTCTTGCTCTTCCTACTATAGAGAACATCCCGTGGTTTAAATATCTAAAAACTGAGTTTGTCCAACCCTGTGGAGTGATCCTGAAGCGGCTTGTCAGGGACTGTCCCGCAAACATCTGGTGGCAACTTTCCATGCATGCAATCTTGCATCCCACATACAGGGTACACACCCAGATTCCATAACTAACATTTTCCTTGGGGTCAAAGAGTGCTACAAGTTTGAGTCAGTTCTTGACAACATTTTCCCGAATCTGGCCAGGAGATTATACCTGCAATGCCGGTATGGCACTCTTCCGCTAAGAGCCTTTACCAGCAAATGGAAACAGCACTCCCTGGAAAATTGTCCCTGCTGCAATTGTAGGCTTGAAGATGAATTGCCTTTAGTTTTCTTTTGCCCTGCCTACATTGCTGCTAGAAGGTTTTGGATAATTCCACTTTGTAAAAATCTAGGGTCTTCAGAATTCTTAAGATTGCCCTTTCAAGTGCAACTGTCTTTGCAGTGGCCAAATCTCTCGAAGCAGTATGGCACAAGAGATTGTTTTTATTTCCTAGGGCACTCCAACCTTGATTCAGACTATGCACTAGTTAGTGTAACAAATTTTAATGTACTAGGTCATTTTATGTAATATTTTTAGCTGTAGTGTTAAATTGCTTCTATTTTTTAATAATCCGTAATATTATAGATTGTTCTTAAATAATTAATCAGTTGTGAATCATCCGACTGCTTTTACAGTATAGATTGTTGTGTATTGGGGCATTGTCTTTGAGAACCACTAGCCTGTACCCATGTGCTACCCCGCTATCGATGTAGCAGCGATGTCTGACTCTTCATCTGTATTGATTTTATGCTGTATCTTTTATGGCAAAATTGGCGAAATAAAGATAAAAAAAAACATATGTCTCCCAAATTTCTCTTGCTATTAAACGTGCTCTCTTAGGGTTACCGATTACTGATTTTCTTGATGTATCTGCTCAGTCTCGTCCATTACATACCCCTGCCGTTGAAGAAGTCTCCAAACCTCCATGATATTGATATTGTTTCTACAGAACTATATGTATGTACTATATAAGTGTGTTTTCATTGTTTATAGTAAGATATTTTAATTAGCAACATTACCTTTTTGTATGCATATTAGGCAATTTCCATAATTGAACTGTTTCTGTTTTCCTTCCCCATCCTTTTTCTTTCTTTTTCTCTTTCTTCCTCTCTCCCCTGTCTCTTCCCCTCACTAAATCTGTAGTGTATTATTTCATATTTGATTGCAGTTTACTTTGTATTACGATTATATTGTATGTTTTTCGATTGCAATCTTTTCTTGAAATAAACTCCTTTTCAACAACAACAAAAAAAAGAAGCAAAAAGGAGGGGGGATCAAGATTTTGAGCAGTCAGGGGTTTTTTCCCTTTGTGACTTGGCATCCCAGAGGCATGAATAAAAAAAACGACATTTAGCCTAATGGAAAGACATACTATGAATCCTAGTGCACCGACTCAGCCAGATACAAGCATGCCCCAAGACAAAAACTTGTACTACAGAGATGAAAATAACTTACAGCAAAGGCAGAGTGTGAGCGGGTGCAGAAAGCCCACCGAGACTTCACCCCACACTAGTCCCTCAAGCTCTAAGGATGAAGTCTTAGATCATGGTGAGGGGGGCTGAGGGGGCACTGGTCAAGTGAGGTAGAATAATGCCTGCCAGAGATTAATAAATTTAACTCCAGAAGAAACTGAAGGAGGTAATGAACTATCTGGCCCAGCTATGATGGGAGAAAGTCAGGATAATAATCCTCGGTGGAAAATCGGGAGAGTATGCAAGAAAATCATTCTAGTCCACCTCTGGGCAAAGTTAAGGAATACCTGATGTTTCAGAAAGATAAGGCATCTTAATCTCTTTTACAGTCTCCACTCCCTTTGCCGCAACAGGCTCCTAAGAAGGATATTCACGGCGCTAAAGATCTACAGGTTACTCAGTCTCAATCTTGTCCTGAAAAGATTGCTCAGGAACCTCCTTTGCTTTTTCATCCTTTGGTGAATCCCTCACCTCCAGCATCGTTATTGGAAGTGGCTGAAGTTACCTCGGAAATTACCACGGAGTCTGTAACCGTGACCAGGTCTAGTTTCCAGTTGCTTAATCTTATTCTTGATGAGATTAGGGTAATGAAGGCCACATAAGCAGCAGAAATTGCAGCACTCCATGCACGTCTGTCTAAAATTTGACGAGGTAGTGGGAGCTCTGCCATCCAGATTGCAGGAGGCGGAATCTAGGATTCCTCATTTAGAGGATCAGATGACCTCAATTCAGCAGCAGGTCTTGACAGATAAAAAACAGAAGAACATGCTGGAAGAATTAGCGAATCATTACAGGGGTTCTAATCTGTGGCTGGTTGGGGGTTCCTGAGGGGTGTGAAGGGTCTCAACCAGTACAAAGGGTTAAGTCCTTTATAAAGGAGAATGTCCTTCAGATTTTTCAGGGGATCTCATGATCACTCGCACCAATAGAGCCCCAGCGCAGCCTTTCCATAATTCTGAATTGTCCAGAACTATTCTAGTGAATTTTCCAGATTATTGACTGAAGGAGCAGATCCTGACTAGGGCAATACAGAAGAAGCAATTTTCATTGTGAGAGGTTCCTAACTGTCGCATACTTTCAGATATGAGTGCAGTGGCAGCACGTTGGCAGGAAGGAGTTTGCAAAGTTCCTCTATTTGTTTAAAGTGCAAGAAGCTCAAGAGGCCATTGCTCAAAAGTCAAAACTTCGAGTTTTGGTCCACGACAAGTTCCACATGTTCACAAGCCTAGATGAAGGTCAGGAACGTCTGCAGAAAATCACAAAGGATAAGTAAAGGGATTGGACTGTTTGATATGAATGACATTCGAGCTTTTTACTGTTGTTTTGTCTCTCTTTTCCTTTTATTCTTTGGGTTGGGACAGGGTGGTGTATCACACCAGGGTGCAACATCATGGCACCCGATATAGAGGGCTCATTTATTGGGCAGGCAGGAGGTAAGGCAGGCAATTCTCCATCTGCCAGTAGTGAGAAGAGTCTCAGGGTTCAGGGAGGGTTTGGGTCTGGGTTAGGGCACTGAGGGATGGTGGTGGTGCGGAAAAAGAAAATTAGCAGAATTATTTAAAGTATCATATTAGAAGGGAAGGTATGATTACCGATGTTTTGGATGCAAGTAGTACTGTTAGTAATTAATTCTAATGTGCATATTATGTTGATAAATGTTAACGGCATTTCGAGTAAGCGAAAGTATGGTAGTTTGATAAGATGGATGGTGGCATTTTCACCCCCAATCTTTTTTTAAAGGAAACTCATCTTAAAACTAATGAGACACAATTATTTATCCCCAAAGCTTTCTCAAAGGCGTATTTTTCTTCAGCCCAGGCAGCAATAAGGGGGGTTGCTAATTATTTTGGACTAGGGATAAACTGGGACATCATTCAAATTCAAATAGATCCATATGGCAGATGGATTTGGATTGCTGCAAAGGTGAATAGCAATATGCTGAAATTTGTGAATTATTGTGCACCAGTTGTAGATGACTTTAAAGCTCTTAAAAGCATTATTGATAAAGCTAGAACAGCGGTGGGCTCAATAATATTAAGGGGTGATTTAAATTTCATACAAGATCTGCAATTGAATACATCAAATAAATCAAAAAAGCAGATGAAGCCTGGGACCCAAAACATTATTGATGTTATGGAATAGGATCATCAACTGGTTGATCCGTTGTGAAGGGCTCATGTTGCAGCTAAACAGTTTACTTATTATTTCTACCAATTTAAGTCCATTTCACTGATTGATTTCTTTCTGGTGTCTTGCTCCCTGAGCTGTTTGAATACTGAGATTTTGGCCAATTTCTTCTCAGACCATTCTCTGGTAAAAATCAAAATAAATCTACTGTTGGGTGGAAGAGAAAAATCCAGGTGGCAGATGGATAGACTTTTCTTAACCAATCAACAGTAGATTATCAGTATGCAGTAATGGATTAGGGAGTTTTTTAGATCAATAGGGGTACTGCAAGGCCTTTCTCAGTTTGGGGGCCTTCAAGGCCTCAGTACAAGGATAAATGATTGCCTTTATGGCAGAACAAACCAGAGAGCATAAAACTCGAATAAAAGAACTTCAGAAAGCAGTAGATGTGGCCTTGGTAAAAAAAAGAGAGGCTCCTCTGGGGGGGACATCAAGGGGGAGAGGAACTAACCAAGGCCAGACAGGAATTGAGGGAGTTTCCTATTAGGGAGGAAATAAGCAGTTCAAGAGCATACCAGAAGAGAGTCTACAAAGAAAGCCAGATGGTAGGAAAATTGTTGGCATGTCTACCAGAGTAAAATAAGAAGCAGCGGTAATTGATGAAGTGGTAATACCTGGGACACAGATAATAGTTTCTAAAAAAGATGAAATCTCCAAAATCTTTGTAGATCACTATAAGGAACTCTCCTGAACTGAATATCAGGTATCGAAACAAGCTATTCAGTGCTATTTTGATTATTTAGTACTCACTCAGCTTCCAGAGGTGCAGAAAGATGCATTAATGGCCGATATTTCAGCAGATGAAATTTCTAGGGCCTTGGCCTCAATGTCTGGAGGTAAGGCCTGTGGAAACAACAGTCTCCCAACTGAATTTTTTAAGACTTTTTCGGAAGAGCTAGTACCATTCCTGCTCAAGCTTTTTAATCATGTTAAAGCGGGAGGTGAATCTTCGATAGTAAGTTTCGTTAAGAAGCGCAAAAGTCCTAGGCAGGTTGGCACTTATAGGCCAATCAGCCATTTGAACGTAGACTACAAATTATTGATGAGAATTTGGGCTAATCGATTCACCTCAGTGGCCCAATTTGCAATACATACAGACCAATCTGGGTTTATAGTAGGCAAGTCAATATTGTCAAACGCTGGCTACTTAATTCAAGAAATTGACTATTTTAACACCGACCTAATTTTCACCTTAATAATGATGGTCCATGCCGAGAAGGCATTTGACCTTGTAAATTGGGGTGTGCTATTTTATGTCCTTGAAAGGTTTGGGATTCCGGCGCAAACTATTGCTATGCTCCAGAATATATACCAAGAAACTCAGGCTCAGATCAGGATACATTTGAAATGGGCAGGCACAATAGATATTAGACGGGGGACCCAGCAGGTGTGCCCCTTGTCGCCAGGTCTATTTACTTTTTTCATTGAACCTCTGGCCGTTAGGATTCAGGATAATGTAGATATTAAAACACCAATAGAGGGGATGGCGAAATAAAATTATTTGCAGATGATGTCATACTTTAACTTAAACCGGAAAGACAAAATATTGCTCGGATCGTAAGGGAATTCTCTGAGTTTGGGGCGATTGGCAGATACAAAAGTATTGGCGTTACATGTGTGCAGCAATTTTCTCCCTGATAATCTAAAACAACAAGCATATTCTCTTGAGCCGATTCGCTATCTGAGAATTTACGTCTCAAACCGATATGCAGATTTATTTAGGTTAAATTATGAAGCAACATGGAGTAAAATTAAAGACCTTTTGGGCAAGTGGACACTTCTTCCATTTACTTTGATAGGGCGTGTTGCTCTAATAAAGATGTCAGTACTACCCTTATTAATATTTCTTTTTTCAAATATCCGGATAAAAGTCAATGCAGCTTATTTTGGAGAATTGGAAACATTATTTCTCCAGTTTATTTGGAATAAAAAAGCGTCAAGGCTAAAACTATCAATCCTTCAACTTGATACTAGCTGGGGTGGGATGGCACTCCCCCATATTTGTACTTATTATGAAGCAGCATTTATGGATATAGTGGTTCGGCTGCTTGATAATAAGGGATCTCTGGATAGCTTTTTTCTGTGCAAGATGATCCATGAAGCTGTATCCCAGCTTCTGATCTTGGGTACTAAAAGGTTTTGAGGAGCTAAGCCACTTTTTAATATGAGGTAGATGTATTAACTGGGAGGAGGTTCAGGTTAGATGTGGTAACCAGAGCAGGCTACTCTTTTTTAGCTTCCTCCAGGTTAGATCACTGATAAATAAATATATACTCCCAGGATATATAGGTACCCCTTCGGTCCTTGCTGCTGTGTTTAGAACTAAATTGCGAGATATAGGGAATTGATATCAAGTTTTCAAAATCAAGGGGAGCCCCCATTGGTTACCAATTTTCTTGAAAAAATAAAATAAGAATCATCTTGCAATTGCTCAATTAGAGAGTGGCAAACTATTTCCCAACACTGCAGAAAAGCACTGAGAACTGCATGAATGGCGTTTATGTCCCATTGGATGGTTCATTATACCCCACATGCTTTGCATAAAATGTATCCTGAGGTTGAAAATAAGTGTTTTCAGTGCCAGCAGGTCAAGAGGGTGGTTGGCTGCATGTTTTTGTACATGTTAAAGGCTGAGCCAGTTCTGGGTGAAAATGTTTGCTGAGCTCAGCCGTGCCCTCGTGAGTGGGATACAAACTGAGCCTGAGGTGGTATTATTTGGTTTATCAAAACAGAGACAAATACAGGTTTTAACTAGAGGAGGGGAAAGGTTTTTATCAATCTATTTCTTGGTGGCACATTCACTGATTCTCCAGAATTGGAAAACAACTAAAGCCCCTACCTTTATCGAATGGTATAACAAAATGAAACAAGTAAAAACCTATGAAGAAGTTTATGCGAAAAAGGGTGGGAGCTATTAAAAGATGTATTCTGGTCTGGAAGTATTTTGATCAAATGGAAAGGGATCTCCAGGGGTAACATATTTGTTGGATTTATGACACTTTAGCACTTGCACTTTAGTATACGTGATGTATAATATTTGTGTTGATTACATTTTCTCTTTAATGAAAAGGATTGTATAGTATGAATTGTATTATTATATCTATTCTATTTTTAGTACCTTCTTGTATGTATGTATGCTTTTATTCTGCCCAATAAATGCTGTTTTTTTTTAAACAAAAAGAGGTATTAATGGTTCTGTCTGCAGCTAAGGAAAGGAAACAAATGCTATGGAGTGGTCAGAAAATGTTTTTCTCTCAGGATGTGGAATGTGTAACTACAGCGCATCATAATGATGTTTCTTTAAAGTGACCTACAAAGAGAGATCTTTCTCCTTTGACTCCCTGGAAGATCTATGGAAATGTATCCTTCAGCATCAAAGAGAGGCTATGGCGCGCGGATAATCCTGAACTTTTCTCTTGCCTGCAAACAAGTTCTCTAAGTTCTTACTGCATTTGACGTTATTGTCTGCTCCTATTTGTATCGTTGTTTAGCTGCCTGACCCTGTGTATATTGTCTGTCATCATGTGTTGGCAAGTGCCTGCTATGTGTTTTTCACATAACATGATTTCTTTATTTTCAACTAGAGTTTTCATTGTTATATTTGTTAGTGCTGCTTTCTTCATTAAGTACGTTTATTTTGTTGACAGTCTCTGTGGTTCTGTTCTTTGCTTGTGGTTGACTACTGTCTGCCATCCATCTTTCTTTTGTGTGCGTTTCTCCAACCCACTATCAATGGCTGAAGTCATTGACTTATTTTCATCCTCTCTTGTTCTACTCTTTACTCTCTTTTCCTTTTTTATCACTGCTTCTCCCTTTTTCCTTCTATCTTTTGTGGTATGTTTTGCTGGTTCTTGCATCATATTTTCTTTTTCTCCCCCCTACCTTTGATGTTCACTTCTCTTCTCTTTTTCAAATACCTGTGCCTTGTATTTATTTTTATTGCATATTTCTCCTTATGGTGGCTCTTTATTTTCCACAAAATGTATTCACACTTTTATCAATTTTAAAATGCTCATGTGTGTTCTTAAAGGCCTTTCCTTATTTCTATAACGGTTACGTTTGTATTGTGTCCTGGAATGTGAAGGTCCTAAGTAAACCTATACATAAACAGAGAGTGCTTGCCCATCTTTCTAGATTACAATGTTACAAGAGACTCATCTAACTAAAATTGATATAAATTCTCACAGGA
This sequence comes from Lissotriton vulgaris, assembly GCF_964263255.1. NCBI lineage: Eukaryota > Metazoa > Chordata > Amphibia > Caudata > Salamandridae > Lissotriton > Lissotriton vulgaris. The sequence continues at coordinate 497,919,417 of NC_141685.1, forward strand.
AGCATTGGGTGGGTCATGTATATTGCTCCCTAGCTAAAGGAAAAAAGAATGGAGTCGTGACACTTTTTCATAAATTTCTTTCTTTATCTATTTAAAGGGAGGAGAAGGATGTTTATGGTATATGGCTTCCTCTTCCCCTCGTTATCAATGGCACTCCAATTTCCCTTCTTAACATTTACGGTGCCACTGGTTTAGATGTACTGTTTTGGCTTTCCATGTCACATATCCTACACTCCTGTGCAAACTTCAATCTCCTTGTTGGTGGACACTGTGATCAAATTATGGATCCTTATATTGACAGGAAACTCTCACTAGATATGTCCCAATAAAATTCAAAAGAGGTTTGCAAACGCTATCGAAACTCAAGGTTTGGTTAATGCTTGGAGGAAATATAACCTGAATAATTGACTTTTTATTCTCCCACACATAATTCAAAATCGAAAATGTACTACATTTTTGTGACTCCTAAACTTTTCACTGACTTAATTCATGCTGAAATCAAATCCATACTTATGTCCGCCCTTGCACCATTTGTTTAATATAGATTTCCCATCTGAATCCTCTAAATCTTGTAGATGGTGATTTATCGACTATCTACTTAAAGATCCTATTTTTGTGTAGCACTTTAACATTTTTCTAGTGGATTACTTTTATACTGACACTACCCCCAACTTACCCCCTACTTACCAGTTCACACCAGAGGTTATATCCAGAGGTTATATCATTGACTATGTTGCTGTTAAAGGAAAAAACTTTTCAAGGAATCTTCGTCCTTATTATTGTCTATTAAGCAACCCGAGCAGGGTTATTATACTTCTATTCAACCCAAATTGATTTGCAAAGAACTCAGCCAAAGAGCTGTTTAGAACTGTCTCCAGTATGGCTTCCCTGAGACCAGTTTGGGCTCAATCTAGTCAGGAACTATGTGAGGAGATTGCCAAATTATTCCTTAATAAAGTGGTGAGCATATTCTCAGTCTTCAGCGGATCCAAATATGCTGGACTGAACATGGCAAAGGAGGATTCGGAGCCCAAGAGGATCCCTCCCCTTGGACAAATTTGTACCACCGACCGTAAACAATACTCTTGAGCTGCTAATGGGAGCCAAATCAGGCTCACTTTTTAATCCATGCCCGGTGATAGTTGCAAAACTGGCCCCCGGTCCGATCGTTCTTTCTCTCAAATCCATTGTTAATGGTATGTTTGAAAAAGGACAGTTCCCCAAGCTTGGGAAGGTGGCCTCAATATTGCCCCTTCTGAAAAAGCCAAGCCTGGCCTCCAAGGATTCCAACAACTTCTGCCCGATCTCTCGTATTCCTCTCCCTGCCAAAATGCTTGAGAAAAACATGAATCATCAACTCAGTACTTTTGAAGTCAGGCACTGTCCTGAGAAGGCTCTGTAGGTAATATTTCGTCTGAGAATAATGTATGTAGGGGACCCCGGCACCTCCATAGTGATGCTGCTCCACCACATCCTGGGGGAGTTCCTATAACTTCAAAAGAAACAATCCTGTTCCCCTCCCCAACACTGGGGACCAGGTTCAGCACCTGCAAAATCCAATGTGCAGAGGGAACACAGTCACGTTCTCCTCTCATTGTTGTTAATGCCTCAGGTCCGGGAAATCTGCTGGAGGGGTGTCTCAAGGACTCACACAAGTATTCTGCAAAATGGTATGGTATTGGCAGACTTGTCAAGGTCAGGCAGGTCAGGCAAAAGCACTGTTTGACCTCAACACTCTGGCGTGGCCCAGATCATCAGGATTCAGGTTGCCCCCAACACCTATTGGGTCACTATGTCCCATTAGGAGGACTCTCCTGCTCACCGCTCGATGAGGGGTCCACTTCTCTTGCTGCATTCCATTGTCCCACAGCATCGCAGCTCCAATCTCCAGGCAGCTCACTCTTCAACACTTCTAGGTGCCCTCCACCTGACTCAATTATGGTGGTGTTGAAGCAGGGATGGGCCCCCTCTACCAGCCAAGCTGTGAGGGAAGGAGACCCCCGCTGCTCAGCTGTCTGTGTACATGGATAATGCCATTTTGTTGAGCTTCGCGATTGCGACGCCGGCGATCTTAGGCGTGGCACTCTGCCATCAGCACACCACTTCAGCAGGAGGCAAGGAGAGGGGCTTTCCTGCACCCGTCCGGCCGCAACTAGGGAGAGCTCCCAACGCTTAGCATGCTCTTCCCAGCAGCTTGTGGCAGCCAACATTTTTTGCAAGTCCCTCGCTGCGCTCCCGGACTCCGGTTTCTCTCACATGGGCGTCTTCTTAAATCATTTCTGTCAGCCAGAGGCAGATTGTATCCCTAGGTAAAATTGAAGCCAAACCCTTTGCACTGCCATGTGGTGTACCACAGGGGTTATCACTGAGCCCCACAGTCTTTAATGTGTATGTCTTCATTGGCTCCCGTTATCAGTGCATTCGGGTTTGGGATCACGTCCTACGCTGATGATACACAAATTGTGGTGTCTTTATTACCCGGCCAAGAGTTGGGAATCGATAAACGTTTTTAAGTCGGCATAGAATTGGTTGGGAGATGGATGGCAGACAATTGCCTAAAACTGAATTCAGGTAAAACTGAAGTAATGCTGTTTGGGAACGATCTTAACTTCTGGAATCCTAAATTGTGGCCTGCCTCCATGGAGTCACTCCCTACACCCTCGAAAAAGGTGAAAAATGTGGGAATAATACTACGTGAGAAGCTCTCCTTTGGGGCCTAAGTAAATGTCCTGAGAACTGTTAAGAAGGTAATGCGGCTTCTACCTTTGGTGAGCCGACAAACAGTGGTTACAGCATTGGTCTTGTCAAGACTGGACTACTGTAACAACCTCTATCTAAATATACAATTTTTAAAGAAATCAAAAAAATTGTACTGGCTCCCGGTGACGACCCGGGATCATTTTAAATCTCTTTGCATGGTCTTTAAAGCACTTCAAGGCATGGGACCAGATCATTTATGATGCCATTTTCAATGGTATAGACCGACAAGAACTCTTAGAACACTGGGAGCCAAACTGGTCATAGTCCCACCAACAACAAAAAAGCTCAGTGGGGTGGCAGAAGCTTCTCTTCATGCACAGCAAAAGCATGGAATGACTTGCCATTCCATCTGAGAAATGTCACCAATCTTCTAGTTTTCAGGAAAGGGCTGAAGACCTGGCTTTTTGATAACAAAACCCTCTTTTTTTCTAGCTCTGTATTAAGCAGAAGTAACTAGCGCCAGGACACATCCGGGTAATTGTGCGCTCCTAAAGTTTCCATACCATAACATAACAAAGAAGATACTACTAAGCAACTTGTTCAGGCTAAATTCGACTTCAACAGGAAGTCTACTGAGGATGCATACGGTGCATTGTTTAAGATCAGCTTCAAATGTTATGGTGGGGCAGCACAGCAGGTACATCTTTAGCAAACTATCTGAAGGTTATGTCCCAAAAAGAACAAATAGTTATTATCATTGATGATAATGGTATTAATCATCTTAAAGATTAAGAATTTTTACTTTGTTTTATAAAAATGTATATACCCCTGAGTCCTATCCTTCAGACACTGACCTGGATTTTGTGTTTTGATTCTCTTCTCCTTGTTCTTCCCCCTCTCCTGACTGTTCCTTTCCTGATCAAGATTTATCTTTATCTGAGATTAAGGCTGCTTGAGCTCAACTACCTAAGGATAAAGTTCCCAGAACTGATGGTTTTACAGCTGAATGTTACTCTTTCTCATTCTTCACCCATATCCCCTCCCCTCATATCAACACTTCATTTCCCAGAGTGAGGCTCGAAGCACCTTTTTGGAAGCAATGTTATGTTTGATTGCAAAATAAGACAAAGATCCCTCATCTTGTGCAAATTATCACCCTATTTCTCTCATAAATTTAGACTGCAAAATATTTGCTAAAGTGTTGGCTCTCCGCCTTAATCAGGTGATTACCGACTTGGTCTGCATTGAACAAACTGGGTTTGTTAGGGATACAACTTTGGCTGACAATTAAAGAGCCTTTTTGAGCATTATACATCGTGCATCTAAGAGTCCCACCCCATTAGCTGCTATAACCTTAGATGCCAAAAAAGCCTTTGATTGCCTTCATTGGCTGCTTATGATGAGGACTCTTAAGTGGCATGGCTTTGGCCCTGTTATTCTCTCTCTTACATGTTTGCTTTATTCCTCTACCACTGCTTCGGTTTTTGTTAATGGAACCCAATCCCCTTATTTTACCCTTCATAGGGAAACGCATCAGTGTTGTCCTCTTTCCCTATTTCTCTTTAAATTTGCTCTTGAACCTTTCCTTCATTTTTTAAGACGTTTTACTCAATTTTGGGGTTTTATATGTCTCGGATCCCCTAGTTTCCTACCTGCTTTTAAAGATCAAATATCTTCGTATGCTACCTTATCAGACTATGAGTTACATTTAACTAAATCTGAGGTTATTCCATTAAATACATTTTACCTAAAAGAAATGTTCTCGGATAATGGTTTTAAAGGGGATTCCAATCATATTAAATTCAATTTGAATGATGTCCCTCAAAAGGTGCTTCATATACCAGAGAGATGGTCCCCCTTATATTTATCTTGGTGGGGTAGGTTAGATACAATTAAAATGATGAACGAAAAGCACGTATTTCTCTATTGTCTTTATCTGCACCTAAGGATAGAGGCAGAGTTAACTTTCCGAACTTCTGAAAGTATCATTCTTCTTTTTTAATACAACAAATGTTACCACATCTCTTATCTTTTAGGGTCTACAATAAATTGGAGGATTCCCTGATTTGGTCTTTTTCACACCCTCCCCGTTCCTTTAAATCACCCATCACTTTACATTCTATATTGGTTATTTACCCAGTCCTTACCAAATCTTACTCACCATTGCAAGAGTTCCTTTACTCCTGTATATGGCACAATAAATCTATTAAACTTTCAAATCGTACTTATTTTTGGAAGGATTGGGTAACAAAAAGAACGCATCCTCGTTCCTCTGCTGAAGTCCAATCTTAATTTGGCATGTCTGTTGCCTTCCTCCTTAAATATGATTCTTAAAAAAAAACACATACTCACCATTTTTCCCTCCTTTCCCGATCTTCCTCCCTTTCAATGGAGCCTCCTTTTGAGCCACTGTATAACCCCTCCAATGTTTCAGGCTCCCCTTATCTTTAAATACCTTCATTACTCTCTTCTGAATTGTCAAACTTTTATGGGAATCGGACTTGCAACATTACGGTACACACTTGGCGCTGCATCTGGTCCCAAAAACGTCACACGCCCTTCAATGCTAGCACCACTCAGACATTATATTATTTTAATCATAGGTTGTTTTGAACCCCAGCATCTATTTCTAAGTACAGTACTGATTATCACTTACTGGTTGGACCTGCTCAGCTACTACTGGTACTTATCTGCATTCTTTTTTTATCTGTCCAAGCATTACCTCCTTTTTAATAAGGCTTTGTAAAACTATTTCCTCTATTTGTTCTTGGTTTACCTATATTTTTGGGAAGCTCCACTCCAATCTGTTCTGGTGCTCATAAGCTGGGGTTGTTTTTTAATTTATAACTAGCTATTAGTTTTCTAACGATTACTTCCAACTAGATGGGCTCCACTAAAGTCACTTTTATAGCTTGGTGAAATTGTGAATCGCCCTTTCCATAGACAGCTTTTAACGAGGTTTCGTTTTAATATGATACATTTAACTTTGGGTGAATTCCCAACCTGGTGCAAGCCGAAAACTGTAACCCTTGTAAATGTGATAGTTTTTCAAACCAGGACACGTTGCATTTCGTCATGTTTTGTGACTTCTATCAAGAAATGAGAGAAAAATATCTGCTACCGCTGTTGAAAGAGGCCGGCTTTATACAAGTCAGACCAGCTCTCTTATATTTACAAATGTTAAGTTGTCCTCGGGTCATGTTTTGTGTTGCGAGCTTTCTGGTGGCTGCTGTTTGGAAAAAGAATACATTAGATAGACTGGTAAATGCTATGTAGGGGATAAAATTCTCTTATTGATGTGTGTTCCCTTGTTTATCTGGCACTTTTCACTTTGGATACATATGACGAGAGCAGGCCTCCCAGATGCATTAAGTGATGAAATGCATATTATGTCCTTATGAACTACCTCTAGTGTAAATAATATTTTTAGTTTGAATTTTAATGAAACTGTGTTTTACGCAATCGGACATCTGAATGTATTGTGATTTTTGTACATTCTATTTACACTGTACTTAAAAATCATGTCTGTTTCTTGTAATTTACTATGTGTATATATTTGTATATATGTATATATGTTCATGATTGTCTTTTTATGATTTTTAATAATCGAAATAAAATGCTTTGACTGACTGACTGAGCTTGGTGAAACCTTCTCGATCATCATCATAGGTTAGACAGAGCTTCTGTTATTTCCTCCCACCTGCTTATTCGGAAAGAAGCCTTCTGTTCTCTGCTTACTAATTATTTAGCCTCTCATTCAATGCAGATCCAGGACAGTTCTTCTGTTTTAGAACCACAATGAGTGTTTCTGTATATTTTTCTTATTTTTGTTCTTATTAAGGTTTTTTCTTTTTTTGTGTCTTATTATTGGATATCATTATTGATTGTTTCAGGAACATTTGCTGATTTTTCATTCCCTCCCTCCTTGCATTTCTCTTTCTCCCTCTCTCCTATCTATAATATAAAATGCTGCTCCATTAAGGTACTTTTTTCCTTTAGTGCTTCCTTGATTTCTTTGATTAGCAATGCTATTATATTATGTGATATTCTGGTTATATATGTTGTTTTAATTTCTATTGTTTTCTTTGAATCCTGTAAGATGTACCTTTGTTCCTTATATATTTCAATAAAGCTTTCTTAAACTCAAACAAAAAGTTGCTTATAATGAGTACATATGTTTTAGCCACTGGCTGGCTTGGGTCATTGCCCGTCTGAAGATAAAGAGACTCATTCTGTTTTCTTGTTACAGATTTCCTATTGGCTGCTGAGCTTTTGCTTAGGGATGAAGTTTGGCCTATGAGGAAACATGGTGTGTTGCCTACCTAGCTCACAGGACTCTGAGTAGAGAAGGGGAACACATTTGAGCCTTCTTCAAGCTTTACCTCATATATAAATATAAATGGAAAGGTATCACCCAAGATTACGTGGATATTATGCTAGTTTTCGTCTACATTATTAATTAAATAAATATTTACTGTTGGTAGTTTCTGCTGACATATATGACTGAGGACTGTTGTTCCCTGTTTGCAATTTCCTGTCATGTCTCCTTAGATAACTCTAATATGCAGTGTAGGTGGTAGGTTTTCAAGGGTGAAATCATGTCAGTGGTTAAACAAAAGTCATTGTTTGTCGATTCCACAGGCTGTACCCTATATAATAATGTAGTTTCGGGAGTAGTTATGAGATTTGCAGAGTTTATGTGTCCCCAAGAATAATCTTCATACTTATTCCTCCTGACAACAATTTTGCAGTGTGCCGTCATACACACAAAGCCATCACTGGACTAAGATTAAATACTATTTCTTCTACAGCAGGTATCGCAGTCTGAAAGGTAAAAGACTACCAGGTTCATTTAAGGTTTGGGGTAAGGTGAACCACCAGTGTAAATAAGTGAATGTTCTGCACCACCAGACCATCCCAAGGAGGAGGAGCGGCAAACAACACTTACAATGCAACTTTTACAACGCACTACCGTTACAACAAAACTTTTACAACGTAACATCCATTACAACGCATGCCATTACAACGCAACCATTACAACGCATGTCACCACAATGCATACCACTACAACGAAGGTCATTACAACGCAGTCATTACAACGGATACCATTCCAACGCATCCCTACCCTATCCAACACTTACCCTACTGTTGCACCCCCTGGAGTTAGAATAGTAATTTTTACCCCTACGCTATCCAATACTTACCCTACTGTTGCACCCCTTGGAGTTAGAATAGTAATTTTTACCCCTACACTATCCAACACTTACCCTACTGTTGCACCCCCCCTGGAGTTAGAATAGTAATTTTTACCCCTACACTGTCCGAAACTTACCATACATGCAATGTAATGGTATGCGTTGTAATGGTATGCGTTTTAAATGTAGTATGCGTTGTAGTGGAATGCATTGTAAAGGTAGTTTCAAAGAATTTGTTTTAATGGCATGCGTTGTAATGGCATGAGTTGTAATGGATGTTGCGGTATAAAAAATGCGTTGTAAAGGTATGCGTTGTAAAAGTATGCGTTGTAACGACATACATCCAGGAGGAGCACTTGCTCTCCAAAAGAGAAGCCTCAACTGACATCCTGTCACCAAACCTTAGACATCATCCCTTCCAACACGGTGACAGTGGCTGCAGTATATCAGAAGTCATACCATATTTACGGTGTGTTTTTCACGTCATACGTTTCATATTTACTATCACCATGCAAGTCACAGCATGCATGAACATGAAAAAAGTGCAAATGTCCCTGCACAGTGAAAATCTCTTCTTTGATTCTCATATATTACACCCCATAGGAGTTTGCTTAAAAAAATAGGTACATAAGTGCAATTAGCTAAAAGACTTCTCGCCCCTTTAATGGAGCAAAACTGCCAATTATCCCTAAGCCTAAGACACAGGTTCTGGAAATCACTTACTTCCTCTGACTCTACGCTTCCGTGTCACATACCCCAGTGCTACAAGAGGATGCTGCTGGAGAAGATGGGGGTCAGGATTTATCGATTAAATAGTATTTTAGAGCTTGTGCAAAAAAAAGTAAAGTAACATTTCAACTAAAACATCTAATCTGACAATTGATCAGGATGTAATAGAAATTACATCCACAAGTGTACACATTTGAAAACTTACCAATACTGTGTGTAGACAATAGAGAGGTTAACTATGAACATTTCCATTCCTTTACATATGGCTTTTCTTTTGTAGAGTTCCTGGCTGTGATAAAGTGAATTATTAGTTGCTGTGAATGATAGTTTACCACAAGTACTACTGATTCTATTGTTGTTAGATCTAGTAAACGTTTCAGTAATTTAACAAGAGGTCAACCCCTTATAGCTATGGTATGTATGTATACATATTACCTACTGGCAGTCGCCAGTAGGTAGTTATAGTTAGGACCTAGTTTCCATAGGAAATCCGCAACATTCTATTTGGAATAACTTTGGTGCTGGTCGACTCCATTCAGTAGTTCCGGAGAAAATCAAAAGTAAAATCATAGATATATCTATAGATGAAGTACTGTACTCTGTACTGTATTCTGTACCTTCCCGAGCACGAGCTTCATGCTAATTGGCTGTCAACACTCCAAACCAGGAAGTGTTGGCAGCCATATTCATCAAGAAAGCAGTGAACCAAACGTGCAAAACACGCAAAGGTGGCAGGGTAGCAACACCCTGACCCCCTAGGCCTGCTCAGGGGATCCCAAAAGGTCCCCAAAGGCCACATTTTTTTTATTGCTGGGTACGAAGTACAGTACTCTGTACGGTACTCTGTACTGTACTCTGTACCTTCCCGAGCGCATACTGGAGGTTCCTGGTGGGCTAGTTGGCCCCCAGGGACCTCCAGTATGCAAGGGGAATTAGTTATCCCTCTGCAAACACGCCAGGGGGCTGCGTTGCAGAGAGGTGTAAAATAGGGCGTGGCCTAATTACACCTCTCTGCAATGCAGCTCCCTGGCGCAAACTGGAGGTTCCTGGCGGGCTAGTTGGCCCCCAGGGACCCCCAGTATGCAAGGGGAATTAGTTCCCCCTCTGCAAACGCGCCAGGGGGCTGCGTTGCAGATAGGTGTAAAATAGGGCGTGGCCTAATTACACCTCTCTGCAATGCAGCCCCTGGCGCATACTGGAGGTTCCTGGTGGTCTAGTTGGCCCCCAGGGACCCCCAGTATGCAAGGGAAATTAGTTCCCCCTCTGCAAACGCACCAGGGGGCTGCGTTGCAGAGAGGTGTAAAATAGGGTGTGGCCTCATTACGCCTCTCTGCAACGCAGCCCCTGGCGTATACTGGGGGTTCCTGGTGGGCTAGTTGGCCCCCAGGGACCCCCAGTATGCAAGGGGAATTAGTTCCCCCTCTGCAAACATGCCAGGGGGTTGCGTTGCAGAGAGGTGTAATGAAGCCACGCCCCTTTTTACACCTCTCACAAACGCAGCCCCCTTGCGCATACTGGAGGTTCCTGGTGGGCTAGTTGGCCCCCATGGACCTCCAGTATGCAAGGGAACTTAATCCCCCAACTTAGAACGCACTACAGGGCGTGTTTGCACAGTGGTGAAGGTAGGGGCGGGGCTTGAGGTGATATGTGTGCAAACATGCCCTGTGGCGCGTTTTAAGTTGGGGAATTAAATCCTCTTCAATCTAGAGGTCCCCTAGGGGCCATCTAGTCTAAAAGGTACCTCCAGTAAGCACCATGGTGCTGCGTTGCAGTGTGTTGTAAAAAGGGGACGAGCCCTTTGAACACTTCTCTGCAATGCAGCTCCCTGGAGCATACTGGAGGAACCTGGTAGGCTAGTTGGCTCACAGGGGACCTCAGAATTGAAGAGAAATTAATTCCCCAAACTAAAACGCGCCGCAGGGCGTGTTTGCACATTTGTCATATCAGGCCCCACCCCCTTCCTTCACTGTTGAGCAAAATATTACTGTAAAATCAGCCGAACTACGAATTCCGATTTACTCACCTGTTATCAGGAGAGACCTCAGTGCTGCATCTTTCAGCCCACTACTGATCCTGAAAAGTAATTCTAATCATAGTTACAGTAACTTGAGTTTCCTTTCATAGGCTAACATTGACTGGTTTCACTTGGAAATTTTTCTAACTGTGGAGTTTTGGAAATTAAAAAAATTCCTCAAAAATCAGCTGAACTGCGAATTCCGATTTACTCAGCTGTTATCTGAAGAGACCTCAGTGCTGCATCTTTCAGCTCACTACTATTTAAATTTACCTGAACTTACCAGTAACTTGAATTTCATTCCATAGGAATTTCATTGCCTGCTATATAAAATATATAAAACTTAAAAAAATATAAATTTAAAAAAAAATATTACAATTTTAATATTTAAACATTTTTTTTCCAATTTATATTTAAATATGTAATGTATTTAAAAAAATTAAATATCTAAAAATAAATACTTTAAAACAATGTAGTAAATTAGTATAAACATTGCTTTAATTTTTTTTATTTATGGTTGAAATGCAAAAACAACAGTTGATGGGCAGAATGCAGAACAATGTCATACATTCACCCCAGTAAAGAGATATGGGCCTAAATCCATCGTTTTTTTCCACTCCACACCACCCCAGTTCAGACATGTCCATATGCGAATCAGTCTTGGCCCTGTGCCTCACTGGAACAGTCCAGCCCGAACTGCCAATCCATGTCTTTACTGGCCCGTAATCAAGCATCCTAGGACCGGTTTCTGGCTATCAGCCATCTTCTGCCAGGATAGCTTGACTCCAGTGTTGTGGAGAGCATGGAAGTCACATCTGAGCATACCCACCCCACTCTGGGTAACAAATACAAAAACAACAGTTGATGGACAGAATGCAGAACAATGTCATACATTCACCCTGGTACAGAGATCTGGGCCTAAATCCATCGTTCTTTTGCACTCCACACCACCCCAGTTCAGACATGGCCATATGCAAATCAGCCTTGACCCTGTGCCACAGGGAAACAGTCCAGCCCGAACTGCCAAGCCATATCTTTACTGGACCGGAATCAAGCATCCTAGGGCCGGTTTCTGGCTATCAGCCGTCTTCAGCCAGGATAGCTTGACTCTAGTGGTGTGGAGAGCATGGGACTCACGTCTGAGCATACTCATCCCACTTGCGGTTACAAATTGTTAGACCTGGCACCTTGGCGTGAGTCTCCCTTCCACTTTTTGCTGATGTGCCTCAGATGTTTCTGCTGGTGTTCGATGCTCAGGGCACTGCGCCACGGCCAATCTGTGCCAAAGTGCTCCCGATTTAAAGTGTATCCGTAATTTATTTCCATGATTGGCTTATTTGGTTTACTGTCAGTCCCCAGTAACGTGCACCAGGAGTGCCGGGGCTTGTAGATACAAATTCCGCTAGTGGGCCTGCAGCGCTGGTTGCGCCACCCACCAAAGCCGACTTGTAAAAGATGTCTCGGGACCGCCATTGCAGACCCTTCATACAGCCTGGTACTGGCCCGCTGACTGTTTAAGTGCCCACACTTGCCAGTCCCCAAACTTTCCCTAACCTTCATATCAGTCACCCCTGTGGTAGGCCCAAGGGCAGGGTGCATTGTAAGCGTAAGGAAGGACAAGCCCTGATGTGTGTGGCATGTCCTGATAGTAAATTACCGCCCTTTTTTGTTCTTCACTATTGAAGGGCTGCCTGTTCTCTTAGGCCAAGGTGAGCGGCTGGAACAATTACACGCTATAGTCCCGGCTGGCTCAGGGAACACGGTGGCATGTCGAGTTTGGTATGCCTGAACTCAGAATAATAAAATACTTCCTTTAGCAAGGTTTATTTTAATATCCTGTGTTTGCAACTGCTACTTTTAGAAAGTTAGCATTTGCTCGCCTGACTATTTCAGCCCGCCTCTGCTAGGATGTGTATCTGCTGTCTGAGTTTGTGTGAGTGACAGGGCTGGGGAATTCCCGGGGACAGTCGGGTTACCAGGTGGTGAATAGGTTGCTTACACCAGGATGGGTGGGCGGAGTAGTCCTTGACTCTGAATAGGGTTGTTCTCCACCACCACAATGCTGGCTCCACCTCCTGTGGAGCGTCTGATGTCCCTGCCCTGCACCCTGAAAGAAGTCGGCAGTGTCCTGTCAACAGAGTACTCCAAAACCGGGTTGAACCAGGCTCAGGCCCCCTGGCCTGCCAAGACAAAAGAAACCGAGTATAAAGGTAGGAGCCCTGCTCCTAAAAAATTAGACCCAGTTTTGACTACGATGAACGTCTGCCCGACTAGAAGGACCAAGAGAAGCTGAGGAGAAGGAAACCTGCAGTGGTGCCTTGCTGAGGACGGAGAGGAAAAGACCAGAAAGGACTTTGAAGACTTGTGCCTGAAACTATCTCCAAGGGCTTGATCACGAGCTTGCCCCCTGAACGGAACCCCAGGACCATTGGGTTCCATTCTGCCTGTGCCCGTTTGCTGTTGGGCCTTTAGTTCTTATTCCCTTGCCAGAGTTGTGACTCGGGTGCCTTCGCCCTCCAAGGTCGTGACAGCTCGGAGCCTGGTTGCCCCGCCGCAGAGAGCCCCGCTCAAGCTTGAGTCGCTCTCCGCTTCAGTGCCGGGCCGCCCGCTCTCCTGTCACCTTGCCTGCTACGGAGGACGCTGTGCGCCTCTCATCTTCTCCCGCCGAAATCTGCATGGAGCGCATCTGATAGCCTCGGGCGGTCCGTACGTCGTAACATACCCGACTGTCTTGCTTTGCCCTCCTGCATTCCAAGGCCGTGCGGCACCTCAAGAAGACCTTCCGTACTGTGGTACCAAAGGTCCGGTGCTGCACCTGTCTGCTCAAGAACGCGACTCCCCATACAGATCCACACGTACGAACTAGTGTGCTAAGAAGTAGTACGCCCCACAGGCCTGAACGGCGCCTCGCCCCGTGAGCTGCATCAGATCCCGGATCGCCACAACCTGCCTCGCACCTCGAGGGGGCTCCGAGCCGGATAGATCCTTTGGAGAACCGTTGGCCTCATCCAGGGTCCGCCCTCACCAGTAGCCGTGCCTGAAACGCCTCGGACACTCATCGCAAGGTACATTGGAACTCTATCCCGAGTTTGCATCGGATCCAGGGTCTGCAACGTTTGTTTTCCCTGTCATCGTACCTTGCTAAACCAAGAACACTCAAGAACAATTGCCTATTTAAATCTGGTGGCCTTCATTCGCTCAACGTTATATGGTCTTGTGAAAATTCTGCATATATTTTTACATAAAGTCTACGTATTTTTGATACAATCCTATGACTGGTGTCCGTTTGTGGTGGGTCAGTGGGTTTCCTGCATGTGATCATAAATGCTTAACTAACTATCGCCCTGAAGATTAGCCTTGCCTGCTCGCGCCACACTACCTAGACGGTGAGCAAGGGTTATTTCTAAAGGAGTAGTTCTCTTACCCTGGCTAGGGAGAGGGTTCCTGTTTGTCACAAGTGCATATCTGGCGGCATCCAGTGAATTCCATAAGTCTCTGGAGGTGCCCCATGGTAACAGTCCAGTCCGAACTGCCAAGCCATATCTTTACTGGACCGGAATCAAGCATCCTAGGACGGGGTAACACATGCAAAAACAACAGTTGATGGACAGAATGCAAAACGATGTCATACATTCACCTCAGTACAGAGATCTGGGCCTACATCCATTGTTTTTTACACTCCACACCACCCCAGTTTTGACATGGCCATATGCAAATCAGCCTTGACCCTGTGCCTCATGGGAACAGTCCAGCCCGAACAGGGTGGCTTCAATGTGGGAAACCGCAGGCTGGCATCTTTACATCGTACATGTTTGATCTATGACGGGCCCCTCGTTCGGTTGAGTGATATAGGGAGAAAGGAAAGCGGGTAAAGTGAATAAGTAAAGAGAGGAGAGAGAAAGATTGTATCGGTCTGATAGTGGCAAGATCTCAGACACTTATTGTTGGCTAGTTGTCACGCTAGTTGTCACGCCCCCATCCATTCACTGGATGGGGGCATCCAGTAAATTCCAAAAGTCTCTGGAGGTGGATTTCCAGGGTGAGTATCTTCTCGTTAAAGTGTTGGCTCCCATTAGGTATGGTATTCAGGAGAGCCATCTGCCAAATGAGGAGTTCTCTCTCTCCTTTTGTAGGGAGGTTGGTTCTGATAGACGCTGTGATGATCGAGGGGACTTCCCTTGACATTTTGCATAAGAACATCTTGTCTATGAAATCAAAGACCCTCCCCCAGAATGCCCTGAGAGTCGGGCACAGGAAGATCAGGTGCTCTAGGTCCCCCTTGGCCCAGTCGCAGTTCCAGCATGCATCACTGTCTCTTAATCCCAGCTTGAGCAGACGCTTTGTGGTCCAGAATGTTTTGTGTAGAAGCCACAGTTTGGTCTGCGCAAGTACAGGGGTGATCTTGGCCTGTGTGGCTGATGCCCATAGCTTGTCCCATTCCTGGTTCTCTAGTGGTGTGTGTATGTGGGAGTTCCAGTAATTCTCTGTCTTTTTATTGGTGTTATTTTTTTGCACGGTGGATGGTTTCTAGTCTGCTATTCTGGACTTTGTTAGGGCTGTTTTGATCTTTAAGAACTTATATAGATCTGAGTCTCCTAGTTGAAGCAAGATTTTAGGTTGGCAAAGGTTAGTGGTGTGGAGCTTACTTCAAGCTGGTATGGGTGTGAAATACCTTTCATTATCCAGTTTTCGAAATAGAGTTGTTTCCCCTGTATTTTATGGAGCTATTCAACCATAGGGATTTGGCCTTGTAGCCCTTAATACTCACCTCTAGTTTACTATCTAGTTTCAGCAGTGCCAGTAGGACTCAGCGATCGGCAAATGCCGCATTCTTGGCTTGACCCCGCTTTAAATTATCCTCATTAGGAGGGGGAGCGTTTTCCAATGCAATTCCTATAGCCTGGAATAACGTACCAGCGAGCCTGCGCAAGGAAACAAGTCTACTACCCTTCAGGAAAAAGCTGAAAACTGTGTTGTTTCAGGAGGCATGGGGTATGTCTTAACGGCCCACCCTACTTGAATGGTGTGCACCCTCTGATAAGCTCTTAGAGACCCCTGGGTGATAAGGCGCTCTATAAATCCAAATACAAATACAAAAAATACAAATCCTGGTGTTTTTCAGTATTGGGTTGCTTGCGAGTAGGTGTGTGGTGGTGGTGAGAAGGGCAAGCGGGTTGAGATTATTTAGTATTGCTCTTCTTAGTTTCTTCATGCTTATTCTGGCCTTTTTGTCATGCAACAGGAATTTGGAGCACATTTTATCCAGCCTTTGGTGGCAGTCTTGTGAGAGAATTATTGGGAGTATGCTTGAGAGGTGGTTCACCAATGGGGTGATTATCATTTTTATTGTCTCGATTCGTCCACACCAGGGCATGAATTTGGGGGACCATGCTTCAAGTTGCTTCTTTATTTTGTCTAGCGCTAGTTTTTCGTTGTGCCTGAGGGTGGAGAACAGGTCATTGTTAAGGTGGATACCCAGGTATCTGACGTGCTCAGTCTGCCACTTAATTCCAGATGAACCTAGCAGCCCCCTGTTACAGTGGATATTTAGCGGTATGCATTCAGACTTATCATTGAGTTTGTATCCTGCAAGGGACGTGTATTTGTTTAATCGAGGACATGAGGGTTTCTATTGAGGTTTTTGGTTTTTCTGTCATTATTAGTATATCATCGCGTAGGCTGCTACTTTTACCGAAGTGTCGCCGATGCATATACCTTGAATATCTTCGTTTTGTTTAATACTTTGGATTAGGGGTTCTAGGGCTAGTAGGAAGAGAGCGGGTGAGAGCGGGCAGCCCTGTCTGGTGCCTTGTTGGAGGATCAGTGGTTCTGATAGACCTCCGTTTATTGTGACGTGTGCCGAGGGTGTTTGGTACAGGGCCATTATCTTTCTTATACAGTCCTCCACTAGGTTGAAGCTTACCATGCATTGTTTTAGGAAAGCCCAGGAGACTTTGTCAAAGGCTTTTTCTGCATCAAGCGCTATGGAAACGGATTTGGCGGGGCTCTTTGAGGCAGGTTCTAGGATGTGGCAAAGGAGACGTGTGTTGTCACTTGCCATTCTGCCTTTCATGTAGCCCACCTGGTTGTTACTTATTAGTTTGGGCAGTTTCTTGTTTAATCTTGCGGCTAGGATCATTGCGTATGTTTTGCAATCTACATTGATGAGGGAGATTGGTCCTGGTTTTTTGGTAGTTGGTGATCTTTGTCTTCTTTTGGTATAACTGTTACGGTCGGCCCCGTCATGGTTGCTTGTATTCTCCCTGTGTGTGCTGTGTGGTCGAAAACTCTTTTCATGAATGGTGCGAGTTGTGGAAGGAAGGACTTGAAGAAATCTCCAGTGAAACTGTCCGGGCCGGGGGCTTTGTTCTTTTTTAGGGACTCAACTGACCTTTCTATGTCTGTTGTGGTGAATTCTGCTAGTTTCTTGCTGTCAACGCCATCTAATTTCAGTAGCCCTAGTTTTTCTAGGTATTTTTTGCACACGCCTTTATCTAGCTGTTTCTCATTTCTGTAGAGGCCTGAATAGAATTGCCTAAAGACTCTGAGAATGTCCTTGTGTTTGGTGTATGTTTTGCTCTCCTTATCAGTGATCGAAGTGACTACCCTCTGATTGCTTTTGTATTTCAGATATGAGGCGAGGAGTTTCCCTGCTTTGTTGGCTTCCCATAGGTTCAGTGCCTTGCCTCTGTTGAACCAGAGGCCGGCTCTTTCGCTAATGATTTTGTTGTATTCGTATCTGGCGGTTGTTAGCTTGAGAAGAGTAAAGTGTGCTCGGTTGTCTCTTATGAATTTGAGTTCTAACCTTTTGATTTCTGCCTCTAACTCAGTCAGTCTTAGATTTGTCTTCTTTCTGATCCTAGCCGAAATGTCGATTAGTTTCCCTCTAATTGTGGCCTTCAGAGCGTCCCACAGTGTATCTATGCTTACCTCGTCATTGTCATTTGTGGCTATGTATTCGGCGAGGGAGTCTGTGACTTCTTTTTTATGGGCGGGGTCTGAGATAATGCTATTTCTGTACGTCCATCTGTGCGCTCTTGCCTCATTGAATTTGAATTTTGAATTTGAAGGTATTTGTAGAGCGCTCGTACACCCAGCGGTTTCATGGCGTTATTATAGAGAATGATACCTGAGTTGGAAGGGGAGAAAGTTTAGATTGTTAAGAAGCCTGTGAGAACAAGACGGTTTTCAGAGTACTGCGGAACTCCAGGTAGGATGTGTTGGATCTCATCTGCAGAGGAAGAGAGTTCCAAAATTGTGGAGCAAGAACGGAGAAATTAGAGCCTCCCATTCTGTTCTTCTTGAACCTGGGTACCACCAGGAGGGACAAAGAGGAAGAGTGCAGTTGTCTGCTGGGGATGTAAGGTGTGATTTTGGACTTGATGAACTCAGGGGCTGTTCCTGCAAGAGCCTGGAAGGTGATGCGTCCTATCTTGAAGAGGGCCCTTTGTCTGATAGGGAGCCAGTGGAGGATCTTAGGAGGGGAGTGGTATGGTTTGATTTGGATAGGCCATAGGCTAGGCGAGCAGCTTGGTTTTGCACCATTTGGAGCCGTTGGATGGCATACGCAGGAGCACCGTTGTACAGGACATTCCCGTAGTCTTAACGGGAGAGGACAATAGCCATCAGGATCAATTTAAGAGCAGGAAAAGAAAAGAACTGTGAGATCTTCTGAATAGTGTGAAAAAAAAGAAACAAGAAGAAGTCACCGTGCTAATCTGAGAGTGAAGGGTGAGTTGTTGGTTGAGGGTGATTCTCAGAGTCTTAACAGAGGAAGAAGGAGAAGGGGGGGGACCAAAAGAATGAATGAATGAATGAATAAAATGTATAACGCACAAACAATAACCCGAAGGCATCAAGGCGCCTAACAGATCAGATCAAAAATAAAATTCGCTCCATCGCTATAGGTACGCTTGCGCAAAAAGGTGAGTTTTCAGAGCCCTTTTGAATGCCTGAAAGGTGGGCAGTGATCTTATTTCCAGGGGAAGAGCATTCCACCACTTAAAATCTAGAAGCTAGAAGACCAAGGGTTGAGTTTGCCGCCAGTGAGTAGAAGTTTGGTCTTATCAGGGTTGAACTTGAGGTGGTTAAAGCTCATCCAATCCCTGATAAAGACCATCACCGACTGAAAATTATAAACAGAATCAGGAGAGTTAGATAGATTAAAGATGAGCTGGAGGTCATCGGCGTAATTAAACACCGTGACCTCCATCCTCTGTAAGGCAGAGATGAGCGGGAAGATATACAGATTAAAAAGAAGAGGAGAGAGAGAAGATCCTTGGGGGACGCCACATTGCACTTTACGGGCTGTGGAGGAGAAATTAGCCAGATGGACTGCTTGTGCGCGCTCGCTCAAAAATGAACTAAGCCAAGCCAGGGCTAAGCCTCCGATGCCAGCCGCCTCGACACGGGAGAGGAGGATGGTGTGGTCCACTGTGTCAAAGGCGGCCGACAAGTCCAGGAGAATCAGTGCCTGTGGGAGGTTAGCGTCTAGCCCCTCTCTAAGTGTGTCTAAAACCGAGACCACCACTTTTTCGGTGGAATAGAGAGGGTGGAACCCTGCTTGGCAAGGAGCGAGATAACGGCTGTCCTCAATGAAGGAGCTAAGGACTTTGGTGATGTGACGTTCGAGGACCTTGGCTAGATAGGGAAGGAGAGAGATGGGACGATAATTTGCTAGCGCTGTTGGGCCAGCGCCCGTTTTGTTTAGAATTGGGATGATGGTGGCAGATTTGTGGCAAGGGGGGACAGTTCCTGACTTAAGGGTCTCGTTGAGGAAGGTAAGGGCAGGGAGAGGACAAGTTAGAAAAATGTCTCTTAAGATGTAGGCTGGGCAGATGTCAGACGGAGAACCGGACTTGATGCAAGGGAGCAGGGAGAGAAAGGTTTCTTTAGACAGGGGGCTATTTGATCAAGGTGATGGGTATTGGGTGGTGAGTCAGGTATGACGAAAACTGGGGAGGGAGAGGGAATGTTGGCCTTAATATCTGCAATTTTATTGATAAAAAAGTCATTCAGCGAGTCACACAGAGACTGGGAGGGTACCGGCTTGGAGGTGGTCCTGTCTGAAGAGACCAAGTCAAAGACTGTGGCGAAGATTTCTCTAGGTTGGTTCTCTGCCTGAAGGACTTTATTAGAAAAATAGCAGGTTTTTGCATCCAGGATGGCTTTTTTATACTCGGCCTGGATGGAGAAATACAATGATTTAGAGGCGGAGCAGTAGGTGCATCTCCAAGCACGTTCTGCACGGCGGACAGCTAGTTTTTTCTCCTTGAGCTCAGGACTAAACCATTTGTTGACGTCATGAGCATGTTTTACCTTAATACGTCTCAGGGGGGCCACTTGGTCACAGGTGTTGGCCAGCCATTTGTTTTTGGTCCCAGCTTGAAGCATTGGGGTTTGGTCATTTATAGCCGGACAAGTGGATAACAGAGAGGAGCAGAGTGATGTCCCAATTACGAGCCCAGGTGTTTTTGGGCAATGGGGGTTTTGTGGACAGACTTAAATTCAAGGAGAAAGAAATCCAGTGGTGGTCGGACCACAGACAGGGGGTCACAGTAGGAGTAGGAGCGAGGGGGATATTTAGAGACCAGACTTGGTCCAAGGTGTGACCCTGGACATGGGTGGGGGTGTGGATGTGAGATATAAAGTTCAAGCTCTGAAGTGATTCAGTGAAATCTCTGGAAGAGGCGTATTAAGAAGGGTCAGATGGCCAGAAGTTGAAGTTGCCAAGTACCAGGACCGCCGAGTTGTTCCCAGCTAATGTAGCTAGCAGGTCCTGGAAAGCTGGTAAGAAGTGTGGCATGTTTTTGGGGGGACGATACATCAGAACACACGTAATTGGTGTCTGAAAAGAGTTGGAACGTACGACTAGATAGTCCACTGCTGGAATTGGAGGGTGGGGTAGAACTTGAAAAAGTAAGTCGGAGCGGATGATTAGAGCCAGCTTTGCCGGGGGGGACGGTCTGCTCGAAAGACATAGTAGGACGAGGGCAGTGCCGCAAGCAAGTTGGGAAGGGAGTCCTGGCAAAACCAGGTTTCCGTGAGAAATAGTAGTCTGGGTTTCTGAGTATCCAGAAAGATAAACAGGTCGAGGTGGCGTTTTACAGCTGACCGAGTGTTTAATAGGAAAACAGAGATGGTTGATATATCAGTTGATTGTAAGGTGGAAGAACTCGGGCAAATGGAAGGTCGAACTGAAGGCAACCGGTTCAGAGGAGTAGGGAGAAGGGGATGAGTGCTAAGAATACCGGCATCAAAGATATGACCCAGTGCTGCCTGATTGAGGTCCCAAGGGCCTTGGTATGCGCACAGTGTTTCAGGGGAATAGGAAACAGAATGGACATAGTGTTGTGCCGCTGGCCCCGTCCGGTCGCGGACGGGCGCAGACGGGCTTGCCTTTGGCGCGACTTCGGCGTGCTGGCGGCGCGCCCGCTGCCCGCTCATTGTGTTGGCCAGCTAGTTTCAGGCTGATTGCTGAGTGGTCTGATACTAGCCTCGGCTCTATTAGGGTTACTTCTATCATGTGTGTGTATGTGTCTGATATTAGGATGTAATCTATTCTTGTGTGTGATTTGTGTGGGTTCGAGTGAATGTGTAATCCCTCGTGGTTGGGTGTTTGAGTCGCTGTGTCTCTGAGGTTGAATCTTGCGCATATGTTGAGGAGTGCTTTGTGGGAGCTGTTGGGGTGGTAGTGGCCGTGGGATTGTCTGTCTAACAGTGGTTCTAAGGGCATGTTGATATCTCCTGCAACTATCGGTAGTTCATTTTGGGGATTTTGTCAAGGGCGAGGGCGACTTCTTCCCAGAATTGGAGGTCGTCTGAGTTGGGGCCATATAGGTTCGCTACGTGGATCTGATCGCTCCCTCTTGAGATTCTGGTTATCAGTAACCTGCCATCGCTATCGTGCATGTGTGAGTTAATCGTGAGTTTGGAGTTCTTGGAGATGAGCGTCATGACTGCCCCTCTCTTTCAAGTGGCTGGGGAGCAGATCGAGTGGGCAATCCACTTTACTTTAACTAGTTTGTAGCTTTCCTCATCTAATTTAGTTTCCTATAAAAGGACTATGTCACTTTTGGATTTGGCCAGGTATTCGAGTATTTTTCTGCGCTTAATTGGGTGGTTTAAGCCTTTGACGTTTAGTGAGGTTATTTTGAGGTCGGTCGCCAACGCGACAGGGATGTTGTTAACCATTATCTAGGTCGTGTGGGTGTTGCACTCTGTGCCCGACCCTCATTGGAAAATTCATTACAATCAAAGACAGGGTCTTGCAGTAGTGTAGATTGAATAAGTAAAGTCTGGAAAGTACGCCGCCTCCTGCCCCCCTTTGTCTCCCCCTACCCACCCACTCCCCTTCCCTCCACCCCCCGGATCCAGGATCTGGAAAGTGAGACGGCAGGATCGATATTGCGCCTTCCGGAGCCATGTCTGATTAAGAATCAATGTGAACGGTAAGTTTTTTCAGGATAATAGAGTCAGTGCGCCACAAGTATCGAGGCTAGCTGTCTAGCGATGTAGCAACAGTCTAGAAGTCTTAAGAACTGGTTAAAAAGGATACTATATGCTTCGCCATGCCGGGATGTCGTAGTTATCGGAGTCGATTTTACCTGAGGTAGATAAGATTGGTAATGTTCAACACATGTGTCTTCTTCCGTGAGGTAGATCCGGTTATTTAGGAATGATCTTCTTGAGGTAGCAAACATTTGTGAGTTCTATTGCGAGGTTGGTCTGTATTTCTTGTGTTTTTTACTCGCTCGTATTATCAGGAGAGGGCCCTCTTTTGGCAGTTCCATGAGTTGACACTTCCATCTGTGAGGTCAGGGGTCAATTTAGGTGTTGGTGCAAATCCTGTGGGTCGGTGAAGAAAAGGCTTTTCCCTCTATCGGTTATTTTGATTGAACTTTGTTGGTGCTACAAAGGTTATTAGGATTTGTCTGCTCTTGAGCGCTTGGCGTTGGGCAAGAACGCCTTTCCTGATATCTACTGTTGTTTTGGAGTAGTCTTGCGTCAGTATGATTTTTTGGCCTTTCCAGATGATCTGGTTGTTTTTCTGGCATAGTTGAAGATCTCCGTGTGCTGAGCTCTCAGTGGCTTGCAGATGATTGGTCTGGTGAATTTTGTCGCTGGCTGTTTTGAGGCTAGAACTCTGAAAGCCTTATCTAGTTCGAATTGGCGTTCAAATTTTATGTTTGTGATCTTCGGGATGAGATCCTCCAGGAATTTGGTGCATGATCCAACCTTGTCTTCTGTGCCTTCTGAGATTCCTAGTATTCGAATGTTTCCCCTGCGGCTCTTATCTTCCAGTTCTGCTGCTAGCCTTTGCAAAGAGTCAGTTTTTGTGCACAGACCACTCACTTCTTTTTTGGTGCATTGAGTGGCATCCTCTGTGTCGCTGATGCGCTGCTCTGCCACCGCGAGCCCAGTGTTTACTGTGTTCAGATCAGCTCTGACGGCAGCTAGCTCCAGTTGAGTGGACTCGGTGGTGAGTTTAGTGGATTTCGCTAGGTCGTGCACCTCAGCCAGCTTCTTTAAGGTGGTGTCCAGCATGGTGTTTATGTCCGGTTTCTGCTTTATTGGCGAATCTGATAACTGAGGCTCGCCCTTGCTTTTTTTCTGTAGTTGTGCCTGCAGCCTGGACTCTGTCTGCCATGTTTCCCTGGATTTTTGTCCTCTTCTGTAGGGCTTTCCTCTCCTCCTCTCTAGGTTTCAGATGTGTGTCTGGTCTCTTGCCGCTCGTCTCTTGGTCTTTCGCTTCGAGTTCCAGGTACCTGAGCTTGCTATCTCTGGTGGTCCGTTTCTGTTTCTGGTGTTGCTGGGGTGTTGGTGGTAGGGTGAGGGTCTCAGAGGGGGGGTGTATGTCTGTTGATTAGACCTCTTATACGGTTGGAGTTACTCCTTTAAGTGTGATCTTCTGTTGCCTCATCCATTTCTGTCCGTGTGCCCGGTAGTTCTGTCCTTCTTCTCTTTCCCCCGTGCTCTACAGTCCACCCGCTGGCAATTAAAGACTCTTGCGCTCGGTACCTGCTTATATGGCAGAATTGTTCTTTTCCATTTCTGTTCGTGTGCCCAGTTATTTTGACTCTTGTGCCCGCTGCTTTGTATGGCAGATTTTTTGCGGCTTCAGGCAAGCACTATTTTTGCATTTGATTTTGTTTCTCCCTTCCCTCGCTTTTCAGTCTCTCGCTGGCATTAAAAGACTCTTTTTCCGGTGCTTACTTATATGGCAGATTTGCTTGCGGCATCAGGCAATCACCATTTTGGGTTTGGGTCTGCTTACTTGGTTCTTCTTTTGTTTATTAACCGTTTCTTGACCATTTCAGCCAGTGTGCCCAGTTACTCTGATCTTCCTCTCCCCTGCCCCCCTGCATTCCCATATTGAGCCCAGTACCTGCTTGTTGTGACGGAGTTTGTTGCTGTGTCAGGCGCGTGCCATTTTTGTTTGGTTTTGGTTTCTGGTTCTGGGTTCGTATGGTAGAGTTGTTTGCGACTTCAGGCGAGCGCCATTTTGGTTTGGGTCTGGTTCCGTTTCTCAACCGTTTTCCGTTCCAATTTCGGTTGGGCCGGGTTCCGTTCTCGGTGTGGTCTAAATGTTCCTCTATGGTCGGAGTCCGCTGCTGGCGAGTTGGCATTGTGTGACTGAGAGGTTGCGCTCCTTGCGTTTGCTCCGTTTCTCTTTCCCATGGGGGCAAGGATGGGGGTGGTGTGGCAATGCTGGGCCGGAGATGTGGAGTGGGATGTGGAGTGGGAGGGTGTTGCGGAGGCTCTGTGGCTGTGTGCTCTCCTCTTCACTTAGGTCTCCCTTGCGCCCAGCCCTCTCCCCCGCTGCCTTGACTTTACAGAGTGTGGGAGTGTGGTAACCGGAGCATCACAGCACCGGCTTCTGTCCCTGTGCACAATATTTTTCTCTCCCACACGCTATCGCTACCTTTGTTCATTTTGGGAGCTAGTGCTCGGTACCTGAGTACAGCAGAGTTTCTTCAGGTGGGTAACATTTTGGATCCGCTTTTCGTTCCTCCTCCCTCGATTGTGTAATTCCGTTGAGCTCCGCTCCTGGTGCGTCCCGAGTTCTCTTTTTGGTTATATCTTGTGGCTGCCCCGTTCGGATGACTCTTGCTTAGTTTCTTGTCCTTCATAGATACGTTCTTCGATCTATGAATCCATTCGCTGGCTCCGGTCTGGTGCGACGCCTCGATCAGGCAGCCATAAGCTTCTGCCGTCCAAGCCAAGCCGCAGTATAAAAAAAATAACAATTAATACATTTAAAAATTATCATTTACAATATCTTTGAAATTCACTGAAAAAAACCATGGGTTTCAGCCACGTTATATTTAGGAATTAGCATTTAAAAAACCTTAGGAATTAACTGAAAAATCCATAGGTTTCAGCCACGTTATAGTTAGGAATTAGCATTTAGAAAACCTTAGAAATTCACTGAAAAAACCATAGGTTTCACACATGTTATAGTTAGCTGGACATTTCACTCATACAAAACCATTGAAATTCCCCCGTTGTAGTTAGTTGTACTAACTATAACTCGTGCGCCCGCAATCCACTGCTGATGATATCACATATTACATCATTCATGACATAGTCAGTGACATCACTGATGACATCCCAAATGACATCACTGATGACATCACTGATTACATCATCCATGTGACAAGCTGATACACCTGATCATACAGTAGCATATTCTTTTAACACACATTATAAAATATGAAGTATCATATTTGAAACATTGACACACCAATACAAGTTTCTAAAAACCCACTCACTGATTCCTCCATCTACCCACACATCTAAACACTTGCCTATAGATTCACTCACACATGCTAACAAAGATTAATAGAACACTATTAAATATACTTATATACCTACATCAACATTACATACCAGCACATATCTTATTCCTTTATGCAGACATCCTACTCACTTATGCAAACAATACATCATACTTACATTTACTTAGCTATACAATTATACAAACACCACTTTATTCATATAGATAGTAACAGTGTGTTATAAAATCAGTATTACAAGTAAACAGTTATCCATATATCACTCATAAAATCACTGAGTACTATGTATACTTATTTATATACAATAACTGCACATACACTGGCTTTTATATTTTTTGTTTGTGGGACATATATCATTGAGAAATATATTTACTCATCACCACACCCACAAAGATATTCACTCACCCAAACAACTGTTTCCAGATACAGTCTTGACCTCATATACTTAGTAAATCAAGTATTTACACATCTTTCCACAGTCACACACGTCCCACCCAACCACACACACTTTCATTCACTATCCCATACAAATACACATTTAACTAATTAATAACTAATGTACACTTTTACATAGGTAGTAACGAACTTATGTAGTAGTTTACACAACAAGAGATAGAGTGAAACAGGTATTCATACAGTTTAATCACTATCCCATATATTTAGTGATACACTTAAAATTCCTCACTTAGACAGTCCATCACATCGGTACTAAATCCTCCATTCACACACTTATAGATCCACTCAGTCTTCAAGGCAGATTGCTATATATATATATATATATATATATATATATATATATATATATATATCTGTAATACCTCACAGCAGCGACTCTTCCCTTAGCGAAATACGAGGCAAGGACCATCTTTTATCAGCATTCTTTTATTTAGCCAACAGACAGAGTGTCATGACGCGTTTTGCCGTCCCAGCGGCCTTGGTCACATGGCATTACAGAGTGCTTTGACCCCTTTTAAAGTGAAAACATGCAATCACATGTCACAATGATGGACATAGAGAAAATACTATATGTATAAAGACATGTAATTTCACAATAATACTTTTCAATTACTAGCTGTTTAAATACATGAAACAATCTTGCATTATTCATTCGAAAAAATGTAAACATGTCTCTAATGCATTTGGGGAAAGGATTTAAATTTGGGCAATCAGATATCTGCATAAATGCTGGTTCCTCCATCCAAAATACAGATTGATTGTTTCAGCTTCATCCATCTGACATTGCATAGCTATAGTACAAATACTGGTGCTCACCAACGTGTATTAAATCATAAACCAAGTTATAATAGTTTCTATTATTACATAATAATAGAGAAAATCAAAAAAATATAATCAAAAATATCTAAAAGACCATGCAGAGGAGATGCTCAACTATGAGATATTGTCCAGCCACTGTGTACTTGATTAGAAAATGTTACAAATAATTATCATTTGGCATATATTTGTATTCTAAATTTATATACATAATTGCACATCCTATATTACCACGGGAATGACTTATAATATAAATTGACCTCATGCTATTTAGTGCATTATGATCAAAGTGACTGGTGCATTGATATTTCAGGGAATTGGATTTGAGGGGGAGACAATTAATGGGATATATACAAGGAGGGAATAATTTCATGGATGTTAACAAGAAATTATTGGTCATTTGATTCAAGACTCATTTTAGTATAATAAGGCCATACAGTACCAATGAAATAGACAAAATATTCACATTTACTAAGACAGCGCATAATTAATTACGCCCTAAAAATGAAATATAACAACACCATAAAACCAGCCTATAAAAAAGGGAATCGGTGACATGACTAAAAATCAGCTATCATAAAAAACACTAGGATAAAACTACCCCAATATCTAAAAGACGGCTAAAATCAATCATATCATAAATATACATCACAATTATAAATATATATCACACAGTATAACACAGTATAAATACAAAAATGTGCAAATTGTGCAATGTATAATCCAACTCGTCTTATAATCTGACTAAAGTGCTGTTTGATATATGTCTATGATCCATTAATCTTGCTTGGTGTGCATATTGCCAGCTTATAGATATGTATGGAGGTCCTCCGTAGTATTGAGGCCTCCTGGCCACTTGGAATTAAACTTAAGGATATATTTTGTTTCCAACCTACGCATACAAGCCTTTCTATCACCCCCTCTTTTTGTTAGCGGGACCGATTCAATAGCAAAATATTTGAGGCACTGAGGTCTACTGTTATGACATGCCTCAAAGTGCCTGGCCACCGGGTAACTTTGATCTTTATTGGTGATAGCGCGTAGGTGCTGTAAAATTCGCTTGTGGATTTGCAGTTTACTACTTCCAATATATCTGAGTTTACAATCCCATTCCAATATATACACACAATACTCTGTTCTACAGGTTAGATGTTGTTTTATTTCCCTGGTGATTTTAGGAATTACTGTAGTATATTTCTTGGTGTTCACACCATGTTGGCATGCTTTGCATGCCAAACACTTGTAGAAACCCCTACTGATTGGCTGCCAAGGTTCCTTTCCAAGAGGTTCCTCACTATTTTTTGAGAGAATAGTGCCCATACTCAAACCTTTGCGGTAAGTTATAAGCGGATTTGGGGGCATCAAGTCTCCAATTGTTGGGTCATCTTTAACAAAATGCCAGTTTCTTCTGACAATACTCCTGAGTTCTTTTTCCTGCTTTGAGTATGTCAATATTAATCTGACATGATTGGCATTGCCACTTTGCAGAGTATTGGGTTTCTCTTTGTAGATTAACAGTTCACCTCTGGCTTTAAGCCGTAACTTTTTTATGGCGGTTTGTATTATTTTGGCACTGTAGCCCCTATCCACAAATCTCATGAAGCTTTCTTGTTGCTTGATGATCATGTCATCAGTATTACTACAAATACGGCGGATGCGTAGCATCTCACCGTAGGGTATAGATTTGATCAAATGTTGTGGATGGGCACTCGTTGCATGTAAAAGAGTGTTACCTGCCGTCGGTTTCCTAAAAAGGGTACTGGTAAGAACATAATTGGATAATAAAACCTGCACATCTAAGAATGTCACCGATTCCCTGCTTATACTAGAGGTAAAATGCAAATTAAGATCATTTTCATTGATTTCCTGTATGAAATTTAAAATACTATCTTCAGAACCATGCCATACAATAAATAAATCATCAATAAAACGAAGCCAACAAGTTATATTAGAAGAGCAGTATTTCTCAAATTTCCGTTTGACGACCAGTTCCTCCCACCACCCCATAAACAAGCACGCGCAACTGGGGGAGAAACTGGCCACCATTGCGACACCCTGAACTTGTTGGTACATTTGACCATTGAACATGAAGTAATTATTGTCAAGGCAGAATGTCAACATTTCCAAAAGCATCTTGGTATGATGGGCTAATTCCATTGGCCTGCAGCTCAGGGAGTACTCACATGCACGCAGGCCATCCCTGTGCTTTATACATGTATATAATGAGCTGACATCCAATGTGACCAGCAACAAGTCTGGTGTCCATACCAACTCCTCTATTTTTCGCAAAAAATCACTAGAGTCCTGTACATAAGATTTTAAAGATTTCATATGTGGCTGCAAAAAATAGTCAATATATCTTGAGAGGTTTTCCAACGGACCACCACATGCTGCAATAATTGGTCTACCTGGCGGCGCGGTGATACTTTTATGGACTTTGGGTATAAAGTATATGTATGGGACCAGTGGGTGATCTTTCTTTATATATTTAAACTCATCTCCACTTAGCATACCAAGTCCCTTCCACGCCACCAGGTTCTTGCATAAATTTTCCAGCATAGTTCTGTATTTCTGTGGGTTGCTCTTATTGTAACATTGGATGTCATCTAATTGTCTGTGTGCTTCCTCAAGATAATCTGTAGTAGGCCACAGGACAATATTTCCGCCTTCATAGGAGTCTTGTACTATAACTTCAGCGTCTTTTAACTTTGTTGATAGTAAATTAAGTTTTCTCTCTTGGTTCGTATATTGTCGTTTATTTTCTTTGTTATTTAAGGCCATCTTTTTAATTTGTTGTACAATCGCATCACTGAAAGCATCAAGTCCATCACGAGCAGCCAGCGGTATGTACTTGGATTTGGGCTTGAATGGGGTAATTGGTTTCTTCTGTCCACTGGACGCCATTATTTCTTGTGTCCCCATAATTTCCTCATTCCCCAACTGGCACATATCATGGAACAAATTTAAATCACTGACTGCCAGTTCTGAAGTGCTTGCCCCAGATTTAGTCGGAGCAATATTTGGGCCAGCTGTTTTGTGCACAAATTGTTTTTTTAGTTTTAGTTTCCGTATGTATTGGTAGATGTCAGCCCTTGTTCTGGTGTATGAGAAGTTTGATTCGGGGTAGAAGCTTAAACCTAAGCTTAGAAGCTCCCGTTTTGCAGCCGATAGAACTACGGTGCTCAGGTTTATTATGGATTTGGCTTGTTGTTGCTCACTAGCTTGCTTTTCTTCCAAGCTCTCACCACTTGGTACATCCATTACATTATCTGTGACTAAGGCTGGGGTTTCCTGTTCCTTCCACGCCCCCGGCCTCGCCCGTGCTTGGTTGTCTCTCCTTTGTTTGGCAGCTTTTCTCCTGCCCCTCCTGCGCTGGGATTTGGTTGTGATGGTTTTCCCTGGAAGTGCGATCTTAGGGTTGCTTTTCTGCTGTCTTTTAAGACCGCCAACTCTTCCCCCAATGTTAGAACAACATTGCTCTTGCTTCTAGCACTCTCATTGTCAGAACCGCTCTCTGCGGCAGAGCTGTATACAGATACATCTTCTGTTTCTGGTAGGGCCACTCCTTTACTAGCTGCACCTCGTTTACTGGCTGTTGCTGCTCTCAGGTTGTCATAACGACGTGCAAAAGTAAATATTTGGCCATTAGCATAGTCATCTCTGTCTCTTTTGAATTTATATATTTCCCTGGTCTTGATTTTCTCCTCCTCTTTAGATAATCTCATTGTCATTTCATCCCTCATTTTGATGGCTTGTGGATTTTCCTTGTCACCTAGTAGTGCTTTTATTTTTTCCTCAAGCGCGTCTATCTTTTTCTGAAGTTTTTCCCCATCAATCTCAGCAAATTTCACTAAGATTTGCATCAGTTTACGCGAGGACTCTAGGTTGCATTGGCCCCACTCTACCATCATTAGGGGGTTGGGTGTCTCATAGCTGGGGGCCGCTTCAGTCCGGTATTTGGATCCATTGGATCCAAATACCGGACTGAAGCTGCTGGTGTTCTTTTTAATAAATCGAAAGATTTCATCAACTGTGTGTGCGTCCTCAATGCTCTTGGGCCATTGCGTAACATAAATTAACACGGCTGCCCTGCCGTGGAGGGCTGCACCATCGCGGACACTTAATGGCGAAGCTGTGGTCGGAACTATGTCCAAACCTGTTTTCAGCTCAGGAGATGGGACTTCACTTACCAGCAACTCACTCTGGGGGCCCACGAAGGGTAACAAACATGCTGTAAAATCAAGGAAGATGACGAACCTTACTATAAGGAAATAATGGTGCTCGCGTGGACCACAAGTCTCTACATGCAACACAGTGACCATGCTCACTGAGGGTTAAAAGCATGAAAATTATTGAAGCATCAAACAGTCCTTCCGAGCAGATTCCAAGCCAGCTATGATTAAGAGGCTGAAGCCTCGCAACGCGTCAGCAAAAACGAGGAAACAAAGCAAAAGCAAGGATGCAAGGAAATTAAATGGATCCAAATACCGGACTGAAGCTGCTGGTGTCCTTTTTAATAAATCGAAAGATTTCATCAACTTTGTGTGCGTCCTCAATGCTCTTGGGCCTTTGCATAACATAAATTAACACGGCTGCCCTGCCGTGGAGGGCTGCACCATCACGGACACTTAATGGCGAAGCTGTGGTTGGAACTATGTCCAAACCTGTTTTCAACTCAGGAGATGGAACTTCACTTACCAGCAACTCACTCTGGGGGCCCACGAAGGGTAACAAACATGCTGTAAAATCAAGGAAGGTGACGAACCTTACTATAAGGAAATAATGTTGCTCGAGTGGACCACATTTCCCTACATGCAACACAGTGACCACGCCCACTGAGGGTTAAGAGCATGAAAATTATTGAAGCATCAAACAGTCCTTCCGAGCAGATTCCAAGCCAGCTATGATTAAGAGGCTGAAGCCTCGAAACGCGTCAGTAAAAGTGAGGAAACAAAGCAAAAGCAAGGATGCAAGGAAAATTAAATGGATCCAAATACCGGACTGACGCTGCTGGTGTCCTTTTTAATAAATCGAAAGATTTCATCAACTTTGTGTGAGTCCTCAATGCTCTTGGGCCATTGCGTAACATAAATTAACACGGCTGCCCTGCCGTGTAGGGCTGCACCATCGCGGACACTTAATGGCGAAGCTGTGGTCGGAACTATGTCCAAACCTGTTTTCAGATCAGGAGATGGGACTTCACTTACCAGCAACTCACTCTGGGGGCCCACGAAGGGTAACAAACATGCTGTAAAATCAAGGAAGATGACGAACCTTACGATAAGGAAATAATGGTGCTCGAGTGGACCACAAGTCCCTACATGCAACACAGTGACCACGCCCGCTGAGGGTTAAAAGCTTGAAAATTATTGAAGCATCAAACAGTCCTTCCGAGCAGATTCCAAGCCAGCTATGATTAAGAGGCTGAAGCCTCGAAACGCGTCAGTAAAAGTGAGGAAACAAAGCAAAAGCAAGGATGCAAGGAAAATTAAATGGATCCAAATACCGGACTGACGCTGCTGGTGTCCTTTTTAATAAATCGAAAGATTTCATCAACTTTGTGTGAGTCCTCAATGCTCTTGGGCCATTGCGTAACATAAATTAACACGGCTGCCCTGCCGTGTAGGGCTGCACCATCGCGGACACTTAATGGCGAAGCTGTGGTCGGAACTATGTCCAAACCTGTTTTCAGATCAGGAGATGGGACTTCACTTACCAGCAACTCACTCTGGGGGCCCACGAAGGGTAACAAACATGCTGTAAAATCAAGGAAGATGACGAACCTTACGATAAGGAAATAATGGTGCTCGAGTGGACCACAAGTCCCTACATGCAACACAGTGACCACGCCCACTGAGGGTTAAAAGCTTGAAAATTATTGAAGCATCAAACAGTCCTTCCGAGCAGATTCCAAGCCAGCTATGATTAAGAGGCTGAAGCCTCGAAACGCGTCAGCAAAAGCGAGGAAACAAAGCAAAAGCAAGGATGCAAGGAAAATGAAAGGGATCCAAATACCGGACTGAAGCTGCTGGTGTCCTTTTGATTAAATCGAAAGATTTCATCAACTGTGTGTGCGTCCTCAATGCTCTTGCGCCATTGCGTAACATAAATTAACATGCCCGCCCTGCCGTGGAGGGCTGCACCATCGCGTACACTTAATGGCGAAGCTGTGGTCGGAACTATGTCCAAACCTGTTTTCAGCTCAGGAGATGGGACTTCACTTACCAGCAACTCACTCTGGGGGCCCACGAAGGGTAACAAACATGCTGTAAAATCAAGGAAGATGACGAACCTTACTATAAGGAAATAATGGTGCTCGAGTGGACCACAAGTCCCTACATGCAACACAGTAACCACGCCCACTGAGGGTTAAAAGCTTGAAAATTATTGAAGCATCAAACAGTCCTTCCGAGCAGATTCCAAGCCAGCTATGATTAAGAGGCTGAAGCCTCGAAACGCGTCAGCACAAGCGAGGAAACAAAGCAAAAGCAAGGATGCAAGGAAAATGAAAATGATCCAAATACAGGACTGAAGCTGCTGGTGACCTTTTTAATAAATCGAAAGATTTCATCAACTGTGTGTGCATCCTCAATGCTCTTGGCCCATTGCGTAACATAAATTAACACGGCTGTCCTGCCGTGGAGGGCTGCACCATCGCGGACACTTAATGGCAAAGCTGTGGTCGGAACTATGTCCAAACCTGTTTTCAGCTCAGGAGATGGGACTTCACTTACCAGCAACTCACTCTGGAGGCCCACGAACGGTAACAAACATGCTGTAAAATCAAGGAAGATGACGAACCTTACTATAAGGAAATAATGGTGCTCGAGTGGACCAAAAGCCCTTATATGCAACACAGTGAACACGTCCACTGAGGGTTAAGAGCATGAAAACTATTGAAGCATCAAACAGTCCTTCCGAGCAGATTCCAAGCCAGCTATGATTAAGAGACTGAAGCCTCGAAACGCGTCAGCAAAAGTGAGGAAACAAAGCAAAAGCAAGGATGCAAGGAAAATTAAATGGATCCAAATACCGGACTGAAGCTGCTGGTGTCCTTTTTAATAAATAGAAAGATTTCATCAACTTTGTGTGCGTCCTCAATGCTTTTGGGCCATTGCGTAACATAAATTAACACGGCTGCCCTGCCGTGGAGGGCTACACCATCGCGGACACTTAATGGCGAAGCTGTGGTCGGAACTATGTCCAAACCTGTTTTCAGCTCAGGAGATGGGACTTCACTTACCAGCAACTCACTCTGGGGGCCCAAGAAGGGTAACAAACATGCTGTAAAATCAAGGAAGATGACGAACCTTACTATAAGGAAATTATGGTGCTCGAGTGGACCACAAGTCCCTACATGCAACACAGTGACGATGCCCACTGAGGGTTAAGAGCATGAAAACTATTGAAGCATCAAACAGTCCTTCCGAGCAGATTCCAAGCCAGCTATGATTAAGAGGCTGAAGCCTCGAAACGCGTCAGCAAAAGTGAGGAAACAAAGCAAAAGCAAGGATGCAAGGAAAATTAAATGGATCCAAATACCGGACTGAAGCTGCTGGTGTCCTTTTTAATAAATCGAAAGATTTCATCAACTTTGTGTGCGTCCTCAATGCTTTTGGGCCATTGCGTAACATAAATTAACACGGCTGCCCTGCCGTGGAGGGCTACACCATCGAGGACACTTAATGGCGAAGCTGTGGTCTGAACTATGTCCAAACCTGTTTTCAGCTCAGGAGATGGGACTTCACTTACCAGCAACTCACTCTGGGGGCCCACGAAGGGTAACAAACATGCTGTAAAATCAAGGAAGATGACGAACCTTACTATAAGGAAATAATGGTGCTCGAGTGGACCACAAGTCCCTACATGCAACACAGTGACCATGCCCACTGAGGGTTAAAAGCTTGAAAATTATTGAAGCATCAAACAGTCCTTCCGAGCAGATTCCAAGCCAGCTATGATTAAGAGGCTGAAGCCTCGCAACGCGTCAGCAAAAACGAGGAAACAAAGCAAAAGCAACGATGCAAGGAAATTAAATGGATCCAAATACCGGACTGAAGCTGCTGGTGTCCTTTTTAATAAATCGAAAGATTTCATCAACTTTGTGTGCGTCCTCAATGCTCTTGGGCCTTTGCATAACATAAATTAACACGGCTGCCCTGCTGTGGAGGGCTGCACCATCACGGACACTTAATGGCGAAGCTGTGGTTGGAACTATGTCCAAACCTGTTTTCAACTCAGGAGATGGAACTTCACTTACCAGCAACTCACTCTGGGGGCCCACGAAGGGTAACAAACATGCTGTAAAATCAAGGAAGGTGACGAACCTTACTATAAGGAAATAATGTTGCTCGAGTGGACCACATTTCCCTACATGCAACACAGTGACCACGCCCACTGAGGGTTAAGAGCATGAAAATTATTGAAGCATCAAACAGTCCTTCCGAGCAGATTCCAAGCCAGCTATGATTAAGAGGCTGAAGCCTCGAAACGCGTCAGTAAAAGTGAGGAAACAAAGCAAAAGCAAGGATGCAAGGAAAATTAAATGGATCCAAATACCGGACTGACGCTGCTGGTGTCCTTTTTAATAAATCGAAAGATTTCATCAACTTTGTGTGAGTCCTCAATGCTCTTGGGCCATTGTGTAACATAAATTAACACGGCTGCCCTGCCGTGTAGGGCTGCACCATCGCGGACACTTAATGGCGAAGCTGTGGTCGGAACTATGTCCAAACCTGTTTTCAGATCAGGAGATGGGACTTCACTTACCAGCAACTCACTCTGGGGGCCCACGAAGGGTAACAAACATGCTGTAAAATCAAGGAAGATGACGAACCTTACGATAAGGAAATAATGGTGCTCGAGTGGACCACAAGTCCCTACATGCAACACAGTGACCACGCCCACTGAGGGTTAAAAGCTTGAAAATTATTGAAGCATCAAACAGTCCTTCCGAGCAGATTCCAAGCCAGCTATGATTAAGAGGCTGAAGCCTCGAAACGCGTCAGCAAAAGCGAGGAAACAAAGCAAAAGCAAGGATGCAAGGAAAATGAAAGGGATCCAAATACCGGACTGAAGCTGCTGGTGTCCTTTTTAATAAATCGAAAGATTTCATCAACTGTGTGTGCGTCCTCAATGCTCTTGCGCCATTGCGTAACATAAATTAACATGCCCGCCCTGCCGTGGAGGGCTGCACCATCGCGTACACTTAATGGCGAAGCTGTGGTCGGAACTATGTCCAAACCTGTTTTCAGCTCAGGAGATGGGACTTCACTTACCAGCAACTCACTCTGGGGGCCCACGAAGGGTAACAAACATGCTGTAAAATCAAGGAAGATGACGAACCTTACTATAAGGAAATAATGGTGCTCGAGTGGACCACAAGTCCCTACATGCAACACAGTAACCACGCCCACTGAGGGTTAAAAGCTTGAAAATTATTGAAGCATCAAACAGTCCTTCCGAGCAGATTCCAAGCCAGCTATGATTAAGAGGCTGAAGCCTCGAAACGCGTCAGCACAAGCGAGGAAACAAAGCAAAAGCAAGGATGCAAGGAAAATGAAAATGATCCAAATACAGGACTGAAGCTGCTGGTGACCTTTTTAATAAATCGAAAGATTTCATCAACTGTGTGTGCATCCTCAATGCTCTTGGCCCATTGCGTAACATAAATTAACACGGCTGTCCTGCCGTGGAGGGCTGCACCATCGCGGACACTTAATGGCAAAGCTGTGGTCGGAACTATGTCCAAACCTGTTTTCAGCTCAGGAGATGGGACTTCACTTACCAGCAACTCACTCTGGAGGCCCACGAACGGTAACAAACATGCTGTAAAATCAAGGAAGATGACGAACCTTACTATAAGGAAATAATGGTGCTCGAGTGGACCAAAAGCCCTTATATGCAACACAGTGAACACGTCCACTGAGGGTTAAGAGCATGAAAACTATTGAAGCATCAAACAGTCCTTCCGAGCAGATTCCAAGCCAGCTATGATTAAGAGACTGAAGCCTCGAAACGCGTCAGCAAAAGTGAGGAAACAAAGCAAAAGCAAGGATGCAAGGAAAATTAAATGGATCCAAATACCGGACTGAAGCTGCTGGTGTCCTTTTTAATAAATAGAAAGATTTCATCAACTTTGTGTGCGTCCTCAATGCTTTTGGGCCATTGCGTAACATAAATTAACACGGCTGCCCTGCCGTGGAGGGCTACACCATCGCGGACACTTAATGGCGAAGCTGTGGTCGGAACTATGTCCAAACCTGTTTTCAGCTCAGGAGATGGGACTTCACTTACCAGCAACTCACTCTGGGGGCCCAAGAAGGGTAACAAACATGCTGTAAAATCAAGGAAGATGACGAACCTTACTATAAGGAAATTATGGTGCTCGAGTGGACCACAAGTCCCTACATGCAACACAGTGACGATGCCCACTGAGGGTTAAAAGCTTGAAAATTATTGAAGCATCAAACAGTCCTTCCGAGCAGATTCCAAGCCAGTTATTATTAAGAGGCTGAAGCCTCGAAACGCGTCAGCAAAAGCGAGGAAACAAAGCAAAAGCAAGGATGCACGGAAAATGAAATGGATCCAAATACCGGACTGAAGCTGCTGGTGTCCTTTTTAATAAATCGAAAGATTTCATCAACTTTGTGTGCGTCCTCAATGCTCTTGGGCCATTGCGTAACATAAATTAACACAGCTGCCCTGCCGTGGAGGGCTACACCATCGAGGACACTTAATGGCGAAGCTGTGGTCTGAACTATGTCCAAACCTGTTTTCAGCTCAGGAGATGGGACTTCACTTACCAGCAACTCACTCTGGGGGCCCACGAAGGGTAACAAACATGCTGTAAAATCAAGGAAGATGACGAACCTTATTATAAGGAAATAATGGTGCTCGAGTGGACCACAAGTCCCTACATGCAACACAGTGACCATGCCCACTAAGGGTTAAAAGCTTGAAAATTATTGAAGCATCAAACAGTCCTTCCGAGCAGATTCCAAGCCAGCTATAATTAAGAGGCTGAAGCCTCGAAACGCGTCAGCAAAAGCGAGGAAACAAAGCAAAAGCAAGGATGCAAGGAAACATAAATGGATCCAAATACCGGACTGAAGCTGCTGGTGTCCTTTTTAATAAATCGAAAGATTTCATCAACTGTGTGTGCGTCCTCAATGCTCTTGGGCCATTGCGTAACATAAATTAACACGGCTGCCCTGCCGTGGAGGGCTGCACCATCGCGGACACTTAATGGCGAAGCTGTGGTCGGAACTATGTCCAAACCTGTTTTCAGCTCAGGAGATGGCACTTCACTTACCAGCAACTCACTCTGGGGGCCAACGAAGGGTAACAAACATGCTGTAAAATCAAGGAAGATGACAAACCTTACTATAAGGAAATAATGGTGCTCGAGTGGACCACAAGTCCCTACATGCAACACAGTGACCACGCCCACTGAGGGTTAAAAGCATGAAAATTATTGAAGCATCAAACAGTCCTTCCGAGCAGATTCCAAGCCAGCTATGATTAAGAGGCTGAAGCCTCGAAACGCGTCAGCAAAAGCGAAGAAACAAAGCAAAAGCAAGGATGCAAGGAAAATGAAATGGATCCAAATACCGGACTGAAGCTGCTGGTGTCCTTTTTAATAAATCAAAAGATTTCATCAACTGTGTGTGCGTCCTCAATGCTCATGGGCCATTGCGTAACATAAATTAACATGACTGCCCTGCCGTGGAGGGCTGCACCATCGCGGACACTTAATAGTGAAGCTGTGGTCGGAACTATGTCCATCCTGTTTTCAGCTCAGGAGATGGGAATTCACTTACCAGCAACTCACTCTGGGGGCCCACGAAGGGTAACAAACATGCTGTAAAATCAAGGAAGATGACAAACCTTACTATAAGGAAATAATGGTGCTCGAGTGGACCACAAGTCCCTACATGCTACACAGTGACCACGCCCACTGAGGGTTAAAAGCATGAAAATTATTGAAGCATCAAACAGTCCTTCCGAGCAGATTCCAAGCCAGCTATGATTAAGAGGCTGAAGCCTAGAAACGTGTCAGCAAAAGCGAGGAAACAAATTAAAAACAAGGATGCAAGGAAAATGAAATGGATCCAAATATCGGACTGAAGCTGCTGGTGTCCTGTTTAATAAATCGAAAGATTTCATCAACTGTGTGTGCGTCCTCAATGCTCTTGGGCCATTGTGTAACATAAATTAACACGGCTGCCCTGCCGTGGAGGGCTGCACCATCGCGTACACTTAATGGTGAAGCTGTGGTCGGAACTATGTCCTAACCTGTTTTCAGCTCAGGAGATGGGACTTCACTTACCAGCAACTCACTCTGGGGGCCCACGAAGGGTAACAAACATGCTGTAAAATCAAGGAAGATGACAAACCTTACTATAAGGAAATAATGGTGCTCGAGTGGACCACAAGTCCCTACATGCAACACAGTGACCACGCCCACTGAGGGTTAAAAGCATGAAAATTATTGAAGCATCAAACAGTCCTTCCGAGCAGATTCCAAGCCAGCTATGATTAAGAGGCTGAAGCCTTAAAACGCGTCAGCAAAAGCGAGGAAACAAAGCAAAAGCAAGGATGCAAGGAAAATTAAATGGATCCAAATACCGGACTGAACCTGCTGGTGTCCTTTTTAATAAATCGAAAGATTTCATCAACTGTGTGTGCGTCCTCAATGCTCTTGGGCCATTGCGTAACATATATTACCTACTGGCGGTCGCCAGTAGGTATATATAGTTAGGATTTTTTCTCTATGGGAATTTTGAAAATTCTATGTCTAATAACGTTGGCGTTTGTGGACGGAATCGGCTGAAATCTTCAGGAAAATGTTTCTGAGCAGCCCCTGAAAATGTGAGGGGTTTCGTCAAGGGAGGGCCGCGAAAAAAGGGGGGTCCCAAAACGCGTTTTTAACATTGAGTTTTCCATTGGGCGTTTGGCCTCACTTTTAGCTCGAACGGCTGAATGGATTTGCACGAAACTTGGCAAAATTGTAGCCCGATGTGCCTTTGCTGGGTCTCAAGATATGTGCTCCAGTGGATTTTGAGAAAATTAACTTTTTAAAAAACAGATATATCTGTGACAGCGTTCCGGGTAGGTCATATGATCAAGCCTTCCATCATTAGGAAACCAAAAGTAAAATGAACGAATGAAAAAAGTCACATGACCTGTTATGCGGCTTTGGGCTATAAAAAGCCAAAAAAATCTGTTGGCCCGTGAGGCGGCGTCAGTAGCGGACCGATGTGCGAATAGGCCGAAGGCAGCACAATGCGCCGAGATCCGGATGGCACCGAGGTGGTGTCCAGCAAGTTGCCGCACTGGTGTGGCCATCCTACAATGCTGCGCCGAAAGTCACCGTGGGGTGCCCTGTTGGCCTGTGAGGTGGCATCAGTTAGTGGGGGCTGTTTGAGGATCTGACTGCATTGGAAAGCAATGGGATGCGGTGCCTCGCCCCCAAGATGGAGGCTTTTTGGCTGCAGTGGGGCGCCCCTTGGCTATCCAGCTGAGTTGCGTCCGCACTTGCGGCTACAGTAGGCCAAAGGCAGCACAACGCGCCGAGATCTGGATGGCACTGAGGTGGTGTCCAGCAAGTTGCCGTACTGGTGTGGCCATCCTACAATGCTGCGGGGGGGGGGGAGGCGGCGCAAATGAGTCTCTCCCGCCTCTCCAGGTGGAGGCACTTCATCTGCAGTGGGGCGCCGTCTGGCTGAGTTTCGCCCACTCTTGCTGCTACAGTGATAGGCGGCTGCAACAGGACTCTCAAAATGGCGGCCTGTTCTTTGGATTTGGTCCTGGTCCACTAAAATGGCCCTGGGACACCTTGGAACTCGGACGCTCGAATTTTTTTCCTTTCCTCCACATGCAAAAAAGGTAAATGCCCGGTACGTTACCTGCCTCTTCTGCCACGATGTACTCTCCAGAGGAACTGAAAAAAATATATAGTTATGGTAATTATACCATGCATCGCCATATGGAGAGGTGGCACCCGATTAATTATAGTGCTGCCCAAATTCGAGATTTGGTGGATAACCCCTGACCTGCCAGTCCATCCACCAATGAAGTGGCAGTGACAGCATCAGAGGCAAGGGAAACGGTTCTAAATCTTCAGAAGAACTTTGGACAAATGAAAATGACATGTTTAACTTGCGGCAAATTAAAATTAATTTCATGTGGAAAGAGGAGTGTTAGTCTAATCAATAGAGCTTATGAACATCATCATAGTCGATGGTTGGTGGAGATATTTTGACTATATCCTGGACCTGCTCTGCTTCGCCCAAAATGGCGCCGGTATAAATGGGACTCGTAACCCCTTGTTGTGTACTGGTTGCAGTTTTGAAGCACATGGCGGGCGGGGACGAGAATTGATTGAACATTTCGACATCCCTATTGATATTAAGTTCTGATGTGTTATTGATTACTGTACTATTGAAAGTTCGAATTAACGTCACCCATGGTAATTGCTCACAATTGTATATCTTGATAATTTTATTGTAACTGGCTTGTCGTATTTTAATTATAAAATGTACGTCCATCGATTCCGCAACTGTTAGACACCTTAGTTCTTGCAACCTAATGGCCGGCCCGTTACGTTCTTCTACAGTGTAAATGTCCCCTCATCATATACGATTCCAGTTTGCTCCGTGGCCGGCCCACGTGGTTATAGGCCCGTATTTGTATACTGACATTTTCACAATAAAGGTTTTTAAAACAAAACATGGTAGTAGTACTTACATTGGTAAAGTTTTGAATAATAGCCACTGTTTTCGAATCAGTAAAAGGCAAGTGAAATAAAGCAGTCCAATTACATGACGGTTAAAAGGTATAATACGCAGGAACGCAGTAAAGATAAATGGTCAAGGGCTGTTGTGTTTTCTACTCCTGCAACATAAAGCGATCGATAAGAATCTGATATTCATGCCTATCAGCGACTAAGACAGCAGGCCGAGCCTCTTTTGCTCAACGGTTCCCTCATGGGACGAAGAAATGCCCTTTTTCTTGAAATAGGAATATTTTATTTGCAGGACAGTTGAAAATTTCCCGGGAAAATACATTAGCCTGGAACATTGTTAGTGATAAACTGTAAATGCATCTTGGTCCTTTGCTTTACAAGTCAGAGTGAGAAAAAAAAAGGTGGGGCTTTCATCATTTGGGAAAAAAAAATGTTCGAAAGCAATGAAAAGCGTTATTTTTAGGTCATATGACCAAGCCTTTCATCATTAGAATAACAAAAGTAAAATGAACCAATGAAAAGTTTTATTAACAAGTCACATGACCTGTTATGCTTACGTTACGCGCCGCGCTCTGGATCGCTTCCGGGAAGCTGCGCCTCGCGCACCGGAGCACTTCCGGGTGCGCTAACGCGACGCGTCATATGACGCATTACGCGACAACGTAGGTCCAGAATATAGTCAAAATGTCTCCACCAACCAGCGGTCGGAACACAACCCCTTTCAGTAGTCCAAAAAGTTCTGTAAAATGACAACTTTAGGGACAGGCAACAAGAACTATCACTCAAAAAAGGGGAGGGCAAGTTCTTTTCTACCGGGTCACGTTGGGGCTCCACCGGAACTGATCAAATTGGTAGTCTACAGTGTTTCTGGATGTTTCAG
The DNA here is from genome assembly GCF_964263255.1 of Lissotriton vulgaris. Classification (NCBI taxonomy): domain Eukaryota; kingdom Metazoa; phylum Chordata; class Amphibia; order Caudata; family Salamandridae; genus Lissotriton; species Lissotriton vulgaris. The sequence continues at coordinate 497,961,754 of NC_141685.1, forward strand.
ATTGAAGCTGGCGTCAGCATGAGAGCACCCCGTGGCTACGTCGTGGCCATTCCGCGAGCAATCATGGCAGTCGCTCACCACCGGAAGTCTGCGGGAGTCGAGGGCCCCGGTGACTTTTGTAGAATCTTCAAGGCTGACCATATTAACAGCAATGGTCTCCTCTTCCAGCCATTCTTCAGAAGAATATTTAATTCCTAAAGAAACTCCAAAAAAGAAAGAGAAGATCTAATTTGGAAGTTTTTTACTTTTCCAGAAGGGCAAAAAAAGGTTAATGCTCCAAAAGTAACCTGTAAAATTTTCCAAACTCTTTCAAGGGGTGATCCATCTCAAAAATACTCCTTTAGCACACTAAATATGGAGCGACACTTAAAGAACTTACACCCCAACAACTTTGCTCGAGCTGCAACACAGACGTTGAAGGACAACCTAACTGCTACTGCACCAAGCACATCAACTGCTGCACCAGCAGTTTCAGCAAACAGTCCACGCACACAAATTCATCCTGATTTTGCTCAAATTAATTAAAATTCTATACATTTATTGTAATAAACTTTTGTGTTATGGGAACCAGTCTATTGACCTGATAAAACGCAGGAAGCAGGAGCTCACTGTCCTCGACGTTACTTTTTATGTTCATTCTTTTCTTCCTGTTGGACACTACCAAGCCACCCATTATAAATAAAAAATGCCCCCAGGATTTGCCCCCCACCCCAGGAGCTAATTAGGAATAAAACGAACTTCACTTTTTTCCTTTTCTACCACGTACGAGTACAATATGCGTACAAAGCATTTTTTTATTTGAAAAAAAAAATTGTGCCTAAACATCCATGTGAGAGTCTCTGAGCAGGCCTAGAGGGTCAACATGTTTTTACCCTACCCCCTTCCTTATTTTTCAACTTTGTTTTACTGTTTTCTTGTGACTCAGTGCTACTGAGGCACAAGATGGCTGCCAACACTTCCTGGTTTGGAGTGTTGACAGACAGTTGACATCCAATCAGCATGCAGCTCGTGCTCGTAATTGTACGGATTTCCATATGCATGCTGTCGCTATGATTTTACTTTTGATTTTTTGAGGAACTACTGAACGGATTTACACCACTTAACAAAAAGCACAATCTGAGAACCAAACTCTACCTCTCTGCCAAATTTGGAGTAATTCCGTTCTGCCGTTCGGGCTGTAGCCCTGGCTAAAGGTCCCTATGGAAAATTGCAAGGGGAAAACACCTTTTGGGACCCCCCTTTTTTCTCGGCCCCCGCTTGACGAATCACCCCCAAACTTTTAGGGAAGGAGCAGAGCAGGCCATTTTCTTGGAGAAATTCGTGAAGATTCGCCCACCATCGCCAAAGTTATTCCAAATAGAATGTTGTGGATTTCCTATGGAAACTAGATCCTAACTATTACTACTTACTGGCGACCGCCAGTAGGTAATATATATATATATATATATATGCGCAAATGCAGCTCTCTCACCAAACCAGCGCAGCAGCCGCCACAGCAATGATGGGAAAGAAAGCCACGCCACTCCAACGTCCGTTATGGGCTAAAACGATTTATTGAGCGCTCAAGGCCACCAGATCTTACGCGTTTCGGGCGTCCGCCCTTGTTCACAGATCATCAGTCAGTAAGTTCACAATGGCTTAAGTACAAAAAGTTTTTCCCGGGCATTTTTTTCACAACCACGTGATAGAATAACAGAAGACACACTACATAGCTTAGGCTAAGGCAGTCTTTCCTCTGAGTCAGTGCCATGATAGATAGATACATAAATGGAATAACAGCATAAATGCGTTATTAAAACACAATCAGAATACAATTCATTTCATGATTAAAAAATAAATATATTGTGATCTATAAAAATATATATACATTTTTATAAAAAACATGTAAGTTGAGACACTGTGCAAATATCGCAATTGTAGTAGTGCTGACAATTGATCACTGGTAATTAAATGGCATACTGTATACAAAAAGAAAATAATGTCAAATCATTAAAATCTAATGCCAATATGTTATACCAATGCAGTCTCAAATTAATCAGACAATATATATATATTTTCACTGAAAAAACCATAGGTTTCACACTCGTTATAGTTAGGAATTAGCATTTAAAAAACCTTTGAAATTCACTGAAAAAACCATAGGTTTCACAAAAGTTATGGTTAGGAATTAGCATTTAAAAAGCGTTTGAAATTCAGTGACCATCAGTGATGTCATCAGTGATGTCATTTGAGATGTCATCAGTGATGTCATCAGTGATGTCACAGACCATGTCATGAATGATGTAATATGTGACATCATCAGCATTGCGGCGCGCGAGTTATAGTGAGTCCAACTAACTATAAAGTGGGAAATTCAATGGTTTTGTATGAGTAAAATGTTCAGCTAACTTTAACTGGTGTTAAACCTATGGTTTTTTCAGTGAATTTCATAGGTTTTTTAATAGCCAATCGCTATAGGTATGAAATGTAATATTTTTTATGATGAATTTTATATTTTATAATTTTGTAATACTATTTTTTTATGTTTATTATTTTTTTTTATTTGTTTGCCCCGGAGCGCTCCCAGGGCGCGTACCGATACGCTCACCAGGGCACGTACCGGGGAGCGTCCCGTTAGCGATAATGCCGCAAACGAAAACATAATTGTGACGTTTTGCGTAGCCGCGTCCGTGTGATACACACGGCGTAAGCGCACCCGGAAGCAACCATTTCATACAAACGCGCTACGTAAGCGCCGCCAGGCGCACCCCGGTGCGCGCCCCCGGGCGCGCCCGGGGGCGCGTAGCGTAAGCGCGTCGGGTCATGTGACCTGAAAATAACACTTTTCATTAGTTCAAAACAGTTTTGGTTTCCAAATGATGAAAGCCCGGCTCATGTGACCTGAAAATAACACTTTTCATTGGTTCAGAACAGTTTTGTTTTCCACATGATGAACGCCCCCACCTTTTTTCCTCATTCTCACTTTATTCTTTGAGTGAGGAAGACCTGCTTTTTTCTTACAGATATGGCTACTGTACTATCTGCAGCTGGAGCATCTGCCCCACCACCACCACCACCACCACAAGGACCACCATTGGTGGTCAAGAAGAAGAGGAGGAGGAGGAGGAAGAGGAGGAAGGGACAAGGCAGTTCCTGCATGGAGACAATCCCCCATACAAACCAAGAGAGCACTTCATATGGGAGTTTTTCAAAATCTCGAGGGGTTTTAAAAAAGTAAACGCTGCAAAGGTGACTTGTCTCATCTGTAAAGCTGTGTTATCCAGGGGGAACCCTGCTAAAAAATATTCCTTTGGGAATCATACTATGATACGACACATGCAGCGTTTACACCCTAATAACTATTCTGCAGCAGAGGTGAGGGAAATCTGCAGTAACCTACCCCAATCATCATCCAGAACCTCTACAACTCAAGAACCCACTCCATCGGGTCCGGAAGCAAGTGAAGTGATTCCAAATATACAAACAAAGTTGGGGGATACAAAATTGTTTGTATTTATGGTAAGCATGGGCGGAAAATCCGTTTCGCTCGCGGATTTTGAGGATTTTCGGTAAATTCGCAATCCGCGAGATTCGCGAATCTCCCGCAAAATCCGCAAATCCGCGAGCAGCGGATTTTGCTCGCACTGCTCGCACTGTTCGCGTGAGTTCGCGGCTTCCCAGTACAACTTCGCGCCCCGCGAATAAGTGCAAAATTGCAGAAATACGATCTTAGCAAAACTGAAACTACTTACCAGGTTCAAAAGTTCAGGCTCATCATTAGTAGCCATTTCCTGTAGTGCTTCCTGAGGGGCCCCTCCAGAGTTCAGTTGCCAGTTGCAACTATTATGTGACCCTGCTCTGAACCTCAGAATAGTTACACATATGCCACAAAGGTCCTGAATTACAGCTAAGGGAGACAAGCAGGAGCCAGGCTGGAAGTTCAAATCCATTAATCAGCCCCTAATTCATTATTGTCAGTTGGGGCAGGGCAGGTGTTGTAACTAATTTTGCAACAATGAAAGCACTTAGCAAGTGCAAAAGATTACTAATCAGGAAGCACTAAGGAAGCAGGTGCCAGCTAAAAAAATATTCTGTGACACATTAATCAGCCCCAAATTAATTCAGGTCACTTGAGGCAGGGAAGGTGTGCTTGCGTTGCCACAATAATGTACACTGACTGGACAACCAGAGGGTGCTGTGATAAAACAGAGGGTGGCATGGGTGGGCCAGAGGGTGGCATGAGTAGTCAGAGAGTGGCAGTGGTGACAGAGAGTGGCTGTGATGAAGAAGAGTGTCCCAAACAGGCTGGACACGTAGAAACAACAAGTTCGCGAAACTTGCGACCCGACAGGTAAGTTCGCAATTTGCGAAATTGTACAAAACCCTCGCGAACTGGCAGAAACCCGCGCAAACACAAAAAAAAAAAATCCGCAAATTCGCGAGAATTCACGGATTTTGCGGATTGCGAGTTCGCAAATCCGCAAAATTCGCAAACGCGAGATTCGCAAAATTCGCCCATGCTTAATTTATGGTAACAAAACCATTAGTTATGGTGAAAAAGCATTACACTAATCACTGTTGCTATGGATCACCACAAATGCCCGAGGAAACCATAATTTTTCCTGGTTTTTTTTGTGCTCCAGTTGAGCCATTTTCAATTCCTCTTTTTTTGTTTCTCCCCATAAAAAATACAAAAAAAATATAAAACTGTTCAGAAAAGCCAAAAAAAGAGAAAAATGTTCAAAAAAACAATAAAAAAATATAAAACAACAAAAAGAATAAAAAAAACAGTTCTTTTTCGAACTACCTTCAATTTTTTAAAAAAGGCTTCATTTTTAAAAAACTCTATCATTCTTTTTTCCTCATGGTACGTTCCCCGGTCCACTCCCCGGTGAGCGTATCGGGCGCTCCCCCCGCAAAAATCGGAAAAAAATTCTTTTTTTTTTTGCCCCGCGGGGCCCTTTTATAGCCGCCACATCAAACCTATGGGGTCAGGGGGGGTCTACTCTGCCCCCTTATGGCCATTTCCCCCTTTGTTTTTGCCACCTCTTGTGTCTCGATCTTACCGAGACACAAGATGTCGGCCGCTCCGGACTGTTTCGAATGTTTACAGACACCCGAGAGCCAATCAGCTTTCCGCGCGCAAGTCGCGTAGCGCGCCCGGAGCTCTCCCCGGTGCGCGTACCAGGGCGCGGCCATAGATATATATATTTTTTTGAACCTAAATTACTCAAAAACCACTGGAGCACATATCTTGAGACATAGCAAAGGCACATCGGGCTACCAGTCCCTACAATTTTGCCAAGTTTGGTCGAAATCCATTCAGCCGTTCGGGCTAAAAGTGAGGTCGACCGCCCTATGGAAATTAACATGAGGAAAACACGTTTTGGGACCCCCCTTTTTCTCGGCCCCCGCTTGACGAATCCCCCCAAACTTTCAGGGAAGGATCGGAGCGCCATGAGGCAAATTTGAGGAAATTTTCAGGCAGATTCCTCGACCGGCGCTAAAGTTATTCCCAATAGAATGTTGAAATTTTGCATTGAAAAAATCCTAACTATAACTACCTACTGGCGACCGCCAGTAGGTAATATATATATATATATATATATATATATATATATATATATATATATATATATATATATATATATATATATATATATATATATATATATATATATATATATATATTCACTGAAAAAACCATAGGTTATAGACCATATATAGTTAGGGATTAGCATTTACAAAACCTTATTTTACGCGCATAAAACCATTGAAATTCGCATATCACTGACCATGTCATGAATGATGTAATATGTGACATCATCAGCAGTGGATTGCGGGTGCGCGATATATAGTTAGCGCAACTAACTATATATGCGAATTTCAATGGTTTTATGCGAGTAAAATAAGGTTTTGTAAATGCTAATCCCTAACTATATATGGTCTATAACCTATGTTTTTTTCAGTGAATTTCAATGTTTTTTTAATAGCAAATATCTATAGCTGTAACATATGTTCTTATTCTAATTCATAAATATATTTTATATATATTTGTATTATATTTTTTAAATTCAATTTATATTATAGTTTAAATTATTTTTTCTTTTTTCGCTGCCGATAAACGTTCTGTTAGTGCAAATACCGCGTTAGAAAGGCACATCGAGATGTGTCCCGTAAACGCAACATATCGCGTTACTACGTAATGTCCCTTAAGACGTTCTGCATTAGCGCACCCGGAAGCGTTCTGGAACGCGAACCAAGGCGCGAAACGTAAAGGCTCAGAATCGATCCGGGGCGCGGCGCGCAGCGCGTAATTAAGCATAACAGGTCATGTGACTTGTTTATAAAACTTTTCATTGGTTCATTTTACTTTTAGTTTCCTAATGATGGAACGCTTGAGCATATGACGTAAAATAAACACTTTTCATTGGTTTAGAACATTTTCTTTTCTCAAATGATGAAAGTCCCACCTTTTTTCCTCACTCCGACTTTCATTTTTATGAGAGAAAGACCTGTTTTTGTTTGCTAAGACATGGCATTTGTATTAGCTGCAGCTGGTGGATCTCCACCACCTCCACCACCACCAAAGAAGACAGGACCGACTAGCCAGGTCATCTTCGACCAGGAAGAAGAAGAGGAAGACGAGGAACAGGAGCAAGGGACAAGTGGCTTTCTAAAAGAAATGCCAAGAACGTCCCATATCAAAGTGAATTTTATCTGGCAATTTTTTTCTCATCCTTCTCATGAAAAGAAAGTTAATGCCAGATACGTTACCTGCCTCATCTGCAAAAAAAAACTCTCGAGAGGGACCGAAAAAAAATATAGCTATGGTAATCATACTATGCATCAGCACATGGAGAGGTGGCACCCTCTTAATTATTCTAAAGCACAACTTCGAGATCTGATGGATAATCCCCGACCGGCTAAAATATCCACCAATGACTTAGCAATAAGTGAGTCAGCGGCAAGAGAAACGGTCCCAAATCTCCAAAAGAACTTTGGGCAGATGAGATTTACATGTCTAGCATGTGGAAAATTAATTTCATGCGGAGAGATGAGTATTACTTTAATAAATACATCATTTGAAAATCATCAATGTCCAAACCGTCCAAGAAAGTAATTATTTTTTTTTGTTGCTCCTGTTGAGCCCTTTGAAGTGAATCATTTTTGTTTCCCCTTCCTCCAAAAAACACAAAAAAAATATAAAACATCAAAAAGAATAAAAAAAAGTTCTTTTGAGAACTACCTTCCCTTTTTAAAAAAATTGCTAGAATGTTTAGCACTCTAGCATCCTCTATTTCTTTTGATTCGCTTCCCGGTTAGCGTTCCAGTACGCGACCCGGGAGCGAACTAAAAAAAAATGTTTTTAAAAAAAGACAAAGAAATAAACAGAGAGTAATGTGAAAAGAAAGACAAATAGAGGGAGTAATACACAGTTACTGTTGAAAGAGGGACTGATAGAAGAAGTGAAAAGAGTAGTATAAGTAAGTAAAAGAAAAAGAAATGAAGGAAGTAGCAAAGACAGGAAACTAAGGGTTAAAGAAAAGAAGCAGTGGAACTAATAAAAGTTAAATCTGATAGACATGTAACGTAAAGAGTACTAAACACTTACCTTTTAATTGTCATTACCGTACTAAATTATCTTTTTTATACTTTTAATCTGTGTAAGAAAGAACAAAAAATTTTTAATTAATAGAAGGTGGTAAAAAAAGTGTGAGCATGAGACAAAATGAATGTTAAATGTTAAATGTGGTATACTTGTAAAGCGCACAGCTGCCCCAGCAAAGAGGCGTCCCAGCGCTGTATACCGCTGGGGAACCCATCCTGGCTTTCCCTGAGAGATGATCCCTCCTGGGCATCCCCAAGGTGAAGCCAGGCATCCCCGGCGCTGATGGAGCCGTTAGTAGAGATTAAGCAAGCTATTGCCCAGAGTTGCTGAGTGGGACCCATGGTTGGAGTAGGCACCGAGGCGAGAATTATCGAGACCGCTGACCATGGCCCAAGACCCTGCCACGTCAGGAATCGAACCCTGGTCCCGGGTTGACCTCTGCTTCCGGGTCTGCCACCTCTAACCAGTGAGCCACACCAATCCATATATATATTAGAAATCACAATTCAAAGTAGAAAATTAATTAAACATATTTAATGGTTTATTTTTGCTGTTATCAGAAAATATCAAATTTCACTGAAAACAGTGAGTTGAAGGTATTCATCATATAACAGCGGGGAAAAAAAACACAATCAAAATGATTGTGTTTAAAAAACCCAAATAATATAACTAAGCAGAAATAAGAACTCCTCCAAAGTAACTTACTTTCTATGACGTCAAAGGATATCCTATGAACAGCTTATACTCTGTTGTGCTGTTACTATTTTCTGCCCGCCACTTTCTGAAAGATAAACTCAATTGTTTTAAGAAAACTGAGACATACAAAGCAATTTGAAACAGCAGACTAAGTTACAGCAACACCTAGAATCATTATAGTCCAATTACCTACCCTAAATTCTGACTTCAAAAAACAAGTCAAAAGGTAACATTGCTTCATAGTCAATTAGTAATGTTTGCTGAAAGACTAGCCATTTTATAAATTTTAAATAAGCTGTGTAATATCCAGATGTTGTCAAAGGACCAGTATATTATATAATAGCTGCAGTTGCAAATGTTCTTCCTGAAATCGATGATTATGTAGCCAAAACATTTTTAATTAGACTGGATAACTTATTTTCTTCCAGTTTATGTAGTTGAAATTGTAAAATGACATTTCATCCATAAGTTTCCATAAATAATGTGGACAGCATTGCAGACTTACATTTCCTCTACTCCTTATTTTGATCTGTTACTTGACTTTGCTTATAAAAACAAACAGTTTTCGCTCTGTACTACAATTATCCACAAGGCCATATAGAGTAGGAGCCATTAGAACATCTTGAAATTCCTCTGAACAAATCCCAAGCTTTTTTTCCTAAAATTTTGGTTGTAAGAACACCAGGTAAGAATTTTGAAGGTGGAAAGGCAATCTTTTTTGGAAAGTTAAAACAGAATCATTGCAAAATGACCAGCCGTTTCCAGATTTCAAATAGGCTGTGTAATGTCCTGAATTAGTTGAAGGACCATTATGATATATAATTGCAGTAGTTTTAAAAGTCCTTCCTGATATTGACAACTGCGAAGCCACAAAATTATTAATTAAAGTTGTCAATTTAGTTCCATCAGGCCTACATCGTTGGAACATTAAAATGACATACTGGCCATAACTTCGTAAAATTAACGTGGACAGCATTCCAGACTTACATTGGCTGCACTCCATATTTTGATCGGCTGCCTTTACTAGCTTATTGAAGGATACTGATTTACTGTCAGGCAAAGTTAAATATATAAATCTTTCTGAGTCTACACTATTAGTACTTGATAGCCTACAGTTCTCGCAGTCATGTTGCCATTGATGAGAAAGGCCAAATAGATAATCTACATCTACACCTTCATCTTGCAATACATCAAGCATATACATTAAAAACTCCTGACAATCCTGCTGAATATTTTCAGAGAATTCTGTTTGACCTGAACATTCGTCTAACAGAAAACAAATTTCAGACACACTTTCTACTCTCGTTTTATCAGCACTACATTTCTCTAACACAGAATTCAACAAACAGCATAAACTTTGTTCCGAATTGATCACAATCTGTTCTTTGAAAGTCTCTAGTGAAAAGAGAACATTAACAACTACATTAGCATAGCAGTTGACACCAGAACTATTTTCAAATTTAAAACCAACAACATTTTCAACAGAATTCATTTTATTGCTGCTTCCACTTTTGGGTTCATCGACTTTTGGTCTTTTTGCATCAACCTCCCTACTATTACTGATATTTCTTCGTTTCCAGCCTACCACACGTTTCTCAAACAAAGGATATTGAGGCAAATGTGGCGCATACTCTCTTCTTAACCTATTGCATTCCTTAACACAATCTAGATCCGCACAAATGTTTGTGACATCACAGTCAATCAAGTACAATCCCGATAAAGTTCTGACTCGTGACAATGCTACATAAGCCATACCCTCCTTGAACACAGAACTGCCAATATTCACCAAAGCAGTGTCTACACTTAAACCTTGCGATTTATGGATTGTCACCACATATGCCAAGCAAACAGGAAACTGCTTACGGCGAACATATAAGTCTTTAACAAGCAAAAACCTAGCAGAACAACGACCAATTAGCTGTACTTCCTCAATGCCATCAAATTTAATTTTTAAAAATTCAATTCCATCTCTACTTCTGTATCTCTCAAAATCAACAACATTACCCATTGATCCATTTACCAGACCTCTTTCAACATGTAAATTCCTTCTCAAAATGATTCGGCAATTTAAGCATACATTCAAAGTCTTTTCAAAACCCGCAGTTTTAGATATAGTCTTCTCTAATGAATCCAATTTAGATTTCAAATTCTCTGACAAAATAATTGTTGCTCCCATATGCTCTATTTTGTCAATAGCTTCAAGTTTTACAATGTCTTGTTTTTCTAAATTCAACATTTTGTTGTTGAAGATGGAACATTCTGCAAGAGTTGGCATCAAATATATTCCAGATTTCTTCTCAGTAATTTTCTGAAAAATATCCTCTGGCAAAACGTCTTTTTCTGGATATAAATTTGACAGTAAGCGTGCATGTAAAGCTTCTTTACCACGCTCAGTCACCTTCCAGATTCTAACATCTTGCAGAATATTCTTGTAATCTTCGTCCTTCGCCTGACGCATATTTTCACGCAGCTCAGCATAACTGACGTTTAACCATATGTTAACGTTGCCAATGCTCCCTAGGCACTTCTTGGTATCTTCATGTGTAAGCAGTTTAAACACTGGTTGTCCTTTCACTGGTGTCAGCTGCAGAAGATCACCAAAAACAATGATGTGTTTGCCACCGAATAACACATCATACTCTGTTTTAAGAACTTCCTGCATTCTCAAATGCTCAAAATCAAGCATGACATTTGAAACCATGCTTACTTCGTCAATGATAAGAAGTTTCATCTTCTTCAGGACTCTAGATACTTCACAACAAGCATCTCCAGATAACTTGTGGTATTGTAATTTGTTATCATGCTCCACTGGCAGCATCAGTAACCGATGCAAAGTAATCCCTTTAATGTTATGAGCTGCCAGTCCAGTTGGAGCGGTCACAACGCAAGACAGCGATGATTCAGTCCTTTTCTGCAGATAACATGAAATTGCTTAAATGAGGAAACTTTTTCCAGTTCCTGCTTCTCCACTCACGTACAGTCGGACAGGCTTCAACGACGTACATGAGCACTCTTCCTTCTCATGACTTAATCCATGATCAATTTGGCTGGTAACTTCGTCATATATTTTCCTCTGCTCAACGTTGAGTTGTCTTTCCAATTCTTCTAAGTTAACTGCATCCTTCTGAGCATGTGCCATGGCTCTTTCCACTTCAATCATGGCAGCAGCAGCTTCATTTTCGATAACTGGTTCTCCTAGTGGATCCTGACTCAATGAAACAGAACTCTGACTGTCCTGAGAACTGTCTCTACCAATCTCGGCTGCAATTGTTGCTTCCTGCTCAATTTCTGCATTCAACATTTGTAGATATTTGGGAAAAACAGGACATTCTATGGACTCCTTGGCTGCATTGAAGGAGTCTTCGTAACAGAGAAAATCCCCAAGCAGTTCCTCTTCTGCACGCCAAGGCTTGAAAAGTTGCAAAAGAGGTAAATAGAAAAACTATTTTCTTTCAGAAGATTCACAATCCAATTTTCGATGATTCATCAATTGACATTTTTTTTGCTTGACCAGACATCCTTCACTTCCAATTACAGCATACACTCCTTTATCGATATCTTCTTTGATGTTCCTTTTGAAAACGTAATTTTGAAGAACATCATACAGACAAGCAATCTCCAGGTGACTGCTTTGATTTGGATAATATGTATCCAACATGTTGGTCTTCAAAATGTCGGTACTGTTTGGCTCCTTTTCCGCCAAATACTCAATTTCCCGGACAGGTTTTAGAACTCGATTTCGCGTTGCAGCAAGACCAAGACTCGCCCAAACGATACTCCTGGATTTGGCATAGAGACTTGCTGAAGACAAGCGGTCAGAACATTCGTAAGCTCCGATTTCTCGATGCGACAACATCTTCAAACTGAAACTGTACAACTTCTTGCTGAGGCTCTTTTCATGGGAAATATCCTCCCACATATCCTTCAATTCTGTCTTTTCTTTTTTGGTGATGTAAGATGTCACATACCGAGCCACAACGATACAGTTGTCAGCCACAAACTGTATATCCATGTTAGCATTCAACATGGACAAAATCACAGGGTTGTAGTCGTTGATGTACTTGAACTCTTCGTTTCTTTTCAAATTGTATGTGTTTTTGGGTGATTTCCTCGTCACATTATGTCGCAGTGAAGACATCAAACTGTTTACTCTTCCTTTAGAAATCACCGGTCGTGGAAAGTTGAAACGACATTTGGTGTAGAACTTGTCCTTGTTTCTGAATTTACGACGACAGTACTTTCCACAACGATGGCTTTGGAAACGTAGAACTTGTTCTCTTAGGCTTTTCTTCTCCTTTGCGTTTGGAACAGCACACGTAGAATACTGTTCTATGAAACTCATCACTAAGTCATCCGGATCTGTTCCAAATTTAGGTGCATCCTTGATCCATAGCAGCATATGTATATGAGGAGCACCTCTTGCTTGGTACTCCTTTCTCCAGAAAAAATCCAACACCTCTCCAAGAGGTGGATTCTTCTTATTCATGATGAAAGACATCATAGCTTCAAATCTATGATTGAAGTACCTGCATACATTCACTGGATCTAAAGAGCACAGTTCTCCGGGTGTCTTGAATTCAATATTTTCAATGTTTCCATTTGCCTCTCGTAGAAATTCAAGTAAGTCTTCCCAGCTATACTCGGCACAGCTGAGAGTGAGGAACCATGTCGGAGTTCCTAAGTTCCTCAGCATACATTTTAAATCACCATGACAACGGTACCAGTACTCATTAGTACCACGCTGACACGCCATGAGATTAATTAGGGGAGAATCCAAAATACTGTCTTGGACATTGACTTTATCCATAAAGTCCCTTGCCGAGATGTTTCGCATCTGTATACCACTTTTCAAGATGTGGTTCACTGCATATGACAGTCCAGACAGATCGCTTTCAAACAGGAGATGAAACAAATAGGGAATGCATTGTCGAAACCTAACATCTTCTGTATACAATCGTAAAGTCCGGTATTCTGAAGCAGGAACTTGAACAGGTCGCTCTTCATATCGTCCTCCTCGACCTGTAGGAAATAACTGTGGAAAACATCGAGCTTCCAAACTTTCCTCCCAAACACTAATGGGACTCCCTTTGGCTTGTTTCATTTGAAACAACTCAATAGCATTCCCCATGACTTCCTTGGAATGCAAAGGATGAACACTATAATGTTCATATATTTCTTCCTTTTTAGAGGCTTCTACTTTCTCAATTTGTCCAGGACACAAATCGCTGTCCTCTTCATCACTTACTTCCTCTTCTGCAACACATACATTCTTGTAGTACTTATTGTTTTTTATCAAATAAAATGTTGCCTTTTTGACTTTCCTAACATCCACTAAATCTTGCCAGATTTTCTTACTCTTTGTCGGAACACCATTGACTATGATAACCAGAGGTTCCTCTTCCACTTTCTCTACTCCTATTGTATTAATGTTTTTCTTCAAATCCAAAGGCAAATAAACAACCCTTCCCTTTAATCCTCTCTGTAAATCTGATGGAGGCAACTTCCCTGTCTTTGGCTCCATTCGTACAATAGCCTGGAAGGGATGGACACTTTGACTCAAAATAGATTCATAAGTATTTAAATCCTTCAATTCAGAAGGAATGTCATCTAATTCCAGATTATTATGAACCGCTCTAGCAGGCATCTGGTTTTGGTTTAATTTGTTAAAACAATAAGTACACATACGTTGGTCCGCTCCCAAATCAAAACAATTTTCTACCATCAAGTATGTGGCAAAATCCTTCCATTCACTATTGTTTTCCATATCACTTTTTGCATATATATCCACTAACTTAGTCTGATTCTTATAATAAGTCCGTCGACAACACACACAAGTGAAATTAGGCCTCTCACTTGATTTCACCATAAACGTGGAAATTTCCTTATGAAACTTATCTGTACTGAAAATCTGTACACTGTCTTCCACATTACCTTCTTCTAGTGGTTCAATATCAACATTGTTCTCTTTACCAGCAAAGTAACAGAACTCAATTTCTTGACAAATATTCTTCACATCTACTTCAGAACCATGCAAAAGAGCACTGCTTAATTGTTTAAGCATAATTGCTGGACTCTTAGCATAATACAACATTCTCACTAATTTCCTCACTTTATTATGATGCACTGCTAGCATCCTGAAATGATGAAATACACTCTGGCATACTCTCCTGGAAAGTCAAGCCAGTGAATGACCACGCAAACCTGTCACTTGTCTCACTCTGCAAGGATCTAATTCTTGCAACATCTTTATTTTTTGCTTTACACTTTTCTTATGAAATGTCCGTATAAAATCACAAAGCAAATTGATGGAATCCTGTCGCACACTGCAAATAGAACTACACTTCCAGATGTACACTGGTCCCTTAGGACGTCTCCCTAAAACCTCATCACTTAATGCCTCTTCTGCATCTGCAGACACAAGTATTTCTTTTTCAACCAGTTGACCGTCTTTCACCTCATAAGCTCGACCACTGGTGTCAACTGCATGCACCAAATCATTGTCCTGAAAATAACTCTCCTCATTAAAAAATGCCTCACTATTTGAACTATGCATCCATTCTCCTGAGAAAACATCACAAAAATTAGTTCGATTTACTTCTCTCTTCCATCTACTATTAGATTTGAAAACATAGATTACCTTGTTTAGTTTCCTAATTCTATTAATTACCAAAATAAATAACTTTCGCTTAATTTCGAAAGCCTGATCAATAATTTTCTCTACATTTTTCTTTTTCTTATAAAATGCCGCTTTCTGTTGGCCTTTCTTGAATTGTTTTAGCAAATTGACAATTACCCTGTTGCGAAACATTCGCCTACGAATGTCCGTGAATACATTTTCCCTTCTACTGCCATGCACAGAGTTATCTCCAGCTGTAGCAGAAACTTTTTTGACGGGCCTTTCCTTTCCATTTAAATTGGCTCTCTTTTTCGGCACTAAAACTTGTTCTGTAGTTATACTTTTGTTTCTACAAATGTTTCTAAGACATGATTTCGTACGCTTTTCTTCGTGCGTTGAGATGATTTAAATGTAGAGGACTGCTGCAAAAATGTAGTAATCTGCTGTCTTTGACGTTTCGTAGACTTTCGGATTCTATCTTTAGATGGCATTGTCTAATTTCTCAATAATCTGCAGTTGAATCTGTGGTAAAATATAATAAAAAATGCTATTAACCACTAATACCAAACAGTAAATCAACAGTAAGAATTTGATTCAGCAACGCTATAAAGATGATTCATTAAATTTTTTTTAATTTTACTGTGATAGTGATAGTATTACAGGGCTTTCATGCAAATGACTACCCACCCTGCAAAAAAAAGCCCACATGAAACTTTACACACATTAAACTGTGTACTTACCTGCAATAATCCATATGCCAGTGTTTACGTCCCTCCACCCTGCCCCTCACCCTCCCCGCATGCCTGCCCTACCGTAACTCCCTCCACGACCCGCGGCTGCTGTTTTGCAACATGGTGCTTCTTGTAAATCTCTCCTGCATTACAAAAGTGACGCACCAACAGCACAAAAGAGGCGCACAACCATCATAAATCTGTCTCTAAGACTTTAAGGGCCAGATGTAGGTCGGTCGGTAACGACCGAAAAACGGTATTTTCGGCCGTTACCGACCAGATAACAAAATTTGTCATGTAAGGGGCAATATATTACCGAATCGGTAAAATTACCGAATCAGTAATTTTACCGATTCGGTAAAATAAAACATCGATAAATATACCGATTTAAAGCCACCCATATGTAGGTAGGACTCTTCTGGTCATAATTTGAAAACACAGCACAGCTCCTATGTACATACACACCTTATCAGTACTAATACTTTACATTAACTACAATTACAATTGGTAAAAAAATGCAAAATCGCCTTTCAAAGCATAATGCAAACACTTGACGCAAAACATCATTTAAAATATAAATGTGGCCTTGGATTTAGGCCCCTACATACCGATTGGCCATTTACCGGTCGGAAACGGCCGAAATCGGCCGTAACCGGTCGGTAAATGGCCTGAAACAACCACCTACATCGGGCCCTAAGTATGCATGCATTTGATTTCAAACAAAGTTTTTAAACCTTTTATGTAAAACAATATTACACCTACATTCATGCGGAACAGACTTAAGATGCCCTAATACACATCAAAACGTTTTTTTAAGGAACTTGCACCTTTTTTTCAATAACTTTTAACATGGCTATGTAACTCAAACAATCATATGGCTGAGATACCCGCCACCCCCTCTCAACACAATCCCCAAGGATGGGAAACCGGAAACAGTTCTGAAGTTTTTGGAAGACGGGAGGGAGTGACCCTTGGACCTGGACCTGACAAATGAGACCGTCATTGTCTCCCCTCTGATCTGGACGTGCTCCTGGCACAATCCTCCTGTCACATCCTGCTTGTTCCTCGCCACTAGTTCGCTTACCCGCATAGCCCCATGGAATGCCAGCGTAAAAGCGGCTCGGAATAACACTGTCTCAAACTGAGATGAACACATAGCAGGGAGTCTGGATAATAACTGGGCCAGCCTATCCAAACCTATCGGGCGCCTATCGTCTACTCTGCGACCCTCAAGGCGTTGCCACCCCCATAGCGCTTTCTGTACTACGAAAGACGCTGTCGGGTCGTGGATCCCATGAGCCCTAGCAACAAAGGAAATGGCAGCCCGGTGCCTCTGAGCCGTGGCCACCGATTTCCCGACCAGATGTAAGGACATCAGAAAATTTACCACCCACTCCTCCTGGCCCCAAAGCTCCTCTCTATCAGTCCCCAAAAAGGCTAAATAGGACCGGAACGCCCCTTCATATGCCTTCCTCGTCCTGGGTGCTAAACTCTCTCCCACGAGGTTACGAAGTTCGGGGCACCGAGAGACCAGAGAGCTTCGGGAAAGGGTGCCGGCTCCGGGTCCGCTGTGGGAAGAAAGCCCCAGAAAGCCTGCATACGAAAACGAGACAGTGCATCAGCCGCCTGGTTCATTACCCCTGGGACATGTCTTGCTCTGAATAGCACATTCAATTGCATACACAGTAAAACAATTTCCTTGAGCAGTCTCAAAATCCATTTGCATCGTGCTGCCTGGCTATTGATACACTCGACCACGGTCATATTGTCAGACCAAAATACCACAGAGTGATCTTTGAACCCTTCGGGCCAAGTTCTCAGGGCCACTAAAATGGGGAAAAGTTCCAGGAAAGCAATGTTACTTGTCAGTCCACTGTCATGCCACCATGTCGGCCACTTTTGTGCAGACCATCTTGTGCCGAAGATGGCACCAAAACCTATGCTCCCTGCCGAATCTGTCCACAGCCCCAGCTCCTCAGAGGACACGGCCGGTTTGTTCCAGACGACTCGACCATTGAAATCCGCCAGAAATGCCAACCAAATGCGCATGTCCTGGCGGACCTCTGCCGAGAGCCTTGTGCGGTGATGGCCCTCCTTCAGGCCGACCATGGCTTGAGCAATCGAACGGGAAAAGGGGCGGGCCATTGGTATAACCCTCAGGGCAAAATTCAACTGGCCAACTAACTGCTGTAATTGATGCAGCTTAACCTTAGGTCCACTTATACACATTTGCAGGGATGTCCTGAACTTTAACACTTTGTCAGCTGGTAAACGAAAACAACCTTCTCCGGAGTCTAACTCGATCCCCAGAAACTCGAGGCAAGTGGAAGGCCCCACAGTCTTACCTGGTGCCAATGGCACGCCAAACTGCTTCATCAAGACACAAAATTGCGCCAAAGCCTGCCCACATTCCGGATCCCCGGCTGCCCCCAGGAACAAAAAATCATCAAGGTAATGCATCACATGCTGGAAACCCGTCTTCCTTGTGAAGACCCATTGTAGAAAACTACTGAATTTTTCGAAATAGGCACAAGATATAGAGCACCCCATCGGCATACACCTATCCATGTAATAATGACCCTGAAACATGAAACCAAGGAGACGCTGATCGTCTGGATGTACCGGGAGCAACCGGAACGCTGACTCGATATCAGATTTTGCCATCAGCGCCCCGGGCCCCAGGCGATTCAAAATGGCTACGGCCTCATCGAAGGATGCGTACCGCACCGAACACACTTCCGGGTCTATCGCTTCGTTTACGGAAAGACCACGTGGGGCTGATAAATTATGTATCAGCCGAAACTCACCCGGGTCCTTCTTTGGGACCACACCTAACGGGGAACAAACAAAGTTAAGAACCGGTGGTACACTAAACGGACCGGCGACTCGACCCCGAGTAACCTCCTTCCTGATCTTATCCTGTACCACGGTCGTATGCTGGAAGACCGATAGCTGATTTTTACATTTCTCTACACCTTGAAAGTCCCCCACCGGGATGCGGAAACCATAGGAAAACCCGTTCCGCAACACCCCAGCAGAAGTACGATCCGGGTATTCACTGAGCCAGGGAATCATTGCCAAGGTATCAATCGGGGTAGGTAAAGGCGCCCCTCGGACTATGTTAGACCTGTTTGGCGCCTCCTCTACCCCCGTTATCACCCGTTTTGGCTCTGCACGTGGACTCAGGATGGGATGATTGCCCACACCCACTACATTCGTGTCTAAATTTGCACGATCCCTGGGGCCTAGTACATTTACCCCTGTTGAAGTTCCAACAAACCCCCCTTTTTCCTGTATTGCCGGCAGGCCTCGAGTAATTGTCGGTACCCGCACCTGATCGAAAGGGCGTCCCCGCATACTGGCGGGAGGATTCGCCAACGTTACTCCCTACTAATGGCAATTTTAACATACCAGTATCCTCCATTTTGGACCATGACACAGAATCATAACAGTCCCACGTTAAGTTTTTATCATGTTCTTTAGCCTTTCTAAACAGATTATCATAGCAGAACCAATGATTACCCTCGTGTGATACCGAGTACCCCATGATTCGTGACTGATAAATCGGCAATTCGGGTAACAGATCGGGCCTTCGTTCCCCCAAGATCGATGTAAAAACCCCCCACGCTTTGCCCCAATTGCCAATGTTTTCATTTACCTTAAAGGCGGCCATTTTTGCGCGCCAAACACTCGGATGCATGAGATCCTTCTGGCCCTTAACATGCTCCATCTCATAGTGATCAGTAAGCAACGAGAAGATGTTTACGTACTCCCCTGCCCATATCTTCTCTTTAATAGCCAAAGGAACATGCTGACCCAACTTTTCCCTACGAGAGGGTGCTGACTCATCCCTCGCAATCGGCAATGGCCGCTTACCTGAACCGGACGCTGCCTCTGCTACTGAACCCGTCCCCTGTGGCTTCTCTACAGCTGCAGCCGGCGTGGACACCTTCGCTGCTTCCCGTGACTCACGCAGTTGCTTCATCAGCACCTGTGCGTCGACAGCCGTGGCGCCCTCGCTACTTTTACCCAACCACGCTGCTAATTGTGCTGCCAGCTCGGGCGGCATATCTTCCCCGGACATGGGGGTGACTACAACGGGAATCGGATTCCCTTCCTCCGGTACGGGAGTGGGTGCCTCGAGCGGGGTACTGGGACCCGGGATGTCTTCCCCAGCTGCTCCCCTCCTGGGCCTCTTGTTTTTCCCTCCCGGGGCTGCTCCCGCCAAAGGACGTTTCGGTCCTCCTTCTTCGTTTTTATCCATTCGCCTCTTTAGTTCGGTCATCTCTTTCATGAGAACGCGCAGCATCTGGTCAGTAGTCATGCGCTTTCCCGCCTTCTTCGGCATTCTCCAACAGAGTATCTGAAAAACAAACAAGAACGATTACAACGCTCAAAATTGGCTCTTCGTTCCGTCTCGAGCTCACGTGCAGCGAGGAGGTGCAGCTTCAGAGCACAGGAACAAGAGGATGCCTTCTGATCTTGCTTCGCCTTTTATCCGTCTTCAGGGCGGGCGTAAACCCGCCCCTGCCTGCCCCAAGGGCGTGGCCAGCCGCGTCAGTGTCTAGGCCAACCCACTCTAGGGCGGGAAAAGGCGTGCCCCGGCTACGCCGCTTCGGGCATACCAGCCGAGAGTCGCCTCCCGCCCAAGATGGCTTCCCGGGGGGATCGTGGTACTCCGCCATACGTTCGGGGGGACCGAGTGGTCGCCCCTTTCCAAAATGAAAATTTTTCAGGCACATATGGGGGCGTATTTACAAGGACCTTGCACTACGGGGAAAGTGACTTCAAATGACCAGACACACATGAGGACGTATTCACAAGGCCCTTGAACCCGGGGGAAGTGACTTGAAATTGCTAAGCACACATAGGAGAGTATTTACAATGCCCGTGCAACACTTATGCATCATTTTTTACATATACACCGTAACAATACCAACACGAAAGCATCATATATCTGTTCCGCAAAAGCGACGCATTGCAGGAGTCACATCACAAGTACATAGTTTCTCATAATTTTTTAAAGCATGCCTTTTCCCTAAAAACGATTTTCCGATCATAATTTGAAAACACAGCACAGCTCCTATGTACATACACACCTTGTCAGTACTAATAATTTACATTATCTACAATTACGATTGGTAAAAGAATCCAAAATCCTTTGAAAGCAGAATGCGTCGACTGTTTTTCGTTCTGTGGCAACCTCACACCAACATTATGTAGATATATTGTATCCAGTGTTGTATGCCTTCTCCAAACTATGATCGCCAATTTTCATGGCAACGCTGCTATCTCAATAATAGCTAAAAGTTTTTCCAAATGCTTGATTTTACTGTCACTGAATCCTACCACTCCCTTACCCTTATCACTATCACAAAACCCCACCCCCCTTCCCTCCTGGGGCGCACTGTACGACCGTTAATACAGTTGATTGTTCGCAATTTGTATTTATTACATTTCATCCCTGAGGGAGGGAGAGGCGGCGCGAACAAGCCTCTCCCACCCCCACAGGTGGGGGCCCCTCAGCTGCACCCCCAACACTCCACTCACCCAACAAAAGGGTTCCTCCACTCTTGCGATGCAGCAGCGCTGCACTCACCCGACAAAAGGTCTCGTCCACTATTGCGAGGCAATGATGCTCCGCTCACCCAGCGGGGGTCTCGTCCACTGTTGCGGTGCAACGACGCTTCTTGTTTCCTGCGTCCAGAAACGTTCTCCTCAACTTTGAAGATTCTATAAGAGCCACGGGGGCCCCCGACCCCCGATGGGGAATGACTGCCATGATCACCCACGGAACGACCACGACGTAGCCGCGGGGCGTCGGCGCGCTCATGCCGGCGCCGGCCTCAGTCTTGAAATCACCAAAATGCTGCAAAACTACCAACTTGATCAGTTCCGGTGGGACACCAGTATGACCCGGTAGGAGAGATTGTTGCCTCCCACCCCACTTTGACTGATGGTTCATTTATTTATTTATTTATTTATTTATTTACTGGCATTTTTAGAGCGCAACCAAATACCCGTGGGTGTCTCGGCGCTAAGTGTTCATGTCGTCAGTCCCCTCTGCTACCCTTCAACGAAAACTTTTGGACTGCCGAAAGAGGTCCCGGTCCAACCACGAGTTGGTGGAGACATTTTGACTATACTTGGACCTTCCAGACCTCACCCAAAATGGCGCCAGTACAAATGAAACTCTCAACTCCTTGTTGTGCCCCGATTGCTCAGCCTTGATATCATGAGATATGTATGCAGTTTTTAGCACATGAATTGATATGGGATAAGACTGATTATATGTTCGGACAATGAATTGATTCAGAATGGGTATTAATTATACGTTCGAACAATGAATTGACATGGGACGGGTACTGATTACACGTTCGAACAATGAATTGATATTAAGTTCTAATGCATCATTGATTACTGTATTTATTGAAGGTTCGAATTGTCGACACTTTTGGTACTTGCTCACAATGAATTATCGATATGATTTTGTTGCACTTGTCGCACTTTTTACTATGAAATCAACGACCACTGACTCTCTGTTATGTTTTCCACAAATAAATACCCCCCCTACCCCCATTTACAGTTCCAGCCTGCTCCGTGGCCGGCCCACGGGGTTGTAGGCCCGTATTTGGGCACCAACATTTTTATTAAAGGTTTTTGAAAAAGCAAACGAAGTTCTAACGCGTAGATTGGTAAGTTTCGAATAAATGGCCACTGTTTCCGATTATTTTTTTTTTTTTTTAAAAAGCAGGTGAAATGAAGCAGCTCAATTAGTTAAGGGTTAAAAAGTATAGTACGCAGAAACATTGAAAATATGAATGGTCCAGGTTTGTTGTGTGTTTTTCATTTTTGTACAGCATAAAGCAATCGATAAAGATCCTGGTATTTAGCCTCTACTTTATATGCTACCTGTATCAGGGAAGTTGTTTTAAATGCCCCTAAGCCACCCCGAACGAATGTCACCTGGCCCCCCTAGTACGAACGAAAACGACCCCGTACCACTGTAGGTTATCTCTCTTCCTCAAAAATGACAAAAATTACTTTCTAGGACGTTTTGGACATTGATGATTTCATATGATCTATTTATTAAAGTAATACTCATCTCTCCGCATGAAATTAATTTTCCACATGCTACACAAGTCAATCTCATCTGCCTAAAGTTCTTTTACAGATTTGGGACCGTTTCCCTTGCCTCTGACTCACTTATTGCTAAGTCATTGGTAGATGTTTTTGCCGGTCGGGGATTATCCACCAAATCTCGAAGTTGTGCTTTAGAATAATTAAGAGGGTGCCACCTCTCAATGTGCCGATGCATGGTATGATTACCATAGCTATATTTTTTTTCGGTCCCTCTCGAGAGTTTTTTTTTTGCAGATGAGGCAGGTAACGAACCTGGCATTAACTTTCTTTTCATGAGAAGGAAAATTGCCAGATAAAATTCACTTTCACATTGGACGTTCTTGGCATTTCTTTCAGAAACTTTTACATCACTGTGTCATTTCTTTGTCTATCCTGGTTAAAGCAATGTCATGTAAATAGTTCTTTAAAAAGTTTTTTTTTAACGTGTTTACTTTGTTGGAGCATTGTATATATTTATAAGTTATTAAAGTGTTATAATACTACTACTTTGTTGGAGTGCTATATATTTTTAATGTGACACATAATTGTGAAGACTTTGATGTACAAAAAGGCATCCCTGGAATCTTCCGCTTCAGGCTTGGTCCCACACACCCTTACAGTGAGAATCCCCTCCCCAATCACAGTACAGGATCGTTATCAGATAGTAGGAACGCGTGTGGTGTGACGGATCTCATGAGGTGGGGGCCTTGATCTACTGTAACTCCTTTGAACAGGGGTGATTCTTTACAGTTGGGGCCATAAACTACATCCGCAGGGCTAGGTGATAGCCTGGGACCGGCCTGGACAATCAGACACAGAGGAAGAGGAGTGTCAGAGGGTGCGGTAGTGAATAGGGTGAAAGGGAGGTATCGGGCGGGCACAGGGTGTGATTCTCAGGGAAGAGCAGCGCAGATGGGGGGAGGTTTATGGCCCATGCATGAGAGAGAGAGCAGGGGTGACCAGTGGGTGGGGGAGATGCTTGCGAGGGTGGGGAGCCATGCTGAGGATCGGCGGCGTGCAGAGAGTGGGTCTGGTCAAGGCATCTAAAATGGCTGCCGTGCACGACAAAAGTGTGGCATTGGAAAAAAAGCAAGATGGCGCAGACAATGTTTATCAATACGGATTAATTTATAACAATTATTTTTAACAATATATATACTCGCAGTGTCAAAATGGCGGTCAACACTTCCTGATTTCCTTCGAATCGAACGTTAACAGAAGTCAAGCGGCAAAAAAAACCAAAAAAACGCTCACGCGCAACCGCTGGAAGACAAGTATCAACATATATGAGCCTCCTCAACCACCCTCAGAAAACATAGGAGGTCAGGATACATCTCCCATACCCCCTTATACCCAATACTCACATTGCTTTTCCTCCATCTAGTAATTTAATTAAATCGAAACACAAAATGGCGAATTAACGTTTCGCTACCAGTTTGCGACCCGGTTCGCGAACCGAGAAGCGCTTCTACAACAAAAAATCACATTTTTTTTATTTGCCCAACTGGACCCTTTAATAACCCCAACATCATTCCTAGGGGGTCAAGAGGAGTCTACCTTGCCCCCTTTCATTAAATTCCCCCTTCGTTTTTCTCCTCCTCTTGTCTCTCGATCCTACCGAGAGACAAGATGGCGGCCGCACCGGACTGTTTAGAATGTTGACAGACACCGGAGAGCCAATCAGATTCGCTTCGCAAAGCTCCATTACGCGAAAAGTACGCAATCTGGAGCGCTATCCGGGACGCTGTCACAGATATATCTGTTTTTTTAAACGTTAATTTCTCAACATCCACTGGAGCACATATATTGAGACCCAGCAAAGGCACATCAGGCTAACAGTCCCTACAATTTTGCCAAGTTTCGTGTAAATCCATTCAGCCGTTCGAGCTAAAAGTGAGGCCAAAGGCCCTATGGAAAAATGAATGGGAAAAACGCGTTTTGGGACCCCCCTTTTTTCTCTGCCCCCCCTTGACGGAACCTCCATTTTCCTGAAAATTTCAGCCAATTCCGTCCACAAACGCCAAAGTTATTAGACATAGAATTTTCAAAAGTTCCATAGAGAAAAAATCCTAACTATATATAGTAGGTAATATATATATATATATATAAATATATATATATATATATATATATATATATATATATATATATATATATATATACATATATATATATATATATATGTATATATGTATATATGTATATATATATATATATATATGTATACGACGGACAAGCACTCCAATTACGAAGAACTCAGAGGCCAGAGGGATTGCAGGACAAACAGTCGTTTATTTCACAGGTAAGCAGTGGCGGCGAATGCATTTCGGCTCAAAACGGCCTTCCTCAGCGCCCAATCACTGTGGCATGTCCTCCCCCAAATCATCTTCTTCCTGTTTGAAATATTTTCCAGCATGTGAGTCCCCTCCCCTTTAAGGCAGTCGGCTCACCTTCAGTAGTTCTCGAAGGTTTTTGAACCACATTTCCCAGGATGCACTGTGGCGGCTAGTCCGGGTAGGTGGCGTAGGGGAGTGGGGTACGCGGTAGGCTTTTGCTGGATGCAGGAAGGTGGAGGCAGGCGCGCATCCAACACCTGAGAACATCCACGGCTGCCTGTTCCTGGTCCCTCGTTCCGTTGCGACCAAAGACCGCACGCGTTGATTCCAATGAGCAGGGGCAGTCAATGCGGGCTGTGATCCCTCACCGGTTAAATACCAGAAACTCCTCACTGGAACGCTTGTGTCTCTGGCAGTCCCACCAGCTATCGATCCCTCGATGATTGAAGTACTGCAAGCAGCGTGATGCCAGAATTGCTGGTGGGACACTTGGGTGCATCGGGGCCAACTGTACTGCGTCGTCTGGCTGGCGCAGAAAATATGACAGACAAGCACTCCAATTACGAAGAACTCAGAGGCCAGAGGGATTGCAGGACAAACAGTTGTTTATTTCACAGGTAAGCAGTGGCGGCGAATGCATTTCGGCTCAAAACGGCCTTCCTCAGCGCCCAATCACTGTGGCATGTCCTCCCCCAAATCATCTTCTTCCTGTTTGAAATATTTTCCAGCATGTGAGTCCCCTCCCCTTTAAGGCAGTCGGCTCACCTTCAGTAGTTCTCGAAGGTTTTTGAACCACATTTCCCAGGATGCACTGTGGCGGCTAGTCCGGGTAGGTGGCGTAGGGGAGTGGGGTACGCGGTAGGCTTTTGCTGGATGCAGGAAGGTGGAGGCAGGCGCGCATCCAACACCTGAGAACATCCACGGCTGCCTGTTCCTGGTCCCTCGTTCCGTTGCGACCAAAGACCGCACGCGTTGATTCCAATGAGCAGGGGCAGTCAATGCGGGCTGTGATCCCTCACCGGTTAAATACCAGAAACTCCTCACTGGAACGCTTGTGTCTCTGGCAGTCCCACCAGCTATCGATCCCTCGATGATTGAAGTACTGCAAGCAGCGTGATGCCAGAATTGCTGGTGGGACACTTGGGTGCATCGGGGCCAACTGTACTGCGTCGTCTGGCTGGCGCAGAAAATATGACGGACAAGCACTCCAATTACGAAGAACTCAGAGGCCAGAGGGATTGCAGGACAAACAGTCGTTTATTTCACAGGTAAGCAGTGGCGGCGAATGCATTTCGGCTCAAAACGGCCTTCCTCAGCGCCCAATCACTGTGGCATGTCCTCCCCCAAATCATCTTCTTCCTGTTTGAAATATTTTCCAGCATGTGAGTCCCCTCCCCTTTAAGGCAGTCGGCTCACCTTCAGTAGTTCTCGAAGGTTTTTGAACCACATTTCCCAGGATGCACTGTGGCGGCTAGTCCGGGTAGGTGGCGTAGGGGAGTGGGGTACGCGGTAGGCTTTTGCTGGATGCAGGAAGGTGGAGGCAGGCGCGCATCCAACACCTGAGAACATCCACGGCTGCCTGTTCCTGGTCCCTCGTTCCGTTGCGACCAAAGACCGCACGCGTTGATTCCAATGAGCAGGGGCAGTCAATGCGGGCTGTGATCCCTCACCGGTTAAATACCAGAAACTCCTCACTGGAACGCTTGTGTCTCTGGCAGTCCCACCAGCTATCGATCCCTCGATGATTGAAGTACTGCAAGCAGCGTGATGCCAGAATTGCTGGTGGGACACTTGGGTGCATCGGGGCCAACTGTACTGCGTCGTCTGGCTGGCGCAGAAAATATGACGGACAAGCACTCCAATTACGAAGAACTCAGAGGCCAGAGGGATTGCAGGACAAACAGTCGTTTATTTCACAGGTAAGCAGTGGCGGCGAATGCATTTCGGCTCAAAACGGCCTTCCTCAGCGCCCAATCACTGTGGCATGTCCTCCCCCAAATCATCTTCTTCCTGTTTGAAATATTTTCCAGCATGTGAGTCCCCTCCCCTTTAAGGCAGTCGGCTCACCTTCAGTAGTTCTCGAAGGTTTTTGAACCACATTTCCCAGGATGCACTGTGGCGGCTAGTCCGGGTAGGTGGCGTAGGGGAGTGGGGTACGCGGTAGGCTTTTGCTGGATGCAGGAAGGTGGAGGCAGGCGCGCATCCAACACCTGAGAACATCCACGGCTGCCTGTTCCTGGTCCCTCGTTCCGTTGCGACCAAAGACCGCACGCGTTGATTCCAATGAGCAGGGGCAGTCAATGCGGGCTGTGATCCCTCACCGGTTAAATACCAGAAACTCCTCACTGGAACGCTTGTGTCTCTGGCAGTCCCACCAGCTATCGATCCCTCGATGATTGAAGTACTGCAAGCAGCGTGATGCCAGAATTGCTGGTGGGACACTTGGGTGCATCGGGGCCAACTGTACTGCGTCGTCTGGCTGGCGCAGAAAATATGACGGACAAGCACTCCAATTACGAAGAACTCAGAGGCCAGAGGGATTGCAGGACAAACAGTCGTTTATTTCACAGGTAAGCAGTGGCGGCGAATGCATTTCGGCTCAAAACGGCCTTCCTCAGCGCCCAATCACTGTGGCATGTCCTCCCCCAAATCATCTTCTTCCTGTTTGAAATATTTTCCAGCATGTGAGTCCCCTCCCCTTTAAGGCAGTCGGCTCACCTTCAGTAGTTCTCGAAGGTTTTTGAACCACATTTCCCAGGATGCACTGTGGCGGCTAGTCCGGGTAGGTGGCGTAGGGGAGTGGGGTACGCGGTAGGCTTTTGCTGGATGCAGGAAGGTGGAGGCAGGCGCGCATCCAACACCTGAGAACATCCACGGCTGCCTGTTCCTGGTCCCTCGTTCCGTTGCGACCAAAGACCGCACGCGTTGATTCCAATGAGCAGGGGCAGTCAATGCGGGCTGTGATCCCTCACCGGTTAAATACCAGAAACTCCTCACTGGAACGCTTGTGTCTCTGGCAGTCCCACCAGCTATCGATCCCTCGATGATTGAAGTACTGCAAGCAGCGTGATGCCAGAATTGCTGGTGGGACACTTGGGTGCATCGGGGCCAACTGTACTGCGTCGTCTGGCTGGCGCAGAAAATATGACAGACAAGCACTCCAATTACGAAGAACTCAGAGGCCAGAGGGATTGCAGGACAAACAGT
The DNA here is from genome assembly GCF_964263255.1 of Lissotriton vulgaris. Classification (NCBI taxonomy): domain Eukaryota; kingdom Metazoa; phylum Chordata; class Amphibia; order Caudata; family Salamandridae; genus Lissotriton; species Lissotriton vulgaris. The sequence goes on from NC_141685.1 coordinate 497,990,053, forward strand.
CGTTTATTTCACAGGTAAGCAGTGGCGGCGAATGCATTTCGGCTCAAAACGGCCTTCCTCAGCGCCCAATCACTGTGGCATGTCCTCCCCCAAATCATCTTCTTCCTGTTTGAAATATTTTCCAGCATGTGAGTCCCCTCCCCTTTAAGGCAGTCGGCTCACCTTCAGTAGTTCTCGAAGGTTTTTGAACCACATTTCCCAGGATGCACTGTGGCGGCTAGTCCGGGTAGGTGGCGTAGGGGAGTGGGGTACGCGGTAGGCTTTTGCTGGATGCAGGAAGGTGGAGGCAGGCGCGCATCCAACACCTGAGAACATCCACGGCTGCCTGTTCCTGGTCCCTCGTTCCGTTGCGACCAAAGACCGCACGCGTTGATTCCAATGAGCAGGGGCAGTCAATGCGGGCTGTGATCCCTCACCGGTTAAATACCAGAAACTCCTCACTGGAACGCTTGTGTCTCTGGCAGTCCCACCAGCTATCGATCCCTCGATGATTGAAGTACTGCAAGCAGCGTGATGCCAGAATTGCTGGTGGGACACTTGGGTGCATCGGGGCCAACTGTACTGCGTCGTCTGGCTGGCGCAGAAAATATGACGGACAAGCACTCCAATTACGAAGAACTCAGAGGCCAGAGGGATTGCAGGACAAACAGTCGTTTATTTCACAGGTAAGCAGTGGCGGCGAATGCATTTCGGCTCAAAACGGCCTTCCTCAGCGCCCAATCACTGTGGCATGTCCTCCCCCAAATCATCTTCTTCCTGTTTGAAATATTTTCCAGCATGTGAGTCCCCTCCCCTTTAAGGCAGTCGGCTCACCTTCAGTAGTTCTCGAAGGTTTTTGAACCACATTTCCCAGGATGCACTGTGGCGGCTAGTCCGGGTAGGTGGCGTAGGGGAGTGGGGTACGCGGTAGGCTTTTGCTGGATGCAGGAAGGTGGAGGCAGGCGCGCATCCAACACCTGAGAACATCCACGGCTGCCTGTTCCTGGTCCCTCGTTCCGTTGCGACCAAAGACCGCACGCGTTGATTCCAATGAGCAGGGGCAGTCAATGCGGGCTGTGATCCCTCACCGGTTAAATACCAGAAACTCCTCACTGGAACGCTTGTGTCTCTGGCAGTCCCACCAGCTATCGATCCCTCGATGATTGAAGTACTGCAAGCAGCGTGATGCCAGAATTGCTGGTGGGACACTTGGGTGCATCGGGGCCAACTGTACTGCGTCGTCTGGCTGGCGCAGAAAATATATATATATATATAAAAGGTATTTAAACTTTACAGAAACACACAGTCTCTGGATGATATCATCAGTGATTTCATTTGAGATGTCATCAGTGATGTCATCAGTGATGTCACTGACCATGTCATGAATGATGTAATATGTGACGTCATCAGCAGTGCATTGTGGGGGGAGTCAAAGTTAGCTGAACTAACTATAGAGGTGGAATTTCTATGGTTTTGTACGAGTGATATGTCCAACTAACTGTAACGTCCCTGAAACCTATGTTTTTTTCAGTGAATATATATGTATATCTATATGTATATACATTTACTTTAAAATAATGAATACACTATTATCTTTAAAAATTAAAACATTAAACTATAAAAAAATGTAAACTTAAATTGCCCAATACAATCATTGCAACGGTAGAGAGATAGCAAAACAATTACTTTTACTATTACCACTCCAGTGAGTGCAACAGTAGGAAAAGTGTAGGATAGAGGAGGGGTGAAAAATACTATTCCCACTCCAGTAAGAGCAACAGTGGGGAAAGTGTTGGACAGTGGAGGGGTAAAAATGACTATTCCCACTCAAGTAACAGCAACAGTAGGAAACGTGCTGGATAGCAGAGGGGTATAAATTACTATTCCCACTCCACTGAGTGCAACAGTATAATAATTGTTGAATAGCGGAGAGGTAAAAATTACTATTCCCACTCCAGTGAGTGCCACAGTAGGGAAAGTGCTGGATAGCGGAGGGGTAAAAATTACTATTCCAAACGCAGTTAGAGCAACAGTAGGGAAAGTGCTGGAGACCGGAGGGGCAAAAATTACTCTTACCACTCCATTGAAAGCTACAGTAGGGAAAGTGTTGGATAGTGGAGGGGGGAAAATAACTATTCCCACTACATTGAGTGCAAAAGTACGGAAAGTGTTGGATAGAGGAGATGTGAGAATTACCTTTCCCAATCCAGTAAGAATGGCAGTAGGAAAAGAGTTGGATAGCGTAGGGTAAAAATTACTATTCCCACTCCATTGAGTGCAACAGTAGAATACGTTTTGGATAGAGGAGAGGTCAAAATTACTATTCCCAGTTCAGTGAGTGCAACAGTAGGGATTGAACAAATATTAGTAAAATAAATTAATAAATGTTAATGAATCAAAAATGTAATATAATTAAATTACTCCCCACCCTATTCCCCTATAAGCCTACAACCCGCTACGGAACTAAAAACATAAAATTCAAATAAAAATTAATTAATACATTTTGTATAATTTAATTACTTCCCACCCTATTCCCCTATAAACTCACAACCCACTATAGAACTAAAAGCGAAATATAAATAAAATAAAAAATAACTACTAAAGATTTAACAAATATATTAAAAATACAAACAATTCTTACACAAAAAATCACACATCAGATACATATAAAATATACACTAACAGCCACATGCATCAAGTGATTTACGAATCGCAAACGGTGCGAATCGCAAAATTCGGCCGTTTGCGATTCCTAAATCACCATTTGGGATGCATCAATCAAAAATACAAGAAATCGCTATTTTTTGCGATTTCTAAAAATGAGATTGCATTTAAGGAATCGTAATTTGCGATTCCTTAAATGCAATGCATGACACCTAAAAAAATTGCGAATTCGCAATTAGGAGGAAAAAATTACCATGAGGTTGGACCTCATGGTAATTTGCGAAAATCTGAAAATGCAATTTTGTGCATTTTTCAAACTGTCATGTTGTGCACACACATGCCCTTAGGGCATGTGTGTGCACAACATATGTGCATAGATTGATTTCAGGGGTGCAACAGGGTGTCCTTTGGACACCCCTGCACCCTTGAAATCGCAATCTCAATTTGTGATTGGCTAATTGCGAATCGCAAATTGAGATTGTCTTCCCATTCATTCCTATGGGCCTTTTGGCCCATAGGAATCAATGGGAAGGGATTCCTTAATTGCAATTCACAAATTGTGAATCGCAATTAAGGAAATATAAGGAATAGCTAAAAAGAATTTTGATGCATTGCCGTTTGCGATTCCTTAATTGCGATTCCTTAATTTTCGCAATTAAGAAATCGCAAACGGCAACAATGATGCATGTACCTGTAAAACACATAACAATAAAAAGCAATATTTTAATAACTATATTTTAGCAATTGATATTAAAACTTCGTTATTTTTAAAATCGATATTTCTTACCTTTAATCGATATGCTTGACCACGATATTCTTGCTGTCAATATTTCTGACCCACAATATTTATGCCCAATATTTGTGCAACTCTATATTTATGACTAGATAATCTGTCTCAGCTCCACAATATTTCTATGACCATGAGCTTATGTGCTGTGAGAAGGCTGTAAGGAGTTGGGTAAGGGGTTGGTTCAAAGAGGAAAGGGATTTCGGTTTCACAGCTTCCGGTTAGCTGCACTGGTTTTGATTGGAGACTGAAAGAGGGTCTTTTGAGCTCGATACACACAACATTGACACACTCACAGACTACAACGTACCCATGTTAGCCCCCGTAGACCACCAGTCCCCCACGGTCCTCACATGGAACCCAAATCCACCAAGAACTCACTTGCAGGAAACCGAGCGTTGATTCTATGGGAGAGGGCTGTACATGGTGTTGACACATATGGTGGCTACATAGGAGTGTGAGGCCAATTAGACCAGTCCAAGCTAACCCTTGTCTGTGTTTATGCTCCACCCAGATTAAAAGCAGGTACACTGACAAAGTGACAGACATCCTGCTAGAGGCCCCAGCCTCTCTTCATGTGATAGGAGGCAACTTCAACGACATAATGAACACATCCTTGGATCACTCTGAGAGCCATGGTCCACCGGCAACCAGCACCCCGTTGGCGCACTTTGCGTACATGCTTGTACTGATGAACATATGGAGATCCCAACACTCACAGGTTAAACAATACTCATACTTCTCAGGGGCACACAAGGTCTACTCCAGCCTGGACTACAATTGTATACCAATCGGGAAGCTGTGGGAGGTCTGCAATGCTGACTACCTCGCCAGAGGATTATCATACGACTCACCACAGTGGGTGCATGAAGTTCCGAAGACACAGGACTCACAATCACTGTGGAGACCTAATGCCTGTGACCTACAAAATGGCACCATTGCACTGGGTCTTCTGTTGACACTGAGGTCTTCTTTGCAGAGGACAACAGAACAGTTGCATCCGCTGTCACCTCATGGGAGGCATACAAAATGGTGCTGAGAGACAGGGTCCATAACCGAATAGCACACAAAAAGAAACGGGGTGTAGAGCAAATGAAGCAGCTGAAACACCAGATACTTGCCGTGGAGGAGCAGGCTATAGCCAAGCCAGATCCACTGCTCATCCGGCAGCCGGACGCTAATAGGCAGGAATATAGAGACTTAGCTCAAAATGCCATCAAAACACAGAGTCTAGTCACTATACTATAGGAAGTCGGTGAAAAAGCCATGAAACTGCTGTCATGGCTGAGTAAAAAAGATATGGAGAGTAGATGGGTCCTATCTATAGTAGATGACCAGGGAAATAGTCACTCTACTGATAAACAGATAGTAACAGCACCTGCTACATACTACAAGAAATTCTATGAGGTAAGACCTCTTAGCACCACTCCTGATATCCACAATTATCTGACTAAATCCAAACCCCCATGCTAAATGAGACCGAGATGCAGGGTCTAGACACAGACCTATCGATTAATGAAGTGAAGGGCACAGTGACTAACTTGCGCCCAGGCAAGACTCAAGGCCCAAATGGCCAAACTCTATAAACTTTATAAAGATTTAGCCCCCACTTACTAAAGATTTTTCAGTCTGCCTATAAAGATAATCAGCCACATGCATCAAGCTAAAAACCGGTCACAAACGGGCAGATTCTCAGAATCTGCCCCTTTCCGACCGGTATGTTTGCATTTGGGATGCATCATCCCAAATGCAAAAATCGCAATTTAAGGATTCTCTAAATTGAGATTCCTTAAATTGCGATTACATTTAAGGAATCCCAAATTGAGATTTCTTAAATGCAATGCATCAAAGTAAAAAAATGAGCAAGTTCGCTAATAGGAGTAGCAAATTACCATGAAGTTGAACTTCATGGTAATTTGCAAAAACTTTGAAAAATGCACTTTTGCGCATTTTTCAAAGTTTTATGTTGCGCACACACATGCCCTTCGGGCATGCGTGTGTGCAACCTATGTGCACAGATCAATTTCAAGGGTGCAACAGGATATCCTTTTGACACCCTGGCACCCTTGAAATTGCATTCTCAATTTGCGAATCACTAATTGAGAATCGGGCCATTTGGCCAGGGCATTCTACCGTGGCCAAATGCCTCAAACTATATATGATCCTTGGGAAGTACACGGTTGCACGCCGGGGTACAATCCACATGGCGTTCATGGATCTTTCCTCCGCTTTTGATTGTGTCAACCTGGGAAACCGTACAAAAGGGGGTGGTGATGGACGGAGCATCTGAATCAATCAAACACTCACACCCAGTCAAAAGATCTGGGTTTAATCCATCACTGTTCTTTAGCCCACTCTGCCACCCCAGTTCAGACATGGCTATATGCAAATCAGTCTGACCCTGTGCCTCATGGGAACAGTCCAGCCCGAACTGCCAAGCCATGTCTTCCCTGGACCGGAAACAAGCTTCCGAGGACCGCTTTCTGGCATTCCAGCCGTCTTCAGCCCGGCTTGCTTGAATCCAGTGGCAAAGTGAGCAAGGGACTCACGTCTGAGAATACCCTGCCACACTTATGGTGGAACAAAAGGGGGTGGTGATGGACAGAGCACCTGAATCAATCAAACACTCACACCCAGTCAAAAGATCTGGGTTTAATCGATCACCGTTCTTTAGCTCACTCTGCCACCACAGTTCAGACATGGCTATATGCAAATCAGACTGACCCTGTGCCTCATGGGACAGTCAAGCCCGAACTGCCAAGCCATGTCTTCCCTGGACCGGAAACAAGCTTCCGAGGACCGGTTTCTGGCATTCCAGTCGTCTTCAGCCCGGCTTGCTTGAACCCAGTGGCAAAGTGAGCAAGGAACTCACGTCTGAGCATACCCTGCCACACTTATGGCGGCCAAAAGCGGTACAAAAGGTGGTGGGGATGGACGGAGCATCTGAATCAATCAAACACTCACACCCAGTCAAAAGATCTGGGTTTAATCCATCACCATTCATTCACCGCAATTTTCACCCCGAGTGGGCTGGGTATGCTCAGATGTGAGTCCCAGGCTCTCCACATCACTGGAGTCAAGCTATCCAGGCTGAAGAAGGCTGATAGCCAGAAACCGGTCCTTGGATGCTTGATTCCGGTCTAGGAAAGACATGGCTTGGTAGTTTGGGCTGGACTGTTCCCATGAGGCACAGGGTCAAGGCTGATTTGCATATAGCCATTGTCTGACCTAGGGTGGTGTGGAGTGCAAAAAAACGATGGATTTAGGCCCAGATCTTTGTACTGGGGTGAATGTAAGACATTGTTCTGCATTCTGTCCATCAACTGTGTTTTTTGCAATTTTCACCCCGAGTGGGCTGGGTATGCTCAGACGTGAGTCCCAGGCTCTCCACATCACTGGAGTCAAGCTATCCAGGCTGAAGAAGGCTGATAGCCAGAAACCGGTCCTTGGATGCTTGATTCCGGTCGAGGGAAGACATTGCTTCGTAGTTCGGGCTGAACTGTTCCCATGAGGCACAGGGTCATGGCTGATTTGCATATAGCCATTGTCTGACCTAGGGTGGTGTGGAGTGCAAAAAAACGATGGATTTATGCCCAGATCTTTGTACTGGGTGAATGTAAGACATTGTTCTGCATTCTGTCCATCAACTGTGTATTTTGCAATTTTCACCCCGAGTGGCCTGGGTATGCTCAGACTAAGCCTGGGCGGAGAACTACGCTCCGTTTGCGGAGTTTGCGAAGTTTCGGCAACTTTGCACTTCGCGAAGAGCACAAAGCTGTTGTCTACTTCACAATCTACAGCGTAGCGTAGTAGTTTTTCTTCCTCGCGCGCTCAATAGCATTCTTGCGTGTGCGGTAATGACTTACAGTGGTTCTGCGTTCGCTTTCTCGCTTTTCTCTCCCTGTCGTGTTCGCTACAATGTTTGGAATCCGGCCGCACAATCCAACCCGACTGTGAGAACGTGATAACGTCATTCGGACGCGCGAACACGTCATTAGGACGCACGATCTTCCTTACAGCGCTATGTAGTTAAGATCGCGTTTCCGTACTTGCAGAAACTGCAATCTGGCACAGAATATCTCTCGAGCATGTTAAAATGTTCTCTAAAATGTTCCTTTAACCCCTCACATTGTGATTTGGTTGGTTTTTTTTGGGCTAGGAGTTCTCTTTTTGTTTCTACTCTTTTTTTCAAGAGAAAGGAAGTACCCCTGAGTCTCCAACTTCCTGTTCCTGTCCACCAGGCTCATCCCAGTGCTTTGTCCATGTGGTGTTCACTTTCATTTGGAATTGGAGCTGGAAGGATCACTCTTTGTGTTTGTCTGCTGCATCATAGCATTTAATTGGATTTATTGAGGAATTTTGGATTTGAACTTTTCTTTCACAAGTAAGTTTGAGAATTGAAACTTGGTGTACTGTATAAATGTTTTTTTTTTTTTTAACTACAGTTTTCTGTGCTTCTTAATCTTTCCTAAATATTATTATTGGGGGAGGCCTGTACTGTTTTGGTATGTTTGCACAGTGCTGCAACCCGACCTTACAGTTTTTGTCGTCTTCGCGCGGTCAATGTGCGTGCTCGGGGGCGCGATCACGACGCTTTGTTCGGTTCGCGCCGCCGAACACGCCGAATTTGCATTCTCGCGAGCAATATCTCTCGAGTTGCCTAAAACTTTCCCGAAAATGTAGATGCTGTTCATTTTGCTAATAGAAACTCCTCAGGTTGTCATTTGCTTGTAGTTTTGGAGCATGGACCTTCTGTTTGCTATGTACCTTGTTGTTTGAGGGTGGCCTGACCATGTGGGCGGCTTGGTGGCGGCCATTTTGTCAAGCCAAGCATTGTCCTTTTGCCATAGGAATGTATTGTCTATTTGTCTGTCTTCTCTTTCTTTTCATGTTTTTGGGGGTGGCCAGGTCATGTGGGGGCGGCCATTTTCCATGTGGAGGGCGGCCATTTTAATTTCTGGTACTAGTAGCAGCCTCTGTGTTTTTGCCATAGGCCTCCAAGCTACTAGAGTCCTCCTCATCATGGGTGCATGAAAGTTGTTCAATTGTTATAGGGGTGTTTAAGTTGTAAGTCTAACATCATGTAGGTCATGGATGGCTTTGGATTAATTAGCAAAATGTGTTGAATTGCAGGTTTTGGTTGTGTTGAATAACATGGCTTTTTCTTGCGCACTAGGTAACCCTAGAATTCAGCTCACGTAGTTTTGGTAAGTTTGCACAGTGCTGCAACGCAACCTTACAGTTTTTGTCGTCTTCGCGCGCTCAATGTGCGTGCTCGGGGGCGCGATCACAACGCTTTGTTCGGTTCGCTCCCCCGAACACGCCGAATTTGCATTCTCGTGAGCAATATCTCTCGAGTTGCCTAAAACGCTCCCGAAAATGTAGATGCTGTTCATTTTGCTAATAGAAACTCCTAAGGTTGTCATTTGCTTGTAGTTTTTGGAGCATGGACCACTCACTGTTTCTGTCCTCTATGTACCTTGTTGTTTGACGGTGGCCTGACCATGTGGGCGGCTTGGTGGTGGCCATTTTGTCAAGCCAAGCATTGTCCTTTTGCCATAGGAATGTATTGTCTGTCTTCTCTTTCTTTTCATGTTTTTGGGGGTAGCACTGGCCAGGCCATGTGGGGGCGGCCATTTTGTGTGACCTTCCATCCTGGTTGCCGCAGGCCTACAAAGTTGTGTGATTTTTAGCTGCCAGTAGGCCTGGAGTCCCAGAGATAGTCAGCGGGGATGCTTGATGTAGCGGTTTCCATTTTGTCTGTTGAATTTACCATCATTTAGAGCATGGGTGGCAATGTATTGAATGTTCAAATGTGGTGTTTGGGGTGTAGTTAACTCTTTGGGGCAAAACTCCAAATGCCTTTGTTGTTTGTGTTGTTGTGTAACTTTCAAACCTTGTAGCCATGGGGATTTTCTTTTTTGCATTAAGCTGTGATGTATGCATCCTCCTTTTTCTGGCCATATAGGGAGGGATATAGGCCTGGTTGAGTTTATTTTTTTCTGGCCTTTGCCCTTTACCCATGTACCTGTGATGAGTGCACATGTGGAGCTGTGGTGGTAGTAGTGGTAGTGTGCCGCTTTGTTTTTGACAAATTGGCCTGTGTCATGCCATTGTTCCTGTTGGCTTACTACTGTTCACATCCCCATTGCTATCTGCTGCAGGTCACTGATGCTGCATCCATGATGCACAAATTATGGATAAACAAGTTCCACTTCCACTACATTTGCATTTTAATTATTTTCTATTTTTACTCTTACTGGATGTACTAATACTTCTAGTAGTAATTAAAGCTAAAATAAATCCATATTCGACTGATGTTGTTCTGCCTTCTTTGCTTGTAGGTGAACAAAAGACTGAAGAGGAGGTGTCTGTCATCATTTATCGCCTGTTCTACTGCCAGACGGACGTCCTTCTGTACTACGTCACGTGTGGTGTGAGTGACTAATCTGACCAGACATCATTCTCAGCAACTTGTGCAACTGAGTGCTGCTGCTGACATCTGAAGAAGATGGGCCCAAAGAAAGCAGGTACCAGGTCCTCCCAAAAAGTTGCTGAGAAGAAGGAAGAGCAGAAGAAGGTAGTGACACTTAAGGCTGGTGTTGACCCAAAAACCTTTTTTGGGAGAAAAAAAGTACGCCTGCAGCAGCAGTGACCGCGGTCCAAGCTGGGGCCAGCACCTCCGCATCAGTGGGCCCAAGCCACCACCCCAGGCCCAAGCAGATGAGTGGGGAAGAGGTAGCCAGCCTAATGGTGGAAAGCAGTGATACTGAGCATGACCTGAACTTATCTCAAAGTAGTAAGCATTCCACGCAAGAGGGAACACAGCAGAGAAGTGGTGAACAACAACTAGCGCCCGCAATAGTAGATGTTCAACAACCACCGCCTGCAATAGTAGATGCTCAACGAAAAGAACAACCACAACCACCACCTGTAATAGTAGTTCCACAACCACCGCCCGCAATAGTAGATGTTCAACAAAAACAACTACCACAACCACCGCCTGCAATAGTTGTTCAAGAACCACCACTGGCAATAGCAGTTGTTCCTCCCGAAGTCGGGGCAGTTCAGGAAATTGAGCCTGATGCAGAGCAAGAAGAGGCAGCACATCATGCAGGAGATCTGTTGGGTTCCAAATCCCCACCAAGGAAAAGGAGGGTTAGTCCATTGGGTTCTTCGCCAAGCATCCCTTCTGATGATCTTGACTTAACTTGGGAGCCAGAACGATCTGAGCATGAGAGGGAGAGACATCCCAAGAAGACCAGGCTAGGGAAAAGGAAGGTTCCAGGAAGCCTACCACTTATGGAGTGCGATGTTCAGCAGCCGGATAATGATAATGATGGTGATGATGAGTCAGACCCAGTCATTACAAGCATTACTCCTGGCCCTGAGGACACGGAGACCAACATTTTAACCCTATCAAGAATGGCTGCGACTAGGGATGTAGTAGCACGCATACCACCAACACAGGCCACACCAAAACTACCTCCAGCTTCCATTTTTACATTTGCACAAAGCCGGCAGCGTCCTACATCCAGCACAAGTTCCACCTCAGCAGAAGGAGGTAGTGGTACTACTGCGCAGCCACATAGTGCAGTTCACCAAACAACCTCCAGTTCATCCGGCATTGGAAGTGGCACCTCTTGCAGGAGACAAAAGTTAAGCTCCCCAGTGTGGGACTTATTTACAGTTAGTGCAAATGAGGACAACATTGCTATATGCTCCATTTGTCATTACTCTGTTAGTCGTGGTAAGCTTGGCACAAACTATGGTGCCGGAGGCCAAATGACCCATATGAAAAAACACCACCCAATCCAGTGGGAGGACCACCTACATATCATAAAGGCTGGAACCATTAATGTTGGTGGGGAAGCAGTAGAAGGTCCACGGGTAACCGGACAGGATGAAGAGGGAGACATTCTATCTGGTAGTGGTGCACTAGGTACCCCTGTCCCACTCCCCAGCACTGCAGTGGTAGAACCCAGATCCTCTGGATCAGCAACATCTCTGTGGCACCAGAGTAAGAGTAACCCGGAGACACCAAGGAGTACGGGTTCGAAGTCTGCGACACGAAGTACTGCATCGGGCATATCTGAAAGAAATACCAAGCAGTGTACCATTCTTATCATGTTTAGGCAGGAGGGAAAGTACGAGCGCAACCATCCAATAGCACGTTTATACAATGGTAAGCTTGCTCAAATGTTAGCTCTGGACCTTCTCCCTTTTTCTTTTGTTGAAGGGATGGGTTTCCTGGAATTTGTGTGAACCCTCTGCCCAAAATGGAATGTTCCCAGCCGCTACTATTTTGCCAGAGTTGCTGTTCCAGCACTACACCACGACGTGCTGGAATTGCTTGGAAAAGCCTTGCAGCAGAGTGCAGTGCATAGTATCCACCTGACAACAGACATGTGGAGCAGTACCCAAGCCACAGATTACATGTGAATCACTGCACACTGGATCTCTTTTTCAGGTGTTAGAGACAAAATATCTACAGGCATTGACATTGCTGAGATTTTTAATGATACTCGCAAACATGCAACTGTAGCCATGTTTGCTATGGAGGAATCGCATGCTGCAAACATTTTGGATGAGTTCAACAGCAAGGTCTTTGAATGGCTGCAACCAAGAGGCCTCAATATTGGTTTTGTTGCCACCGACAATGGCAGTAATGTAGTTAAGGCCATGGATGATGGCGGCTATTTCAGGGTCCCGTGTTTGGCACACTGCATTAACATTGTGGTTCAAGACTTTCTGAAAAGTGAAAGCAAAGTCAGCAACTTACTGACCATTTGCAGAAGAATCTGCACACATTTCAATCATTCTTTTAAAGCCCGGAAGCAGCTACGGGTCATTCAACGTGAGTGTAACATGCCAGTCAAAGCACTCATTCAGGAGGTACCAACACGTTGGAACTCTACGTATTACATGCTCGAACGGCTGTTTGAGCAGTACATACCACTTTATGCTTATGTCATGACAAGATCAGGGGATAATGCTGTTAAAGCCATGACGGTTGAGATGTGGAAATGGGACCTCATTAAATGCCTGACTGAGATGCTACTTCCTTTTGAGGTCTTCACACGTGCAGTCAGCAGGGAGGACTGTACTATGAGCCAAGCAATCCCACTGTTGTACATGCTTGAGCAAGAGCTGAAGGAGGTGTCTGAAACGTATGAAGGTGTGGGAAAACGTGAAGCATGTAATCCTTAGCAAGCCGCTTATCTCAGAATACAAGGATTCAAAATAAGATTTTGTCACATGAACATTACATTACTGCCACAATTTTGGATCCACGGTACAAATTATTTGTCAACAGTAATGCAGTAATTCCTTTTTCTGAAGAGGGTGTTTCCAAGTACAAAACTGTAATAGCCAAGGAAGCCACTGATTTAGAAAACGAACGGCTCTAAATTAGAGGCCTGCCAGTGCAAGCCCAGGACAGTGCAAGTACCACTGAGCATCCTACAGAGTCAAGTTCTTCTTCACAGCATGCGAGCAGTGCATTTGCTTCCCAGCAGTCACCAACACAAACAATAACACCAACCGCACCAACAGGATCTGATTCATCAGACACAAGCAAAAAAATAGCTGCTTGGTTTCTACAGAAAGGGATGGGGAAGTCCGTTGCTGTCGCAAAGCAAAAAGAGGACGAGCAAACCAGAGCACCAATGAACATTGAGCGGATGGTCCAGGCCTATCTAGATGACACAACAGAGGTGTTCATGGAGCAAAGCCCATTGGTGTATTGGTATAGGACAAGAAGCCAATGGCCATTGCTCAGCAAGCTGGCAATAAAGTATCTAGCTTGCCCTGTTGCAAGTGTCTCTTCTGAGCGTGTGTTCAGTGCTGCTAGTGCCATTGTGACTGTGAGAAGGACCAGTCTCTCACCCAAAAGCGTGGAGAGGTTAACCATGATAAAAATGAACCAGCACTTGATACCACCAGACTACAAAGTCTGTGAATCAGAGCTGGAAGTGGAGAGTGAGTCGGAAGAAATAAGTATTGGGTTACAGGACCTACTTCTGTCAGAAGAACCACCAGGGTTTGAGGACGAGCTCCTCTTCCCTGACAACTAGGCTTGGAAATTGTTACATTCTCCCTTCCTTTATTTCTCCCTTCCTTAGTTATTTCTGTGTATCTGTCTTTCTGACTCAAACTTGAAAACCAACTCCATCTTCCTTTCTCTTTTAATTACCTATTGGAGTTGCACATCTGGGCATTTACTGTGCACTCCACTCATCAAAGTCCTGCTCCATCTTCCTGACTCACCCTAAATACTTTTCCGTCTTGCCATACTTTGGATGGAGATGGACAATAGTGCAATAATGTATCCTCTAACAGTCCCTCCATAACAATTGAAACGTACGTGACTACAGCCATCTTCTGTTTTGTTTCCAATCTGAAATGCATCACTGTCTTAAGGCTACACCTCTGTCTGCAGGCATACACAACTCTTCAATGTCAGAACTTGAACAGGGCTACAAAATTAAAGTAAACTCGTCATCACTTTCAGAAGGCTCTGCTGCATCTGTGATCTGACAGTCACAAAGAAGAGAAAGACAGGTATATGAAATAAATGATGCCATACATTGCATTGGCTGCTTGCTGACTCAGAGCAAATGTGCATGAAGTCGAAGTATACTAGTAGTTTCAAAGTGGTTGTGTCTTGAGTGATGGTCAATGTTTCCATGTTGTTTAATAATATGTATCCAATTGTACTCCTACTACTGCAGGTGCAGTCTGGACTTAATCGCAGTCAATCACTACATACTTAGTTGCTGTTTTTGGTCAGTTGTAGAACACGTACACGTGCCACCCCGGATGATGATGATGATGACCACCATACCATCTTTGGACGCTGTTAGTCAGTTTGATCAGATATGATTGATGGAATATGTTCAGGAAGTGGAATACAAGGTAAACACACAACCAATCAACAAGAAGCACAGCAGACCTAGGCTACATGTGTGTGCAGTGGTGGAATGGAATAGTGGTATGATTGACATTGGCGCATTGATTTACCTTAATAACTTGTTTTGGAAATACTAGGTTGATGTATTGTATAGGCCTTTCGTCTGGAACTCTGAAAAATGTAGGTAAACGGAGTTTGGGCCATAGACTCACGTCCCGGTGTTGTGGTGTGGCCCTGTAACTGTTCTGTGCTGGCTCCTATCTTGTTGTTCTTTTTGATGACTGCTGTGCAACTAGAAGAGTAGAGTTAATCAATGTATCCAAGCAGCCTCAGTCTGAAAATCTTCTCGCTCACGAGTCTTGTCTTTTTCGCAATACACCGTAATTGATTTTTATGTTTTCATTCTGTTAACTTATTTTGCAATACCCCATTTCTTCTTTCATCAACACTTACAGGCCGGCCTTTCACCCAGCGCTACTATTATACGTGGAGCAGCAACTCACACTTACCTTACCAATCCTCCTCATCATCATCATTCTGCCAGAGGCGCCCAAGAATGATATAATCAATCAATCAGTCACAACTGTGTCCATGGAAGGGATGAAAAAATGAATGACGAGATACAACTACACATTTGGCCGTGGATAATACATTAACTTTTGTATCATTTTCATATTTTTCTTTGATTCCTTTTTCCTCTTCATTTATTTCACGCTTGTGTTTGGTAATTGATTGTTCACTTAAAGTATCTCAATTTTGTTGGCTAGCTTTCAGCCCGCTACAACAGGTATTACGGTTTCTCAGAGGGCATACAGCCTAGGCAAAAGTCATATCATATCATAAGAAGTACTTCCTTTCAATTGTGTAGTAGAACTTAAGTAATTACCACTTATTTATTAACCATCCAGTTAATAATAAACCTTCATCGTGCATCCATTTCGTTGTTCTTAATTGACTTTACATTTATTGGGGAATTGTGGATCACCAATCATCGTCTTCATTGTTTTGCTTTTGTTGTCTCCATGCGTACTGTTTTTCTTTGTCAAACCTTTCCCCAAACCCCCGTTCCCATACATTCATCAAACCCTAACCCTCTTCCCCCGAGCTGTGTGGTTTTATATTGAGGTGTGATGTTACTACATTAAATATACACCAACAATTGATCACACGCTTGCTGGGGCAGATGTGGTGAAACCAACTCTAATGGAATCAAATGTCAACGAGGCAGGGCGAGGATCTTGTTCTGTTTGCCCACCCAAGCTCACTTTATGTAATAGTGTACAAGGCAATTCATTTCCCAAAGTGACCCAACGAATGTAAATCATTACTGGCATTGTTTGAATTTAATTTTAGAGCATTTACGTTTACAATTTGTATTGTGTTTTAATGACTCCAACGCAACTACAGTCATCTTCTACTTTTTCAGTCCCCAACACTATTGATTTCTTTGAGTTTGTTTAACAGTTGCAATATTGTTTGTATTTTTAGTCCGTATTATGTACTGTAATTTTCTACTTCTCTCACATTCTTTCTCAGGCAAATGACTCTCTTTGTTTTTTTTTTCCAATGCTAGTGCCGTAGGAGTCTACTCTACTAGTACTATACTATCAGACAACCACGGCATATTCTCCGTTGTCTTGGGAAACCATGCAGCCCTTGCGGTGCCAAACGTAATAATCATCAATCACAGGTAAGAAGGGAAGTTTGCTGGGAGGTATACTGGAGGATAGGCTGGTAGTACTAATAGGAAAAATATAACTTTGAGTGAGGGGCACAGCATCTATCTGTTTGCATGTTACACATGTGGTCAGTTAATAAAGTATTTCGATCAAACACTGGCCGCTGCCCTGCATCTAGAGTAAACCTTGTGACGTACAACAGTAACCCCACCACAAAACAACATCATATCATATCTGTGTAAGTTGAAAATAAATAACATTTATTCATGTATAAAAATAATATCCTCCTATCCAACCCCTATCCTCACCCTAACCCCAACCAATGTCCAAGTCCAAAGAATGTCCCACATAAATAACCCCAACACCCAATTCCCACCCACCAACAAAAGTATTAAAAAATGGTCATATCAACAGGGTCCGGGTCCATTACAGTTGGCAGGCTTTAAGGTGTTTGTCCACAATGATTTTTACACGCTCCTCTAATTGGTCCTCCAGCTTGGCCATCCGGAGTTTTTGCCGAAATGCACGGCACCTACATTTGCATCCATTGTGTGTGGGGGTGGCAGATGTTAAATGCAGGCGGTGAGCGGCTGCCTGGCCACGGCGCCGTACTCCTGCAGGTGGAGCCTTGCTGGGGCCAGACGCATTGGAAGAGGCAGCAGCTGCTGCCGCCGCCTCCTCCTCCTCAGCCACCAGCTTGCGGTACTCCTCCACAATGGCCTGCAGTTTCCTTTGCCGGGCCCTGGCTGCCAACTCCTTCCGCGATGGTTTTGAGGAAGGAGTATGAGTATCTATAAAAAAAAGAAACAGAATTGTAACTGAAACTCTTCATAATTAATTCAACAGTACATTGTGGCATAGTAGCACTACCAAGCACAGTACATACAATTGGTGTCAACTTTTAGTATCTATCTAATCTGTCCTCCTGCTTCCCCTGCCTGTAGAATTTGTTGAAGTTTTTTCTGGCATTATACTTGCCCTAGTATTGGGTGGCCTTGAGTACACATAAGAAGAACAAAAGTCTTTTTTGTATCCTTTTAGTAAGACTCTGCTTGCAGTGACGGTCTTCACCTATGATGAATATACAAATACATTTAGGGGGCATCCACCCATTAAAAGTAAATGTCTATCATTCTTTATTATCGGCTTAGCTGGTTTCACTTTCACCAGCAACCACCCATGCGTCCACTCCTTCCTTGCCTTGGGTTTCATTGACACAAACTCCGCTCATGATTCTTGCTATCCACTGTATCCATGCACCCATATTCTTTTGCCCAACCAGGCCTGCATTTTCTTTTTCCTTACAGTTCTACCCATCCTTTAACAACCCATGTATCCGATTCATATCAGCCATGTGAATGAACCTTACAAAGTATCCTTCTATGGTAGTTTGTCTTATTTTTACATCTCTTTAGTCTTCTCCAAAAGTTTCACAGCTGAGTTGGAGTCTGATGGAAGAGGCCTTGTTTACTCAACTCAAACTGGTAATGCTACAAAGGGTGTCTTCTTCAACCATTGTATATTGTCCAGTACAACTTCAAATTCATACTTTCTTAATAAGTCTCATAGCACAGTGAGGGAAAAATGTCCCCCATCCACCTAGTAATGCAAATAAGTAATGAATATAACTTACCACCGCCCACCGCTGAACTTTCCTCCACCACTGATGCTCCTGCAGGTGCTGCATCGGCTGTCCCCTCCTGGATGGCAATCTCTTCGCTGCTGGCCCCATCGGCACTGGTGGTTAGTATTGATTGTGCACCTATGAAAGCAAGTACACCTTTTTAGATGCCTGCACACCTCCCCCTATTTTACTAGTTGTACTTTTTTCACCAGGAAGGAAGATTGAAAAAACAGTTACGTACAACATGAATCGATGTGACAGTCTAACTAGTCCAAATGGCGTCCAATGTACAGCAGTCACATTAGACAGAGTTTAGTTTTAATTTATTAGATGGTCCCTAGGGTCATCTAATCTACTCCTACTCTAGTCTTCTTTGGAAAGTTAGCCTGAGCCATATAACCATTTTTTGATCCATGTCTACTGCTTTGCCCATGTTACCTCGCAGCTTGTTGCTCAGTAAGAAAGACACCATTGAGGCCACATGAGTGTCGCATACAATTGACAAACCAGTATTGTTAGTCCATAATGTTGCACTTGTTGCCATGTGATGACTGCTAAAAACTGGCATAGTTGTATTCACTGTCTAACGTGCAACATTTTTCTCATAGGCAGATGAGAAGAGAAGATTGCCTTCTACGAAACAAGGGATTTGCAGAGCTTTTGAAAGATGCATGTGTAACCACTAACAGTATACGTTCAATGGTGAGAGGTCTCCCACAATTCACACATTTCTCTATCGTGCACTAGATGTACAAAATGTACAGTATTTAATCTTCTTCATTTTGCATGGTGGAGCAGGATGTTTTTCATCAAAATACTTACAAGTTACAATATAAAGCTTGTTATTAAAAAAATAAAGTTTTTGAACTTGCACGTAGACTCTGTGGTATATTTTCAGTGTCTGGGGTGCTGTGGACTGAAACGAGTGAGTGAGCGAAAAGGTCTTCTACTCTTCTTCTTCTGTTCTGGTGTGGGTTGTGTATTAAAATCATTGGGTATATCTAACTATCTTCGTGTGGGGGTCGGGAGTGGGACAATTGACTATGACCGAGACACTTAGGTAGGTAGACTAGACGCTCATTGGATTATGGGTTCTTCTGACTGAGTTCTGTGACCAGGGTGTAAGGTCCAACCTCCCTATCACCAACATCAACAACATCCTATTTTCTTCTTGTACATAGTTGTGTATGTGCAGAGAGAGAATAATAACCACAACAGTAGTAGAAGTATACTTACTGAACAAAAATTAGTAGGCAAACATTTTTTTGTGCATTTTTGTTGGTGGGAATTGAGAGACTGGAGATTACAGAGGACAACGCAAAAGACAGGAGTGGACCCAATGGCTACAGCTATTCTATCACAGCTTTATTCAAAAGAATATCTTAACTAAAGAGTGGCCAACAGGGCAAGCTTAGCTGCACACAGTCTAATAGTAGTAGCACAGAGAGTCTAGGGGCAGAGGCAGTTTGAAGGAACTGAAAGTCAGGGATGGCATTGGATAGTTACGCAAAATTTGGAAAACAAATGTAAGACCAAAGAAGGTTTTGCTAACATTGAATTACGAAGGAGGATTAATAGGTTGGCAAAAATAAGGTGCTTTAAAAAGTTAGGGAAATATAATTGTTAATAATATAAGCACTTTAGGACTTACTGGGGCCAGCAGCAGGATCCGTGGTAGAGGAGCGCTCCTCCAGTGGTTGTCCCGCCAACTCGGACCCCGTCTTCTTGCCCTTGGGTGGTGCTGATCGTGTAAGAAATAATAAAGAAAGAGAAGCATTAAGTGCTGTGAAACAAAGACCTCATTCAAAAATCCTCTCAAACATTTTAGGGAACAACAATACCAATAAAATTGACTTCGAAGTATATATGACTACTGGCTTGCAAGTTCCAGACTGTCTACTTATAGAACACGAATCAAATGTGCCATAAACATTCTGTTTGCAGAATACTAACAAAGCGAGTACCACCTGACCTACACCACCTATTCAAGAATCCAGATGGGCCAATTGTTCAGTAAGTCAGCATTTCAATTTTATTTTTGCCCGCAAACATGCATAGATAATGAGATGGAGGACACATGCATAAATTTGTACATACACATAATTGTTGGTTGCTTGCGTCAGAACTGCTACTGACTCACCTGACCATGCTATTGCTGTGCTAAGCCTACCACTCAGTAAACAAACTCAAACTGGTTCTATGGAGGGGTGGGGTAAATAAGAACTAACTAAGCATTCAGTGACAGAGGAGGCGTCATGCAGACCGTTAAAAAATATGAAGTAATACTATCCATCCACCACTATTTCACTAAAGGACTTTCAGTTCTCTAAAAACTCTAACATCAATAATCAGCAGCCCAAGCTAGCGCTTAGTTACCAGTAAGAGAAGTGGCGAGCAGCACCTGTGTCATACAATAACAGAAGAATTTGAGACTGAATTCATCTGCAATGTAACTAAGCGCACCAGTAACCGTGTTACTTATTCATCCAAGAATTATACACAATACTTGTACTACTATAATATACATAAAATTATTAATATTACTAGCTACTCACCAATCCCCACAACTTCAACACCTATCAGGTCCAACAGGTCCTGCTCCCTGTCCAGAATGTCTGCCCACCGGTGGGCCAGCTGCTGGTGGGTGCGCCGGATTTCTGAGCGACGGAAGACTGCCCGGCGCACCTTCGCCCACCGGCGGTGACGCTCTTCTGGCAGGTAACCGGACCCTGGCCTGCCGCCTGCTGCCAAGGTCAAGGGGAGGTGGTGCTGGATGAAAAAAAACAGGGCGGCCACCTCCGCCTACCCGAAAAGATTCCGGGCCTGCACCCCTGCAGATCACATTCTGCCGCAAGGCAGCCGGCTCTTGGGCGCAGGCGCCTTGCCCTTCGAGCCGGTTCTGCTGCTCCCCTTTGCCATGGTTCTGGGGTGGAGGTGGAGGTGGAAAAGAAAGTTAGGGGGAAGAAGTAGGAGCTTAAATAAAGAAGTAAAATAAAACAGTAAAAAAGCTAAAAAAAGGTGGAAAAGTAGAAATAAAATGCAAAATATAAACTTAGGGACAGAGAGAGAGAGATGAGAAGTAAAAAAAGTAAGAAAAACTGTAAAAAGAGGTAAGGATTGAAGAGATATAAGGTGGATAGAAAACTAGGCCCAGAACCATAGCATAGAGTGTGAAAAACAAGATGGCCGCGCCCATCGCGACCACGTGGGTAAGTTCGCGCGAGATTTCACGCGAACATGCACTTTGTCAGTGTGAACAAGTAGTTGTGTTCCCGAACAAGACGTGCACCGAGCGAACGCGTTATTCGCGACCAGAAAGAGGAAGAAGGGGACGCGGGCGGGCGGGACAATTGAAGAAACAAGATGGCCGCGCCCATAGCCCACCACATGGGTAAGGTCGCACGCTACAATCCCCCGAACACGCAGACAGCGCCCCGAAAACGCACTACGCGCTCCCGAGCAAGAAAAACAGCTCGCGAACGGGACCAGCAAGCTACTACGCAAGTTCCCGAAGCTCCGCAAAGCTCGCGTAGTGCGAGAACAGCTTTGCGTAGCTTTGCGTAGCTTCGCGGAGTGCGGCTACGCGAACTACGCCCACCCTTAGCTCAGACGTGAGTCCCAGGCTCTCCACATCACTGGAGTCAAGCTATCCAGGCTGAAGAAGGCTGATAGCCAGAAACCGGTCCTTGGATGCTTCATTCCGGTCTAGGAAAGACATGGCTTGGTAGTTCAGGCTGGACTGTTCCCATGAGGCACAGGGTCAAGGCTGATTTGCATATAGCCATTATCTGACCTAGGGCGGTGTGGAGTGCAAAAAAAAAACCGATGGATTTAGGCCCAGATCTTTGTACTCAGGTAAATGTAAGACATTGTACTGCATTCTGTCCATCAACTGTGTTTTTTGCAATTTTCACCCCGAGTGGGCTGGGTATGCTCAGACGTGAGTCCCAGGCTCTCCACATCACTGGAGTCAAGCTATCCAGGCTGAAGAAGGCTGATAGCCAGAAACCGGTCCTTGGATGCTTGATTCCGGTCCAGGAAAGACATGGCTTGGTAGTTCGGGCTGGACTGTTCCCATGAGGCACAGGGTCAAGGCTGATTTGCATATAGCCATTGTCTGACCTAGAGTGGTGTGGAGTGCAAAAAAATGATGGATTTAGTCCCTGATCTTTGTACTGGGGTGAATGTAAGACATTGTTCTGCATTCTGTCCATCAACTGTTTTTTGCAATTTTCACCACGAGTGGGCTGGGTATGCTCAGACGTGAGTCCCAGGTTCTCCACATCACTGGATTCAAGCTATCCAGGCTGAAGAAGGCTGATAGCCAGAAACCGGTCCTTGGATGCTTGATTCTGGTCTAGGAAAGACATGGCTTGGTAGTTCGGGCTGGACTGTTCGCATGAGGCACAGGGTCTAGGCTGATTTGCATATAGCCATTGTCTGACCTAGGGTGGTGTGGAGTGCAAAAAAACGATGGATTTAGGCCCAGATCTTTGTACTGGGGTGAATGTAAGACATTGTTCTGCATTCTGTCCATCAACTGTGTTTTTTGCAATTTTCACCCCGAGTGGGCTGGGTATGCTCAGACGTAAGTCCCAGGCTCTCCACATCGCTGAAGTCAAGCTATCCAGGCTGAAGAAGGCTGATAGCCAGAAACCGGTCCTTGGATGCTTGATTCCGGTCTAGGAAAGACATGGCTTGGTAGTTCGGGCTGGACTGTTCCCATGAGGCACAGGGTCAAGGCTGATTTGCATATAGCCATTGTCTGACCTAGGGTGGTGTGGAGTGCAAAAAAACGATGGATTTAGGCCCAGATCTTGTAATGGGGTGAATGTAAGACATTGTTCTGCATTCTGTCCATCAACTGTGTTTTTTGCAATTTTCACCTGGGAAACAGTGGCAGTCCATGAGGGCCAAGGGGGTGGAGGCTAGCCTGGTTGACTTCCTGAGATATCTGCACAGGGACACCAAGGCAAGTATTAGATTCACCCAGGATCTTAGGGTATCTAGGGATTTTAACATCGCAAGGGGAGCACGGCAGGGGTGTATTTTGGCCCTGTTTATTTTTAACTTATACATCAATGACCTGGATAAGATCTTGGTAGAAACTTGGGCTGATTTCCCATACGTGGGGTGACAGGGACTGCCTATCCTGCTTTACACGGATAACGCGGTCCTAATTGCCAGTAACGGGAAGGGGTCTGCAGACTCTGCTTGACACCTTTCGAAGCTTCATGGCTGAACGAGATCTAGCTATAAACAACTCAAAATCCTATATTATGCAGGTCGGGTTGTGCCCAAAGAAGCAGTATCTCTTTAAAGTGAATGCTGAGAAAGTGCCCATAACCTCAACTTTCTCATACCTGGGCATTTTATTGGATGATCACTTGAATTGGGGTGCCCTAGTCCGGAGAAAAAGGAGGGAGGTTATTAGAGCAAATACAGCCATTTTCAACTTTGCTGCAAAAATGGGTAGGCACCCTATTGCGGCATTGTTGAAAATATACCAAGCTAAAAGTGTCACTATCTCCAGTTATGGAAGTGATTTATGGGGATATGCACCATCTGAGGGTATCCAGGTGGCGGAGAATACTTTTTATAAACAGCTCCTGGGAGTACCTAGAAGAACGTCTAATTTAATAGTACATGGCGAAACAGGGTTGCCATTCATTTGTGAAATTCTGGCAATGCACCCTTTGCTTTTCTGGCTCAACTGTTGGTTATACAAAGACCTAGCCCTTAACCACTAGATACTGAGAGATGTTTTGAACCTGGACCACATGATTGATATACTGTGGCTAAAATATATAAAGGGTTGTTTTGGTGAGCTGGGGCGCCCGGACCTTTTTTTAAGGCCTGATCTCATTACTGTAGCGAATGTGGAGTTTGTGAAGAAGTCTTTTATTTCACTTAGAAAATTTACTAGAGATGGGGTAGAACAGTGTAAACCTAGCACTCGTAAATTTCTGATGCCCAGAACTACTCCATCCACGGAGCCATATCTTTTGTGGCCTTTGTCTGCCCATGAGCGGTTTTTATTGACAGGTTTCGTATATGTTATTTCTATCTTTTACTTGCTGTTCCGAAGGGGAGCTATTGAGGCCAGGTGCTAGAATCCTGTGGTTGCGACGGTGTCCCTACAGGATTTGCTGCACTTTATGTTTTTTTGTAACCTCTATGAAGCTCCCCGGATGTTCTTTTTAAAACCACTCCTAAAAAAGCTGAATTTTATCCAGGTCCACCCAGCCCTTTGCTTTTTACAAATACTGAATCCAGAATCTATCCCATTTGTGGTAGGTTTCCTTAAATCCTCATTGAGGTCCAGAAACTGTATGGAGAAATAATAAACCCCCATATTTTAGCTGGGATTTTATTAGCTATCCCTCATAGGTTTATATGTCTGTTTCTGATGGCTGATTCTTCTCCCATCTTTTTTTACTGATCCTGATGTATATATACCCCCTTGTATCTATTGGAATTGTTATCTGCGTATTGTGTTTAAGAATTGTATATATGTGCTCTTTTTTTATATTTATTGGAGATTTGTAACTTTAATGTTTTTTTTGTAACTGAATACAGTATTTTGAAATGAAATTACCATCTTGGCCACAAGGCTTCTGCACGTCATAAGGGCTCTGATCCACTGTGACCACTCAGCACTCAGGATCTATGCCAGGATGAGTAACCCAATGGAATCGCCGAAGGACACATAACTGGTTAATGGCAGTCAGAGACCACTATGCACCCCATGTTTTCTTTTCATTAGATTGATCTTAGAAGACATATACACTATATCTGCAATCCAAGCAAATAACACATTAAAAAATTAAAACATCAAAATTCAATGAAATTACAAATCTAACACATCAACTAAAGTAGTATAAAATATTTCTTTAATTAAAATCACACACAAATCACTGAATTGATGCATTAAAATACATTAATACATTACATCTTATCCATAAAATCACTTCCACACATGTTGCACCATTCCAAAGACATAGAAATACAAACACGTATATACAAGAAAGCACAATTTCAGACTCCAAAGTTAGTCATTTGCATTGACATGTCATCTTAATCGGTGAAATTATGGGTTGGTTAAACTTCTATTTGTAAAATACCAAGACCATGTTCCCTTAGAGACTATGTCATCTGAGTAGCGTCGATGCGCTTTGATGGTTTTAATCAAAGTACTCCCATCCTTATCAAGACAAACATATTTAAAAGGTTTTCTCTATCTCTTGTTTCCTCAATGTGATAGTCCTGTGTGGAAACGAATATATATATATACAATATGATGATTGTCTTTCTATTTACATTCTTTCCAAACAGAGTCCTAGTAAAATTTCATTTCTTCATTACACTTTATTACATTGACATGCATATCAACCTACATTGTTCATAAACACTTCAAATTTTTAGAAACACTGAATTACAAATTTTATATACATGCTGTTCAAACTGTAATTGTCTCTTGCTCTTAACTATTTCCTGTTAGACCTATTAACACTATGCATTACATGTTTTAACCTTTAAAGTGTCTCCCAATTTCTCTAAAAATCATCTGCTTGGAAGAACTACTCATAGGTATGTGTACCCTAATAACTATGATTTACAAAAATACACTCCTTCCATTGTACTTGTTACTAAATGCATACCTTTTGGAAAAGTTATTTGTTGACTCTATTAGTCTTTTAAAAGTCGAGTGGAATTCTTACATTTAAGCCCAACAGACGCAAACACGAAAAGCAGATACGCCGCCTGGTTGTAATAAGTGTGTGTCTCATAAGAGGTGCCCTTGGCTCAGGTGCAGGCAGAGGCCTCTGGGACGGTTTGGGAGTCGATGTGGTGCAGCATCAGCAGGCGTCGGGCAGTGGTGCAAGTCAGGGTGGTGCGTGTGCTCTTCAAGAGAGATAACCGCGACTTTGTTGTTGCAACGTCACTGACTGGTGTTCGGGTAGCAATTTTCCTCTGTGGCAGCTGAAAAGACGAGTTCCGAATGCAGGAGGACAGTGGAAATGCAGTCTTTGTGTCCCTGAGACTTTAGAACAGGAGAAAAGCCCCTCACCAAGGCCTTGGAGATCTTCTTCAATCAGGATACACATCACACAGCAAAGTATTGGTCTTCTCCTTGGCCGAAACAGCCACTGCAGGCCAACCCCAGACTGCAATCAGCAAGGGGGCAATACTTCTCCTTCAGTTTTTCCAGCTCTTCTCCTTGGCACAGGTTCCTCTTGACTCTAGAAGTAATCTAAAGATCTTGGGTCTGGGATACAATATTTATATTCCATTTTGCTTTGTTCCTTTGCAGCACAGAGGCTCTGTGCTCAGGCAAAACCAGTTCTGTCATCTCTGGTTCAGCTTCCAGGCAGGAGGTGGAGACAGTCAGGTACAAGGAAATCTTTATATTCTGAGTTCAGGCATACTAAACTCCATCTTTTTATCTTGCCCAATACTTATAGGATGTTATAAATAAACTCCCATGCTATACTATGGGACGGATAGCCTTTCAAAAGTGAAATAACGAATTACATTGTAGTTCACTAAGAGGACATGTCACACACACCAGGACATGTCCTACCTTTGACATACACTGCACCCTGCCCACAGGAGTACCATGGGCCTACCAAAGGGGTGACTCACATTTAATAAAAGGGAAGGGTAGAGACTGCACGCAAACACTGCAATGGCAGGTCTGAGACCCCTTTAAAGGGCTGCTTGCATAGGTGGCACAATCAGTGCTTCAGGCCCACTAGTAACATGTAATTTACAGGCCCTGGGCACACACAGTGCATTGTACTAGGGACTTAGTAGTAAATCAGATAATCCAATCATGGAAACGCCAATCCGTAAACACAATTTACAGACAAAGCACTTGCATGTTGGCACTGATCAGCAGTGGCAAAGCGCCTAAAGCATCTAGAGCTGCAAAAAACGAAATTCAGCACACAGCAAAAATACAGGAGGCAGAGGCAAAAAGACAGGGGAAAACCACATCAAGTATGCCAGGTCTAACACCTCACAATACATAGGAGTTATTCTGGAAACACAATGTTTTGCAAGTATTGACTACATTCAAAGGTGACGTGGATAGATTAAAAGCCCTGCCACTCTCCATAATGGGCCAAGCAGCCATGTTCTGAATCATCACAATGCCCCAGCTTCTATACGTCCTCCAGGACACTTATCATTCCCTCCTCTAAACAATATTTAGAGAAATATATATGCAGCAATATGTTTACTGTTGTGGCTAGGGAGACACCCAAGGATTGCACTGCGCACACTGCAGCCTAACCCATGAAAAGGTGGGCTGGCACTGCCGGATATTGAAGCCTACTATTGGACGGCAGCGCTGACCCCCATCAACGACTAAATACATGTGGCAGGATATCACTCCACTTACTGGTTGGATCATGTGACTCTGGCACCCTATACATTCGTTCGTTTTATTTATGAAGGCATGGTGACACTTAGACTGCTACCAGCAACACTAGTTACTCTGGAGGTATGGGAGAGAGTGTCTAGAACACTGGGATCACCAAGGCACTGCTGCTGTGGAAAGGGACCTGGCTCAGGGAGTTGGGTAAGCAGAGGGGATTTGAATAATGGCACACACTGGAGATCTCTAATATTGGGGCATCATTGACAAGAGTGCACTTTAACCCTTCCCTGCCTTCTATGCTGAATTCATGCTTCATAGATCCCAATTCATCAAATACACCCAGCTACATCATGCATGGCTGGGAGAAGTACTGAAAGGGGAGCGACCTCCCTGAATATGCACCATTGGAGGTGCAACTACTGCAAGGAGAGCTCACAGCTAAAGCAGTGTCTCTGAGATACAAAACATTGAACAACAATATGCCTGAAAACCTGGGCAAGCTCTGGGGAATATGAGAGTGTGATCTGGGTATGATGGAGGACATCAACTGGAAAGAAGCACTGATGCACCCCAGGAAGGTTGTTATTATTATAGGGCCAGGTTTCTCAAAATAGGCCGAAAAGTTGAGCTGTCAGCGCTGCAGGCATGAATTGGGGGATTTCAACCACACATTATGGAGTTACTACACTATACAGACTTACTGGGAAGCGATTATCAGGCAACTACATGCTGTGTTGCAGATCTCCTTACCCATGGACCCGAAGTTCATTTTGCTGTGAATCCTGAGCGAGGTAGGTATTGCCAGACCTCAGCTACTGTTTAGTGCCTTAGGCCTAGTGGTGGTGAAGAGGGATATAGTGATTCATTGGGGTGCACAGGACTCACGAACAATACACAAGTGGAAAAGAGGAATGGAGAAATACATTGCTACTGAGAGGATCATGCATAAGAACAGGGGTTGCCCAGGAACGTTTCATAAGGTTTGGGGCAGTTGGCTAAACCACTATGGGTTGGATCTACACGGTGTGGTCACACAAGTCACTAGTGGAGGGGAATAGAAATGACTCCAACCCTGTACCATCCAGGAGGTACTGTTATGTTTAAAAAGTGCTGGAGTAGTAACATTGCTTACACACGATTGAAGAAATTCAACACTGGTGGAACATTATGAAATGAATTTAAACTGTATGTATTTATGAAGACTGTGATTATTTGGGTTTTGATGTCTGTCTCATGGAGGAAGATTGTTATGTTTTCCATGACACTTGAAATACATAAAAATATTTCTTTTTTTAAAGATGGAAGAATGGGGTTTAGGTTAAGAGATGGGTAGAGTTTAGGGGCAGAAAAGTCTTTATGGTTTAGTGTTGGGTGGAGTTTAGAGGTCAGAGATGGGTGTAGTTTATGCAAGGTGGGATTTTCAGGGGGCAGAGATGGATGGTGTTTAGGGGTGGTGAGGGTTCAGCAAATTGAAATCATCCAAAGTAAGTGCTTAACAATGTAAAAGATATAAACCT
The DNA here is from genome assembly GCF_964263255.1 of Lissotriton vulgaris. Taxonomy (NCBI): domain Eukaryota; kingdom Metazoa; phylum Chordata; class Amphibia; order Caudata; family Salamandridae; genus Lissotriton; species Lissotriton vulgaris. The sequence continues at coordinate 498,018,600 of NC_141685.1, forward strand.
AAAATTATGTCCCCTGATTTATGAACTAAATACCTTAGGCAAAAATGTTTCTGATAGTAAGACCGGCAACCATTTCATCTACACCTTGAAAATAAATATATAGATGCCAATTTCCATTAAACCATTCAGAGAACATGGTTTGTCAGAAATGGTATTCCTTGAAATAGCTTTTCTATGAAATCGCACACAATCTACGGCATCTCTTTCACTAAAGGTATGGAATACTTGATTAGAATTGCTGTCCATTTCTTCACATGCACATTCACATTTGAACATGCATTACAAAATCTACTCAATTGCCAAATCAGCCAGATTTCACCTGAGTTACCTAAGGAAACTGAAACCTTTCCTCTACACTCCCAACCTAAAAATGGCAGTCCAGGCACTTGTCATCTCTAGACTGGAATATGGCAGCTCTACCCTCTCAGGTTTAGGTTTACCTAAGACCTCCCTGACCCAATTGAAAGCCTGCCTCAATGTAGCCGCAAGACTACTAACAGGCTCAAGGAAATTCAACCATATTTCTCCACACCTGAAAGCTCCGAAATGGCTTCCTCTTGATGCCAGAATCCAACTTATATTGGCATGTATCACACACAAGGCCCAATACTCAAACTCCCCGGCATTTTTTGCCCAGAAATTCGTGATATCAGGAGGAGCCAGAAACTCCTGTTGCTCCGGAGACCTTTTGCTCCAACCAGCACACTTGCGGAAAAAAAAGTACAATCGGGCCTTCTCTGGGGCTGCGCTAACAATATGGAACTCACTCCCACCCACCATTAGAAGTACTCCATCTCTGGCACGCTTTAAAAGGGGTGCCAAAACCTTCCTAATGGGCAAATTCCTCTCCTCAATAATGACTTGAAATCACCTCAGCAACCTTGTCCCACTTCCATTTATTTCCAACTACTACCTCTCATTGGGTCTATCCTGTTGCCATCCACCCAGCACCTCCGGGCACCCCACCCTTGGATCTCGGACCTTTATTTCTCATAAAACGTATTTTCCTGTCTTTATCCCTAATGTACCACCCCCCCAAATCTCTTGTATACAATTTTCAAATTCTGTACAGTGCCCTGATACCCTTACAGGTCAAGCTTACTTGTGTTTATCCCAAATGTATTCATCACCCCCGCGAAGTCTCTTGTTTACATCTTGTGAATCCTGTAAAGCGATCTGACACCCTAACAGGTCAAGTTCGGGCTCTATAAAACACAAATAAATAAATAAATAAAAAATAAAAATTCCATTCATGCGTACATTTATTAATTAAGAATGGGAGAAGCTTGTGAAAGTCTTTGGAGGTCGACCTTCATTGTGATGTGTTTTGCACCTATTTTATCATTAGCACTACTTGAGTATTAGAGGGTGCACAGTTTGTGAACTGGGACTAAAATAAACCTCTGATTGCATGCTGATATGTATGTGTGCACCCCTCGCGTTGTCCCTCCTTGACATACCTGTTCCCTATCTATTTCTACATTTACACCTCAGTAGTCAGTTGAGTATAATAGCCAACCTAGTTGAAATGGTCGACTTTGCACTGTAATTTAAGGGTGCAGTCCACTACAATTTCTAGCATCTTTGCTGGAAAACATTGTCAAGTGACTTGCATACAAAAAGTAACTTATATAAACATAATGTCAATGTGTAACATACTTTATATTTATTGCTGTTCATCAATGTTAATGTTTTCATAAAACCTCATTAGTACATTTTCAAGTGCATGGATTCCACTCTAAGCAATAAGCACAAAACAATTCGGGGCAGATTTATGATGCCCTTGCGCCGCAATTGCGTCACTTTATTTGACGCAACTGCGGCGCAAATAATGCGCCCTGTTTACAATGTGACGCATCTAGAAGATATGTCACGTTGTAAAGCCCTGCGCCATAAGGAGGCGTTCCTGCGCAGGGGGGGGCGTTCCTGCGCTGGAATGCCTCCTGAAAGTGGCTGAGTGAAATCTATGAGATTTCACTCAGTCACTTTCAGGCCAATGCTGCGTCAAAACCCTGCGCCTGCTTGAAGCGTAGGTCTTGATGCAGCATTGTGTAGATGCGACACCCCCGAGCCTTGCTGGAGCTGCGTCACGCTTGCGACGCAACTCCAGCAATGCGCCACATTTCCGGCACAGATGCGTCACGCATCTGTGCCGTTTTTGCACTATGGGTGGCGGAGCTGTGGCGCACTGTGGCGCACGTTAACTGGCGCATCCCTGGGGATGCGCCAGTTAACATAAATCTGCCCCTTCGTGTTTGACTGACATTTACCATTGACATCTCATTGGCATGGATGGAACCATGTATGTTATACAGCATGTTTTCAACAAGTTCAAAACCACTAATTTTGTAATATTTTTAAAGTGAAAACTGTTTTTGAAATTCATTGATATTCAGTTAAAAGTGTAAATGCCAACACATTGTCAACTTATAATGAAGTCACTGAAAAGAAGTCAAGCAAAAGCCTTCTTGCGGAAACCCTCTTGATTTATTTTGAGCTTTTAGCTCTGTCGATCATAAATTTCTGCCTCTGAACTTTGAATATATACCAAGTAATGTTTTAAGTGGTCTGTCATTTATGTGCTTTCAGGCGAGTGTTTTAAACAAATATGCTGCTCCCTACGTAGCGGTTTGTATTTATGGTTCTGCCTCACATTGCATTTAATTTTGCAAGTGTTTTAACTGGGAATACGACTGCGATGTTAAAACGACCCGTCTGTCAAGCACCTATGATATCAATTGCAACCACCCAATGTCCCTGACATCAGACAATTTTCAGAGGAAGCAAACGATGGAAAAGCCAATAAGTCTCACATCTGGGACCATTTGACTTTTCCAAATGCTAGCCACTCTTTACAGCATCCCCAATGCTGTGCAGCGTGGCTTTAAAAATAGGAAAAAGCTATAAGCCATACGCTGCTCTCATCACTCTGTAGGCGTGCTTACAAAACTAGGGGCCTCATTTATGAGAAATGACGCATCGCTGCGTGAAAGCAGCCATGCCTCACATCTCAGTGCGCACTCCTTGCGTCATGATTGATGCGTCATATTTATAATATGACGCATCATGTCGCAAGGAGTTACAGATACGTCAGTATTTCTGACGTATCTGTAGGCGCAAAAGTGATGCATTGCTGGAGTGTGTCACAAAAGTGACGCAACTCCAGTAATGTGTACTTTCACATGGGCAGTCTTACGCCTGCCATGAATCAGGAGTAAGGTTTTGACGCATTAGCGGCCAAGAAATGGCACAGTGAAATAGATTTCACTGTGTCACTTACATGACCCTTTCTTGCGTCAAAACGCCCTACTTGCATACATTATACCTGGCGCAGGTATAATGTGGCGCAGGGGTTTACAAAGTGACGCATCTACCTAGATGCATCACTTTGTAAATATGGCACAACAAGGCGCATTTTTCACACCACTGCTGCGTCACAAAAAGTGACGCACCAGCGGCGTAAAAGTGACTCACAGCCTCACAAATGAGGCCCTAGATGTTTATTTGCCTAGGACCACACATGTTCAGTGTGGAAGCAGTAGTTAGAATCTAAGGGTCAGATTACGTAAATTTTGCACCAACATTCACACTGACTGATCAGAGCACAAACAACAGGTGATATGCAATAATGGAATCAATCACCTGTCAGCAATGTAAATACATGGCGAAGGAAAGGAATTTATTAACAACAACGTCTCCCTGACTTCCTACATTCTCTTCTCTTTAAGTGTTCACAACTGGACTTACCTTTATTGACGGAGTCCCACCGAACCTGCCTTTATTGGTGGAGGGCCACTGGAGACGCCTATGTCTAAGATTATGAACAGCCTTGGGAAATGGTGTGAAAGTTTGGGATTGGATATAAACACATATTTTGATGGGTATCCTTTCACGTCACTGTGAGGAGGTTTAGTATTAGTTATGGGGTGTTGGGAGCCCACCTCAAATACTAATCACAATCCTTGTCAGAGTGAACCACCAAAGTCAAAGTCACTAAATAAACCTGCGATTAACCATCTAGTACCTTGGAACAAAGCAATCAGTCTGACGAAGAATCAATGTGTAAAATATTTACGCAGTACTCAAACAGTCATAAAGTGACAACACAACTCAAGAAAACCCCCAACCCAATTTCGAAACAGAGTAAATTTTATTTCTTCCAATTAAATGACACCAAAACAACAAAAATCCAATAAGTAGAGAAGGAGTTATGATTTTTTAAGTTCTGATTTAAAATAGAACCAAAAGCACAAAGTGCCAATCAATTGTCAATTAGCCACACAAGATGGGGTGAAAGTTGAAAGTGTGGGCTGACCTTGATGGAGCCCGAGTCAGATATAGGGACCAGGTCTCCTCACAGTTGAAAAATTACCTTCTGTCATAGAAACTTATTAGGGAAACAGTGGTTGTTGACAAGTCGTTGGTGGTGCAAGGTGAAAGTTAGACCTGAAGCGGGACTTGACGATGGTGGGATGCTGAAGAATGGGGTCCTGGTACAGTTGCCGACAAAGCCGGAAAAGCTCTGAGCGAAGTCTAGAATTTGTGCAAAGGAAACCATTGACATCAATAGATGCTGCTCAGCATAAGGTCTGAGAAGATTTTAACATTCAGATTTTTTCTCTTTATTGGAAATCAGATTCCTTCGGTGGCGCAAGACTGCAGTTTGTGCCCATGAAGGCGTCAACATTGACGGGTTGCTGCTTGGCATCTGTCCCAAAGAAGTCCTCTCTGTTTGTACTAAAAAACGTTTCTGAAACTCAGATCTCCTTCAGCGTGGCAAACATGCAAGCTGAGGTTGATTGGCGATTCAACGGCTGCAGCTTCAATGGAGATCCGGTCTCTGTCGGTGTGCTGGACAGAAATTTGACAATAAGTTTCTAAGTCCCTGCTTTTGCAGTGTTGGCAGGAGAATTGAACTCTAACAGCAGTCAAGGGTCTAGAAACTGGGCCGCAGCCCTTGGGGGTTAGGTCTCACTCCAAAGGAGTTCAGCAGCAGTTGCAGGGTAAGAGCCTCTGGTAGATTGTTATGTCCTGTAGCTCAAACAGAAGGTCTGCCAACTGAAACATGGAGCCACTTCTGAGTTCCTTGGTTTAAGATATACAGTTCCAGTCTTCCTTTACGTCTCAGACAGCCGGGCAGTCATTCTGATCGTCACAGGTCCAGGTTCTCTGGAAAGGTCTGTGGGGTTCACATTTATGTCCAGTGTCAGCCTGTGGGTAGATGGCCAGCCTTTGTCCACCCTCTAACACAGTTGTGGTCAGTTCCTCTACATCCAATGGGTTTGGTGCCAGCCTGATTAAACGGATAATGGGGTTGTTGGTACTTATAGCGCATCCATGCAAAAATACTTAACAAGGCACTCAATCATTAAACAGGGGATCAGCTTGTTCGAACTCCTCAAGCTGAACTGAGTGATGGGTTCATTTCCAGGGGAAGCCACGTTTCATGTAGAGACCCCATGGTGAAAGCATTTCAATAGGACTCCGCAGGAATGTGCATTGTATTCTGATCACAACATAGAAACACCATGCTGAGAGTATTTACACATTAAAGCCCCATGTGCATGAGTGATTGTGATCAGTGGCAACTAAGCCCAGGCCCAACTCATGCTCAAACACATCTCATACACATTTCTATCCATTCCAGGCCCGACAAAAATTATGTCAAACCACAGCTAATGCCCAGCCCTTTCCACTTCAATTCACATATAGAGCCCATAAGAACTGCATGTGTAGTCACATTACACTCTAGTCACAGCACATGTGCAACTACTAGTCATGCACATGTCAGACCGTGGGCCTTACACAGTTCTAGAGCATGGTCGCCTACAGCCACTGAATGCCCACAGTCAAGCAGTTACTAAGATTTGGTATTGATGGTGTTTATTTTCAATTCACGTTTGCATGTACAAGTGCTTAGTGCACATGTTTTCTTAAAACTGGAAGAGGAGCAAAGTAGGCGCAAGGGGTAGAAGCAATAAGGAGGGTGGAGGAGTGGAACAAATGGGCTGAAAATACAGCAAGAGTGGAAGGCGGAAGGGCAAAGAAACAAGAGACCACAACTCGGAGGTGGGGAGGAAAGCACATGGGTGAAAAATCAACATTTGTTGCGATAAGCACATGAGGGCAGGGTATTAAGCAGGCAGGCACCGAGGACCCAGGAGGGAAGTACACAAATAACCAGTGTGGCGAAGGGGGAGATGTTTAGGAAGTTGACAGCAGGAAAGCACATGCACTCATATAGAGTGCTTAATCAAAAACTAAAAAGGTGTGCCAGTAAGCAGAGAAGTGGAAGTACACAACAATTGGTCAGTTCTCCAGAGGAGGGACAGTAGAGGGACAGTAGAAGCTAGCAAACAACAGTGACAATGAACCCAACCAGTGAAAAGCAACGGACAGGCTTGAAACCCAATGTAAAGTAACAAACTGTCTCGAAACATCAGCACATGCACTGTCTAAGGTGAGCCCTAAAACGTATACATTTGTGAATGCACCCCACCCTTTTTATATTTACAATGAAAACACAGATGGGTTTCATCATCTTCTTAGACATGATCACAACAGAGCAACTGCACTTGACATTTTCATTACTAAAAAAGCCTTCTGGACTTATTTGCAAATTTTGTTATGCACAATAGTGTCAACTGCATACATGTCTTCTTCATTTTCAATTAGAATTTGGTCGACACTATCATTGTCTAGAAGATCTTTTGCCTACAATGTATTTGGGCTTTGGATCCATCACTTTATATCTCTGGCTTTTTAGACCAGCCATTATCTTTAGACTTTGTCAATCACATTCTGGCTCAGTCATAGTTGGCTTTAGGTTCTACTTTCAACCAGGGGCATCATTAAACCACCACATTAGCATCTTCAGTGGGAGGGGTTGTCAATGGACAATTCTGTGCAACATGAATATGTTGTGGTTTGTAGCTCCTTAATATTTAAATGGAGATTCTTGTCTTGAAGAAGCTTATAATAATTACTTCTTGCATTCCAAGGAAGGCAGAGAGGGAGTTGTGTTGAGAAGGATAGAAAGCGGATGAGAAATTAATGGATCGGAGGATAGGAGATGAAAGGAGGGGAGGGAAGGGAAGGGAACAGGAGGCGAGGGGAGGGAAGGAAAGGGAGGGGATGAGAAGATAGAGGGATGATGGACAGAAGGATGGAGTAGGATGGGATGGAATATTCAGAGGTAGATAGATGCTGTGGAGGATAGATAATGGATGGAAAGATGGATGGAGGTCTACACGGAGAGCTGTGTAGATGGTAGATGGATAAAGAAAGAATAAATGGAGAGACGTATGAATGGTTGGAAAGAAAGAAGAGAGGAAAAATAGATGGATGGATGGAGACCGCCAAGGAAGGATGGATAATAAAAAAAAAGGAAGGAAGGAAACGATCGGGATAGAGAGAAAGAATGATGGATACACATTAAGATAGAGTGAAAAAGGGATGAGTGGATGAAAAGATAAAATGGATGAATGGATAAATGTATGAGTAGTTGGATGGATTGGAAAAAGAACATAAAGGATATAAAGGGAAGGAAAGCAAGAATGAAAGCAAGATGGAAAAAGACAGAAAGAAGTTTAGAGAGAAGGAAAGACAAACGACTAGCAGAAGGTTGGAATGAGGGAAGGAGGACATTTCTGATTTTCGTAATTCCCTCAAAGGGTCTAATCTGCTAAACAATTGGAGGATTTGCATTCACCTTTGCTCAGAGCTTTTTGGGACTAGGTTCAAAGTGGGGGGTAAATTTTTTTCTGGCTACTTCCTGTCTACAGCCATTGACATTTCTTGACCAGCCTGTCCAGCCATTGACTTGAAACTTTGTCAATCATATTTGGGCTCAGCTGAGAGGACTCTTTTTAGATACTGTTGGCAGTTAGGGTGTATCTTTCCACCTACAAAGCAGTGATTGAATTGCACAGTAAGAGGGATTTTTTACACTATGCGGACTGTCAGACTGCTCCTCTAAGATACTGTGGGGCATATTAGCAAGAACCTCGTTAAAATTATCGCAGGAAACTGCTGCTAAAACGGCTATATTGGGCTTGCTAATATGCGTTATAGAATTCCAATAGAAGCCCAGGCTAGATGTCCTGCCCATCTAACCTGGGCATCTATTAGAATTCTATAACGCATGTTAGCAAGCCCATTATTGCCGTTTTAGCGGCAGTTTCCTGATGCTAAAACGGCGATAATTTTAACGAGGTTCTTGCTAATATGTACCTGTGGTTTTCACTCTACCACCATCTAATCTTATCATTTAAGCCTCCTACCCCTCCCTCTTTCTCCCCTTTGTGTGCCTCGTTGACTCTCCCATCAACCCCTCTTGCTCCTCTTTCCTCTTACCTTGAATGTTCAATGTCACCATCCACCAACACTTCTCATTTCTTACTGCTTATTTTCCCTGTGTGCTCCTAGCTCCTCAACTACCTTTCCATTTCATTACTTCCTCTCACCGAACCCTTTTTCCTGTGTGCTACTCGCTCCCCCGCCCTCCATCCAATCTTGATGCTTTCTCCACTTTCCCCTGTGTGCACCTTGTTCTGTCCACTCAAATTCCCTCTTGTTCCATCCTCCCACTGTTCCCTGTTTATCCTGTGTGCACCTTATATCCCCCTACAACTTCCTCTCTCTTTCCCCTGTCCCATTCTTCCCTCCTGGCAGATTGTCCTTGGGTGCCAAAAAAGACGTGTTAATTTTTACTTTTTCAATGTGTTTTTATTTTTGTTTCTTAGTCAGAGGAATGACTGGTGGTAAGGGAACCTTCAATGTAGTCCTTCCTTTGCTTTCTTTGTCAAATAAACTAAAAAAAGGATAATTACAACAATCCCCTCGCTGTACAACCATGAATTAATGTAGAAATAAATACGGGACTATATTAAAGTCAAGGGGAACCTTCAAACAAAAACAATCTTTTTTCTGTCTGGCTTTAATGTGCTTGTGCTCCATGTTAGGCCTGGGCAGTAAATTCTGTTCCGCTTGCGGAATTTGTGGAATTGGGGAATTTTGTGATCCGCGGAGAACGAGGAATTGCCAAAAATTCCACGGTCCGCGGATTGGTGGAATTTTTTGCTTGTTTGAGCTTTCAAAATGGGTGTTCACAAGACATTTCTCCGTGACCACCAAACAGCGTTCGCAAAGAGGAAAAAAGCATTGCGAGCGGGCGGAACAAGCAATTCTGCATGTTTGCAGAAATTTTGCGTGCTCACAGAGATTTTTTACCGTTTCGCAGGGCTTTGCGTAGCGCAACTATGCAAATTCCGCCCACCCCTACTGCATGTTAGCACAATAGAAACTGAAATAAAGTTGTCAGTTTCAGGGCATACAATTAAGGGCCGGGTATTTGCAAATTCAGTTATACTCTAAAATATACTCCAAATTAAATTCCGCAAACACAACATTTATTCTATATTACAACCTCGTCGGGATATTCCTATTCAATCTTTCAGGATTTAACCTTCAATACTGCAAAAAGGTTAAAGTAAATGAGTGGGGTAATACCCGAGTTCAAGAAGGAGGGGATACTAACATCTATTGTCCCAGTTTCAAACTATATTGGATGGGGGCATTCCCAGCCTGGCAAGAACCTGATGAAGCCAAGCAATTCCTAGGCTAAGCTGATGAATTACTATGAATATACTAACTCCCTGTTAAAGGAAAGTTCTTAGAAAAGGTTGTGTTATAAAGCCTGAAATAATCACTAGATTTTAACTCACCCAACCTCCCTCTCCCCCCATAAGTAAGGGATATAAACAAATTATACTGGGAACAAGAAGACTTACACTTACATTTCTATTGGGCCTCATCTTATTCCTTTTCTGACATGCTCAACAGTACCTACCCATGTTGGTAGAAATGAAGGGAACTATAAAGGTGTATTGGGACCAGCCACAGGGACCGAAAGGGAGGGGAAGGAGAGAAAGTGGGAATTAGGGGATTTTGGACCATATTTAGAGGAGGGGTGCTAGGGTAGCAAATACGATAGGGAATAACGGTCCCAGTGCCATATTTACACCTCCCTATCGATTGCCACCAGAGCCATCACTTTTTTAACTCTCTAGTGGCGTGGTGCTATTTTCATTATTTACAATGTGGCATTAAGACCCTTTCCGTCGCAGTCCTCTACAGCAAAGAGGCATGCATTTCTCATTGCTTTTTGATGCAGCCCAGATTTACAAGGAGGGGTAGATCTGTGGCAGGAGCTAGAATAGCGCACATGGAGGAATGCTTTTATTTCTCCTTGTTTTTGCCTTTTCTACTTGTGATGCATTCTGCAGCACATGTAGAAAGAGCAAAAAACCATTGGTAGTTGTTTATGTGCAGGAAGGTGCCATTTCCTGCACATAAACAATCATTAACTAATAAATATTTGCTACTTCTATGTGTGCTGCAGAAAGCAGCACACATAGAAGTAACAAATAGCCATGCAATGGTGCCTGCGTTGGCACAAGGCAGCTAATTTTAGCACCAGCGCTAGGGAAAACACAGGGGTGCACTGTTTAGTAGTAAATACAGCACTTCCCTGCATTTTGAAAGTTTCAGAGCTCAGCGCTGCCAAAAGTGTACCAACATTTTCTATTAAATATTCCCTGCAGAGCGTGGAAAGAAACAAGATCACTAGTAGTCCTTAATGATTGGAATTAAAGTAATATGCCAGAATGTGAATGCGCTTGCCAATACCGGAATAGTATGCTAATTATATCAATAACAAACAATACACAGACCCAGATTATTACGCTACAAAAGAATCATATCTCACAAACAAAGATCAGGAATATAAATGTAAACCAAAAAATAGGAGATAGAAGAAAGTATGCATTTGCGTGCAATAGCGGTGCATAGCTATACCATTATTATCTATATAAAAATAAGGTTGATGGGTTGTTTCATGTTGTTTCATGAGAACATTTTGATAAGGCTTCTTTTACATCATTGGTATCCTACTATGGCTAAATTATGGACAACCTTGAAACCATGATGCAGATAAAGATCATGTCAGCAGGTCCATCATCATTATGGAGGATTGTAATGTCGCTTTGACATTCCTGAACTCTTCCAATTTGAAAGACTGGGTGCATGAGAGGAAATTATTAAATGGACGAGCATGAAACCATGATGCAGATCAAGATCATGTCAGCAGGTACATCATCATTATGGAGGATTGTAATGTCACTTTGTTATACCTGGACTCTTCCAATTTGAAAGACTGGGTGCATGAGAGGAAATTATTAAATGGGTAGATGGTAGTCCACCAAAAGGAATAACATCACTGAACTGTTAGGTCCAGTCGAAGATTTAATAGTTTAAACTTAAGCACTTCCCCTACTAGATATGGCAAAGAGCAGTCAGGCTTAACCTAAAGAAAATGTGTAAAGCATTAAGAAGAATAAAAATCAAAACCATTGATATGTCAAAGACAACACAGTATAAGTCCCACTCCCATGTATCAAAAATAAGCATAATTACACTAAAATGACAAAAATACAAGAAGGGGAACCAGAGATATGATTTTTTAAAGTCAATAGTGACATTGAATCTGGATCAAGGTGCGAACCATGATAGAGCCTAGGCTGAAATGTTTCACTATCTTCATCACAGGGAACCCTTAATTGATTCAAGAGCCTAGGTTGAATACACCAATTAGTTGGGTCTTGTGAAAGTCTGAAATCTAAATATTTGATAAAAGTATGTCTCAGTCCCACCTGAGAAAGGAGATTTTCTCATTCCTCAAGAAAAATGTAGAATTTTTCTCAAAATCCCAACACAGACTGGGACTTTATCACTTTTTGAGAAGAAAAATCTGCCCTTAGTGGGTCACGGCTGAAACTATAGCTTTCACTGTGGAACCGAAGACCAGATAACAGAAGCAGGTTAGTCCCACTGGCTCTCTTTGGAAATATCTTACGGAAAATGTTACAAGTTCCAACACAGAATGGGACTTAGTTGCTGTTTCAGAAGTGTGGTGATCTTTGAGAAGCTGAAATTAAATCTGATGCTGTGGAGCTGCTGGTCTGATATCAGTTTTCAATGGGTGCTGCTAAAGCTCTGGAGGAAAGGTTTTCAAACATGCTCAAACTTTTTTCCGGAGCCCAGGAACTCAAAGGTGGCACCTGGAGACTCTTTGATGAAGGCAGAGGACAACAGCAGGGTCCAGGCAAGGTCCAGTTGTTAATGGTTAGCTAGGCACTTTCAGAAAAATACCTTTTACAGCTTGCTTTGTCCCTGAAGCCACAGGGGAGTGGCCAACGGATAGTTGGAGTCAACTTTTCTGTCCTGGGTGAATGGCGGAGCAGGCCCAGCCCTTCAAGCCCTTCAAGCCCTTCAAGCCCCCTCAGTAGTGTAAAATAGCAGGTCCAGTCTTCTTTTTTTCCAAAGGTTCAGACCAGGTTCTCAGTAGGCTGCCTTGGGGTTCCACATTTAATAAACCTAGCCTGGCAGATGAGCGGTGTTTCCCCAAAACTCGTCCTAGGGAAGACCTGGCTTGGCAGTTCGGGCTGGTCTGTTCCCATGAGGAACAGGGTCAAGATTGATTTTCATATAGCTGTGTCTGAACTGGGGTGGCAATGTGAGCAAAATAACGATGATGAATTAAACCCAGATCTGTGACTGGAGGTGAGTGTCTGAAAAGTTTTAATGCTCCGTCCATCATCTCTTTGTGTTTGCTTTGTTCACCCTAAGTTGGTGGGGTATACCCAGACGTGGGTAATTTGCTCACTTTGCCACTGGATTCAAGCTAGCCTGGCTGATGAGGGGTGTTTCACGAAACCGGTCCCAGAATGCTTGTTTCCAGTCCAGGGAAGATCCGGGTTGGCAGTTTGGGCTGGACTGTTCCCATGAGGGACAGGTCAAGACTGATTTGCGTATAGCTGGGTCTGAACTGGAGTGGCAAAGTACGCTAAAGAACGATGACGGATTCAACCCAGATCTGTGACTGGGGGTGAGTGTCTGGAAAGTTTCAACTCTCGGTCCATCATCTCCTTGTGTTTGCTTGGTTCCACATCTGTTCTTGGCACCAGTTAGTGGGTGAGGGTGGGTCCTGGCTCCTCACTAATCAATGAACATTGCAAAAAATACTACAGTGCACACTTCTCCCTAACTCCAAGATAGGGAAATCCTTCTTCCTTTGTGCAGGGCCTATGAGTGCACACAGAGGTTTGGCCAGGGTAGAGAATAGTCTCCTTCTCTGTGGTTTTTTAAAACTGGTGCCTCGGTTGCTTTTCTAACAATGGTTTTTCTGCAAGCTGGACTACATGGAAAACAGCGGCGGCCATTCTTGGTGTTTCTTGACATTTATTTGTGACAAGGTCAGATCCTTTGATGTACATTAAATTCTGATGCTCACTTCAACTGGTCTTCCCACTAGGTGAAAAACACGTCTCACCTCCCAGGCCACTTTTTCTGCTCTAGGATCAGTTTTCATACCTCATTAATGTCAAGCACATGATTGACAGATGCTTGAGAGATAATGCAGAATAATATTTGGGAGACTAGTCAGGGAAACGATAGCTTTGCAAAAATCATTTTCACAGTGAAAAAATATTTTAGAGGCTTGTCACTGCAGTGACAAGGTAACATTAAATTATGACATGCCCCGCTTCTGAATACCAGACACCCTGCCTTGTGGGCTACAAGGCCCACGTAGGGGTGACCTATTAATATTTGAAAGAAAGAGTTTTACTCTGTCAAAAGGATTGGCTGATGGTTTAAACTCCAGCACTCAGGGTTCAATGGAAGGTCTAAAGCTATGTTTACCAGGTCACAGTAGTGAATGGCACAATATGTAATGCAGTCCACATGTCACTTTTAACTTTATTCTTGTATACTATATTCTATTACCTTATTAGAAAGTTAAATACGTCAGTAAGGGATTAGACAATGTCTACCTTCTTTAGGTTTCAGAGCACATTCACTGGAGAGCAGTGCCCTATTCTGTAGAGTCTGAAAAACAGCAATACAAGTCAGCAAAATGGGTTTACAATGTAAATATCTATTAAGTCTCAACATAATTAATTACACTATTTTGATGTGAATTACAGATGACACATTTGTATTTTACATAAAAAATATAGAGATATGTATTCAATTTTAAGACAAGACCAACTTACTCTTCTAAAAAGTCTCAAAAATCACATTTCCTTTTCACATATATTAAGTAAACAGAAGGAAACAGCATAACACAATTACTCCCACCTCAAAAAAATGTTTTACTCTTGTGTTCACAATCATTCTTTCCATTTGGGCATGACAGGAGAAGAAGATGATCATGGCGTCCTTTCGGTCAGCTTGTGGGTCTACCCCACCTTCTTCATGACAAATATTGTACAACTATCTCATTAAAATAGATCCAATTAGTACTCTGTAAAAAAGAAAAAATGAAATATCATTGAAATGCACAGTGACTCTCTTCCGCTCATAATCTTTTTCACTTTTTGCATTCTTTTTCTTGATCATCCTTTTGAAAAACAACAAGGACTTATCAATATCCATAGCATTCCCTATACTATTTAGGGCTCCCATACAGTCAATCATGGCCATCACATGCCTAATTTTATTCTGCAGCATTTCTCCTCATTTTGAAGAGATCTATACATTTCTCTCTTTGTTTTTTTATATATATTTATTTTCATCAATATTATCATCAGGAGTTACTATTCTACCTCGATGACTATCATTTCAATTCTCTGTAATCTACCCTTTACTACCATAGTCCACTGTTCATAATACATTAACTTATTGTTAATGGGTAGGATATTTTATGGTGAACCTATACCTCCTCCAACATATCATATTTACCTCATTGGTTATATCTCAGCCCAGCACAAAGTCACCCTGTAGAATTTAAGTTAATTTTATGTGCTCTTGTATGTGTATATATTTATAAGCCTTGGAAAATAAATACACATTTTACATATAAAATATACATTTTACTGAACCTCCAGGTCTAGTAACTTTAAAAAATCTAATTGAACTAACTGTAATATACTTGCCCCATAAACTGGTCTCAAATTATGTGATACCAAGCAAATATTTTATTTTGCAGAGCTGCCTTTTTCTTCATTATCACATTTGTGCGCAACTTCAAATATGTGAGTTCAGAATTTCTGCATTCCAAAACCTAAAGTCTTTTGTTTGATTTAATACACTACACCTGTGTTCCTTGAATAATAAGCATCTAGCCCACATGTAGGGTACCAATGACCCCTGATGCGCCTCTTAGCTTAATAATGTTGAGACTGCCTTGGATTTTGATCACAGTGGTGTAGCTTGCAGCCTTTAAGACTGCGCCCTGCACTGTAGTATATTGCTCATCATCACCCTTTGTGTTGGATACTTACCTGATTATTGAGTTGTTACCAAATTGCTGTCATTGCGTTTCCATTTTGGTGTCTGGGTGTGTTGGACTTCTGCTTCACCTCAGCGATCCTCGAAGGATTTCCTTCGTGATAATTTACGAGCAAAAATGAAGAAGCACACGATTAAAGACAGCAATTGTACATCTTATTGTAAAGCGATCCTGCGCCAAATAATTAACAATAATTATCTGATTTTGGTTTCTTCTGTTTCTTCATTCTGAAGGCCTGTTGTTGACAATCCTGAAAGTAAAAGAACCGTTATTGAGTTAACTGTGTTATTTCTGACTTAATGCAACACACAGGGCCCGATTCACAGAATGAACTTAACACTCAAACCCTAACCTACTACTATTTTGGTATTCACAGAATGCACTTACTAATTTTGGCATTCACAGAATGAACTTACTACTTTTGGTATTCACAGAAGTTAGGATTTTGTCTTAAGTTTGTCTTAAGACAAACTTAAGACAGACTTAAGACAAACTTAAGACAGACTTAAGACAAAATCCTAACTTAAGTTTGTCTTAAGTCTGTCTTAAGTTTGTCTTATGAAAAACTTAAGACAAAATCCTAACTTCTGTGAATACCAAAAGTAGTAAGCTCATTCTGTGAATACCAAAAGTAGTAGGTGCATTCTGTGAATGCCAAAAGTAGTAAGTGCATTCTGTGAAGACCAAAATAGTAGTAAGTTCAGGATTGAGTCTTAAGTTCATTCTGTGAATCGGGCCAATAGGCACTACGCTAAGGAACTGTATGCATTACTTAATTTATTTTACTCAGTTTCTTCATTCTGAAGGCTAGTTGTAGAAACACTGAAAAAGAAGAGCTTTTTTTTGAGTTATGTGTTCATGCTCGGATTTATCCCCTTGCATGTGTTTGATGGCCGGGAGCCATCCGACACTTCAGTGCTTGTTTGCGTCAGGTGGCTCTCAGCAGTCTGCGCACATGTCACTGGAATTCCATGCACCAAAGGGATTGCCTTTCAACCAAAATGCCTCGAGAGCTTGTGAACAGCTTCACCAGCTCCAGAGGCTGTTCTGATTGTTTCAGTGAAATTACGATGAACGCAAAACTGAAATGTTTCACATACTTGGTGGTCAAGGAGCTATTTCAAGGGGCTATCTTGGGTACTGACGCAGGAGGGCGATTCCCAAGCAGGATTCCACCCACTAGACACCAGGAAGGGGGGAGCAGCCCCTTGGGCAAGGGCCTTTGCATCCACCAAACTATTTGGGCATATTCAGTTTTTCTTCCCTCCCCCGGGGGGGGGGGGGGGCAGAGAGCACACTAGGCAACAGTTTTTTTTTAGTTATGTACATTTAGGGGTGGGGGATGCCTAAAATGGGCATGCCAATGCCCCCATACCTCTAAAAAAATGCAACAGACCTTCTGTTCCCAGAAGGCAGATGGGGCAATAACCCCTGATCTGCCCCACTAGGAGGCAGAAAGCCCATTAAGTACCAGGGATTGTGGGTTGTTTTATATGTAGGGGTGGGGGCACTGGCATGTCATTTTGGCCAGCCCCCACCAGGGGGGAAGAAAGTTCCCTAGGCAGCAGGGACAATTTATTTTTATTTGATGGGTGGGGGCTGCTTCTAGTAGGGGTGGGGACATATCAATGCCCCTGACGCCTAAAAAATTTGCCACTGGCAGATGAGGTCAGTAGCCCCTTATCTGTCCCTCCCGGGGGCAGAAAACCCACTAAGCACCCGTGATTATGTACTTTTATTTATATACGTTGGGGTGGGGGCATTCCAAAATGGGCCTGCCAGTGTTTACATCCCCAAAAATGGATTACACAGTCTTACTGCTTCCACTTGGGGGCAGATGGGGTCAATAGCAGCCCATTTACCACCCAGGGGGCAGAAAGCCCACTAGAAAGCAAGGCACTATTTTTATTTTATTAGGGCATGGTTTGAGCTTCCTAAAAGGGGCATGCTAATGCCTCCACCCCCTAAAGAATTTGCCAGTCGTTCTATCTCCCCCCCGGAGGCAGATGGGAGAAATAGACCCTGATAGGCCCCACGGGGGGCAGAAACCCCACTAGGCACCAGGTAGTATGTTTCGGTTTATATGTAGGGGCTGACCAAAATGGACATGCCAGTGCAACCAAAACCAAATTGGATAGTCTTTTAGACCACCCAGAATTACCCTCAGTCTTCCGAGTAAAATTATATCTCACTTCTGTGGGTGGGCCAAGAGCCTGCAAGTAAGAAGGGTGAAAAACGTAGATATTGAAGCAAAGCGAGCTCTAAGCCCTATATTTGCTTATACATACATTTTAAGCTTGCTCTGCATTGCACACCCACAAGTGAGGTATCATTTTCATCGGGTGACCAAGGGGATCGCTGGGTGGTAGGAAATTTTGCCAGTGCGATGATTCCACACAGAAATGTGAGAAAATTGTGATTAGGTTTCCCTAGATGGCCGTCGAGCCCAAGACAAAAAACACAGGTAATCCCCTTGCAAAACTAGGTCCTTTTGGCATAGATCATTATGATGTCTCCACAATATGTTTTGGTTCCTTCCCTGTTGCAGGTACTTGGTCCACCCACACAAGTGAGGTACTATTTTTATTGGGAGACCTAGGGGACCGCTGGGTGGTAGGAAATTTGAGTCAGTCCAGTTATCCCACAAATCTCCTACCCAGGAAAATGAGGAAAATGCATTTTTTAACCTAAATTTGAGGTTTGCAGGGGATTCTGGGTCAGAAAATTTTGGGAGATCAATGCAAGCCATACATCCCTAGACTCCCCCCAGGTGTAAAGTTTTCAAAATTGTCTGGGTTTGGTAGTTTTCCCTAGATGTCCACCATGCCAGGACCAAAAACGCAGGTGACTTCCTTATAAAATCAGATAGTTTTGCGAATAATAATTTTAAAATCTCCACCGTATGTTTTAGGCTATTTCCTGTCGCGGGCACTAGGCCTACTCACACAAGTGAGGTACCATTTTTATCAGGAGACTTGGGGGAATGCTGTGTGTGTAGACTTTTGTGGTGGTGGAATGTGGGGAAAACGTGTTTTATTTTTACAAAGTTTGAGGTTTGCAAGGGATTCTGGGTAACAGAACCTGGTGTAAGCCACACACGTCACCCCATCCTGGATTCCCCCCGGTGTCTAGTTTTTGAAAATGTACAGGCCACACAAGTGAGGTGCCATTTTTATCGAGAGACTTGGGAAAACATAGATCAGTAGACCAAGTGGTATTACTAATTAACTTTCAATGCATTTCTGCCTCCCAAATGTAAGATAGTGTGTAAAAAGGAAGTCATTTTGAAAAATGTTCACATGCTAGTACTGGTACCCACAGTTCTCAGAGATGTGCAAATAACCACTGCTTCTAAACTCTATACTTTGCTCCCATTTAGGAAATGCATACGTTTCCTTGAAACCTATTTTTCACTCTTTATATTTTAACAAATGAATTGCTATTTAGCCGGTACATAATGAAAAGCCATCTTAAAAAGCAGCTCAGTTATTAGCTCTGGGTAACTCGGGTTCTTGTTGAACCTACAAGTCCGATATATCCCTGCAACCAGAAGGGTTCAGTAAATGTAACAGTATATTGCTTTAAAAAGTATTCCATACTAACAAGAAGTTACAGGTGAAAACATTGGCACATTTTGGCTGTTTTTTTCACATCTATTTCACTATTCTTTTATTTCAAATTATAGTTTCTATTGGAAAACCTTGAAGCATCTACACAAATGACCCCTTGCTGAATTCAAACTGTTTTCTACTTTTTGGAAATGAATAGCTTTCCAGGATCTATTCATTTATTTATTTTATTTTATTTTTTGGTCCTCATTGTCTACCCTGGTTGTACCGTTACAGTCAAATAGAGAGCGACACACGGCCTCAGATAGCTGGATAGGTAGGCCAGTCTTATATCCAGGTCACCTAATCAGTGAAATCACGATCTCCAAGACCCACAGTCAGCAACCATAAGGGCACTGTTTTCTGCACAGGTATACCTGCTGTCAGGATAACACTCCGCAGGATCCGCATGCAGAAACAATGCTCCACCTCCGGACCCCCCGAACACCCTGAAGTATAAACACAGGGTGTTCAGACGATACGGTGGGGAAAAAACCCAAAACAATAAAGAGAAGAAGGAAGGGGGCAGCAGGGAAAAAGAAACTGTAAGACAAAAGTACAAAGGTTAATACAATTCTTAACCCTACACTCGTTTAATTCTCACTAAACCGTAATCCACTAGATTCACCTGTATCATAAATGCGCACCGACACCATACTGCTGTTTCTTCTGACTTCCTTCTATCCTGTAGAATACAGAAGAGCGTAATATACATGAGGCTTACATACCAGCTGCCTAAAGTAGTAATTCTGGCCAGCAACATACCCCTTAGCCACCACTCAGCAAGCTTTGAAGAATAGTTCCGTAATAATCAAGATAGACACCAAAAAATTAGCAGCACGCTTGTGCTAAATGAAAGTAGGGATATTCGCTTTAAGGTGACAGTAATCCTATAGTCTCTGATAGCGCAAATGAACTCCTTTACGCAGAAAAACACTCAAGAGTTAACCCAAACACTGCATGGCGTAGTTCCCTCACTACTGCCATCCGCTTTGGTATTTAGTAATCCAAATCCGGTCTTTGTAACACACAACGTCACTGATTCATGACGGTAGTGCGGAGGTCCTCATCCCCCCTGCACTCTGCCACTCGAGAAGCCAAAACACAGTATTTGATAATACGCCACTGTTTAGTAACCCAGCGCGTGTACCACCGTCCTTAGAAATCCTAGAAAGGAAAGTTTCCTTGCCGCCGCGAGTGAATAAACAATGCAGAGTTGCACCGATACAAAACAGTTCTTAATAACCTTATGCAAACGCGCTAGCCAGCGCTTTACACAAACACAGGGCGCCATCTCAAAACTTAAGCCGAGATGGCAGAATGTAGTCACAGGAATCCGCTAGAACACAGAGGAGCAGCCGCTACCTCCGTCAACCAAGAATCACGAGCCCCGAACATCAGGCTTTGCCCAGCGATATCCTGTGTCCCCGCCGGGGATTCTGGGAACAGTAGTCTAAGGCCCTAGACTCAGGGGACTTGTAGTCTTTTAGGCAGGCGCGCTGGTCTACAACCTGACATCTGCCACTAGATCAAAATCAACAGGTCAGGGTATGCCAGCAGAGATAAGGAGCGAAGGACACCGAAGTCAGCATAATCATTGGACCAAAAGGGAAAAAAAAAACACATGATTCAAAGTTGGTTCCACTTAAAGAGGTGCCAAAAGGCTCTCTTGTTTAGGTTCCCTGATCTCAATAGATCGAGTTTTTTGTATTAAATCTGTTTATTAAGCAGAAAAAATAATCACACTGCACCTCACAAAGAGAATTAGCACCGACGCCGAGGGGCGGCTGTCTGGGCCAGCGGCATAGTACACGCCCAACATAGTGATACCAGACGGTCATAGTTAACACAGCAAGCCGCCTACAACCCATCCGGGCCGGCCGCGTCTAAAGAGGTGCTCAGAGGATGCAAGTGGAGCTAGTGACAATGCGAAGAACAAGAGTCTGCAAAATGAAACAAAACTAACCCCAAACTCCCTAACCCCCCCACCCCCCCCCTCCTTGTCCAGTAGTCAAGCACAGGGTATCACATCTACGCCATCTCATCTACGAACCCAGTGGAGCCGCCGTCACCGGGCCCTTGCGTTTGCGTGTACGCGCCTCAGGCTCCGGCAATGGGGTATCCGCGAGGCGTAGCAGTCGGAGATACCGGGGACAGCTTACCTCCCGGAATTCCCCGGTCAGCAGGGAGAGGAAGGGCTGCCACAAAGCTGCAAAATCCACCCCCCTCCCCGTCGCAGTTAGTGAGAGCTTTTCCATACCCAGTATTGCCCAAAGCCTATGTAACCAGCCCAGTTGCAGTGGAGCCTGCGCCGCCCTCCAGTGAGCCACAATGTTCTGTACCGCCGCCCCCAATGCCAGCGCAATCAGTCTGCCCCTCCAGGACTTCAGAGGGTACATGAGGGCGTTAGGGAGACCAAGTATGATGTAGGCAGGGAAACGGGGCAGTTGTGTATCTAGGTGCGAGTCAATGAGGTCCAGGATGGGGGTCCAGTACGGACGGAGCTTATCGCATCCCCACAGCAAATGCTCCAGGGTCCCCAATTCCCCACACCCCCTCCAACAGCGATCGCTCACTCGGGGGTCCCACTGATGCAACCTCTCGGGGGTGTGATACCAGTATGTGGCAATTTTGGTCATCGTCTCAGTGAGGCCTGTGTGATGGGCCGAGTGTCTGGCCCTGTAGTAGACACCCTCCCATTCCTTCCTTGTGAGTTGGCGCCCCAGGTCCCTTTCCCACCTGATCTGACCTGCGTTGTATGAGTGAGTATTGGTGAGGAGAAGCTGCTGGTATAGATCCGAAATGACTTTCTTATCCGATGTGCGGGTCCATAGCCACTTCTCATAGTGTGTGAGATGTCGTTGGGCGCCTGGTGAGATGGAAGGGTGAAGGACCCAGTGCCGCACCTGTAGGTATCGCAATCGGTCTGCCTCAGCAACACCATAGTCCTGCTGCACCTGGTGAAACGGAAGTATCCCTTTGAGGTCAAACATGTGGCCCACCGCCCTGCAGGGGGTCGCCCGCCATGCCTCAAAAGCCTTCGTGTCTAGTCCCGGTGTGAAATCTGGGTTATCAAAGATCGGCGTCATCGGCGACGGAAAAGAGGTCAACCCCTTCTTCACAGCAACCTTGTCCCAAACCCCCAGGACGGTGCTCGTGATGTCCGAGGCGTATAAGTTGGGGGGTCTGTGGCACCGTGGGAGAAATGGGACTCCCTGTAGAGGACGACCGGCCACTGCCTGGTCCTGAAAGAGCCAGTGCTTGCCCGATTCTAGTTGATGCCACTCCACCAACGTGCGTAGTTGTGCCGCCTGAAAGTATAGCGCGAGGTCGGGTATCCCCACTCCCCCATGTTCCGGTGGTAGGGTCGCTATAGTATGCTTGAAACGCGGACGTCGCCCATTCCAGATGAATCTCGATAAGTCCGACTGTGTGTTCTTGAGCCATTCACGTGGTGGTCGCAGGGGGAGTGTCTGGAACAGGTACAAAATCTGTGGGAGCAAAGTCATCTTGACCGCCGCGATTCGGCCAAGCCACGACAGCGTGAGAGGCCTCCAACGCCGCAGCTGGTCACGGATCTTTCCCGTTAGAGTCGCGTAATTGGCCTCTGCAGTGGCTCGCACTGTCGGCGCCAGGTGGACTCCTAAGTAGGAGATGGAGGAGGCCGACCATTGCACCTGAAACTCCGCCTTGACCTCCGTCAGGACGTCAGGGGCCAGTGAGATATTTAGGGCCTCCGATTTCGCCTCATTGATTTTAAAGCCCGAGGCTTGTGCGAAGGTGTGGAGTTCCACGAAAAGCGCTCGCAGAGATTGCATCGGGTCAGTGAGGGATAGCAGTATGTCGTCCGCATACAAACTAATTTTGTGAGTGTCACCACCAAAGCGGATACCTGAGATGCGATCGTGTTGTCTCACTCTCTGCGCCATCGGCTCCATATAGAGGGCGAACAGGAGGGGAGAGAGCGGGCAGCCCTGTCGAGTACCCCTGCCGATTTCGAACCTCAGGGAGGTATGGCCATTGACCCGCACTGCGGCATTGGGACGCCGATAACAGTTGAATATGCGGTGACAGAGAGTTTCCCCAAACCCGAAGCGCTGCAACACCTGTTCCAGATAGGGCCAATGCACCCTGTCCAACGCTTTTTCTGCGTCGATGGTGAGAAGCATGCAACCCGGTCTCGTGCGCGAGCCAGCCTCGATGAGATGGAGGACTCGCCGAGTATTGTCGCTGGTCTGCCTCTGGGGGATGAATCCCGACTGGTCAGGGTCTACCAGCTGCTGCATATACGGCGCCAAGCGGCTCGCAAGGATGCCGGTGTAAAGTTTCAAATCCACATTTAGCAGGGAAATGGGCCGATAGGAGCCGCATTCCGTCGGGTCACGACCAGCCTTAGGGATCACTGATATGGCCGCCTCCAGCAATTCAGGGGGAATGGCACCGGGTCGATCAAAGGTGTTAAACAGGTCGCGCAGAATGGGGGCGACCTGCTGGCAGAATGTCTTATAGAAGGCCGCCGTATAGCCATCCGGTCCCGGCGACTTCCCCACCTTGAGGCGGGATATCGCTGATATGACCTCCTCCAGGCCAATGGGCCGGTCTAGGAAGTCCGCTTGTGCTTGCGTGAGGGTGGGGAGTGTCGCGCCGTGCAGATAGTCCAGGCCCACCTGGGGGTCAAGGCGATCCGCGTCGTAGAGGCCGGCGTAGAAGTCGCCAAAAGCTGCCGCTATATCTGCGTCTTCCGTAACCTGCGTCCCGCGCGTGGAATTAAGGGCGCCCACCTGGCGTCTCTGTTCCTGTGCCCGCAGCCTACTCGCTAAAAGCTTCCCGCAGCGGTCACCACCGGTGTAGTACACGTGCTTGAGACGGATGGCGGCGTATTCTGCCACATCCTGGTCTAGTGCCGCGAGCATCTTCCGCTCCGTGCATAACTGGCGCCACGCCCGTGCGGCCCCAGTGCGTTGGTGCATCTGTTCCAATTCAGCCACCCGCTGAGTGAGTTCGGCTCTTTTCAGTGCTCTGTCCTTGTTATCAGCGGATGCGATAGAAATGATCTCGCCTCGCAGGACTGCCTTGAGGGCCGCCCATTGAGTGGCCTTGGACGTGTCGTCGTTGGCATTGTGGACCAAGAATTGCGCGAGCGCGGTCTTGAGCCTATCCTGTGTTGCGGGAGACAACAGGAGTCCGTCCCGAAGCCGCCAGTGGCGCCGTGGTGTCGGTGTAGGCGCCACCCGGAGAGTCGCCACCACCGGGGAATGATCCGACAGCGAGGCTGGGAGTATCTCTACGTCCTCGGCCTGCGCCATCAGCTGTGCGGAACACAAGAAGTAGTCCAGTCGCGCGTAGGTCTTATGTGCTGCTGAGTAGTAGGTGTAAGCCGCTGAGTGTGGGTGGAAATGTCGCCATAAGTCAGTGATGGCCAGGTCAGAGAGATGTGCATGCCCCGACATTGAGAGTGCCCCCACCTGTCCAAACCTCTGGCCGGTGCGGTCAGCCGTGTTGTGAAACACCAGGTTCAGGTCTCCCCCAAGCAGTAGATGTGGATGTGTAGTGGCTGTGGCCGCTTCCAGCGCCGTGAGAAGGAACTTTTCCTGCCCCTCATTTGGTGCGTACACCGAGCCCACCAGTAACGTCTGCCCCGCCACCTGGAAGCTGTGGAGGAGAAGCCGCCCCTTGATCTCGGCCTCTTTCTGCATGACCCGCCCCTGGAAGGACCTGGCAACCAGTATAGCCACCCCAGCAACCTTTTTGTGGGAGGAGGAGAAAATTTGCCACGGGAAGGCGCACGACCACAGCCTAAGGTGGTCCTTGGGTACCAAGTGTGTCTCCTGTAGGAGGCAGATATCTGCCTTCGAGCGGTCTAGGAAGGACAGGACTGCTCT
Source organism: Lissotriton vulgaris (assembly GCF_964263255.1). Lineage (NCBI taxonomy): Eukaryota > Metazoa > Chordata > Amphibia > Caudata > Salamandridae > Lissotriton > Lissotriton vulgaris. Next base: position 498,043,442 of record NC_141685.1, read on the forward strand.
GCGTTTGACCGGGTTGTTGAGGCCTCGCACATTAAGGGAAAGTATCCTCAGTGGGCGTGTCATGGTGGGCGTAGTGAGTGGTAAGCTAACGTTATGTCTGGTGCTCGCGATGTGGCGGCATGGCGCGGAGTAGACCCCTGGTCAGTGCAACCCCAGTTCGTGACCCCCAGTAAAGAGCCCACAGGCTCTGGACAAGGAGAGTGCCCTCCCCCCTCCCTCCCCTCAACCAACTCCCTTCCAACTCCCTCTTGCATAACACCCCCTACGCACCCCCTCCCCCTCCCCCTCTCCCCAACTGACCCTCCCCCCACTCCCCCCCCTCTCTAGCCCCAAAAATGAACTGTCCCCTGCGCCCCCACCCTCGTCTCCCCCCCCACCCCAAGCCCCAAAACCAAACCAAAGAAACCAGAATGAACATCATAGTCCCAGGTCAACCTAGTGAAGGAAGGACCTGTGGAGTAGTCAGTGTCCAAAGTGACCCAAGCCAGTTGGAGTCAAAGTACAGATAGGGTACGTGGTGACAGCGACCGTCGCGGCTCCCCACCCCGCCACCCCACATGATGCTACTATCTCTGCATGCCCCCGCAAGGAGTGACTCATGGAGGTCCAGAGGTGTCCTTCGCTACTTCCTGAACAGCGTCAGCCTGCTCCTTGGCAATTGTCAATGGGTCCGGTCGGGCCCGCTGCTTGGGCTGTCTCCGTCTGCGGACTTTCTGCCAGCCGTCGCGACGGGGTCTTGATGAGCCGTCCTGTGATGACTCCGTATTAGCGTCGTCGCCGACATCCTGCTCCGGGAGCTCGATCCCCAGCAAGGTGCAGACGTCCTGGAGGGAACGCATCTGGTGGAGAGAGCCATCCCAACGGAAGATTAGTCGAAACGGGTGGCCCCAGGAGTAGGGCACCTCCTTGTCTCTCAAGAAGGAGGTGACAATCTTGAATTCCCGTCTCTTTTGGAGTGTGATCGCTGAGAGGTCCTGAAAGAGCTCCACTGATGCATCTCGGAAGCGGAGGGGTCGAGACTGGCGCGCCTCTCTAAGGATTCTCTCCTTCAGGGGGAAGTCTGGGAGGAACGCCAGTATGTCCGGGGGAGGTGCAGGAGCCCGGCGGGGCAGGCCCACTCGGTGTGCACGGTCAATGCGGATGGGGAAGTCCGCCGGCTCCTTGAGGATTTCCCGGAACAGCTCCTGGAGATATAGGGTGACACTATTCCCCTCCGTCTTCGATGGCACGCCCCGGACCCTGATGTTGTTCCGCCTGGAGCGGTTCTCCAGGTCCTCGGCGTGTGCCTGTAGACCTATCTGCTGTTCACGGAGCCGCAGGACTTCTTGCTGAAGATGCACCATCTCCTCGCAGCGGACCTGGTTCGAGTCCTCCATCGCGGCCACCCTTTCCCCCAAGCCGTCCATGTCTCTGCGTAGTTCCTTTTGTTCGCTCACCAACTCCTGCTTGAGGGTCTGGAAGTCCTCTCTCAGCGATCCGAAGAGGGCCTCGAGGAAGGATCTCGTGACCGGGGCCTCCTCCTGGTTCCCACTCTTACTGGACGCGGGTATGGGCGACAACGACGCCGGTTGGGCCTTGTCCCCTTTCTGGGATTGTTTCACCAGCAGGTCGGCTATAGAGCGGCCCCCTCTTCGATTGGCATTTGCCATCTTGGCGTGGTTCGCCGAGCCCTTTCTCTACGTTCACGTCCCCGGGTTGACGCTCCGGCCGGACAGTCACTACCCCCCGGGGGATCGCCGTGAATCCGGGGTTCAGGGATTATGCAGTGTCTCTGGGGGGCCGCCGGGTCTGACAGATCGCCACTCGCCAATGGCCCAATGCCCCTGCTGTCCCGGGAGTGCTCCCCGGGCGTCCGCGGTCGTCGCTAGTCATGCCCCCACTCACCGCCAGCAATGCTCAGGGCTCCCCCGGGGGACTCCGCTCCTTCTGAGATTGCAGCCGTCTCCAGCCCCCTGGCCCCTCACCGCTGGTCTGCCTAGTCCCAGACCGGGCCCTCTGTTCTGGCGATGGCCGCCTCCCGCCCGGCTGCCGGTCAGGGTGCGCGCTCGCGGGTAGATCCTACGGTGATCAGGGCCGCATGTGTCACTATCGCCTCACAGCCGTCTCTGGGAGCCCCGATCACAGCCCTCACCCGCTGCTCCCGAATCTGTGCGCTCCTCCAAGTGGCGCAGGTGAGTTCCAGTCCACAGCCGGCCCTTTCCCCGGCCGGTGAGTAGGCCCCGACCGGGCCCTCGATTCCAGCACTGCCGGCCTCCTACGTCGCAGGGTGGCACACCTCGGGGACTCTCAGCTTGCCAGTCAGTGGCGACCGGGCCCCGAGCGAGGAGGCGCAACAACACTCAGCTCGGCCGCCAGCCACCCGGCGCTCACCCTTCAAGCCTGCTCAGGCCCAAGCCGGGCCTCGATTTTGGCGCCGGTGTCATCCGCTCCCGGGGCCGCTCAGCCGGGACCAAGGCTGCCGCGGGCCCTGCCGCTTCTCCGCGGCTCCCTCACCGGCAATCCTGTGCTGTGGCCTCGCCTACCGCTCCACTTGCCGCCGGCGGCGAACTCGCCGCCTCACTAGCCACCGGGGTCCACGGCCTGGGTTGGGCCCCCCTCTCGACTGTTCTGTGGACCTCACCAGCCGCCGTCAGGAGCCAGGTACTCCAGGGCTGAATACAGGACCATCCGCCCACCAGGGGCCAAGGCGGGCGGGCGAGGCGACTCCCAGCCAATGCTCCAATCTCCCAGGGTCCCGACTCTGCACCCGCTCAGCCCACGCTATCCCGCTAGGCCCCGACCGGGCCCTCGATTCATAAGCTCCCGGCTCACCTTGTCACTCACTGCCGGGAGCTCCACGGGCCGCTCGAGTCTCTTCTCTCCCAGCCAGTTGCCTCAGGGGCCAGGTGCTTATTCTGCGTGGGCCAACTCCTCCAGTGCTCCGCCGTTGCCCAGCCGCATAGGCCCAGACCGGGCCCTCGATTTTCGCGCTCCCGGCGTATCAGATTTCAGCCGCCGGGAGCTCAGTGCGCCAGGCCAGCCCCTTGCTCACTCAACGCCTCCGGAGGTTGGGGGGGTGCGCGGCGTCCCCCGATAGGGTCCCCGGCCGCCCAGCACCTCCCCGGTCAGTCCGCTTAGGCCCAGCTCGGGGCCTCGATTTGGCGCCTTCCGCACCTCTCGCTTCTCTCGGTCGGGGTCTCACCCGGGCGGGACCAATCTCCGGCTTCCCGGTGTTTCAGGGGACGCCGCCGGCCCCCCAGTCGCGTCGGAGGTACTTGCGGCGGTTGTGGGCAGCAGGGCCTCTTGAAGGTCGGCGTTTGGGGGCAATTCGCTGTGTTTATGGGTGCTGGTGGGGAATTAGGGCAGGGAGCCACGCAGACCTGCGACTGTTCAGGTCGCCATCTTGGCCACGCCCCTCAATAGATCGAGTTTTGAGATCTGCAGCATCGATGTCTGCCAATCGGAAAGAGATGGTGGTATAGAGTCCTTCCATTTTTTACAAATTTCTGGACAGAAGAATAGAGTAAAAGAGAAGGTATTTAGTAGATCCCATAACCCCCTCCATCACTCCAAAAATTACCAGTACATGATTTATCGTGATCTGGTGACCCAGGTAGTTTGAAAGTGGAAGAGAGTCCTAAAATTGAGATAAAAGAGGACATTCATAAAATATGTGTAAATCCAAGGCTGCTATTTTGAAAGCCTTTGAGGCGAGTAGTAAGCCCTGTGTAGGGAGAAAAGATGGTTTCTTCGGAGCCACGCTGGTTTAACTATTTCCCATAATATCTGAAAAGAATTGAGTCAAAGACTTCCCACATCAAGGTCTGGAAAAGTGCTGCCCCAGATTTTATCGGGCATTTGGAATTTGCCGTCAATCTCCTCCATCATTGAGTGGTACCAGAATGATATCTACTTTTTACCCGGGGTTTTTATTGAGAAGTTGAGACTCTAGATGGTTACCACACCCTAATGGGGGTCTACACTTAATGGTGGATTGTGCATGAGCCCAACTTGTTATCTGTAAATATTTAAACCTCGACAGATTAGGGCCTGTTCTAATGCTCAAAGATTCCCATGCTATAAGTACTCCTTCAACGAACAAATCACCCCAAACTTTCAACTCCACCTCTCTCAAAGGCAAAGCAAGGCTGTCCTTGAGCCAACTAGGGCCCACAGGTCGATCCCACAAAGGAGCCTTAATTGAGAAGTATCCTAGTTTCATGGAACTGCTGACCTTGGTCCATGTTCTGGCCATACCCTGAAAAACCTTCAGTTTAATTTTTTTTTACATTTGGGGTCCCCAAATTTAAAAAAAAACCCATCCTGTGCTAACCTTGCCCCACTAAGCATAGCCCTAAACATGCAACCAATTCAAGTGTTGACGGGTGATTTCAATAGCATGCAGGAATGGGTGAGTTGAAATTCCCATGCATAAAATTGAAAATCTGAGGCTTATAGCCCCCCTTCTGTCTTCGGCGCCTCCGTTTTTTCCAGGCAATTCTAGGATTACCCCAGTCAAAGTGCCTAGGTCATTGCCACCACAGTGCCCAATTATGAGGTGAGAGTGTTGGAGATGCATAAAGGATTTCAATTGGTGCCACTTTAACCCTCTCTGTCCAATCCACTTAATGTCTACATTTGGTAAACCTAGGTCTTTGTGAATTCCTTTCTGTTCTGCGTACTTTTGGCTCCAGTAAATATAGCTGTGTCCCACAATCCACACTATAAGCATCTTGAAGAGAGGTCCTGATGCACTCAGATGGTCTCTGTAAATGAAAGGGCAGTTTGAAGATTTTTTTTTCTAAGATGGTTGTTTGAAATGTTATTAGCTATAAAACTAGGGTGCAATTTTCTTTTTTTTTAAAGCCTGTTATTTATTGATTAAGAAAAAGAGATAGAAAAGAACATTACTTAAGAGAAGCTGGTATATTGACAAGTCAAACACACTTGCTGTTTTGATTTGCAACAATGTATAATGAACTGTGTAGTCAGTTAGGTGTTCCCTGAAGTGATTCTATGGTAACTGGCAGAATGTGGAATGGGGGAAGGGTTGAAAGTTTTGTCAGTTGGAAAGGGTTCAAAAGTTCAAACAATAGAAAAGTGTGTTTCATTTTGATTTAATGTGGGAATAAATGTGATTTGTTATTTATTTGTATATGTGTGTAGATTCAGTGTGTAGATTGACAGGAAATGTATGCTGTTTGCTATAGGACTTCCTGACCCCCTACGGTTGCTTAGCGGGTTTTACACTGATCCCAAATGTCAATATTTTAGTTGTCTTTCTTATGTATGCTTATGGGACGATTTACATACTTTGCACCTTACGTCCTATGTACGTGCATGGTAGGCGCACAGTAAATCTATCGTAAAAAAAAATAGCCTCTATTCTTAATTTTTTATAATCCACTGCTGCATACACTCTTGGGCAGATTTACAATCTTCTTGGGCCTCTTTCTTGTTAAATTGTGTCACATTTTTGGATGTAATGTTGGCAAAAATAATGCAGCAAATTGGAAATGTATTTGCAAAATGAGTCAGGGTTGTCCACTGAAATGTAGTAGGTATATACATGGAATTTGTATAGTCACTTAAACTTTTTACAGTTGTAAATGTGTTTTGGTAAAATGCATGGTGTCATTTTTTTGTCTAATATCACACTGTGTCTCTGTGTAGAGTAAGGAATTATATTTGCCCCTTTTTTCATATTTTCTACACTCTTTTGTCATATTTCCTCTTCTATCCTCCTTCCTCTCTGATTATACTACCCCCTTTTACTTATATTCTCCTCTCTCCTTATACTTCTTATTTGTCTTCATACCTGCCTTTCTTTTTCCATAGTTCCCATACTCTTCATAATCTCTCCTGTTTTTATATTCACCCCTGTTGTCATAGTTTTTACTGTCTCCTTATACACTCAGTCTTTTCTTATATTTCGCTTTTCTCCACATTTTTGTCTCTCTCTCTCTCTTTATATTTCTTCTTCTTTTCTCATACATACTCTTCTCTTATTTTTCTTTCTCTTCTCATACTCTCCTCTCTATGCTCACTTCTCCTCTCTTTTCTTATACTCCTGACTCTGTCCTAATATTCCTCTCTTTTCTTAGTGTTATATTCCTCTCATCATTCTCCGACCTGTCCTTATAGTCCCCCCTGTTTTCATATTCTCCTCTCTTTTCTCTTACTTCTGACTGTCTCCTCATACCATTCCTTTTTTCTTATATTGCCTTTTGTCCTATACTTCTTCTCTTCGTGTTTGTCTTCTCCTGTCTCTATTCATATTCTTTTTCTGTTTTCATTTAGTCTTGTTTCCCTTTATACTTACCGTTTCTGTTCATATTGCATGTTCTATTCTCTTACTCCTCCTTAACTCTCTGTGTATACTCTGCAGCACTTTCCTCATACTCCCAGTCTTTTCATACTGACCTCTCTCTTTATATTTGTTTCTCTTGTCATACTCTTCCCTCTTTCTTCAGACTCTTTTCACTCTTCATAATCTACCGTCTGTTTATACTCCTTCCTTTCTCCTCATAGTGTATCCTCTGTTCTTGTACACCCCTTTTCTTCTTATGCACCACTTTTCCTCACATTATCCCTGCTCTCTTCTGGTACTCTTCAAATACTGCCCCCTTTTCTCCTCATACTCTCTCTCTTTCTTCTTATACTCTCCCTTCTCTCCTCATACTGCCACCTTTCTCCTCTTACTCCTCCTTATCTTTTCATACGTTCTAGTCTTTTAATACTCTCTTTATTCCCTTATACTGCTGTGTCTGCTTATATTCTCTTTTCTATTTATATTTTCCGTTGTCTCATAGTCCTCTTTCTCTTGTTGTAACTCCTTCTATTTTCATACTTCCACGTTTGTCTTCATAATCTCACCTCTCTTCTTATAAGTAATGTAATATTGTTTTTAATATATCTATTTTTCTAAAGAGATATATATTTTTTATAATAGATTTTTTTGATCAACACTGAAAAAAAATCATCATGCCTTCAAAAACTGAAAAGAGGAAAGAACAAAAGAAAGCAGTTTATTTAAAGAGAAGTCATCTACAAGATTTACCTGAAGAACAATGTCTTAACAAAAAGAAAAAAAGTCCTGATAAGAAAACAAACAGCCTGATTCATGATCGGGCCGTTTTGCGAGGCTCAAATAGCGAATCATAAGGAATCGCTATTTGAGACTCGCAAAACGGTAATCATGTAGGAATCGCAATATTAATTGCGATTCCCACTGATTCCTTATTTGCGATTAGCTAATTGCTAATCGCAAATAAGGAATAACTCCCCATGCATTCCTATGGGCCAAAAGGCCCATAGGAATGCATGGGGAGTGTTCCTTATTTGCGATTAGCAATTTGCTACTCGCAAATAAGATAGCGATTTAAAGGGTGCCAGGGGTGTCCAAAGGACACCCTGTAGCACCCCTTAAATGCAAATTGAAACAGGTGTTGCGCACACACATGTCCAAAGGACATGTGTGTGTGCAACATGCAACTTAGAAAAATGCTTTTAAAAGCATTTTTCTAAGTTTTTGCTATTTACCGAGAGGTCTGACCTCTCGGTAAATAGCGGCCCAAAATTGCATTTTCGCAATTTTCTAATGGTTCATGAATTGCATTTAAGGAATCTCAAATAGAGATTCCTTAAATGTAATTCCTCGCAATTTAGCGATTTAGCAATTACCGATTTTTGCATTTGGGATGCTGAATCCCAAATGCAAAAATCGCACTCGCAAAGGGCCGGATTCTCAGAATCCGGCCCTTTGCGAGCCGATTTAGCCTTCATGAATAAGGCTGAAAGACTTTTCTGCGAAGATTGTTAAGCACTAAGAGTAGTGTGCACAAAGTAAAAAATAGTATCAGTGTATCTGCAAGTAAGAGAAAAGGGAAGAACCATTGAAAATCATCTTCTGAAAAAAATGTGTATAGTAAAAGGAGGAAAAACCGATATAAGGAAATGAGGAAGAAGATGTTCTATAATAGAGTTCTGTCAAATTTGACTAAGGGGTCGATTAGGATCGCGGACGGACTTGCGTCCGTCCGCGACCCCAGAGCAGGAGGGAACCTCCGCATGGCATGCGGAGTTCCCTCCTGTGCAATTAGGATGTGACCGCCACCCTGGCGGTCACATCCTCTATTTTTAACATTGCCGCGGGTGCAGCTTCAAGCTGCACCCGCGGCAATGTTAAAAATGCATGCATTGCATTTGCATGCAAAAAGAGGCAGGCACCGCGCGGTGCCTGCCGCTTTCTGCATGCAAATGCAGGGGGGTACCATAGGTACCCCCCATGTGCACCCCCCACCCCACCCTTCACCTAGGGGGCCCGCAACGGGCCCCCGCAGGGAAGTTCCGTATGCTTTTCCACGGCGGAAAACCCGCCGCGGAAAAGCATAACTCACTGGCCATCCTAATATGGTGGACGGTGTCTGGAAGACACCGTCACCATATTAGAGCTTTTCCGCCGCGGTTGTAATCCGACCGCGGCGGAAAAGCTGTGGACGGAAACCAGGACCCACCAGCCATCCAAATGTGGCGGTGGGTCTTTGGTCTGTCCGCTGCGGTTTTTCCGCATCCACTGGGCCGGCGGTGCCTTCCGCCGGCCCCGAGGATGCGGAAAAACCGCAATCGTAATGACCCCCTAAGTTAGTAAAGAATTGTAAAAAAAACAGCATTTTATAGGAAGACAAAATGTATTGAAAATGTAGTTGAGAAAGCTTTTGAATTGAAAAAAAAACTGTTTGTTTTAGTAATCAATAGAATTCGATCACTAGCTGTTGGACTTGGCCCTTCTGGCAGGTTCACCCCTAATCTTTTTTGCTCTAGATCTGTGATCTGTGTGGATGATTTTCTGGTCTGTGCGCACTTTTTCCCTATGTCCCAGAGTAAAGTGCGTGCATGTAGTTAGGCTGGCCTGCTCTCCCGTAGGGATGCATGGGGAATGTCTGTGTCCCTGGTAGTTCCTGGTGCGTGGGGAGTGCATGCTCGAATTTAGTATGTGCGAGCTCGTGAGAATGAATGCTTCGCAATGGTGTATGTGGCATGAGTGTGTCATGTGTAGAAAAGCCACTTCTAGGACTTGGTATATTAATGTAAAATATGCCTGGCGTGTGATTGGCTGGAGCTGGCTGGTGAGCCTGGCTCCAGGAAGGCTGGATGGGTCTGCCCGGTGGTGAGTGTGAGATTAGCATGTTGATGGCTTGGGAGGAGTGCACCTGGTCCCTGATGGGGCTGGACTTTCCCCACACAATGCTGGCTCCACCCCCTGTAGTGCAACTGATGACCCTAGCCCTGCTAGTGAATGAAATGGGTGGTTGAGCTATCAAGGGTACTTCAAAACCAGCTGCGACTGGTTTCCCCCCACCCTGCACCTACAGACAAAGGAATTTACAGTATAAGAAGGGGCTGTGTCCCCATACAATTTGGTTCTCTGTTCTCTTCCAGGATCCTTGCCAGAGAGGGCTGTTGCTGTTGCTGGGGCCAGGAGGACCGCCACTTGGCTTGTCTCCCTGCCTGGAGACCCAGTGAGCTGGCTCTGGCCCTGCCTTGCCCCCCTGCCTGCCTCCAGACCCTGCTGGAGCTTTGCTTTTGGCCAGAGCGCCTGGAAGCGCTTTATTTCTCCCCTCAGCGCTGGGAGCGCTTTGCTTATATTTCTAGCGCTGGGAGCACTTTATTCAGTCCCTAAGCGCTTGGGAGCGCTTTGTGTGCAGCCGGTGCCCACCCGGCATCTGCCCGTTTTGTTTGGCCGATTTTCGGCAGAGCGAGTGCCCACTTCGCTTCATATTTTATTTCGAAGCCAGAGCCCACCCGGCATTGCCCCGTGATGACCGCCACGGCCCGGGACCGAGAGAGTGCAGCCGCTGACGTCACCCGGAGAGCCGCGTCGTGATTGGTTACAGCTGCCGGAGGCTCGCCGGGTGACTCGCGCTGTGAGTGGCTGCCTGGGCGGACCGGAGAAGCAGGAAGCAGCCTGCTGCATCCTGGGAGGCTCCCGAGTGAAGAGGAGCCGCCGCAGAGCCCAGCTGCCAGCAAGCCGGTGAGTGCCTGGAAAGGGAGAGGGGCGTCGGGACACATTGTCAGTGTCCGCCCCTCCCCCGTAGCGCAGCCTCGCGCTCGTGAATATTTGGAGCCCGATAAGCTCCTGGGGCCATTTCTTTACTTAGTGCCTTGCGAGGCTCACGGCGCCCTTGTTCTCGAGTCCGTGAAGGACTCCCACGCCCGCAAATATTATTTAGAGCTACAAGGCTCTGGGGGCATTTCCTTCGGTTGGAGAGTCCCCCGTGAGGGACTCCAACACCCCACATTTGTGCCTAGAGCCCTGAGAGAGACTCAGGGCACCCCAAGTGTTTCCGGGTCCCCCGTGAGGGACCCCAACAGCCCAGTGAGGCTGCAACTGTTCTTCAAGCCCTGAGAGGCTCTTAGGGTGCCAGTTGCTTTGCGAGCCCAGAGAGGCTCGAGTGCCCATTCCTGTTGAGAGCCTGAGAGAGGCTCAGGGCGCCCGTTCTTGCACAGAGCCCAGAGAGGCTCCTTGTCGACATTTGTCCTCAAGCCCAGAGAGGCTCAGCAGTGCCACAGTGGTGGTTCTTGAGCCCACGAGGCTCCAACGTTGCCCTAACTTTTCCTGCACCAGTTGCCCAGCACTATGTGGGCAACTGCTACGTTTAGGCTTGTGGTTTGTGCTGCCTGTGCAGACCCCCTGACAATTGAGACTCAGGGCATATCAGCCCTTGCGAGGCCAGTTGGCCTGAGGGACAGTTCTAGTGTTGTGCTACATGCACCCTGCGCATTGTAATTTACTTGTGTTTGTGATTCCTGCGCAAATGTTCTACCTGCACCGCTGAATGTGGTTTAATGCCTCATGTGCAGTGTGTTCCATGTTTTATCCCCTTTGCTAAGAGTGACCTGCTTAGTGGATTGTTTATGTTATTACCTTTGCTAAATGTGACCTGCTTAGGTGATTGTTTAGGTTTTCCTTCCCTTTGCTAAGAGTGACCTGCTTAGGTGATGGTTTTCCTTCCTTAGGTCCTGATGATAAGGTCCTAGTTCCCTGCGTGATTTTCCCACAGTGTTTAGGGTTGCGTAGCAGGTATTTACTCTTTACCAGTGATTACTGGTTGTGTGCTGCATTTACTATTTTAGTGCTACAGTCATTATATGTTTATGTGCTAAGTGTATACCTACAAGTATTATTTCTAACAAGTGCCTACCCCTGACAGTGTTCCATGTGGCCATGTCCTGTACATAATCCCTTGTAAATTCTGCCCGTACCTGTTGGCACATTGTAAAGTTTGTGTGTTATCTAATGTGTTTTTACTATAATACGAAGGCTATTTTTTTATATAGCCTTGTGTGGAGTTTTCCTTGTGGTGGGCCTTGGGTGTTGTTGCTTGGGTGCGTGTGCAAATACTTAACTCATACCGCCTCCAAGTTTAGCCTTGCTGCTCGCGCCACGTTATCTAGAGGGTGAGCAGGGGTTATCTTGGCGTGTAACTCCCTTGCCCTGACTTAGGAGTGGTGGTCTCTGACTGACTTTGGCGCAAGCCCTGGCCAGCCAGGGACCCCGTTTCTAACACTAGCCAAAAGTAAGTGGTGAATTATCCTGCTTGTTTGCATTGGAAGACGGCTGCTAAACCCCTGAATAACGAGAAACTTTGGAACCTGGCCTGAACTCGTCAAGCTACAGAGTTGTTTGTAGCGCTATTTGGAAGCGCCTGTGCATCTCCAACATTTGCAGCGCTATCTGCCAGCGCTTGGGATTCACCGCTCGCGTTTCCCGCTCCGCGGGAAACACTCGCTGGCAAGGGCTTGTTGGCAGGCTTGCAGGACAGGGAACAACAACGCCCACAAGCCAGTTGGGCTCATAGAACCGCCCTGCCACGCCCCCCTCAGCTGGTACTAATTGCGCTGAGGCAGCGCTGAAGCGTGAATTATCCTGCTTGTTTGCATTGGAAGACGGCTGCTAAACCCCTGAATAACGAGAAACTTTGGAACCTGGCCTGAACTCGTCAAGCTACAGAGTTGTTTGTAGCGCTATTTGGAAGCGCCTGTGCATCTCCAACATTTGCAGCGCTATCTGCCAGCGTTTGGGATTCACCGCTCGCGTTTCCCGCTCCGCGGGAAACACTCGCTGGCAAGGGCTTGTTGGCAGGCTTGCAGGACAGGGAACAACAACGCCCACAAGCCAGTTGGGCTCATAGAACCGCCCTGCCACGCCCCCCTCAGCTAGTACTAATTGCGCTGAGGCAGCGCTGAAGCGTGAATTATCCTGCTTGTTTGCATTGGAAGACGGCTGCTAAACCCCTGAATAACGAGAAACTTTGGAACCTGGCCTGAACTCGTCAAGCTACAGAGTTGTTTGTAGCGCTATTTGGAAGCGCCTGTGCATCTCCAACATTTGCAGCGCTATCTGCCAGCGTTTGGGATTCACCGCTCGCGTTTCCCGCTCCGCGGGAAACACTCGCTGGCAAGGGCTTGTTGGCAGGCTTGCAGGACAGGGAACAACAACGCCCACAAGCCAGTTGGGCTCATAGAACCGCCCTGCCACGCCCCCCTCAGCTGGTACTAATTGCGCTGAGGCAGCGCTGAAGCGTGAATTATCCTGCTTGTTTGCATTGGAAGACGGCTGCTAAACCCCTGAATAACGAGAAACTTTGGAACCTGGCCTGAACTCGTCAAGCTACAGAGTTGTTTGTAGCGCTATTTGGAAGCGCCTGTGCATCTCCAACATTTGCAGCGCTATCTGCCAGCGCTTGGGATTCACCGCTCGCGTTTCCCACTCCGCGGGAAACACTCGCTGGCAAGGGCTTGTTGGCAGGCTTGCAGGACAGGGAACAACAACGCCCACAAGCCAGTTGGGCTCATAGAACCGCCCTGCCACGCCCCCCTCAGCTGGTACTAATTGCGCTGAGGCAGCGCTGAAGCGTGAATTATCCTGCTTGTTTGCATTGGAAGACGGCTGCTAAACCCCTGAATAACGAGAAACTTTGGAACCTGGCCTGAACTCGTCAAGCTACAGAGTTGTTTGTAGCGCTATTTGGAAGCGCCTGTGCATCTCCAACATTTGCAGCGCTATCTGCCAGCGTTTGGGATTCACCGCTCGCGTTTCCCGCTCCGCGGGAAACACTCGCTGGCAAGGGCTTGTTGGCAGGCTTGCAGGACAGGGAACAACAACGCCCACAAGCCAGTTGGGCTCATAGAACCGCCCTGCCACGCCCCCCTCAGCTGGTACTAATTGCGCTGAGGCAGCGCTGAAGCGTGAATTATCCTGCTTGTTTGCATTGGAAGACGGCTGCTAAACCCCTGAATAACGAGAAACTTTGGAACCTGGCCTGAACTCGTCAAGCTACAGAGTTGTTTGTAGCGCTATTTGGAAGCGCCTGTGCATCTCCAACATTTGCAGCGCTATCTGCCAGCGTTTGGGATTCACCGCTCGCGTTTCCCGCTCCGCGGGAAACACTCGCTGGCAAGGGCTTGTTGGCAGGCTTGCAGGACAGGGAACAACAACGCCCACAAGCCAGTTGGGCTCATAGAACCGCCCTGCCACGCCCCCCTCAGCTGGTACTAATTGCGCTGAGGCAGCGCTGAAGCGTGAATTATCCTGCTTGTTTGCATTGGAAGACGGCTGCTAAACCCCTGAATAACGAGAAACTTTGGAACCTGGCCTGAACTCGTCAAGCTACAGAGTTGTTTGTAGCGCTATTTGGAAGCGCCTGTGCATCTCCAACATTTGCAGCGCTATCTGCCAGCGTTTGGGATTCACCGCTCGCGTTTCCCGCTCCGCGGGAAACACTCGCTGGCAAGGGCTTGTTGGCAGGCTTGCAGGACAGGGAACAACAACGCCCACAAGCCAGTTGGGCTCATAGAACCGCCCTGCCACGCCCCCCTCAGCTGGTACTAATTGCGCTGAGGTAACGCGCATCGCGGGACGCGCGCGGGCGTCGCCGGGCTAAGCCCGGGCAAAGGGCGGGCCCTCTGTGGCCCTCAGTGGCCGAGGAAGGCCGGGCCGGGCTCAGGCATTTTGATTATTGGGTTGTATACCCTGTGATACTCGGGTGTGCCATTATATTATAATCTTGAGTATTGCTAGAGATATTGAACGATTGAACGCCACTAACTGTATGCATTTCTAGTTCATCTCTCATGATCATTGAGTGAATATTTATAGTATTTTATACAGTGTTTGTTGTTTTAGAGTGTGGTTATCTTGTAGGCTCTATTCACATACGCTACTATGGAGTGTAAGACATTACGATCTGGGAAAGTTGTTATGGAGAATTATGATTCATTTCCTAATTTAAGTCATGTCGGAAAAAAGAAAACAAATAGAGGCATCATGAAAGGTCAGATGCAATTAAATCAAATCTGGGAGAAAAGTTTGAGTAAATCTCTTGAAGTTCCCAGAAAAGATGTTACTGAACTACTACCGCAATTGAATTTTTGCTCAAATATGGAGGAAGCTGGTTCTCCAGCTCTTATGGAGGAAAAAATAGGGTCTCTGAGTCAGACTGGAGAGGCCAACCGTTCAACATGTGCTGTGAATATGATTGATGCTGTCCCCTTGCTAAAATCGCAATCCTTGACCCATGAAATTCCTATAGGGAATGGTATTCTGGAAGAGGATAAGGGCGATATTTCTATACTCAACAGCATTGATTTAGAACTCTGCGGCCGATATGTAGATAAGACATCTTTACCCCACTTAGTAGGTAATAAAACTCCACGTGGTGAAACTCCATCTGGTCTACTATTATATAGTAGTACGCCCTCCATCAAATCTAAAGATAGTCTTTCCCCGCAGTTTGAGATACAATCCTCGCACTTTAACATGTCAGGGATTTGTCCCCTCACATCTTCAAATTTCCCAAAAAACGAAAAACCTATCTCAGAGTCACTCATTGCCCTGGAACAAATTTTATCCTCTATGTTATTGCTAATGGGAAAATTTGCTGTAAATTCTGACTGTATCTTGTCTTCGGTTACTGAGATTCTGCAGGCTTTGTTGGCACAAAATGGGAAATTGGTAGAAAAGGTACTTAAGCCTCCTGTTGACACTGGTCTTTCTGTTCTTAATGAGGCAGACAATATTATAGAAGAGAGGGGAGAGGTTCATCTGGGATCTTCCACAGAGGCGGGGATGCTTAAGTCACCTAATCAACCTATTTCACCCGCCTCGCATTTGAGGATTGAGCCTTTGTTACCTGAGCAGGAAGAGAGTGTCTGTGAAGCTCCTACAACGGGGGGCCACGATCTCTTTCCTATTTTTACACAGGATAAAAAGGAGCCAGAAGCTGCCTCGGGGTCTCCAAAAGTCACCAAAATGAAATCTAGAGAAAAAAAGGGGAAACTCACACGTAAATATAAAAAGAAAAGACCTAGACAAATTATTTTTCCAAAACATATAATAACTGTAACACCTGCTCCCATAGAAAGAGGGCATAGTCTTCCCTCTGTTAGTCCGGAGAAGGTGGAAGTGGAAAATATCTTAGAGGATTCCAAGGGACTTCCCTCGGCTGAAGTAAACACGGATATGGTGGTCTCTGGTTTAGTAGTTGATGCCCCTGTTCCTCAACTTACAAGTACAGATGATAAATATTTCCCGATAGTAACACGAGTATATAATCCAACTGCTTCTATTTTTCTGCCTCAGAAGGAGATAGCTAGGAAGGCAATACCACAATCTGTAAAAAGTCCAATCTCATATGTGGACACTTGTGTACTAGATTTTCTTCCATTATTTGACTCTGATCTAAAAATGAATAGATCTTTGTTACTTAGCTGCTTTAAGGAGATTGAAAGTCTAAAGTTGGTCCTATCAAATGATATAGATTTAGTTACCCCAATAAGATCATTAAATGGCCAACGAATAAGGGTAAAATTTTATTCGAAGATAATTACTAACCTAGTTCTCCAACAAGCCGAAGCATTTCAATGTAGAGGTATTGACGTCCTACCCTATGTAAATAAAAATTTGTGTCTTTCTCTTAATGAAAGGAACACAAAGTTAAACATGGGACAGGATGTCCTTCCGTTATGTAATAACGATCTAAAAATTTGGATCTCTAGAGGCAAACGCATGGTTTCCCAGGTTTGTCCTGTACCTAGTAGTACAGACAATCTACTTACTGAAGACTCTGCGATGTGGAACTGGCTACCTGGAGTTCTCTCAAACACCACCTCGAGAAACCCACGGTCACCCTCACATCTTTAACCATTGTTTAAAAATTGTCTCTTGGAATGCTGCCGGCTTGACTAACTGCCCTGAAAAATTTGATTATCTCTTCTCCCAAAATGCAGATGTGTTATGTATCCAAGAAACATGGTGTCATATTTTCCCACATGTTGGAAATGATTACTTCGTCCTGGAGGCTCCCGCAACGCCATCAAAGAAGGGCCATGCTAAAGGCGGAATTGCCTGTTTATTATCAAATGCACTACAATGGCATTTCGCACACTATAAGGACGAGAGTAATCTATTCCAAGGTATAACTATTTCTAACCTGGATCCTGGTGTCCAACGGACCTCATTTATCATAGTAAACGCCTATATTCCACCTGAAGATAATTTTACGGTAGTTTTAAAACGTATGTTTTCCTATCTAAAGCGTCTATTAGAGGTGGATGATCCCCCATACCTATTATTAGTGGGGGACTTAAACTGTAAAGTGTCTAACATTTCCCTAGACTTATTTAGAAACAAAGCAAAGGAAGAGGTTTATAATATCCCCCAAGCCTCTTTGCCCAATAAAATAAAAACTAATAAAAGGGGCAAGATTCTCCTCGGGGAACTCAATGCTATAGAGGAAATTATTATAAACGGCAGAATGCCCTCTGATACTCCAGCTAATTACACTTATGGTTCATCCAGGGGAGAATCTATTTTGGATTACGTAATTACAGACTTTGAAATGTTCTCTTTCTGCAAAGATTTGGTAATCTCTTATACGCCCTTGAGCGATCATAAAATCATTAAATTAACTGTTTCTTTAACATCTCCTGAAGCTGACCTCTGGTCATTAAAGAACAGAGGTTTTACCATTAATAGTCACTCAGATAGATGTTATTGGAGATCTAGTTATAATAAAGATGTACAAAACATCCTTACCCAATTTCTAACTGAGCTTGACTATTGGCAGGGAAGGGAATTTATGTTCCTCGAAACCCTTATCCAAAAAATTACTGAAATAGTTAGGACTTCAGGAAATTTTAAAAAGAAATGTTTCTCTCCTAGTCCTCTATTAAGGTTGAATAAAGAAATTAATAAAGTTGTTAGGATGCAATACCTAAATAGATCTGGAGAGCTTAGGTTAAAACTAGCTTTATTAAAAAGAAGGAGGGTGAGATTGAGAGCCAAATTAAAAAGAGATAAAGAAGATATCTTATGGATTAAGCTAAAAGAGGCATCTAAGTGTAAAAACGTCAGAGATTTTTGGTCTATAATAAGGAAAGGATGTGGATCTGTAACAACGCCCACTCCGATTGCAATCACTGAAAATGTCTGGACCCAATTTGTGACTACTCTATATGCGTCCAACCACGTAGGGACTGATGTTTGGGTTCCAGATTCCAATTCTGACGTTATAATGGAACTCCCCACTGAGCACACCATAGCCAGTGCAATCAGGAGTATGCGCTCTTCAGGAGCTATGGGACCAGATGAAGTGCCTATGTCCACAATTAAGCAAGATGTAACTACTTGGAGTAGGATCCTTCTTCCAGTGTTTCGGGTGTGTTTTAAAACAAGAGCAGTCCCGGATTCTTGGCAGGGAAGCATCCTGATCCCAATTTTTAAAAAAGGAGATCGGGCTAATCCCGCTAATTACCGTCTAATTGCATTACTGGATGCTATAGGGAAAATCTTTGCTAAACTTTTATTAATATCTATAACAGAATGGGCAGATAAAAATAATATTATGCCCAGGGAACAGACAGGTTTCCGAAAAGAGCACGGAACTCTGGACAACTTAACCATGCTACAGGTAATTGTAGATAAATATGTTCGTGTACGTGATGGAGGCGTATATGCAGCATTTATAGATTTCTCTGCAGCGTTCGATAGGGTGGACAGACCAACGCTGTGGAGAAAGCTGTCGGCATTGGGCATGCCGGGACATTTATTGGACTTAGTTAAGTCCTTGCATTGGAACACATGGTGTCGGGTGCTACAAGGAGGTGATAGGGGTCTCTCCCAAGCCATCCCATCCCGCAATGGCCTAAAACAAGGATGCATACTGGCACCCACTTTGTTCTCCCTATATATGGCTGATTTGCCAACTGCTGTTGCTGACTGTGAGGGATTAGCCCCAAAAATTGGAGGAACTGCCATACCCATTCTAATGTACGCAGACGATATTCTTGTTCTAGATCTGACCCCGAAAGGTCTTTCTAATCGTCTCCATACATTGAATAAATTCGCCGATGCACACTTTATGAAAATCAATAGTTCAAAAAGTAAAGTTATGTGCATCTTTGGAAAAAAGAAATGCAGGTCCAAGAGTTTTAATTGGACATTAAGTGGTGAAAAACTAGAGGTAGTTAACTCTTATACGTTTTTGGGCAAAATAATATGTTCTAACCTTAGTGAGAAACCCCACATTGAAAATAACTCTAGAAAAGCAATGGCCCATGGGAGGGGATTATGTTCCTTATACAAAGCGACTGGGAGGAGACACTTCTCATGTTGCTTGGATGTATTCCGTGCAAAGATTCCTGCTACCCTCTTGTATGGAATGGAATTGGTGGATCCATATCAATGGGAGTTTATGCAAAAAATGGAGGGGAAGGTATTAAGGAAAATTTCTTCATTAAATTCTGCCTGCTCCACTTCATCTTGCAGGCTGGAATTCGGACTGCGAAGTTGTAGGGCTCAAGGGTTAGCTGCTCTAGTAAAATGGATAACATGCTTGGCCCGAGGCAAACCAGGAACCTTACGAGAAAGCTTAAAAAAGGAGCTCTTGGGCAACTTTAATGAGTTCTCGCAGCTAGTAAAAAACTTTCGACTGGCTGTTTCAATATTGGAATTGGATGAAAGTACGTTGTTTTTACTTTCTCCATTAGAACTAAAGCTAAAGTTAAAAAGTATGTCCTGGGAATACTGCTACAAACTGGATATACTTGCCCAACAGAAAGATAAAGATAGGGAACTCCTGGTTTTAACCTATACACCAAAACAAGCCCAACAATATCTAACTTGGAACATTCCGCATGGTGTCCGTAGGGTATGGTACCTCCTTCGCCACAATTTGCTTCCACTAAATACATTACTTGCAAAATGGTATGGAGTGTCCCCCTTGTGTAATTTTTGTAATAATGCCGCTCAAGATTTTAAACACGTTCTGCTTATTTGCCCAGGCCTGTACTTATTGAGGAAAAAATGGATAAAACCAATCTGTATACAAATGGGAATTACGAATGTAAAAATGTTTTTTAATGCTCTCCTCTGCCCCCCTAATGAAATGTTCTGTTTTAGAATTTTTAAATATTTTAAAGAATTTTTAGATATTTATTAATGTGATTCTGGCGAGATGCTGATGAGTGTAACTTTGTATATAACAAGTGGTCGTTTAGTCGTTGTATTAAGTTTGTGTTTTAAAGTATGTTTACATGTATGTTATTTTATGTGGCCCTCATTGAGAGCCAAATCATAATAAACTTTTGACTTTGACTTTGAAAGTGGAGAAGAGTAATTAACAGAAGCAATTTTTATGACTTTTTTGGGTGAATGGAAACATAGTTCAAGTTCTGAGCCTTTTTTAATGAAGAGAGTTATCTTCAGAGTAATGATTTATTACATGCAGTTGACACCAGTGGTCGTGCTTATGAGGTTATAAATGGTTGTCCGATTGAGAAAGAGAAAATTGTTCCTAGAAATGAAGAAGAGGTGTTAGCTGATGAAGTTTTAGGGAGACGTCCTAAAGCTCCGGTGTACACTTGGAATTGCAGTAGCATTTGTAGTTTACGGCATGAATCTACTGATTTTTTACGCAATTTCTTACGTAACATACTACGAAAAGTGTTAAACAAAAGATTAAGATGTTTCAAGGACTAGATCCTTGCAGAGTGAGAGAAAATACTGGTTTGCAAGGTCATTCTCTGGCTTGTCTTTCTAAAGAAGTATGTCAAAGTATTTTTCACCATTTCAGGATGTTAGCAGTACATCATACTAATATGAGGAAATTAGTCAGAAGATTGTATTATGCAAAAAGTCCAGAACTAATGTTAAAAAAGTTGAACAGTGCTCTTTTGCGTGGATCTGTATCAGATGTAATGAACATCTGTGATGAAATTCAGGTTAGTTACTTTGTTCCTGAAGAAGGCAGTGCAGAAATTGATACGTTAGTAGAAGGAAATGTAGAAGAGAATGTACAACAATGTAGTACAGAAAAATTTGAGCAAGAAATTACAAAGTTCAAGGTGATTTCAGGTGAAACACCAAAATATTCCTGTATTTGTTGTTGACGTACTTATTATAAAAATCAGACCAGGACTGTTGATCTGTATTTAAAATGTGAAAAGGAAAATAATAACGAGTGGATGGAATTTGCAACTTATTTGTTGGTAGAGAATTGTTTTGATTTGGGTTCTGATCAGCGTATTTGTAAATATTTTTATAAAAAATTAGATGGCAATAAACTGCCTGCTAGAGCTTTGCATAATAATTTTGAGTTGGTTAATATTCCTTCTGAACTGATGGATTTAAATACTTATGAGTCTATTCTTATTAAATGTGTGCATCCTTTTCAGGCTATTGTTCGTATGGAGCCTAAGACAGGGAAATTGCCTCCTTCAGATCTACAGGGAGGATTAAAGGGAAGAGTTGTATATTTGCCACTAGATTTAAAGAAAAATATTGAAACAATTGGTGTAGAAAATGTAGAAGATGAACCCTTAGTTATACTTGTTACTGGCGTTCCTACTAAGAGTAAGAAAATCTGGCAGGAATTATTGGATGTTAGGAAAGTGAAAAAGGCAACATTGTATCTGATAAAAAACAATCAATATTATAAAAATGTGTTTGTGACAGATGAAGAAATAACTGTAGAAGAAGATAGTGACTTGCCATCTGGACAATTTGAAAAAGTGGATGTGTCCAGAACTGGAGAAATCTACGAGCATTACAGTGTTCATCCACTTCATTCTAAAGAAGTGATGGGGAATACTATAGAGTTATTCCAAATGAAAGAAGCAAAGGGAAGTCCCATTAGTGTATAGGAAAAAAGCTTGGCAGCTCGTTGTTTCCCTCATTTGTTTCCCACAGGAAAAGGAGGACGATATAATGACCGACCTGTGCAGATTCCTGCATCTGAATAATGGACATTAAGATTGTATGCAGAAGATCCAAGATTTTGACAAACGTATTCCGTATTTGTTTCATCTTTTGTTTGAGAGTGATTTGTATGGACTTTCTTATGCAGTAAACCATATATTGAAAACAGGTGTACATCTGCAAAATGTTTTGGCAAAGGAATTTATGGATCAAGTACACCAGAAAGATAATATTTTGGAATCTCAGCTAATTAATCTCATGGCATGTCAGCGTGGTACTAATGAGTACTGGTACCATCGCCATTTTCAATCATAGATTTGAAGCTATGATGTCTTTCATCACCAATACAAAACATCCTCCTCTTGGAGAGGTTCTGGACTTTTTTTGGAGAAAGGAGAAGCAAGCAAGCGGTGCTCATCACATACATATGCTAATATGGATCAAAGATGCTCCCACATTTGGAACATATTCAGGTGATACTGTGTTGTCTTTTATTGAAGAATATGCTACATGTGATATACCCAAAAGTACACAAGATAAGAACTTAAGACAACAAGTCTTATGATTCCAAAGCCATTGTTGTGGGAAATACTGTTGTCGAAAGTACAAATCTAAGGGCAAATTCTGCACCAAATGCCGTTTTGGATTTCCACGTCCTGTAATATCGAAAGGAAGAGTGAACAGTTTTATGTCATCTTTGCGACATACTATCACAAGAAAGTCTCCAAAAAATACCTACAACTTAAGAAGAAATAAAGAATCAAAATACATAAATGACTATAACCCAGTCATTTTGTCCATGTGGATTGCTAATATGGATATTCAATATGTTGTGGACAATTCCATTGCTGTTGCTCGATATGTAATATCGTACATAACAAAATCAGAAAAGACGGAATTGAGGGAAATGTGGGAAGAGATTTCCCACGAGAAGAGTCTAAGTAAGAAATTATATACTTACAGTTTGAAGATGTTATCTCATCAAGAAATTGGAGCGTATGAATGCTCAGATCGCTTATCATCTGCAAGTCTATACACCAAATCTAGAAGAATCATTTGGGTGAGTCTAGGTCTTGCTGCAACACGAAACTGAGTACTTAAATCTGTACAAGAAATTTAATATTTAGCTGAAGAAGAGCCACAGAGTACAGATATTGTGAAAACAAATACGTTGGATGCATATTATCCAATTAGAAGTCATCATCTTAAGAACATTTGTCTCTATGAAGTGCTGCAAAACTACATTTTTAAACGGAATATTAGAGAAAACGTCAATAATGGTATATGTGCCATGATTGGCTCTGAAGGATGTTTGGTGAAACAAAGAAAAGGACATTTGATTAATCACCGTAAACTGAGTTGCAAAACACCTGACAAAAGGGAATCTTACTATTTAGCTCTTTTGCAACTTTTTAAGCCATGGCGTTCAGAATTGGAATTACTTGGAGATTTCGAGAGCTATGAAGATTCCTCCAACACAAGTAAAGATACTATAGAATGTCCTGTTTTTGCTAATTATGTGAAAATGTTGATTGACGAAATTGAGCAAGAAGCTACAATTACAGCTGAGATTGCTAGAGATAGTTTCAAGACAGTCAAACTTCTGCTTCGTTAAGTCAGGATTCAATAGGAGAACCAATTATTCAAAATGAAGCAGCAAATGCTATGGAAGAGGTGGAAACAGCAATGTATCAAGCTCAAAAGTGTAACAAACTTAGGAAACTTGGAAGAACAACTAAATGTTGAGCAGAAAGAAATATATGAGCAAGTGAGAGAGCAGATTAACTATGGATTACTTCATGAAAAGAAAGAGTGCTCTTGCTCATCGTTTCCGAATGTACGTGAGTGGACAAGCTGGAACAGGAAAAAGTTTTTTAATTAAAGTAATTTCAACTTATCTACACAAAACAACTGAGTCGCATTTGTCTTGTGTTGTCACTGATCCAACTGGGTTGGCGGCACACAATATTAAAGGAACTACTTTACATCGTTTATTATTGCTACCAGTAGAGCATGAGAACAAATTGGAATACCACAAGCTATCTGGAGAAGCTTGTTGGGAAGATTCAAGAGTCTTGAAGAAGAATGAAACTCCTCATTTTTGATGAGGTAAGCATGATATCAAACTTACTGCTTGCCTTTGTGCATTTAAGAATGCAGCAAATTCTTAAAACAGAGTATGACGTATTATTTTGAGGAAAACACGTCATAGTTTTTGGAGATCTACTACAACTTACTCCTGTAAAATGACAACCAGTGTTTAAAACACTGGCACATGAAGATACCAGAAAGTCTTTGGGGAGTATTGGAAATGTTAACATTTGGTCATTTTTTGAATATAAGGAACTTATTGCAAATATGTGTCAGGCAAATTATGGCAAATGAGGCAAATGATGCAGATAATGGAAATATTCTTCAAGATATAAGAAATGAAAAAATTACAGAACATGGCAAACAAGCTTTACAGAGACGATTACTTCCAAATTTGTTTCCAAATGAAAATATTGTTCCTGAGAAAAAATATATGAGAATTTCAGAAAACAATTCTGCTTAATGCCAACACTGCGTTAATGTTCTATATTCAATGAAGAAATGTTAAAGTTGGAAAATGAAGAAATAAAATTGGAAGCTATTGATAAAATAGAACATGAAGGAATCGCTATTATTTGACTGATTCCTTTGAGAAATAGATAAGTAAAACTGCTGGTTTAGAAAAGATTTTGTATGCATGTGTAAACTGTAGGGTAATTTTACGACGTCATTTGAATGTGGAAAAAGGTTTAGTAAATGGAGAAATGGTTAAAATTGTTGATTTCGTTAATTATGTAAATAGAGATGGGATTGAATTTTTGAAAATTAAATTTGATAAAATTGCTGAAGTACAACAATTTAGTCGTTGTTCAGCTCGGTTTTTGCTTGTAAGAGATTTGTGAGTACGCAGAAAACAGTTTCCTATTTCTTTGGCATATGCGGTGACCATTCATAAATCTCAAGGTTTAAGTGTAGATAGTGCTTAAGTGAATATTGGAAGTACCGTGTTTAAAGAGGGTATGGCATATGTTGCTTTGTCTCGAGTGAAAACTTTATCTGGATTGTACTTGATTGATTTTGATGAGACAAAGGTTAGTGCAGTTGCAAATTGTGTGAAAGAGTATACTAGGTTAAGAAGAGAATATGCACCCAATTTAGGTCAATATCCAGTGTTTGAAAAGCGTGTGGTAGGTAGAAAAATAAGATTTGAGAATATCTGTAGTGAAACTGTGGGGAAAGAAAAAATACAAGATGAAGTTGCGCCTGCAAGCAAAAAGAAAAAGGACAGTGTTGAAGAGAATGTTGGTTATCGGTTTGAAAATAGTTGTGGTGTCAACTGCTATGGTAATGTAGTTAATGTTTTTTTCTTGAAAGTTTGCAACAGCAAATTGATGAAAATCGAGACGAAAGATTCTGTTCATTGTTGTATGTTTATGAGAAATGTAGTAGTGATAAAAGTAAAATACAAAGTGTTTCTGATATTCAAAATGTTTTGGACATGTGTTCTGGTTCTACTCAATTTATGCAGAATATTCAGCAAGATTGTCAGGAAATTTTAATGTTTATGCTTCGTGTATTGAAAGATGAAGGTACAGATATTGAAAACGTTTTTGGCCTTTCTTATAAATGGCAGCATGACTGTAAAAAATGTTTGTTTACAAGTAGCACTAACATAGACACTGAAAGATTCATATATTTGACTTTACCAGACTGTGAATCAGTGTCTTTTAACAATCCAGTTAGAGGAGCAAGTCAAAATATGGAGTGTAGCCAATGTAAATCAGAAATGTCATCAACATTATTTATACAAAGATTTGAACAGTATATAATTGTAATGCTGCAACATTGTGGAGCTGATAAAAGAAAATTGGAAACTTTAATTCAAAATGTTGTAGTTACTCAACTATCAATATCAGGACAAACTTTTGTAGCTGCAGCAATTATTTTTCATGATGGACCTTCTACAACTTCTGGACATTACACTGTTTATTTAAAAAGTCTGAAAGGATGGATACATTGTAATGATAGTCAATTAGTTTTTAAGCAACAATTGCCTAAAAAGTAACGGGGACTGTTAGGACATTGCTAGCACCTAAAATTTGTAAACACTCACCGCTGCTTTAGCGGGCCTTTAGCTGCTTCTTCCTGCGAGGGGGACATCTTGGGTGAGGTAGTGCCGGTTGCGGCAGACATCTTGGGTAGCAGTCTAGCTGCTGGGTGACGTGATAGGCACACAGGAGCCCATTTAAGACAGATAGGCTTGGGCGCTCCCCCTGAAAGGTAAGCGCTGCAGTCCTGAAGGATACTTGTTCGTTTTTAAAGTTGTTTGCACGCGTTGTTTGCACGCGTGATTGGCGCTACTCGGTCGCGCTTATTAACTTCCATTTTCCCATTTTAAATGGTCGTGGCTCTTAGCCGCTTTACTTTTAATTTAAATCGCCGCGCTGTTTTGAGAGGGTAACGGGGACTGTTAGGACATTGCTAGCACCTAAAATTTGTAAACACTCACCGCTGCTTTAGCGGGCCTTTAGCTGCTTCTTCCTGCGAGGGGGACATCTTGGGTGAGGTAGTGCCGGTTGCGGCAGACATCTTGGGTAGCAGTCTAGCTGCTGGGTGACGTGATAGGCACACAGGAACCCATTTAAACCTGCCATTATGCAAGCGCGCAGCATATGCGCGCAGCGGGCGCGCCATGGGCACGCCGGAGGCTCGCCAGAGGCAAGCCCATCTATGCCCATCCAGGACCAGACGGGACCCGGGGCCAGAACCCCTGGCTCGCGCATCATATATGGCAGAGGTGAGCTTCTGGAAATAAATTTGCGACACTCACCACTTGAGGAGGGGAGCGAGGCTGCGCTCCGACAGTCAGGACTCTGGAAGGCTCAAGACAAAAATCTTGGCCGGGCTCTCACTCACAAAGCGGTGGTTGTGCACTATGGGCTGTTAAACACCCGCTCTCTCCAGAAACATAGTGGAGAGGTGTACTCACTGCTGGAGGATGGGGAATTCGACGTGTTGGGGATCACAGAGACATGGTTGGAGGATTCCTCGCTACCGGATCTGGTGGCTGCCCTACCGGCAAGCTTCTCGGTCCTACATCGCAATAGAGCGGGAGAGAAAAGAGGAGGAGGGGTGGCACTTTTCTTTGCTGACCGTATGCGTGGAGAAACAATCTTGGCCGAGGATATAGGCGGGGCGGAGGTTCTAGGTGTTAAACTTAGACTGGGGACAGATTGTTTAACTGTCCTGGTAGTTTACCGTCCTCCCTGGGCCAGGCCGGAGTTCCCGGATTCATTTTTGAAACTTGTGCAGGACATGCGCTCGAGGTTTGATAATTTGGTCATCCTGGGAGACTTCAATTATCATTGGGAACTTACCCCAAGAGAAGGGCAGGCTGGCCACATTGACGAGGCATTATCTTCGCTAGGTTTAATCCAACAAGTAAGGGGACCGACACATGTGAAAGGTCATACGCTTGACTTAGTATGGACGTCAATGCCGGTACAGGGACCGACGACCTCACAACCGTGTGTCTGGTCGGACCATCACTTACTGAAGGGAGACCTCCCGATGAACTTACATAAAACGAAACCGGCAGAAGGCCAGAGGCGAGTGAGGAAATGGAAGAACATCAATGGAGAAAAGATGGTGGCACATCTTCTGGCGAATTCTTCTCAGACCCGTTTAGTTGACAATCCTGATGCCCTCTGTAGTAACCTAGAGGAGAGGCTTCGAAATGCGGTCGACCATGTGGCGCCAGCACGCAGGGTCAATCTACTAAATAGAGGTCGGAGGTCCCCTTGGTACAACGACTCTCTAAGGGAGAAAAAGAGGGCCTTGCGCAAGACGGAGAGAGCCTGGCGCAAAGCCTATGATACTAAGGCGAGAAGTATCTATATGCTTGAATTGGCGAATTATAAGCGGGCAATAATAGCTAGGAAGGCGGACTTCTATGAGGAAAGGATCACCACAGCTACAGATCCTCAAAAGGAAATCTTCCGAGTCCTAAATGAACTCAAGAAAGTAAAAGAACAAAGGCCAGAGTTCACGTTAGAGGACTGCCAGAGATTTCAGAACTTCTTCACCAGTAAAATTAAAGATCTTACTTCGGAAATTGCTTGCACTCCCATACATGCTTGCCCCCCACTGACTACGTCGGTTAAAAAGCTGGTGGATAGACCTCTGGATCTCCTTCCTCCCATTACGAAAGAGGAACTGTCCCTGCTCATTGGGAGAGTCAAGTCTGGCTCCCAGGCAGACCCTTGTCCCCCGGACGTCTTCAAACTGGCTATGCCAGGAATAGAAGAGGAGGTGCTGAATCTTTTGAACTCATCTTTAGTATCAGGAAAGGTTCCCACTGCCTTTAAGGAAGCAAGGTTGATCCCTTTGCTAAAAAAGCCTGGGGCAGACGTCAAATGCCTAAAAAATTTGAGGCCTATTTCCCAGATCCCTTTCCTGGCCAAAGTGCTGGAACAGCATGTTTTGGCTGACCTTTCTGACCATCTAGAAAGGAACGGTCTGTTGGAACCAAACCAATCGGGGTTCCGTGCAAATCATAGCACGGAACTGGTCATGCTGTCCATCATAGATGAGCTCCGAAATAGGGCAGACAAGAAGATACCCGGCGCCCTGGTGCTGTTAGACCTCTCCGCGGCGTTTGACACCGTCTGTCACAAACAACTCCTGTCGCGGATGAAGGACTTCGGCATCCAGGGCACAGCCCACGCCTGGTTTGCTTTTTTTCTACAAGGGAGGACTCAAAGAGTTCAGCTGGGAGAATTGCTCTCTACTGCAACACCAATCTCTTGTGGAGTGCCACAGGGGTCGGCTTTGTCGCCCTTGTTATTCAATATATATCTTCAACCATTGATTGCACTCCTGAATCAAATGGATTGTCAGGTATACAACTATGCGGACGACACCCAAATCATTATCCAAATGGATAATACGCCTGGGGCGCCAGCAAATCTGCAAACCATCTTGAAGCATACAGCTAATTGGATGTCGCTGAACTCCCTAAAAATTAATCCGGACAAGACGGAAGTTCTACCTATTACCATCGCTGGCAATCCATGGCATGATGGATTCTGGCCGAGGGAACTTGGACCGCCTCCGGAGCCGGCAGTGGCTGTAAAAAGCCTAGGCATCTATGTGGATGACAAGCTTTCCATGAGGAAACAAGTTACCACGGTGGTAGGAACTTGTGTTGGCCTGCTTCGTCAACTTAGAAAAATTGCGCCATTACTGTCCCATTCCACACTGAGACGGGCAGTTTCCGCTATGATCCTTGCAAGACTGGACTACGGCAACTCGCTCTATTTGGGTCTACCCCAAAAACTCCTAGACAAACTTCAGATGGTGATGAATGATGCCGCTAGGCTCATTCATAAGAAACCTAGGAGCACGCATGTGTCCCCACTTATGCGCGAGCTACATTGGCTCCCAGTAAGGCAGAGGGTGCTCTTCAAAGGGTTATGCATTGCACATAAATCCCTTTACGGTAAGGCACCAAGATACATCAAGACCCGCCTGATTCCATATAAACCTGCCAGGGTGCTAAGATCTGCTGAGGCAACTCTTCTCTTGCAACCTCGTTTCAGATTGGCGACAGTGGGCGGTCGTGCCATCTCGAACACCCTCCCAGGGGCTTGGAATAGTCTACCGGCGGACTTACGCAAAGAACCTAATTTGCTGTCCTTTCGGAAGAGGTTGAAGACTGTTCTTTTCCAGAAGGCCTGGGGAGGGCTATAAATTGCTGGGAAGTATCTTTCTTTTGGTTTCCTGCGGTGCTTACTGGACAAGCGCTTAGAGACCCCTGGGTTATAGAGCGCTATACAAATCGAAATAAATAAATAAATAAATAAATAAAAAGTTACCAAATTCTTATCTAACATTTTTAAAGCCAAAATTTTAAGAACAAAATTTGGCCTTTCAGGATTACTGCTGTTAAGGTAGATTGGTCTGATGTTGGTGATACTCTTGTATATGTTGAGGCAGTGTAGGTGTATCAGGTCATGGGTGATGTGGCTGCAGCAGGGAACATTGAAGATTAGTCAGCCGGAGGTGTTTTGGATTTGTTGTAGTCGTTGTAGGTGTTTTGCTGGAATTCCTGTTTAGAGTGTGTTGCCACAGTGTAGTCTGCTGCTGATAAGGGCCTGTGTTACTGTTCTTCCTCTTTTGGTTAGGATCCACTTGTAAATGTTGCGGAGCATGTGGAGGGTGTTTAGCAGTATGAGGAGATGCTGTAGACTTGCTTACACATGTAGAGGGAGGAGTTGAGGATGAATCGTAGGTTGTGTACATGGTCGGTAGGTGTTGGTGCTGTTCACAGTGTAGTTGACCAGCAGGGGTCATCCAAGGCTGAGGGAGAGGGTCTGAGAATGAGTACCTCCATGTTGTGCAAGTTCAGGTTCAGAGAGCTTCTCCTTATGCATTT
The DNA here is from genome assembly GCF_964263255.1 of Lissotriton vulgaris. Taxonomy (NCBI): domain Eukaryota; kingdom Metazoa; phylum Chordata; class Amphibia; order Caudata; family Salamandridae; genus Lissotriton; species Lissotriton vulgaris. The sequence continues at coordinate 498,073,147 of NC_141685.1, forward strand.
GGTGACGTCCTTAATTGCATTGTGGAGGTTGGTTTTTGTGGTATGTGTCTCCTTGGTGAGGAAGAGGATGAGATGGGTGTCGTCGGCGTAGGAGATGATGTTGAGGTTGTGATGGCGGGCAACTTGTGTGAGGGTGGCTATAGAGATGTTGAATAGCGTCGGGCTGAGGGATGAGCACTGGGGGAACGGTGCAAATGATGTCAGTGTTTTTGGATCAGAAGGCTGGGAGGCAGATTACTATTGAACAACTTTCAGACTAAGAATTTCACACATACTATTTGGCCATGAGGGAAAGTATCTGAAACCATTAAGGACTTTTTGTTGTATATTTTGTCAGCATATGTTTGTAAGTAACATTATCTACAGTGTATGAAAATTAATGATAATGTTTTGTTATTTTAAGATTGTTTGACATACCTCATAGTTACGTAAGAAATTCGTTTTAGAAAAAAAACATTAAACATATTTTTTATTTCTATTTTTTAGATTGTTATTGAGAATGTTGAATGTTTTTTTTAAGAAAATCTTCTTGATTTTCTTTTTATTGCCTACTGTTATGTGATGAGTAATATTGAACTCACTGTTTCTAGTGAAATTCAATATATTCTGAGAACAGCAAAAAAGGCAAATAAAAAGCTTTACAAAGTATTTTGTGTTGTAAAAGATATATTGTAGCTGTATTTTTTTGTCTTCTACAGATGCTAATTTTATAATATATATATATACTTTAATTTATTATTTTGAAGGTAAGTATAAGTAACTGTTAAAAATGATTGATGGGATGTACTTCTACAGAACTGAAGTAACAGAACATGGATGGAGTACATAAGTGTGTAAAGATGGTTTGTATCTTTCAAACACATTTAAAGACATTAAAATATATCTGCTGAGTGTACCTGTATTCTTTGCATTTTACTACAACACATCTACTACTTTGGAACTGGTAAGGTGAATAAACATATTGTAGTTTTTTTAGTACTGCGTTTTATTATAATAGCCTTAGTTTTTTTCCTATAGTGATAAGGAGTGACTGGTTTGAAAATGTAAGAACATTTTATAAATAAAAATTCATATAAGTAATTTTATTTATATAATCTTATAAAGTAGTTGAGAATGGTATTTGCATAATATTTTTAAAGGGCAAAATAGTTGATTAAGCTAGTTTTGTATTATGTAATAGGAAAAATGATAAAATGAAGTGTTTATGTTTTTGTACAAGGATCTACAACATAAAAAATTCACTATAGTAGAAGAACAGAACAATATAGAAGACGGTTTCGAAATTAGTAACACTCTCATATAAGAGCTAAATATACCTTTCATGGCAGCGAGAATGAAGGTGAAAATATTAGTGCTGCAGATATCAGCTGTGATTTTTTAGATGAAACCTTGGATGCTGATTTTGTGGAAGCATTAGAGGACGTCAAGTTTGATCAGATGACTTTTGAAATTGATAATGAAGAAAATGAAATACCTGATGAAATTATTTTAGAAGCTCTCTTAAATTATGAGATGTTACAAGAATACATGTATTGTTATGTTATGTTATGTTATGTTATTTATTCTTTTGTATAGCGCACGGCTACTCAAAAAGAGTGTCCCGGCGCTTTTTGGAAAAGGGGGGCTGCAACACAATAACATAACACCGTTAAAAAGAAAGGACAGAAGGCCAAACAAAAACATATAGGAAAAGCAGGCTACTGGGTAAACAGCCAGGTTTTAAGGCCTTTTCTAAAAGCAAGTAGGCTGGTAGCTCCTCGCAGAGTGAGCGGCAAAGAGTTCCACAACTGTGGCGCCAGCAGTCCAAAAGAGCGGCCTCCCAGGCGAGCTCTCTTCACACGCTGAACAACTGCCAGAAACAAGGAATCCGACCTCAAAGACCGAGTCGGTTGATAGAAGACCAGTCTCTTTTGAAGATACTTTGCTCCCACCGCGTGAAGAGCTTTATAGGCCAGAGTCAGAGCCTTAAAGGCGATCCGTTTCCGGATTGGAAGCCAATGCAAGGTTTTCAACAGGCCCGATGCACTGGCCCGTCTATTTAAACCAAAGATTGCTCTTTCGGCAGCGTTCTGCACCACTTGGAGCCGCTGCAGCAGATACTCTGGCAGGCCCAGGTAAAGAATGTTAGAATAGTCCAACCTGGACCCGATCAGAGCCTGCACTGTCAGTTTCCTATGCTCCTCAGACAGCAGGGGGAGAAACCTCCGCAACATCCTAAGGATGCCGAAGCAGGTGCCCGACACCCCGAGGATGTGGGATTTCAATGTTAGCCCCTTATCCATCTTGACCCCCAGATTCTTGGCGACTTGGGAAGAACAAGACGGTGGAAACATATTGATCGGCCACCAGGCCTGCCAGTCTGGCTCTGTGTCACACCCAAAGAAGAGTACCTCGGACTTATCGGAATTGCACTTGAGGCTGTTCAGTTGGAACCATTGGAAAACAGCCCCAAGGCAATCCCGGATACTCTCCCCGTCAAAGTCTCCTCCTCTCTTACACGAGAAGAGGAGCTGGGTGTCGTCGGCGTAGGATACGATCTGGGCCCCATACGACTCCGCCAATGCCGCCAACGGTGTCATGAAGTTGTTGAATAGGGTCGGGCTCAGGATAGAGCCCTGTGGGACCCCGACTCCCAGAGGCGGCATCACGGCGGAATCTGGCGAGGCCCAGACCGTTTGCCGGCGGCCGGCTAGAAAGGAGGAAAACCAGCCGAGCACCGTCCCCCGCAGACCTATCTCATAGAGTCTTGCGAGAAGGCCATCATGGGGGACGGTGTCGAAGGCCGCCGACAAGTCCAACATCACCAGCATGGCTTTGCCCCCAGAGTCCAGAACCCCTTTAATGGTTTCTGAGACCTCAAGGAGCGCAGTCTCTGTGCTGAGGTGGGGACGAAAACCGGACTGGGTGGCGTGCAGGATCTCATTGGTCTCAAGAAAATTGGAGAGCACCACCTGAACGTGCTTTTCCACAATCTTCGTGAGAGCCGGCAGCAGAGAGATAGGCCTATAGTTGACCGGGGCCTTCGGATCTAGGCCAGGCTTCTTGAGCAGTGGAATCACCATCGCCTGCTTCCAGGCGTGCGGGACCACTCCCTGACTCAACGAGAGATTCAGCAGCGGGTTCGCCAACGGATTGATCACCTCCGCTACTTTCGCCAAGAATTTAGCCCGATTTGAGATTGCCCATTAGCGCTAGAGAGTCAGGGGCAGAGATCGAAGGAAACACACCCAGCGTCACACCTGGCGAAGCCCGCGGGGATAAGATGGCCTCAGGATTAGTCTGGCCCGTAGGCCCAGGCGATGGAAAAGAATCCTGTATAAGTTGGATCTTGCTCGTAAAAAAATCAGCAAGGTCCGAAGCCCAGGTAACAGATGGTTTTTCGTCCGAGGTGTTAGGCCGTGGGGAAATAAATTCTCTCACAATGGAGAAAGTTTCCTTACAGGAGTTAGAAGCCGCTTCTATTCTCCTAGCTAGATATGCTTTTTTTCCAGGCGAAAATATTATATAATAATAATAATGGTTTGAGAGACTCTTCTTCCAGAATTGTACCCAAGTACTCATGGTGCAAAGTGGGTCTTAGGGCATGGACTGTTTCAAACCCCTATAGACTATGCATGCACTCTTCTATGCACTGGCAAACCTGTATTTTATAGCTTCTATTTCCCAGTCTATATCCTTTCACTTCTAGCAAAGTCTCTGTGATTGCTGATTCCGTATTGTACTGAGCTATTCAGCAGAATGTCCTTATCTATGCACTCTATAAAAAAGTGAAGGTGTTTTAAATTCAGCCAGACACTCTCCTTGCAGAACTGTAATTATCCAGTCAGTACCCAAGTAATCATTGTGCAAAGTAGGCCTTAGGCCATGGACTGCTTTAAACTTGTATAGACCATGAATACAGTCTTCTAGGTACCTGCTAACTTCTCTTTTATACCTTCAATTCCCTGATCTGTATCCTTACACTTCCTCTAAACACTCTGTCACTGTTGTTTTAGTTTTGTAGTGAGTCATTCATTAGTGTGTAGTAATCCATTTACTACATTAAAACACTAATGGGCAGATGTACAATAACTGGCACTTACCCAGGAATATGGCAGTTATTGTGCACTGTGACACCACCACCATAGATGCGCCGTATTTACAATGTGGTGCACAATGGGGCAAAAATGTCACAGATATGTGCTGTATCTGTGCCATGAAGGTGGCTCATTGTTTGAGTTGGGTTGCAAGTGCAACGCATCTCCAATAATACTCTGGGGTCCCTATGCTCAAAATGCAGTATCAATCCTTTTGCCTGCTTCAAGCAGATGCACGGTTTTGATGCAGTATGACTCCAAAAGTGACAAAGGGAAATCTTGTAGATATTACTCAGCCACTTTTAGGAGGTGTTCCTGTTCCAGAACACCTCCACCCTCCCTTGTACATTGGAAAGCCTCCTTCTGGTGCAGGGCTTTACAATGTGATGCACCTTCCATATGCATCTCATTGTAAACACCACACACCATGAAAGATCTTTTGCACCACCGCTGCATCACAAAAGTGAAGCAACAGATGTGTAAAAGAGGCACAAGGGGATTGTAAATCCGCTCCTAACACATAGCAATTCACTCAGGCAGTTCCACCCGCAGTGCAAATTGAAGCATAGATTTGTAACATATTTATGTGCATCTGTTACATTCAAGTGCTTCGGAGGTAGTACAGTATACTATAGGTAAACACCTTATAGATTTATGCTGTAGCACTTCCTTATAGTTCTGCACTTTCAATTTCACTATACACTACTAATGTATTCATTCATTCATTAATGCACTATACATTCATTCAGGCAAAGTTTTACACACTATCATAGAAATATAGCTTTTTTTTGACCAGTGAAGGTAATTCCGAAAAGAACAGTTGTTTTGTCTTTTTGCTTTTGTATTTTTTTTTGTGATTTTTTGAACTTTTTTTTGAATGAAGAAAAATAAACTGCAACCAAAAAACTGTTGAACTGGAACAAATGAACAAAAACAATTAACAACATGAGCAACGGTGCTCAAGTTTCCTTTGGTTGATCAAGTCAATAGACTGTTCTCCGTAACATAACATCTCATTGCAAAATTTGCATTTTATAATTAAATCTGCAAAATCAGGTCTGGTGTCCGGGTATGACCTGCTTACTTGTGGTGGTGCAGTAGAAGTGCTGGGAACAACAGGTGGAGGGTTATCCCACAGCCTTTCTGCACAATCTCTCGCGTAATTGCACGGATGCAGATTTTTAACATGGCGGACCATGCTCGCTTTTCCAAATGAATATTTCTTGTTGGCTTTGCCTCTGGACAGCGTAGTCTGACAGATTTTGCATGTGACTTTCGTCGCATTCATCTTCTTTTGGTCTTCTGGAAAGGTGAAAAATGTCCCAATAACAGCCTCTTTCCTCTTTTCCTGAAGCTGCTCTGCAACAAATTCCACCTCTGAAGAGTGTTCTGAAGAGGATTCCCGAAGTTGGGCCATGTTGGAGTAGGTCTCTTAAATGACTTGAGCTTCACAGAAGTGATGGTTCTCCTGAGAACGTCAAAATGAATTATTAAAATGGGTGGGGTCTTTCAACAGTTGGAATAGGAAGTGTTATGAACCAATCAAATCTCTTCTTTTAAAGTCACATGGCTTTGCGTACGCTCACGGTGCGCTTAGGGGGCTCTTATGATGCGAGTACGTACGACGTACCGCCGCAATTTGCGTAATTGCTTTTAAAAATAATATACGCTTATTAAAAGTAAAAAACAAAACTTGTTTCGTGATAATCCCAGATAATGTCTGCCCTTAAAATGTACATTAAAAACATAAATATATGTTTTTGAACAATTAGAAAGTTTTGCGGCGTGCGCGTACGGGGCGCCGTACATGACGACGCGCGGAAGCGTTGAACCGTACCTGTAACGTTTGTGCGGGTACGCGCAGAGGACGATTTACCATACAATGTATGGTGCGATCACCGTACGCGTCCGGTACGATTATAAAAAAAAAAAAATGAAAAGGAATTATATAGAATTTAATTTTAATATATTGAAAAAATTAAATAATAAAAAAAATGTGGGCTAGTTGGCCCCCAGGGACTCCCAGTATGCAAGGGGAATTAGTTCCCCCTCTGAAAAATTGTCAGGGGGCTGCGTTGCAGAGAGGTGCCAAAAGGGGTGGGGCCTCATTACACCTCTCTACATGCCAGCCCCTTGGCCCATACTGGAGGTTCCTGGTGGGCTAGTTGGCTCACAGGGGACCTCAGGATTGAAGAGGAATTAATTCCTCAAACTAAAACACGCCACAGGGTGTGTTTGCACACATGTTACCTCAGGTCCCGCCCCCTTCCTTCACAATTGAACAAAATATTCCTGTAAAATCATTTAAACTAAGAATTCCCAAACATTTGGAAAAAGAAAATATATAGAATTTAATTTTAATATATTGAAAAAAATCAAATATTTTTCAATTTAGTTTTTTAATTATTTTACACTAAAAATAGATAATGTAAAAACAAAATAAAATAACTAAAAATAGTTATTATGAAAATGTAAGAAATTAGTATACAAAAAAGAAATATAAATAATTAATACATTTAAAAATTATCATTTACAAAACCTTTGAAATTCACTGAAAAAAACATCAGTTTCAGCCACGTTATAGTTAGGAATTAGCATTTAAAAAACCTTAGAAATTCACTGAAAAAAATATAGGTTTCACACATGCTATAGTTAGCTGGACATTTCACTCATATAAAACCATTGAAATTCCCCGTTATAGTTAGTTCAGCTAACTATAACTTGTGCGCCTGCAATGCACTGTTGATGACGTCACATATTACATCACTCATGACATGGTCAGTGATATCACTCATGACATCACTGATAAAATCTCAAATGACATCTACATGCAGTTTGTGAAGTAGCGCAAACTTGGCAAACTACGCAAGCATAGCCTAGTGCTTTGCCCAGGGTTAATGTAAATCCATTCAGTAGTGCCAGAGAAATTCAAACAATAAAAATATCAATATCTGAGCACCGAGGAGGATTTGCGAACCCTTCTGAGACAACACTCTAAACCAGAATGTGTTGGCAGCCATCTGGTGACTCGGTAACCGAGACCTAAGGAAATAGTACAAAAAAAGGAGAAAAACAAAAAAAGGGGGCAGGGTAGAAATACCCTGACCCCCTAGGCCTGCTCAGGGGGTCCCAAAAAAGCATTTGTTTTTAAAAATTCTGCTGAATTACGTGATTCATTTTCTATAAGCCTCAGGGTGGACCAGGTCCCAGGGGCAAATAGTAAATATATAGCAAAGGATCCAGCAGTGCTGGGGACCACCATCTCTCCTGGGCTCTGCTAAATATTTGTTGGGGGCACATGCCCCCCGCAGCCTCGGGCACTGGCACCCGGGGGCCTGTAGAAAAAAGGTTTAGGGGGCACCTGCCCCCATGCTGCCCCAGGGACCACCACCTCCCTGGGACATTGTACACTATATGCAGGGGCCTTGCTACCCCCACCAAGCCATGGGGACTGCCAGCTCCCAGAGGCTCAAACTTGAAAAGTGTGGGCGGGGCTCCTGCCCACCCACTCTGCCCCAGGGACTGCCAACTCTCAGGGCACTAATTATTTAAATGCCGGGGTCAGTTGCAGACCCTGGGCCCTCTCTGGGGCTTGCAAATGTTAGGAGGGGGCCACGTGGCCCCCCTCCTGGAGCCCTCGTTGGCCTTGGGGACCACCACCCCCCAGGGCTGTCTCGTGCAATGTCTTGGTTGCCTACACCTGGGAAATTTCTGTTTGCAATGGCAGGGCAGCAGCACGACTCCCACCCTCCCGTAGCAAACACTGCTTTGCTACATGGAAGCGAGAGCAGGAAACCTTCTCTCACTTCCAAGAAGCAAAGCATTACTGCTTTTGGGCAAGGGGAGGTACATATCAGCAGCTCCCCTTTTCCAAAAGCAATGCCACCTCCTGCAGGAGGCAGGGAACCACCAGCGAGCATGGGGGCATTGGAGCTCCCCCACATCCCCAACTTTAGGTCCGCCCCAGGGAATCGGGTCCCCGGGACCAGATGTGGCCCCTTGGAGGGGGGCTACGCAGCCCCCTTCCTAAATATTTTTTTTTACAAAATATAAAAAGATCGAGGAACAGCCCGGGGCATGGGGTCCCAGAGCCAATAATGGTCCCCCTCCTAAATGTAAACAAAATAATAAATATGTGGCCATGCCCCGGGGATGGGGTACCCTGGGCAGAAATCAGCCATGGGAGAGGGGCCTGCGCAGCACCCCTCCCAGTTAAAAAAAGTTTGCAAAGTGGTGTAAAAAGGGAGCATGGCCTCGGACCACTCTCTGCAATCCAGCTGTGTGGGGCTTACTGGAGGTACCTGGTGGGCTGGTTGGCCTACAGGGACCCTCAGGAGGCAAGGGAACTTCATCAACAAAGAGCGCACCAGGAGGCGCATTTGCACAGTGGTTTAGAAAGGGGGCATGGTCTGTGTCCACCTCTAAGCAATCCCACTGTGTGGGGCTTACTAGTGGTAAGACGTAGGCTAGTTGACCACAAAGTACCACCCAGCAGCGAAGGGGACTTCAATCCCCTTTCAAGAGCTTGCCAGGGCGCGTGTTTACAGAGTGGTGGCCTGCTATGATAACGTAGCAATCCTGCTGTGTGGGACTCACTGGAGGTAGTAGGAGGGGTAGTTGGCCCCCAAGGATGTCCTTTAGGGCCAACTACCCCTCTTGATACCTCCAGTAAGTTCCACACAGTGGTATTACTAAGACATCTTTGGAAGCCATGCCCCCTTTCTCCGCCGCTCTACAAACACACCTCTTGGCAGACTATGGGGTGGGGGATGAAGTCCACATTTTTCCTGAGGGACTTTGAGGACCAAGAAGCCCTCCTGGTACCTACTATAAGTCCTACGCAGAGGAATTCCAGAGCACTGTTCGGAGGACCAGCACCCTTTCTCCACCACTCTGCAAACATGACTACTAGTGAAAGAAGCATTTGCAATGTAGTCGATTTCACATTTGTCAGAGTTAGAGCTATTGGCGTTGTAAATGTAAAAGTTTTTTACTAATGTTTTTTGGTGAAGCGTGGATGTACATTGTGTGTAGTGGAATTATGTGGTATGCTGTGCAGTGAAATTATGTGAGTTAAAAGTATGTGGTATTTAGTGTATAGGAATTATGTGGAGTGGGCTTATATGTTTTGGAGTGTAATTATGTGGTATTGTAGTCTGTGTTGTCCAGTCTTCCTCATTTCCATTGAAGCTAAATTATTTCAATGAGACACACAAAAAAGAAGGAACCACTGAGGAGCACTACTGGACCTAATCAGAGGTATGAGCAAAGCCACTGGAATTATGTGACTGTTTGGCTGCACCAACTCTGACATAATTAAACATTTTCTGCATTTGCCAAATATTCCATCATCTGCTGCCTAATCTGAAGATTTGAAAAAAAGCCTTGGTTCTAGCTCAAATGGCTCAAATGTTCCGAAAAATGCAGTGTCATGTATTACAGCGTGGTTGAAGGCCATTTGCAAAGCTGGGATGGTTATGTGCTACTGCAAAATGAGGGTGTTAAACTGATACTAATGGTGCTCAAACCTCTCTTTCTGTGCCTCATTCTGCATTTCTCTTGCTTTTGTCTGCACCTTTCTTCCTCTTTCTGCACATCACTGTCTCCTTTCTGCACTGCACTTGCCTCTTTCTGTACTTCTATTGCCCCTTTCTGTACCTCATTTGCCTCTTTCATCACTTCTCTTACTGCTTTCTATACCTATGTTCCCTCTTTCTGCTCCTCTCTTGCCTCTTTGTGCATTTCTCTTGCCCGTTGCTGCAGTTCCCTTGCCTCTTTCTGTACCTCTCTTGCCTCTTTCTGTACCTCACTTGAATCTTTCTGCACCTCACTCTCTTGTTCTGCACCACTTTTGCCTTTTTCTACAGTTCTTGAGCCTCTTTCGGTACCTCTCTTGCCTCTTTCTGTACCTCAAGTGCCTCTTTCTGCACTTCTCTTGCCTTTTTGTATAGTTATCTTGCACCTTTCTATACCTCTTTTACCTCTTTCTGCACCTCACTTGCCACTTTCCTTTTTTCTCTCGCCTCTTTCTGAACCTCAATCTTTTCTTTCTGTACCTCTCTTGCCTCATTCTGCACCTCACTTGCTTCTTTCTGCATCTCTCTTGCCTCTTTCTGTACCCCTCGTGCCTCTTTGTGTACCTCTCCTACCTCTTTCTGCACCCCTTTTGCTTCTTTCTGCACGCCTGTTGGTTCTTTCTGCACTGCTCTTGCTTCTTTTGGCACCTCTTTTACAAATGTCTGCATCCTTCTTGCCTCTTTCTGTTACCCTCTGCCCTCTTTCTGCTCCTCTCTTGCCTCTATCTGCACACATGTTGTCTCTTTCTGCAATCGAATTTCTCTTTTTGTAACTCTCTTGATTCTCTCTGTACTTCTCTTGCTTCTTTCTGCATCTCTCTTGCTTCTTTCTCCACCCGTTTTCCCTTTTTTGCATCCCTATTGAATTATTCTGCTGTTCTCTTGCTATTTCCTGCACCTCCAGGGCCTCCTTCTGCACCTCACTTGCCTCTTTCTGCACTACTCTTACTTCTTTCCACCCCTCTGTTGCTTCTTTCAGAAATTCTCTTGCCTCTTTCCGCACTTCTCTTGCTTCTTTCTGCACCTTCCTTGCGTCTTTCTGTACCTCTGTTCCCTCTTTCTTGACCTCATTTGCTTCTTTATGCACCCCTCTTGCCTTTTTTTGCTCCCATTTTTATTCTTTCAGCACCTCTTTTGCATCTTTCTGTACCCCTGTTGCCTCGTTCGCTACCTTTCCTGCCTCTTTCTGCACCTCTCGTGCTTATTTCTGTACTTCTCATCCTTCTATATGCAACCCTCCGGCTTCTTTACGGACTTGTCTTGCCTCTTTGTTCATGTCAGGCTCACCTGAGGTCTCCGTGGAGACAGGAGCCAGGAGTCTGATGAATAGATCCCAACTTCCTTCTACCACTAGTCCGCCCAACAAGGTCAAAGCAGTACCAGTGAATAGGGGGAAGAGGGGAGACAAGGGAAGAAGAAGAGTCAGAGCAGGTCCGGCACACGTCCAACACCGCGAAAGCTCCACTGGGATCTGGAGGAATTCATATGAACAGAATGCTAAATCAACATTTGGATAGACTAGGAGCAAGCACACATAACTGCTGGTCGGTAAACTATTCTACCTGGAAATCTCCCCTCTTCAGCTTGTGTCCACAGATAAAGAAAAAAATGCAACAGATGCAATATTCCTAAACACAGATAAAGATAATGTTAACACCTCATAACGCTCATTCACAGTTGGGTAATTATGTTGTAAAGTAGTTACATAGCTAACCCCAAAACATGTGAGGAACATGAAATGCAAGGTAGCTAATAAAGAAAGTATGTTTTTGTGGGTTGTTTACAGCACAACCTTCCAAACGACCAACGTAAACTTAATAAGCAGCCACCTAATCAGTTGAGCCAGCAGGTTTGTATGATGCCTAATAAAGGGGGTAGAAGCGACTGTTAACCCCTGCAAAATCTGAGCTCTGTGATATGCAGCTATGTACCCCTTGCCTCAGGAGCCAAGGTAGCTGTCCATATGGTGCATATCATAAAATTCAAATAATACTAATAATACGTGAGAACACTCTGAACAAGACTGCAAACATAAGGAAAATGCAGAAGCCTGAATGCCCATACAAGAAGGAGCTCCTATATATAGCAAGCAGAGGGAGCACTCAAAGGATTGGCCACCTAAACTAACACTAGCGCGTTACCACCAAACCAAGTGGAGGTCCTTGTTGAAAGGGCCGAGAGGAGCGGAGAAGAGTCAAAGAAGGTCCTTATGCCGCCTTCAGAGAATTTGTGTCCGTGAGCAGAAGAAGGTACTCAGCAACTCTTAGAAGTGAAGCAGGATCCGCAGACGCTACGCACAAACGCTGAAGCCCATGACCCGGAAGTGACCCAAGTGACCCGGAAGTGCAAAAGCCCGAAACCAACAACTAGAACGCGAAGCGTCACTATTCTCGATGCGTCGCTTTTATGTGGGTGGTGACTCCACCCTCACCTCCCCATGTACTGCAGCGCAACCATAACATCACCTACTTTTTTCTGCACCCATCTTGCCTCTTTTTGCACCTCTGTTGCTTCTTTCTGCACCTTACTTGCCTCTTTCTGCACTTCTCTTGCTTCTTTTTATACCTTTATTGCTTATTTCAGCAATTCTCTTGCGTCTTTCTGCAATTCTGTTCTTTCTGCACTGCTCTTGCTTCTTTCTGCCCATCGCTTGCCTCTTTCTCGCTTCTCTTGCTTCTTACTACACATCTGTTGCTTCTTTCAGCAATTCTCTTGCCTCTTTCTCTACATCTCTTGCTTGTTTCTGCCCTTCTATTGCATATTTCTGCACCTCTTTGTGCACCTCTCCTACTTTTCTGTGCAACTCTCTTACCTCTTTTTGCACTTCTGTTGGTTCTTTCTGCTAAGTATGGGTGAATTTTGCAAATTCGTGGTACGTGAATTAGTGCAAATATTACTCGCGGTCCACAAAATTCGCCAACTTTTGCGAGATTGTGAATTTTTTCATTTTTGCGTGTTCGCAGGATTTTTTTCAGTGCGGCTACCGAGAAGTTACCCATGCGGTCGTACATGGGCGCGTCCATCTTGTTTTCAGTGTTCGCGTTGCGTATTTTTCGTTTGCGGGTGCTAGTTGCATGCTCGCGTTGTGCATTTCATACTTGCGGGGTGGGATTGCGTGTTCGCATCCGTTTTTGCGTGCTCGCGGAGGAAATATCGCGCAAACTTACCCACGTAGTTGCAATGGGCGCGGCCATCTTGTTTTTCATTCATTGCTATGGTTCTGGGCATGCTTTTTCTATCCAGCTTTAATCTTTGTAATCCTTTGTTCGTTTGAACTTTTTTTTGATCTTTTTTACTCATTACCTATCTCTCTTTTTTTTTTACATCTATATTTTGTGTTTTATTCAACTTTTTGTTACTTTAATAACTACTTTTTTTTAGCTGTCTCTTTTCTTTTATTTCGCTATTCTTTCCTATTTTTCCTTTCTTTGACCCAGGACCATGGCAAAGGGAGCCGGCAAGTCGAAGGGGAAGAGTCCCGCACCCCGTAACTGGCTCCCTTGAGGGCGATTAAGGGGGGAGTCAGTAAGTCCTAGGGAGATCTTTAGCGCGGTGGAGGTGAACGCACAGGTCTTCTTTGTACAGCAGGCGGCAGGCCCGGTACCGGGTATGGCCTCTGGGAGCTATGGTGTAAGGTGTGCCGGGCCATGTATCAGGAGTCTGGGGTCCGGCACACCTACAACCAGGTGACACACCGGTGGTCCAACATCCTAGACCGGGAACAAGACCTGCTCGACCTGCTTGGCGTCAAGATCCCTGGGCTTGGTGAGTACCAGTAGCTAGATAACTACTTTGTTTTCTTCTGCTCTGTGGTATATTGTAAATATAAGTTTTTTCAGAAGAGCAAGAATGCTGCCAATTACATTACAGGTAAATTATGTTTCAAAAGCCTCTGTGATTGCAGGTGCTCGCCTGCTCAGTCAGTGGTGGTGCTACTATGCTTACTTGTTTTCAATTTTGTGCTCATTTGGCTTGAGTGATTATGTATGAGTGTACTTTACAGAAATGCGTAATGCTAGAGAAACTAGAGACTCAAGTCCAGTCCTTCCTTTGTACTCCTGCCACTAAGGAGAGATAGTGGTGGTGGATTGATAGGTTGAGTATTATTTAGTAGGCAATTTTTTAGTGTTCTGCAATCATGACGGACTGTGTCTGTCACTTCGCGTGCTGCTGAGTGCTGCCAGTCCTAGTAGAACCTTTATGTCGTTGGTTTAGTGAGTTACATAACTTTCCAAGTAGACGGTCCGCGAATGCAGCAATACTAATATCCTAGTAGACCACATCAGATAGGTCAATAAATTTAGTGCATTTGTTGTTGTTTGTTCCCTTAAATAATTAGTTATTGTTTTTTTGAAATGTTTGATTTCGTTGACAACAATCATCCATGTTTGTGTCTTTCTTTCATGTACATCAGCTCCTCCCAGGGGCAAGAGGACAGTGGTGGTAGTGGTGGGCCAGCAGTGCAGGAAGGCCAGGATCGGTCCGACGAGGGCTCTTCTGCTGGCCCCAGTAAGTTTTCCTGTTAATATTAATAATTATACTTCCCTAACTTTTACAGCACCTATTTAATCCTAACGTTCATCATAATTCTATTTTTTCCTAAATCGTCTTTGATCTTCTTGTAGACTGTTTCTAATTTCTTATCCTGCCTCTACTATGACTCTCTGTGCTACCACTATTTTAATAGTCTGCCTGTGTAGCTAGCTGAGCTTGCACAGTTGGCAAAAGGTGTTAAACAAAACTTGTATTCAGCAATAGCTCTAGGCACTGAGTGCAGTCCTCTGGGTTGGCCATAATGTCTATTGAAATCTTCTTGATGTTTATACTTTGACAATTACCAACAATAAAATGTCAATGGATACCAAAAATAAGATACTAGTTTACTTTTTGATTGGATAGGAGGACATACTACTACTGTTGCAGGGACTTTTATGCACATACAGAACTATGGACAAGAAATAGGGCATTGGTGATAATAGGCGCAGTTATTTACCTCAGTCATAACAGAAGTTGAACCCCCAATCTCCTTACTGACTAGCTAGTGTGACAGAGTCATTATTTAGCTTCTGAATGCAGCGATGATCCCCAATGATTATACAACCTAGAACATAAGACTACGGAGTCAGAGTCCTGACCTCTCAAAGTCACGGACTCATGCTTGCAAATTGCAAACCCTTTCGCTCACTCACTCATGAGCGAAAACCACAGAGTCTATGTAAGTTTTAAAGCTTTATTAAAAGTAAAACAACTAGCTCTGTGTGTACTCGGTATATTACTGACTACTGACAGCTAGTTATTTGAGTTAGGCGCCTTGACGCCCATTGGGCATAGTTGCGCATTACAAATGCCATTTCATTCATTCATTCATTCATTTCAATTGTGCATTATATAAAAACATTTTATTAAAATCAACTTCATGTAAGATAAACGGTGAACTCTTGAAAACTGAACAGTGGCTGATTTTACACATTAATTGTGGGAGAGCGCTCACCTGGTTGGAACTTAAAGTCTTGGTGGTGATTATGATGACTCTGAGTAACATATTGCTCTTGTTCGTAGAAGGGAAGCTTCTGTCTGTTATGAGAAAAATGGTGTGTGTTAAAAAGCAAACATTCATCAGTTGTGCCAAAAAGTGTAGCATGTTATGGCTAAGAATAAATAAAAAACACCCTCCCCTTACGAAAGGGGAATTTTTAATTTGGACTAGAGAGTCAAATTCAAATTCAAATTTCTTTATTCTGTTTCCAAAATTTCATAGAAAACCATAAAAGTACACATAAAAACACATGCGTTAATATGTTTAAATCATCACATTACAATGTTCTAGCAATATTTTAAAATAGGAGACATTAAAATGCAATAAAAATCTAGACAGATCAGGTTATAAAATGATACACAGTTGTTTAGACGAATTTGACCAAGCATGAGTCTAGCCAAGATTTTGTCTATGGTTAACACAAAACTTCAGGAAACAGGCAATGTTTTTTGCATAAGTTTCTCCTTCCAAAAATTGGAGGACAAGAAAAGCAGGGCGACAACTACGCAATCCCAACTTTATAAGTATTGGTATTATCCAATATTTCCTAGGCTCTTTGTAAAATTTGCAAAATAAAACTGTGTGAATCAGAGATTGAAAAGATACATCGTCACAGGGGCAAACAGAAAGGTTCTTGGACCAATCATTTGCTTGTGGAAAGGTCACCAAATGATGGAAGATATTGAACCTAAAACGGGTCAGTAAACATTTCTCGTAAGAGCTCAGCTTATAAGTTAGATAAGGCTGCATAGCAAAGGTGGTCTGAATTGATAAAATATGCTGCACTGAACATTTTTCGACCTCAGTGGTTAGTCGTAGCTGCTCTAGATGAGACATGCATAGCTTTTGTAATCCCTTTCTTGATATCTCCGATATAGTTAACGGAGAGTGATAATATTTTTCCAGGCCTAGGTCATAGAGAACTTTTTTTTACATAAGCAAGTCAACTAATCTTCTGCACATTCTCAAGCAAAAGGCAATCGTGCAGAAGGCTTCTGGATAATTCACTCTGTGAGGACGACCAAACACGGTGCCATAAAAGAATTGGTTGTAATTTAATAGTGTCTGATATGTATACCATCCCCAGCTCTAAATGGCAGCAATAGGTCGAGGAGCTCTGTGGGGCAGAAAGCAAATATCTCAAGAAACTATTCTCGACTTTCTGAAGGGCGCCCACCTTTCCATGTCCCCAAACCCCAGCTCCATAGCATGCTATGCTAATGCATTTTGCTTGATATATCTTGATCATTTCAGTTGGTGGCCTTTTACCTAGCATTTGTGCAAATGCTACAAGGGCATTAGTTGCCCTAAGGAATAATAATTTTCTCACCTCAATAGCCTGTTTCCATGAAGACTTGTTGTCTATTAGAATCCCTACATAGGGATAAGTGTTTGTTCTCTCCAACTTTGTACTGTCAATAAAAATATCCCTTATAGACTTGAGAGTCACAAATAATTAAATGTGTTTATGTACTAACATATTTTTTCATTCCAAGACAAAATAGGGAATGGTGTATATGGCATCTAAAAATATTAAATGTATTTCCTAGGCATAACACCATCGGCACAGGCCACCCCCAGTGCCAGGGCCAACGCGGAGGTGGTCACTCCAGGGGCGGATGCGGTGCCAGCAGGAACTGCTGTGGGGGATGCCACAGTAGTGGCAGGCAGTGGTAAGCTATTATATGCCTTACTTATTGAGATTACAGAGTAGGCTCGCTGCAGGGGTGTATATGTTGTACAGTACAAGTACACTTTATTGTTAAGAAGACTTACATATTTAGAATGAAGTATTTGTCAACCAGGTAGAAGACAGTCACCTTTGACTTTGTATTAGAAATAGCATTAGCGGCGGGAGTTGACGAGTAACCAATGGCCTCCTCTAAATTTCACTTCACCTCAGCTGTGAAAGTTTTAGCGAGAAGCCAAGTCAGATCAGACATGAACTTGATGGATGGGATGAACGAGCGAGTTAAATAATGACTGGCAAAGAATGATGCGTGTTTTTGAATGCAGGCACATGTGGCTGGGAATCTGATGCATGGCCGGTTGAAGGCTGTAGCAAGGATGGGTGGAAGGAGAAAGAAAAGAAGAGTGTCTGGGTGGGTGAAAAATAAACTATGTGTGCGCAATATATCCTTTGGTTCAAAGTCAAATGCAAGTCAAGCACGGATGCATGGCTGGCGGTTTACAAAATGAAATAAAAAGGGTGTTTTTGATGACAAAAAGTAAGGTTTGTCCAGTTGAGACTTTAAGAAGAATGATTGACATTTACTTTGAATGGATGGATGCCTGGATGGTATCTTCCTCATAGATAGCAAAGGTGAATGTAGACAGAGTAGAAGGTCACCGGATGAAGAGTGTTACTTTGAAGAGCATGTAACACCGCATGCCTGTGCCACAGTAGCAAAGCCAAGGAAAGTAGAAGTTGTAATTTTTCAGAATACTCCCTTGACTAACAGTAGTTTGCAAGCACAGCATATATTGTGTATCTATATTGTATAGTTCACATTCTAAAGTCAAGTCACCACTCACTAGTGCTTTCCTCCCGCGATTACGGGGACCATTCACTACCTCTGTTAATAATTTTTTTTCAACTCTGTCATTCATGTGTGGCCTATCGGTGGTCACTCAATAAAAACAAAGCACCTAAAGTCATCCCTTATATAAGCAAATATCCTGTGAAGGGATAGATGATCATATATCTTCTTCATTTTCCTTTTGTAGTAGTAAGGGGCAGGGAAGGTTGAAAGTTAAATTAATTGAGCAGTTGCCCTTGTAACAGAGTCTGGCCAGGGCCACCCATAATAGAAAAGTAAGAGCTTCACGACCTGCATGTACTAGATGGTAACAGTAACGCAAGTCTGCATCATCATGGCTTGCGTCTGTTTTTCTTGGGTGCAAGCTGACTGCGCTGGCATTATGCCGGCTTCCACAAGTTTACGTACTAATTTCGCTAAACAAGAGAGAAGAAGACTGGTGTACTGTCTGAGTCTAATGTAGTGAGTCCATATAGTGCTAGTAGAATTCCTGAAACTCCCACTAATGTTAGAGCAGAGGCCGACAAAGTGGGAGGTTAGATAGATACATGACACAAATGTTATGTACTGTGCTTGCAAGTTGCTTGTGCTACTGTGACACAACTTTCTGTTGAATTATTTTGTGTTAATCCTAAAGAATATTGGTTACAGTATTTTTTCTTTCTTCATATAGACACTCCTTCTAAACTATCAAAGAAGGAGTTGGCTATCCGGGCCAGGCAACGGAAGCTGGAGGCAATTGTCAACGAATATCGACGGCTAGTGGCTCAGGAGGAGGAGGATGACTCGCAGTCAATATCCACAACAGCTGCATCCTCCTCCGCTGCCACTGGGTCATACAGCCAGCACAATACTCCAGCGGTATGACGTCGTGGTCCCGCAGCCACCCGCCGCCACTGAGCAGCGAAAACAACAGCTGCCCCCCACAGTACCTGCAAGGCTCGTGTGCACTGATTGACCCTGTGAGTGGCCTACCTTGAGCTGGAGGTGGTGAGGCAGAAAGCCCTGCTCAAGGACCTCCGGAGAGAGCTGTGCGACCACCTGGCCACAGGACACCGCCGGCGAAAGTAGAGAGAGAGAGACTGTCCCTTGCCCCTTTTTTAAAGACTTTAGGGGGGTGGGAATTGGGCATTGGGGTTTTTGGACTTTTGGGGACATTTCACGGACATTGGTTCGGGTTAGGGAGGGGGTGGGTCAGGTATTGCGGGATAGTTTATTTTTGTTAGAGTCAAAATAATTATTTATTTTCTACTTAAACATAGCATACACGTTTTTACTGTTTTGTGGGGGAGGCAGGGGGGGTTTAACTGTACGTCTGTTTTCCTGAAACTTAACTGGCTGCTTGATTCAAATTGTATAAGTAATCGCCCAAATTTGTACAAAAGTGCCACTAACAGAGTTAGTGAATTCAATTGTCCAACTACTTTACTAGTACTACCGTCAGTCTCTCCTCTCCTCCTACTCCATTATTCTTCCTCCCCCAAAATGCTTATCTTACCTGTGATTCATTTTTTAATAGGGCTAGGCACAAGGCTGGCTGCATGGCAAATGGCGATTAAGGTTGGCTATGGAATCCTAGACGGATGAAATGGCATCGTTATGGTGGTAGTAGTAGTGGTACACACTGGCAGTAGCAGCATATGAAAAAAAAGGAAATGAGACATTGAGTGGCCTGAGAGGAGCATTAGAAGTTAGAACAGTACGATAGTACAGTACACAAGAACAGTGCCATAAATTGTAGCCTAAGCAATGCTACAGTATTCAATCAAAAGGTTAACTAGTAGTTGCGTGGATTATGGCTACTACAAGAACTAGTACTGAAGGACACAGCAGCGTACGTTTTCGTCACGTGTAGGAGCATGTTGTTGTTGATGCATCCACTCGATGGCGGAGTCGGTCATGAAATTTTGAATTGATTTGCAAATACTCATGGGTGTATGTCAAGCACAATAGGAATATATCCTCGGATTCCTTGACCTGCCTTGAAAATGATTTTTTGTTGCTTTGACCTTATCCTCCCCAGCAAACGTGTGGTATTAATGGTGTCATTTAGTCACACCTCAATGAAAACCACACATCCCGGGGGAAGAGGGTTAGGGTTTTAAAAATAGATGGGAATGGGGGTTTTCGGGAAAGTTTTTTGGAGATAGAAAAAAAAACACAGCATGGACAAATAACACATGAAGAAAATTAAATCTTTGGATACTGAGATATCCATAAATCTTTCAAGGGACATAAAGGAAGTACATGCATGAAGTTGTTTGCTAAATGGATGGTTAGGGTACTGAAAAGTAGTACTTACTACAACTTACTAACTAGTACTAAACTACATAATTACGGAATTTCACTTGCCTATCTGCCCTCAGAGAGAATAAACAATGAGGGCCCGATACACAGAACTAACTTAAGACAAAATCTAAATTTACTACTATTTTGGTATTCAAAGACAGCACTTACTCATTTTGGTATTCACAGAAGACACTTACTCATTTCGGTATTCACAGAAGTTAGCAGTCCTTACTTTAGGACTTCTAAATGCCTTCTGAGAATACCAAAAGTCTTAAAGTTAGGATTTTTCTCAGTTTAGGAGTAGTGAAGTTAGTCCTAACTTCACTACTCCTAAATTGAGAAAAATCCTAACTTTAAGACTTTCGGTATTCACAGAAGGCATTAAAGGAGTCCTAAAGTTAGGAGTCCTAAATTTACTACTCTCAAACTGATAAATATCCGAACTTTAAGACTTTAGGTATTCACAGAAGGCATTTAGAAGTCCTAAAGTTAGGACTGCTAACTTCTGTGAATACCGAACTGAGTAAGTGCCTTCTGTGATTACCAAAATGAGTAAGTGCCTTCTGTGAATACCAAAATGGTAGTAAGTTTAGGATTTTGTCTTAAGCTAGTTCTGTGAATTTGGCCCAGAGTAGTACATTACATTAGTTTTAAAAATAGCAAAGAAACTTATCAAATTGCTGTAGGGATGAATTTGAAGCAGAGAGCAAAAACGCACAGAGTCGCACTCATAGAAGTTCACAAGAATAACATTATTTCAAAGATAAGGAGAAGTGAAGTGGATACTGTAACTGTATGTTGTAGTTGTCCTGCTCAAATTGGGAAGTTGCATGCATCCAGCCATTCGTCTTTTTCGCGGTACTCCTCCATTCCATCTGGCGCTCCGTCGATCAATCTTGGTGACCACACTGTCCACTACCTGCCTGGCAGATGCGGAATTGCGGATTGCTATGGTGAGCCTGAGTTAATGTTTTCCCATCACACAGGGTAAGTGTCGGCCTGTAATTGTCGATGGAAAAACAGAAAGGGACATTAAAACACCCCGGAGGAAAAATATAAGGTACAGTGTGCAGTCCAAAAATAACACTTTCACTTTCAGAGGCGACAGTATATTACATACATGCATCATTTCTAAAGTGCCTACTCTGAGTCTCTGTTTCCAGGATAATAATTAGCACACAGCAGGCCAGGACCATGTAGACGGTCAAGGCAGGCCGGACTGAGTGAACCAAACTCCATGTGGCATACCTATTTGACACAGACAGACAAAGCAGATCTAATGTTATACAGCAAGCTACAGCAAGCCAAATAGCCGCAATTTTATATGAACCGCTGTCTGGACTCTGACATAACACTACACAGGCTCCACCACTCCATACCACGACTAGACAGACATGCAGTTCTGCTGTGGTAGTTGTTGACTTGTTTACCTGTTTGCTACTCACGAATTTGCCATAAGTCTTCTGTAAATCGACGATGATGATCCATCCATCCCAGTGAGTGACTGTAAAGATATTATGTAACTTTGATCATCATGACTCATCTTCATCATGGTGTTGGCAAACTCAATGTTGTTAATGCAGTCACAGTCTACACACAGTGAGTCCAAGGACATTTTCCATATAAAAAATGCAACGTAGTGGCCCCTGCAATAGAAGTGCAATTTGCATTAAACAAGGTAAACAGAGTAGACTTGAGTTTCATTTAGTGTGTAAAAGATTAAATAATATCAGAACACGTAGGATTCATTTCATGCACAACCAGACATCCAGTGTTGTCCACTGCATGCCATCTCATTATTCATTACCTGTTCCACTTTTTGACAGAATCTTATTCTTAAGTGAAGGGCTACAGGGCAGCCTCTTGTGTCAATTTCAGAAGTAACAGTCAGCATAGTGACAGTTTCTTGATTCTGTGTAATCCGGCCATCTGCCATGAGGGAAATGAATGGATAGGGTGAGTCTGGAGGAGAAGGATAGAGGAGCATGAGTTGTGAACTTGTGAACTTCAGGAATGCAGACAGCGTCACCTTCAATATGGAAATAGGACGAAGACAGGCGCTGCTGATGGATTTGTTGTGATTAGAGTTTTGTTGTGCTAAAAGTTGCAAAACAAAGATAGACACACAGAAATAAAAGTGAATAAGGATGAAAAAAAAGTAAGTATTTCAAGCCTAGGTGTCAGGGAAGTAAAGCTCATCCTCAAACTCTGTGAATTGAACCGGGAGTAGGTCAGCTAACAGAGACAAACTTCCATCACCTAAGTCGGTGTCCCCTTCTTCCTGCGTGGATTCGCGTATTTTGTAATCTGGTGGTATGAAGTGCTGATTCATCTTGATCAGGGTTAACCTCTCCACAGTTTTGGGCAAGAGGCGGGTCCTATTTGAAGTTACAATGGCACCAGCAGCACTGAAAACACGTTCATAAGACACACTTGCGAGTGGGCAGGCCAAATAATTTATAGCCAGCTTGGTGATCAGTGGCCATTGAGGCCTTTTCCCATACCAATACACCAATGTTTCTGATCAAAGGAGACCTCTGTTAGGTCATCCAGATAGGCCTGCACCATCCACTCACGGTCCTCCATGGGTGTTCCACTTTGCGTACCATCTGTTGCCTTTGCATCAACACTGGAACGAGCAAACCCATGATGAGTTATCCAATCCGCTTCCGACAATATTACTGCTGGGCCTGTGCAGGTGATGATGATGATACGGTTGCTGCTGTCGATAACAGCTGTGAGGGAAAGTTACTGCCTTTGGCTAAAGAAGCGTACCTTGATGCCGGATGGCCTGCTGCTTCGGTAGTACTTGTGGTTCCTTCAATTTCCTGCCGCTCTTTTTTTAACCGAGTTGCTGACAGAGCTAGCCAATGTTTGTACTTGGAAATATCTGCTTCATAAAAATGAATGTATTGCTGGCCAGTGCCTTTTTGTACCGTGGATCCAGAATAGTGGCACAAATGTAATGTTGTTCTGAATGTATTGCTTTAAGCCTTTCATAGTCAACTAGGCGGCTTAATAAGCTCTCCGCCAACTGATATGCGTCTTATTTTTCAGTAGCAACTCGGAACGTTGAAGACACCACCTTCAGTTGGTGCTTTAGCATGCGCAACAATGGGATAGCTTTGCCCAAAGAACAGTCCTCCCTGCTGACTTCACGCGTGAAGACCTCAAAAGGACGAAGCATGTCTGTCAGGCTTGCAACTAGCTTCCATTCCTCCAACTCTAGCCTCATGTCTTTCATAGTAGAACCAAGTTTATAGACATACTCATTCAATACCCCCTACTGCTCAGACAGATGCTTAAGCATGTAAAAGGGTGAGTTCCAACGTGTTGCCACCTCCTGGATGAGTCCTTTGACTGGCAGTCTACGTTCATGTTGAATGCTCCTCAGCTTCTTCCGGGCCTTAAAAGAATGGCTGAAATGTGTGCAGATTCTTCAGCAGGTGGTCAGTAACTTGTTGACTGTGGTTTCTTTTTCAAGAAATCTTGCACAACAATGTTAATACTGTGCGCCAAACACGGCACTCTGAAATAGTCACCTAGATGCATGGCCTTAACTATATTACTTCCATTATCCATGGAAACATATAACCAATCATGCGATTTCTTGGATGCAGCCATTCATAGACCTTCCTATCAAACTCCTCCTAAAGGTTAGGTGCAGTATGAGTTTTCTCCATGGCAAACAAGGCTACTGTTGCATGTTTCCGAGTAGCTTGAAAAACTGTGTCTGTGTCAACACCTGCTTTTAACTTGTCTTTAACCCCTGCAAAAGAGACCCAGTGTGCAGTGATGCACATGTAATCAAGGGCTTGGCAACTGGTCCATATGTCTGTTGTCAGGTGGATAGTGTGAACAGCACTCTTCTGAATAGCTGCGCCAATCACCTCCAGCACATCTTGATGTAGTGCTGGAACAGCAACTCTGGCAAAATAAGACCGGCTAGGAACCTTCCATTTAGGGCAGACAGTTGCCACAAATTCTAGAAAACCCACCCCTTCCACGAAAGAAAAAGGGAGAAGGTCCAGCGCTAGTATTTTAGCCAGCTTTGCGTTATACAGACGTGCCGTTGGGTGGTTGAGTTCAAATGGCTCATCCAACCAAAACATTCTGCTAATGGTGGTCTGGATCGTTTTACGTAATGATGATGTTGCAGACTTCTTCAAACCAGTTAGGCTCATTGATGTACTTTTTCGCATTGGTGTCTCTCCCAGACTCTTAGTGTGCCTCATACATGTTGCAGGGGTAGAGGGTGTGGGCGCTACCACTGCAGTGCTGCCGGCAGGGGTACTGGGTGTACCAGAAAAAATGTCTGTTGCTTCTTCACTTCCCCCCGCCCTGCACGATAAGCCCCTCGTCATCATCATCAAATGCAATATCAATGGATACATTTGGATTTGTTGTAGTTTTGGCTCCCTGGATTTTCCTTAGGTGCGCATCCCAAACGATAGTGTGGTGTTTTTTCAGATGACCTCTCTGGCCTCGTGTGCCATAGTTGGTACCAAGCTTACTCCGACTAACTACATCTTCATAAATCGAACAAATTACCATGTTTTCAGTCTTTTGGCTAACAGTAAAGAAGTCCCAAACTGGGAACTGGAGATGTCTGCTGGTGGTGGATGTGCTACTTTCAGTTTCAATGCCAGATGAAGGATGGGCGTGGTTGAATTCGACTCTGTTGTTCACTTACAGCACCGCTACTTGAGGTAATGGAGGTCGAGCTGGATGGAGGTCCCTGCTGGCCCTTCTAATGAGAAAATATGGAACCTGTAGGTCGTGTTGGTGTCGTAGTTAACTGCGTTGGTGGTGGTACCAGTGCCACGCCGCCCACATCCTGCTCAGCAGCCATTCGGATAGGGTCAAAATGTCTGTCTGCTGCATGCCTGCTGGGGATGGAGTGATGACTGTGATGACTGGGTCATCGCCAGACTGTTCATCAGCAGCAGAATACACTTCTTGTTCGTCGTCATCACCCATAATGAAAGCCTTTCAGGAACCTTCCTTTTCTGTTTAGCTACCTTTGTCGGCTCATGGCGTGCCTCACTCTCGGACTGCATTGGTGGGTTCCAATACACATCAAGATCATCAGAAGGAAGGGCGCTTGAAGAAGAACTTGTAGTAGCCCTCCTTGACCTTTTTCTTGCTGGGGATCTGGAAGACAATTGATCATCCTCAGGAGGAGTGGCTTCCTCAGATGATACCTCTGCTTGAATCTCGATTCCTGATGTGCCCCTACTTCTGGAGGAACAAGCATTGTGGGCAGTTGTGCCGCTCCATGCTCCTCTAGTTGTGCCTCTCCATGCACCTTTCCTTGCGCCTCTCCTTGCACCTCTCCTTGCACCTCTACTTGCACCTCTCTTTGCACATGTACTTGCGCCTCTCCTTGCCCATGTACTTGCGCTTGTACTAGTTGCTCCAGTGGTTGTCGTTGCGGATGTGGTTGTTGAACACTCGTCAGCTGAGTTACACTCTGCTTTGATTGTATGCTACTTTCTTGAGATGAGCCAACATCACTGGTTGATGGTGATTGAACAGTTAAAGTGGCTGCCTCTGCAGCACTCATGGACCTGGACCTAACTTGGTGTGGTGGCACTGAGCCCAATGAAGCAGAGGTGCTGTTCCCAGCTTGGTACCCGGCGGACCCCGCTGCTGCAGGCGTTGGGTTTTTTTCCCGAAAAAAGTGTCTGTGGGCACACCAGTCTCCTTGGTAAGTGGCAACACTTGCTTCTTCTGCTCTTTCTTACTGGCAGTGGCACTGGCAACTTTCTATGTAGAGGAGCTTTCTTTAGGCCCATCTTCTTCAGATGTAAGAACAGCAGGCCGCAGTTGCACGAGCTGCAGAGTTGTCTGTGGCCACACGTGACGTCATGTGACATTGTGCTGCACACACCGCTGCAGTACTTCTTCCTGGCACTGGTGGTTCTCTTGTGCACCTAAAAGCAAAGGAAGCCAGAGGAACCTCAGTTAAACACCCCAAAAAGTCGAAAAACACACAAAATCACCTCAATCCAATGCCATCCATGCCCTCAATGATGTTTCAATTCAAGACAGAGACCCCCACAAAGCCTTTGTCCATGCACCACTCGCTGCCCTGGGCATAATGGGTGAAAGCAGGGCAGGCTGGGTGGAGGCCTATGGCTCAAAGCACACTGCCTGGCTTCAAAATGGCCCCTTGTCCCCCAGCCACATGTCCAGGCCCTGCCTGGACCAGGCCTCAAAATGGCCCCCACCCACATGGCCAGGACCCAACAACACCCCAAAAAGTCGAAAAACACACAATAATCACCACAATCCATTGCCATTCATGCCCTCAATGATGTTTAAATTCAAAACAGAGGCCCCACAAAAAGCCGTGGTCCATGCACCACTCACTACCCCTGGGCATAATGGGTGAAAGCAGGGCAGGCGGGGTGCAGGCCTATGGCTCAAAGCACACTGCCTGGCTTCAAAATGGCCCCTTGTCCCCCAGCCACATGGCCAGGCCCTGCCTGGACCAGGCCTCAGAATGGCCCCCACCCACATGGCCGGGCCCCAACAACACCACAAAAAGTAAAAAAAACACACAAAAATCAGCACAATCCAATTCCATCCATGGCCTCAATGATGTTTAAATTCAAGACAGAAGCCCCACACAAAGCCTTGGTCCATGCACCACTCACTACCCCTGGGCCTACTGGCTAGTGAGGCTTTACAGGCAGCCCAAAATTAAAATCCACATATAACAGTGAGCTAAAAGTCCATTACATGGATGAGATTTCAGTTAAAAAAACTCACAGAAACGGATGTATGACGTTACAACGCATACTTTTACCACGCATACCATTACAACGCGGTATTTACAACGCATACCATTACAACGCATAGCGATTTGGGGTGCTGGATAGTGAATAATTTAATTTACTATTACAACTCCAGTCCCCGTGGACACTAGGGAAGGTGTTGGATAGTAAATTAAACTTATTCCCTATCCTAGAGCGCCCCCCAGCGCAATGCGTTGTAATGGTTTGCGTTGTAATGGCTGCGTTGTAATGGTATTGCGCGGTAAAAGATTCGATGTAAAGGTTGTATACCCACAGAAACAGTTGTATCATGCACCCATGACTAACCCTGGGCCTACAGGATACTGTGGCTACCCACAATATATATTTTTTTAAGTTGTGAAAAAGTTTTAAAATTTTATTTGCAGCAACTGCAATGCCCCAAACAAACAACACCAACTTACTTGTAAAATATCAAATCCAAAAGTGATCAAAACTACAAAGTCCAAAAAGTCCTCAAATATAAATATCCAGCAGCAGCCACAAAAAGTAATCCTTCCAGCAACAGATCCAAATCAAAAGTGACCTCGACATGGACAAAGCACTGGGAGGAGCCTGCTGGACAGGAACAGGAAGTTGGAGACTCTGGGGCACTTTCTTCCTCCCACCCCACCCAAAAATGGACTCCTTGCACAAAAAAGTGCAGCCAAATGTCAATCTGAGGAGTTATTCTGATCAAAATCATGATTTTCAGAAGGTTTATGCTGCCTGCGGTGGATTCCTTGTGCAGAATTGCAATTTTTGCAAGTTTGGGGACGCGTGCTGTTCAAATCTCCCGCCGGAAGTCAATTGCGCGCTGCATCTACGACGATGCGTGATCGCAGGCACTTAAGACGTACTTACGTTGTCAAACTCTCGCTTTGCAAGATGGCGGGCTGCGATTACGTAATCGTGGTCGAATAACTCTCGTGCGATCACGCAGCAAGATCCAAAATGGCGCAGCACACGCAAACCGGGAGAAAAACAACTCGGCGAACACAGAATCACGGTAAGTCAACGCCGCATACGCAATATTGTATTTTTCAAGCATGACCAAGCAGAAAAATTTGCCAGCTTGCGAATTTGCGGATTTTGGGGCAAATTCGCGCGATTAGCGGACCACGAATTTGCCAAAAATCTGCAAATATCGTGAACAGAACGGATTTTGCGCCCACACTTAATCACCTCTAACCTAGAACTTAATCACCCAAACTATTCGATCCACCACCAGCACTGTATTATTCCCACGGCCTCTCGCAGATAGTTCTGCCATCTGAGGACCTCTGCCTAGAGTGAGATGCAAACAGAATCTATACCATACCACCCGACCCAACAGATTGGTCAGACTCCTTTCGACCAAGGATATCTTCTCCTTTCTGGCTTCCTATAAACCTGTCCCAACCAACCACGGACACCCTCTGAAAGGATTCAAACCATTATCACCCAACAACCAAGGAAACCTCATTTCAAGCCTAGACTCATTATTACAGCTAATCACAAACTTTACATACTCTTCCACTACAATTCACAAAACCTACCTACAATGCTCACTACTCAACAGACGGTCAGAAGTGAAACACGCTGCCAACATAGCTTCCCTTTTATTCGACTTGGACCTTGACTTAATCCTCACTAAATCCTGGCTAAATAGCTCCTCATCTACTATTCTTGACATCCTAGTCCCACCCAGCTATGATATCATCCATAAGGACCATGCTAATTGTCTTGGGTAGTCTTGCTTGCATATATCAGTCTAACCTATCTCTCAAACAGTCACAATCTTCACCAGCCTCTGCCTGCAAATATATGAAACACCCTCAATCACAATCCAGGCTTGCTATCCGGCACTAGCCACAATCTCCTGTCAACTCCCACCAACATGATTTCTAAGCACTTTTTTAACTCTGTGTCCAACATCCTGGGCTCCAACCCCCTCAAACCATTAAAAAGAGTCCCAATAAGAAGATCCAACTTCTTGTTCAACTGTTGCCTCAATGAGGAATGCCACGCCCTTATCCTTGTGGAAAGAGCTTGGATACTGACTCTTCTAACCTTAAGCTTCTGCAGATAAATTGAAGTGCGGACAATTGGTGCATCAGAAGGGCCAAACCATCATATTTTTGTCAGCAACTAGAAGCAGCCTTCCACGTCCCAAAAACCTCTTTGAATTGGTTAAACAACAAACTATTGGGAAATGCATTTACTCCACATCAAATTCTACACCTCTACCTAATTGCCAAACGTTTTTCTCCTTCATTTTTGAGAAAACCAAACAAATTGAAAATGATCTCCAAAATGCTCTGATTCTCTTACTGACTGAAACCCTGCCACAGCACACCTCTATTTTGCAGAAGTGTGTCGTGGTAGTCAGCTTCTCAAACTGAAAAACAATGCCTCTTGGTCCATATTTCTGACATCTGATATCTCTGACATCCTAAATCTACTCACCTTCATAAAATACTCCAACCACTTCAATGATCCTCTCCCCTCCAAACTCCTTAATGAGGCTTCACAACTCCTCATACCATTATGGACCAGAACTATCAATGCCTCCCTTATGCGCAGTCGCTCAGCAGACCCGCGCATTGGGCTTGCCAAAGGGAAACCTGTCTGCACCCGTCCATGAATCGACCGTGACCAGCGCCAGGGACCCTGACTCTCCTACCATCCACCACTACGACTCAGCCACCCTCCTCACACTCAACCCCATAAGAAACAACAACTGCCAGCAGGCCACGCCAAACACAGCCCATGGCCAATTCTCCTGCCGCCACTGCTGCCAGACTTTCACTATCGCTCCAACCACCAACCTCGCTGACACCCTAGGATATATCCTCTTCAATGTGCGCTCCTTGCACAGACACGCCGTGGAGATCTGGAACCTCCTGGACACCCTCTCATCCGGCGTCGCCTTCTTTACAGAAACTTGGGCCAGTGCCTCCTCCGCCTGAGACATCGCCATCACCATGTTATGTTATGTTATGTTACAGCGTTCTTGTATAGCGCACGGCTACTCGAAAAGAGTGTCCCGGCGCTTTCCACCTGCAGCTCAGAATAAAAATAACACAACACAGCAAAAAGAATGAGAAAAAGAACTGAAACTGAAACAATAAGAACAGCCTAAAGATTAAAAAGCCAGGTCTTCAGGCTCTTCCTGAACTGGAACAAATTGGCAGTGCTGCGCAGCGAAAGAGGAAGTGAGTTCCACAGCTGTGGAGCTTTGCAGCTGAAAGAGCGCCCTCCCGTGCGGGCCTTCCTCACCCGAGGGACCACCGCTTTGTAAAGGGATTCCGAGCGCAAGGAGCGGACTGGTCGATAAAAGGCCAGTCTCCGCCGCAGGTATCCAGCCCCTGATCCAAACAGGGCTTTGTGCATCAGAGTCAGGGATTTAAACTGGATCCGCTTCCGGATAGGCAGCCAGTGTAGCGCATGTAGCAGCCCGGAAGCTTGGGCTCGTCTACGCAGGCCAAAGATAGCCCGGGCGGCAGAGTTCTGTACCACCTGTAGGCGCTGAACTAGGTAATCAGGGAGGCCAAGGAAGAGGGCATTAGCATAATCTAGCCTAGAGCCGACGAGAGCCTGCACAGTAATACGCCTGTGCTCCTCAGACAGCAGGGGCAGGAATTTACGGAGCATTTTCAAAATTCCATAACAGGTGCCAGCCAGACCCAGAATATGTGTTCGCAGCGACAGCTGGTTGTCCAGCTTGACACCCAGATTTTTAGCCACCAAGGAAGACTGTGCAGGAGGGCTCATGTCGGACGGCCACCAGTGCTGCCACTCCGGATCGACAACGCAACCGAAGAATAGAACCTCGGACTTGCTAGAATTGGCCCTTAGACTGTTCCGTTGGAACCAGTCAAAGACCAATGTAAGACAGTCCCGAATTCTCCCTCCATCAAACTCCTGGTCTTTCCCGCATGTGAAGAGGAGTTGCGTGTCGTCGGCGTAGGAGACGATCTGGGCCCCATATGCTTCCACCAAGGCCGCCAAAGGGGACATAAAGATGTTAAACAACGTGGGGCTCAACACAGAACCCTGTGGAACCCCAACTCCCAATGGCGGCATCTCGGCAGAGCTCTGGGAAACACAGACCGTCTGGCGGCGGCCTTCAAGGAAGGATGTAAACCACCTGAGCGCCGTCCCCCTAAGGCCGATGTCATAAAGCCTCGCTAAGAGCGCCCTATGGGGGACGGTGTCGAAGGCCGCCGATAGATCTAACATGACCAGCAAGGCCCTCCCGCCGACATCCATCCCTGATGGATACAAGATCCAGAGGAAGGACCGCCCCAACAACCCGGGAGGAGGCCTCGCCATTGCCCACAAGAACTCCCTCAGCCTCCCCACCTCCAGCAACACCTTCCCTGCCGACGATCACCTGCACTTCCAGGTCCAGACGAGCCCCAACTCCACACTCCATGGCACCCTTGCCTACAGACCCCCCAGCTCCCGGTCTTCCTTTGCTGACTCCATTATCAACCTCATCGCTCCCCACACCATCGCCTCCTTGGACTACATTCTGAATAGTGACCTGAAATTTCACCTCGACATCCCAAGCAACCCCAACTCCCCCACCCTACGAGACAACTTCACCAACATCGGACTGAAACAACTTTTCACCACACTGATGCACAAGGCAGGACACACCCTCAACCCTATCTTTGCAGGAGGAAACAGCGTCCACTTCAGCCACACCAAGCAATCCCCATGGACCGACCACCACTGCGTACACTTCAGCGTCAACAATGTGAAGCTGCCCAAACCCACTCTGCACCCCTGCAAAGGAACTGGAGCAGAGTCACTGAGGAACAGCTCAACTCCACCCTCAACCACAACTCCTCCACCTCTGCAACTGATGCCAACCTCGCGGCCAGGGAATTGCCAACTGCGCAGACAAACTTGCCCCTCTACACAACTCCGACAGACAACGCCCCAGTAGAGCCGCCTGGTTCACCACAGACCTACAAGAAGCCAGGCGCACAAAACTACAACGCCTATAAGAAAGCCATGATGGAATACCACCAACACATCAGAACCACCAAAAGGACATTCATCCACAACTACATCTTTGCCAACTCCAGCAACTCCAAAGGATCTCTTCAGCATCATCCAGGAATTCACCAAACCCCCCAGTCAAGCAAAGGACAATTATCCGTACCACTTTGATTCTACTGTTTCCTTGCACACCCTTACTTTTGTCTTATTATCAGTGGCTACTGTTACTGTTTGTGCTATTATACTGTGACTTCCTGTTTTTGCTATTGTTATGCTGTACAGCACTCTGGTACCACTAATGGTCATGTTCGTGCTATATAAAACTTCATAAATAAAAATAAAGTAGAATAACCCTAGCTACCATATAAGCAGTTGTTTGGCATGGGGATCCAGGTTCGAGTCCGTCCTCGGCACAACATCAAGTAATTCTGGCCAAAATATTTAAATTCCCTGTGTTTGAACAAAATAAATAAGAAATGTAATGTGATGCTCAAGTATAGCACTGTAGGGTACCTCGTGATATATAAAAATAGCATTAAAAATGCTGTCGTTAATTTAGTAGATGCTAAAACGTTTTGATATACGTCTCCGATATTCTCACACAGGGTTTGACTGCGCATTGCCCGACTAATTAGTAAAACGTAGCACCTTGCCTGTAGGGTCCAACATGGTGAGATGTACATAATTTGCTATTTTCAACTGAATGTCGCTCAGCCTGAACAAGAATCAGGCTTTCAACAGCATGCTGCAGCTGCGTTCGATTCATAAAGTGGCACTGTTCCAGGCAGTCCTACAGCACAGACAATTCCCACATAACATCTGGCTGCTTAAAAGAAAAGCATCCAATCTCAAGGGACAATCAAAAGCGTGTGTTTATCTACTGCCTGGCCCAGAGCTGTTCTGTTTCAGAGATGGAGACCTATGTGGACTGGAGATCTAGCAACCAAAAAAACGTGAACCTGAAAAATGTTTTCTCAAGGGAACACCACATGATGACCCTCTGTCTTTTACGGAAACCCTCTGTATGTGTCTGGCTAACGTGGTGTTTCTTGCTCTCAGAGCACGGGAGCATTGGCAATAGAGCAACAAAAAAAATTCTATAGGATTTTCAATGACTTCTAAAGATGATGTGTTTTTAGTGTATATTAAGGCAATCAAAAACAATGAATAAACTCGACTATTCATCCGCACATAAATCCTACATAATTAATTAGATGATTGGTTTTGCAGTAAATAAATGAAACACACAAAGCAGTTTCACAAAAGAGCAGGCATTTCACATCGCTGATGACTCAACATTACTCTAGAAGTTCCAATATCGAACCTCGCTAAAAAAGACATGTCACAAACGTTGAAAGTAAACTGTCAAGCATTGCTCTCTAGATCACAAAAACAATGTTGGAGCAGATTCCAGAGGACTAGAAACAGGTAAAAGGCAACTGAATATGGTCATTATAAGATTTCTCATAATAATAATATATATATTTTTTTATTTTCGACCCTTTAGTTTGGTGATGTGATTCAGTCAAAGAACTGTTATTTTCCATGTGTAATGTGATTTGTCTGTGTACTTAGGCTTTGAGGTCTCTGGACCAAGGAGGCAGGATACAATTCAGCAAAGTCTGCCTCCATTGTAGTTCTGTTTGTGTCAGCTTGCTTTACCTTTAGCTCTTTAAGCGGAGTATCAAAACAACCTACCAAACTTTTTTGCGGGGAAAAGGACCTCAAATAGAGAAAACATACATAATTTGGTGAGTTACAAACGATGCCTCATATCATGCCCCATTTTCCTTTTAAAAAGTCACAATATGAGCTATTTACCTCATGTAGTAAATACTTCTCCTTGGGGGTAATGTATTTACCATCCCTTGGGCATACTCCGCCCTACTGTGGCAAAATCATAACAAGGGCCTAAGCCTATTTTCAAACCTCAAATAGTCTTTGGAATTGCAAGGTTGGAAGTCAATGCAGGAATCTCAACTGGTACATATTTTTTGCTACTTAAATGTCCCACAAAATTAAATTTTCATGCTCCTCCTCCTTGAAAAATGTCTCAGATTTATTATGTGAATTCAGAATCAGAATATACTTTATTCGATTTCAAAACATGTTCAAATCATAAAAGTCACAGTTTATGTATTCATTAAAATAGAGGATTCATAAAACCAAATTACATAGACTGGTTCTATTTTGAGACATTTCCATCAAGTTTTCGCCAATATGTCTAAAAATCAAAACATACTAAAACCCATTGTTACAGGATTAAACTTTTTCTTTTCCTTATAATACTCTTCAAAAAGGCAGTCATAATGGACATACAGTACACATTTTCCAGTAATTGTAAATATAAAAAAGCTGGAGGGCGTTGCCTCCATCCCCCTTGTTTTAAAAATGGCTTAATCCATCTAGATCTTTCATAAAAATACAATTTACAAAAAAGAATCACGTGGATAGTTGATTGGGTTGAAATATTATCACACGGAAAAAGACATACATTTTTTGACCAGTCATTAACCTCAGGAAAGCTGACCAAACGGTGGAAACAGTCAAACCTAAACCTTGTAAGGACATATCTGTCAAACCCCCCTGTGCACCAAACCAGGTATGGTTGTATATTGTAAGTTACTAGAGTCAATTGGAGCTGAAACACCATACATTTATTCATTTCCAGTACAGCTATCAAGGAGTCTAAATGTATGATATATAATATTTTAAAATCTTTCCTTGAAACAGAAATCATAGTTTCAGGAAAGGTATAAAAATCATAGCGACCGATATCCAATAAAAAAATCCTAATGTAATTTAACCAGTCTATCCTAGAGACATTATCCAATTTCATATTATCCCTAATAATATCTCTGTTCAGTCCTGTGCTGGTGGATGTCAAGGATCAATGCCATAATAAAAGGGCTTGTAAATGAAATTGAAATTGAAATTTTTTATTTATTGTTCAGTTAGTTAAAACCATAACAATATACCAAATCCTAATTTTAAAAGTCGACGTCACATAAAAATTACATCTCTATAAAAACATAAAATCCTTGAAAGTCATATAAAAATGCTTTTCGTATAATTACTGTGATTTAACATTCAGTTCATGCTCGTGGATTCGTAAACATGTAATCAATTTGCAGTTCATTTGGGGGTCATTAGAGTCTAATCCACATATGATAGCTGACCTGCACGATCTTATGCCTCTGTCCTGAAATGCTCGCCGCAATATTCTGGTTCGAGCTGGTTGCAATGTCTTACAGTGACATACAAGATGAATCAGTTCTTCTTCGGATCCCCATGCAATCTGTCTGTTTCCAGCCATCCGTTTTCTCTCTGTCCTTTTCTCCAATCTCTTCTCCCTCACTAATCGATTTCTCCCGACCTCCGCTCCATCTCTTTCTATCTCTCCTGAAGCCACCACTTGCAATGTTGGCAACATGGGAAAGCTGGTGAAAGGGACAGAGGTGAGAGGAGTGGCCCTGGCTTTTCAAAACCGACATTTAAGGGCTTCTGCCCATGGGAGAAATGGACGGTCCTGTCTGGTCCTTTTTTCAAGACTTCTTTAGGGCTGTAGCTGATTGGGGGACAATTACTTGCAGGTCTCAGATGTAGCATCTGAATTAATTATTCTAATGGAGGCCCCTCTAGTCCAATGGCACTGATCCTAATGCAGCTAAAAAAAATTGGCACCCATACCTGTGCTTTGGTATCTCAAAGCGGTCATGTTTGCAGAACTATGTGTCCATATCTTTCCTGGGCCCCTGGGCGCCTCCTCCTGAAGGCCTACTGAAATCTACACACCTGCTGTGGTTGTTCCTATTATGGTCCACCCCCTAGCCGTCTCATTAAATTTTGTTTTTTTATAGCCTCTTAACCGGACATGATCTTTATCTGGAATTTCTTTCTAGTGTACCACGTGTCAGTATAGTAGGCTGTTTTTGATTGTTGGTTTTAAAGCACTGAAAATAAATAATATATATAAAGCTGCTCAATAGATGCCAGTTTTTGCATTTTTAAAAGTAGAAAAGAAAGCTGTTTTATATTTTATAATAACAAGAAAGGGAAGAAAAAAAAGAAATGAAAGGGGAATATGGAGAGGAGGAGGGAAGAGGAGGTACTCTTAAAATTCGGAACTTGTTATAGTGGAGAAGAATACAGGATTATAAAATCATGTGAATAACAAATTGAAACAACAATATGCCAACAAGAATGCAAAGAAAAATGTACAGAGAATAATACAATTATGGAGGTTTAAAATTGTAAGTACGTATACAAGAACTATGTACATTCTTATTCAAATATGTGGTAAGAGGCAAACAGAAAAGATATCTATTAACAAATGGATTGGAGATGGAGGCAAAAGCAAAATCAAGACGGTGAAAATGACATAAAGGTTGGACAGAAAGTTTTGAGGAGTCCTTCCAATCAAGTGTAATTTGTTGAAAAGATAGAGCTAGCATAAGGTCAAAAAGACCATGGTTCTGAGGAGAAAGATCTAGGGTGTCTAATAAACGTCCTAAGAAAAGGGTAAGAGTAGAAAAAGAAAGGTGAACCTTAAATATAGGAGAGGTATAATACCATATTTTCTTCCAAAAGGCAAGAACAGTGGGACAGGAGAAGAGAAGATGCATTAGATCAGCAGAGGGGGAATCACATGTCCAACAGTTTACGTTTGTTGAAGTAGAGAAATTAGCAATAGAAGAAGGGGTAAAATGTAGTCTGTGATATAAGAAAAACATAGACTGAGTAAAAGACGCGGATCGAGAAATTTTTTAAAGATCGTCTCCAGAATTTGTCCCAAAAAGTGATGCTCCAATCACAGCTCAGATTCCCAGGAGAGTTCGACTTTACTCTTAGGGCGGGAAGGATTGGGAAGAAGAATGTGCCTAAATATGAGAGAGGCCTAGGGAAGGGTAACAAGAATCTTAAGAAGAGAATCCTCTTCTGAGGATCAAGGGATAGAGGGAAGAGAATAATATATGTCAAGAATGACCGCCATAAGAGAAGAACATTTGTGCCAAAAGGAACGAGGGCAGTTAAAAGTGGATGGATATTAAGGAAATGAACCAGGACACACACCATCAAATAGGTCTTTGACCCAAACTATTCCCCTCAATGTCCAGGATTTCCAAAAGAGAGATCTATTTTTAATAGTAATAAGGTGATTGTGCCATAAAGGGTAAGATAAAAAGGATTTTTTTGAATTAATCACTGGTTGGGTAATCGGTTTTATTGAGGAAAATGTATGTTTAAATAAAGGAAGAAAAGTCTGAGGAGTTTTGGCTGAAAAGCAAAATTTCCTTCAGAGAGAAAGGTAGAAGCAAAGAACGCTCAATAGAAAGCCATAAGTGTTATGGGGAGGAAGCCCAGAGCAGCCATTTGGAGGCTTGACAAAGGGTAAAAGATTTCTGATAGTTCAGAAAATCTGGAAAATTGACACCGCTGTTGGATTTTGTTTTCTGACGAAATGATAAAGACAGTCTAGATTTTTTTCCCATTTCAAAGTAATTTGAAAGTAGAGAGCCTATCTCTTTGAAATAATAAGAATGAATAAAAACAGGAATCATAGAAAAAATATAAAGTAAGATAGGAGTAATCAGAATCAGAATAAGCTTTATTCAATTTCAGTACTATAAAATCAAAAAAGCATTATACACGAATACAAACATCGTAGGTATACCTTTGATTTAAAAAGACACGTGTACGATAATTCTATATTTCATCTATTTACAAATACACATAAACCATACATGTGTAATAAAAATTAAAAATTACATTTTAAAAACTATACAATAAAGAAAAAGCATTTCAACAGAATAAAACCAGGCATACTTTCTATGGGGGTTACATTTCAACAATTTTCCTCACTCTCAATATACTTTTTAAGAAACTCGTCATAGCTCCAATACAGTAGACACTATCCAGTGATTGTAAATATAAAAAAGCAGGTCAGCATTGTCTCCACCCCCTCCTCCTTAGTAAGGGCAACATCCATCTTGATCTCACTTTAACATAACATTTACAAAAGAGGATCACATGTACAGTTGTTTGTGGAGACATGTCATCACAAGCACAGCAGCATAATTATTTAGACCAGTTATTCATCTCTGGATAGCAGATTAACCTGTGAAAAATCCCAAATATAAAACAGGTTAAAACTTGTCTGTCATATCCCCCCAAGCAGCATAGAAGATATGGTTGGATATCATATGTTATCAAAGTGAATTGATGCTGGACTACTGAGGGGGTATTCATTTCATGTGTGAGTCTAATAGTCTGCAAGTGGGACCTGCATTTTATTTTGAACTCTTTCCTAGAAATAGTTTCCAGTGTCTCTGGGAAATTATAATAATATGGGTGCCCTAGGTCATACATGACATTTTTTATATACCTCAACCAATTAATCTTAGTAGCCTGGTCGAATTGCATTGCATCTTTAAATATTTCCTGATTTAGACCTGTGCTGCTTGTGTTCCAAATTCTATGCCATAGTAG
Organism: Lissotriton vulgaris; assembly: GCF_964263255.1. Lineage (NCBI taxonomy): Eukaryota > Metazoa > Chordata > Amphibia > Caudata > Salamandridae > Lissotriton > Lissotriton vulgaris. The sequence continues at coordinate 498,111,448 of NC_141685.1, forward strand.
CACTGGTTGTACTTTAACAACATCAGCAATGCGAGGAATACCCAACTCACTATGCAAATTAAAAACAGGGGAACTGGTAGGTACCGCTAATATAAATCTAAAAAAGGCATTTTCAACATATTGAATATTAGATGAGTCATGGAATCCCCATAGTCCAGCCCCATAAATGGCTATACTCACACATTTCGCCTGATAAATTTTCAGAAGGATCCCTGGGGGCCGTTTACCCATTTTTTGGGAGAAATTAACCACAGTCACTGTTGCCTTCATAAACAAGAGACTCCTATGCTTAACCGCCTGGCTCCATAACACACCTAAGTAAGCAAACATATTTGTTGTTTTTATCCTGTTTTCCCCAAGTGGTAGTGCCATACATTTCTGTTCTGCCCTCCCACGGGACATGACAAACACTTTCTTGGCATTTCATTTTAGACCCACTGTATCCATAAAGCAGGTATAGGAGGCAAGTGCCTTTTGTAGGCCCAATTGAGTGCGGGCCATAAGCACTGCATTGTCCGCGTAGAGAAGGGAGACAATCGCTCGTTTGTCAATGTATGGTGGGTCCTTCATCTTACTCACCAATTCCTGTTCAGAAGCATTAGTATAAAGAGTACACAAGAAAGGTGCAAGGACGCATCCCTGTCTGACCCCCCTCTTGAGGTTCCGTGACGATTTGAACCCGTGTTTTCAATATTGTCGGAAATACATAATATTGGTATCAGCGAACCGCAAATGATCCATTTAGCATATCCTGGTGTTTTCGCTATGCTACGAGCAAGAGTACTCCTGTTACAAACACATTTCCGATCTACCTATGGCATCCATCTTAGATCGTGGCAGCCATTTTGTGTTTCTTGCCCTCACATACGCAATGACTTCTGATCACTTCATTTCGATTAAGGACACGTAGGCTTAGCCGGCGATTCACCTCTCTAATGACACGTGCACCTTAGAACAGAACATGCTGTAGCTGCATGACTCGACAGAAGCTGCCTCCTCTGCCCGAGGCCAGTCCTGCTATACTGGTTCTCGTGTTCGTTGGCCTGATCATGATTAGGCGGCCGAAGCTGGTAGCCTTGCCCATTTACAACCCACAAACATCCCTTATCCTGCTTTTCTATCTTCTGCACCTGGCTCTGCTCCTTTCCTTCTGGGCCTTTATTAGGGGGAGGTAACGAAATTTACGATGAGGCGGTCCGGGTCTTGAATGAAAAGTTGACATGAGATTATGATGGAAAAGTGGGAACCCCTCGTTCGTAATGTTTTGACATCAGATATTGCCAACGATTCCTGTGCAACGCCAAATATTTATTGTTTAGGACACAAAGGTTTGGGAATGTATTTCATGTAAAGAATTTGCCTCAAGCTCAAAATTTAGTATATAAGGAGCAACCCTTTTTGTACAAATCGAACAGGCTCCTAGATTCTGCCCGTGTGTAGTTTCTGTGACTTCTGTGTCCCTGCAGTAATAAACCTTTGGTCTTTGACGCCACCATCGAGAAGCCCATGTTTCTGTTTATTTGTGCACCGAGACAGGTGGAACTCCGGGGTCTTCGGGTGTTATCCCTGACACCTCTGGACGGAACCAAAAAGTCCAGAACTCCAATTGGCGCCCCACGTGGGGCGACGTCATTCGGTACCGGTCCAAAAGCCTGAAGAGTTCGAGAAGCTTCGTGTGAAGATTCCTGAGGGAGGCGCCCCACTTCATCGATCCCGGCATATCGCAAAAGTGGCCCGACGTTCTCTTCCACGAGGGTTCCCGTTCAGGACGGCTGCAGTGGTCCGTTGCCTTGACCGTCGCCCTGTCTTGGACCCGAGGTGCAGTCCTTAGTACGGCGAAACGTGACGGGTTTCTCCTTGGTGACGTCTTCTGTGCCTCAGTTAAGTATTTAGTGGTTGCTAGTTGGTTACTTCGTAAGGGTTGTTAAGATCCTTTTAGTTCTTGGTTTGGTTTGGTTTCGTAAGATTATCACTGGTTGTTCTGGTTACGATAATCTCTTGGTTTAGTTTTGGGTATCGATACATTAGTTCGTTTTTGGTAGGCCTAAGTTCTTGGTTCGAGTGCACATTTCTGTTTGTGTTTTGTTCGTTTTGTGTTCCGGATTATAAAATGGTAAGTCGGAAAAATTGTATGTTGTCGTGCTTTGGTTGCAACAGTGATTCCCGCTTGGAGGACTCATGTCTGGTTCCTCCGATTGGGACTCCTTTATATGATCTTTATTGTAAGTTTGGTGTGGGTCCGATATCTTATAATGAGGTGTGGGTCCGTTACACTGAAAAAGATGGTGTCCTTAGTTGGCCACTACATGGTAGTTTTGAACCCGAAATCCTTGACAATTTAGAAGTGAAATTGTTTAAGAAGAAAGCCCGGCCGGCAATGTTTGATTCTTTCCGTTACTGGCGAAAAGAATCTAAACAGAGAGAGATTAAAAGGTTGAAGAAAGAACAGAAAGAGCAAGAGTTAACTTTAGAACAAGCGGCTAAGCAGCTGCAAGATAACGAGTCTGAGAAGGCAATAGAGATAGCTACTAGAGAGCGTAATTTGGCAATAGACAAGTGCTATCCTGCCTTGCCATCAAGTACAACTAAGATAGTAGAGGACCCCGAAAACGATCCTCTGTTGTCTTACTTGTTACGGTCACCCCCACCGTATGCACAAGGTGCTACGGCTCCACCTGTACCGAATGTTCAATTGCCGGTTGCTGGACAACCTGGTATTCCTGCTCCTGCCCCTCAGAATCAGGCTCCTGTACCTCCTGTGGTTAATGTGAATGTGCCTACGGCACCACCTCTTCCTGGGTTGCCGACTTCTTTACCTATACCTATATTGCTTACACCTACTACTTCACAAGCTACCTTACTTGATACTTCTACTGTCCCTGTGCTATCTGTTCCAACTGCTACTGTGTTTTCTACATCTGCTAGCATTATGACTCCGCTTTCTGTTCGTCGAAGAATCACTGATTCTGTTTCTAACATTCTGTCTCCTTTTTATAAATCTTTAATTAAGACACCTACTTCTGACTCTGTACAGAGGCGTAGTCAGCTCCCAAGTACTGAGGAACGGGGAATATTAGATTCCACGGCTCTCAGATGGATTTCGAAAAGTAGAAGATACAGTACTAGAGATGTATTGGATACATTTATGCAGTGGAACGAACCAACACAACGATATGTATTCGACGAGATGTGCTCTCTTTTACGAGAAGAGTTAGAAGAAGATGACTCTGAATCAAATTTAGAAGACTTAATTAAGGTTCAGAAAGAGTTCGCTGTAGGTATGATAGTAGGTCAAAATATAAAAGAAGCGATGGAACTGATTTTAAGTTATAGGAATGATCCATCTCTTCGTTCACCGAGGGACTTAGGGAAAAGTAGTACGAAGCAGAATCGCCAATATCCAATGAGGGAGGTTCCTCCAATTTGGCGCGAAGCTATTCAAGCTGACGCAGTGAATGGTGTTGTTGGCGCTCCGGCCCAATTCCAGAGAGTGTGGATACACATTCCATGGAAGCGAGCCGAAGTGTTAGCAGTGAAACAGGCCTTGCCAGATCCGCGTAAGAATCCTGCCGGATACTATAAGGAGTTAGCACAGACAGTTGAGGCTTGTGTGATGAATCTAGCGGACATTGACATGTTATTTGGGAATGTAGTTCCACAACCAATTTGGGCTAAAATTCGTAAAGAGAATCATCCAGTTGCTCTAGGTGGTGACTGGGCAGCTATCGTTGCAGCAGATGGTCAGCAAATAGGTGGTTCCAAACCCGAACCCCTAATTGCTAATCTTCAAAATAGGATAATTGATTTAATGAAGACTCTGATGCCAGCATTGCGTGTTAACTGGGACAAGTTGTCAGCATGCAGGCAAAAGAAAGACGAAAGTGTCTCCGACTTTTTCACGAGGTTCGAAGAAACTTTTGTAGATCACAGTGGTCAGGATATGAGCACAGAAGGAGGTCAGAGATTATTTGTCGATAAATTTGTACACAATTTGCTACCAGAGCTCTGTAATAAATTAAAAGATTCCGAGAGTGCGTGGGCTGTCTCTACAACTGCGCAAATACTTGCAACTGCACAGTATTATGAAAACAGGGATAAAGAGGAGAAAGAGAAATCAGATAAGAAAACGAAAGATTTAAAGACTAAAGTTCTTTTGCAACAGGCATATCCTCCTCGCATGAATCAGAATAATACACAACAAGGGTCGTATCAAAGGACAGATTATGGTTCTCAGAGACCGCAATACCAGTGGAATCAATGTGCATATTGTAAGAAAGAGGGTCATTATAAGAATGAGTGTCCAGTCCTAGCGCAAAATAACGCAGCAGCAGCTCAGAGAGGTCGTGGTGGTTTTGTGCAAAATTCTAGAGGTCGAGGACGAGGTGCTATGCCTCCACAAATGAACGATCGCCCTCCCAATCACTTTGATCAGCGTAATGGACAGCTTGCTCAACAGAATAGGTCGCAACAGTATCATGTTGAAGACTATTGTGAAAACGTTGAGGGATTTCAACAAAATGAGTACTAGGACAGCCATGGACAGAGAGAGGGAGTAGTATCAGTTCCAGTGGATCAGAGTGGGCCTTATGTCGCAGTAGCAACATCAGGTGTAGTCGAACCGTTTCTGTTGGATACTGGTGCCGCAAAAAGTTCAATCATGCATGCGAAACTCCCTGGCGCACCTTTGTCCGGCTTAACAAATGTTTCTGTAGGTTTTTCAGGCGCCCCTGTTTACAATCCCGTATCTGGTCCTTTGTCTATTTCTGTTGGACCGTATCAATTGAAAGCACCCCTGATTTTGACGACAGGTTGTAATGAAAATCTGCTTGGTTTAGACTTGTTAAAACGCCTATATGCGACTCTGTACTGTTCTCCGGAAGGAGTACAGCTTACATTGGGTAAAAGAATCACCTCTCCGATGTACTTGTCAATGGATGCACTCCCGCCAGAGCTGCGTTCTCTCCCTGATACCCTTTGGGCGACTGGTCCTAACGATGTAGGCCTTTTAAAAATACCACCATATGTAGTCACTTTGAAAGCAAATGTCAAATTTCCACGAATTCCTCAATACAAGATCTCTAGCGAAGGTGAACGTGCACTTTTATTGATTGTGCAAGATCTGATTAAGAAAGGGGTGGTTGAGGAAACTAGAGGAAATGTCTGTAATAGTCCTGTATTGCCAATTTTGAAACGTACTGATCCTTCAAAGCCTCCAGTATATAGATTTGTTATCGATCTCAGAGAGGTTAATAAAATTGTGGTTCCGCAGTTTCCTGTGGTTCCAGATATTACTGCATTGTTAACACTGATTCCTGCAACAGCTACATGGTTCTCAGTCATCGACTTGAAAAATGCCTTTTTCAGCATTCCGATAGCTGAGGAAAGCAGAGATATTTTCGGCTTCTGTCTGGGAGGTCGAAGCTTTAGGTTTAAACGCTCTCCACAAGGCTATTGTGAAAGTCCGTCCATTTACAGCCAGGCATTAAAAAGTCAGTTAGATTCCTTTGTACTTCCTCCAGGTTCGGCTCTAGTGCAGTATGTAGATGACCTTCTAGTGGCTGCCGATGACAAGGAAACTTGCAAAGCAGCTACGATTTCGTTATTGCATCATTTGTCTAATTTGAATCACAAGGTGTCACCTTCGAAAATGCAATACTGCTGCCAAGAAGTGACCTACCTAGGTCATCTCTTGTCAAAGGAGGGAAGGAAGTTGCCCCCAGAGAGAATAAAAGCAATTACGCAGATGAGTGTTCCTCGTACACAGAGAGAAGTACGTGCCTTTTTAGGTATTACCTCTTACTGTAGACAGTGGATCCCAAATTTTTCTCTTTTAGCAAAACCATTGGTAGTTTTGACTGGGAAAAATGTTCCGAGTCCGATGCCATGGTCTCCTGAATGTCAGGAGAGTTTTTCTGAGTTACGAAATGCACTATGTTCAGCTCCTGTATTAGGTACACCCGATTACAGCAAGCCATTCACGCTCTATGTTCACGAGAGAGAAGGTTGCGCGTTGAGTGTTCTGACACAGAGATTTGGTGATAAACAACGCCCTTGTGCGTATTTTTCATCAACATTAGATCCGGTAGCTAGAGCGTTGCCTAGTTGTTTGAGAGCTACAGCGGCAGCTGCGGCTTCCATTCGACAATCTGCTGGTTTGGTGATGAATAACATGCTAGTGGTCATGGTTCCTCATGCTGTGGATACACTCATGAACCGAACTAAGACGCAACACCTTACCAGTGCTAGATTATCTGGTTATGAGCTGACACTGTTAGCGAGTCATATTCAGATCAAAAGATGCAATGTACTGAATCCAGCAACATTGTTGCCGACTAATCAAGAGTCGAGTGATTCCGAACCCCATGACTGTTGTTTCAGAACCGAGGAGGAAACAAAAGGACGAATTGATTTAAAAGACACCCCATTGTCAGATCCAGATGGCACGTTGTATGTTGATGGGTCATGCTTTAAATTGGAGAATGGTGATGTGACTGCTGCTTATGCAGTAACGACTTTGAGTACGATTGTGGAGACTGCAAGAGTGAGTCAGAATTCTGCCCAAGCTGCAGAATTAATCGCTCTAACGAGAGCGTGTGTTTTAGCAAAGGGAAAGAGAGTGAATGTGTTCACAGATAGTCAGTACGCATTTGGAGTGGCCCATAATTTTGGCCGTTTGTGGAAAGAAAGAGGTTTCATTACGTCCCATGGGACTAAGATTCAACATGGTCAGCTAGTTAACGACTTGTTGGAATCTCTAACCTTGCCGACTGAAGTTGCGATTGTGAAATGCAGTGCGCATAAAGCAATCACGGATGATGTTGGTCGTGGGAATGCGTTTGCTGATGAGACCGCTAAACAGACAGCTAGGAATATGATGAGTGGAATGTATGTGGCTACATCTGCGAGATGGATTTCTGAGTCTGGAATGTGTGAGGACACATTGGAAAGCGTGAAAGAGATTCAGAAAGAAGCAACTGAGGAGGAAAAGCGTGCATGGGAAGAAAGTACGGGCAAGTTGGACTCGAGTGGATGTTGGATTGACTTGTCGGAACAACAGCGTTGGATGTTGCCTCATGCGTATGTACTTGCAGTGGTGACAATGGCACATGGAGTAGCGCATATAAGTTCTAAAGGGATATGTAAGATGTTGGCTCCAGTCTAGAAGAATGATGGGATTAGTAAATGTGCAGAGAGAGTGGTGAAAAATTGTATGGTATGTTTGATGCATAATCCTGGCAAGGGAATCCCTACTCCTGCTGGTCACTTCGCTCCTCCTTCTTGCCCCTTTGAAGTGATTCAGTTAGACTTCATTCACATGGATCGGTGCAATAACTTAAAGTACGTCCTGGTGGTAGTTTGTGCTTTCTCCAGATGGATCGAAGCATATCCACTAAAGGACAACACTGCCCTATCAACTGCCAAAATTCTTCTTAAAGAATATTTCCCTAGGTACGGAATGCCACGGATTGTATGGTCAGATAACGGAAGTGAGTTTATAGGGAAAGTTATGCAGAGTGTGTGTGCCGGTTTAGGAATAAAGCAAAAATTCCACAGTGCAAACCATCCCCAGTCTGCTGGTTTAGTTGAGGGTTACAATGGCACCCTCAAACTAAAACTTGCTAAAATACAGGCATCCACGGGTTTATCCTGGCCAGACGCACTACCCTTGGCTTTGTTATCCACGAGAGCGACTGTGCTTTCTAGAGTAGGGCTTAGTCCGTATGAAATTGTCTTTGGTCGTCCCGCTAATATTTGGGGAGTGCCAAGGCCGAAATAATTTTGTTCTCTGGAATATCCAATGTTGATTGATTACCTTTACGACTTGACTGCTAAATTGAGTCTTATTCACCAACAGGTTTTCGATGCATTGCCAAAGCCTCCGGAGAGTCCAGGTCATCAGCTGAAACCAGGTGACCACGTTGTGGTGCGGAACTTTGCGAGGACGAACAACCTTCAGCCCAGATTTGTTGGCCCCTACCAAGTACTGCTAACAACGAGAACTGCTGTTCGTGTGGCTGGTCGCAAACACTGGATCCATGCGACACACGTCAAACGTGTGCCCTTGCCACTTCCTTATGACAACCAGATCAAGAAGGGAATTGGTGACTCTGAGTTTGAGCGAACACCCAAGTTTGTCCCTTTCAGCGATGCCGAACTGATAACTGACACATCGAACTCTGACTCTCCTCCTAAAACCACTTCTTTGACTCCTGAACACTTGCCCTCTGCATCAGAAGAAACTTTGCCATCTACGAACTTGAACATTGCAACCTCTGCTGACAAGACACTGTTTCCTGATCAAACAGTTCCTGCAAAACTAAGATACAACTTACGATCTCGTAATATGGACAAATAAAGCAGGAAACTGCCTATTGTGATATTTGAAATTTTGAACTTTTGCCTTCAGCCAGGAAGTTTGCTATTGTTTTATTGTTTTTAAAAATCACCTTGCCGTCTGGGTAGCCGTAGGGTCGTGGCTGTGTGCCTAGTTGAATCTGCGGGGGTCAGACACAAGGTCGATCTTTCTGTTAGTTCTGGGAACTCCCAGGGCTGATAGAGGCATTTTCATCTACGTACACATCATCAGTGGTCGCGAGCGGATTGTAGAAGATGGAGCTTCCGGCGCTGCAACGAGAAAATGTGATTTATGTTCGCAGAAACAGACTTTATAGAATCCTTCATAGTAAATGTTTTCTGATGCAATGTGCTATTACAATTTTTAATTGTTTTGATAACGTTGGTGGGTGGAATCGTTTTTGGTATAAATTTAATCTTTGTGCCAGTAACTACAGTACCTCCCCTTGATCCTGCTACCTCTACTGTTTCCTCTATACACTCTTTTCACTCGTTTCCTGAACACGAGCAAGCTCGACGCTCAGAATTTATCAATAACACTTTCGTACAGCTCTTGCACCAACACCAACTGGTAGTTAACACTACAGACTGCTGGGTGTGTGGCTTGATACCCCACACTATGGATAAAGGCATTCCCTATCTGGTTTTGCCTTTTAGCTATAATGGATCATTTCAGGCCTTTCAAACCATCTTTGCGTATGCCCTTGAAACCTATCCTCCGCGTCCACCACGTTCCACTAAATATAACTCGGCCAACAAAGCTTTAGTCCAGGGAATTATTGACATGATCAAGGACGTCAATAATACTCCATCTTACCCTAGAGACGAATTACGAGTATATTTGAGTTGGAATTCTTCAGAGTATCGCCTTAGTTTGGGAGAAAGCAAGCGTAAAAGCTCCACTCCAATCTGGGTTGTACCTCACCGAGGTCAGGTCTGTTTGCAAGGTAATGGGAGAAATCCGAGAGCTCAGCTAGGGAGGAGTGAGTGCGTTGAGACTTATGTGTTTCCGTCTAACTCTTCCCCTGCTTTCCTTACTGCTAGGGGTACCTACTTCATCTGTCAAGACAGAGCGTATACATGGTTGCCTGCTGACTTTTCAGGTTCATGTTATATTGCTCGATTGTGGCCTCCGACATACACTGCTTCATCTGATTATCACAAGACCAGAGTAGCAAGAGGTGTTTTCAGCAAGGAAGACACCACTGGTCAGGAAGCTGGAGACTTCTTCAAAGGTTTCTTTCCGTTCTGGGGGCCTATGGCCAATAGTAGAAACATACGTCAGCTAACACGGGTAGTTGAATCTACTATTACCGAAACTGCTGGTGCCCTTAGCAATTTAACAGCTGAGCTTCAGGCGGATAGACTCATGATGTTGCAGAACCGTATGGTTCTAGAGGTAATACTTGCAGATCGAGGTGGGGTATGCAGAATGATCCAATCGAGCTGCTGTGTCTTTATTCCCAATAATGCTCCAACGGTCTATGAGGCGATCTCTAAGCTACACAAGATTTCCGACTCTATACACGTAGACAAGGGAAACTGGTCCTTCATGGAGTGGTTGTGGACTCTGATAGCAGCGTGGGGGTGGAAGGTTCTGATGGTCATTGGTGTCATCTTAGTATTCCTATTCTCATGCTGCCTGATTATCCAGTGTGGTCCCGCTTTGTGTAGTCTCTGCGCTGCAACCTGTTTCAGAAAACCACCTGCGTTTGGAGAAAAGGCACGAGAAAGGATGATGATACAACAGCATGTCACTGACCTGATGAGCATAGAATTAGACTCTGACATAGACTGAGTAATTGCCTATGTAAGGGCAAAAGGAGGGTCTGAGGTTCCGTGACGATTTGAACCCGTGTTTTCAATATTGTCGGAAATACATAATATTGGTATCAGCGAACCGCAAATGATCCATTTAGCATATCCTGGTGTTTTCGCTATGCTACGAGCAAGAGTACTCCTGTTACAAACACATTTCCGATCTACCTATGGCATCCATCTTAGATCGTGGCAGCCATTTTGTGTTTCTTGCCCTCACATACGCAATGACTTCTGATCACTTCATTTCGATTAAGGACACGTAGGCTTAGCCTGCGATTCACCTCTCTAATGACACGTGCACCTTAGAACAGAACATGCTGTAGCTGCATGACTCGACAGAAGCTGCCTCCTCTGCCCGAGGCCAGTCCTGCTATACTGGTTCTCGTGTTTGTTGGCCTGATCATGATTAGGCGGCCGAAGCTGGTAGCCTTGCCCATTTACAACCCACAAACATCCCTTATCCTGCTTTTCTATCTTCTGCACCTGGCTCTGCTCCTTTCCTTCTGGGCCTTTATTAGGGGGAGGTAACGAAATTTACGATGAGGCGGTCCGGGTCTTGAATGAAAAGTTGACATGAGATTATGATGGAAAAGTGGGAACCCCTCGTTCGTAATGTTTTGACATCAGATATTGCCAACGATTCCTGTGCAACGCCAAATATTTATTGTTTAGGACACAAAGGTTTGGGAATGTATTTCATGTAAAGAATTTGCCTCAAGCTCAAAATTTAGTATATAAGGAGCAACCCTTTTTGTACAAATCGAACAGGCTCCTAGATTCTGCCCGTGTATAGTTTCTGTGACTTCTGTGTCCCTGCAGTAATAAACCTTTGGTCTTTGACGCCACCATCGAGAAGCCTGTGTTTCTGTTTATTTGTGCACAGAGACAGGTGGAACTCCGGGGTCTTCGGGTGTTATCCCTGACACCTCTGGACGGAACCAAAAAGTCCAGAACTCCACTCTCCACATTAAAGGACACAGTGCAATATCCTTTAGTTCCATAATGGACTTTAGCGGTTGCCCCAGAATATAATTGTCCCAAGAATTAAACCAAAACTGGATCAACCTTTAACTCTCTTAAAATATTCCACAGTTTATTATGTATGACGCAGTCAAAGGCTGCTGTCAAATCTACAAAGGCTAGATAGAATTTCCCTGCCTTTGCCTGTGTATATTAGCCAATCAGCATATTAAGATTAAGGACCTGCTCATTAGTTCCTAGCCCCTGCCTGAAACTAAACTGGACATCACTTAAAATGTTATTTTCTTCAGCCCATATTGTCAGGAATTGACCATACTGTGCCTACCTTACTGGGATATAAGACTACAAGTCTCATTATGCTCAGCATAGGAGGGGCTATTTATAGGAGGGATGAACACCGACCTGTGTGCGTAATTCTGTTTCCTGTTTCTCTCTCGGCTGAGAGACAGCTCTGTAATTTCCTTAACGCTGGTCCAAACTGGCCTGACGGCATGTATTGTTTGAGAGCTGGAGCCCTGTGAGTGGAACACGGATGTGTTGGGTTAGAGAGTGAGAGCGGAGGAAGCGGCTCGTGAATTGCCGGCGTTAGTCTTCCATCGGACACAGTGAGTGCTCTGGCTTGTCACAGAGAGGCTTTCCAGTGAGCAAGCACATCTGCGTTTGCTTACTCACGAGCTCGGAGGATTCCAGAGCTTCTGAACATTGTTTTCGGAGTGGAATGCTGTGGTGTTTCTAACCACGCATTACCGTCTCGCAGGTCACAGGAGTGACTTGCTGGTTTTTATCCTGACCTTGGAATTTGCAAACCGAGCGGGATGCAGTGGTGGATCTAACCATGCATTACTGTTTTTGGGGTTGTGTTTTCATTTTCTTACCTTTCTTTAAGTTTCATTCAGCGGAGGACAAGTAATTAAGTACCAGAGTGGAATGCAGTGGTTAGCTACCATGCATTACCGTGTATGGATTGTTGATCTTGGCTTTTCTTTTTAGTAATAACCTTGTGTATCAATGTGGGCTTGAATACTTCTGGAGACTTATCCAGGACATCATACTTGGTCCATGTACACTTATGGAATGCTACACTATCCGGTATAGCCCATTTACGGTTTTTCTCTCTTCCATATACAGATATTACTGATGCTGGTATGTATGTGGAGTGTTTGTTGAATTGTCTTCTGATAGGAATTGTGATAACCAGAGAGTACCTTCATGTATGTCTATTCTGTGTTATATAGGTAATTCCGGATTTATGGGAAACCATCAGTTGCCTAGGGAATACTGAATGACTGTCCACAAAACAAGGTATAAAGAGAATGTAGTGAGAATATATGAGAGTAGAGTTATTACTGCTTGTTGTTTTATGCTCTTGTTCTTTGTTGTTACAGGTTCCTTTCCCTGCTGTCCCTTCCCTATCCTTTCCTTCGCCCAATCGCCCTAATACTCTGTGTTCATATCCAAAGAAGGGAATGTCAGGAGGTGGACCCTTTATTGCTGCACCTGGATTCTGAGGAGTCTCCTCTTTACATGAAGAGGAACCTGACACATATTTGTAACCGCTCTAAAACAATCCTACCTGCTACCTTCATCAGAGAATATAGTAAAGATATCAGGCGGTGACAGGCAGAATTTCCCCATTCCCCTTTTTTAAATGTTGGCATGAATATCGACTATGACCAAGAATTAATAAAACCTTTTACACAAGAGGCTTAGAAGACCTGTGTAATCAAAGGTGTCCATAAGGAAGGATTTAATTTGAAAAGGTCAATTGGCACCCCATTTTGGCCTGGGGCCTTTCCGCTTTTGCTTGCATTCATAGCGCCAATTACTTCCTTGTGTGCCAATTGCAAATCGATTGGAGAGAAGGAGAAAGGCTCCCCCTCCTATCTTGAACAATCTATTGCACTTTCTACATCCTCTTGTTGTTTATAGACATTTGAGAAGAAGCAGTGCTATATTTAGAAATAGAGGCTTCATGGAGGGTAGCCCATGCTTTTTCTTTTACCTCCTTCCTTCGTGTTTTCCTAGCTTGATAATAAATCTTCCTGCACTCTCTTATTTCTTTACTATCACTCACTATTTTGTGTAATGCCACTTTTAACTTTGTGTATGCTTTAGTTCAATTTGAATCAAACCACCCCTTACTATTCATTCCAGTGTCCCTACTTTCCACTCTAAGTAGGTCTTTAATTGTCGTTGTAATCTGGGCAAATGCTATCAAGATGTTTCCATGTGTGATAGATTCGTCCATGCATGTAAAAATTGAACTATAGGCCTTAGTTACAATTTGTTTGTTTAATTCAATTGGATCTCAGCCAGACCAATGCAAGGTATAACCGTTCAAGCTGCCCAGTGCGATATTCCATATTCAAGCTATTTGATTATCGTAGAGTCTCTCTAAGACTGTTGGGACGGTGATACCAACACGTAATGGTAGATGATCACTCATTGCGTCATCATGTAGTTTGTAATTAGTAATGTATTTTGCTTGGTGACCTGGAGCAATTATAAAATCAATTGTAGATTCTGATCGTCTGCCTATAAAAGTATGTTCGAAATCCACTGAGGGGGAACAGAGGAAGTTGGCAAAGCCAAGGGCATGTTGAAATAGAATATCATTAAACATCTCTCCTCTATCAGTGAGCACAAAATCAATCGGTGGATCATATTCATCCAAAGTTAAGCCACATTTACCAAGGTCAGCCAGTGGTCCCAGGATGCTTGTTTCCGGACCAAGGAGGATCTCACTTGGCAGTTCGGGCTGGACTGTTCCTACAAGGAACGGGTCAAGACTAATTTGTATATGGCTGGGTCCCAACTGGGTTGGTGAGCAAAAGAATGATCGATTAAACCCAGATCTTTATGACTGGAGGTGAATGTTTGCGTTGTCCAGCATTCCGTCTATCAGTTTTTGCAGATCTCACCATAAGTGGGAAGGGTATGCCTAGACGTGGGTCCCGTGCTCACCACACCACTGGATTCAAGCTAGCCTGGGTGATGCCCTGAAACCGGTCCCAGGTTACTTGTTTCCGGTCCAAGGAGGACCTGGCTTCGCAGTTCAGGCTGGATTGTTTCCACAAGGAGCAGGGTCAAGACTGATTTGCATATGGCTGGGTCAAAACTGGGGTGGTGCGGTGAGCAAAAGAATGATGGATTAAACTCAGATCTTTGTGACTGGGGGTGAATGTTTGCATTGTCCAGCATTCCGTCCATCAGTTGTTTCTTTTGCATATGCCCACATTCCGTAAGAGATTTGGGGCATTTTATGAGGTAATGTCTTTGACATTGTATCCATAAAGTCTGTTGTGTTTCCAATCACACAAATTTAAACTGCATTGTTAAATATCAGACAGATACACAGAATTATCTACAAAATAGTTTTCCACATGCACATTTCTCTGCAGTTATTTTACAGCAAACTGCACGATGAAACGTTCCTGTGAACTCATGTATTCCCCAGGTGTCGTCTCTTCACTTGGATGCGAGCTCACTTTTCACGCGATAGCCAGCGCATAATAATTGAGACAAGTGCTCTTATTTTCATTCCCTAACAGGTTTAATGTGCTCTGCAGATTGACACTAAGGTTTAAGTTGCAAGAAATCTTGGCGAACTAAACATGTTTACTTGTACAAACCAGTTACACCTGTCAGCGATGTTGAATGATCCATGTTTACCTTGCATTTGATAGTTGCATGCATTTCTGTACTTTAAAAGTGTGTGGACATGAATTGGTTTGTAATGCATGTAAGAGTGCAATCTCTTGAGATTCTATTATAAACGTTCTGCTGCTTCTCGAGGGTCTTATCCCACAGAGAGCAATTAAACCCACCAAAAGATCTACTGTCAGAAGTGGCGTCTAATGGGGCCTTTACCGGTTCTATACTTAAGCCACTAAAGATACAAACAGCAGCCTCCCTCCGAAAGCTGTTCCATAAGCACAGACTTTAAAAATGTTATATTTACACGGCAACTAAATTATTATTTTTTCACGAACATCTGGAGCAGGTTCTGTAAAAACCTAAAAACAGATGGACAAAAAGAAAAAGATGGTAATTAACAAAGCTATATGTTGATTGAAACAGCATGTGCTTAATTTTAATGATTGCCTTCCTGTATTAGTATTCATGGAATATCTAAACTCGAAAAAATGAATTTAAATTATGTCTCGACGGCTGGAAACACCAGTATTGTCGAATAAAGTGTTAATACATCATGTTCGTGTTAAAATTATCATCCTGTGTTATTCAAATTTGGTGTTTTTTCAATATTAAATATCATCTCATGGATGTGACATTTACTATGTTGTTAGTCGTCCATCACTGGCATTTAAACAAGTCTTACAATGAATCAAAACCATCACTTATGTTTTCTAAAAGCGTTATCTTTTTAGATGTATACAACAGAGGAGGGCAACTGATGAAAGAAGCTGTCTTTCACCTATCTCGAAATAATATTGTCACTTTTGTGCACTAATATGTTCGCAAGTGTCCTGTCCTCGCACGTGTTGCCAAGCAACTGAGGTATTGATGCGAGTGTATGCTGTGAACCCCCTTGGGTATTTACGGTTCCTACTATTCTTGCCTGTTCCACCTCAACCTTTTTGTGTTTACCAAAGAACGCTGCTTGAAGGTCCCAGTCAAGTGGACTTACTGTGGGCTGATTAACTTATTTCAACTGAGAGCACTGTAAGCACAATAACAGCATCCGCGATATCTGCATCACAGAAATCTAAACATATATACCTATATCTGCTCGGCAGTTTATTTTTCCCCAATGTGTGTATATATATATATATATATATATATATATATATATATATATATATATATATATATATATATATATATATATATATATATATATATATATATATATATATATATATATATATTTATTTATTTATTTATTTATTTATTTTATTTGTTAGATTTATATTGCGCATGGCTACCCCAGCAACGGGGCGTCCCAGCGCAGACCATCAACTCCTAGACATAAAACCGCAACAAACAGCCTTAAGACGGGAAAAGCCAGGTCCTAATGGTTTTCCGGAACGCAAGATGGTTTTGAATTATTTTGATTGACCCGGGGAGAGAGTTCCATAGTTGCGCAGCCAGGCAATGGAAGGAACGGTCACCCGCTCTGGCTCTCCAGATGCGCGGGGTGCATGCCAGCGCTGAGGTGGCAAATCCTAAAGGACGGCGGGGAGCGTAAGACTGCAGCAATCCCCTCAAACCAGACGGTGACTGCGGTGATAAGATCTTATGCGCCAAGCAATGGTCTTAAATTGAATACGCTTTGCTATCGGCAACCAGTGAAGCCTCTGCAGGACATGGGAGACCGAGCAGATATAGTTGAGAGCCAACAGCATGCGAGCAGCAGCGTAATATACATATCACCTACTGGCGGTCGCCAGTAGGTAGTTATAGTTAGGACCTATTTTTCATAGGAAATCCGCAACATTCTATTCCCAATAACTTTGGCGCCAGTTGACGAATCTTGGTGAAATTTTCGAAACTTCTGGCCAGCTACGGTCCACTCCTATCTTGAATGTTTCAGGGAGATTGGTCAAGCGAGGGCCGTGAAAAAAGTGTGTCCCAAAACGAGTTTTCCCCATGGAATTTTCCATAGGAACCTTTAATTGCAGCTACTGCCCGAACTGCTGAACAGAATTACACCAAATTTTGCAAAGAGGTAGCCCTTGGTTCAGAAAGGTGCCTTTTTGTTAAATGGTGTAAATCCGTTCAGTAGTTGCTGAGAAATTTAAAAGTAAAAACACATATATATAAATATAAATATCCAGGGCCCTTGATCCTCCCGAGCTCGAGCTTTATGCTAATTGGCTGTCAACACTTCAAACCAGGAAGGGTTGGCAGCCATCTTGTGCCTCTGTATAACCGAGGTACAAGAAATCAGAGAGAAAAACGTGTAAAAAGCAAAAAGGGGGCATGGTAGAAACACCCTGACCCCCTAGGCCTGCTTAGGGGGTTCCAAAATGACCCCCAGGGCAAAAAAAAGCATTTTTTTTAAAATCGCTGAGATTCTCGGACCCAGCACGAATTTCGTCCGAAAATTTAAAAAAAGAGTTGTGCCATTACTCAGTGAGGTCACACAACCCCCAATATTTTAATCCACATTGTCGCAATACCTTTTCCATATTTCGACACACATATATCTCACATACATTTGTGTGATTTTAGTTTATGTATTTTAGTGAGGTGGGTGTTGTTAATATATTAATTTGTTTTAACTTCACTATTGTCTCTTCCTCTGATGTTACCAAGTCAAATGTTAAATGACAGCATTTTCTGTGAGGTCACTGCGATCTTTATCTGCAGCCTCTGGACTTGAGCTGCTGCTGACCAATTCCGTATCGGACTTTCCGAGGGTGGGGAGTGAGTTCTGAGGTATGTAAACACACAGGACACTGTCACAACACAAGCTAGTGTGACACTTCCACTAATGACTGTCTCTCTCAGTCGTGCGCTTCGCTCGAGGTGCACCAGCGGACCCCAAAGCTTGCGTTCACTAACAGAGCCAATGCTTGTTTCTGCTGCTGCGGCTCGCTGATCAGACGACAGGAGATGCACTGCAAGATTCACAAAGGTTATTCATGAAGCAACAACGATGCAACAACGCTCTGACTTTTTTATCCATGGATGAGGCACCGAGGGCATTGCTGTCATGGCCTGTAGGTGCTGAGAGAGCTCCTCTCTCTCGCTGTAGCGCCTTGTGTCTCACGCTCTCACTCAAGGTGCTGGAAGGAGATGGGACGGCGGAATCTTTTGCCATGAGTGGGGGTTGATCAAAGCCCCCAACTTTCCTGTTGCTACATTGCTGTCCTGCTGGAATAGTAAGGAACCGCCTGGAATCCCCTTGTGCCCATTTAACGCTCTCGCTTTCTCTTAGATCCCCTATTTGGGAGGGGGCGCAGACCTCAAAGGAACAATAAGAAAGTTCCATTTGTAAAGCGCAGGGTGTCTCGGATGTCTGATTATTGCACGGTTTGTCCTCATGAATACTGAAAATCCAAACATTTCTTTGGAATAGAAAGCATTTAGAGGTGAGCAAGCCACTCAAAGATCGAGACAGGTGCCTTGCAGGCTCAGCTCAAAGTCCTCCTACACACTGGAGCCTGAAACAAATGAGCCAAGCTTTCACGTTCTTCAGCCACCTGGAAAGGGGAGACCACTCGGTCACCCCGAACGTATGGACGGGTGCCCCAATCCCCCAGGAAGCCATTGCGGGCGGGGGCGTGTCCCGACCGGTATGCCCATAGCGGCGTGGTCGGAGCACGCCCCTGCCGCCTAAAAGGGTTGTCCTAAACACCCGCCCGGAAGTCCGTGTACCTATGGGCTGGATGGGGGCGTGGCCCCGCCTTCCCGCTGCTGGATAAAAGGCGCGGGAATCCAGGGAAGCGTCCTCTTGTTCCTGCACTCTGAAGGCTGCACCACTCGTTGCGCGTGAGCCCTCAAGGGAACAAGCTGCGTTATTTTGAAACGTGTAATCAGTGTTTTTTCTCTTTCAGTCGTCAAGGCGTAGCTGGAGTCCAAGTCATTTCTGCAGGACAGGCTGAGCCAACGTTGAACGCGGACATGCCTGGTAAGAAGACTGGAAAGAGCTCCGAGATGGAACGTATGCTGCGCACATTGGTGACCCAAGTGTCGGCGAGGGACAGGAAGTTCGGTAAAGTAGACCAGCTGGGTTGCGGCTTAGCGGCCCTCGGGAAACAAGTTGAGGCCCAAGCAGGGCCCTCAGGGCGACCTAAGAGGATCGTAGGGCCTGCTTTGCCAAACATTAACCCAGGGGGGGATAAGGGGAAAAAGAAGAAGGGGAAAGCGGGTCCTAGCGAGGCCCCAGTCCCGATGGAGGTCCCACCGGTCCCAGTAGCGCCAGCGTCCAGCCCGGTACCCACACCGGATGGGGGATTGCCTGTGGTTATCACACCACTGGAGGACAACCAAATGCCTCCCGAATTAGTGCTGCAGTTGCCGGCTGTGTTACCCTGGTTGAAGAAGGGAGCGGGGGGATCCGCGGCTGTGGAAGACCCGGCCGAAGAAGCTAGACTGATTATTGAGCAGTTAAGACAGACAAGGGGTGCTGGGGCGGCGAACGTGCCTTCTATTTCTCCACAGGTGGCGAAGGTGGTCGCGGCCGATAACCAGAATAAGTCGACGGACACGGCTGGAGGTGCGGCGGAAGGCGGTAAGAGATCACTCCCAATGATGGGAGGAGGGCGCGGTGCCCTCAAGGCAGGAAAGCTTGGCGCAACATATTCCCATGGTTACTAAAGAGATGGTGTGCGCCAGGTCCCCTCCCCGTGCTTGATTGCGCCAATAAGTATATTAATATGTTTTCATTGTTGACTGATCATTGAGAGTTAGAATATGCCGAGACTCAGAAGGATTTATGGCACCCCAGTGTATGGCGGGCAAAAATGGCAGAATTTAGGGTCGAGGAGTCAATGATGAACTGGATCAGGGCCTTTTCTATTATCGCTGAACGTACTCCGGAACTGTTGAGTGACCTGGCTTGTTACTAGAGCAGGATCACAAGCTTCCATGAGAAGTATGGAGGAGAAGAATGGAAAGGGTATGACATGGCTTTTAGAAAAGCGAAAGAGTTTAATGAAACACTGACTTGGAATTGTTTGGATACGGTATCTTGGCATGCGCAGCTCTTGCCGGGATCAGCGGGTGGTTCAGGGTCGAGCTCACATGGCTCCAGGGCCTTTCCACAGAAACAGTTGCAGCCCTTTCGGCCAAACTATGGGGGGGAGTCTCAGCCTAGATCGGGCGGGAACGGAAATAAGTGAGGAGTGTGTTGGGGTTTCAATAAGGGGACGTGTAGCAGGCCGCAAGGAATGTGTAGGTTCAGGCATGCGTGCTCCAGTTGTGGTAACACCTCACACCTGAAACTAGCTGCCGATTCAGAGCCAATGGCACCGGAGGCAAAGAGGGGACCAAGCAGGATTGATACAATGCCCCGGAAGTCCACACCTTCGCCCGTAGATATCCTGGCTTTGACCCCATGGCTGAACAGATACCCTGATCATGCGTCCACTGGGATCCTGCAAGATGGCTTCTCACAGGGCTTCAGGATCCCGGCGGGTGATTTTCGGGGGCCCCCTCATGTAAGAACCAACTGTCCGTTCAGCACAACCCGACGGTTGCCGCCAAAAAGATCGCCAAGGAGGTTAGCTTGGGGCAGGTTGCAGGACCTTTTGGTGACCCACCAACGGCTGAGTTTGTGTGTTCCCCATTAGGGGTGGTGCCAAAAAAGGACCTGGGCGAGTACAGGCTCATCCATAATTTGTCGGCACCGAAGGGGGCTTCCGTCAATGAGGCGATCAATCCTGAGATTTGCAGTGTAAAGTATGCATCTTTCGATGACGCAATGGTAATGTTGAATCGCTTCGGCCCCGGTGCATTGTTAGCAAAGTCGGATATTGAATCTGCATTTAGGTTGTTTCCGGTGCATCCCCAAGATCAGTGCTTGCTGGGTTTTACGTTCCACGGGAAATACTACATGGATATGTGCATGCCAATGGGTTGTTCAATTTCGTGTGCCTATTTTGAAATGATTAGCTCATTTCCGGAGTGGGTGTTCTCAAAGGCCACAGGGCACCAACATGTGATGCGTTATCTTGATGATTTCCTCTTTCTCGGCCCAGCGGGCACCTGGGACTGTGCATGGGCATTGCAGGACTTCTGCGTGCTCATGCGGGGTTTCGGGGAACCATTGGCGTCAGGTAAGACAGTGGGGCCGACTACCTCCCTGGAGTTTTTGGGCATAAAACTCGACTCCGTGGAGGGTTGTTTCCGCTTGCCGGCGGAGAAGATCGCCAAATTCAGGGCTTCCTTATTGCAGTGTCTCCGGAACGAGAAAGTGACATTACACCAATTACAGCAAACAGTGGGTCAGCTTAACTTTGCATTAAGGGTGATACCGATGGCTCGCCCTTTCTCACGATCTATTGCCCAGTCCATGGTAGGCCTCAAGGAAGGGCACCATCACACGAGACTGTCGGCGGAGGTTCACCAGGACATGCTTATTTGGCTGGTATTCCTGGCAAACTTCAACGGCCGAGTGGTCTGGAGCCTCGTCGGTGGAACTAGGCTTATGGACCGACTCGGCGGGCAGCTTGGGGTTTGGCGCGATCCTCGGAACCGTTGGTCGGCCCAAAGATGGCCAGCATGGTGGGAAAAAGCTGTTTGACGAGTAACATTGGCTTTCTAGAGCTCTTCCCCATCTGGGTGGCTCTGTCGGCATGGACGGAGGAGTTCAGAGACCGTTCGGTGGTATTTTGGTCCGATAACATGACTGTGGTTGAGTGCATTAATCAGCAGGCAGCACGCTGCAAATGGATATTGCGATTGTTGAAAAAAATTGTGTTGAAATGCTTGAGATTAAACGTACAATTCAGGGCAAAACATGTGCCGGGTGTACTGAATAATGCAGCTGATACGCTCTCTCGTTTCAAAATGCAGGCTTTCAGGGATTGTTTACCCTCAGTGGAGCTAGTGGCAGCACCATTTCCAGAAGCACTATAGCAAATCGGCGCCCCGGACTACAAAACCTCGTGGCAGCCAGTTTAGCGCCCAGGAAAGCTTATGAAGGGGCGTTCCGCTCGTACTGCGCCTTTTTGGGCCCGGCAGGGGAGCATAGATGGGGTAAGGAGGAGTCCTTTGTCCAATTTTTAGTGGCACTTCATGAGGAAGGCCGGTCGGCGGCAACCGCAAGTCGGTATAAGGCCGCCATATCATTTATGGCTCAGCTCCATAGGATCAGGAACCCTACGGACTCCTTTCTAGTCAGGAAGGCTCTGCGCGGCTGGTGGCGCTTAGAAGGGTGCAAAAAGGATAACAGGCACCCAATAGGATTTGACAAGTTGACCTCCTTGCTGGCTAAACTAGAGGGGACATGCTCCTCACCTAACGAGGTTATACTATTCCGGGCAGAGTTCGCATTGGCGTTCTATGGGGCCCTGCTGGTGAGCAAACTAGTGGCTGCCAATAAAAGAGATACGGAAGGAGGTCTGCACAGGGATCACATCCAAGTAAGGGGGGATTCTTTGCTGATCACGGTAGCCAGGTCAAAGACGGACCAGGAGGCCCAGGGGAATAGTGTTGTGTTGCAGCGCGCTCCAGGTAATCCCGGTTGTCCAGTGAGGCATGTTGAGGCCTGCCTAAAACAAGGGTTGACAACGTGGGGGGGGGCCTTTGCTTTGACATACGGATGGCACCCCGTTGACAAGGTTTCAGTTTCAGAGGGTGCTGGCAATCACAATTGCAGCAGCAGGCTTGAACCCGGGTGATTTTGGGACCCAATCATTCAGGATAGGGGCCGCTACAGAAGCTATGGCTCAAGGTCTGCAGGCAGACAATGTTAAGCAGTTAGGCCGCTGGTCTTCGAATTGTTTCAAGAGGTACGTGCGACTGCACATGTTGTAAGTTACTGACGAAGTGCACTCACACTTGTCTTTTGTTTGGATTACAGTTTCACGAGCCTGTGACGCAGGGCAGAAATTGAGACCGGCACAGTATCAGCTAACCACCACTTCAGGAATAAGGAATGGAAGACACGTGGTCTGGGTCATGGGCCACTCATACGTGAGGCGTGCCGGGAACATATTTAAGACAGCTGATGCGGTCCACACATCTGAGGAATATGGGTTCAGGGTGTCCTTCCATGGGAAGGGCGGCCTGTGTATTGACCGACTGCAAAGTTTTGTGGAGGAATTACTAGGGCGGCACAGGTCACCGGCATCTGTAGTCATAGTGCACATTGGGGGCAATGGCTTGGTAAGACTGGGCAGACAAGCTTTAGTTGAGCACATACTTTCTGCAGTTAGCTGGTTAGCAAAAAGGCTCCCGGGATGTACAATAGCTTGGTCTCACATGATTCTGAGGAGGGCATGGCGGGGTGGTTTGTCCACAACAGCGTTGAACAATTCGGTAAAGAGGGTCAACAATAAAATGGAGAAACTGTTTCGCTCTGCTCATCTTCAAAGCATATCTCATGGGTGCATCTGGGGTGATCACTGTTATTCTGATGATGGGGTACACCTATCTAGGGTGAGGAATGACTTATTGATAGGAGACATGATAGCTTGGCTAGTGGAGTTGAGGAGACATGACCTATAGGAGGTGTGGGGGGGCCAGATCGTCGGTCAACTATCTGGCCTGTGGCAGTAAGGTCATGACCGGTGAGCAGTGATTTCAAGGTCCCTAGGGGGGGCGCCACCCATTATGGATGGGAGCGCCCGGGGGGAGGCGGCCATTGGCCCCTCCCACGGGGGGCGCCACCCATTACGGATGGGTCGCCCAGGGGGAGACGGCCATAGGCCCCTCCCAGGGGGAGACGGTTATATGCCCCTCCCCAGAATTTCCCGGGGGGCGGATATCCGCTCCGGCGGAAGAGAGTGCGGGGAAAGGGGGGGAGTCCACGCTGTCCTTCTTACGGATACCACGCACGGGAACTCGGATGACCTTAAGATGGCGTCGAGTGAAAGGGGGCCCCCACGACAAGGGAAGTTACAGTTGGCTATGAGGGTAAAGTCCTCTGCGCATGCGCCATTCACACGTGAGGGCGGGAATTTGGTGATAGGGATCTGACACCGGTTAATGACCTTGCAGTTGGCCCCTTAACATTAGGATGTACAAATTCATATACAATGCATTTGTCATGATGTTAGACTCGGCTAGGAAATGTTTGTATTAGAGATTTGTTAAGGTTAGCCTGAATACCTGTCTTCATCATATGTAATGGAAGTTGAATTTGTACATGATACATGAAAGGTTTTTAATTTAAAGTTTTAAATTTTGTTTCATATTTTTAATAAATATGGCCGGGGGGGTCGTGAGGCCCCCCTGCCTTCCAAAAAGTTCAAACTGTGTCTGTCTCCTCCCATTGGGATTTGGTGGTGGAAGGGGTGGCGGGCATCCCGGCCCATATGAAAAGGGGAGACCACTCGGTCACCCCGAATGTATGGACGGGTGCCCCGATCCCCCGGGAAGCCATTGCGGGCAGGGAGCGTGTCCCGAACGGTATGCCCATAGTGGCCTGGTCGGAGCATGCCCCTGCCGCCTAAAAGGGTTGTCCTAAACACCCGCCCGGAAGTCTGTGTACCTATGGGCGGGATGGGGGTGCAGCCCCGCCTTCCCGCTGCTGGATAAAAGGCGCGGGAATCCAGGGAAGCGTCCTCTTGTTCCTGCGCTCTGAAGGCTGCACCACTCGTCACTCATGAGCCCTCAAGGGAACAAGCTGCGTTTTTTTGACCCACCCACCAGCCCCTGTTGCAAAATATTTGGAATGAACAAAGTCCGATGTTGCTATTTTGATTGTAATAAAACATGTTTTATTGGAATCGTTGCTTTCATCTTAAATTAATGACAAGAGTATGCATGTAACTGAATACTTGCTTATAGGCCTTTTTTTCCTTAGTAGAAATGTTAAGGAATGTATGCAATAAAGATTGTTCTGTGCTATAGGACCTTTCTTTTCCTTTGTAGCAATGTTGAAGTCAGTGGATTTATCAAGCTGTACTCCAAGAGTAAGCATAGGTTTTCTTTCCCCTAGTAGGTAACTAATTGTCGTATTTATTTAGTCTTCGGTTGGGCGGTAAGGTCATGATCGGTGAGCAGTGATTTCAAGGTCCCTAGGGGGGGCGCCACCCATTATGGATGGGAGCGCCCGGGGGAGGCGGCCATTGGCCCCTCCCACGGGGGGCGTCACCCATTACGGATGGGTCGCCCAGGGGGAGACGGCAATAGGCCCCTCCCAGGGGGAGACGGTTATATGCCCCTCCCCAGAATTTCCTAGGGGCCGGATATCCGCTCCGGAGGAAGAGAGTGCGGGGAAAGGGGGGAGTCCACGCTGTCCTTCTTATGGATACCCCGCACGGGAACTCGGACCAACTTAAGATGGCGTCGAGTGAAAGGGGGCCCCCACGACAAGGGAAGTTACAGTTGGCTATGAGGGTAAAGTCCTCTGCGCATGCGCCACTCACACGTGAGGGCGGGAATTTGGTGATAGGGATCTGACACCGGTTAAGACCTTGCCGTTGGCCCCTTAACGTTAGGATGTACAAATTCGTATACAATGCATTTGTCATGATGTTAGACTCGGCTAGGAAATGTTTGTATTAGAGATTTGTTAAGGTTAGCCTGAATACCTGTCTTCATCAAATGTAATGGAAGTTGAATTTGTACATGATACATGAAACGTTTTTAATTTAAAGTTTTAAATTTTGTTTCATATTTTTAATAAATACGTCCGGGGGGGTCGTGAGGCCCCCCTGCCTTCCAAAAAGTTCAAACTGTGTCTGTCTCCTCCCATTGGGATTTGGTGGTGGAAGGGGTGGCGGGCATCCCGGCCCATATGCTCCCTAACCTAATGTGACCAAAGTGTAAGACAATGCCTTCATCTTTGATGTAAATAGGGAAATAAAGAGGACACCCATTTCGATTTGCACAAATTGAAACAAGAAACTAGTGGGATCAATCCCGGCTTCCCTACCGGACCACTTTATGTGATCCTACGCAAATGTTATATTTTACAGGGTCACTTTTTTAATTTTGAAGAAATGTTATCATGTTTTTACATGCCTGCTGCCTGATTTAAATGCCCAAGGCTGCATGGACACAAGTGCAACATTCATTTGTTCCATCACGCTCAATACTCATTAGTGCGTGTTTAGATCTGCACCATCATAAACTAATCCTTAGTACATATCTAGGGCCTCATTTAAGAACAAGCATTTGCAATGCAATAGGTCTCGCAATTACGCATGTTTGAGCTATTGACATTGTAAATGACAATGCCTTTCATTTATGTTTTGGTTTTTAAAACATAAAAAACATTGTCATTTACAATGCCTATAGTTTAAACTCACAAATGCGAGACCTATTTGCATTGCAAATGCTTGTTTACAACCTTGTTGGTGCCATTGCTAAGACAGTGTCATCTTTTTTTTTAAACCTCGATAGTGCCATTGGGAAGACACAGTAAGTTGGAAATGTGGATTTGTTTAAGTACTATATTCCTTTCGATTGACTTCAATGAAATTTTGAACTTTTCGTGGTTCTGCAAATCATTGCAGGGAAGACTGGTAAAACAGCTCTTACTGTGCACACCTAGGCCTGTTCTGCTAACTTGAAAAGGCGTTGTTGAATAAATGAGCTGAAAGTCAATGAAAGACCAGTCGAGCTACAAGTAGATTGGTTTTATTAAACAGAAGGCAGCAGCAAAGTAAAACCTGTTTCAGTTCCCAAGAAAATCTACTGTATTCAGAACAGCAATTAAATTCACCTGGCCCTGCAGCCATTAATTAATGTGCCTGGGGAAGGAGGGGGACGAGGAGGGGCAGGGGAGAGAACTGGAGTTGGGAGGAGGCGAGGGTTAACCTCAGGCTGTAAGTTTAGCCGCAGCCTGCTAGGGTGATGAAGACAGCACACCTTGCATCACACAAAGAAACTCTGCCAAAAAAAATAGAGATGCAGCCTACAGCCGAACAAAAATAATTAAGCGATGGAGACCCTAGCTGTGGCTGTGAGTGGATACGCACAGCGAGTGGCGAAGAGGAATATCACCTCTTTGTATCCAGGAATAGGGGCTGATGGGAGAGGGAACACACCATGGAGTGATACGGAGAGGGGCATAACTGGGGAAGAGTGTGAAGCTCCCTCATAGGGAGCACCAGTGAATACAACACCCAGGACACCCATCGCGTGTGGACACAAGCGGAGAACAGTGTGATGGGGCTCCTCAATGGGAGGATGGAAATCCAAATCCCCAGGGCCGCTCACGGAGGGCTTCGGCAGATCACTCACTCAGAGTGACCTAAATAAAGGGCACTAGTTGAGCAGCCTGACTGCCCTCAAGGACCTTGAAACAGAGTAGTAGTGAGGCTGGCAGCAAACTAGCACCGCAAGAGCAGAGTCCAACATGTTATCCAGATCCAACTGTGGCGAAGATGTAGTGCCAGTCTCAGCACACTAAATGGGGTATCACACAATGAGAACAGAGACGACTGTGTGCACCGCCAGGGCCTGCTTGTTACAGCATCATAAACAGAAAATGTAGTAGGAGCATCCTGGTCACCAGGGTCCACCCTAGAGCAGAACTAGGCAGTTACCAAGGGAGCTGCCAGTAACTCGTTGGTAGATGTACTTTGCAGCAACAAAGAGGTGGCAAACCCTTTGCACTGACCCTACTGTATTCCATGTAGCTGATCAGTCAGCACAGGGCAGGTAGCGTTTCAATGGTTAGGGTGTCCCAAAGTAGGGTTGATGTGTACTTACGCCAGCTCTCGTCATGCAGTCTACTGAAGTGGCACGTGATCTCTCACAGCAGGAACCCTATTAACCTGCCTCAAGTTTACTTCAATGGAGATGCACCGGCTCTTGTAGTGGAGTTTAATGATACTCTTTGCTGACCTGGTGCTAAACCCCACCTCCAGTAATGTGTGGTCCTAATAATTCTATGCAACTCTCCATCATTCTTATTCTTTGTATCCAACATGAATGTAAATCCTGTAATATCTTTGGAGGTGCTCTTAACGCTTGGGACCTTGTCTGCACCAGAGATCGAAGTGGGCAGGGGAACAAGGAAACATTGCTCCCAAGATTTATAACTTGTTCAAAACAGTTCCCACCTTTTTTATTTAGTAAACAACTGTTCTGTATGGTTGAGTTCCTGCAGGTTGAAAGGGGAGAAGAAGGTATTTATCTACCATAAAGTGAGAGAAGCGAGAGGCAAGTGAAGAAGAAACAAGGCATCTCTCAGGGGTGTCTTGCTTCCTAAAATAATGTAAATGTGGGCACCTGGTTCATCTGAAAATCTAAAGGCTGCTTGGGTGTCAGCATAGGCTTGAGTTAACAGAATCCGAAATGTATACTTTTGATGAAAGCTTATAAAAAGGTTTGCATTGGGTACAATCTGCATATCTCTAAAAAGACAATTTTTGAAATCACTGCATACATTTAATCAAAATATATTTGCTCATTTAGTGATGGCAGATTTCCACTGTTTGCGGCATATCTTATATTGTGTAGTTTACACTGTTAATTTAACATTGTACTTATTCACAGTCCTTTGACATAGGCTTAGACCTCTTAGCACTATACATACACCTCACTTTTTCCCCAGTGCACTGACCAGGAATAAAATTAGGGGACCACTGGTTACACCCACCGAGATCTGAAGTGATTGCATTTAAACAAGCTGAGGTTTTCCTCCAGAAAAACAGCATTTCCTACTGATAACTGCATCTGTAGGTGAAAGGCCAACGAAAATTGTTAGACTCTGTTTTGTTCAATCCACACTTTTGCTTCCACCCCCACACTAGCTGACCACACCCCCATTGTACCCTTGATCACTTTTCACATACTTTTCTTTCTGAAATTCGATTGTTGGTTTCCATCAAATCTAAGACAAAATAACTACTAATTAAAATGAATAAAGTCCCCTCAGGAGGACCACATCTTGTCTCCAAGACAATATGCCTTTGCAAGGCTAAGGCTCTCATTCCCAGAGGCTTGGGTACCGCCATCTATGTGCAGGAAGCGTGTGCTGGGTGAAGATCTGGAAGCAGGGGCCGGGCGGGGCCCTTTATTGATAAACAGCCTGGGAATGAGTTAATTATGCACCCAGAGGGGGTTTTGGCGCCTGCTAGGCTCCGTGTGTGATAGGGATGTTACTGTCAGTCAGATATCAGCATTGAAGTCCATGATAGCAGCTGTGAGGCAAAGAGCAGACATGTGAAATCTGCCCAGAGACCCTTCCTCAGGAATGAATGACGAGCGAACACGCACACTTAGCGTCAGTGAGAACTGCAACCTGGGCATGTCAACATATGAGTATGACACGCATGCCAACATTTTACATTCTACGGAGAGTGGGAACCCCCGAACCGTATGCTTGGGTGCTTGTGTCTTTATTATCACAACTAATCAAAGCAGACCAGACAAAATGCGATCGCAACAAACAGCATCAAGGCACGCCGCCATTGTTTGCGCCAAGATGGTGAAATCAGCACTGTGGAGGAGCATCTCGTGCCTGCTGACATTGAAACCATTAATGGCGCGGTGTTCTTGCTGATTATGTATAATTAACAGGGCAGCGCTCTTCACGACCGCCACGCTGATTAAGTGCACCAGTGGGGCATTACAAAGAAAGTTCCCTCAGACACACTTTAACCACAGCGGACGAAAATTGTAGTTAGGCGGTGCAGCATCTGGGATAAACGGAAGTGACTCATGGAATCGACATTCAATAATAAACACTCTAAGAAAAGCAAAGCCAGTGTTATCTAATGGCAAGTGGCAGGAGAAATTGCCTGGCAACAGGGGGAGTTGCACCCCCTGAAACAGATTACTTCAGGTCTCTGAGAGACAGCGCATGTGCGCCTCCTAGCGAGACCTAAAAATAGGCGTAGGGCAGCACTGCAAGTTTTGTTGCTGTGCTGACCTATGCAAATTTGAAAGTGCTGGAATGCACCGTATTTACGAGATACTGTGTATTCCTGCGCACAGATTGGTGCCTAGCACCAATGCAAGCATGGTGCAAGTGGGTCTGTGTCGTTGGCAGGATTATTTTTGTGCAGAAAGGGGCACCTTCCTGGACAAAAAAAAATCCATGGAGTTGTTTTCCTTGTTCTATGTGTTACTGCAGAGTGCAGCACACATGGAAAAAGGAAAAAACAAGGAGAAATGTTAAAAAAAATTCCTTATTATGCCTGCTCAGGGAAGGGGCAAGGTTTTCGTGCTGCCCCAAGTTTACGTGATTTTGTAAATATAGGGTAGCGTCAAAATCCATGGGTGAGGGGTGGGAACACGAACCTCAATGCTTATGGAACGCCACCTCAACACAGAGTAAGGCAACGCAGTGCTTTGCGTTGTCTTGTCTTACTCCATATCTTTGAGGCCATTCAAAGTAATGCAGAGTGGCCTTGCATCGCCTCATAGATGTGATTGAGAGGCTTGTGTCACCAGAGCATCAAATAAAAAGTGACATTTCAATGGCGCAGCCCTCTTGCAAATAAGCCCCTTAAATTGCACTGTTGCTTGGTAATAGGGAGTGCATGCTGATATCTGTAACAAAGCTGCCAGTACAAACGGTTTTGCACATGGCTGAGTCATGTAGAACATACACAGAGTGGATTCATGAATCGTGCCCCACTGCCCCTGCTTCTGTCATGAGCAGGGAGGTTGCTGAGGCCTGCAATGTGCAGGCTTCCAGCCACACGCTCGCACCTCTGTCCGTCTCAGTTGGAACCACTCCCTGGCACTGCAGCTGTTGAGCTGCCTGTCTTGTGGCATCTCTTTAAATCAGTTGTTGGCATCAGTGTGTTTGATGCCTGGTGCCCTGCACACGCAGGGATCACACATCTCCCCTGTCTGCACTCTGAGTCCAAAGCTGGTGCACCGACAGCGCACACGTCTCAGTTGGAGAGGAGGCAGAGTGCACAGGTTAGTAATCTTCAGTTACCCTGGTCTACATGTGCATGTGCTATGGACTGATTCAGATGCCCACACCCTTTTCCCCGCCAGTCATGAATATTATGGAAACTGAGATTCCAGTGACTCTCTGCCTGATGTGTGGAGTGCCTTCCTGCAACAGCTTCTGAGGTGGTGCAAGCCTGAGGAGCAGGAGGGGCTGTGAAAAAAGTCCACTTTATGGGAAGTAAATAGAAGTCTTATTGTCTGTAGCATGGCATTTTTTCCAGTGATTCACTTGTGGGAAGCGATCTCAGTGACTGGACATCATACATAAAGAATGAGCTAGATAATCTAATTTGATAATCTCTGCAAGCTATACAACGTCACATAGCCTCTTGTTTGCACATGCAGACTAACAGGAAGAGCGATTCCTTTTGAAACTCCCACCTTACCACCAAAAGACTGTGTAAATGGCTTAAATATACCTTATTAAGACAATTAACAAGATCCTCTTTCTCTGCTCTGGGGCACGATTTCATTTCTTTAGAAGGCTCTGCGGGTCACTGCTTTTGAGATTATTTTGCTAGAGGATAATATCCATTCAGCACACCAGCTATTCAAGTATTTTAGCTGCACTAATCTACAAATCCAATATAATACAGTCTGAACTGTTATCAAATCAGAAGATAAGACCAGGAGCAACATTCATCTTAAATTAATTGAGATGAAAGTTCACATGAGCTTCTGGACTCCAGTCCAAACCGGATATTTTGTATTTAGAAATTGGCTCATTACTGTTCCATACATTTTCATTATAGGTGGGCAGGGAGACATCTTGTGCGACTCAGTCCCATTGACATTCTTTTTATCTCACTTCTCACCAAACACTTAATGCACATACATTCTCCATCCGACTGCACATACATATATGTGTATATATTCATTAAAAACCCACAGTTAAAAAACGACCTATGGTTCTGGCTCAGATGCATAAAACAACGGAACTTCACCGGTTACAGTTATGAGTTCACATAGCATGGCAGATCCCGCGGGTTATGGCGTGTGTTGTGTGCGCTCGTAACAATAACTGTTGGATTTCTTTGGTTTGAGCCAGACCCATAACTAAGTTTTTAACAATGTTTTTTTCAGTGAATTGAATTTGTTCTTTTATGATCTATTTAATTTCCAAACACAGCTGTGTATGGCCTACACATTTATCTTTCACACCTTCAATTCCCCAGGCAGTAAACACTGTGTTGCTCCCCTTGCACTCCTCCAGTGACACATTCAGCACCATGTACTAATCCATTCACTGCACCAAAAGCCAACCACTTTTAAATTCACCCAGGCACTCTCCTTGCAGTACTCTAATCATTCAGTCAGTACCCAAGTACTCATGCAGTGAGCCAGGCCTTAGCACATAGACTGCTTCAAATCCCTATCCACTATGCATGCAGTCCTCTAACCACCTACACACTTATCTTTCACACCTTCAATTCCCCAGTCATTATTCATACACTTCCAGCAAACACCCTGTCACTCCCCTGCACTCCTCTAGTAATCCATTCAGCATCATGTACTAATCCATTAACTGCGACAAAACCCAAACCCTAATTCACCCAGTCACTCTCCTTGTAGTACTCTAATCATTCAGTCAGTACCCAAGTACTCATCCAGTGACCCAGGCCTTAGCACATGGACTGCTTCAAACCCCTATCGACGATGCATGCAGTCTTCTAACCACCTACACACTTGTCTTTCCCACTTTCAATTCTCCAGTCAGTATCCATACACTTCCAGCAAACACCCTGTCACTCCCCTTGCACTCCTGTAGTGACCCATTCAGCACCATGTACTAATCCATTCACTGCTCCAAAACCCAACCACTTATAAATTCACCTAGGCACTCTCCTTGCTGTATTTTAATCATTCAGTCAGTACCCAAGTACTCATGCACTGAGCCAGGCCTTAGCACATGGACTGCTTCAAATGCCTATCCACTGTGCATGCAGTCCTCTAATAACCTACACACTTAACTTTCACACTTTCAATTCCCCAGTCAGTATATATACACTTCCAGCAAACACGCTGTCACTCCCATTGCACTCCTCTAGTGACCCATTCAGCACCATGTACTAATCCATTCACTGCGCCAAAACCCAACCTCTTATAAATTCACCCAGGCACTCTCCTTGCAGTACTCTAATCATCCAGTCAGTACCCAAGTACTCATGCACTGAGCCAGGCCTTAGCACATGGACTGCTTCAAATGCCTATCCACTATGCATGCAGTCCTCTAACAACCTACACACTTAACTTTCACACCTTCAATTCCCCAGTCAGTATATATACACTTCGAGCAAAAACCCTGTCACTCCCATTGCAATCCTCTAGTGACCCATTTATCACCATGTACTAATCTATTTATTTATTTATTTATTTATTTATTATAAAGTTTTGTATAGCGCGAACAAGACCCGTGGGTATCAGAGCGCTTAACATAGAAGGCATATGAGAAAGACATATATATATGACAGATTATACGGACAACAAATATGAGGTAGATGATAAATATACAATATCATGTGTGCAGTTAGCGTTGAAAGTCAATGGTGAGTATATTACTTTCTTAAGTAAATGAATAAACAAGTCTGATAGTTAGGTCATTATCAGATCGTGAATGTTCTATTCTAGGTAGTGTATTTCTTCAACAGAAAGCTCTTCACTTCTCGCTTAAATGATGCCACATTTTGGATCTTCCTGATGTTAGGAGGGAGTGAGTTCCATATTCTGGGGGCAGATCCTGAGAACGCTCTGTCATAGGTTTTTTTCTTGTGGAAAAGGGCTGGCCGTAGTAGGAATTCCTCAGTACTCCTCGCTGGTCGATTGCCTCCCGATAGCTGGATTTTCTTCGCTAGGTATCTTGGGGTGTTGTGATGTAGCGCTTTATGGGTGATACATGCCATCTTCATTTGGATTCTCACTTCATAGGGTAACCAGCTTAAAGCTTTCAAGTGTGGCGATATGTGATCGTATTTTCTTGATCCGGTGATAATTCTTGCCGCCGCGTTTAGGCATGCTTTCAATGGCGCTGTGGACAATTTTGGTAGTCCCGCTAGGGTGGTGCAGCCATATTCAATCCTCGAGATAACTAAGGATTGGATTGCTAATTTGAGATCCGCTTCTGAGATGAATGGTTTCAATTTCCTTAAGTAGTTCAGGTGGAACCGGGCATTTTTAGCCATTGAGTTGATATGGGCTTTCATGTCCAGATTCTCGTCAAGAGTGATTCCTAGCGATTTCGCTGACTTGATTAGTGTTGGGGTGCAGTTTAGCGCAGTCACTACTTTCGTCCATTCCTTTATTTCCGTATGGCTCCTAGCTGGTGCGATTAGTAGAAACTCTGTTTTGTGAGCGTTCAACTTCAGCTGGTTGGTGGTTAGCCATTGTAGAGCCATTTTTAGAGTCTCGTTCATTATCTCCATGTCTTTTAGGGAGGAGATCTTTAAGTATATTTGCGTGTCGTCTGCATACATGTGATAGGATATCTGTGATTTTTGGAGAATTTCTGTGAGCGGTTCGACGTAAAGGTTAAACAGATCTGGGGATAATGATGATCCTTGGGGGACTCCAATTGAAATAGGGCATGGAGGTGAGATAGACTGGTTGACCAGGAATCGCTGTGTTCTGTTCTGTAGAAAAGAGATGAACCATTCCAGCACAGTTCCTGACAGACCCATCCTGTCCCGTAACCTGGTCAATAAAGCTTCGTGATTTACCGTGTCGAAGGCCGAGGACAGATCTAGGAGAATCAGTAGACATGCTTTGTTTTGGTCAAGTGCCTGTAGAGCATCATCGACAATATGGAGGATCGCTGTTTCAATGCTGTGCCCTGCTCTGAATCCTGATTGGCATTCATCGAGCAATGAGAACTTGGTGATGTGTCGGCTTAGTTGGTTCTGAACGCATTTCTCAATTAGTTTGGCCAGTAGCGGGATGTTGGTCACTGGGCGAAAGTTGTTTGGGTCTGATCTATCTGCTGAGGGTTTTTTGATTATGGGAGCAACTTGACCTGTTTTCAGGCAGTCTGGGAGGACCCCTTGTGATAGTGAAGCATTTATAATTTCAGTCCATATTGGAACCAAAACGTGATTGATTTCTTTTACACATTTTGCAGGTACTGGGTCTTGGTAGTGGTTGTTTGGCTTTATTTCGGAAAGCGTTTTGGCGATACTGTGCTGGTCATATAGTTCGAACGTATCCCACCTTGCCTCGTTTTTTGTCATGGTACTCTCCGTTGTCGTAGCAGTATCTCTCGTAGTCATTGGATCTATAGGAAGGTTTGCCACGGCGTTTTTGAGCTCTACTTCTAGCGATTTCGCCTTCTCTGTGAAAAATGTAGAAAATTCTTCACAGTTTAGCGGTGTTTTGGAGTTCTCATGGACTGATTTGGCTAGTTTGTTTGATTGTTGCTTTAGGATTTCAAAGAGTTTCCGTGGTCTGTTTTTGGCACTGTCCAGTTCTGACCGTATGAATTCTTGTTTTGTGTTGATGATCTTTTTGTTATATTGGCTTCTAATTTTTCTGAGTGCTTTCAGCTCTGGGGATGAAGGGTGTTGTCTCCATTTTCTTTCGGCCATTCTCAATTTGCGCCTTTCTTCATTTAGTGATTCATTAAACCATGGATTTTTTGTCTTCTCCGAGATATTTTTCAGTTTTAGGGGCATGGTGTTGTTGACAATCTTTTCGACCGTTGTTATGTAGTGGTCGGTCAGCTCGTTCACATTATGCAGGTTGTTATGCGGTTTTAGGTCTCTTTCACAGCTTTCAACTAGTAGCTTTAAGTTTGCATCTCTTGTGTCTCTAACCCATTTTTTGGTCTTGAGGGGTTGTCTGGACATGCCTTTTACCATTATAGGTATCACGAATGTTATGGCATGATGATCCGACCAGTCGCATGGTGTTATAGAGAGGATTGATGTCTCTTTGTTTCGTGAGATAATCCAGTCTAACGTCGCTCCTTTCGAGTGAGTGGGTTGTGTGCATAGTTGAGTAAGGTTCAGTTCATCAAGGAAGTCTTTCAGCGATTTGACCAGTTTGTCGTTGTGGTCCTCCCAATGTAAGTTGAAATCACCAAGAAATATGTTGTTAGTGCCGTCGTTGGAGTTGGTCGTTATGATCTCCATTAGTTCCTTTGTAAACTTTGCGCTGTCTCCTGGTGGATGTTAAAAAGAGTGCAGGTTGCATCTTTGATTGTTAGTTGTTCTTATATTAAGACCTAGGTATTCGCTGGATTCTAGAGGGTCGGTTAGGATTTGTTTGACCTCAATATCAGATCTGTGAATGCAGGCTATACCTCCTCCTAACTTTATGGGTCTATCCAGTCTCAAAATGTTGTATTGGGGTGGTACTAGGAGATCCATGGCAGGGGATGAGGATTCCGTAAGCCATGTTTCAGTAAGGACTGCTATATCAATGTCCTTGTTAATGATGAGGTCGGCTATGTCCGAGGAATGTTTGGTTGCCGACCGACAGTTGAGTAGTAGACATGTATGTCAGAGGTTTTTCTTTGTTGCTAAGGTCGCCAATCTTATTCTCTGTTGCTGTGAACTGTATCTGTTGTAGATTGTGGGGGTTAGATGTTCTATCATTCTTTCTCGATGTTCTGTTAGGGTCAAGTGGAACTGTTTTGATTCTTTCCTCTCTCTCGTGGTCCAGTATTTCATACGATCGGGTTAAGGCCAGAGTTTCCTCTTTTGATAATGGTTTTGCCCTATTCGGTCGGTTGTCATTATGTTTCCGCTGCCGGACCGTTTCGTTATTCTTTTTCTGTGAACAATTTACGACGTTTTGGATGTGCGTGACCTTGGCGTGAATGCTCGTCGTCAACTCCTCGATTTTTTCGATTGCCTGTGAGGTATTTATAGTGATTTGTGCCATCTTGTTTATTAGTTTCTGGAGCATATTAATATCTTTCTTGTTCTGATGTGATTTCTTAGGGTAGACAGATCTGTTTATCCGGGATTTGTATTTTGTTCTTCTCTTTTTTGGATCTGTTATTAGTTCAACCTCCTTTCCCTTTGTAATCCATGTTTGATTGGCCCTTCCGTTCCTGTTAGAGATGTCGTCATTATTCGCTCCGTTCTGTGTTGTTGTGAGTGCATTTGAGGGTGATAGTCTGCATGACGTTGGAATTGTACTCGAGGGGGGTGTAGGGGGGTAGACTCCTTCTCCCTTGTCCGCTTCCTGGTCGTCCTGGGGCATTCTTCTCGAGTCCGATGTATGCTCATCCTGGGGGGTCTCTTCGTTCCTGAGCGGGGGCTGTTCTTCTCTTTGGGGCTGGTCCTTGTCCTTATTCGCGCGTTTGCTAGACCTCTCCGTTCTTTCTGTCGTGTTCTCAGGCTTGGACATTACCATCTCAGGTCTAATTTCTCGTTCAGAGCTTTGAGCATGGTGTTCCCTGATTCTAATGCCTCCTCTGATGTTATCATTAGTAACGGGAATGTCTTCTGGTGGGGTCTGGAGTAGTTGGTGTCTTGGGTCTTCTAAAGAATCTTTCATTATTTGGAATATCTTGGCAAATTTCTCCAGTTCTCGGTTTGCTGCTTGAATCAGCACAATACCCGATTTATATATGGTGATACTTAGTTCTGCTCTACATCTGTGTGATGGTGAGGTCATCATTTTTGTGCCATGTGGGATGTTTGTGGTCGTTTTTATGGTAAGCATCCTTGAGAAGGCATTGCGCCAAGTTGTTGTTTTGTTCGTGTGGAATATGAGGTCATTCATTGATGTACCTTTGGTTATATTGAAATATAGGTCCGTAAATAGTATGTCATGATTTTTCCTCAAGGTGTCGTGTTTAAATTTTTTGGCTGCATTTTTGGATAGATTAGGTGGGTATTTTATAATCTGAGCTTTCGAGCCTACCGTCTCTAGGTATCGCCCGCTCATCTTAGCACTGTGTAGCAGGTCTTCAAGTGTCTCTTTCCTCAGCTTCTCTCCGGGTATAGTGGCTACTGGTGATGCTTTGTTCCAGTTTTGTGCTCTCTTTCCGAATCTAGGCGTGTATGGATAGATATTTTGTTGTGTAGTGGTGGATGCAATTTCCACTTTCACCTCCGTTTGCTTTCGATTATCTTATTGTCTTTTGTAATTCCTGGTGGTAGCACTTGGAGATTTCTTAGTTCTCTCATTATCACTTAGTTGTAATGTCTCTGGGTTGAGCAATAAAAGTAAACAGACATTGTAAGATGGCTGCTGACGAGCTGGTTCTTCAATTTAGCAGAGGAGACTTTCTCTCTTTCCACTGCTTTCCTCATTGGGCAGAGAAGACTTTCTCTCTTTCCACTTCTTCCTTCATTGAGTAAAGAAGACTTTCTCTCTTTCCACTACTTCGAGTGAGTCCCTCTTCACAGTTCGATTATTATTTTCTTTTGTTATTGTTATTTCCAGGGGGTACTAGATTTGCGCTGTTCTGGATGTTACCCTTCATGATTAGTGATGAAATGAAATTGAGAGCCCCAGCCTTGATTAATCGCGCGCTTATTTCGCCTTAACCGGGTTATTGTTTTTCATGTCCGGTTTGGGCGCCATTTTAAGGTCAGGCAGGGCGGTATTTGGCTCCCGGGTTGTTTGCTCTTTGAGATTATTTTTATAAGAATAACATGAAAGCGCCCGCTTTCCCGCTTCCTCCTCACCGCAGAGTGCGGGAACCTCCACAGCCCCTTGCTTCAGTTGCCGCCTCGCATCTTTCCTCTGATCGCGGCTTCGGAGTTGATTGCTGAAGTCTCCAACCCGTTGGTTCGCTTCCTCTCGCGCAGATGGGTCTCCGTTGCCGCCTCGTTACTATTGGGGCTGGCTTGCTGGCATTTTAAGCAGGCTTCGTCCAGCTTCCACCAGGCATCATTTCAGAGCCGCCCGCCTCCGGAGGTTTTCTTTCTTCCAGGTCAGTGTCCGGTGTCCGTTGATTGCTGACCGGTCTTTCCTATGAGCCCGTTACACTGCCCGTTACACTGTTTTAGTTGTTTATTCTTCGCCTCCTCATCTTTTCGAATTCTGCAAGGGGGTTAGCTCGTCTTCGGGGTATTCCTGGGATTTAAACCGGTTACGGTGATCCCTACCCCAGGAGCTCTTTCACAGAGCTCCTATTCGGCGGCCATCTTACAAATGGGTTCACTGCGCCAATAGCCAAACACTTATAAATTCACCCAGGCACTCTCCTTGCAGTACTCTAATCATTCAGTCAGTATCTAAGTATTCATGCAGCGAGCGAGGCCTTAGCACATGGACCGCTTCAAACCCCTATCCACTATGCATGCAGTCCTCTAGCCACCTACACACTTGTCTTTCCCACCTTCAATTCCCTAGTCAGTATCCATACACTCCAGAAAACACTCTGTCACTCACCTTGCACTCCTCTAATGACCCATTCAGACCAATGTACTAATCCATTCACTGCACCAAAACCCAAACACTTATAAATTCACCCAGGCACTATCCTTGCAGTACTCTAATAATTCAGTCATACCCTTGTACTCATCCAGTGACCCAGGCCTTAGCGCATAGACTCTTTCAAATGCCTATCCGCATTGCATGTAGTCCTCTAACCACCTACACACTTTTCTTTTACACCTTCAATTCCCCAGTCAGTATCCATACACTTCCAGGAAAGACCCTGTCACTCCTCTTGCACTCCTCTAGTGACCCATTCAGCACAATGTACTAATCCATTCACTGTCCGAAAACAAAACAATATTTCAGTTTCAATATTTTAAAAACCATTTTTATTAAATATATATAATGTAAAAGGCACGAGTCTGAACCGAGGACTACCTCTTTGCCAAATTTGGTGTAATTCCGCTCAGTCAGTCGGGCTGTAGCCGCAATGAATGGTTCCTATGGAAAATTGCATGGGGAAAACACGTTTTGGGACCCCCCTTTTTTCTCTGCCCCCGCGTGAAATGCAATATTTTAGACAACAGGATTTGTCCTTCCCAGATAGCTAATTTTTAAACAAACACAGGAGCCCGTGCTTCGTTTTTATTTTTTTTACAGAGGATTCATGCACCCAGCACACATTAATCTGTTTAAAAAATAATAATAATAATTTTTAGGGGCCCTAGGGTTCCTTGTAGGACCCCCTTAGCATGTCTAGAGGGAAAAAATATTTCTTACCTGCCCACGTTATACATTTTGAACAATTGTTCCACTACTTTCTAGATCCTAGCTTCCACAGATGCACAAAATGGCTGCCAACACTTCCTGGTTTCAAATGTTGACAACCACTTGACAGCCAATCAGCATTCAGCGCATGATCGGGACGGTGCGCTTATAGGCCGCGCAAGTTGCACGCATCCACCGAGGCCATAGATATATATGTACTTTTAATTGTCATTTTCCTGTAGTTTCTTTGGTAGTGTTTTCATAAAGTTTTCCACACTTTTGTCAGTTTGCTGTCTACCTACTGGAGTGTCCTTGTGGCCTCCAATATGTAGGCAGCTCGAAACATCAACTGAAGGTACGAATCTTACAACACCTCTGCGCCATTACTAATAAGGATTATAACTATCCCATGGCTCGACACTATGCTGAGAAACACAATAGTAGTAGTAGTAAGCTTTATTTCGATATATAAAACATATCATAAAAGCAAAACATCACAGTATAAAAACAACAATCAAAACAAAGCAACTTACAATTCATTATACCATTAAAAACATCTGATCCTTTACACGAGGAAAACATGACTTAAAAAAGGGGACACATTATTGGGTCGTCAGTTCTTTAGCGGTTCTTATGCGCCAAGCCCAGCCTAGGAATTTTGCCAAGCAGATGGCAAAAAAAGGTCTTGCATCCCAGAGCAGTATTCTTATAGCTTCCAGGTGTGAGCGAGTTCCCAGGCTCCTGCAAAGAGGCTTCAACCACCTCCGTCTAGGGGCCAAATAGGCTTGACACTCAAATAAAAAGTGTGCGACGGATTCTGTTTTTAGCTCGCAGAATGGGCAGTAGGGTACAGTTTGCAAGGGTGGTTTCCAGGTAGAGGTAAACTGGCATAAAGGTAGGACCCCAACCCTAAATTTAAAATATAATGCCCTATCATGTGAACTGTGGATCAGGTCCAAATATGGTTCTCTGGAGGGGATATCTTTAACCATCAGGAAATTGGCAACAGTTTTTGGATGGTTTGGTTTACCAAGTCTCTCGTTATCCACCCAAGACCAATAAGCCTTCTTCAGTTCTTGTTTGGGTGGTGCTGTTTTATTTTCCCACGCGGCTCCTAGACCAAGCATGTACAGTGCCTTCTTGACCTCTCTAAGCCAGGCGATCTTGTGCCAGCCAGGTAAGGACAATACGTCTTTTAGGGCATCTGCATAGCTGTGGAGTTCGGGGACGTTCCAAATTCGGGACCACAGTAATAAGTGGCGTAGTTTGGCTTGCTCACAGATTGGGCGAGTACCTGCGTCGAGCAAGAGTGGGATTGTGGGGGTGCTCTGGGGTAGCCTCATCAGATCTTTATGAAATTTATTTTCTAGGTGGGCCAAGGTGTCAACTCTCTGGGTTCCCCAAAGTTCTGCGCCATACAGTGCTGCACTCACAACCATACCCATATAAATGTCAAGAAGTGGCCCAACCGGTTTTATGGAGGAAGCACGCTGTTCTTTGAGTAGAGCGCCAACAACCCTCTTATGGGTTAAAAACACTTTTTGATGGTGGGCCTTCCAGCTCATACTATCACAAAGACGTATGCCTAGATAGTCAAATTCTTTGACCCGTTCTAATGAGACAGAGTCTAGAGTGGGGGGTTTGACAGATTTCTTAGGGGGGTTGAGGACAAGAAATTTGGTCTTGCCAATATTTATGGCTAATCCCTTGGTGTCACAGAAGGCCTTAAAGCTGGAAAGTAGTGACTGTATGCCTGCAGGTGATTTCGAAATCAGAAGGGTGTCGTCCGCAAACAGGAGCGTCGGGATTTTCCTTCCAGCCAGGGATGGTGCATCTGCAGGATGTTGAAGAAGGTGCTCCACCACTCCATTGACGTAAAGCGAGAACAGAGTGGGGGCAAGCACACACCCCTGGCGGACGCCCCTGTCTACTGGGATACACGGTGTTTTTTCTCCCTGGGCACCCCATCTGATTT
Organism: Lissotriton vulgaris; assembly: GCF_964263255.1. Classification (NCBI taxonomy): domain Eukaryota; kingdom Metazoa; phylum Chordata; class Amphibia; order Caudata; family Salamandridae; genus Lissotriton; species Lissotriton vulgaris. Next base: position 498,153,182 of record NC_141685.1, read on the forward strand.
GGGCAAAGTTGTTGTCATGGAATTTTATCAGCAAGGCCAGCAAGTAGGGGGGTAGACCTAACCCATCAAGGACCTTCCACAATAATGCTCGTGGGACCAGGTCGAAGGCTGTTTTTAAGTCTATGAAGACTAAGTATAAACTGCCCCCTCCTAGCACCACTACCTTCCAATAGAGCATCAAAAGGCGGAATGTCTGCTCGACGGTGCCTGTCCCTGATCTAAAACCCGCTTGGAAATCAGACAATATCTGATTTTCATCCACCCACTCCAGAATCCTGCCCAATACCACTTTCCCGCTACCTTTTGCGTCGAGTCCAACAAACTGATGGGGCGATAATTGGCTGGGTCTTCCCTGCTACCTTTCTTGAAAATGGGGACTACTTCAGCGCCCCTCCAAGAGTCAGGGAAAGACCCCCCCAACATAACCTCATTAAGAAGTGCAGCAATTAATCTGCTCCAAAATGGGGGATTATTTTTTATCAGGTCGCCCGGGATCCCGTCGGGGCCTGCCGCTTTGTTGGAAACAATACAACTAATTGCCTTCTCTACTTCCACGGTGGTGAATGGGACTTCATTTGGTGGGAGATCTATGGAACTGGGCCATGGGAGCGGGTCTGATTGGAGAGGCCCTGTATGAGCCGAATACAATTTCGAGAAATGGGCAAACCAGGCAGTGCCAGGGATATTGCAAGTCAGTTGTTGATCAATGGGCTTGTCTCTTGATCTTAGCAAGTCCCAGAACCCCTTAGCATCTTTCCTTGTGCTCGCCTCCGTTAGGTCACGCCAAAAGTTGAAATCATATGTCCGCTTGGCCTCAGCCACAGATTTCCTGTAAAGTTTCCTTGCAGACCTGATGGTAGCTTGGTCTTTTCCTTTTACTGCGGCCACAAGTTCACCCTTAGCAATTCGGCAATTTGCTGTGAACCACTTTTTGCTTGCTCTCGGGGCTCCTTTTGAAGCGGTTCTGGAGCTGGGTTTGGGAATGATGAATAGCCCACTTAATGCCGATACAGTCTCTAAAAATAGCGATAAGAACATCTTGCTATCGCCCTTTGTGGTGTCAAGCTTAGATTCAGCCTCTGATAAGATGGTTTCAGCTTGTGTCATCCTTGCCTCATCTGCTGAGACTCTTGCCCATTTAAGACGTCTGCCACAGTTTGAAGGGAGGATCTCATGTGAGGCTTTCCATATCTGGTTGGTAGTTTCTTGAGAGCCCTTTTGCCAGGGAACAGAAATGGTTAAAGCGAGAGGGTTGTGGTCGCCGTCACAGGTCTCTATAACCTCCATGTCTTGATGGTATGGCCAGAGGGTATAGTTGAGCATAACAAAGTCAATTCTGGATGAGTGGCCCGTCCTATTGTATGTATGGGCGCCCATTTGCTGCTCTCAAGTTATACTCCATACAGAGAGCATTTATATCGATCGCCCTTTGTGTCCATTTAGGAATCGGGTCAAGGTTCAAGATGGGGATACCCCTCCTATTATCCTCATCGTTAGTGTCCAGAATGTCTTCTTTAGCTAAAGGCTCAAAACAGCAGTTAAAATCGCCTGCCAGCAGGACGAAAGAGTCGGCGTCGCAGGCAGCCAGGTTGTTACTTAAGCCTAAAGAGGTTAGAGATCCTCCGTTCCTGTCGCCCCTTAAATAGAGATTAAATAGTTCTAGTTTCCTTCCCCCTTTGTGATGGAGTGTGAGCCATTGAAGGTCGGAAGAATCAGTGGGCCTTTGGGAAACACTGAGGTCTAGAGCTATGTTGATCCAGATAAGGAGACCGCCGGACGGGCGTCCTTTAGAGCCTTGGTGGTGTACAGCCGGGAAGTAGTAGGTCGAAAACCCCACTCTATGTCTAGGTTCCTGCGCTGCGGGGGCAACTATGTCGGGCAGTTCGATCTCCATTAAATTAGATTGAACAGGAGGATGGGGGATCGGGCAGTGGCTATCTGGCCTCGTTTCCATCCTCATGCAATCTAAAATAGCCATTTTAGTCAGTTCCATGGTACGGGGCGTGCGAGTCAGAAGCCCGCCATGGCTAGTTGGTGGGCCGTAGGTTTGATTTCCAACTATGTCTGTGACCTGTGGAGATGATGCTTTTTGTAGTTGTGAGCAAGCGGGGGACATAGAGAGTCAATCGACCTCCTCCAGACCTCCAAATCTATTGTAGGTTGAAAGGCCATTCCAATGTAAAAGAGTGTCCTTTTGCCTCGTGGGGTGGGTGTTCCATGGATGATGCTGCACCAAGGACCAGTTATCCGCTTGGGTATGCACTTGGCGTGGAGGATAAAAATAGGATAACGGCCTTGGTATGACTAAAGATTCTTCGCTGGTTGGCCAGGAACAGATATGATGTGCCGTATGTGGGTCTTCGAAAGTTACAACTACACAGTCCCCTTGCTTAGATTTCTTTGTTGGGCCCACCCAGGGTATTCTACGGACCATCATTACTCGGCTTCTTTTGCCATTAGGAATCGGTCTGTTGACGTTAAGTCAGTGCATTGTTTTATTTTTCAATGACCAGTGGTTTTCGTATTGGTCAGTGCCGAGCATAGGGACGCCTGTCAACACGACCACATAGTCATTGGCCTCTGGAGGAAGGTCTATATAGCCTCCTCTAAAATTTTCTTTTGGGCGAGGACCCTGGGTTTCAATAGGATGGGGTCTAGTGGGTGCTACCTGATTTGAATTTGATTTTTGTGGCTCAGAGTTCCGTGCAGGAATTTGCGGTTTGGTGGCCTGGGGTTTAGCGGTTGTGGAAACTTGGTCCACAGCCACAGTCCTCGGCTTAGGAAAAGGCCTTGCACCAACAGGTACTGGTGGGGGGTGCTGCTCAGCTTGCACAACAGGAGCTGGCAAATGTGGGTCAGATAAGGACAGGCCCTGGTTTTCAAGACTTCTCAGGCCGAGAGTAGCCAGAGCAATAATGCTCTTCTCCATCTCGAGTAGATTGTTTTCTATCCTAGATAGTCTTAGGTCGAGTGGTGAGAGAAGTTTTTTTAGTGTTTCCCAGACTTGGTCTATGAATTCCTTATCATTCCTTCCCTGGTCCTGTGCCTGCGCCCCCTCAACTTCTGGGGTGGAAATGACTAGACCCTCTCCCATACTTTGGCATACTGACTGTGATCTCGAAGGACCCTCGGGTAAAACATTACATGCCTGAGCATTAGTCATTGTGAGATGTTGGGAGACTGCCACTTTTGCCTTTTTACGGGAGTAGGCTGAGCGTGATTGGCGTTTTCTTTTGGGTTGTGCACCACTAGCACGGGAAGCAATTGGAAATACTTGGGCAAGGGGATTAGGGGTGGGGGGCTGGGCATGAGGAAGTGCAGGGAAACTTAACTCTTCTGTAGTGCATGGTTGCTCTAAGGGCGGAGTGAGGGTGGGAGTAATCGGGGGCTGGTGTGAATCAGCCTGAGTGGTAATACTATTTGGGCGGACGGGGCGTGCAGGAGTGACAGCAGAGGCTATATGGCCTAGGGATGATTTTTTCGAGAGGGCAATTACCTCGGACAACCTACGTGCGGCTACCAATTCTAAGGATACCCGGGTTTGAAGTTTGGTTATTTCTTCATCAATGGCTATATTTGTCCGGGTGATGAAGTCGTCCATAGGACCACTGATTTGTGAACCACCTTTGGAGGCCTTGCTACGTGTCATCCTAGTGCTCATAGTGCTTACGATGGAATAAGAGTCCTCACACAACTTGCTAACTAAGTTACTTCTGGTGAGCTAGCCTAGTTTAACACGATGGTACAACAATAAGCAGGTTAGGAGCAATAGGGGGGTTGGGCCAGGGCCGTCCGCTGCCGTCCTCGAACGGCCTCAAACGTCCCGCTCTTAGCCCGGTCTTTGCCCCGGGCTGCGTCCCGCGCTGCGGGAGGAGTGGCCCCAGATATAGCAGGGTCTGAGGGCAGTGGGCGGGCCAGCAGGGAGAGCGGACCGGAAGTGGTCAGCGGTCTCTCAGGGACTCCTGGGAATTGGAGTCCCTGATACGCTCGCAGCCCTGCAGCCCTCTGGTAGCGTTTGTCTCCCACTCCTCCTCTCCTTGGCGGCGAGCTTTTGGCAAAGTCCTCCTCTCGATGTCCAGGCACAGGTGAGCGCGACCCAGCTATGCGCTTCACAGTGACGGTGTCCCACTGATGGTTATGCTGGCGGGGCTTTAAAAATCCCTCCGATGGGCGGTGGGCGGGCCAGCAGGGAGAGCGGACCGGAAGTGGTCAGCGGTCTCTCAGGGACTCCTGGGAATTGGAGTCCCTGATACGCTCGCAGCCCTGCAGCCCTCTGGTAGCGTTTGTCTCCCACTCCTCCTCTCCTTGGCGGCGAGCTTTTGGCAAAGTCCTCCTCTCGATGTCCAGGCACAGGTGAGCGCGACCCAGCTATGCGCTTCACAGTGACGGTGTCCCACTGATGGTTATGCTGGCGGGGCTTTAAAAATCCCTCCGATGGGCGGTGGGCGGGCCGGCAGGGAGAGCGGACCGGAAGTGGTCAGCGGTCTCGCAGGGACTCCTGGGAATTGGAGTCCCTGATACGCTCGCAGCCCTGCAGCCCTCTGGTAGCATTTGTCTCCCACTCCTCCTCTCCTTGGCGGCGAAGCGGCACCCGCGGAGCGGGTGCGGCGAGCTTTTGACAAAGTCCTCCTCTCGATGTCCAGGCACAGGTGAGCGTGACCCAGCTATGCGCTTCACAGTGACGGTGTCCCCACACAATAGTAATAATTCGAGTCTAATGTTTTGTGGAATTGACACGGTCCCCAAGCATATATGGAGTGGTGATCGTGAGACACGTCTAAGAGTTCTTGAGTCGAAACATATCATAGACATAGACAGCAAAATCCCGAGGGGCCTCAATTGTGGGGAGGAAATGTCCTCACATATTGGAACATGAAGAAGGGACAATTCAGTATGACTATCTGGAAGTGTGAGATGTGAGGATTCAGCAAATGTGCTGGAATAGGTTTTTAACCACACACCCTTTTAATAATACACTGGGAATATGATGTGTAAGGAGAATGCAGGATATAGAATCCGTACATGGAAATGTCTTACTTACACAATTGTGTAGACATAGAAGGGCAGGCTTGTCCTACTGATATATCCTGACACAATACTCCACTATAAACCCAAGGTACCCCCGGATGGGGAATACACTTATTATTCCTTTCCTCTTCCTTTATTATTTTTGCACACTTTCACCATTGGAATGAAAAATAGGCACGCCTGCACCTTATTTCCCTCACCCGTTCACATATCAGGATACTGTATGCACTCGCATAGCAAAGGGCCACCTAATAAGAAGCGCAAGCACATGTCTTCATCTAGGCAGGCAAGGGAGCTCCTGAAGTTATATGTAAAGTATTAACGTGACAACTAATTAGCGGAATTATTATTGCTTATTAGATACCATTTGGCAATGTCCTGTACAGTTTATAAGCTTACTGTGATTAGATCAATTATGCGTACGTACTAATAACTCCTTATTTTCTAAATTTATGAAGTAATTGATGTATGATACACGTACCTTATGATTCTCTTGACATGTCAATAATGTGATATATTATGCCGAAGTGACATATCCCCTTGGTACTACTTTACTGTAGGGATGATGTGCCGAGTGGTGTTTCTTACAATTCTTCGTAAAAAAAGTTTCTGCCACTGAAACTACATTGCCCAGAAGTCCTAGCTGTTACTGACACACATTGAAAACAATTTTTTGATTTAACGCGCAGTAACCAAATGAACTATGTCAAACAGTGTGATGAATTATATTTTTCCTTTCCTTCTTTCTTAATTAGTTCAAAATGATACCGTGCAATTATTTGAAATTGTAATGTGTATGGTTGAACTCATATGGGTAAAAACGATCGTTTTTTTACTATGTCTATTGTGTAAAAGAAGGACTTAAATACACACTGTGTCAAAATGGTGGCCACTTGATAAAGGCTTCACGCCGAAACGCGTCGTCTTTGTTTGGAGAGTGCACAATAAAAATTAATTGTGCCTGGACCTACCTGGTGTGCCTTTTTTCCTTGAAAACCGAATGTGGAGGTGATTGGGGAATTGCGAGAGAAAAATATATATATTTATATATATATATTTGCTCCACTTCCGCACTCACGCACAAGGTGATTCATGTTTTTTCATCCCCCCAGCACCAACTTCCTAGGTCCACTGACAAGGGACTCTGGGACCAGTAGTTTTCCCTACCATGCGGGATGCTACACAGGTGTGCCGACAGTCATGTAACTGGGGGAGGTGCGGACTCGATACATCGAGTTTAAAAGAGACGCGGACTATTCAGCTTAGTGACTTTTTCCTGTGGAGGCTTCGGGCGCTGAAGAAGGCACAACAACAGCCAGAAATGCATCCGCCATTACCTGCAATAAAAGCCTCCAAAGTTTCCCCTGGGTCTCTGCTTTCTCTTTTTTTGGAAGGAGTTATGCCGCCAGTAGGTAGTTATAGTTAGTATTTTTTTCAATGTTAAATCTCAAAATTCCATTTGGAATAACTTTGGCGCCGGTTGACGAATCTGCCTGAACATTTCCTCAGAATGGCCTCTTCAAGCTCCGGTCCTTTCCTGAAAGTCTGGGGGGGATTCGTCAAGCGGGGGCCGAGATAAAAGGGGGGTCCCAAAACGCGTTTTCCCCATGTTAATTTCCATAGGGCGGTCGACCTCACTTTTAGCCTGAACGGCTGAATGGATTTCCACCAAACTTGGCAAAATTGTAGGGACTGGTAGCCCGATGTGCCTTTGCTATGTCTCAAGATATGTCCTCCAGTGGATTTTGAGTAATTTAGGTTCAAAAAAATATATATATCTGTAAGCGCGCCCCGGTACACGCACCGGGGAGCGCACCGGGCGCGCTACGCGACTTGCGCGTGGAAAGCTGATTGGCTCTCAGGTGTCTGTAAACATTCGAAACAGTCCAGAGCGGCCGCCATCTTGTGTCTCGGTAAGATCGAGACACAAGAGGTGGCCGAAACAAAGGAGGAAATTATCATAAGGGGGCAGAGTAGACCCTCCCTGACCCCCTATGTTTGATGTGGGGGCTTTAAAAAAAAAATTCAATTTTTGCGGGGGGAGCGCCCGGTACGCGCACCAGGAGGTGGACCGGGGAGCGTACTATGGGGAAAAAAGAATGACAGACTTTTCAAATATTGTATGTTTATTAATTGTTCTTTTTTTTTTTTTTTTATTTAAGTACCAACATGTAGGTACCAATGCAGAGTCTATAATTTAATATACACCGTCTCCTTTGTAGATATCTTGCATGTTGTTACAGAAGTTATTGTGGTATATGGAATTCATAGCGTAGTCTGTCAGGAAAGTAGAAACAACATGGAGGCAGGACATGATAAAGAGATGTTAAATACACATTGGAGATAATATAGTGGGAGAAAGGAAGTAACTATGATAAAACTTACTATGTAACACAAAAAAGTTGCACAGTATACTATAAGTCTCACTTTATATTTTAAACATTTTGGAACTACTTGATGAATTACATATAAAAATTAATAATGGCTCGAACAATTTTTGATTAGTAAATATACATTTATTTTTCTGATTCTTTTTCATAATTTAATAAAACTTCTAATAATATATTGTCTGGAATGTCCTCATTTTCATTCTGTGATTCCATTGATTCCACACACTGAACTAATTCATGGTCCAGAGACTCATCCATAAAATCAAAGTCATCATTCTCAGTAATTCTTTCTTCTGTGTTGTTGTCCAAAACAATTTCGAAAGAAATATCCTGTTCTCCTTCCATTTTGTTGCTTTAAATTTCATAAAAAATAAATATATCAGTAGAGATAGGGTACTGTTGTGTTTAAGTTCAGACAGGCAGTTTGGATTTTTTAACAGTGAAGCTATCTTTGGGTAGTGTATGGTATCAGGCTGGAATTTGAAATATAAAAAAGTGTATGTGATAAAGCCTAAGTAAATTTATATTAATACAAGGGAAGCCTAACTCAATCTATAACTATAACAGAGAAGCCTATCTGAATCTATATCTATTACAGTGGGATAGTATATAACTAACAGAATATTTTTTCTCAAATTAACTTAAAGTGCACAACATACTTCACTTTCCAAAATAACAACTTACCTTTGAGAAAGCAGTTGAAGTTGTCAGTGTAATTTGTTTTCAAATGTACTTCAGGAAGTAGTAGTCAAAATGGCTGTGTTTCCCTCTCTTTTTTATATATATTCATGTACATAACCAATCAAATGTCAGGAAATAATCGTAGAAAATGAAAGTAACTTTTTAATTGGTTGTAAATTCTCACACTTCATATGTGTTTTGGTCATGTAATTTACCTCATGATATTTAGACAGGCCTACAGCCTAAATGTCTCAATGGAATTCCACCAAATTTGGGTAAATGGTAGGGACTGCTATGTAGTAGGGCGTATTCTATATTTGGTGTAAGTGTCTACAGTGGTTTTTCTGTAAATGACTTTCCCACCTTTTTTTTGGGAGCGCTTACCGGTGCGCGCTCCAGTACGCGCACCGGCAGCGTTACGAGAGACCTCCATTTTGTGTTTCGGTACAATCGAGACACAAGATGGAGGAAACCAACGTTGGGAATGGGTAGAAGGGGGCACTGTAGTCACTTCCTGACCCTCTAGGTTTTCTGAGGGGGGCTTAGGATGCTCATATAGGCAAAAAATTTAAAAAAATTGAAAAATTTCGCGGGGGAGCGCTCGGGACGCGCACCGGTAAGCGTACCAGGGAGCGTACTTTGGTGAAAAATAGTGAAAAAAGTTAGAAAAAGATAAACGTTTTGAATGATCAGAGGTAGGGTAGCTCTGAAAAGAGCTTTTGGGTTCTGTGGCTGATTTAGGTACCTGCAAGTAGGTTCCAATGCACAGTCTTAAATTCAGGAGGAATATTCTATTCCCCTCATCTGAGAAGTGCACTCCATCTCCTCTGTAGATGTCTTGCATGTTGTAACGCAAGTTATGATTGTATATTGAACCCATTCCACAGTCTCTCATGTAAGCAGAAACAGATTTATTCCCATGTTTTCGTGCTTTCTCAAATTGTGGACAAAATTGGTTGGACCAGTTCCATTTCTGTCTTTGGCATATATTGGAATATACCAAGGCAGTTTGTGGAAAAAGTGTCATCAATTGATCAAAGGTGTCCTTTAAAAGCATTTCCAGACCAACCCCAGTCATAGTGCCCAAATCATTTCCACCATAGTGCATTATTAAAAGGTCAGTGTTTGGCAGATGCAAAAAGGTTTTCATCAATGGTATCAATTGATGACATCTCAATCCTCTCTGGCCAATCCACTTGATTTCCACATTTGATAAATCAAGGTTGTGATAATTTCTGCTTGCTGCATACCTTTGAGCCCAGTGGATGTAGCTATGTCCAATAATCCATACAGAATACATGATGTGAGAAGGTTCTGGTGCAGTCAGATGAAGTGTGGGAATGAAATGGCAGTTGGAACAGTAGGAGTTAACAAAAAAATAATTGTTGAGTTTCCCTGCTGTTGAATCACAAGCAATGATTGGTGAATTCAGTTAGTTGAAAACAGAAAGTTAGGGTGCATGGTTGTGTTGTGTGTAAGAAGCAATTTGAATGGTTCAGAAAAAGTCACTAAAAGCAATAATGCCCTGGATAAGCTGGTGTATTGAGAGGTCAAACATCCTTGCTGACTTAATTTGCAACATTGTAGAATAAACTTTTGAACCTGAGAGTTCAATTAGGAGGGATTTGCTATGGTAACAGATAGAAAGGTCTGAGAGGGGGAAGAGTGTTGGTTTGAAAATAGTGAGGGAATACTTTTGATTGGTTGAAATAAGGCATATGTGTGTAAAGTTAGAGATTTACTATGCCAGTCTTGGTTTCAGTGTATTGAGTGAAAACCTTTCGCTCTACTAAAGAAAAATTGGTGTGTCTGTCTGACACTGTTTTCAATCTCCCAAAGCATTTGAAAAGGTAAGTAATGATTTATTTAATTTAGATAGAAACTTGTTTGCTCTATGGAGAATATTTTGAAGCAGATAGTTAAGTTTCAGTAGTGTAAGTGAATACTTGTACATAGCTCCTGTGTTGTGTTTCTAAAATGTTATTCAAAAAACGATTTTGGGTGTAAATGAATGGTATTTTCGTTTGGCCCTTATTTATGATTGCCTTGTGCAGCCGGTGCATCACTTTAAACATGGGAAATAAGTGACGCTCTTGGGGCGCAAGGCCTTCATAAATAAGGCCCTGAGTTTGTTGGCTGTTGTTTTGTTTTTTGCTTTTTGATAATACTTATTATGAACATTTGCAAGATAGTGGATTTGTATTTTGGGAAACAGTGAGGTTCAAAAGTGATATTGAGTGGTTGCTCCCTTATTAATTTTCCTTTTCTCATTATTTTTAAAAAAAATTTTGTAAAAAGTGCGCTGACGGAACGAGCACCGGTACGCGCACCGGGGCGCTCACCGGTACGCGCACCAGGAGCGCACCAAAGTGAAATTTTTTTAAAAAAAATGAATATACTTAAAAAAATATATATTATATTAATATACAATATAGGGTTCATTTTTAGAAAAACATACCTTTCTCAGCTATAGACATTTGCGAAAAAAAAACCTTAGAAATTCACTAAAAAGTACATAGGTATGAAGCCCTATAAAAAGTTCAGAATTAGCAGTTAAAAAACCTATGAAATTCACAGAAAAAAACCAAAGGTTTCACACCAGTTATAGTTAGGAATTAGCAGGTAAAAAACCTTTGAAATTCACTGAAAAAACCATAGGTTTCACACCAGTTATAGTTAGGAATTAGCATTTAAAAAGCCTATTAAATTCACAGAAAAAACCATAGGTTTCACACCAGTTTTAGTTAGCTGGAAATTTTACTGACATAAAACCATTGAAATTCCCACGTTATAGTTAGTTGGACTCACTATAACTTGCGCGTGTAATGCACTGCTGATGACATCACATATTACATCACTCATGACATGGTCAGTGACATCACTCATGACATCACTGATGACACCATCCTTGTGACAGAGTGAGTGACCTCCTTTCACTGTAAAGTAACCCTTGAAACACATAGTCAAAAATAGAAACTAACATTTTCAAAAAAGTGGAGGTACCTATACCAGTTGCAACAACCAATTCAGTAATTCCACCAATTATGTACACATCCACTCATTCACTAACAGTTCTATATAGTCATTCATACATATACTCACTTATCATATGTAGTGAGACACCTATACATCCGTTAACACACCGACAGTCTTCTAAAAGTTGCTCACACACATACTCACACATGCAAATAAACTATTGAACATCCATTTTTTTGCATATACAGCTATACACACACTACCACCTTACTTCTTAGGAAACTTACACATACTTACTCTCTTAAACAATCACTTATAGAAACACATACTTATTTAAACAAGAACTCTTTCAATCTCTCACTCTCACATATACTCACTTATATACACCAATACTCACATATACTAGATTAAAACATATGTAGTTACTGATAAAGACAGTAGTGAGACAGTCATTCACTTACTAACACATACATATACACACTCACTCACCCATGCAGTCTGGCACATATGCTGTCTTCAAAACACATACAAACAGTGAGTCAGTCATTGATGCATCAGTGTGCTAAGTAACACCCCCACCAAATCATACAGACACTTATACTGATACTAAAAAAACATCTAATAACCCATATACACACACATGTAGCTACTCTCCAATACATGCACCCAATTATATACAAAGTGAAACACTGATACAAACATTTAAATATTGAAACAATACTCGCTAATATATGTATTCACTATGATACACTTAATAAGCCAGTTACCCAATCATTTAAAAAAAAATTAAGACACTTATTTAACCATTTAACCATTTATTCTTCCATCGACCTTTACATATACATATATAAAACATATTTATTTTTCAGAAAGACACACATTTACTGGATGGTGTCATCAGTGATGTCATGAGTGATGTCACTGACCATGTCATGAGTGATGTAATATGTGATGTCATCAGCAGTGCATTACACGCGCAAGTTA